>NC_089646.1:35190200-36442700 GCF_037042795.1 Molothrus aeneus | reverse complement strand
GAAGTCCAAAATACTCAGGTGAGCTAGTGGAGCGGATACTATGAATTTGATGATGATTTTGACAGCAAAGTTCTAACATTTCTTTATTTTATTAATTGTAGGGTTTATGGAAAGGTAGTAAATTTTCTTGTTGGAAAGCAATTAATTAAAAAGACATATGATGCTTTTTTTGTGTGTGTTTGGCAGATTATTCATTTTGTTAGCTGGTGTTATGATGGTGTATCTGTGGCCTGGTTATGATGGAGCATCTATGGCCTAGCTTTGAATCTTTTCTTTAGCTTTAACTACATTTAAACTGTTCTTACATTAAATTATTTTATTGATAATGGTCAAGCTCACTATCCTTAATATATGTGTCTGAAGTCTTTCCCTTAAAAGCTTCTCTGAGGAGCTTTGAACGAGATAGTCTGGGAGATAGCAAGGTGAAGAATTGAGTTAGTGAGGCTATTTACCTCACATTGTTTTACCTCACCTGAATTCATCACCAGTGAGCAGCAACAGTAGCAAGCTGTGCCACCAGTCCCTGAGAGTTCCCTGTTCTTCCCTAGCATTTGGTGAAATGTCCCTCTCTTCACCCCTCTACAGCCACTACTCTTTACACCCGTGGAAGGAAGTTGCATTTTGATCCCAGAATTTACTGCACTTCTATAACAGCCTCTTATCTGGTTCAGCAGGTGCCTTTTCAATAAATATATAGTTTCTTTGGAAAATATCCTCTTTTGAGGACAGGTGGGAGATATTTTATCCCCTGCTGGCAGCTTCTGGGAGAGAGTTAGTGCACTCTGCAAAAGTATGGCAGGGATTCCACTTGGTGCTTTT
The DNA here is from genome assembly GCF_037042795.1 of Molothrus aeneus. Classification (NCBI taxonomy): domain Eukaryota; kingdom Metazoa; phylum Chordata; class Aves; order Passeriformes; family Icteridae; genus Molothrus; species Molothrus aeneus. The sequence continues at coordinate 36,441,881 of NC_089646.1, read as the reverse complement.
TCATCATGGCTTGACCCCAGCATGTTCTGCTCTGATGTTTCTGGTAAAGCTGTGTGCTAGAGCTGTAGGCTTGGCTGCAAAGTGTATTACAATGTTGAAAAGAATACAGTTATCCATATGGTAAGTATTTAATCTGATTATGTTTATAATTTTGACCTTCTGCTCTTCAAGAGGCTCAAGCAAGTGTGTAAGGCTTTCTGATGCTCTTTTTGTGGTCATTGAGACAGTCATCTGCAAAGAACTTTGAATATCTATGTGTGTCTTTACCTGGCCACAAAGAAAGCATCCTGTAGAGTGCCTGATAGAGAAGATTCTGAATATATGTTAGCACAAACATTGGTCTTACAGAAAATGTAAAATGGAGGGGGCAAAAAGGGGAATATCAGAACTTCTCTGGTTCTGCAGAGGAGATGGGGTGGTGAGTGTGTCATCGCTGTGTCTCTGCCTGTGGCTCAGTCCAAAAGTGTAATTGCTCTTTCTATGCAAAGTTGCTGTGAATTAGGAGGAATGTTACAGATGTGGCAACGTGGGCTTTCACTGTAAGATGTTCCCTGTTTGTCCTTTAGGAGTGCTGCGTGGCTGTGGCTAGATACATTTTTTTCAGAGATGTTAACAAGGGCAGATTCAAAAAGATAGATGCATGCTTATCTCTTCACGCTTGTGATAAAAATCAATGGGAATTTAAGAGCTTAGGATTTAAATACTTACAATTTGGAACTATCCCAAGATCCTTGACATCAAAAAGGCGATGGCCTCGTTTTATGCAGATGTCCTAGCACTCAAAGGGTGCATAAATTATTGCACCACTTATCAATTTCTCTTTAATGTATTCTTCTCTTATATCTGGGACACTGTTAATAGAGGAAAAGGATTAAAAAGCATAAAAATAACTTGTATGTAAGTTTCTTTGAGTTGAATTTATATCAGTCAGCCTGTCAGCACTAACATATGGGAAATATAGTTTCGCTACCATGCATAGCAGGGGCTAAAAGTGCTGTTTAGACCATGTGCTCAACTCCTACAGAAAAGGGACTTTATATCACTCGTGCAGCCCACTCACAAATTTAAGGGGTGACATCCATGTATTCTGAATACATGGTAACCCAAATATTGATCTTGTTACAGAAAATGTAAAATGGAGGGGGCAAAAAAGAGATAAAGAAGTTCTAGATCTGAAAGGAAATTTGGTAAACTTTAAATACTCAATTTTTTTAAAAAGCTTATTATATTGATATTGCTGTGTTGAAATAGTAGTTGTACATAGTAGGGAATTTTCCTGTAGCTTTCCCATATCTTGGGCTAACTTGCAGTAACATTTAACATCTCCTTGTACAAATTACTGTAAACTAGTAAAGATCCCTACTGTTTTTGTTTTGTTTTGCTTCCTAGAGCCCCCTGCTGCTGTTGATTACACCTAGATCTGCTACTGATTGGAACTGCTAAAAGGCAAAAATAGTGTGGATGGTTTCTGAATCATTTAATTGTTGAACTAATAAGATGTTTTCACTGGGACCTAATAAAACAGATCATATTAATAGGTATATATACTGCCCATGAAATTTCTGATTGCTTTTTCATAATTTTTGTAGATATTAATGTAGGAGTCCCAGGCTTGATTAGTTATTGTTTTTGAATAATACTCCTGGATATGGTTCCAAGAAAGAATGCGGAGCATAACCTACCCTAGAGAGTGGTACAGTAGAGATTTTTCTTACTGGAGTTTATATATTTATATATTTTTAGTGGTGTGTAAATGTTCTGTGGGCATATTGAATTGAGTAGATAATTACATGGACAAGATGTATTCAGTCTTATGTTAATGCTACTTTTTAATAGCTGTATAATACACACTGCACTTTGTGCATTTGAACCTTGAAAAATTGCTTTCCCAATACATTAATGCTTGCCAAATAATGCCCAAAACTGACCTAGGGCTATGTTGGCTTATCATGAAAGAACCTCTTCTCCTTCAATAGTCTGTCAATGTCCATGCAACCTCTTACCTCTGGTTGAAAAGAAATATATGAATATATACAAGGTAGTCCTAAAATGAGAAGAATCCAAAATAGATCATTATTCATGACAGTTAAAATTTGAATTGGTGGCTTTCCTATAATCTCAGTCACATAATTTTTAATTTGTAATGTAAATAGTTTTCAAGAATAAAGGTGAAATTAGTATTTAGGGAGGAGAAGGAAAAGAGAAGAGAGGGAGGGAGCCTAAGGCTGACTTAATGCCTTGTAAATCTGCAGCAAAACTGGAAGTTTGGTTCCAAGCATCTAGAAAATGATGCTGCAGAGCAACTCTTGAATTACACACAGTGGAGAAGTCCACCTTCTATTATGGCTTTAGACTAACCCACACTGTGTCCAGGACTTCTCCAAATTTCTTCCTACATAAATATAATCCCTCCCCATGCTTTGGGTAAGGCAGCAGTAGGGACCTGTGGAATCCGCAGTTTCCAAATCTTTCTGGTTGTGTCAATCTGATCAGCTAACCTTTTCTTTGCCCAGTCATACCTTTCATCTCAGACAAATCTGTGTCACCTACATTTTAAAATAAAGTTTTCATTTTACCATTTTGTATACGTTTGCCACTGACACTGAGAACAAATTCTGTTTTCACCCATGTTACTTTTTTGGAAGCCATTTTACTTTTTGGTCAGCTGAATGCTGTAGGGCTTCACTTCAGGAAAATGAAATTATTGTTCATAACAAGTGGTTTCTGGTAATTATTTTCTTCATTTGTGAAAGACATTATGTTCTGACAGATAATATCTTGCAACCTCTTCTTTTCTTGTGGTCACTTACGTTGAAATTATCTTGTAGTAAAAGGAGTAGCATCATTTATCCAGCAAAAGTAGTATTTTACCTATGTAGTAATATATATGTTGCATTAACACACCTCATACCCACATACATGCGTATTTCGGACTACTTAAAGAATGGGAGCAAGAAGAAGTTTGAAAAGTCATACCTTGTCAGTCTAAGAACATAGTGAGAGAGCTGGAGAAAACTGGGATCATGTAAACTGAAGTGCTTTTTTAAAAAAAAATTACATACTTGATATATGGTTCAGGGTTGATGGTGGAAGGGGAAGAGCTAATCTCAGTATTGAATGATTAGAACTGGTCATTTCTGTAGCACCCACACACACACACACTGTTCAAGGAATTAAAGTTTTAAGCACTAGTTATTGAATACAGATTCCCTAGAAATTTTGGCTTTAAAAATTAGAAGGCAGCCTGATGCAACCTTCAAGAATAAAGGAGTCACTCATCCACTTTGCACTCTAGGAGACTTTTAGTTCCTTTGACCAACTATTCAAATTAATTATTTGATTGAAAAGGAACAAAATAAAACTCCACTGTTGTATATAAAAAGCTTAATATAGAAAAGAAAAAAAATCTGTTTATCACAAGCAGATAGTGTTCCTTCTGTGTTTCTCTACTTTCTACAAAGACAAATCCATCAGAGTAGTGCTCATTTAATGGACTAGCATTTCACAGGATCTGTTTCTTTTCATTGGCCTTGGTTGTCTGAATTCATCGAGCTTATTTTTGCAGAGATTATTTTTTATTCCGTTTTTTAATTCCGTTTTTTAACTGAGATAAAAGATTTGAAAAATGGATTTTTGTGGAGCTTTCATTGATGGGTAAATTTGTGTCAGTTGTTCCATTTAAAATTGGAAAAGTATTTTTGTGAACTACTTTCACGTATAATTTTATCTGCTGGTCCCTTAAAGGCCAGTGTTTGTCCTTATAGATGATGCCTGCTGGAGATTCTGCAACTGGAATTTAGTTTCACTGGTGTTAAATATAGTGTAATTTATCTCTGAACCCACTGTATTGATAATATTCACTAGGTTATTACTAGAATTGTTTTGAGCTGAACCTTGAAAAAGACAGGTATGCTCTTCGGTTTTCAGTTGTCTATTCTTGTATTAAACACAAAAAAAAATCCAAGTCAAAATAGAAAAAAAACCCCAAAAAACAAAAACAAAAAGGATGTGTTGTTATTTAGTTAATCAAACTAAATAACAACATACACTCGTCAGAAAAAAAAAGAAGAAAAGAAAAGGAAAAAAGCCCTACCACCTTGGAATTATTTCATACCTGATACCATTTAAAATGTTAGAATTTTTTTCTTTCTTTTTATCTTGCCTCATAGTTTGTTTAGTACATTAAAGTCTTGCATGGGATGCATAAGTGCACACTAAAATCAAACAGGAGTGCTGCTAACTGGAAGCTTTTGTGGTGCTTTTCACAAAGCTTGTGTGTAATCTTTCCAAGTGCAGGGAAGCAATGGCAGACCCTTTCTGCTCCTGCAGAGCACTCTAGCATCCTTTACCTTGGTCCCTGGCAGCATCGCCTCCATTTCTTTGGCTTGTCACAAGCATCTCTAATAGAGGAAAACTCCAATGCATGTAGCAAGAAACGAAGCGTGTAGGGGAAAAACATAAAGATTCTTGACTGAAATAGTTCTTTAACTTATTAACAGACAAGTGTGCATGTCAGAAAAACACACTTGTTTGCTGGGAGTATATGCAATAGCTGATGGGTAAAGAAACAGAAACCTTAATGGCTGCTTGTGTTTAGGTCACCGTTCATTCATTCATTTGTTGCTGGAGCTATGAACTATTCATATGTTGCCACAGTATGTTACTTACACACGGCTGCTGCTGAAGGAAGGAAGAGCTAAGATGCTTCACAGACATCGACATCGGGGGGATTAACATGTCTGCTTCATTAATATATATGTGCATACATTAATGTTGAAGTATTGAAACTGTTTCAAATGAAATTAAAAACTGTCTTTTGAGGTCTGCTGCAGTCCTTAGAAACATTTTAGATTTTGGCATCAGTCTTACCGGTTTCTTAACCATTTTACTTTTACTTTGCCAGTGGGGATACAAGTGCAGACAGAGTGCTCATCGCTTGCCTGCTGCCTGGTTTTCTGTTGTTTTTCCTTAGCTAGGTCTGCTCTCTGTACTTGCTAGCCATCATTAAGCATATATGAATCCCTGTGGAGTGGCAGGCATGGATTCTGTGAGTGACATTTCTGGCAGCGTTTTCCTTGTATATGGCACCAGGCCTGATTTTCTGAAATTTTAAGCATCTATGATCCTCATTTGCTTCCGCTGAAGCTGTAGGTACTCTGTCCTTTTGGAAAGCATGCTGCTCAGTGCTAAATCTCAAGCAGTTAAGAGATGAGAAAGTCCTGGAAACTTACTTAGCACTCATGTGACAGCCGGCTCTGTAGAGCAGCAATATCATCTGTGTGAAGGCATTGCCTCCTCCACTGCTGTATTAGCTGCAGATCCAATAATCTGCCCCTGTGAAGCTAGGTTTGGAGATCAGTAGTGAATTGTTCACTATTGTTTACTGGAGCTCTTTAAAATATATTTGCAATGTATAAAACACTTTGATATATAGAAGCTCACATCCTAATAAGATTACATTAAGTATCCTAATAAGATCAAGGCTTGAAATTATGTTTTTCCGGATTTGAGTGATATAAATTAATTTTAGTTTAAACCAGTGTCAGTGTTCTTAGATGTTCGTTATAAATACTCTGTTTGCAGTTTATGTGGGTCTGCATTTAGATTTTTTTAAAAAATCAATTCTCCTATTAACACAAGAAGCATTCTCTCTTCTTTTCCTTCCAGTGTGCTTCAGCTACAGATTATCAAGGCAATGCTGTAATTATTAAAGGCAACCAGTGAATTATAGAGAGAACAACAGTGGCTGATCACTGAACTCTGTTGGCACTGGCCTTTCACTTCTCATTTAAGTCTAGCTTACTATATAAAATGAATTCATTATTGTCAATTTAGATCCCTTGTGGAAGCTAATCCACATCATAAAGCCATTCTACACAAAAGTGAATTCTCTTTAGGAAGACCTTACAAGTACATGCAAACTGAAATATGCAGGAAAATTCCAGTACAGACTAAAGTAATTGTTACTTATAACAACAGACTACCAGGGTGAAATGTTGGAGTAGTTCAAAAAGAACTCCACAGTAATAGCTCTGCTATGACTTCTGTTGGTCAGAAATCCATTCCACTTTTTATTTTATTGCTATTTCTGATTTCTCTGTAACCTATTGCCCAAAAGTATGGATCTGAAGGACTAACTTAGTCTTTACTTCTTGTAGTTTTCAGTGTTAAAATTAGGTGCATAAAGTCAGGGGAGAGGTTTGAATAGTTTCAGTATCAAGAAATTCTCTTCTCCTTTAGTGTCCAGTTGGAGATGTTTGTTTTGGACTTGGATGAATTGTCCTCCAAGGTGTGCCATACTGGATAAAGTATTACTGAGTTTACACTGAAGTACCTGTACATCTGTAACCAAATTATTCTTTTATAATCACCCTTCCAGATGCACCACCTGCTATGTCAGGCCAAACCTAAAATGATATTCAGTAACAGTGTGTATTCCTTGCACTATGTCAGAGAGAGTTTTCTTGGGTTTTTTTAAACTATCAGCATTTTAGTACACTAGCACCTCTACCAGTGTTTTTATCAGATTTAATTATTTAAATATAAATTACTGTACTTTTATCTTCCCATCAGCCCTCACAACCTATGACCTGGATGGTTTTGTTGATTTAATTTTTTATCTAAAATATAAGTATTTTTGAGAAGATAAAAATTTAGTACTGAGTGGCTACTTTTATTTCTTGCTCCGTTTTAATTCACAAAAAGGTAAAGATATCTCCTATTAGTGGAATTTACCTTACTGACCTGGTAACATTTCAAGTGCAGAGCACAAATATAACAACTCTAGAGAAGGTCTGTTCCAGTTTTGTGCTTAAATACCAGAGTTTTATGTGCAGTGCAATAACAGTGAAGAGTTGATTCATTGCATTTACCAATGACTGCCTCACATTTCCTTCTGTCCTGTCCAAATACAGCTGAGTATGTTTTTATGAATGCCTCAGCATAAGAAAAAACAGTGCATATTGCTGTCCATTTGACATGAAGCAGTGGACACAGTGTCAAATTATTTCTGTACTTGGATTTCTCCAGTGTCAGGCATGGATCTTGTCAAGCTTTTACTACTTTGTTTTGCTTAAGGACTTTGTCCTGAACTAGAGCAAGAATAGTAATGACCTTCAAACTCGATTATCTAATATTCATTTTACACTGTAAGCTAGAAAATGCACTTCAATTTCATGACTCCACCTGACTGATTATCAAGTGAACAATTTTTGGTAAATTTTTTTTATTAATTTATTATTTGTTTCTTTTAAAAATTGTTTCTCTTATAGGGTGCAAGAAACAGTTTAATTCATATTTTTTCAATGTAAGAGGCTAAGAGTGTTAGCATCTGTGTCTCTATAAACATATTTAAAGTTTCAGGGAGAGTTTAAATATTTATGAAAATATAAAAGGTAACTTAAAAATAATATGTTTCTCTTAGAAACTGGTGGCCAGAACTTATATGCACACAAATTACTTTTGGGAAAGAGGGGAGCATACTTAGAGTCAGTTTTAATATTTTTAATGGTTTTCACTTTTTACTTTGCAGATTATATAAAGCCTTCAAATATTAATATATATTCAAGATTAGGGATTTATAGGCTTCTTTCGTTTACTATACATTGCTTGTCTGTGAAATTTTCATGGTCTTCTGATTCTTCTGAATCATAGTTATTGTGCATGGAGATAGACAGCTGATGCTCCTGATAACTTTAGATCACATAAATAAGTGAAACTCCTGGCCCAAAGATAGCGAAACCCATTAATTTCTTTATAAATAGCCTACAACTGGAAAGCATATATGCTTTTTTTTCCTATTGGTTTCTGTTTCTTGGGTTTTGATGCTCTGATATTCAAAGCATGCTGACTTTTAAATGCTTGTTTTTCTGAGATATTTAGGTTCTTTTTGAAACAAGCTCAGTGTTTCACAGGGATAATATATCTGGCTATAGTAATAAATAAAAGTCACAGTGGTGGAATTATTTCATCATTACATGTTTTGGGTGGAGTTGTTTTTAAAGAATCTCTGTGTTTTATTTATGTCATTTAACTGCTGATCTCATATTTATGTAAAAAAAAAGAATTTAGATTTCTTTATTACTCTTCTCAGAAGTGCAGTGGGCAATGGTCATGACTGAACTGTGCTCTCATATCCTATAATGAGGCTCTTGTGTGATTTTTCACTGACACTTTGAAAAAGACTTAATCATTATTCTACCCTTTCTTATCTTTCATTGTGCTAATGCTAGGACATTTCAAACACAGACCTTTCATATCACAAAGCCACCCACAGAAAAGATGGATATTCTTGAAACTAATGTTACTTTACTTTCTGTATTTGGAGTATTTCTTATTTTCCTGTGCTGCTTCTTCCTTTAAATACAGACAGATTTTTCTTTTTGCTAGAAGTAGATACTTAATAGCTATCCCGCATGGAAAAAAAATTCAAGGGTTTCAAGGAATAGCTTTTGCAGTAGCAATTGCAGGAGAAGTGTATAAATTACCATCTCTTTTGGGTTTTTTTCCCCTCTCAGTACAACTCTTACTATAATTAGCCAGCATTTAACAGCAAATGTTTGCTTTGGTTAAATTATTCAGAACATTTATTTTACTTGTCAAAGGTTAGATCAGGTTGTTGTTTGAACTGGTAATTAAATGCAGCCTAATACACTGTCATATTTATATGCACTATCAGCCCTGTTTCCTCCTTATTCTGTATAATTTTATAATGTTCAGGGCTGACATTTAGGCTTCCAACTCAGATCCTGTTTTCTTGTAAAGAAAGTTAGATTATACTTTTCTGTTTCACTGTAGATGAATACACTTAAGGAAATAAAAATTAGGGTTGTTTGGAATATCATAGCTATGGATTTCATTGTCATAAAATCAGTGAAGGCCCTTTGAATATTTTATTTGCTTATTTCAGTAAGTCATTACACAGCAAGTGGTATATATAAATTATTTTCCAGAGATTAATGTGAGGTGGACAAGTGTGGCTGTCTCCTTTGCTAATTGAATACCTATGAGTCACAATAACATACAGCATATTTAAATTACATCCCCAAATCTCTACCAGAAATATGCATAGTACTGAAATACAAAAAGGTTTCCTGAAATAGTTACATAGGGGATTTAGGTAAGCAAACAAAATTAAAATGTCTCAGGGTAAGGGCTCCTCATGAACCTAGGGCAGTGGCCCTTGCACATGGACATCAGAGCACTGAGGTTGGCTGTCCAAGCTGATCAAATGAACAGGAGTTTTAGGGTAGCCAGGATTCAACCTCTCCACTTTCTCATGACAAGTTCAGAAACTATTTTCCACATGCTTATATGAGACAGTAATTTAATTGAATTGTCAGGTGTATAACATGTCCATTCCTTTTTTTATTTCTGCTGTATAGGTTTATTTTCTTAGTCAAATTGAACAAAGAATAAATCATGGCTTTTTTAGAAAACCTCTGTGCTCATTGGATGTGATATTGTTCAATGTCTATGAAAGAAAGAAGTTTGCCGTCCAGATAAAAATAACCATAAAAGTGGATCATCAACATTTCAGCAATGTGTTTTTCCTACCATGTTTAGAGAAATATTTCTGCCTTTTTCAGTGCATTTGTGTGGCAGCTTTCTCTTCATGTAACCAGTGAATTGATATGTATACATTTCAGCCTGTCTTATTTTTTTAGCATTTCTAAACCACTTTTTTAAAATCCTGCCTATTGTACTGCAAGTTTGAAAGATTTTCAGTTCCGTCAACTAAGAGCTATGATGACTTGTAGCCTTGTTAAGAAACAATTCATACTTAATGGTAGTGAAATCCTAATTTATCTGCTGTCATGATGATCACCCCAGACAGGATTATGTGGTTGCAAAAACTGAGACAGGAGTAAGGGCAAAACATATAAGCACTATCTTAAAAAGCCAAGATCCACACCTCAGTTCCTGCACATATGATCTCTGAGTAGCAGAATTGATTTTTTTAAAGTTGAGTTGATTTTTGTTTTTTTTACCCTTTCCTCCCCCCTAACCATATTTTTTAAAAAACTGGCATAGGCCACCACAGGCCACAAGGTAGAAAGATACAGTAAAAACAGAGTTAAAAGTGAAGTGTATTCTTGATTATAATTATAGCATTCCTAGCGTGACACTAAAGAAACTCGATGTATGGTGCTCAGTTTGTTATTTTGCAGCTTGTTAAATTTTTATACTTCATGGTTGTGGGAGGTAGCTAAAAACAAGAGAATATTCTGTGCTCTTACAGAAATCATTTTGACCTCTAGGTAAAGTACATTTATTTGTGTACACATCATCTGAACTGTGAGTCGTTTTGATTGATGTAGTAGATTGCATACACATATGGCATAAAGAGGACCTGGGTTAGGCTAAAAGTTCTGGGCTGTTTCATGATGGACTATCTAAATATAAACTAGAATAAAAATGAGTAAATTGATTTTAAGTCGTACAGGAGTGACATGCAGGAGTAAGTCCTGGGATGGTTATTGCAGACTGTGTGTGCCTTTTATTCAGGAAACTCGTATGAAATTAAATAATTGCTGTATTAAAGTTTAAGAAGTATTCACACATCTGTTGCACCAAGACAAGTGGGAAGGAAAATCAGTGTAGATGTTTCAGATGCTCTCTTAAAGATCATGAATACTATGAATCAGAAGAAGTGGTTTGACAGCATGGCACATATCCATGAAAGTAGCTATTTCTTGGAAATAATAGGTCTAAAAGTTTAACATGTAGAGTTAGGGTGTCATAAGGTCTAAAGCATTTTATCTGTGAACTGGGGAGCTCAGTGGTCAAATGATGCTTCAGTCATGAAAAAACAACCCAAGAAAGTGAAAATCTTGCTCCTTCCTGCAGATCTCTCATGGTCATTCCTACTGAGGCTTTGAGAATGCAAACGGTTTTAGTTAACATATTCTTTTGTCACCTGTGTTACCTTTTATACGGCAGGCTGTGTATATATCTTTGGAAGGTGACTCCTCTTTCTTCAGTAGTGTTTCTGACATCAGTGCAGTGAGAGAGCTACACTGAATACACAGTCAATCTTCCATTTAAAGGAGGCAAGGATATAATCTTTCCAACAGACTAACTTCACACAGATATACGAGATGCATTTGTTAGAAATAAGTGTTAATGTTAAAAATACTTGTGTTCGGTTTATTGAATGGGTGAAGGGAGTCTTATGCGGGGTTCTTTGAGAGAAAGCAAGCTGACTTGCAGTGGCATAGTAAAGGAGTGATTTCCTGCCTTTCTAAATAATTTTATTTCAATTATCCTTGTGTTTTCACTTTCATTTCTGATCAGATGCTGTCAAAACCTCTAAACCAAAACTGATGAATAATTAATATTAGTTATCTAGATTTGTTGTATTCAGTAGTTTACTCATAAGTGTGGCTGCTAAAACAGAACAGGATTTCCCTTTTTCTTCCCCAGTAAAGAACAGGAACTTCCAAAACACAAGAGTTTGGATGAGTAGGCAGAGGATCTGCTGCCTTCAAGCCTTCTTGGCAACAGGTGGAATTGTGATATGTGTTTGACAGAATAGTCATCTCAGCTAGGCAATCTTTGTCTGCTACCCCTCTTTTGAAGAAAGATCTATCCCCTTGGTCAAGTTCTTCCTCCTTTTCCATCAGGAAGCAAGGAACACCTGCTACTGCCATCTTCTGTCTTCCTTTTAGGAGAAAAAGATGAATAATACATGACCAGAATTTCAAAAGCAACTACTAATTTTAGGTGCCCCAAGATGCACAGCCTTGCTATTAAATAAGAAACAAAAGTGAGAACAGATCACACCTGTATTCTATATGCTTGGTTTCTTTCCATTTACTTTTGGATGCAGTTCAAAATTCCGATTCCATTCTTCTTAATGCGCTGAGTGGTCCAGAGCCTGGCCACTGTTAGGTCACTTCTCTGCCTCAACTAGGGCACTTCTCTATCTAACTATTAGCAGAAATGCAACAACATACCAAAAATAACATTTTTTCTAGGCTTTTGCTTGTGGCCAGGTTGAGATCATACAGTCTATATCAGGAAAAAGAAATCTGAAAGCTGACTTTTTGCAAAATGGTCTTCTGTGTGTTGAGCAAGAGAGAAACAAATAAATTTGGTCAAAAGGACAGAAAAAGAAAATAAAAATATTTGGAAAGAAGAATGTGAAAACAGCTATTTTGTCCAGGAGACAAAGCATTCAGAATGCTTTCATGATTCAGATATTGGGATATTTACCTTAAATATTCTTAAAAAGTCATACTGGTCTGTCTAGCACAGACAAGGAAACTATCTTAAAAGGCTTTTTAAAAACAAGAAAAATTTAATCAAGGAGGTTTCTAACCATAACTTGTTTACATCAGTTATATTTTTTTTTAATAAAATGGGCTTAAAAGCTTAGCCTCAAAGCTGTTGTCAGCTTTCTGTGAGGTATAATGACAGCTGTTGTTCCAATACAATTCTTCAAATCTATTTACTGTTTTGAGGGAAATCCAGTTCTTTTTGCTGATTATATACAACAAAACTTGGTATTTAGAGAACACTGGGAGATTCAGTCATGTCATAGTGGTTGCTGAATTAGAGAGAGCACTCAACAAAGCTTAACTTATTTAGGAGCCATCAATCTATTGTATTATCTAATAAAAATCAAAAAGCTTTAGAGAATCTGCCTGCTGTTCTGCTCTCATTCCCCAGAGCAGAGGAGTATATATAAATCTCAGGGCAATGGATTTCTTAGTCACGAAGATCTAAGGTCTTGTTCTGCTACTTATGCGTTGTCCACCAATGTCCTGCAAAACCAGGCTTTTGTTTCGTGCTGGGCAGTATATGCTGACCCACTTCTAAACCAAAATCAACCCAGGACTTAAGGTAAAGAAAATAGAAGTAGTTGGTGACAAATTTACTGCCAAACCAAGAAATCCTTTTAATTGCAAGTCACATATTTCCCCCCTTTTAACAGTGTATTTTATCTGTATTTCTGGATTAATTTATTTTATGAATTCTTATTGTTACTATAAATTGAAGGTAAAGTTCTGTAAAATTAAATACCTTTTTAATAGCCAGATTTCTGCTCCTATATAACCTTGCCAAATACTGGTTTCCTGCTTGCTGTTTAAGAGCTTCATCTGTTTTGAGGTGGCACAGGCAGTGTGCTTGATGTACCTTGCTGCTTGCACTGGGGACTTCTGTGCCTGTGTTTTACATGCTCTGGCAAGCAGCAGGTACTGCCCAGAAAATTTTTTAGGAGGAATAAATGCCTCTAAGTAGCAGTGCATTATAGAAATCATTATGCTACAGGGGTTTTATCAGACTGGCTTCTCTGTGTCTAAAGACTTCAGCAAGACCACTTACTCCCTTGGGAGTTTGATGAGCATGTACAGGAAAGCAGAGAACATTTCATCCAGCTGCTCAAAAATTTTAATGAAAAATATGAGAGTAGGAAGAGAGAGGAATATAAGTTGTAACAGATAGCACTGTATTAAGAGATCAAAAAATTAAAGAAGGAGCATTATTGCACTATAATTTTCTCCCATTTATAATATTATGAACCTTGGTAGGAATTAGTAGTAAGAGTTCCTGATGACCAGAAACAAAAGTGGTGCATCAGGATGTATTGAGCAGCAGAGTGAACTTTCTGTGAGAGGAAGAACCTGTCCTGTCATCTTTTTTAGTAGCATGGAATACAGTGATATGTTCCTGCCACAAAAACCCTGAGTAAAGTGTTACTCATAGCAGAAGTGGTATCTTGATATAATATCTTCATGCAAAGTTAGAAGGTTTCATCCATAGCTTATGTTTACAAGTCTAAGAGGTTTCCTTTGCTTGAGGTATTTTATTTTATTTCCTTTCATTTAGATACTGCTGTTTGAAACTCGCTACATCCTAGGTATGAATAAGCATAGTACACAAATATTGAGCTTCTAGAGGGGCTCCTATGCATCCTGGTTTTGTTACTGCTGGTGTGGCAAGGCTGAAAAGAAGCAACGTGAGCAGGCAGTACATGGCAGAAATACTGTGCCTTACACAGACTGAGCCCTTGGGTATGAAAGGGAGCAACCAAGGGAAGAAGATTCAGCATAGTTTTTTTTTACCAGGAGTAGCCCTACTTTGAGCCTTTTTTCCTTTGAGTATGACTTTTAAACATAAGTAACTACTACTCCTATCAGCAGAAGTAGTGGAAAATCCTTGCAGTCTGCAGTCATTGCACTGCAGCAGAATCAGATTTCAGGTTTTCCTGTGTAAGTCTGATTTGAATTCACTCATCAGGATTGGATTACATAGGCGAACATGGGTTGTGGGTCTTCATGTTATATAGAAACTTCATTATATGGTACAAAACAAATTCAGCCTCTCTCTGCTCCTTTGAAGTGCCTATGAAATTCTCATATTCTTTAGCAAATGAGGTTTCCACCAACTTTCTTTCTACCTCAGCATGATACCATGCTGCTTTAGCATCTGCATATCTAGAAGAGAAAACTAGAAGAGAAAGATTTGATGTAAATGCTTCTGTGCGTGCATAACCATGCTGGTGTTTCTATAAAAATTCTGTCAACCCCTGTAGGAAACTGTTTTCTAAAAATAGTGAAAGAATAAAGGCTGAATCCAAGATTAATTGCTTACTGCTTTAAAGCTGTGATATTCTAGAAACTTACTTCATTGAATACACTTTTAGTGTCTAAGTTAGTTACTATCATTTTGGGTAAGGCTGCAGGCTAAGCTGCCATTTTTTCCAGTTCACTGTTTTGATGATTTCTTTCAGTCTTGACGTTCTTTGGCCCTTTGAGTTACATTTGTATTACTAAAACATAAAGTGTGTAGCATAGCATGGGGCCTGTGTGTTTCTGAAAGCAAAACTCTTAAATACTTAAAAGCATACCATAAACAGCAGTAAACCTAACCATATTTGGAAGAACAAAGGTTTAATTTAAATTATGTTGAACTGTTTTGTAACCAGGTAGATAAATTATATTCTAAAATAAAACAAAGTATTTCTTTCATTTATGAGTTTGTTTGAATCTTTTTAATATGAATAGGGTTTTTACCACCTCTAGATGACTCTAAGAAAAGGGAGTAGATTTTTAGTTGAATGATGTGTTGATTTGAACTCTTATGGCATTAATCCTTCTTCTCTTTCACCTTCACTAAGGCAAAACATTGTTTCTTTCACTTTTATGTCATAGGTTATATTATTTATGCTCTTCATAGGTCTACTTGCTTCTCTCTGGACTGCAGCAACTGGTCCTTGTCCTGTGCTATCTGACTAAAGATGGATGCAATATTTCAGCTCAGGCCTTAGCCATGTCAGACAATGGGAAGGGATTTACACATCTCATTTTTATCAACTGTTCTGCCTATGAGGAGCCTTTATTGGAGACTTAAGTTGAAAGGAAGAAATGTGAAAATGCATCAACAGAACATTTTCACATCTGGTGCTAAACGTAGCTTTTGTGTGTGGAGGAATGTTCAGGGCACAGGCTACATTTAGCTGTTGACTTTGGATCTTTTTTTGGTTTGCTGGTATTTCTTTCTTGCAGTCGATGTTAGATCAAAGTTGTGTTCTCTTAACAGCCTCACTGTGGATGTGTCACATAGTTTTTCATTAAGAATAGCTATAGTTCTGTGTTAAGGCTGTGGGATTTGTGGGTTTTTTTTGTTTTTTTGGAAATTCAAACTGCAAAATCAAGGCTTGCTTTGGATTGCTATTTTGTCTTTTTTGTTGTTTTGTTTTATTTTTGTTCTTGGGTTTTTGTTTGGTTTTTTTGTTTTTTTTTTTTTGTGAGACCGTCTGAACATAAAACTATAGAATCAGGTATTTAAGATGGTTGATGCCCTTTATACATTCATCGTCACCATTTTCAGTGCAGAAGACAGAAGTTGTTTAGCCATAAATGTCAGATTATACTGTTCAGAGCATTACATCTTGGGAAAAATTGTTGACTGGGATGGGAGGGGGCCGTGGCTATAAAACTTATTAGCAAATGTGACATAAGGATTTTGATCCTCTCTGCATTATTCAAGTTTTTCTTCCTTAGTCAAACTAGTGTTTCTTGCATAATACCTCAAGAAAACTGAAAACGAGCAAATGCATGAACTTGTTCCCTGATTATAACAAGTGCATAGCTATCTTTGAAATTAATAGAATTTTAAGTTTTTATTTAAGAAAAAGGTTTTTGTCTGGTTTTTTTTTTTTGTTCAACTATCATATGAAATACCAAGAGAATACATTGTCATGGTCCCAGGCTATTTGTGTTGTTTCTATCCCTGACATTTTAATTTACTACTGAATTTAGACTTTGCATGTTTAAGTACTGGTAAGACATGAAAGTTGTAGGGTTAAAACTGTAGACAGTGCTTCAAATCTCCTATGATAATTGTTCTTAGGTATGTATTCCTTTACTGTGGCTCTCGAGACAACTATTTAATAGACAACATTTGAATAATACAAATGTGTGGTTGGTAAAAATGGATTAGGGTTTCAGGGTGGTACCAATGGGTGATATTTAATATTGAATGACATGTATTAAGACAAATGCTTTTATATATAATTTATTTGGCATTGTAAATGCATTTATCTTGTGAGATACAGACTCCCTGTTGCCACATGAAGTATTCTGGAAAGGTTTGGAGTAAATAAATAATAAAACCACTTTGATATACAATCTAACAATATTAAATATTAAGACTTTCACATGATTGATTTTAATACTTAATTAACTTGTTTAAAGTCCAATGTAACTCTGTTTTTGTATTAGAGATCAGACAGGCAGAAGTTAAAATGCAGGAAATGTTATTAAATGGGACAAAATTAATTGCATTTCATGACCATCAGACTCACTGGCTGTTGACCTGTCCATCGGTGGCATGATCTTGTTTGTTTTGTTCTGGATCCCAGCTGATGTTAATGTTCATCTGCTCCACCATGCCAGACCATTTTTTATGTTTGCATCATTCTATTTTAATGATACATAATCTGATACATTTTATAAAAGAAGACAGACTTGCTTTATCCTATTCAAAGTTAGTCAAATTGTGCACTTTTCTTCAGACTTAGTAAGTCTTCTTCCCTAGGCATGTATTTTCAGTGGGTGGTGGCAACCTGTGGAAGTGGCTGAGTAGGAATCTTAGCTGGTTTTGAGCTGCTCTGTGTGTGTGGGAGGGTTGTTTGGGTTGGTGGAGTTTTTTGGCGGTTTTTCTCTTGGAGGCACTGGGACTACTATCTTCTGTACTTAAATAGAGATGGTGGTAGTAAAGAGCTCAAGTGATGGAGAGCAGAAGATCACAGTGCTCTGAGATTGATGGTCTCTGTGGCCTAAGTAAAATTCACTCCTAGAGAAAAGAAGAAAGCAGTGAATATTATAGGTAAGAACAGATTTTTCAAAAATACCTATTAATGAGCATCCTGGCAAAATATCCAGCTTGAAACAGATCAAATGGTCCTCATGTCTTCATTTTCCAAAGTTCATATTCAGGACTGTCTTCTACTCAGCCCTCTAGTTAGCATGCTTTTTCTTTTTTTTTTTTTTTTTTTTTTTTAATTCTTGGTTCAGGATGAGTAATTTAATTTGGCCAGTGCAAGAAAACCCATGATATGGGACTGCTTCTAGATGATTTGGAAGACATCTGTGCTTCTTTGCTTTAAATAAACACAATGCATGTTTATTCTCCTAATATTTAATTTCTTACCTACTTTAAAATGTTTTCACATTCTGGAAAATCCTCACTTCAGTGTTCTACCATGCTTGATTACTTCATAAGCCACAAATGAGGGGCAGAGTTGTGAACCCTCATAACATGATGCTGTCAAACTTAACAAAACATGCATAAGACCATTACCACATCAGACACTTGCTTTAAGTGAGGTCGTTTTAATCAATTTGACTTCACAGGGCAGCTAATTTATCACTTAGCTAAACAAGTATTTCCTCTACTTGTCATCAATTTAAGTAATTAAAATGGTAAACTTTGGATATGGCATGAAATAAAGGCCCAAAGATAATTTGGAGAAGGTGGTTGATACAGTCTAATAGAATGAATGCAAAGTATTATTTAAATACCTTGGTACGCTTCAGTAGTTTTCAGAAATGTGATATTCCGGTAGCTTTGCTGGTACTGATGGAAACTGATTTTTATTTTTAGCATATCCAAGATTCAGCAATGTTGTTCAGCTTCGTCCTCAGAGTTTAGTGGGTTCTCATTTTCCTTTCTTCAAGCATAAAATCTTTTGCTCTGTTCCTTGATTGTTTATAAGTAAGAGGATGTCAGAGAGCAAGAGTGGAGCAAATGCTGCAAATTGGGCAGTTCTTCAGCCCTCATCCTGAGTTGAGCCCTCAACCCTCCCCAAGGCTGCAATTCCTCTCCTTACATTTTACCATGGGGGGAAGGGAAAAGAGGAAAAGTGGGTTATGTATAAGCTTTGCCTAATTCTGTCTCACCTACTCAGTTACACCTTCAAAATACCCTTGCTGAAACTGATAATATTTTCTAATTTTGCCCAAACAGTACCAATACTCATCACTTCTTAAATGTTAATTTTGATATGTTTTGGTGTGTTTTGTGCTTTGAATAAATAAATTTTCAAGGTCCATCTAAACAGTGATGATTAAGGGAAACATTTTTTGTGCATTTAGTTTTTTTAGATTGAACTAATTTAGTCACCATTTCTGAAACAATGCTTTTAGTGCATAAACTGCTTATTTGAATATTGAAAACTTTTATTCAGTATCTGTGGCAAGTGAAGACGTTAGTGAATGTCTTATGACATGAAATAAGGTACAGTATTCATGTTGAACTGTGCTATGTTTTGTTTATGAAATACTGATTTATCAACATTTTTGAGATGAGGGTAATCCTACCGCTTTGTAGTAGCGAATAGTCTTACTGCTAAAAGAATGCAACAAATTTTATTTTTATTTTGAACTTTCCATCTTCTTAATGAACATCAATTATAAGCATTTTATTATATGAACATTTATTATAATCTTATTACAGCTGAGTCTTCTGCCTTGTACAGTTCTGTGTACATGTTTTTGCAATGTTTCACCCAGCTCCAGTCCAAAAGTGATGGGTGCTTCACTGGCAGTACAGCTAATGATAGAAACATATCTCAATTAGACTTTTATCTTTGCCTTGTTATCTCGGTCTAGCTAGGTCTGACTTATACATATTAGTGGAAGATGAAGTGGGGCTGAATTGAGGCTGATGACACTGACAGTCTGGAGAAGAACTGGTTTTTGGTTTTGAATGTTTTAAATGTAATTTTTTTTAAGCATTCCAAACTCACAGGTTTGTATCCAGGCAGAATGGCAATGCTAATGAAGGCACGATTATATAAGACTGCTTTATGGCTAAAGGTGGTAGAAATCACATAATGTGTTAGAGTAGCTAATAGGGAAGGCAAAATATTTGTAAAGTCTTGGGTGAATAAACCTTCTCACATCTAAAAAAGAAGCAAGCGACTTCCAATTAAGTGTAAGTACTCACTAAGAGTAAATGCCCAGTGAGAAAAAGGAGTTAGAACAGGTATGTTAAATCAGACTGTCTAATGCAGCAAGTGGTTTATCTCTGCTGTGTAGAAAGAGGATGTTAGTTAGGTAAATGTCAGTAAACATCAGTTAAGTTTTTCCTAATGAAAACGAGTTGGTATTCCATCACCTATGGAATACGGAGGAAGTGGTGGGAGAGGAGATGATATGCTGTAAGCAGGTACCTCCACAGAACCCTTTTAATATATGGTGGAGCTCTGTACTGCAGTCTGTAAGGCTGTCTCTGGAGGGATTTTTGGTCTCTGTTGAGAACAGATGTGCTGACAAGCTGCCTTCACTGAAAGGCAGACTGGATTCAGCCCACGTGTGGTGGTCAGTGGGGAGCAAACCTGTGGCACTGTCCTTGGTGGCACATGGGGGCTCCTCCTGTTACTTAAGGCCAATAGCCAAAGAGTCTGTGCCTGCCTTTTCCTTGGGCTCATGAGTGGATTCATGTTTCTGCTAATTTCCTTGACTAGATAAATGTTTCATACATGGTCTTAATTATTTTCTCATGTATATTACAGAATAGTTGAACTCCCAGTAGTGGGAAGCATGCCTGGTGTTTTGAATCTCTTAGCCCTTCAACTTTGGAGGTTAAAAAAAAAGTACAAATAGGTGCTTTCACTGAGATGTTAGGGCCAGCTAGAATCAAGTCTTGTAATCCAGTAATTGAATTTCAGGGGTTTATAACATTTTTATTGTTTCACACTGAGAATGGTTTTAAATTGTATCTTACTTAATATGAACAATATGTTATAGGCCATTACAAATCAACCACAAACCTGTGAAGAATTAATCTGTCTCAGAGTAAGATCCCAAGTGTAATTGTAATTGTTTAATAGTTCCCTTTGCTCTTTGTTAGAAGAGTAGAAAAGATCTTCAGTATAAAACTGTGAAGAAAATTGCTTGGACTAAGGAGTGAAGACTAATAGGTAGTGATACTTTTTTTAACTCTAACCATATGTATCCATAAACAAACACAAATAACCAATTAAATCACTGTGCAGATATCAAAAGTAAATCTATTCAGCTGTTTAAAGCTGCTCTAACAGTCTGTAAAGTAAATTATGGTTCATATAGATTGTAAAGGTATGGCATTTGGGGAGTATTTAAAAAAAAAGAAGGTGGATACAGAAGAGGACATAGAAGAGCAAACTTACTAGGGCTAAATTGATACCATGTTATGGATGTAAGACAGTGTAAGTCTGAAACATACTGTGTCTTAATTAAGTGGTGGCTGCTAAAACTATAATGGCTGGTAAGGTCATTTTGTGCCTGGTTCTCAGATTGAAAGACACTCAAGGTTCTGCTTTGGTCAGATTGTGTAGCAATCTCTGAAGGAACATAAAAATAAAAAGTTAAACTTCAACAGCACAGTCTGAAAAAGCTTGTAATTTTAGTGAAGACAAAATCAACTGATCAGGAAAAAGATATTTACAGCTGTATAGCAAAAGGAACAAGAGTAGCAGCTAAAATTCCAGCAGGAAAAAATTACTTCTGTGAAGTTGATGGGGGTTTTGTTTTCTTTCTTTAAATAAATTATTTTTTCTTTTATTTATTTAAAATATCAGGTATTTATAAACATATCTTTATATTTTTTCAGCTATAAGACTACAGGTAAATATTATTTAAGGAGCTAACAAGTTTGTAAATATTTTTCTTCAAGATACCATTCATGCAGTTTTCATTGTTACAATTTTAAAATTACATAGGAAACACGTGAGGTATGCATACAGTTGCAGCACATTTTGCTGAGCCTCATATAGAATTGTTCAAGGCAATTCTGTGGTTTAGTGGTGTATTTTGTCACATGACTTTATGATTGTAATAATTTGACATAAAGTTGTACCACTGCTCAAGTGTAAGTCCTACCTTCCCTCGGTTACTGCCTCCTTGTTCCCAAGACCTTCAGATGTTCCCTACTAGCTGAACAGAAGTGAGAGATGGTGGGATCATTTCATCACCACTGTAACACAAGTGCCAGGGCACACAGAGGATAAACCCCTCAGGGAATACAGCTGAGAGAGCATGCTTTTGAAAACAGCCTGGGTGCACTGGTTTCACGTAATTGCCTAGTATTGGCCCAACTAATTAATTATCCTGGGATTTTTGGGTTTGGGGGGTTTTTTCCCTCATAACTTAATAGGAAAATTAAGAAGGTATAGACCATAAAAAGTCTTAAGGATCCCAGTTCCCCTTCATTTATTGACAGTAAACTGAAGGTATAAAGCCTACCTGGTCAGTGCCATACCTTCTAGGAACCAAAAAAAAAGCATAATTGAAGTGATTTCAAATTTGTTAATATGCCAGTCCTGAAAGTGTAGATGCATACCTCTTCTAGTATCTCTTTTTATATTTTTTTCTAAATATAATTTTGTTGCTGTTAGAAAGTTATGATACTTGTAAACAAAGCAGTTAAAGTAAGTGATATTTTAAAACTCATCTGGCAGTTGTAGGTAGCTACTTAGTGTGCTTGGGCAAATCAGACCTATTTAGCTGGCTTAGGTTTTTTTGTGCTGTGAGTTAATAAATTGCTGTACAGTGACTAAAATGCAGTCTTGACAAATGTACTCTTGCACTGTTAATGCACTGGAAAGGTCATTTCTCTTTCTTATGCATGATCATAACATCGTCTGCTTTTCACCCTCTTATTGGCATCCTCTAATTTGTTGCAGCCAGTATTAGCTTCCAGCACTCCTCAAATGAACTTCTAACATAGTTCTTGTTCAGTTGCTTGATAGTGATGGGAGTGCCATTCAGGAGCCTGTGATGATGAATCTGCATCACCTACTTCCTAAAGTTTTATTTCTGCCATTACTTCCCTTTTGGCCTTCATTTTTGGAAGACGTCTTTGTCGATTACGTTTCTTAAAATACTAGTTGATTACATTTCTTAAAATTCATCCTTAACATCATCTTTCTAGAAGGCCATCCTGGTTTAGGAATGGTGTTCTCCAGTTAAGTTTTCCACTGAAACCATTGCATGGCACACACAGGTCACTTGCTGACTCCCCCCTTCCCTCCCTCCTCCCTGCACTGGGATGGACAGAACTGGAGGCACAAAAGGTACAGATCACAGGTTGAGATGAGAACAATTTACTGGAAACAGCAATGAGATAAGAAAAACGAACAGTGACAGCAATGATGCGAACAACAACAAGAGAAGAAAGAAACTGATGACAAGACAAGAAACATTCTTGTTCACTGTGGAAACCCTAACAACAGATAATAACAAACCACTCCCTCCAGATGAGAGTGGCATTACCCAACCTCTGCCGCTCCTACTTGACCAGAAAAAAAAACCTTCTTCCCAGAAAAGACTCCCTTCTCCCTGCCCTGGTAGTGACATGACATGGTATAGAAAAACCTCTGGGTCCTGGCCATGCCACCTCCAGGCTACTGCAAAACCCTATTCTTGTCAGTACCAAGACAAAAGTTAATATAAATCTTGATAAAACCAAATTCATCTATCATGCTAGTCAGTATTAATCCATTCTCTTTTTGTGTGTCTGTCGCTGTTATGTTATACTTGACCTATGATTTCTGAAAAAGAAGTGGTTAAAAGGAAGATTTCTGGGATGAACAGTCTTGGGTCCAGAAGAGTGATGATGATGGTCTTTCCTCAGTTTTGCTCTATAATCTTCATCATGCCCAAGAACTAGCATCAGTTCTCCTTGGAATCAGACTAAAAGATGAGTAGGGAAAACTAGAAGAAGGATGGAAAGAAGCTCTTGCCCTGTTTTACAGTCTTCAAAACTACACTTGGACTTTTACTTGCAGTGTGATATTTGTAGGAACTATAACAATTCTTTTGGACTCCAAATAATACAACATTTACAACGTTCAAATGGAAACACTATTGTTCTGCTAATTAGACAACTAATGGTGATGATGTGCCTGGAAAATAAGGGGAGGTTTTAAGTACTTTTGCTCTTGACTCATGTGATTGAAAAATAGTTAAAGGAATACTGAAGTGTTTGTTTCTCTGGTTTTTTTCTTCCAGATAAATACTCATCAGTTGGGATTTACTACTGCCAGTATGTATCATTCTGTGTCTGAAACCAGTCACCCTTTGCAAACAGAGGAACAAGAGATAGGCATTGATCCCTTGCAGAGTTTTTTGAACAAGCCAGGGGAAGGTGAGTTTGTATTTCTGTACTTTTTTTTGAGTTTATACCTTATATAAGTGTGTCATAATAACTGTACCTGTCATAATTTGTTTAATTCACTCAATGAAGTTGAACAGGGCAACTTAAAGAACATTTCACAGAGTATGTGAGGAACATTCTGACACTAATGAAAACAACGAAAAGTCAACTTTCAATTACAGAAAGAAGCATTAGCCAAATGTTTAATGTGCTGTCATCCTTTTTTAATCATAAACCAAACACTGACTTCAGCATAAGAATATTGAAATGGAGCATGACTTTATGTTACTTTCTCAAGCATGGACTCTTACACTGCTTTGGTTTAGGGATCTTTTTTTTTTGTTTTCTTTTTTTTTTTTTTTTGCCTTTTTTTTTTCTTATTTGGTTCTGCAGTAAAGTTCAGTACATTATTTTGGACAAAATTATGCAAATACAAAGTCTGATTTTTGTTTGACTCAGCCCCTATGTTCTTATTTGAAAAAATATCTCAAAGCTGAGATAGAATGAATAGGCTCTAAAGATAGAAATTACTACATAACCTGAAGCAAATTAGTTAAATGCAGTATTTGGAAGACCCTAATGAACAATGAGAACAAACTGCTTGGATAATGCAATGCCTGTCTGTTTTGCTCATCTTTTCTACTTATTTGCTAGTAGTGACAGGATAGTTGGTTAGAAGAAAGTGATAAGCTTAATGAGAAAGCTGGTCCTTGTCATGAAAACATTCCTCAAGTACTCAGTTATACACAGTGGCACCTTAACTACCTGTAATTTTCCAGTCATTGAACACATGTACCAGGAGGGCAAAATAAAAAATTTATTTTAAATTACAGAGTTGAAACAACTTTGTCACATTTTCTAAGTCCCTCACCCAGATCAACTATTCTATGTGGGTGTATCTTTTTATAAATCCTCTGTTTACTAGTGCTTATTAAAAAGCTCTGTCAAGTTCTGCTCAGTCAGGTTTATTACTTCTGTTTAGAAGAAGCTGATGTTTTGCTTCCAAATATATTGGTAAACTTCATTGTCCCTTTGAGTTAATTTTTTCACTCTTTCTTTATTGGTTTACAAAGCTTCTTCAATGTTTAAAAATGACAATGTACGTCATGGAGAAAGTATTTTAAAACCTGACGAATAAATGGAATAGCTTTTCTAGGCAGTGTTTCTTTTCTATCATATTTGACATCTTAACGATATGAAGCCATTTTAGCCTGATAAACCAAATGCATTTTTGTACATATTTTAGAAACTTGAAAATAATCTTTTTTTCAATAACCTAAAATAATAACCATTTTCAAGAGGACAAACAGCTTGCTTCTAGTCTACCCCAGTCAAGAAAAAGATAAACATTTTCTTCCAATTGCTATTTGCTTTAAAAAAATTTGATAATTCTTTCAACTCTGTTTCAAGAAAAAGCAAAATTTTCACCCTGTTAAAAATACACCGTAAGTTAATTTTACCCTTTATTGTGCCTAGAAGCGATTAGTTACCTTGACTGAAAAGGTTTCTCATTTTTATCCCAACCTTAACATTTCTGTGACATACAAAGTTATTAGGATTGAATTGATGTTTAAAAGTGCCATTAATTCATTTACCCCAAATGTTCATTAACAATGTAAATGTATGCTGATGTTCTATGAGACAAGGAAGTGACTAATGACTCTTCGCACTAACAACACTTAAAATGAATAGAAACTTTAGATAGCTAATCTTGAAGTAATCAAGACCCTCATTCAGCTTGGCATCTCTGTATGCTCTAAAACAGCTGTCAACTGTTAAAAATATATACACAACACACACATACGCACATGCGAGGATAAAGATATGTAAATACATGGTTCCCCAAGTCATAAAGGTTACCAACTATGGTACATTTTTTATGTTCTATCTATGTAAATATTTTATATAAAGCATCCATTTCATCTTCATAGCCTTTTTTGCTGTGAAACACATAGTGCATTTTAATTTGAAACTTTATATATCCAGAATAGGTCTTAGAAGTTTTAATGTTTCATTTTAAATAAAGCATGTGTATGGTTGGTGTTAGCTCTTTAGGCATCAAAGTATACAGTTGTTCCTGTCCATGCAGTGTGTCCGTCATTGTCTTCACAAAAGTATTTCAAGACAAGGTTTTTCAATGCAGCCTCAAGTTTCAGGGGTGATACAGAATCAACTTGGTGAAAATCTCTATGTCTCTATGTTAATTTTTTTTGTATCATGAATCACAGAAATACGGTGGAGTGGTGGTCCACTGGAGATGTTCTGTGCAATATTGTAGAATATCAGTATATCTAAATTGTGTTTTTGAACATGGCTGAATGCTTACCTTAGAAGCAAAGTGATAAAAGCCTTCACTGAGATGAGGTGATTGGAAAAAAGCACAGCCCTAATAAGGGTGCTGAAAAGAAATATTTAGTTACTGATCTAGTCAGATTTCTAAATCTGCATGAAGTGTTGTATTTTTAGCATGTGCAGTTGATACCAAAACTTGATGGAGAACCAGAAGATGTCATGTCCAGCTGGAGTTACAAAATTCTCTCACAGTTTTCATAAAATTAAAGAAATCTCAAAAATACACGGATTGCTCTTAAGTATAGCTGCTTGGAAAACTGCATGCGTCGACTACTTTTTGTTCATTTGCTGTCAGCTTGAAAGGGTATATTGGATAGGATTCCAGAAATATGTTGAGTCTAGTAGTACTCAGTGCTTTTATTAAAAATTCAGTGAAGGAATAGAGAGAAAACGTGGTTTATTTGGGACAGGACTGTTGACATAATGGAGAGTAGATGTAAAATTCAAAGTATTCTTAAGATTTTGGAGAAGTGGCCTGAGAAGATTAAGACATGGTTCACTAGGAGCAGCTGCAAGGATTAATGTTGCAGATGCTAGGCATGAGACAGTTACCTAGCTGAACAAATCAAAGTAGATCATTACAGATGAGGTAAGTGTCATTTGGAGAAAGGTCTGGGTGTTGGTAGCTCTCCAGATTTTATATACTCATAAACTTTGAATCTTAAGTTATGATGAGCCATGAGAATGTGCTTGTTTGCAAGTTTAAAAACTTCAGAATAAGCCTTTAACTTTAAACATCTTTTTTCTGTCCCTTTAAAACATTTTCGAAAATCCATTAAAATAGTATTTTTGTCCTTTTCTGTTGATTAATTTGGCCTGTGTTATTTTCCTTATGTCTGATTTTTCTTTCAAGATACAAAAAAGGTACATGCCAAAAAATGCACTCATTTATGCTTTTTTAAATAGCATTTTTAAATAGTTGATTAGAAATTTATGGCAGGGATTCTCACTTTTGCAATCTGATACTTCAAATGGAGGATTCTAGTTCTTTTAAGAAATTTTAATTTTTGGTTGTTTCTTGTGGATCTGGTTGTATTTTAATTTACACGCATCTAGATACGTGTACGTTATTATGTTTTGTTTTGACTGTGGTAGTCTTTTGACTTGATGACATCTTTCTGCATTCTCTCTTCTAAGAATGATCATGCTTTTACTCACTTTATTCTAACAAGGTTTTTGTATGATCCCCTCTGAAAGAGGGATCTTTCAAAGAGAAATTGGTGAATCATAGCTCTGTCTCCAGCAAAGACTTTGTGAGACCTGAATGAAATTTCAGAAATACTGTTGTACCTTCTCCCTGCATATTGCATCTGACAAACTGTTTTTCTGACTTCCAAATGCTTAAGGTTTCTGTTATATTGAAATGGAATAACTAGGTTAACTTTCTGCCATGAATTTTCACTCCAAGTTACAGCATCCACCACATTCCAACACAAGTTTTGAAGAGCGTGGTAGGTAGTATTCCCATTTCATTGATATAATGAGAAAGTTGATCCTCTAAGGACAGACTGGAACAATGCATTTAATACTCTTCAATTTAATTTGCTCAATATCACAATTAATACAATTAAGGTCACTTGAAACTATTAACAAATTGGGTAATTTACTTTAACAATGTCAGTGTGTTCTCACAATTACATTTGCTTTAATTAGTGTACAAGCTATTATTTAATAGCATACTTCACATAGAAAAATGTAATGTGTTTTTTGTTCTCAATAGAAGAAAAGGGGAAACCTTTAATGGGTCAGAGTGTTTTGCAGTTTGGCAGGATATATTTCATGTGTAAGGGCTACAGTTGGTGGTGAGGACAGAGAAGGCTGATGTTGCTGGAAGGACAAAGGTAACTACTGGAGTGTGTGACTGAAAGTAATCCAGTTGAGCCAGATAAGTTCCTGACCTCATACTTACTATTGCATCCCTTCTGATTCTCAAACCTGCCGTGAAAAAATATGAGAAATTATAAGAGAGCATTCATATTTCCATTTTGGCCATATACTGTGTGGGTGTTTCCATTGCTTGTCTCTGGACAATTATGCTATTCTGGTGTTAACCTCATAGCCCTGATCACTAGAAAGTATTTCCATGGAGAACTATACCTTATGTGAAATTTAAGATTCCTGGTTTATATTAGTGTCATACAGAAAACAAGTAGAAAACAGAGGGGAATGAAGTAATAAAGTAAATGCCATCTTTTCTGGACAAAGCATGTGTTATCAAATAATTTCCCCAAATCTTTAGTGTAATTGACATGGACTGTTTTGGCTCTAGACGTTCCTTACAGGGTTAAGTGAATTTTTGCTGTCAGAAAATGACTTTATCATCTAACTGGTCCTTAGCTACTCAGTGTTATAAGTTAAGGGTTTTTTCCCCTTAAAGCCCCCTTCACCCAGATATACAGTGCTAATGTGAATTGCCCTGTACAGCATTTATTTACCTCCATTTTTAGAGATCAGTTCATTTAAAGGAAAAAAAACACAGAGGTCTGCACCTCTCTGTGTGAGCAGTACGTTCCTAGGTAGAAGCAATTCAGAATGCAAACACAGCGAGTTGTTGGAAGACTTACTATTTTCTTATCAAATATTTTTGATAGCATATTTTATGACGTCATGTGTGCCATATAATGTGTGTTATTCCATCTTCTCTCCAGGGAGTGACATGTACATGAAATAGAACATTTTGTTTTTAAGAGTCCTTTTAAATATGCATGCTACTGTGTGTTTTCATTAAAAAGACAAGATTGGAACAGAGAACCTCTTTGCATTATACTGGAACAGAAGAACTGAGGGTTGTGATTGTTTCTTAATGTCTTTGGGGTTCCATGCTGTGGTTTACACCAGGCCCTGAGAAAGCCCTGTGTCCTTCACTGGGGAGTTTTACCCTTCAGCCAGAAATCTTCAGTGTGCCCCATTAGCACAGTAGCTAGTGGTCCTGTTCAAAACCTTTGTGCTTCTGCAGGGCTTGGCTTCCTCATTAAAGGCACAGGTATGATGGAAGAGAAGGGGCCATCCTCGGTCTGTTTCACTTCATATTGGATGAATAAAAACAATAATGGTTTTTACATGTTCAAACGCCATATGCTAACATAACAAGCATTTTAATATTCATTTATTAATAATAACTGCTGTTTAGCTTCCTTTAATTGAGTTGAGTTGCAACAGGATTGTAGTGACAAAGGCTTTTGGAGCAACACAATGTATCTTGAGCTAACTCAGGCTGTCACTAACTGTTTCTCTAAAACTCTTCATTTTCCTCTTTTCTGTATTAGACATTTTTATTAAAAGATCTGTTAACAGAGAAGCTATGCGTGTTTAAAAATGCATATATTTAATATAGTTAGTTGAAGATCTAGCTATCTTAGCTATCACACAGTACAATTTTTACTTGAAATAATGTATTTGTAGAAGTGTTGACATGCTCTTAGAAATTTGCTTCTTGTGGGCCCTTTGGTTTCAGTGCCTTACTGGAAATTTGTATTTAGGAATTGCAGGAGTTTTTTTAATTACTTCAGTTGTGGGAGCAAATGTGAGTAGGGCTACCATGGACATGTGAAATACGAGCTTTAAGAGATGGATTCTCCTCTCTAGAACTGGTAGATATGGGGGGTGGCTTCGCATGAGTTTTGGTGGCTTCACATGAGTTGCACATTGCATTAACTCCAGTTTGGAGGTTATTCTCTGACATGGGAAACTGGCAGAAACATCATGTAGGGAAATGACCTTCAGTGGTTGGTATGGCAGATACTAGGGATACCTTTTGGACAGTGATGTCTGTTCATGGAATGGTTTGGGTTGCAAGACAAATGAAAGACCATCCAGTTCCAGCCCTCCCACCATGGGCAGGAAGCCTCCCACTAAGTCACGTTGCTCAGGATCTCCTCCAGCCTGACCTTGAACACTTCCAGGGATGGTCATCCACAGCTTCTCTGGGCACCCATGACTTCTCTTCATCCAAGTGAAATTTTAAAAATGTCATTTTGGAAGTTCCACTCTAAATGAAAACAAGACTATTCTCACTAACGACACTAGCACACTACCTCAGTTAGTCATCTGAGCTGCGAGTTTCCAGGTCTTTCCAGATACAATTCTGCCTGAATACTGGCATAAATTACTTGTCAGCCTCATGTCATTCTTCTAACAACTCCTTGTGACCCTGTTTTGGGAGAGCCTGATTTGAGCGTTTCTGTTTCTTTTCCTAGTTCTTTCCAAATCCAAGTTAAAGATCAACTAGTTGGCTCTCATCTCGCTTCCTAGTATATGTGTAGCATAATAATACTTGTAGTATAAAAGGAAAAAAAGCAAGTCAAATGAAAAAGAAATTTAAATTTTTTAAATAAATATTACATGTTTAGAGAACCTTAAAATACCAAGAAGAAATTTCCATTTAAACTATAGTAACCTAGTGAACAGCAAAATAAAACAGAATAATCTTTTTTAATACAACCTCTGTAAATGTATTTAAAAGTGGTTTAAAACTAGTACATTATAAAAAGTTATACATAAGATAAGAATGAGAATACAATCATTCTTTTGAATATTTTACTCAGACTTTACACAGAAAAATAATATGAAGATTACTGGCCATAAATACCTTACATATTAAGTGTTTCCAGGAAATGTTCAAATTATGTTAAATGGCTATATCTCCTACATATGGAAAAGGCATATTCTCTTAATTTAAAAAAATTGAACTGTACACGTTTGATTGTACTTGTGTATGTATAATGAAAGACTAGTAAATCAGAATTCTAGCTGAGGCCAGCATGATTGGTACAGGATAATAATTAAATGTCTGGGTTCACTTCTGTCCTGATGTACTAAAGATTGTAATTTACAAAGCAGTGTATGAATTGTGAGCAGCTAGCTGATGTTACAGACCTCTGTATCTGAGATTAAATGTATGTTAAAACATTTTTAAAGAGCTTAACTGTCACAAATTTGATTGAATTAGAAATTGATTGTTCTATATAACAGAAATATGTCACTACAGATGGGATGTTTCCTGTCTTTCATGTATGTGGACATTTATAAAGGCCTGGAATTCCTTATTTTAGAAAGAGAAAGTTTCAACCTACTTTCACCCAATTGATACTGCAAAGCTTCAGTTTTAGGCTTTTGATTTGCTAATAAGCCTTAATCTTTAGCCTCATGGTACCCAGGGTACTCCCTGCCCTTGTCCTCTTTGGACATGCAAAACTAAGACATGTGAAAGGGGAGAGAAATAAAGTACTGTCATATTTAAGTGGTAATAAATTATCTGGTAAGATGTGTATTATTTATTGACAATCTGGCCTTTTAACAAAGAAAAATAGGCCTATGCTTAGGTTGCCACTGCAACAGCCGAAACAGCTGATACTTTAATGAACAACATACTGAGGGCCATCCAGGACATAAGGCAAATTAAGCAGGTTACAAACTGCATATCTTCTGTTTAGGTATAGGAAATCTCCCCAGCTCTGACAATTAGCTCCGCTGATCAGGCAACCAGACAGACAGAAACAGAAGGAGGCCATTTGTATCAATTTGAGGAACAGAACTAGTAATGAAGTAAAATATCTGTACCAGGTAGTTTCACCTCCGCTTTGGAACAGATATTTCTAACTGCTGGTTTCAGCTTTGCAGTAGCAAATAAATAAATAAATGTGTGCTGCTTAACAAAAGCTTATTTTCTGTTGTTTACAAATTGAGAGCAAAGGAATAATAATACTTCTAACCTAACGGGTTTTTAAAAAGGATAAAACATTTTCTGGACATACAGGCAAATACGAATCTTGGTAACCTGACAGCTTTGTTTAAACATTGAATTTGAGTTTCCTTTCATGAAAATCTTTTCAAAGTACAGCAATTCAGCTGTGAAAACCTGAATACATTAATGATGACAAAGAACCTCTGGAGTGAGCCAACATTTGTTTTTGTTCTTTTACAACGTTTCCTGATGAATTGCACATACAAAAGTGTTGGAGGTTATTTTAATTTTCTTTTCTTACTTTGATAATAAATGTCTCCACTGTTTACCTTTTTGGTTAAGGTACCTTATTATTACTAATCAGCTTTAATTATTTATAACAACATGACTGTGAAAGATGTTTCTTTGATGTCGAAAAAGTCAGGGGCCCGATCCTGACCCTATTAAAATTAATGGCTAGGTTCCAATTGGCTGCAAAGGTAACAAGCCTGAGTGCCCTTTAAGGGAAACAGTCATTTAGCCCAGGGTACTGCATTGTGGTTAGTTGGGGTTCCTGTTTTGGGAGAGTTCAGATTTTAAGCATTTAGTGTCAAGATTTGGCCATGCAGAGGCAGAACGCATATAACTGATTCTTGAAGTCAGTCCCAATTTCCATTTTGCTTGTAAAATACACAATAATTTTAAAAAGGCTAAATATACAGGATAATAAGAGAACACCTTTCTCACTAAACATGAGTGCTAAAATGGGGGGACAGAGAGAAATGTGGATAGCCTTTCTGCTTTTGCCTGTCTTTTTTCAGTCAACAAAATAGCAAACTAGCTCAGATCTAAGCAATGCTGGATAAGGACCATCACATTTCACAGGCATGTGTGCCAGCTTGTGTTTAAATCTTATTTTGTTTAAGTGAACTATCAGTGGGTTTTGTTTCTGACTATTTTAAGCTTCAGATTTATATGGATGTACATAGACACACTCTGTGACAAGACTGAACACTTCTGTCAGATCTAGAATATCTTTTAGGTATTCATAAGTATCTTTGTTCAGTTTCTTCATCATGTTACATGTTTAGTTCATTACATCAGTAGTCATGTGACTATAACATTTCAACCACAGCACAAATGACACAAAAGGATATAGCAAATGAGACTTACTTTCACCATTTGTGACAACCACACAAGGCTGTGATGCAATTTGTGCTCCTTGGTTTGATCTGCTTGAAAAGGGAAGTTGGACTTGGGATGTTTGTTTTGCATCTGTGTGCTTACCTTTTAGAAGGTGTCATATACAAAAGAAGCAATGAAATTCATTCTCATAACTGCCATAGAGAGAGGAGCGAGATTATGTGTTCTCATACAAAAAGGAAGTTGAAGCTGAAATGATAGGGCTTGTTCATACAAGAGGTCTGTAGCAGGGCCAGGAACATCATTCAAGGTGCAGGACACTGCATCAGTGATGATGCCATCCTTCAGCTCTTTCTTTCAGGCAGTTTTTGTGAGGCAGGTAGCTAATTAACTAAGAAA
Source organism: Molothrus aeneus (assembly GCF_037042795.1). Lineage (NCBI taxonomy): Eukaryota > Metazoa > Chordata > Aves > Passeriformes > Icteridae > Molothrus > Molothrus aeneus. The sequence continues at coordinate 36,408,676 of NC_089646.1, read as the reverse complement.
GTGTAACTTCGGTACAGAAAACACACACACACAAATGTTTAATGTTTTATATACAAACTTAAATAAGCATATACCATCTCAGAAATTGCAACTAAAAGTATTTTTGGTAATGGGAGTGAAAGTATTTCAAAAGATGTAGATCATTGTCACCTTTTCAGTATTTTGAGTAATTAAATAAAACCCAAATGTTTTGAATACATTTCACTCTTCCGGAACCTTTGATAAATGGTGTCTCAGTACAGATATATATTACTATTAAAACATGATTTGGCTGAAAATCTAAGGAATACTACTCCTCTTTAATGAACTGATTGTCAAAGTTGATTTATTTATGCTTATTTATTTCATAGTTTTGTATCTTAATATTGCCAGGTCCTGTCTTAAGTAGAGGGAAAATACTTCTCACAAGAATTTTTCAAAGCAAGCACAAGAGTGCTATGGTTTGCTTGACGTGGTGGTGTTCAGTCAAATTTGGGCTGAATGATCAATAAAGGTGTTTTACACCTTTAGTGATAAATTCTAAATACCTTATTTCTGTACAAACAGCTGGCAGTTAAATCTTTTGCTTGGATACTCAAGTGATGCACAATAACGCGTGAACTCTGGGATAGAAGACTATACTCAAACTTTTGAACAAATCCCATCCAGTTTAGTGAAACTGGAACCATATAATCAAAATATTAGCAACTAGTGTGTATGATAAATTTCTCCACTAAAATTTTGATATCCCATTGCAAATTATTATTCTTGATCTTCCTAAAAGTTAAAAGGCACAAACTTCATCCAGATAAAGCTTTTATGGTGGTGATAATTCTTTTCTTCTGCAAAATTTGATTTGTAATGGAATCAATGATTTAACTTTAGGAAAAATGAACAGTATAGTGTTTCAGTACTAAGTACAATTAAAGGGATAGATCATGTAATACATGTGAAAATATGTTTGCAATGATCTGATAATGTTTTGAGTTTCCTTATAAAGGGGTACATTTTTTTTAATATGTTAGTTGTAATTTTGGAAGATACCAATGTTTGTTTTGTTACATACCATTTGAAATATTTAAAGGGTGGAGCAATGAAACATAAATCTGTCCATTATTGGGCATTTCTACTTTGCACACAGATGAATTCTCATCAAATTTGATTTGCTGACTGGTGGCCAGAACAGATGTTATCTTAATCGAGGAGAGAAGCATATGGAGCCACAGGGCCACCTCCAAACTTCTGTGACCCAATATTGTTTCATTGTTTATTGAAGTATGAAAGAAAATACTTCTCTGCAAAAGTCTACAAATCGCCATTCTGAATTATTACAGCTATGTCCCCACAACATTATTGCCTTACTAAGATGAAGACTTTACTGCCAGAAAAAGTGTAGCATTAATTGTTGCTATTCAAAAAAAAAAAAAAAGGAAAAAGAAAATTAAAATAAAAGTACCCCCGGCAGATGAGCTTGTGTCTTTTGCTTATTTGAATTTGAAATAAAGAGGGGCTTTAAATTAGAGCTTACACTGTGGAGAGCTCTAGGTCTGTTCTGGGGTTCTTGAGACAATAACATACTGAATATTAAGTGAAAATTCTGTTTGAAAAGTTATGGAATTGACTTTTTTTTCAGAATTAAATTTAATATATTTTTTAAATTTTTATTTATTATGAACATAAAACAGTTTTAGTTGTGGCATTTGTATGAACTAAAGTTATACTCCTGTAACTGTGACATTAGAACAACTACTTGTTCAAGTGAAGATTTTTAGGCTTTCTAGAGAAACTGGTTTGTAATGTATGCCTGTCAGAAGCAAACTTCTGATTTGGAAAAATACTATGTAAACACAGGAATAAATGCTCCTTTTCACTTTTAAAAAAGAGCATATAAAGCCTGATTTAATTGTGGACATGAAAAATATCCCGAGGATTTTTTGTCTTGGAATTAATGTTATATGGTATGTAATGTATATCCAGTCCTCTGGATATTACAAATTCAGGAAGATACATGCAGATTTTCTGTGATTTCCAAGATACTTACTCATATCTGTCATATTCAGTTTGAGATTCTTATGGAAAAATGAGCCTGCACTTTGAATTTGCATTGCTTAGCTAAAGATAGTTTTATTTTCCTGCATATTACTCTGTTCCATGCTAAAGCTGTAGCTCAGAGCAGCAATTTGGAAACTTTTGAACATATCTAATTGATAATAATTGCATAGAAACAATACTGAATATTAAGATAGGAAAAGGGGACATCTGAAAATCATGTAGTAAATTATGTGTAAAATGCTAATTTTTTATTAGCCTAGGATAAGGAGCAACTTACATTGACTCCTACAGCATGGATGCTTACTATCACCATTTCTGGCTTGCCACCTGGAAATAGCCATTAATGGCACAATACAGGCTACTGCAGTGAAGTTTGTACACATCATAATTATTCCCTCTTTAGGTCTTTACTTTGACCATCAAGTGATTTACTGTTTATAAATTGGCACCACTTAGCATTAAAGATGATGAGTCAGTGTGGGGACCTTTAACTTACTTTAGCAATAATTTCTCAGTTGCTGTGAAGTCTCTGTCTGGTTTCAGTTTTGATGAAGTTAAGGCAAAGAACAAATTCAGGGCTTTGAAGTGAGTCGGTTTGTTTTTCTTTTGCAAACCATATGCCAGTGCTCCAAAGGCCTGTCTTGTGGCTGGTTAAAACAAAATAAGAACATCTATAAAAGGTCCCACTCTGAGTAATGTGTACTAATTTCAGGGAAAAATTCTTTTCATTTGGTGTTTATGAATTACACTTTTAAAACTTTGCCTAGAGGTAGGGAGGAGTGTTTCAAAAATCAGATGTTAAAGTAAAATGGCTATAAAAACATGTGATCTTCCATTTTACTGTATTTCTTCTTCTGAATAAGTAATGCTCTAATAAAAATTAAAGAGCAAGTTGCATTTCGAAGATCAGGTCATCGTAATTCATTGACATTAGGCCACATAACTGAATAATGTCTTACTTCAGTGAAATACATCAAATGAGATCAACAATTATGACTCATAAACATGCCTCGCAGGCATAAAACAGCAGGGAATTAGCATGTGAGGCTGATAAATATGCATGTAAATAAGCTCCCAAAGGAATAACATGGGTTTGATTGATAGGTTTAGAATTGGAACATATGTAAACCCCTTTATTCCTCATTCTGGTGTAGCTAAGTAAAGATGCGTTTTACTTGTTAAAAGTTTCAATAACTTTGTAAATCTTAATGCCACATCTGCTTTTGTGTGTGCAGGCACGTGTGAGTGTCACTTGAGAGATTGATTGAATTGTCTACAAGGTAGATGCCCTCACACTAAGGCTGACGTGTTTGCGTATGGATATTGGAGCGGTTGTGTATGTGCGTGCCCAAGTGTACGTGGATTTGGGCACTGTGGGGTAGGGGGTGTTGAGCAAAAGAGTATTTTGGGGCTTGTTTTACTCACAATTTGCAGATTTTAAAGTTTGGTTCTCAAATAGGAAACTGAGTTGTGAGTTTTGGTATATGCACCAGTACATTTATTTTTGCAAATACATTCTGCATTGAAGGTAATTACTATTTATATTTCAGAAAGTCCCACAAGTGCTACTACATTTAAGAGTCTGGCAGTGATTCTTTACAAACTTCCAATTTTTTTGGCATCTTGCAGCTTGAGCTCTTATCTACAACTTCAAAGTACCTATCACAGCAGTATCTCTGTGTTGATCCACACAAGTGTTTACGCTGTGCAGAGATTTACACCCCTGTTGTTAGAAAAGTATAACATACATTGTGTTTATAAAACATTAATACTTTGCTTTGCCAAACACAGACCAATTGGTTGCCATTGTCATGTGGCCTGGTGTACATCTGCTTTATTACTATTCCCTGCTATTAGGCAATAAAAACTTTTCCAACTGATGCACACTTACTGATGTTGCATCAAGCTGTAATTATGCTAAAGTGATCTTAGACCAGTGGCAGGCAAGATGCAAAACCATTTTCAATAGTGTGGTGTGTGTATTGACTGTAGATTTTGGTTCTGGGTGGTTTATAGCTTAAATAGTCATTCAGAGAAATTGGAGCTGGGGCTCGTATCAGAGATCACAGTAGTTCATATGTGAAAACCTCAATTCTGTCATACCTACCTTTGGCTTAGGGATACTTTTCTGTGTAGATAAAGCTTCAGCAAAACAGCTTCCTTCTGTTTAGATTTATGGTGTAGCAGAGAATACATTTCCCAGTTAAGATCAGTAAATTCAGGAGCTACCGCTTAGTTCTGAGAGCCAGCTCTTTTTGCTGCTGAAAAATAAATAAACTTGTAGCACTTAAAGACATCACATCAAATCTCACGTGGCTTCTCATGAAGCAATTTATAGCTACCTTGTATAATTTGTATAGAAATGTTAAGCTGATCCCTGCTCCAACAGCATCAACTGCTTAACCCAGAATGTAACAGCCTGTGACACCAAGAAAAAGCAAACCCTGTGTACAGTCTAGGGGAGGGGACCTTTCATAACAGAGCTGAATAAGCAGATTGCTATCAGGAACTCCGATGGGCCATGTTTCTAGCTGCATAGCACTGTCCTTTTTCATAGAGCATGCCTAGATATCTCTTGAGCCAAGAGAAATACAAAATAAGCCACTTTTTTTTATCCTAACAATGTGCCTTTTTTTTACACTCAGGGCCATGACAGGCTGTCACTCAGTTGCAGCTCCCCACAAGAAATGTCCTTGAATGGTTCAAGAGAAGCCAGAAAATTGTTGTTAAGTATTTTTTTTCATTCACCTCTAGAATTTTCCACATTTTCTCCAACATGTGTGAAGCCACTGGGAAATATGGTTAAATGAGTTAAGCAGACATCACCCATCTGTGCATCTCGGGGAAAATAAAAACAGTGCTGTCCCTCCGAGAGCTTTCTTGGTACATAACCAAAATTGGAAGAACAACCACACTCTAAAGCTAAACCTAGGCAAGGCTGTTGCAGGAAAAAAGGAATGAGCACTTTGAAGGAACTGCTTTTCTGGCTTACCCCAGTCTCACTGCTGTGGCCTTTGCAGAATGTGAGGTGACCCTAAAACCTGTTCTGCTTCCCAAATGCCTGAAGGCTGCTGGACAGCCGAGAAAACATGACTGCACATCATATTTGCTTCAGACAGTGCTGAAAACCTGGCATTCAATCCCTGAATTTCAGTCCTCTCACAAGCCAAAACAATCACGTTGCAGCCTCCCCCAGTTTGTATAAATGTTTCATAATTTTAGATAGAAGGCATCACAAGAACCCTACTTTTGCTCAAGTCTTGATTTACCCTTTAATATTGTTCACTGCAGCTCTTTCTACTACTCAAGTGATTTGTAATTTGTATCTCTCAAACAGTTCCCACTTGGGTTTCTCATGCACTGAGAAGTCAGATGCCTGACATTACTGTGTAAAGTTAAGTGCTTGGGGTTAATGAGTGGCATTAAATTTTATGAGGTCATGTCCAGTAGATGTTAAAAGAAGCTTAAGGGAACTTTATCACTGATAGAAATTAACGGTTGGCACAAAAGAATGCCTGAGGGAGTTCAGTTCTAAACAAAAATAAAATCGGTGGTATAAAAACTAAAATACAGAGCGGTTGTGATTAATGTAAACATTTTTGTTAGGTAATGGGTTACTTGTTGCAGTAAAAGAAATGAGACCCCACAGTTTGAAAAAATATTATTGTATTTATAAAGTAATTAATGTTTCTAGTCAAATAAAAAAAATCTACATCACCTACAATATTTATATTCTTTCAGTAAACATATAACCTTTGGGGCTATATTTATCAAATAGTCAAGCCTCCACTTATTTACATGAGTTTTTTCTTTGGGCAAAATATGTTTTCCCTAGTGGAGTATGTTATTTTGTTTCATTAAACCTTTATTTCTACTCACATGCATTGCTTATATTACAGACCAAATGAGTAAATTCTGTGTACTTAAGTCATCTAAGGTTTGTGTTTTTTGGGTGACTGATGGATGGCATGAAAATTCTGTTTCAAAAAGAAAATGGCTATATTAACTTATGGATAGATTTGTTTTGCATAATTATGTGGGGAACCATTCAGTAATTACACCAGTATTCACATGCTGCAATTTTCACCGTCTTTATTCACTGTCATTCCAATGGCAGGAAATGGAAGCCTTGTTCAGATGTAGACATTCTTTCTTGCTCTGTCTTGCAACCTGCAGTCACAGCATAGAGTGCTTTTTCCATAAGGCCTGTACCTGAGTAAGGCAGTTATTGTATGGAATTTCACTCCCATAGTGTGCATGAAAATTCAGCACCTCCTCCAGGTCTCTGGCAGCAGGCTATGGATGTGCCGAATGACCTGGTGCAGAGCATTCCTTTCATGCCACTTGAGCTCTGTGCTGTCTGGATGCAGTGTTGGGGAGCATGGTGTGAAGCCTGCTGAGAATGCAGAGCTCTGGTATGGAAGAGCCAAAGTCTCTGGTTCAAACCTTTTTCTCCTCTCCAGCTTGACAGAGAGGTACCATACTTGTCATAAAGCAAATCACGGCCATAAATTGAGGTGAAATGGAAGGAAAAGGGGAAATATTTTCAAATTTGTAGACCCTTGGGACTGTTCTGTTGATCTCCAGATGGTTATTTTTGAGTTTTAATATGAATTACATATGTGGAATGCCTTCTAACATTTTCCTTAGGGGTGTTTGGTCAAAAAATGCAAAATCAAAAAGCTGAATCTCTCCAATGCTGGGTGACATTTTTGTCTTGCACACAGACTGTTTTCTTTTTGGCTAAAAGATTTTTTGTTTCAGAGAACTGAGGTAACTGTTGGGAAGAATTGACTACTCCTAAATAATTTTTCGTATTATTGTGTAAATTAAATCATCAAACTTTTGGAAAACTTCACTATAATTGTTAGGCACAAAAAAAAATCTAGTCATACTTGTCTTATTTGCATTTTAGAAGTCTCATATTTCTTATATCTTCAAGTGCTTTGTACTTTCATCCTTAGTACCATTATGAAGTGCCACTACTCATCCTCCACACAGGAGGGCATTGGGATTGACACTACTCATCCTCCACACAGGAGGGCAAGGGTGGGGAACAGAAATCTGTCCCATGATGGATTACTTTTTAGCAAGAATGTTCTGTGGAGAGTTTTTTTTTTTCCTCAATATCTACAACAAAGTGATAGTTGTTTGACAAAGCACCTTGCACTGTAGTAAATAGAAGTGTTTTGTCATTCTTGCTGTCAATTTGATATATTTTTATATTCTGATGTAGCTGTGGACTTTCATCTCTTAGACATCTAGAGTTTACTGCTAGTGCATATATACCTTTGCTCTTCAAATTTTTCTAGATCTGTCATTCACAACATGCATCTGCTTTTGCACCAGCAAAAGTACACAGTTGGTATTCTCCAAATTGCCTAAAGGTTGATTTACAAGAATTTTGATTAAAAATCAAGTGTTTTCATTATGCACTGGCATATTTCAATTTGGCATTTTAAAAGCTCTAGCTCAGTACTTCTTTTATGCTGTTTGGTGACGTGTTTTTTCTTTGGAGAAATTTATAGAAAATGTAGGGTACTGCTCCGTTTTAGGTTCTCTCAGTTATGGGTCTTCTGGATGCACAATGTATTCCAAGAATTAACAGCCTTAATTAGACAGCCTCAGTGGTAGTCTAGGGCTTTCTGACTTCATCTTGTAAAACCAAGCTAGGCAGCTGTAAGCTCAGTTGTCCCTTCCTGGTGCATGTTACTCCTGTATTGTTAATTTGATTAGGATAAGGGCTGTTCCATCAGCAGCGGTAACACCCTTCAGTGGTTGAGTATTGTGACAGTGTTGGTTGTCTTCAGGTTTTGGGGTTTTTTCTCAGATGCCTTGCCAGGTTATCAGGTACTAGTACTGCTGTAAAGTGAAGGTAACATGATTTTTTAAAAATTTTTTTAACCGTGTGTTTCTGAATTGTGCTACCTCTAGACTCTGCAGCTATTGGAACAGGTCTTAAGTTTTGCCCAGATAACTTTAAATGTGTTACTTAGTTACATTCTTAAAAATATGTTCACTAAATAGATGTGAGCAGGATCCTATTTCTAAATTATTTAATCTATTATTCTGCAATTTATGTTAATATAAATCCAAAGTAACCTTTTGGACCAACAGATCTGTCTGCTTCCAGCAGTGCTAAGAGGAGTTGTGGTATGGAAGGAGGAGGCTGCAGCTGGAAGGATTTGGCAGAGCTGAGCTGAGGTGACAGGGATGTTGTGGGAGTCCAAGAGCCTCTCCCTGACCCTGGACATTTTAGAGACTGGCAGCTTCCCACATTCCTTCATGTGGGACTTTCTTCACCTCTTACTGTGTGCTTTTAAAACTGTTTAAAACTGTAGCATCTAAAGAAAGCCCAGGCACTGCCCAGTCTTGCATCTCAGTGACAGCTTCCTTCCTTGAAGCTTCTTGTCTGTTTCCTCTTCCTTGGAGCCAAACCCCTTAGTTCTGCTGCTGCCTCTCAGGGGTAGTGCCAGCCCTTCCACTGGATGCCAAGGAGCTCCTCTGCCTTTTAGCTTCTCATGTGCCCAAATTTCTGTGTTTCCATTTATTCTTTTATTCATTTATTACCCCAAAATTCTTTTTATTCTTTCTGGTTACCTCCCAACCATAAATGCTGCCTGTTTTCCCACCCCAGACAAGCAAGTAGCCAATTACACACACATCACCACAGCAGCCACAGGGATGCTTTGATTCCAGGCTGTCCCTCTTTGCATGCATGTGCTGGGTGAAGGAAAGTGGTATGATTTTCACGGTGCTCATAAACACATTGGCACTCCAGAAAGAAGGTCCAGGAGAGCATTCATTTTGCTTTCAGGAGCCTTTCACATTCCTCAGCAATGCTGTAAGTCATCAGCCTGCTGCAGTAGTGTCCTTTGATAAGAAACAGCAAAGAAGCAAAGCTCTTTTTCACTCCTGGTCCTGGTTATCATGAGACCATCTCCCCAACTTTAGAAGGTGAGGCTGCATATCACTGCCATGTGGCTCCCTGGCCAGGCTAGCTTTTCTCCTGATAAACCTGCTATTCTCTGTTGAAAATCAGCTAGCTCTTTGTTGAAAGGGCAGTTATATTTCAAAAAAAGAGCACTTAATTCTTTCTTGTTTGTCTTCTACTATCTTTTAATCTTGGAAAAACAACAGAATGCTAGAAAACTCCTGATTATTCTTTTTTTGGGTTTTTTTTTTTCTTAAGCTCCACAGAATATGGAATATGCATTACTGCTTTTGAATATGAAAATTAGACTATACATCCATATGATTTATTATCCCAAACAGAAGGATTGCAACAATCTATAAGATAGAAATGTGGTTAAAAATAGGATGTAATTGAAGTGAGTTAAAGTATGATAGTGGCCTTCAAAGATGTAAAGAGATAGTATGTTTTTCTTATTGTCAGTGTAAATGGTCTCTGGAGACCACCTTTTTATAGTGATTGTGCATGTCTAAGATTAAGCAAAGCTGCATGACCAGTGCTATCTCAGGAGGATGTTGAGTCATTAACTCATGTTTATTGCCTTTTGCCATCTTTAGTTTATTGCGATTTATAGCTCAAAGGCCTTTTAGGCTGTTTATAAGTTAAAATTAGCTAAATTCTTCTGGATGCAAGTATAAGTCACTCAGCATTTGTATATCATTAGGGTGTAAATTCCTAGCAATGATGCCAGGCAGCTTCTAAGATTTTATTTTTTCTTTCTGTGCAAAGTCTAGTTATGCTGCTTGTCCCTAGTTAAACTGGATTACTCTATCCTGTTTTACTAATTCTGCCAATTTGTGATTTTGAAAATTGTGTGTGCTCTTAAAGAATTTACTCAAGTTAGAGATGAAATTATTTATTAAATGTACAATTTCTACTCCAGTCAGACTACACCAAAATGTCTGTATCTTATCCTGGAGTCTTTTGAGTCACACTTGGTGGGATGACCTAGGACTTTGTGTAGGTTACACATGATAGATGATCAGCTAGGCTATGTAGCTGATACAGGCTCTAGTACTGAGCATATGAACAGAAGTGGACATAATATGCTATGGACCAAAGACAGGTGCACTGGGAGAAATAACTGAAAAACACTTAGAAGTGTTTTTACCTTTTACCTTACCCTATGGATTTTTTTGTTCTACCAGTCGTATTGCTGCTGGTAGCAAATTCAGTTCAGGAATTACTGGGCTAAATGTGTATCGACTTCAGTGGAGTCACATTTGCTTATATAAGCTAGTATTGTGTGCTTCCCACTAAATGGGAAGTCAAACTATTTTTCCATGTATATGCATTTTCTGAAGTGTTTGAATCACCATTTGCATCACAGTTAAACTTCTTTCCTTCCTATCATGCCTAGAGAGATTATATTAAAACACATCTGGATATAAAGTATTTGGGATTTTGGTAACTTGCAATCACCTGGGAATTCTTCGGAAGCGTTCGTATGAATTAGTTCAGCGCCCTTTGAGTAAAATTTCTTGCTCTGTGTATTATATTGGTTTTAGTTTAGAGTACAGTGTATAGCTCAGTCTATTTTTGTAAATGCAGAGGCTTCAACAGGAAAAGAAATATTATAAATAAGTCCCTTGAATGTACTTATTGTTGAATTTATTTTAAATTGAGCTGCATGGGACTACATTTCTTAAACACTGATGCTACATTCTAATTTCAGAATCTGTCATCTAGACCCTTGTATATCTTTTCCCATCCACACTTTTTCACACATATATTTTACATGGGGAACGGTGGCATGTTAATTTACAGACTAACCTAATGACAGGGTTGGTGTTTAGATTTGTGAACACTTAGAAGCAGTTTCACTTAAAATGGAAACCCTCTTACTTTCATGTGTCTTGATTTAAAAAGAAGTGCATAGACAAAATTGTTTCAAATGGAGATGTTGCCTGGAGAATACTCTGAGTTTACTCATATATGCATATACACATACGCAACTGTGATTTTATAAGCAAAGATCATGGAAGGTGGGTGCCACTTGTTTGTCGTACATCAGCAATCCAAAAGACAGGGTTTGAGCAACATGCAGTACAAGATTTTCTCTCCAGAAGATTTTTTTCCTAAATGGAAACCAGTGTGTCTGCCTATCATACTGTTGAAACAGCTTTCAGCAGGGCTAAAACAGGCTTTGATTTTGCACCTTGGTGTCAGTGTTCCTTACCTACTTCCAAATGTGACCAGCTTTCACTATCACAAGGTTGGCATCTCTGTGGGTTCTATATTGTGCTTTACAATTATGTTCCTTTAATAATTCAAATAAGCTTAAAGGGGAAAAAAGACTGGTAATGCTAAATATATTTTTTCATATCAATACTGAAGATGAAACAAAATATTTCAGCCTAAGACTTTTATACTTCAAATGGCAAGTTCATTAGTTCGTTTCACAATTCATTATCTTCATGTATCTGTGATTATCATAGTGTATAGGTTTTTATATCATTTGCGGCAAAATATAATATTTTAGGGCAGAGCTGATAAAACTAAAATGCTATCAGAAATCTGTGCTGCATGCATTCAAAGTGTGCTTCTAATGCTAAATGAACTTGAAGTGAGGGATAGACAGCCAGGTTTCTACGTAAAAGATTGCTCACCCAAAAGTTTGCGTTGTATTTATTTCAGAAAACCGAACTTGCTCAGAGCGAAACCTTCTCCAACTTTCCGGCCTAATAATTATTTAATAAATATCAGAAGTGCAGTGCACTTAATTCTTTAGCTGAAGGCACAATTTACAGTTACTCTACGCTGCTCCGAGCGCGCTCCATTTAATCACTTGAAAGGATGACTTGAAAGCCTTGGCTGCGCGGGGGCTGCGCTGTGCGGGGCCGGGCGGGGGCTGCGCGAGGTGCGGCGGGGGCTGCGTGGGGCCGGGCGGGGGCTGCGCGGAGTCGAGCTGGGGCTGTGTGGGCCGGGCGGGCCGAGCCCGTGGCGGGGGCTGTGCGGGGCCGGGCGGGCCGAGCCCGTGGCGGGGGCTGTGCGGGGCCGGGCGGGCCGAGCCCGTGGCGGGGGCTGTGCGGGGCCGCGCGGGCCGAGCCTGTGGCGGGGGCTGTGCGGGGCCGCGCGGGCCGAGCCCGCGGCGGGGGCGGCCGATCCCGCCCGGAGCCGCGGCAGCCGCGGCCGCCGCTTCCCAAACTCTGCAGCGCCCTCTGTCGGCGGCTTGCGGCAGCGCCCGGCTCGCCGCCCGCATCCCTCGCGCGGCGTGCCGCAGCTCCGCGACGTTTCACTTCTTAAACATCTACTTTGTGTAGTAAAATCTCGATTTGCCGTATGTTTTCGGGATTAGTTCTCCTCGTATTTTCTTTTTTTTTCCCTCCTCACGCTGCCATTTTGGTCTATCGGCGGACCCAAATCAGAAAGCTTCCGTCTTCTTACGCTTTTTGTATTTTGTTTTATTTTTCCTGTGCTGCAGAGGTCCTGAAGACTTTCCAAACTGCATATTTGTGCTGTAGAAATGCAAATTGCCTGCTCTTCTGTAAACCTTTCAGTTGTCAGACTGTTCTCTTTCAAAATAATAGAGGAGCTTGGAATCGTCCATGCTAAAATTAAGAATTTATAACTGTATGGAACAGATGTTTTCATAAACATTTGCTATAATTAATTTCAACTAGGGGATTGAAGGAACAAAGCAGTTTTTCCCTCTTCAAAACTTTATTGCCTTTTCCCCATACAGCGAACTCAGAAATCTTTGCTTTAATATTGTTAATGAAACAAATTTACTCCTCTGTTTGGTTTTCATTGTGAAAAAGGAAAGCTTAATTTGGACAAGATACGGGTCTTTGAAACAACGGAGAAATACCCTGAATTTCAGACATCGCATATAAAGGCTTAAGATGCAGAGCATAAGTGTTAAGGTGCTCATTTCTGAGAGCATACCTCTGTAGTGTCAATTGTGAGAGATGCCTACGTGTTAGAATAAATTTTATTGAGATCAGTCCAGTGAATATCTATCTGTGGAGTAAATAGTACAAAGGAATTTTATGTTTGAAGAGTTGTGAACCTTGCTGTTAGAAAAAGCAAAGGAATCTCATGGTATTATATATAGTTTTAATGCATAGTAAAATGCTTATTGTATGTTGATTACCCCTTTATACTCACAATAAAGGACTGCAATCTGTTAAGCAATTTTTTTTTGTTGTTTGTATTATATGACGAACACATTTTGACTAAAATTATTCTTCCATATTTGTATTGTCACTATTTTCAGGGGGGTATTGTTTGGAATTTAGAATAGTTTAGGGCCAGTATTTTGATATTTTTGTGAAGAAGAAAAAATATCCATGCTTTATTGTTCTGTTTTTTACTAGTTTCTGTATATTATATCGACATCATTTGAGAAAAAAAAATGTTTAAAATTTAAAAAAAGAACAGCTTAATTGTTTTACACCTGAAAGAACCAGTGCAGCTGCAAGGATTTTTTGAGCAAACTAGAATTCCTGACTGATCTGTCATCTATAAAGTGTGCAAAGAAAAATAGGTAGCTGTCATTAAAATTACATTTCAGCTTTCAATAACCATTTAATGAGTAGCGTAATTATATAAGTATGGTACCTCAAGTACTTCACTCAATAATTAAAAATAATCTCATCTTTAAAGTGAAAGCGCTATAATTATTATTTGACTTAACCAGGACCACTGTTGTGATCTCCAGTGGCACCTCAGATTGTTCAAAGTGGTTTTGAAAGTATAAATTAAAATTGGATAAATCATTAAATTATTAAGCTTTAAATATGCTGAAAATTAATATAGCATGGAATTTTGAAGTCATGTTATAAAAATTGACAACCTTAGACTGCAAGCATAGATTTGTGTTAAAATTTGACTTGTCTCTAATCATAAAACACTGCATTAATGATTGTTTATATCAACTTAAATTTTCACAATGTTAAATAAATTTTGTGTTTTAACAACATTTTAACCTTTGATTAGAATACAAAGAAAAACATTAAGCAGAGTGCAAACAGGTCAGCAGAAGGATCTGTCTCCATTATGACACTTGTAAGCAGGGAAATGCACAGTTTGCTTACCTAAGTAGGATCATTTTTATCACAAAATCTAAACTGCCAGCCATAAAACCCTTTCATATGTGACTCAGGATTGGTAAATTGGTTAGCACTGTATAAATACATGTGTGTCCACATTCAGACCATACATGCATGCAGAAATATGGATATATTTAAAGACGATTCCTCAGTATCAAAGTATATTTTCAAAAGAAAAAAAATTAGTTTTATTTTTTTTTAATTAGGTGTGCAGCCATCAAGCTAGGCCCCATGTCACTCAAGATTTTTGTCTTCATGGACTTGCTGCTGGTTAGGACAGTATCCCACCCCTTCTACTTAAAAAGTCCAGTGCTGAATTTTTACATCTCACAGGAAATTGCTGTTTTCAAGACGTAATGAGAGAGATGAGAGAGAAAAGTCTGGTCCCTACATCATTCTTCACGTGCTTTTTTACTCTTTCTGAGCACATGCTTCAGCTCAGTGTTCGTTGTGCCTGGAGCATACCCGGGGTGTCTTCCCACCTGTGAATTGGGGCTTTGAAATGCTGTCCAGTTTCTTCTTACTACCTAAAGTGGAAACTGTGCTGTACCTTGAAAAAGCTCTTCTGTGCGAAAGTACCCCATCAGTTGAGTCACCATCCCTGGAGGTATTTAAAATACATCTGGTTTTATTAAAGATGTGGCACCTGGGGACATGGTTTAATGCTGAACTTGGCAATGCTGGGTTAGTGTTAGGCTTCAATGATCTTACAATCTTTTTCAGCCTAAATAGTTCTGTGATTCTATCAGTGCAATAGGCTGTTAAAAAATAAAAATACAAAAAAATAGTGTGAAAGTTTCAATCAGGCTTTTTGTTAAAATTTCTTCACATAGTTTTCAGATAACCTTCGGGAAGTGAAGGCATCTTCCTTATTCTGGGTTCTCCCATTTTATGCTATGCCTATAATCTCAAGTACATACCTGACAAGATAACAGTTACTGCAAGTGACAAGCCCATGTGTTCTGGGTGAATCTAGTACCCTAGCAAGTGTACATACAGTTTGCAAATCCTTCTCCATGCATCTCAGAAGTCTAAAGAAGCTAGCATTTGAAATGTTCTTTTTTTATTAGTTATTGAAAGTGTCACTTTTGAGTTACATAACTTCTCTTGAAACAGCCTTCAGCTGTGTCCAGCAGTGTCAGGTTCCAGCTGCCCAAGTCCCAGCTCCCTTTAGCCCTTGGTCTCTGCACGAGAACAGACTTCACTGAAGTGAGGCAATTTCAGGAGAAAGTTTTCATTCTTAGGAGAGGGAGTTGCTACAGTTAAAAAAGGAGCAATCCAGGTAATTTTCAAGCCCTTTGGAAGGATACAGCCTTATTTTATTATTGTAATAAAGCCAGTAACTGCTCTAGTGCTGAAAGCCATACTTACTTTGATACAGGTGCTTGTTACAGTATTGCTCATTTCCCTTCTCTTTCCTCTGAAAGTGTGACGGGATTTATTCTACCTTTTTTCCCCTAGCCTGTGTGTTTGAAGTTAGAAAAGCTTTTCACAAGGTCTGTGGCAGGGTTACTAGAGCATCCTCTGTTTCTTTAGCAAAACCCTTCTTCCCATAACTGAGTTTCAGAAGAAATTGAAAATCAGTATAACACTGAATCAGTTTTTTAAAGGGGACCACAAGTTTTGTTACTAGCATCATGAATCTTATATTCATAACTGTTTAGTATACATCCCAATTTTACCAGAAATTTGGGTCAATATCAGTGAAGAAGATAGAAGTAGAATATCTATTCTACTGAGAGTTCACCATATTTTTCAGGAGGAGTAACTGGAACTTTCCTGAGGAGAGGTGATCCACGGCATGGATTCCCACAGCTTAATGTCATTAGTCAGTGAAGCAGCAGTCTTATTTGTCCTCTTTATCACTAACTATGGAAACTTAGCAGGACTTGCTAAAAAGCCTTTTGGATAAAACTAGGTAAAATTTATGGAGTCTTCTGTTAAGAAAATGAATACTTCACTCTTTGGTTTATGATTTTTATCACTTTCAATGAATGACATCTCAATCATCTTTCAAGGTGTCATAACAGAAATACCCATCTTAAAGGGGATAGAGCAAGGTAGCAATCACAGAAGGGTCTGTTCCATTAAATCTTGGGTTTGAGAGCTGAATATGCCTAGCCCTCTCCATTTTTGGTAGCTGCTGCTAATGATATGATGAGGCAGCTCACAAAGAAGTATCCAAACTGTAACTTGTATGATTATTAGATTAATTAACAATGGGTATACAATTAAAAATGCAAAAGTATTTTGGCTGTCACTTAAATACAGGAAATTATTTTCTTCAGAATAAAGCAAGCTAGACTTAGAGTAGTTTGTGAAGAACAGCTCAGTGGATGTAGCAGACCCAGGATCCTACCAACTGCGAGGATCCTGGTGAAAGAACAACTATTCTTATTTTCTTTGCAAAGTCCTGTTCACTCTTCAAGCGGGGCAAATGGTTTTGTTGAAAGATTATAAAGTCCGTGCATTTTTTGAGATAGTCTTAAAGTTCATTCTTCAGAAAGGAGGAAGATTATGTTGCTATTCTTGAAAAGACATACTTTTTCAGTATTTCAACTTAGCATTGCGAATAAGGTGGGTTTTTTTTCAATCTGACTTGTGGTAAGTGAATGCTTAGTTTAAGTATAAATGAAGTGCAGTAGTGCCTTCAGGACCCATTTTGATGTGCTGTGTCCCTGTAGCACTTGCCCAGTATCACTGTACCTGGCCATATGGCTTTAACAGAGACTGAACACAGTTCAGTCATTTCTCTGAATGCTCAGGATCAGATGTGGAGATGGGTAATATATGAAAAAGTGTATTACTGAAAATTGTCCCAATATGGGAGACTATTTTACAAGATATGAGGGCAAAAAAATGAACAGATGGTTATTAATAATGGGAGGGTCGGCTTCTGGATGAAATATCTGGTGTTGTTAATTTAGTTAAATTTAGTAAACAAAAAGCAGATTGATTAAGTAGGATTTCCATTTTCAAAATAAATGGAGAGAGCTAATTAGTGAAATCAACTGGACTGAGTGATTTTAAACTAAGATGTAGTAGAGGTTTGGGATTTGTTTTAGACAGGGGTGCAAAAGTTAATAAAAAACATTGCATTCCAAATTAGATGAGAAAAGAAACACTTGGAAGTTTTATGCCAAAATGAATGATTAGTATTTTTAAGAAATGTCTGGAATAAGCAAAGATCCTCAAAGGAACAGAAAAGCAGCTTGATCTGCAAAGAAGGCCACATCCTGGATATCAGAAAGTGCAGGCTTATAGTGACAATCAGCAAAAATTAAGTTGAATCAGATCATAAGATGAGAATTTAAATACACGGGAAAATATTACTTGACTATGTAAAGAAGCTTGCTGAGAAAGAAAACTAGAACCATTCTGCAGTGTGAATGGACAAATGATAATAAATGTAATCCTGCTCTGGTCTGAAAAGGAAAACATTTAATTTTCAGTAAAAATAGAATTTCAGGCAAAGGCCTGAAAATAAATCAATAAAATAGATGGGAGTTGGGTAGATACTGTAAATTAGCAGGGCTAGAAATCTGACTTGCAGACTTCAAAAATATTGACAAATGCTGCTGCATGGAACAATTTTCAGTACTTTAGTTCATGGCCGATGCATGGAAATATCGTACCTGTACATAGATTAACAGGGGAAAGGAAAGTGATAGCAAAGCACCTGCATGGGCTGGCAATTATCTGTGCAGGGCTTTAAAAAGTTTTTAAGAAGGAAATAAGAGAGAAAAGCAAAGCGAATGGCTTAACTTTTATTGAAGGTTTTTTTTTTTTTTGTTAAATGGGACATTGTGGCCAGCTAACCTGCTTTCTTTTCAAAATATGTGTTCAGGAAATACATTAAGTCTGTCTGGATCTCAGTAAACCATCTGATGCAGTGCCACAGGAGATGCTGTGAAATCGAAGGGATGGGGATTAGCGAAGTATAGTAATTCTAGGATGAACAGGGAAATGCAAATTTTAATGAAAGAATTCTTTTTAGTGAAGCTTGGGGTTGAACCAGTCTTATACAATATTTTCATTTATTGTCTTGCCACAGAATAAGAGTTGATAGACTTTTATTAAGTAGAGTTATTGGAAGGTAAGATCTGGTGCCAGTGCAAATAGAGCATTCAGGCAGGACTGGTTCTTTCTGAAGAAAAAAGGACTAGAAACAGCATGACATTATGTGAACTACAGTATTGCACTAGCAAGAATTTTTCATGTAAACTGAAAACTTCTTTTCATGAATAAAAAATTGAGAATAAATGTGCAGGCATGGTTGGTTAAGGATGGCTGTGAAACTGCAAGATGGAGTGGCACGAATGTCATCTGTATCAAGCAAGATTTGCTTGATAGAGAAGAAAACCACTGTCCAAATTATCAACTCTGAACTTTTAGTATGCTTTCCACAGCTCCTGTCCCTCCTTTTCCATGTGTAAGAAGAACTGAGTTAAAAGAAAGGGGGAATACAAAGCCTCATTTTGAAAAAAGACTGAAAAAACTTGATTTCAGTCAGCAGAAGGGAGAACAGAGTTGTGCAGTGCTACCTGTAAATTAACTAGGGAGGCACACAGGGACAAAGAAGAATTATCAAGCTAAATGACTAAATGACTAAAGCTAGTGCAAGAAAAAACAGTATAAAACAGGACAAGAATAAATTTGGTTTGAAAAATACATGACTCCTGGCTTTTAGCAGTCTTTCAATAGACATAGTTATAGAAGGAAAATTCCTTGTAATACTGGATTTCTAGCAATATCACTGTTCCATGTATTCACCAGCCCACAGGATGTAAAATAAGATGTTTGGCAGACGTCTTAATAGGTACTTTCAGGGAAGCTTTGAACTTGTGCTATGACAAAAAGAAAATGGTATCACAAAGTAAGCTCAGAATTTTTCACAAAAGAGATGAACTTTTACATTTTTTGACTTAATGTTGGTAAAATCAAGCTCATCTACTTACATGGTGTACTTCTGTAACCCTATGCTAGTTAAATTGTGTTTAATAATTTGAGAAGGGCTTCAATCAAAACTTTAAGTGAAATTAAGTATCAGATTTTCAGAACTTTCAGACTCCAGTTTGAACTTGGAGGCTAGTTAAGATGGCTGTAAGAATTTGAAGAGGTAAAGTTGAGATTTGTCTATGTAAGTTTTAGGTGAGTTTTGTTGTGACTGAAGTTACCATATATGGTAGAATCAGTATCAGTTGTCATCCATATTGTGTTCATATCAGAGTTTGTCTTACAACAAAGGTGTTTTCTCTTTTTTTTGTATTAGGAGGATCAAATGAAAATGGAAGCACACCCTCCACCTCAGATTCAGATGGAACTTTTATTTCTTACAGGTTGGTAATTTTTTATATTTATTTTCTAATTTTAAGAAGGTTGATTATAATAAGCATAATCTATTTAATGTGAAAGAACAGGTCCTATACTTTAGGAGGATTGTGGAATCTAAACTGATACAGTGAGCAAAAGAACATGAAATATTTAATTAAGGAATGATGTGAAAATTTGTTTTCTGGATTATTAGTTTTTTTCAAAAGTTGTTCAAAATGCTTAACTGATGAAAGTACAAGATATTTGAAAGCCTAAACATTTTAAGGGTTTTTTTGTAGGTTTTTTTTCCTCCAAAGTATTCAATAAAGTAAACTCACAGCAACTAAGCTAAATGTTGAAATATTCAATTCACCAGTGATCACCTTTCTGATCTTCTCCAAAGTAACCGGATTTATGGATCACATGAAATTCTATTTCCTCATTATTTCATCTCAAAAACCAAAGCCAAGATTAGCTAAATTTGAGATTATTTGACAGGAAAATAATATTTCAATTTTGTTGGCAGTAAACACCAGTCAAAGAAACTTTTTTAAGTAATGTCATTGAGCTTGAATATTGCTTGGGTACATACCAAAGGGTGTCTTGTGCTTGAAAGCACAGAAAGCTAATCAGCAGGTGTATACTTTCATCTTTCACCCTGCAAAATACTGAGTCTGCTACAAAACATCTTCTTCCTTGTGACTAGTAAATTAATAGTATGATTTATGCTAACCAGAAGGATTGCATCTGATTTTCATGCTTAAGTATAGTAAAACAAAACATGCTTACTACATGATTGTTTTCGAATCATTTAGTGGACTGTGTTGGTTGGCATTTTTTCAGTTTTGGTTTGTGCTTTGCTGGAATCTCTACTTCAAAGAGGTGCAGTCAGGCAGGAGGAACCTGCCTGTTCACCTTGTCCTGGTTGCAGCCAGCTGGGTGGGGAATGTTGCAGCGTGGGGCAGGCAGTGAGCTGTGCTGGTCACGGGGAGCCTCGGGCGTGGGGTGGCAGGGAGGGACACGGTGCTGGAGAACCTGTTGCAGGCTGGAGACACAGCCATTGCCAAGGAGAGCAAGGAGCAAACAGCCTGGTCTTGAGGATGTTGAAAAGAAAGACTTTTTGTAAGGACCTAGAGGGAACAGCAAAGAGTTTGCTGCGATTCAAACACCCAGAGGAAGTTTCTGGACTAAGAGCAAGGTTGGAACAAAGGGTGTGCCTGCAGGGACAAAGTGGGACTGGGGTGGGTTGATTTAGGTTTCCTTACAATTTTTTTATCCTAATAAGTCAACTCTAATGAGACCTACTTTGTGATGATGTAAAACTCTTCTAGAGTAGTTAGCATAATCACTTTGATAAAATACTTTAGAAGATCCATTTTAGGGTTCTGCATGACTCTGTTTCTTGTCATATTCATGTTTTCTGCATGTAACATACTGTCTAAGTTAAAAGAAGGGCTGAAAAATACCACCCAGGATAATCTTCATGTTTTTTGGGTGTGAATCATATGTAGACAGAGAGACCACAAATCAGTCTCTCAAAAGTAGGCAAGATAGAATTTAACCATATCAGCAAAAGAAAGTTGAGAGCTCTCTCTGCCATTAAAGCCAGGAAACTTATTCCTGAAAGTCATCAACTCAAGAGCACCAGCTCTTCAAGTGGCAACACTTGAAGAAGAAGCAGCCAGCTTTAGCTAGACTTTGGTTCCACAAGAGTGTGAGCTGTGGAGCTGGGGTCTGAGCCCTTCTTGTCACCCCAGCTCCACTCAGGCAGTAGCACTCATCTCTCAGGGAGCTAGTCCAGGGAGCTAACCCAGCCCAACCTGTTCATTCTTAGTTGGGAGAGCTTTCTGATGATTTCCTCCTGCCAAAGCTTCCCATGGTATCAGTGCCAATGCAGGGAATGTAGCATGGACAGCCATTGGGAGGATAGAGCACGGTACCTTTTACCTAAATCAGCCAAAGGCTTAGTGACTCTTTAATTCTCCACAGATTTAGTGGAGGTTAAAGCTGGTCTTTAACCACCTATGTATTCCTTAGTCCAAAGTGCATATAATAAATATGATGTCGGCTACAAGTTCCACTGAATAATACTCATATTCTGTCAAAGAGCCCAACTTAGTTAATTAGTCTTTTAAGAAGGGTCCCATATCTCATTGCCAAAGTAATATTGATATAATTAAAGGCAAAATAGTAAAAAAGATACATATGTGTGTATGTGTATTGGGGAGGTGTGTATGTATACATATATATAAAAGTAACTTCTGAATTTTCGTAGTTGGCAAGCTATCACCATTATTTAGTAGTAGTGCTTGAGATGTAAAATATGTATTTATTTCTCAGTGGCAAGTAATTCCTATGATCTAGTGAGACTGGCTCTAAATTTGATGTTTGGGTTGGATATTGTTTTGATAGTTATAGTTCTGGACTGCATGTTAAGTAAAATTGAACATCTAACACCTTATGAAAGGTGAAAAGTGAATCCTAAACTATCTTGAAAGGTAATGATGGTAAATGGTTGTTATTTCTTTAAAGACTCCTTAGAAATTTTGACCTATTTTAGCATACTGTCAAGGATTATTGTTTTAGTAAGTTAGTAATTTGGTAAAATTAATGACAGTCTTGTTTACCCAATGTGTTTCAGTCTATCATATTTTAAAAAGACCAGCTAATGAACTTTAGCCCTGAAAGAGGCAAAGGCATCTTTGGATCATGGTAGATGTCATACATATGCGGAAGGTTAATACATGAAAAATTGTATTGAAAATTTTTGCTGAAACAAAAGTTACTTAATATTTTGTCAGTAATAGACCTTTACAATTTAATTAGAAGAGATAACTCCAAAAATATTTGAATATTAATAAGTTTTGTTATTAAAGTTCTCTTAAAAGCATTGTTTTTACCACAATAAAAAATAAACCCCAGGAGAAGTTGCTTGGTTCCCACATTTTCTGTTTTAAAGGACAATTTGACACTATCCAGTACAAGACTCCAAGTATATGTGCTAATAAAGGATGACATATCATTATTCTTTGGTATATTTATGATACTCCAGAACTATTTGTATGGTTTTATTTTTAATATGAAGGTGTCACCTTAGAGTTTGTGACTCTTGCTTGTGTTGATCACAAGCACAGCACAGCACAGATGTAATGCTGCATGTGTTCAGATTGTGAGCATTTCCCTTTAGGTCATAAAGTTTGTAAGTAATGTAAGTGAAAAGCACATGTGACTGGCATATATTTCTAAATATTCTTTGAGTTTGTGAATGCGTCCTGTCAGGTCACAGAGAATTCTCTAGCTGGTCTTTATGCTCTGGTGGAAGTACTCTTTGTGTACTTGGGAAGAAGCTTTACTAATAAGAAATTACAATTATTTTTTTCCTAGAAGCATGTCATCAAAATTAGAAGTTCATTATTAGAAACATTTGAACAAGGATTTAGACATATAATAACTTTCAGCTTTTAAATGTAAGAAACTTAAGGAAAATACTTCATCTCTGCTCCACTGTATTGTTTTACAGCTATGGTTAAAGCCTTTTTTGGTTGTCCAAATGGCCTGGATTTCACCAAAAGGAAAAGGAAAATAGATGTAGCTCTTTAGTTTCAGTATCTGCAATGCAGTGCCACTGGAAAGTAGAAATACTGTCTTTCTCCTCCCTTCCCAAGGGCAGCTGACCTTCTCCTCGCCAAAGAGGTGAACCCCTTGCCAGCACATATGACTACAGACTATTACATTAATCTGTTTAGCCTCAGTACCAGCTGCTTGCATGTTTTTAATTATCTTATTAGATGGTATAACAGTGACCTATGAAATAAAATGAAGGTGAGTATTTTTTAACTTTATTTTACAGGCTATTTTTCTAAATATATTTTAATGACCTAATTATGACTTTTAGGGAAAGCCATTGATGCAGACATTCAATTTGGCTGATAGAATCTAACATCTCAAGGACACTTATTTTCTTTCAAGGTGGATTCATACATTAATACTGCTTCTAATAAATATATAGCCTAAAAAAGCTCACTTTTCATACTTGTGTATGAACTTACTTTATGATTCAGAGACCCATGACTGCTATGTTGGATAATTTCTTAATACATCTCTGCACATATATATAAGTTTAATTCTTACCCCATGTATCAAGATAAAGTTCTTTTCTCTGTAGCTTAAATTCCATGACAAATGATGATTGCTCAAAGTTGTGGATTGTGTAGACAAGGTGTATTCCTTCTTCTGCTCATATTTCAAACAGGCAGAGGATCTAGTGTAAGAAAGACTTTTGTGTTCCATTTTCTCCCCCTGACTTCTTACAGATTCTGCTTACCAGATGTTTCCTTCCTTGATGCAGAAAGGCAATGTGGTCCTGCTGGCTGAGGCGTTTCTTGTGTGCCAGCCAGCTGCGGGCACTGAGCGTACAGAACAAAGACAGCAAGGGGTGCAAGCTGTTCCCCCTTGGTTTTCCCCACTTCCAAAAGTGGTGCTCAAACCTTGCCCTTTGGCTTTTGTTGGCAGCTGAGCCAGAAGTGGCTACATAGCCACACATAGCCACTCTGTCCTTACATTTTAAACATACTGTGAAGATGTGTGCAACTTACATACCTTCACCTTAAGGAAAACTTTGTCTTACTCTATTAGGAAGCAGCCCTTTTCTGTGTACACAAGTCTTGTTCATACACAGACAATGGTACTTTATTGTTTTAATTTTAAGCTGCTCCTGTGCAATTATGGTTTTATTTTTCCTGATTTTGTTCATGTCCACACATAATCAAGAGAACAAGCTTGTTTCTATGGGTTTTTCTATTATTTTGAAATAGGAAAAATTGGATGCAGAAGGCAATGCAGTAAAATTGTCACTGCCACTCCACTCCATGCTGCAAGGAGAATTCACAGCACTTGCATCCTTTCTCTCTTTCCACAAGGAAGCAGTAAAACTGGTATCCATGTTTATTTTGTTTTATCCTAAACCATTTGCTAGATGCTGTTCCAGTTGATTCCATTTATGTGCAAAGAGGCCTTTTCAGTGTGAGTTAATTTTGTCTGGGAGCATGTAAACTCTCTCCTTGATTCTTCCGAAAGATCATGTTCATAATGTGCTAAGAATCTTTCTCTGGATGTGGTAGTCTGTGCCAGTACTCTCATTTTGTCAGTGTTTATGATGTTGTTAGGAATTCCATCTTGAAAATCTCATTTTTCCAACAAGAGAAAGTGACCGTTTTCACTGATCACAGGTTTCCTCCAACAGGTGCTTTTTACTCCAAAACCTGGAAGATCACTGTTACACCTATTAAAAGCTTAGAAGATTTCTGATTTTCTCTGAATTCTTTAAAATTGTGTTCCTTTTTTTTCATTTTAAGAAGACTTACATCATTTCCATCTCTTTCTTGTCAAATTTCTGTTATTTACTTCTTCCTTCCATAGCTGATCCTTGCTTCATTCTTTGCCTGGTGTTCTAAGGAACTGGTGAATGATATCATAAGACAAGGAAGAATAATTTGTGATTAAGGAACTGAAAACCTATATTCAGTATACTTTTTCTAAGATACAAACATTTCAATACATATATTTTGGATTTTTTTAACTTTTCCAGTGAAAATTATATTACTTTCTAAAGACATAGAAATAGTAATATGGACTTGCTTTCTGGTTTAATGCAATGTAATAGGGAAAAGCAAATTTAAGACATTTGCTTAAAGCTTGAGATGGTTTTGACAGAGAATTAGAAAGGAAGGATTGAGTTACCAACATCCTTTGTTGTTAGAATGGTTTTTTATGGATTGGCTGCAAGAAGGAAATACTTAGATTGTGAAGAGAGACCATGGAAGAGAGAATGGTAATTTCTAAAGTCCATTGAAAGCAAGTGAAAATTTTAGTTCACTCCTGATTTATTCCGTTGTACTTGAAAATCAGCATATATACCACTGACACCACAATCAACTGATGCCATATTTTCCCTTACTAATGCTTAAAATGGCTTTCATTATGAATTTCTTTTACTTTTTTACTCTTAATAACCTTCAGACTTCCATGGCAATTGGGAGATGTGACTGGGGACATTTTCAAGAAGGCTAAGAAGGAGGATGTAGGGAAATGGATCAGTTAGCCACACTCTGTACTCAGGAGAAGTAGGAAGTAAATGTTCTTCATGTACATGCAAAGAATTTCAAAGATATTGGGGGATTTAAACTAGAAAGCTTTGACTCTGCAACTGGCAAACTCAGTTACAATACAAAATTAAAAATAGTTGAACAAAATATCAACATGTTGTCTCACCATTCTGTAAATGTATGCAGAAAGTCATGAGTAGAGGAAAATGTGCTGGTGAAATTTAGACTTCAAAATGGCTGTAACAAGAATTCTTCTATAAAAGCTGAACTGGTAAAGGGTTGGAAATTATATGCTTTCCAAAGGCCAAACTTGGCTCTTAGGCTGAGAACCACCAAGGCAAAGTGGACAATTTGGAATATGGAGAAGGATATCTTTGGGTTCTGCGTCAGACCTAGTGCTGTGAGGAAGGGTGCTGGCAGAGCATCCTGCTGCCAGTGCAGCCTTATTTCAGTTCCCTAAACTGTGCTGCACACACACTGGTAGCTTAAAGAGCATAGCTAACTAATAACTTTATTTGCTGGAATGTTTGCCTTAAGAAAGTGATTTTACCTTTCTTCACACAAACCTTTTTAACTGTATGTCAGCCAAAAGTAGATGAAACCTGAACTGTTTAGAAAAATCTGCCCTTTGAATGTTCAGCCTCCCAGCAACACAGCCATGCATATTCACACTTACATGGCTGTTAGCTCTGCCACGTATCCTGAGGCAGGACTTTGAGAAACAGAGGAAAATACATGAATTTTCCAAGCAGACTGATAAGCCTTCACATTAAAGCTGTCAAATGGATTTTCAGGGTAGCAAATAGAAATCTGTGTGTTTCAGAAATATTTTTTTAGAAACTCTACTTCTTATTACTTGATAACTACCTTTCAATTTTTTTTCCTCTGTTTTTATAGAATTAACTCTCTTTATTACATTCCTGAAAGTTGCCTCACTTTTTTTCTCAACTGTTGATTTTACAACATAATAAATAATACAAACCATGCATGTTTCTTGGATTTATGCAGTATGTTTGAAGGGAATTGTTGCCTCTATTTAAATATTTAAATATAGATACTTGATGTTCCTCTCAATAAAGGTCTCATATTGCAAAACATTTGACACAATAATTTGAGAATTGGTTTTCTTTCTGATGGCCTGTTCAGTAGCCTGTTGCTTCATTGAGTGCCCCTGAGGAGCCAAGTTTGGGTCTCAACATTTTAAAAAGCAGATTTTGAAGATGAAGACCAGTATAAAAATGTGAAATTGGCTTTTCTAGAAGCACACATGCCATTGTTTTAAGATGATTTTGTTAATACTAGCAGCACTGCTCATGAATTTTCTTTGTATCTCTCTGAGGCTATCCATTTTATCCTTTAATATTGGTCTAGAGGATGGAATAAGCTTGAGATTTAGGTTGAAATCCTAAATATGTATGCAAATGTTTCAGTAATATAGCAGCATTCTTCCATAGACTGAGAGTATTCTTTGTTATCTAAATGTTGTTGTAAATATCAAGTTGGTCTTGTTTCTGCAGGGACTCAGAAAAAAGGTATTTCAAAACTTGGCATGAAATATTTTTAAAAGGCACGAGACAAAATAATGATACACACTATCTGATGACCCAGCAGGTGCTGGTTTTTTGTTAACTGCAGTTTCACTTGAACATGAATTATGGACAGTAATATTTACCTGATAGATCTGAGCCCCTGCAGTCCCAGAACTGAAACTTTTGCCCTTTCTCAGTGGCATAGATTGTAGTTCCATGTGGTTCTTCACAGTTTTGCGTTTTTCTGGGTTTTAGTGTCTTCCACAGAGTTTTGGTGTTGTCTGAACATGATGGTACAAAAATACTTCTAACACTAGTTTTAGACTTTGGCAGGATCTGCATTCATACATTTCCCCAGCTTTATCCTCTAAATCAGTAAATGCAGAAGCAGCAGTTATTGCTGTCTGTGCTATACTAGTCTCCCTCAGTTGTATTTCTTCCTCTTCTGAACAGAGTATGTATTTTGTAAGGAGTCTTAATGGGCTACCGTTGCATTCTTCTGCATATCTATGCTTGATGTTGGTTTTACCATTATGCTGGAGATGGAAATTTAGTGGCAGAGCCAGAGGCAGATATTCTGCTTCTGCCTGTCAGTGGAGGAAAGTCTTTGTTACCTCTCCCCAACATGCACAAGCTCAGTGTTGCCTTCAGTAAAGCTCATGGAACTATTTGAATTTGAGTTATTTCCTAGGCATATTGTTAGATTATTGATGTCATGCATTCTGAGTTTATAGTTGCGCATTCCTCAATAGCTGAGCAGTAGTGGGATTCCAGTGGCTTTTAGTAAGATGTTAGACCTTAGAGATTCACATACCTTTTCAAGACTGCTATTTATGTGCATGTAGAATTTTACTTAGACTTTCTGAAGTCCTGCTTGTTGTGATCTCTACTAACAGTCGACTGAGAGGAACACTTCTGTTCCAAACTTCAGGCTTCTGTATCTGAAAATCTGATGCTTGTAATTGCCTTAACAAGAATCATATCCACAAATCATATCCTCTTGAAAAGAAAGAAAAATAGACTTCTATATATGATTTGCTCAGAGGTCAACCTCACTTCTTATAAGAAAGAGAGTGTGTCTTAGAGCAGACCCCAGTATACAATTCTTTGGCAGAGAGATTTAAACTCTTGTGGTTATGACATAAGTGCATGTTTCAAAAGATGGAAAGGAACAGATGAGAACTATGAACAATTCCTACAGAATTAATCCCTTCATTGATTTGCCTGCTTTTTCTTTCATACATATTGAGCACTTTTCCCGCTTTGAAGTAATGCAATTCTCCTTAACTCATGCCAGTAGATATTTTACATTGGACAGAGATAACACATATGAAATTAAGTTTCTTAAAGAACTATTATTCCAACAATTTCTTTCTCATTCAGGTCTGTGTTGGTTTGGCACGACCTGGTTATTGGTAGCAGGGGGGACACAAAGGTGACTTCTGTGAGAAACTGCTGGAAGCTTCCACCATGTCCAGCAGAGCCAATCCCTGGTGGCTCCGAAGATGGTCATGCTGCTGGCCAAGGCTGGGCCAGTTAGAGATGTTGGTAAGGCCTCTGTGACAACATATTTAAGAAGAAGATCAAAGTGGAGCATGCAGAGTTTTTCTTATAGTCAGAGAGGAGGAGGAGGTGAGAACATGTAAGAGAAAACAACATGGAGACACCAAGGTCAGTGGAGAACGAAGGGCAGGAGGTGCTCCAGGCTCCAGAGCTGAGATTCCTCTGCAGGCTGTGGTAAAGACCATGGTGAAGCAGCTGTGCCCCTGCAATCCATGGGGATCCACAGGGTATGCAGAGATCCATCCACAGCCCATGGGGGAGTGCCTACACCAGAGCAGGTGGATTCCTGGAAGAAGCTGTGATCCAGTGGGAGACCAGGTGGAGGGAGGGAGCCCCTGTTTCCAGGCTGGAGCAGCCTGTCCTTGGAGAACTGCACCCCGTGGAAAGAGTGACCCATGTTGCAGCACTTTTGGGAGGATTGTGTGCCCATGGGAGGGACTCATGTTTGCAGCAGGTGCAGTTTGGCTGCTGCTCGTGAGCATGGACCCATGCCAGAGAAGTTCACAGGGAACTGTCTCCCATGGGAGGGATCCCATGGCCTCACAAGGGAAGGACTCCTCTCCCTGAGCAGCAGAAGAAAACCTTGGATGACAAACTGAACAAGCCCCCATGCCCTGTCTCCCTGTGCTGTTGGTATGAAGGAGTGAGGAGTTGGGAGGAAAAAAGGTGTTTTAAGGGCTTCTTTTACTTCTCATTATCCTCTTCTGACTCTGTTAGTAGTAAATTCACTTTGCAACTTTGAGGCTGTTTTGCTCTTCAAGTGTTTTCTCCTGGTCTTTATCTCAACTCAATTTTTTTCTCTCCTCTCCCCAGCTGTGGCACGGGAGGTTGAGGGAGCAGCTTTGGGGGGTGCCTGGCATTGGGCCAGTGTCAAACCACGATAAGGTCTTATATTATATGTATTTATTATTATTATGAAGACTTTACAATATGCCCAATAGTACATTAGACAGGATACTCAAATAAGAGTCTAAAATGAAAAATATTTACAAAATAATCAGAAAACATTAACATTGACATTTGCCTTTAATTGTACAGTCTACAGGTGGTATAACACAGTATCATGCATTTAATTTTCTAGTTTGATTAAAAGTAAATGCATGTGCTTATTCATAGTTTAGGTGGTTCCTATTAGCTCTTGAAATCTTTCACTGCAGTGAAGCAAGTGGAATATGGTAGACATGAGTTCCAATCTTCATTGCTCATTTCATGTTGACCGGTGGGTTTTCTGCAATCCTGGGTTAACAAGGCTCTTAGATATTATTTTACATAGTAGGGCTATATAATTTTAAATGTTATCTTTTTAGAATTGATTGCTTGTTCATATTAAACAGTGTTACCACTATTAAAAGTCTCTAGAATTGTAAAGCTTAGATTATTAGTCTTCATTCAAAATACTTGAGACATGAATTAGGGAATGCTGTTCAGAAAGGATTTTAAATATCATTCAGCTCTACTAAAACTAAGGCAGATCCCAGCTTCCAAGTAATTTCTTTTTCAGTTGCTTATAACTTTTTTTGTGATCCTAGCAGCCAAGGGGGAATGCAGAGGAGATACAATCTTGCCAAATTTCTTTTGGCAGTTTTAAAAGTAATTTGGTTCAAAACGTGTTTGGAATTGCATTACTTTTTTTTTTTTTTAAGGCATAATATCTGCACTAATACAATTTCAGAAGTGTTGAAATTACTTTCTTACTGTGTAGCAATCACTTCCAGCAGCTGGTGAGAAAAATAACCTGAAGAGTTTCTTTCCTCTCTGTTCTTTCTTTTCACAGTTGCACTGGTTGAAACCTTTTGCTAACTCAGCTGACACACTGGCATTTTCAAAGACATTGTGGGAATGTCATCCACTTGCAGAACAATGTGAATAGCTTCAGAGTCTGACCTGTTGTGTGCACAGGGGAATGTGGCACTCTTGAAACATAGCTACATTAGGGAGGCTGCTTGGCAGGAGTTATAATGGCCAATGATGCTACAGAATTTACAATGGCAAATGAAGAATATTATACATGGTAGAAACAGGAGGGTTATTTAGATAGCCATAATATACTGCAGTTACTGAAATATAAGTGGCTGTGAAAGAAAGGCCCAGATTTTCCTCAAGCTGTGTCTGCTGTATACCATACATTGTATTTAAAGGAGGCAGAATCATGGTAAACAATCGTAGGCAGCTCCCTACAGAGGGTGAGGATGTGTGGGAAACAAGGAGACAAAAATGACCAGATAGTCTTTCTGACTTGGAGACTGGGGGATGTGAGAGGAATGAAGGAAGCTGCTCTACACCATTGGAATGACTTGCTGCTCTTTTGGTCACCTGGGGGTACTGGCACCTGGGAGAAGCTAAAGGCAGCCCTAAACCCTGCAGTCTAACACTGCTGTAGGCATCTCTGCTCTTATCTAGAACACCTTTGGTTTTCAAAGTAATTAATAATCAAGACCCAGAAGTAAACACTTTTTTTTTAAGACTATGGTCCTAGCTGAAAGGTGGTGCATTCACAAACACAGGACTTCTGGTCTCAGCATGAATCATGAGTTTGTTCCTGTCACAGAGGAAGATGACCATAATTTCCTGGCTTGCTAAGTCTATCCTCTACAGTTCTCAGCAGCTATATCTTACAATTCTGTTTTTAAAAACTCACTCTCCCAACTCAGCTTAAAAGGCTGAAAACCATCTAACTTCACCTTGCATATATTTAGGGCAATTTGCAAAAGCAGAGTTTGCTGGTATTTAGTATAACCCACTCTGTGACCCTCCTTAGCAGAGTAAATGTGGTGAGATCTTAGCCTGGAGTCATAATAGTAGTTTCCCTCTTCCTGGTTTCATTTGGTCTCCCAGGGAGAAGTAATAGTCTTCCATGTGACAGGGGGAGGAGGGGATGTTCAGCTTAAGGACATGCATTGAAAATAAATCTGAAACACATTTCCTTGCACATAACCCAGCTCCTTACCTTGAAATTGCCCTTTGTATTTTAAAGTGGCTGCAAAAAGTCTGTGAGCAAGTCGTGGGCTACTAAGACTATCAGATGGCTTCAGCTGTTCTTGAGATTCATTTCAGTAGAAGTTGCAGGAAATATAGGTTTAATTCTTTTATTCAAACTCAGTAGATGGTTTGGGACAATTAATTTCCAATTGTTTCCCAGTAGAGCAGATTTACTTGTATATTAATGAGGCACAGGTGTTAGGCCCCTGGTGCCTGCATGCCTGGGAGGCATATTTAGGTTGTTTATCTAGTCAGCCATAGGTACTGCAAGGTACTCAAGCTTGCCTTTAACAGTTTATACAGTGAGGCTTTTTAATTTTTTGATGTTTTTTTAAATTTCCTAGCACCTGTTAAAATTTTAAAACTGATCATGTAGAAAGAAGTAGGAGTGATTTCAATAGTAAATAGCACTAAATGTTAAAGAAAGTCATCTTCTATGATGCTTAACTGCCCAGCTTGACATTAAGAAGAAAAGAAGGTTCATTTAAGCAAATACGTCATGTGAAGAGCTAATACAGTCAACAGTGTACTTTTCTGTTGCATACTTTTGGAATAGGTACTTCTTTGTCTACAGCTGAAACATGAATGTGCTTATATTAATATTCATTTTTCTTGTTTATTCACTGAACTGCAGTACCAACATTTTAGAGGAAATGGAATAGCCTCCATAGACATTATGAATTTCAGTAGCTGGCATAATTATAGCGATCTACATATTCATTAAATCCAAAGAAGAAATGTGTCCAAAAAAACAGCCATGCGTTTAGAAGTGGTACACAACTAAATATATACATTTTAAAAAGTTGCTTTCCTCTGCTTATCCAAAATTGTATAGTGTCATATAGTCCTTAAATCAGCTAAGGCTTTTTTTTTTTGTTTAAATGTTCATTCCTTTTGCTTTTGCAGTAAAGAATGGGAAGAACTATTTGTAAACAACAATTACTTGGCAACCATACGGCTGAAGGGGATTAATGGGCAGCTGAGAAGCAGCAGGTTCCGTAGTGTTTGCTGGAAGGTAAGAAGAGAAAATATTTATTTACAGTTTGTGGTTGCAATATATCAACACATTACCTGATGCGCTGGAAGATTATTGATGCAAAGAATCATGAATTTTCCAAGAGACTTCATCCCAATGTTTTCCTACTCGTTTTTATAATTCATTGGACATTTGCTAACCACATCAAATTGCTTTAAAGCTGAATTGCAGGTAATAGCAAAAGAATCCTAGGAAAGTGTATCTTTGTGCTGGTGATATGTTTAGAATTGAGTGCCACACAGCCATCTTTCCTCTCAGTATCTGTGCAGGAAAGTCATGCACTGGAAATAGATAGGAAGTTAGTCTAAAAAATTATGGTTTTGTGGAATTTGGTACTGCTTTAAAATCAGTCTGATGCTTCTGCTAGTTGATTTTCCCAGTGAAATGAGAAAGTGAAGATCAATCCCTCTTGTAAGGACTGGATGAAGAGGGAAGCAAGGTCTTCCAAAAGCAAAATAGCTCCTTGGGAGTTATTTGTTGGGTTTTTTTGAAGTAGCAGGGGAAGGAAGAAAGAATGAAAGCAAGGTAATACGGAGTAGCTCTCTAAAGTCCAAACAAATTTTTTGCAATGACATCAAGTCTTCTGTTGTGCACTAACGTGGATAATAGAGAAAAATTTTTCCAGTAGAGTTACTGTGTGTTAATGCCGATCATTTAAATTACCTCATTTGGAATTTCTGAGCCATCATTTTGGCACAGAGACCTATAAAAAGAAATTTAAAATACTCCTTATATATGAATGAAAGAAAGTTTGAAAATTGAAGTATATGTAGCATTGAACTAGTTTAAAGTTAATGAAAATATTTTATTCAGCAAGCCCAGTGAATATATGCCACCTGCATTGTTTTACCAGTTTGCTTCTTTTTAAGTCTCTAAATTAGGAGGCCATAACTCAAAACCCTCAACTAACACAAACAACAAGTCCTTCCCTGTCTACCAATTAAACCAAGGAGTGGTTTTATTTTAGAAATAAGGCAAGGTTTATTTGCTTGTCCCAATATACATTAGGGTTCTCTTGTTGAATTCTGAAATTTTCTTTTTTTTATAGTAATTTAAGAATGATTTGTCAGTACTTCTGTTTTTCAGAATTACTGTTTCTCAACACTTTACAATGTGCAAATAAAAACATTGAAAAAGGAAGAAAATACTGGGGTTTTTCCTTGCTTCAAATGCAAATAAATAGTATTTTGCACTGCATGTTTCTTTCTAAACCTTTTCAAAGAGACGTGAAAAAATGGAGATGTAGGCATTCTCAAGGACTTTCTGCAAAACTGCCTCTCTTAACTGTCTTGCAGAATTCCAGAGCATGTTGCATTTCTTACATTGGGTATATGCCTCAGTGCTTAGGTCCTGCTCTGCATTTGTGTTTTGTTTTAAGCATGTTGCATTAGATCATCAGTGTTACATAAATAGCTTCGAGTTTTGTATATTTCTTTTCACATCTTTCCATATTGTTTCTGCCTTGGAAGTCACCATCAACTTTACTGTAGCTGTAACAGTTTACAAAGCTTGAGTTCATGGCTTAGTTGACTTTAATGCTTAATTTTGCCCTATAGAACTGCTGTTGTTCCTAGCTATTTATTTATGGACTAGAAAGCACTAAAACCAGAAATATTTATAGCTCTTTTCTTTCTCTTTCTTTCTGGGGTGGTTTATGCTGTCTGATAGGATTTATATGGAAAGCTATGTAAAACTGATGGAACTTAATGAATTTATTTTGTTTTGCTAATAGTTATTTCTGGACGTTCTACCACAAGATAGAAGTCAATGGATTAAAACCACTTCAGACTTAAGAACTTCTTACAGTAAGATCAAAGAAATTGTAAGTTGGTACAAAATAGGTTCTCATACTTTGGCATAGTTATTAACACTTATAGCATAACAGGAGAGGATTTGATTTTTTTTTCCCTGTTTTTACCTAGCACATTACAAACCCTCGGAAAGCAGGACAGCAAGATCTGATAATCAACAACCCACTCTCTCAGGATGAGGGGGTAAGTTAACCCAACACATGCTACTCAAATTCTCATCTTCGTGATACTGACACAAGTGAGTTCTTGCTGAAGTAGGCAAAAGCAGGTGCTAAAATCTCCCTCCTAAATGTCCAAACTGACTTGTGTTAAGAGCTGTTCCACACCTTCTGCTGGACAACTGGAAATGCTCATTTCCAGGTTCATAGTCTGATTTTCAGGGCTTAATTCAGGGAAGGCTGTGGTAAAAAAAAAATCAGTGCTGGACTATATTTAACTGATATGCTTTTTTATCACTGTATGTTTTCATTTTATACATCAAATGGCTCTAGTTTAAGGAGTGTTCAGTGGCTCTAGCTTAAGGAATGTTCAGATAGTCCATATGAGGTGAATGCTGTAAACAGAACAATGAAGTACCCTCCTCTGGGAGATTGTTCAGCCTTGGACAGTTTTTTTACTACATTTTGTTATACCTGAAAAGCTTTTAAGAATTTTATAGCACATATCTTTATGCTTTACTATTAATTATGTTACCATTGTTACCATCAAAATTCTTTTTTTTTACTATTTTTAAAATAACTTAATGCCATGAAAATAAGTTGTTTGGCTGCACTTAATAGATTTACACCTGAAAAGACTGTGTCAAATATCTCTGGTGATATTACTCCTGTTTTGTTTTAGTGATGAAGCCCATACTTCATCTCTAGAGTGGTACTGTGCTCCTTATGTAATTTAGAAGGAGAGAGCTCTGCAGCTGTTATGACTGTGCACATCATCAAACTATTCTTGCATCCATCTGGACAGAAAGTTGTGTCAAATGTAAAAGATTTAAAGCATTTCTGCTGTAGTTTGTGATTATACACAGTAGCACAACCTGCTTTCTGCCTGTGGTGTCTTTCAGATATAGAAAACAAAGGTTAACGTGTCAGAATATGTGGCAGGGGATTAATCTCTAAAACAAAGCCACTGACCAAATCAGGCATAGGACTGAAGAACAAAGTGCCTTTGAGCCTCTGCTGTGACTGAATGTTACACCCATTTTGTGTCCTGATTTTTCCTTCCTTTTGCAATCCAGCTTCTGTTTGTAACCTCTGTTCTGATGGGCCAGGGTGGGAGCAGGGACAGGGGAGTTCAAAATGTGGTCTAGCTGCATGAAAAGGGTTGTGAATTAAAAACATACAGTGAGTACTCACTGTATGTAAGAACATTATCAAAGATAAAAATATTTTTGAAGTCTAGGTTTTTTCCCAAGTTGTAGCACAAATATAGCAACTAATTAACATGGGGTTTTGTTACTTTACTTCCCTCCCTATAGATAGCATTAATTTACTTTCTCTTTTATTTCTGTGGAGCATAAGCCACCATGGCAAAGAATTGCTTACCAGGAGGCCAGAAATTTTTTTTGTCTCCACTATAACAAACTAAATTACTCCCAAACAGCTTCTTATTATGGATATTGCTGCAACTTCCAATAAAGTCCATACATCCATAAAAGAGGTATGGTACACTCCAGTGATACAGACCTTTTTCCTCACGTGAACAACTGGATTTTTTTCCAGTTGAATTGCTGGTTCTGATAAGTTTGTCCTTACTCTGCCATTCTAAATATTCTTCCTGGAACCCAAACAAGTAACTCATAAACCTGCATCCATCCAGTGAGCAAATGCCATGAGCCTAGGACAAGGATCCAGGAATTTGAATGCTTTTATTACTGATCTAAACTGACTTTCTCAGATATGTTTTGCTGATCACCAATATTCTTTATTTCCAATAAAATACTGATATACCTGTCTACCGGGAATGTTGAGGATTAATTTGTCAATATTTGTACAGTGCTTTGCAGTACTTTGTAGTTTATAAGCCTTAAGTATTAGTAGAAGTCTTGGTTTCATACAATTATTTTTTCTTATTTCAGAGTCTTTGGAATAAATTTTTCCAGGATAAAGAGCTTCGAGCAATGATTGAACAAGATGTGACGAGAACGTATGTAGATCTTTAAGAGAAATTTCTATATATAAATTTATATTCTGCATTTTTATGTGGTATATATTATACTGTGTTTTCTTGACTTTGGTTAGTGTAAATGTCAGGTTTATTGAACATGAATGTGTGGAAACATACATTAAATGTATAAAAATACAACTTACATGGAGTAAAAAATGAGACAATTTAGCTGAACATTAAATCCTGGAGATTTGTTGGTATCATTGAAGAAAAGCTCTTCTAAATTAAGATATTAGGAGGTGTACTACTTGTGAAATTTAATGTAGTTTTCTGTATGAAGCAAAGAGAACATAAGAGAAGCTGAAAGGTCTTTTAACTAAATTATGATCATAATGAAAGATCGAACAGATTACTTTTCTAATTCTCAACACTTAATACAATCAATAATAAAAAAGCAGTTTGTAATTAGTAAGGGAAATGTCACTCATATGGAAGTTGAGACATTCTATTTTTATTTATCACTATTCTAGCTTTATTTGTCATATATGCCTTTTAAAATTTGTCCTGATATTACTATGATTATGTTTTCATCTTCTTGGCCCTTAGGTCATTCCTGTTTAGAAACTTGTTTGAGTTAGAACACTCAGTTCCTGAAAATATTTCTTTTCAGAGTGCAAGCATTGAGTAATGTGTAAATATAATTAAATTCAATTACTGGTTTGCTACCATGTGATATTTTACTGTATTGCAAATATTTTTCTTTATAACTTGAAAAAAGTGACGATAGTCGTAGATTCTGCAAATCCCAGGCTTACACATTTTCATTTACAGGAACCAAGTCATGCAGAAGAAATCATTGCAGTCTTGTTTTTGATTATTTTACATGTCCGTCCCTAGACCCATTCTTGAATGTATTTTGCCATGAGATGTATAATTAAAATCTGAGTATACTTTCATGTGCATTCTCACAACAGATGGTATTTTTTGTTTGTTAAAGGAAACAGTTCAGGATGTTCTAAGATTAAAATATATATGTATCTAAACTATAATTGGAGAATGAAAAGTTTTATGGAGGTTATGGTGGATGTAAGATTATTATTTAAATATATATGTATATACACACAAATTCCAGGCTCTCACTGTGGCAAATGGCAAAGTAATATTCACTAATATCAGTAATAGTGACTAAAGAAATTTTCATTAATGCATTTATACAAAATGACATCAACCTGAAACAACAGTAGTGTATATTGTGTCATCAAGAACAAAATAAGTCAAGCAATGAAAAAACAAAATTTATCAGTGACATGAATGCATTTGATAAGCTACATGCATTTTATATGTACATTTTTTGTCTAATCATAAAACATAGTATGCATTTTTACATATTCTTATGTATCTATTTATAAACTATAACTATTTTAAGAAGCAGTAAGTTCTTCATTCTGTGGCTTTAGAATGTAAAAACCCTCTCTTTTTATTTACATTCTTTAAATAAATCCCTGGAGTTAGAATTTTAAAAGTTTAAAATTCATCATTAGTTTACAATGCTTTTTATTAAAGGTTAAAATAATTATTGTATTCAATTTCCATAATCACTACTTTCTAGCTGCTATTTCTTATTTAATGAATGTTTTTATATTCTTCGTCATCTAGTTCAGTCCTCCATCATCCCACTGCATCAAGTGTATAATGCTGTAGAGAGTGATACTAACTGCACACAGAGTAGCAAACCAGAGTTCCAGCTATCAAAGCAGTAAAAAAATTACTCTATAATGCTCTTGTTAGAATTCCCTGAAGTGTGGCAACAATAAACAAGCAAAGCAGCTAGAATTAGGTTCCTAAAATTGGTATTGTTTTAAACTCTTTTTAAACTTCAGGATTTTGCTGTCTGAAGGCAGCTGTAATAAAGTTTGTTCGTATGTGTTTGTGTGTTTGTTCCTATGCATTTTGAGAATCCTTATCTCACCTAATTATTGGGTCTGTGAAGCCTAAATACTCTCAGCTGGGTTAATCATGCTGTAGAGTCTGTGTACCTGTAGAGCTCTAGGACACAAATCATCTCTTCCTAAAGCGTAAATACAGTTTTTGTCTGATGAAACACACTGGAGAGGTACAGTTTTCTTCAGTAATTATAAAAGGCTCCTAGCTCACCAGTATCTAACAAAACTTCAGTTTCCTAAAGTCAGGTGTAGAAATCCAGTCCATAATGTCTACATAAAAATAACAACTTCCAATATTTGCAAGTAGGAAAGGATATTGTTAAGTTAGTCCCAACTCATTAGTGATCAATGTTTTCAATTTTTTTTTTAATATTCTGCAGGAATAGAAATCAGCAGATTGGTAGATGCAAAAGCATTCAACACAAATTAAAATACCAGGTTACTTGTTGGCATCACAATGTACATCTAGTGTTGCAAATGGCTAGATTTCATTACCCTCTTTCTCTCTCCAGTATTTTAAGATAATAAAATGCCTAGGGGGCATTCCCTGTAGACAGATCAAGTCAATATCTTCTCTTTTGTAGTAGTACTTTTATATATCAGTCTACTTAGTTTCTGCTTCAGGAGTAACAGTTACAGTTTAGGATGATGGAAGGAGCGTGAAGATGAGTAGTGGTGGTTGCTGGGGTTCCAAACTCTCCATCCCCCAAATAAGAATAAATTACTTTAAAATTTGCCAACATCAAAACAGCAGTGGAAAAGCCACTGGAGAGCTACATCTTTCCTAAGCATGTGGAAGAGATGGTAAGGAACAGCAATCCATTGATCCCCATCTCTGTCTGCTGCCACATTTGTTTTGTGCATCCATTTATTTGTTTACTAGCCTGGTTCTTCAAATTTCTGTGTCAAATTCTGGCTGCCTCTGATGCAGGTGCCCCTAAATCAGCTAAAGGAGTATTTTAAAAAGCTATATCTGGCTCACACTGGTCTTCACTTGTAGAAAGCAGGGATCTGAATGCACCATTGTTTCATTGTAGAGTTGTGGTAAAACAGTGTAGGAAAATTCCTGTGTCCTTAATGCAGGCTTTCTTAGAGATGTAATTAAATGTAATAGTCTCATGTTCATGAAAAGTATTCTTACCTTGCTGATTTGAGGATACTATATTTCTTAAAACAGAGCTTTAATCATAAAATGACATTTTCCATAAAAATCCACCCTGAACTGATAGTTCCCTCATGATCTCTTCTATTTACATTTACTATAATTAATACTTCAGCCAGCTTATTCCTGAGTTCATTATTATCCTTTCTGTTACAATCTCTGCTATTACTAGATCCTCACAGATATCTCTGTGTATTTTTGAGTTTTCTTTGTTAGTCTTCTGTTCCTAAACTTCATAGGGCAGGCCTGAATAACAGTCCTTCAGAAATAATCTCTTCAAACACCTAAATTATGTCGATTGCCATCTGCTATAATGCACTTTTTGTCTCAGCTGTGTCCTTCCTTTACAGTAATGTGATTAGTACAAGTGCATACAAGTTTCCAAATGTTGGTCTTACCATTACCTCCAGCAGGTGCCAGGAAAACATTACACCTCTCATCCCAGTGCCTCTCTCAGGACTTCAGCATCACTGTGTTTAAGCTACAGTGTCTTCTCTGCCTTGGCTCTTGATTCAGCTCCTTCATCCAAGGACTTCAAAGCACTTTCCTAGCCCTAATTAGTTCTGTTTCTGTGCTTGCCTCTCATCACCTCTGTGAGATGACCACAGTGATTAGCAATGTTAATAGTCTTATCTGAAGTAATTTGTTCTAATTTCCTATATTGTTTCTCTGTGACAGGCTTTACAATAGCCTTAAATACATCTGGTCTAAAGTATAACATTGTAGCTCAGACCTGGGAAACGTGTTTGAAGAAATCTTATTTCAAACCATCTGATTTAATTCTAAAACTGACTATAATACAATCTTATTTCAGCACTCTAGCTTGAGGCCTACTTTTGTTGTCTTTTTTAAGTATTCTTCTGTTTTTCTTTGTCCAACTTTACCATTTCCTTTCTTTTTAGTATTCTACCTTTTCAGATTTTATTTTTTTGCTATGTATTTTATATTGCTCTGTATGGCTGTGGAGCAATGTGGTTTGGGGCATTTGCTTTATGAAACATTTTTTGCCATCTAGTTACTTCTTCAGTAGCAATGAAAACACCTTTGCTTGTGCACTTATTCTAATTTTAACTAGGTCCTGCATAACTATTCTATTTCCTGCCTCCAACAGTCAAGGAGCAGGATGCACAGGTGAGAGTTGCTTCAGAGGAGTTACAGACTGGTAATATTTATATTTTCCAGTATGCACGTAACAGGATTTTTCCAGAAGCCTTTTTTCCTTATTCTCACACTTGTTCCACTTCATTCTGGTTCACTTAGGGTATTTACCCAGGCAGGTTATTTTATAACTGTAAGTTTATTTGTAATAGCTGTTAAAGACAGTGAGATGTCTAATTGTGTTGTATTGCAACAGATACCAATAAGATATTCTCAATCTTAGGATACTGGTTTTCATGTCAATTATGAGATATTTAAATAATCTTGCCATTAAATGATAATATTTTTTCTAATATTAAAGAAATACAGAACCCTTGTGTATGCATGTCATCTGACATACTCTAATCCATTCTTCCATTTCTTCCATTGTATTTCATTCTTGCAGATGTCTAGCTTTAATGAGATTAAAAGGGATTAGTTATTGAAATATAACTGTGATATCATCATACCTGTGTAGCAGACTGGTGCATATTAAAGAACAGTGTTCATCATTTTGGTTGCAAAACAAATGTAACAAGTAGTTAGAAGTATGTAACTCTAGCAGCACGGAGTGGTGGGAAAGCAGACAAGGGAGATGCTCTGACCTAAAAACTCTTTTAGAAGACCAGCAACTGGCATTCTGTGCACTCTATTGTTCACTCTTGCTGTATTGCTTCATTTTCAGCTTTCCTGAAATGCAGTATTTCCAGCAAGAGAATGTAAGGAAAATTCTTACAGATGTTCTGTTCTGCTACGCCAGAGAAAATGAGCAGTTGCTTTATAAACAGGTAATGAAAATACTGTACAGGTGGCATTCATTGACTCAACATTTTCTATATGGATTGACAATAACGTAGCTCTGTTGTATCTGGAGTTGTATCATAATGCTGAAGTAATCAAAGAGCTGCTTGTCAGCTGGTTCGTAAGTAAGCTCATTGAATAACATATGCTTTCTCCTCATAACACAGTACCTTAAGTTGTTTTCTTTAAGGTTGCTAAGTTTTCTAACTTCGAATTTCTTTATAAACATCTTTTTCTTTGTCATTGGTTAAGAAAGAAAAAAACCAAAGAAAGACTTTCTCTGCTTAGATAAAGAAAATACAGAGCAGGATCTAAAAAGGTACTGAATAAACAAAAAGCATAGTGATTTCTGAAATTTATACCAAGTTTACTATTTTAAGTTTTATGTAATATTTTAAGTTCTTCCCCAAAGTGCTAAAGCCATGCAGTATGTTAGCAAAAAGATCTTCATCTAACTTTGTCACATCCAAGAGCAATGCAGCTGACAAAATCCTCTTAAATGAAGGATAAGTAAGTTTTGCAGAGTTACTTGAAGAAGAGTCTGTTCAAACCATTTTTGATAAAATGGTAAAGAAAGCCGAAGTTGCACTAAGTCTGCATCCACAGAGTTAGTGAGTTAATTAATTCAGCATTTGTTCTGAAAGTTTTGAAGTAACTATAAACATGATATTGTATTCATATAGAAAGACCAATATGCAGAGTATCAACTGAAGCGTATTTGTTTCTTCACACAGTTATCTGTAGGCTGAGTAGAGACTGACAAACCGAGGGACACTCTGTGTGCTTGGACAAAGGATTAACTGTAGAGGAGCCAACGTTTAGGTAGATAGGAAATTTGTCATGGCAAAAATACAGAGATTCAGTAAATGAAGATTTTTATAAAACAATATGTGCTTTCAGGCATGGTCGGTGACCACCCTGTCCTCAAGCCAGGGAATAGGGTTGTTTCATGGAAACAAAGGGCATAAGAGTTGAAAGAACACTTACGCCTGAAGAATTTCTTAGGGATTATTTTAAAAAATGGACTATATAGGTATCAAATATATGAAACGTTATTTCTCATGTTTGACAGTGAGCAAGGAATAGTCTTGTATAAGAACAATAAAAATGAGATCTAGGAGCTGTGTTTTGAAGGGCACTGCTAAAAAAATACTTAGCAGTATTCAGCCTCCTCTTTCTAGTGAATATAGGCCAGAGTACTGATGATGGGGAAATGGAAGAACACATTTGAGCTAATTTAGTCTATCATTTATTGAACAAGAATATTATTTTACTCTTTGATATGACTTAAAAGGACTTAATTACCCTCTGCTCATATTTAAAATCCTCTTGATTCCTTAGCAAGAAATAATACCTTTCTATATAGGGATGGAATATTTAGCCAGATCAAATTTAAAAAAAAAAAAAGCACTGCGTTTCATCACAAGCTGTTAAAGCTATTATTTTCTACTAGGTGACACCCCGTTTAACATAGACCATATTGTTAATAGTTATGGGATTTTATTGAATTAATGAGACTGTTATCATGTAGTAGAATGTCTTGCTGAGTTAATTGAAACTGCAGAGATTATATAAATGGTATTAATGAACTTTGACTGCCTGATGCCTCAGCTTTAATAAAGACTGCTTGGTGGGCTAAATGAACATAGGCAGATAAAAGAACAGGTTCAATTTTGTGAGCCTACAGGCTGTTGACAAAGAAAACTTCTTTACCTCTGTTTTCAACTAGTGTGCATCAGTAGTATGGTAGTTCCAGGAAGGGATTGCTACAGGATTAAGAGCAGAGGAAGTGCAGAAAATTAAACTAATTTGGATCATGAAAAACTGTTGATTTAACCTCTCGAAGTGTGTTCAGTATATCACCCAAGTCTTGCAGTGCTGTGCCATGTCCACAAAATAGTAAATTATAGTGGTTTTCCTCTCTTGTTGTGGACATGTGTTACTTTTATTAGGAGCTATGTTTTTTCTTACCTCCTTTTAAAAGGGTGGGTTTGTTTGGTTGGATTTCTTTAAAAATAATGCTCCTTTTAGCTTGTTAGTAAGATCCTCCTTTTTAGTCCCCATGCTCCTCTCTTGCTAGAGAACATTTTTTTCATGACCATCATTACCCTTCTCTGAATTAGCTGAAAAGAAATGGTTTATAGTCAACAGGATATGTTTTTTCTTTCTTTTATCGAATACCTAGCTAGTATTCAATAAAAGAAGGAAAAAACATATCCTGACATAGTGTTTTTACCAGACTCATGCCCCACTTCCCATAATAATAATTTTCACTACAGCAAAGCCTAGCATATTTTTGAGAAAATAATGAAGGTTACCATTAATTTACCAGTAGCAGATAATCTCCAAGTTGTTGTCTCCACAGTGACCTGAATACAAAGCCTGGATTAAGAAGCTTGTCCTCATATGCAGTTT
Organism: Molothrus aeneus; assembly: GCF_037042795.1. Lineage (NCBI taxonomy): Eukaryota > Metazoa > Chordata > Aves > Passeriformes > Icteridae > Molothrus > Molothrus aeneus. The sequence goes on along the minus strand of NC_089646.1, from coordinate 36,364,722 downwards.
CCATCATGGGGACTGGTCCTGTTGTCATCCATGAGAATTCCTCTGTCTTATTTGTATGACCACATACAAAAGATACAATTGCCATTGGAATGATAAAACTTGGCCAGTTAATGAAGACTGATTTTTTTGTCTGTCAGCATCTGTCCCTACCCAATGTTATCTTCCAAAATATTTGGAAGAAGTTGTAGATCCTTGACAATTTGCATACTTACAACATTCTATTGAAACTACTACATAGCATCAGCATTACAAGAAGCAATCAATAATGTTTGTTTAATATGCATATATGCATGCAAGTTGTCTTTGTTGTAGGATTTCTGGGTTTTTTGGCCAGTGTGGAGGAACATTTTATTTGATGAGGAAAAATATATTTGTATCCCTGGTATAATGGAGTAGAATGTTGTGGAGCTGTATTACAGTTTTTAAACACAGAATCTTCCCTAGGATCACTGAATTTTTAAATAGCAGCTGTAAATGTAAAATCTAAAGAGCATAGTGTATTGTACTTAAGAAAATGTAGAAGCTACCCGTAGAGCTCTTCTGTAAGACTGGTGACAAAATTCTGGTCCTAGTTACACTGAAAGGAAATAGTGAAAATTAAGCTAAATCGCTAGGCTAACTATTTTTTGTTCATGATTTGATTGCCCTTAGAAAAGTCAATATAATTTTGAAATACATTGATTCACTTGTCATTGTAAGAATGCTATAATTTTGGTTTTCTTTCTAAACCATAGACTGTATTATGAAATCAATATTTTGTTGTAGCTGGGAACTGTCATAAAATTATCTGAGCTCTGTCAACTTATTTATTAACACTAAAGAGTTTTAGTAAACTGTAGCATTGAAAAAATATGTGTATGCATATTACACTGGTAGCTTTTCTTGCCAAGCTAAAAATCTCTAAACATTTGAAGTACTCTTGTAACTGAAAGATCAGAGGTATCTTTTTGAAATCCTGATATTTCATCATCTGTTTGTTTTGGTTTTGTTATATGTGGGCAGCCACATTATGATTCTATTTTATTATGGAGTTGATATATTATTATGTTGGAAGAATGTGTGATGTGCTTTTATCTTTCATAACTAATTCTTATTTTATGTCCTCCTTCTTTTTCTTCTGCTTATATGTTTACAGCTTAGGTGGTAGGTTTTTTAGATAGTCAAGTTTTCTGGCATTTCCATTTCTCCTATTTCATGTTTAGTATATCAAAATAAAAGATTAGATGTGGAACTGTTAATTAAGCAAGGCCCGTATGTGTGAAAGTATAACCCTGGTTATTTCAATCTTTTTGCCACTTATATATTGTCTCATCCTGACCTTTCTCCTTTGATATGACCATAATATTTTAAGAAATCTAAACTTGACAATTTGTAATCTAACCCATTTGTGGTGTTTTACATCAGCTTCTGAAATCAAATGGCTATATTTGGTTTATTTTGTTCTTCCGAACTGAATTTCTCATTAGGCTTCATCTTTTAAATTAGCCCCTAAAGGTTCAGAAACAGGAAGGGAAAGAAAACATCTGAACTTCAGCCCTGCCATTGAGGCTCTAACAGTCATCTCAGTCCTGAAAAAATTACAATTAAATTTCCTAGGATTTTTGTTGATGGCATACAGAGAGATGATCAAAACTATTGTCAAAAACTGCATCCAAGCATACTCAAAATAGTGATGTAGAGAAGGTTTCCACATCTACCTCTCAGGTCAGTTGGGACTACTTAAGGAAAATCCCCATTACCTCCAATACAAGTTCAAGGGTTTTGGTAGTTAGTGGATGTGTTCATTACAAATGTAGCTGATAAGATAACTTACTGGTGTTGAACGCTTCTCAGGTGCTGCGTGGAATATCAGCTGAGGTACCAGCAAAGCAGCAGGGCAGCTCGCAAGCATGTAACACTTCCAGTGTTCATGTCTGTCCATCACTGAGGGGACTGGAAAAGCAAGTGCAGAGGCTTCCTACCTTGGAGCTGCACCCATTAAAAGTAGAACAGCTCAGGTGACCCATCAGCTGTCATGACTCCTGACAGCAACCTGAAATATTGATGTGCTTGTGGACCAGCGCCAGTGCTCCTTCTGCAGCAGGATCGATTAAATAGTCTACCTGGAACCCCTGTCTGCCCAGAGCACTCCCCTGAGTGGGGGCTGAGGCTCCACTAGATGAAATAGTTGCACCCTTGAACTGGAGCAGTCCTGGCAGCAGGTTCTTCTTCCGACAGCTGGGCAAGGACTCCATCCAGAGCCCTCCAGGGGTAGCCTGGGCACTTGGCATCAAACCCCCTGCTGTAACTGGTAGTTTTGGGCAGAGGTCAGGAATTCCCTCCCCTTAGAGTGATCTGTGTGTCCAGAGGCAGACAGACAGATCTCCATCCTTCATCCCACATCCCTTCCATCACCAAAGAACTCCCTTCCCTTCTTTGGGCTGATGCCTCCCCCAGCCTAGGGCCTTTGTAGCTCCTACCTGCTGTCCTAGTCCCAACACTGGGATCCCAACTCTCCTGGGTGGCCCAGCCATGCTTCTGACTCCAGCCCAAGCCCTCAACTGCCCACCCATGTTTTTTGTTTGGATTCCTGCCTATTTCTGTTTTTTCTGTATCTTAATATAGATTACATATATAAGTAGTACTCTGCAGTGGAACAGTACCAGGTCTTCTATGCATGGTGTTTAATGAGTTTATTTTGAATATTGACATAACAACTTATAAAAAACTGAAAGAGAACTGAAAAACCCCAAAACCTCATTTTAATTCTTATGTCTTTAGAAATTAAAGTTTTGTTTTCTTTCCCAAATAGCTACCCTTTTCTCCTTTGGAGCCTACTGTAACACTTTTATCTATGGTTTTGGAACATTACAAAATACAAAATAATTTTACATTTTGCAATTTTTCTCTATTGCAGATCTCTGTACTGTAGATCATTATTATAATTATCATAAATAAAATTCATATTTATGAACACAGATCTTGAAGTAAACTGCCAGGTGCAGGGTTGCCTACCATTGCCAATTTGTTGTGTGTTGTGTTAGAAGAAGGGAGACTAACTTGTTTCTGTATATTCTAGAAGAATAAACACTTGGATTTAATCAGAATTTAAGATAAAAGCCATTGATTATGAAACTGTTCTGTTAACAGTGTGAATGAATGTTCATGTTTTTAGTTAGTCTGCACCTAATATTGCTGTCTGCCTTATGCTGTGCATTAGGAAGTATTATATGACTGGAAAACCTAAATATACTTTTGCTTTTCCTTTTATGTTTAGGGCATGCATGAACTTCTAGCTCCCATTGTCTTTATCCTACATTGTGACCACCAGGCTTTTTCACATGCCAGTGAAGCTGCACAACCAAGGCAAGCATTGTGTTTTATTTGTATAAAAAGCGTCTTTCTTTAAAAAATAAGTTGGCTGAACTATAGCTTATAAATATGTGCTCCATAATTCTTTGTTTATAATTCATAAATTAATATCAGAAATCATTGCATCTTTGTGCTTTGATGGGAATGTCCTTATTTCATCTTTCCTACTGCAGCTTCTGAGATTTAGACACTGGCCTCATCACAGACACTGGCTGGTGAAAAAATAGGGAGACAAGAAATCTAAGGAAAACCTTAATCTCAAAGCTGACATACTTACCTGTGGTTCTACCTCATCCTTATTGCCAGAAGTTGTTTTGTTTTTTGTCACTGCAGAGAGTAGACAGATCAGCGAGCTCCACTCATAGAGTAGACATCTTACCACCAACTCTCTTTCCTCATATCTTGAAAGGGGAAATAATCATTGAAGTCAAATTGTTGGGATTGATATTTCTTTCATCACCTGCAGTGTTGTAGTTGTGATATCCAACTATTCTTTGACTGGGGAGTAATATTATGTTTATCTATTGATCCTCCATTTCATTCAAAAGTGTGTATGTGTGTATGCATGCAGTCATACTCATACATATAAAATATTGCATCACATGGTTGTCTGCTTTTATTCTTGCCCCATATGTAAGGCTTTTGCTTTTATTAAAAAAGAAAAAAGAAACCCGTTTCATTCTTGTGATATTTAGGACATTTTGTTTGGTTTTTTGCACACTGGAGTCCAGCAGTGAATAAAAACTAATTTAATTATGTGTGCAATATCATATAACCTCTGTAGGTACCCCGCAACGTTACTGCCCAAAGGGAGTTAAGCATTAAGATGATTATCTACAAGTGTGTGTTTTTATTCAATGTCTGTCCTTAGATATCCTAAAATTACCTAGAAGATGCTCTTCCGTGCTAAACAACTTAAAATAACCATGTGTTATGTACAGCATTCTGTTCCATCCCCACTGAAGAAGTAGAGCTAAGCAGTAAAGTAGATGGAAAAGAGGTGCTGTCACTGATTAATTGCTGTTAAAGTACAATAAAAATACAGGCTATTAAAACAAAATAAATTAATGTTTTGATACTGCATATTTGACCAGTAACCTTTTTTTTTTTGTTTAGGATAAACAGTGATAGATTGTGCAGCAATCAATTATTCTAGATCAAGCATATTCAAATAATACATTGTGACATTCAGTAATTTGTTATTTGGAATAATTAGATGGTTACTTCATTGTAGTGCAGACAAGGCAGCTAATTTGTTTTTGATCTTTATAAAAAGGAAAGACTTCATTTGTTCAATGGAGTTGCTCTTTTTAATTAAAAAGGCTAGTTTTCTCATTTGCACTTTATATGAAAGTTGGCTGATAAATACATAATACTACATGGAGAACGCTGACCAAAAATAAACATTCACATTTGGATTGTTCACTGTTGCCTTTTGCAGTGAGGAAATGAAAGTTCTTTTGAATCCTGAATATCTGGAACATGATGCCTAGTAAGTTTTAACAAGTTTCTTTACATTTAATTTGCTCGTATTTGTAATTGACACCATTATTTAACACCAAGTTTCTGGGTTGTTCCCTTTCAGTGCAATGTTCACACGTCTTATGAAAACAGCAGAACATTGGTTTTCAACTTTTGAACATGACAGTCAGAAGGTAAATATTACTTTAAAATTTACTTACTGTGCTTTTAAGCAAATGTGATTTTAATATGATTGATGTTCTTTAAAGCTAGCTAGACATCTCTTAACTTGATTGAAGCAGTCTCAAACAAGTTTACAGTCTTTAAAGGTTCTTCAGAATTTGGTCATAAGCACTTGTGAAATGTCTTCAGGTGAGAGTTTCCATCTGTTGAAAGATCACGTGGTAATCAAAAGCCAAGTGTACAGACACAGATTTTTCTGTACATAAATGATGTCCTTGCATAGCATTTGAAAGAGTGCCTGTCATAGGCACTTCTGTGTGCCAAAAACCCGTGCAAATGTTACTTTAAATAAATGCCTGTAGGTAAAGTATTAAGGCATGAATTATTTTCAGCTGTTCACAAACAATTTGCTTTGAAACCAAAACTTTACCCATAGACTGTCTGTCAAATGTCAGGGTGTATCTTTCCTTGACATAATCACTCCATTTCCTTCATTTTTTTTCTTAACCTTAGGATATTCAAACAGAGGAAATGTCTGTGCCTTCAGATCTCTGGTGTATCTGTATGGACACTATTGACTTTAGTATGTTGCTGCTTTCATAAAAAAGCTTTTGTAGTGTTCTAAGTTTAGTTCTAGAGAGCCCTCCTTTGCAGGGACCTTCTAGAGACCATCTAGTCCTTGCCTGAATTTTTTCATTCATGGCAGAAAGGACAATTTGCTCAGTCAGTTGTTCAAGATTTCCTTTGGCAACTTCTTTTCTTGTCTCTTTCCATCTTCATGTTTTTCTTTTAGTTTTAATTCAGGAAAATTATTTGTGTGATGGAGCGTATGTGTGGAGGCTGTAGCAAAATATTATTAACAGTGTTATGGGTATTGCCAAGACTTTCAGTGTATTATATCCTAAAAGAGTTGGTGTCCCAGCTTAGTTTCAGTTTGATTCACTTCACTATTTTTCACATGGAACATGGGGAGAATATCTAGAGTTAACAAAAATTTCATGAGAATTCAGTTGGTTATGGATGTCCATATGTGTGCACCTAAACCTATAGTTGCAAACTGTAATTAGGGAGTACTGGTTTGAATGGTGGTTTTGTCAGTCTAATGAAGTAAAAGTTGTTCACCGAAGACTCATTTAAAACTCATCTATTTCCTTTAAATATTTAAAATATTATATATTTTATCAGATATGGAGCATTGGTGTCTTAGCCTAAACTATCTACAGTTATAAATTATTTGGATTTTTATATAATTTCAGTAGCTAGGGATAAAGCATATGAGATACAAATTTTCATAGGCACTTTTATTTCAATAACAAGGCTATGAGATATGTTTCTCTGAGTGTAGCTTTTCAAAATTCAGTGTATTCAAATGTATTTGTTCCTGTTTCTGTGACAGAGGTGGTAAAGTCTGAGGTTGAATTTTATTCCAGAAAATAAAAAGGTCTGCCTACAGATTTGCAGTGCTTGGGTAGAAGGTGAAAGTTTACATTGCCCTTTGCAGTCCTTTCATGGCATAAAAAATTAACAGAGCAAAGTGAATGGATTAATATCTAGTTGTTTGTTTTTGTTCTTTGCAAACATGTATAATCTTTAATAATCCTTTCTTGTACATATGCCTTTTACAATCGTGACTTTGAGGGTTAGCTACATAGTAAAGTGTGAATCTTCACAAAGGAAGCAATGAAAGCATGTGCTCTGAGAGACATGTTACATTTTACAGCCTCTAACAGTTGTTTCCATTACTCCCAATTGCCATTAGAGGAGCTTCTCCAGCTACTCCATTCCCTAGTGGTTAATGAGAGAAATCTGTCCTCAGTTTATACTTGTACTATGTCCTAGCCTCTCTTTACTGCTGTAGCATTTGTTTCCTAAATGCATGAATATATAAATTGTATTAGTATCGACTACCAGTCATTCCAGTTCGTGTTGTGGTAGGTAATGTTTTGTGACAGCACTTGGTGACTCTGTTCCTAATACTTCGCTGAAGTTTTCAGCTGCATTTCACTGGTATTCATATTTAAACTGTTCTTAGGGGTGAATCTGGTGCTCTCCTATAAACAATACAGCACATTCTGAGCCATCTCTCATTTTTTCTTTCTATGGTGAACCACATTCTTTTAGTATTGAACATTTATTTTTCATAGATGTTAGTAATAGATGACTAAACACATGCACTCAAATCTTTTTGCAAGACCTGAAGGCTCACAAAAAGAAAATGTGTGTTTTCTCTCACATGGCAGATAATAATGTAGTGAGTATGTGCAGGAGCACAATATTGTGTTGTCCACTTGGCTTAGGCACAAGCGCTGTGAGTCATTTCTAGTTAAACATTTTGGCGGCTTAGTTTTATTAGTTTATTTGAGCATCTTTCTGCTTGGGCTGTTTGTTTCACACCAGCTATGTGATTTTTGGAGCAATTTCAACTGACTAGAGGTATTGTCATTTTCTCAACCAAATTGCATGAGAGGAGAAAACAGACATGACTTTGTTGCACTCTAGTCTTCCACCGAGCTTCTTGGTGGAGTACACGGAATCAGGAGGCATGGACAGGCAAGGCTGAGTTATTGGCTGCAGCTGCTGCCTCACAGATTCTGTCATGCCTTGAAGATTTCTGTTAATAGGGTTAATTTCTGAGATGCTGATAAACTGCATTTTGATGGATACCATTTACTTATCTCCTGCTTTTAGAAAAGGCAAGCCAGCTTATACTATTGGATACACTTAGCCATGTTTGATAGTCAGTCAGTCTGACAGTCAGCAATGTGTCAGTGCTGCATTATGCCAAGGTGCACAAATGCTGCAACTGACAAATAACTCCAATTTTGGCACAGTGGAAGCTTGCATTAGTTTTTGATATTCACAATCTTTCCTCACTTGAGCCAGGGTTTAATAATCTGTCTTGTAATTTGTAAAGATGGCTTGAAACCCACAGACAACTAATGGTGTAAAGACTAAACTGAGTAATAGCTAGTCTTTTCATATTACAAGTTCACATAAGCAGAGGGATTCTGATGTTGAGCTTTCCACATAAGGTTTTATACCTATGATAAAGAAAAGCTTAAAAACACAGGTCTTCAGAGTCATCAGAGTTCTGAATGCATGAAGTGGTGAAGCTGAAGTCAGTTTGAATAAACCACAATAAAATTTATACCCCAGATGTGTGCCAAATGACAGAATGTGCACAGTCTACGAATACATAGAGTTACAGACTTTTATGATTGGTTTCAAAGATAAATCCATATGTTTATGAAAAAAATTAATATAGAGTGACATTTAACATTAAGGCAATATTATCATATCAAGCTTTAAGAGTCGTTTTCTGTATATAAGAATACTAGTGGATACCTAAAATATTTTCAATATTTTGCACTCTTGAATATGATCAAGAAAATAGTGAAATGGATCTGAAATTATGGGTATATCCATACAATGCAGAAATAAAATTAGGAGTACAAAGAATGCTGCCCAGCTTGGTCAGAAAGAATTTACTAGAATAATTTTTAAAATAAAGTAGGAGAAATACCTTTCTTAATGTACCTGCAGCTGTGAATAACTTCGGTATTTAACTAAGTAACAGCATTGCCTATTGGCCTCTAAGACACTAGATGTTTTATTTTAAATTCCTGTTTGTTAGAATAGCAAAGATTTTGAATAAATAAAAGCTATGTCAGTGAGCTTTATTTGACAGTCTGAGGGAGCTTTTGTCAAGTGATTTGCTGGAGTATCTTAAATGAATATGTCTTGGTACCACAATAGCATGGTTAAACTACCACACTATAATAGACAGATCAGTCCCTTCGCTGCAATTGCCATAGCAAAGCAACAATTAAGCAGATTTTAAGATACAATTTATAATCAATCAGGTCCTTAAATAGAAACATATTACCTGAAATCACTGCTCAACATCCTACCATATTTTCTGCAGTACAGAAATCGAATAATTAAGAAAAGGTACTTCAAGCAAACACAAAAATAGACTCTTTGGTAGACATTATTAAATGTTCACTGCCCATTTTATGTTAAACCATGTTGTAAGTGATTTTGAAATAACCAAAAGAAATGACACTGGGAATAGCTTACACAACAAAAATAAACTTTCTTTGTTATTGAATGTTAAAAATAATGCTCTTTTCATAATATTGAAACAAGTGAATTTGTATCTAAACAATGTAAAGTGCAATGAAGCCTCCTGAAATTATAAACCCTTTGAGCTGGATAATGATTCTCTATTAATATAGTGAGCAAAAGTGTAGAAAAACAGCAGCTGTTTTTTCAAAGTGAAGCTTTTGGGTCAGAGGTCATGATGATGGATTGTGGCAAAGTCATTCCAAAATTCTTCTCTTCTTTCTGTTCCAATTTTCCCTGTTTTATAACCTTAACATTGTTCCTAACAGATAATTTCGCCATTTCCCTGCCCTCCTGTCTTTCTCTTGATACGTTTGACTTGTCCTTTTTTGTTTTTGCTTCTCCTTTTTATATGTTTCTTATTTAGCACAGTTCATTACTTGCTACATTTCTTTCTAGCATTCTGTCTCTTTTTCAATAATACTTCACTGTTTTGCAAGAAGAATGAATTTAATGCAGTTCATGTTCAAAAATGCTAATACTCCACTGGTTTTCACTTGAGGTGTGTTGTGTTGTAGCTCATGGCATAGTTTGCACAGCCCTCAGGTCCAACCAACTGCTGTCTCATTGTTCTATTTCTTTTTTCCTTTAGAAGTTTCTGATGCTTTATCAAAGCTGTGTAGGTTTTAAGGTAAAGCCACCAGATTTTCTGTGCTAGGGAAGCCTGTTTAGAAAGGATTGTTTCAAAATAAGTTACTTCCTATTTGGTATGCAATTTATTGTCCTCTGAGGGCATATATTCTCTACTGAGTTACCATTCATCTGCTTTATTCTGGACTGACTCAGACTGCTGATATTAAAGCTAAAATAAAGCTGTCAACACTTTGTCAGAGCATGAAAAGTAAAGCATGCACGTAAAAATTGATGTGCAGAATGACGGGCACTCCTTGGCACTCCTGGGAGAGGGAATCCCACAATACCTTCCACAGAAGTGGATGCTTGAGATTCCTCTTCTGCTGTAAAAGAAATGAGTTATTACTATGTTTATTTGGAAGCCAGTGTTTGCAACAAATGAAATCTCCTGCACACAATCCCTTTAGATGGTAAGGCTTCATGGTTTTTTCTTTTTTTCACCCTGTTATCTGTGTCTGCAGGAGAAAGATGTGATGGTGACACCTATGCCCTTTGCAAGGCCACAGGACTTGGGGCCATCTATTGCTATTGTAGCAAAAGTAAATCAAATTCAGGATCATCTGCTGAAGAAACATGATATTGAGCTGTACATGCATCTGAACCGACTGGAAATTGCTCCACAGATTTATGGACTGTAAGTGTTTGCAAATCATTATTTCATTTAATTCCTTGGGGGTTTTGCTTCACTATATTAGGAAATTTTTTCCCTTAAATTTTGGATTAGAGGAATGGGACTAAAAAGTACTTATGTCTTAGAACTTACTTGTTTTGCAGCATTACAGTAAAAGCCACCCTACTGCTGCAGCTGTGACACTGGCATTTCCAGTGCAGATAAAGTCCATTCAGCTGCATATTAGAAACCCTGATGAAGAAGACTCCTGTACTTTCTGAATCAAGTACAGAGTCTGCTTGGAGTTCTCCTGTAAGAATACATGGGATAATAGGACATAAAAAACTATTAACATGAGTCGTTTATTTACTTATCACCAGTTTAACATCAGTGAACTTTTCCCTATTGTGTATGGGGGTTTGGATGTTGGTAATACAGGGCCAGTTGTATGTTAAGAGTAAAGGCACAGGTATAATAAATTGTGTGTGTACAGAGTGAGCCCAAGTATTCCCTTTTCCATGAAGCTGCTTCATATCCAGTCAGCTGATTGTGTATTGAATACCCCCGTTCCAGGGGGGATAGTTGGGCCAGGTGTGACTTTGGATGTGGCCTTATCTATGTGTTTGTGCAGCACTGAATCCAAAATATTTATAGCTGCTGTAGTCAGTCTGGCTCAACACAGAGTGTGCTATTTGTGTGAACCATGAGTAATGGTGAAATGACCATGGTTTTGAAGAAGAATTTTGCTTTCATTGTCTGGGATTCTAGAAATTTGATTCATTTTGATCATTCCTTAAGGAGTTGCAAGCCATATATGCCTTTGCAGGGACAGAGAAAATTACACTTTTTAATTTTTTTTGCAGTGATTTAAAGTAAGATTGATTTTGCCTTAAATGAAAACAAAAAAAAAGTTATAGGTGTGACTTTCCAAATGCAGTTGTGGATTGTAACAACTCAATAGAAAATAAAGAAAGGGAAGGAAAAGGTGACTGTGTAAATGTCAGGCCATAACTGCAATACTTAACACTAAAGTCTAATTTGATGTTACTGTAAAATGAAAAAGTGCTGCAACATAATATACTCTCAAGAGAAGAGTTGAGCTACTTATTAATAGCTTACATTAGGAAGAGAAATGTAATTCTACAAATCTTACTTAAATACACTTTATAGGTATGAATTACCTATGGGGGAGGAAAACAAGCCAAGTAAACTCAAGTACTAAGAGGACAGATTGTCCTATTACAATATTTTTTGCATAGTGTGTTTTCTTAATATCTTCAATATTCTGGAAGAGAAAGCAAACGTCCCTAATAAACTTCAGGGGTAGTAATGAAAAAGTAGGCTGTATAAATATCAAGGAAAACAAAAATACATTGTTTCATTTATGAAGACTTATGAAAACAAAGAGAGAATAAAATAAGTTAAACTTCAGAAATTTGCAAACAGATATTTTGGGGCAAAAATAATTTGAAATGTAGGTATTCACATCACAGTTTAAGATTCTGCCTTTCAGTAAGAGAAATAATTGGAAGAAAAAATTATATTTCAGCTCTAAACATAATATTATAATAACAGAAGAATGATTCAGTCTTCTGTGGCATAAATAGAACTGAATCTGAATAAAGAAATTTACAGTTAAGAGAATGAATTATGAGAGAGAGCTTTAGGCTGACTATCAGGAAAACCTTACTAACAGGGAGCTGTTAGACTGTAAAATAATATATTAAAATTAACAAAGGAAAAGCCATCAGGATGTTTTAAAAACAGGCTTTGAAAAGCTCTCAGAAATGGGTGATATCATAAAGACAGAGTCTAGATTGGTAGAAGAGAAAAGTAGGTTACCTGTGAGGTCAGATCCTTCTCTGATTCCTGATTTGATATGGACAGGAGAAAAAGAAAGGGAAAGGGGCATGACTGTGTTGTATTATTCTCACCTTTAATGATGTCTGAACTCTTCAGAGTAGTCATTTCCAGTAGTGAGCCCACTGACAGTCTGAGACACTGTATCTTTTCCTGTATTTAACATTTCTTGAACTAGAAACAGCATTTCTTAAACAACATTGTTTATCAATAATTTCTTAACCTAACCAAACTGCAGAATTCATCTGAGTTTTTTGTTAAGGTTTATTGTTTTGCTGAAGATTTACCAACAATAGATATTCATCTGTCAGCCTTGATACCACTCATAAAATATACAGATGGTAGAAGGAAGACTGGGAACTTTGCTCAAAAGATATTATGGCATTCCTAGATCAACATGAAAGGCCTGTATTTAGTAGCAGTCTACCCTAATTTGCACAAGTTATAAAGTTCACTTATTTAAAATTTAGCATTTTATAGTTTGCATCCTTCTATAACCTTCTGGGCCAACACAAAAACAATTCTTTGCATTTTTATACAGTTGATTCCATCCTTTGGTGTTTTCAAATGCTTCTTTTTATTTTTCAAACACTAGCAAGACTTGTTCTTCTGGGAGGTCAGGTACCCCAGCTGGTTGTACATTTCCATGTTCAGAAACTGTCCTTTACAATAAAATGTGATTATACACTTTGTGAAATCATGCTTACCTGCTTACAAGACCAAGGCATTTCAGTATGTGTGGTACAACTCATTAATTTTGGTTGCTGCCCTGTTTTGAAGTTTTAGCTCAAAGCAGTAGATCTCCTTCTCTTCCAGAGTGCAGCAGTGAACAGACTTCACATTCCCTAGCTGTCTCATTCCATTGCTGATGGGGGAGGGAACCCATGTAGGTACAGCAAGGTATACTGGGTCCTGGCTGTGCCATGCTTCCATGCTCTGGAAGTTCCAGTTGATGTCACAGACAGCAGCAGCCTTAGCACAGGAATTTCTGTATTTGGAAATTTTGAGACTGCGCTTTCATTCACTTGCAGTCAGCACTGCTTGTCCCTCTGATAATTATTCAGCTGCTATTAATATCAGCTGAAATGGAACTAGCAATACAGAGATAAAGGGGTTTTGCCTTATCATTCCTCAGTCTTCTTTCTTTGCCTCGTCTCTAGCCTGGACCCCAAGATAATGTTTTGCAGAATAACATTGTTTCACTCTCCTGGTAGTACTGTGAATAGTCTAACCAAACTATAATAATTATCTAATCATACCTAATTTTGTACTTTGTAAAGTCAAGTACAAGAATCGCTTGAAAATAGAATGGAATTGATTACATTAATAGTTCAGTGACATACTTCCTGATAATAAACCTTTCTCTAAACAAAAAGAAAAAATTGCTAGGATTGAACATAAAGGTTGGATATTCCGAAGAGGTGACAGATTGAATATTCAGTTTAATTTTAAAATTAGAGGAGTTAACAATGATTAATGTCCTAGATTAACTGGTACTCTGATGTTAATTTCTTTGACCCTTACATCTAATTCAAGTTAAAGTACAAAATATTGCAAAATGATACTGCATTTTCCACAGTGACCAGTGTTTGCAGGGACAAATTAAGCCGGTTAGGCTCTCAGCTTGAGAAAGGACAGGGCTTGACAAAAGTCTTTATATACCTGTAGTTTAGGACATTATCTTCCATTTAAAGGAATTTGGAGTAGGCAACTTCTTTTTTTACATTTCACTGAAAAAATCAATCATTTGGAAATGTCCCACATAATATTATTACCACTTTATTTTATTTTAGGTACTGAGGGAGAACTATATTGCACCAAATTAATTTCTCATGGAACTGCATGCAATAAGTACAGCTAGATCATGTAAATATAAATATGATACAGTTGTATAGAAATAATACACAGAAAGACAATGACAAGGTATAAGGATAAAAAGCTTTATTTAAGAACAAAAATTAAATGTTGGCATATACTCACCAGCTTCTGCATGATAACACTGATGGCCATATTATACTGGTAAAGCAAACTCTTCCTAAGCACGTATCCAGCAGACTTTAAAGCACATGCAGAAGTGAGTGTAAATATTTCGTGGTGGCCTTAGCTCAGCACTGGGCAGCGATGCCTCTGCCTCGCACTGCCGCTCTGCTCTGCAGCCATCGGTCACAGAGACACTGCCCCCTGCCCCTCCAGAGGCACTTGGGCTGCCACTGCCCCGGCTCTTCAGCAGGAAAGCCCTCCTCAGGAAGCTAATGAAGAAATACAAAACAAAAGAGAAGGGTGCAAACTAAGTTGCAGGGAACCAGGCGCGAGTGTAGATCTGAAGGTAGTGTTGGAAAGGTCATGTGACGGTGAAGTCAACAGCAGATGTGCTGCTCCACTATTACTATTCTTACTTGCTTTGCTGTGAGCACTGCTGTGGGGCATCCACCTGTTTTAGTTTCTCACCCGTGCCATTATGGTACCAGGCAGTATTCTTTTGCGTAATCAGATTGGTCTCTGGAGGGAGAATTTAAAGGATTTTACTTGTATAGTAAAGGAACATAAATCATATTCATTGTATCCAAAAAAAAAATAATCCTTCTAGTTATCTTAAAATAAGAAATCTTTATGATCTACAGAAAAAGTAGGTCAAAGATCAGTATTGCTAAGGAGAACTTCTCAGATCATGCAGGGTGCCTGAGTTTATTTTGGATTCTCACACCAAAAGAAAATGAGATAATACATGACACGGTTCAAAACCATTGCATTTCTTCTGTAGCTTTTAATCCAGTGTCATCAATCAGCTGGACAGCAATTACAATGAAAGCAACTTGGAGGTATTGTGCACGTAGTAGAGGAACCACCAAAATCTAGCCTTGCTATTAAAAGGCAAGTATCTGGCAGTGAGTATCTAGAAATGAGTAAGACTAAGTAAATACAAAGTCTCTGAACAAAGCAGTAATTCTCATTTGAATGTTCAGGACAAATGAATAGTGAACTTAGTATCTGGAACTGCTGTTGATTTCCAGTACTTATTTTCTGTTTGACTTAAACAAAGCATTATATATAAAACAGATTTTAATGGACTATAAATCCCAGCTTGTCTCTCAGTAGACCACTTGTTGAGGATTTAGTGCCAGATGACCAGGCCTTTCTAAGAAATGTTGATGTCCACTGTTAGTACCACAAATTACAAGATACATTCCACTGGATTTTGGGGACTGACTCAGGCATCGGAAGACATTACTATGAATTCTGTCTTGCATAATGAAAAAAGTACTGTAAGAGGAAACCTTTCTAAACCTTAGCTGACAGAAGGAAACATCTGAAGGTATTTTAGGAAGCTACCATGTATTTTGATGGAAACAGGGATTGCCTCAGCTACTGCTGCCATACCAATTGTACTGCAATGGTTTTCTAATTCAAATTATTTCCTCTTTGCAAATAAGCATGGACAATTCTTGAAGATCAGGGTAGGTATTGTACCTCACGCAGCGAGCAAATCCTGTTTAACTCTAAAAGGTGCTTTTCTTCTGTTTTGAAGTAAGGCTACTCACACTTTTGTGCTCTTAAATGATAGATATCTATTCCTCGTTGCTGAGTTCCTCAAAAAGCTTTCTAGTTCATTGATTGAAAAAATGTGTATTTCATTTTGTGCTGATTCTTGTCATGTATTAAGTTAAAAATTACAGTATGATGAACTTGTGATTTTGTCCTTTTCCCAACTGTCAAAAATAGTATTTTAGTTTTACCTCTGACTTTAAGATTTTAATATGTAAATACTGTACAAGACCACTCTATAAACAGAATGAAGGGTTGGTTGAGGTGTCAAAAGTGTTTGTCAGAGTTTTACTCTCCTGCTGCATAATTATGTGCTGAGATGATAATGAGCAGTACTGGATGTCTGTGAGGATGGAATGCAGATTTGTCGTTTTGATGCTCCTTGATGCAGGTGATGTGCTTCCCATATGAAGTACAGGGAGTTATCTTTATCTGGGAAGGAAACAAGCAAGAAAGCTTCCATTTTGACTTTTGTTGCATACCCTGAAAAGAAAAAACCTAGTAGCATTAAACATAAATTGGCTTAGAGACCACTAATATGAATAGAATTACTATCTTCTTAAATCTGTGATGATTTTAGTAGGAATCTAGACAGGTGCTTGGAAGGCTATCTTTGTCCTTTTTTGGTTTTTGTTTTTTGGGGTTTTTTTGGGGGGTTTTGTTTTTTGTTTTTTTGGGGGGTTTTTTTGGTTTGTTTTTTTTTTTTTGTTGTTGTTGTTGTTGGTTTTGTTTTTTTTACTTATGTAGACAGTAGTTGTTGACTATAAAAGCGGAACAATGTCTAGAGAAGTTCTACTCCACTAAGGAATTTAAGGTTCCATATATCAAGTATTTACCTCTCTTTTATGTTCTTTATACTTAAATCACATCAGCTGTTCAGATTAACCAGGTATTGTTTAATTCAGTGCACCATTTTGTTTCTTTCAACGACATGGAACTTAGTCTAGAAAACTCATCTTGGAAATTGATACAAAAAAGGCAATAAGTAGGTCAAGTAACTGTTGCAGAAAGTAATTATCTCAGCATATGCCTAAAAACGAAACTGTGCTAACATGCCCATGCTGACATGATGTTAGGAGGCAAAATACAGCATTTTGGACTTATGCATTTGCTAGTAACCGAGACATTTCCTGTAGAATCCAGTCCTGTGGATAATTCGTGTTTTGGCTAACCAGTGCTCCATCCTCACTACTTATTCTTACTGAGTCTGTATGAATCAAGTTGGTATGGGCATGCAATCACATGTGACTAGCAACTCCTTAATTTTCCTGTGAAGACAGACCTTCAGAAATTATAATGAAGTACTGAAGAGAACCGTGTGCACCATCCAGCAGGGAAAGATCATCCTGTCATCAGTCCTTTAGACAAAAGTCAATGTTGTCTGAAGGCTAATACAAGCATCTCAAAATCTTTTGTGTCATCTTGATGCACTTAAAAAGAGCCACACAAAGCAGACCCTCTGCTACAATCCAAGACCAATGGTAAGGGATAGTAAGCACAATTTAATGAGTAAATTGTAAAATTTAGAAGTTATACCAAACTGGGATCTAGTGGGTAATGCAGCTAAGAAAATTTTTTTTGAAATCTTTAAACAGATCACCATGAAATACTTAAATGCATAATGTTGGCCTGTTGGAAGCAGAGGTAATCTCATTAAAAAACCCTAAGGTTTTAATACTTAGTCATTATTCCATGTCAGAACAAACTAGGCCATTTTGGATTTTTCTAGGTGGGGAGAAGGATGACAAGGAATTGCATTTGAGAAAAAAGCAATTGGTCATGAACTGCCTTAAGGTGTGGGATGTCAACTTTAGGGATAGCACAGTCTTCAGTCTGAGTTTCCCTTAGCCTAGGACATGTTAATCATCTGTCTCTTCAGGGTCATTTTTATCTGATTTCTTCATTTTAGCAGAAAATTATATCCTGAAACCACAATTCATCACTAATGAAAATGTTGTTGAAAATTAGTGAAATAGTAATTCTGTAGGAATATGGCCAGTCTGCATTTTCTCTAAAAGCATCTGATTGCCCAGTAGAATGCAGTTAATTGGGAGTATATTGCAGTATATAGTGTCAGCATCGGGAAGAATGCTTCCTTTTTGGGTTTTCTCCGCACCAAAGTAATAATTCACCAGGTAGTCAAGTCACTGCTTCCACTTCAGATACCAAGATTAGTTCTTGGTTAGCCATTTCTACCCTTATAGACAGTGCTCTCCCTGCCCTTCAGCCTAACCAGATGTTACAAATTGAGGTGAGGGGATTGGGCGAGGGAGGGGGAAAAGGTGGGGAATCCTACAGACGACCTATATAATTCCCCTTACATGTTCTGAATTTCCTCTGGCAGTTGTTTTATTGGGAGTTCTCAAGTTAGAAAGATTCATAACAGAGTTGGAAGTCCATGCAACAGTGAAAGATCCTGCCCTGAAAATAATGCAACAGTCTGTCCTAATTTTTAAAATGGGTGAGCTGGAT
Source organism: Molothrus aeneus (assembly GCF_037042795.1). Classification (NCBI taxonomy): domain Eukaryota; kingdom Metazoa; phylum Chordata; class Aves; order Passeriformes; family Icteridae; genus Molothrus; species Molothrus aeneus. Next base: position 36,346,484 of record NC_089646.1, on the reverse strand, counting down.
AGTAGTTTTCCATGACCTTGTGAACCTCTTTCCAACATCTTGTTAGAGTCGTAGAAGCCTCATCAATAAAAAAAAATCTTGTTCCAAATAGGTGCATGCCTTGAGTATCTTTTCTGATTCTGATGTGGTTTTGAGCAAGAATTTTTAAAAGTACCCTATGAAATATTAAAGCAAGCCATCCATATCCGAAGAATAAAATCCATTAACGCAGGTCACAGGAATAGATTGCTCAAGAGTAGTGCTGTTAATTAGGGTGCACAATTTTGTGTAACTTTTGCATATTGTATGAATTCACAATATTTTAGTCTTGGTAAAGCATGAAAAATTATGTTTGAGAAACATTTCTAAGAACAGAATTATTTCACTGAAGTAAAGCTGTAAAAATGAGGATAATATTTCATCACGCCTCATACTGAAAATAATAGCAAGAGGCCCTAAAGGGTTAAGGTACATAACTTAGCAGGAAGACTCCACAGATTTTGGCAAGAAGAGAAAAATCTGTGCACAGCATTGCAAAATGGAATTGTCTAGTGAAAAAGAACAATAGCAGACAAGAGTAGGAGCTTTTTTCCAATAGAAATTTTGAAATCAATGAACGAGTCATACTTGAATCTCTACAGTAAGCCAAGGGTGCTACCCTTCTATATTCTTTCCCTGAAAACACTCAGCACAGCATTTGCACCTTGGTATTAACTGCCAGTGATGACTCCCTTGAACTTCCAGATAGCACTGTTTCTAAGGAAAAATGGCCATGGATGCACCTAGACTTTGTTGTTCACTATGGAATGTATTGATAGCAGAACAGCAATTCTTCCCAAATTTCAGAGAAGCAAAATGACATCACCCAATATAACATCAGCTTGAGAAGTCCATGAGAGAGCACTGCCTTTCATAGACCTTTATACTGTCTTCTGTCACTTTTAATGATTTGCTTTTCTTTACTTCTTTTCACCTTATTTGAAATTAGGACCGTGGTTAGCATACTTCCTTTGATTACCTTTTATACCCTTTTTTGTCTGAAAAAGTGTCCAATACAATGATCTTTGAATGCCACAGAAGGAATATCTTTTATTTGTGGTATTGAGAAAGGGGTGAGAGAAAAGAAATTCCATTTTTTTCTGGTTTTTAAGTTCGCAATATAATATAATGCAGAAAATATGAGATAATGAAACTCCTGCAGCTTCTGACTGCTTGTTACTCCTACCAGTAATGCTACCAGGCTTTTATTCACAGAAGTGGAGACGTTAGCAAAAAATATTTTCGTACTTTGGATAAATCTATACACATACCCACATGTGCAGTGTAGCAGCAGAACTGTGTAACATGTTGTATATTATGAAATACCTTTACAGTGTTTAACTCAAAATTCCACACATCTAAATGAAGTCCTTAGTTGTATACAGCACACACAGTGAATGTCGTGTGAGCTGTTAGAGTCTAAGATTGGGCCTTGCAGTTTATTCTATTTCTAGCAAGCACATTTAGGAATGACATGCAAAATCAGAAATATCAAGTTCAGGGGTTTTTTTACTAATGGAAATACAGCTGGTTAGAAGTATATGGGACATTTTGAATCAAAGAATTCTCATTGTCTTACTTATCTATGAGAGAAATCACAAAAGAGTAATGTCAACAGAAGAAAACAGTCCTTGCAGAAAACTTACAGCATAATAGCATGCTTAATATCTAGAAACATTAATGATGATGGTTATATTTGTATAGACTGAGCAGTAGAAAAGATAATGGCATCTTTGACTTTAGCATTCATATATTAGTATTAATGGTTTGACATGCTACTTATTGAAAAGCTGTTTAAAATAATCGAAATAGATTCAATTCTCTTTTTTCTTACTTCAATAATTGTAATCAGAAAAACCTTTTTAATGGTGTAATCCCAAATCCAGCTGAAGTACGTAGTTATACATCCTTCTTTAATGTACGTCTGAGCTCTGGGGCTCTCATGCTGAAACACATTCTCTGATTTATCTTCTGTCTAAACTGTTTCTTACATTATGACTCTGTGCTGCAGCCTTTGATATTCCCTGTGACATCATGAGACAGCTGTGTTACATTGTGTTTAAGCAGTACTAAACCTTTAAACTTTAAACGAATATTTTTCTTCTCAGAGGTATAAATAGAATATGTAATAAGCATCTGTGGGATATGCAATTAATGTCATTTGTGAGGAAAGGCCTTCATGATGCACTTGGGTTTTGGCACTCTTAAATTATGAGCTCTTTACTACACTCATGGGATAAATTCCATATCCCCCAGATGCTTATTATGTATCTTCAATCTCCCTTAATTCCTATTAGCTGGATTAGTAGTTGTTGTGATGTTGAGGTTTATGGTAATTTAACTGGGGTGGTTCTCAGTGATCAATAAATAAACTTCAAAAGTTTAGTAATTTTTATTTTCTAGCAATTCGAGTGTGTATAGCTGTAACAGTTTACATTAAGTGCTAGTTGGATATACCAAAAACTTTGGTCATCTGTACATATTGGTTTTATCCATTACCTAAATTTCAAAAAAAACAAGCAAATTTATAAAAGCAAAAAATTTCAGTAGGAAAAGATGAGTTGAGTTGCAATGTTGTGGTGTGACTAATATTACCTTCAACACCGACAAATGTTAAAAAAAATAGTTTACATAGAGAAAAAATATTTTTTGCTAAATGATGATATTATTAATGTTCTAGTCACAGTCATTATCTGGAGAGTTTGTCAAACTGGTACAGAATGGCCTAGATTAGTTGTCAACTCAGGAGCAAATAAGATTTTTAAAAGACTCAATAAAGTCCAGTGATTAATTGCTATATATTCTGATTCATGCCTATCCCATTTTATCTAATTTAATAAAAGTCTAAAATGATGATTAATCCTTTCACATCAGCAGTTGCTGGTACATCCATTACATGTCCAATCTGAATTCCTCTGCCAAGGAGTTAACTACTATTTTGAACTTGGTGTGAAAAATATCATTATAAATTTCATTAACCTGATCATCAAATTTAAAAAAGTCAACTCGTAAAATCCATTACTACATATCATGCATCGAAGATTAAAAACTGGTCCTTAGTGGGCAGGAATAGCCAGGATTTAATTCCCACAGCATATGTTTAAAGTGCTCATATGACATTATTGTATCTGTAATTATCAGAATTTTATGTTTATTAACCCAAGTGAATTAAGAATCTTGTTTTGCCTAGAATTTAGCATGCATGTTAAATTGACCATTAATTCAGAGCTTATCAATGTATATTTATTTACCACAAATGCAAAGATACTTGTGTAAGATATTGTAATTCTTTAGCTTTTAGAGGATTGCCTTCCTTTAATTTTTTCCTTCTCGAACACAATAATTTATTTTTTCAGTGCTTTCTGTTGGGTGTCTTGGTGTGAATCCCCATGGGTGACAGTGGTATAAATTTTACTTCTAGTAGTCCTTCTGTGGGAAATCTGGAGTATTTCAAGTTAGCACTATGTCTCAACCTATAAGCTCTCTAACTATAACTGTGTCTTCCTCTGCACCTTAGGTGGTTTTTCCCATCCATGGTTAATTCTGAGAGACAGCTCTCCATGCTGTATGGTAAATGTGCCTCAGCCCAGAAATACTCACAAAGCCTTGCAGATTCAGGGTGGGTTTTTTATTTATTTTTGGGAGGCTTGCTTAAGTTGGAAATTCACTAAATGCATGAAAAACAGTGGGAAGAGCTCAGAGAAGCTGAATTCCCCCATCCTGGTGTTGGGGCAAGGCATGGAGTACCAGCAGTTTCCTTAGGAAACAGCAGCCCCAGCCTGGCCAGCGCCCCAGCAAACCCTGCCTAAGCCGTGCCCAAAGGGTAAATGCTTTTAGAGTAGTGTATGGAATGCACAGGAAAAACCAGAAAGTAGTTGGGACAGACAGCTGTTCTCTGGTTTGTTTTTCACTCGTAGCTGCAAGCTGCAGACCCATTGCTGGCTCCCAGCAGAAGGATGAAAGTCACAGGGTATGAGAAAATAGTGGGGGGTTTGCCAAACCAAAACCATCACTATTTTACTATTTTCTTTTATTTTCTTTATTGGCACAAATGTGAAAATGCACCTCCCTTCCGAAAGAGGTTTCTGACTGCAGGATCTGCTCGGGCTGCAGCTGTGAAATGGAGGCACGGCAGGTGCTGGATGGCGATGCCCCCGTGAGCCGCGGCTGCGGCTCTGCCGGCTGCGCTTGGCACAGCCCGAGGCTGAGGTGCTGCAGCCTGGCACAGCTGTCATTACGTGCTGCAGGGAGCTGTGCAGCTTCACAGCTCAGGGTAGTTTCACCTTACACAGCCCTCCTTGGCCTGTCCTAATGGCTTTGCCCATCTACCTTACCCCTGCTCAGGTGTTCTGCAGAAACAACATTCTGTGTTGCAAAACATTTCTTCATGGGAAGGGTTGTCAAAAATTGGAACGGGCTGCCCAGGGAAGTAGTGGGATTGCTGTACCTGGAGGTGATGTAAGAGGGGTGTAGATGTGGCACTTAGGGACATGGTTTTGTCATGGACTCAGCAGTGCTAGGTTGGACTTGATCTTAGAGGTCTTTTCCAACCTCTATGATAATACAATTCCATAAAAAAAGATTAAATTAGAAAGAGTGGAAAGGCCCTTTTTTATCTACAGTATATCTACTTGGTGGAACATGCTTTTCTCCCTCCATTTGCAGACAACTAGCATCATTATTTCAATAGCTAGTCGTGCAGTGCAAAAGTGTTTCAAAACAGCCAGATGAATCATCAGAGATGTATATCACATATTCAGATTATCAGGTGTTGGACTTGGAAATGCACATTTGCACCATAGTACAGCTTAGGTTCTACTCATAAAATGAAAAAAGGAGAGCACCTAGATTATTTTAGTCTTGGATGGACCAAAATTTATTTCTAAGAGTCACCTTTAAATTAAAAAAAAATTGTCCATTGCAAGATCCTTGCCTTTTACAAACTTATTCATTGAATTGGCTTTAACTTATGTTTTGATCCTAAATGTTGGAATTAGAGCAGCCTTCAATAGAGGTTGCAGGTGAATGTATGTGGTGTAGTAGCAACTCCCAAAAATTTGTCTCTATACTTTATGGGCTGGAATAATACCCAGCTATATTTCACAGGGTCCTTCCTCTAAAATTTTGTAACTTGCATCAGTTTATGAACATTATAGAGACTTGTTTTCTTAACTTTGTGGAAGAGTTCATATTAATTATCTCCTTTGTGGAAAAAGACAAGCATTGCTACATTTCCATAAGAAGAAGTTTTAAGAGTTTAAGACCTTTTCTTAATTTTACTCTCTTTTTACATTTCAACAGTTCACATTCCACTGAAAAATTTCAGGTATCATTAGTTGGCTTTTAGTGGGTGTCCATTGCAGGAAAAAATTGCAGTATTTTCTCTTGAGATGTTTTCAGTAAATAGCGTTTGACTTGAATTGGCATGAATGCTGAAGCACCTCACAACAGAAGTCATCTGTAATAAAATTTTTCACCAGTATATCTGAATCTTCCAAGTACCCAGTCATTTATTTTTTATTAAACCTCAAATACTGGTATCAGTTACAGGATTTTCATAATGAGCACATTTAGTTTGGTAGCAAACTAAACTAGCATCAGAAGACAAGATGGTAAATATGTGGTTAGTAGGGGGGAAGAAAGTTTGAGAGATGGTTAAATGACATACTGTGTGAAGGTTTTGCTGGAAGGGGAAGAGAATGTGGGAGGGAAGAGATGGAGAGACCAGACATGAGACCCCACCAGCTGAATTGCTGAACCTGGAGAATATGAGGTGTGTTTGCAGTGTAGCTCAGTCATTAAATAATGCACAAGGGTTTATCTCATATGGCCAGTTGCAGCACTCGCCTGGTAGTCAAAGGATGAAATAACTATCCAATGTGTAAACCTAAGCATATGTAAAACAGGTAAACACAGGGTAGCCTTGAACACAGTTTCTCATTCTTTAGGTATGTGTAGGTGTGGATAAAGTCTTACATATGCAGAAACTGTTAAAACCCAAATTATTTAGCTAACTCCTAAGTAACAGACTGGAAAAAAAAAAAATCTGGTTCAACTGATTTCACTATGAGTACGGGGAGAAAGAAGGTTCTTCTTTTTTTCCCGTTTCCTCTAGTTATAAAAATTACAGTGATTACACATCATAAAGCCTATCTGTAATAAAACGCATCAGCTGGCCAAGGTTTTCATCGCTCACTCAATAATCCATTAATACAGCAACGCTGCCCAGGCATCTTTATAATACCAACTCGGAGGTAATTTTAATCAGCTAGACCAGCTGGTATTTAACAGCAGCTGCTGGAGACGCCACAAATATACTCAATAGCTGACATCTTTATTTGCAGTTTTTCAAGGGGAGAAGAGATCCTCCTGTGGTTACTTATATTAAGCTTCTTTTTTTTTTTTTAAATAAGTATTGGTACCAGAGGGTAATACCTGAATGAAAGCAGGAACGGAGCTAATGCAAAAAAATAAAAAATACATTCTTGGAGTCAGAGGGCTTTTTCATGAAGTCCTCTTCATAAATGAACAAAAAAATAAAGCATGGATGCCAGCTTTGTTGGAATTTAGAACCTTTTCCTGGTACATTTACACTAATCTCAGACATGGCTTGCGGCATAAAATGTACTCTGCAGTGCTGCATTGCCCTATCTTACTGGAGCTTTCATGTCTCTCCACGATATAAATATGTGATAAATAGTGCTCTTGGTAGGAAAAAAAGTGATGCTTGCTCACATGTGTTCAATTTTAACTGACATGTACTTCTTTTGTCCTCAGTTTTGGCTTAGAGCGTCTGCATGCAGCAGTGTATATGTATATATCTATGCTTAAAGACACGGGTGTTTGTGTATAAATAATATACAATATGTTTATTTGTACTTCTCATCTCTTATAAGGCTAGAGATGAAATCAGCAACTGAATAAAACACTGCTCTCTGCAGCAGTAAATGTAGAATACTATTTCACATTGGATTTGGGGGGGGAACAAGCAGAGGCAACACAAAGTTAACAGTCACAAACACATTATAAATAAAAATTTAATTACACTTGGGGGAGCTTGGCTTACAAAGCTCACAAATCCATAATGGAGCTTGCTGGTAATAAAGGCCTGATCTGTTTGTTAAACTCCAATATTCCTGTCCTCTGTATCACTTCTTTTATATAAAACTTCAGTTTCTGCATTGATTACCAATTGCAAAAAAGACTGACTTCACTGGTAAACAGGTTTTTTCTGTCAGATACCAAATGCCATATTTCTTTATTAAGAAAATAGTTATGACTCCTAGGTAGGGCAGGGGAGGTGCCATGAGAAGTGTAAGTATATCTATTTTTGTTGACTATTTATAATATGTCATGGATTAGTTATATCATGGATGTGATCTGTGTTTAATGTGAATTTGAGTTTCTGGAAAAAGGCTTTTGTTAATTTATGAACAAGTTCTGAGGTAGAAGGTTCTCTGTAATGAAGATTTCCATAAATGCTTAAATGAATAGTTTAAATTAATATGAACATTGAAGAAACACAGTACTATTAAGCTGGTGTGTTTCTAGGACAATAGCAGTGAAAACAGTCCATGGTCTTCATTTTTCTTCTTTCTTTAATTTCAAAATCTCATGTTGAAAAAAGTTAATAGTGTAAAGGAACAAACCTGAGTACATAGATATAAATCCCTAAACAAATTTGGGGCTATAGTAGTCATTTGCAGGTACTCATTTGTTAGTCCCAGTGAGTTTCCTCTCTGTAGTCAAATATGGATCTGTCTGAGACTGTGATTGACTACTGCAAATTAAAATCCAGTGACAGAATGGATTACTGAGGTTGCAGTTTGACTAAAAAATACTTAGCAAGCATGTTTTCTCTTATTTGTAGTGAAAACATTCTGTTGAAGTTTGTTTAGTATGTTTGACAACAGACAGTTTGATATATTGCTGGGCACAGCAGTAGGTTGGACTTGAGTAGTATTAGCTTTCACTGTTTTGATTAATTGTAATTGTTTCAATGAAAAGGCATGTTTTACGTACAACTCATAGTTCTGGAAAACAGAAGTCAACTTGCAAGATCTGTAATTACTGTTCTGAGTTAGCATATAAAAAAAGCTTGGAGAACATGCAGGCAAATCACAGTAGGGTTTTTTTGTATGTCTGTTTGTTTTGTATGGGATAGCATTTTGTAGCTTTTATACACTGTTCCTTGTCTGAGGAAATAAATCTTAGGTTTTATCTCTTCTTGTATGCTGCAGTATGCTTTTAGATGTATTTTGGAGTTCTACATTGTAGTTTCAATTTTGGTATGGTGAAATTTTTAGTGTTTTCCATCATCAGTAAGAACAACAACAGCAAAAGGTCAACCTGGAGACTCCCCTGTCTCCTCCCATCCCCGCACATTCCTGAAGGGAAGGAAAATGCATCTGTTTATGTTTAAATTCTGTTTTCTCTACTTAGAAAAAGACTGCCTTTTCCCACTCTCAGAATGAATTTTCTAGTTTTCCTAAGATACTTATTTTTTTCCTTTTTTAAAAATAAATATTTTATTTTCAGTGTATCGTCAGTAAAGGGAAAATAGATGATTATTTTTGTATTTAGGTAAAAAAAAATTCAATGATGTGTTTAGATGTAAGCCAATACCAGCATAGTAAAGGATGTCAACTATTATTACTAATACCATCTTTCATTTATATAGTGCTTTCATCCTAAAAGATTGTGGTTGCTGGAAAATGTAGATTTAAGCCAAAAACACAATTAAAAATATATCTCCTTGTCCTAGCATGTTAGCTTCGAAGTATTGTTTGTCAGTTCAACAGACAGTATCAAAATATCTTTATTCTGCTTTGCAGATGCAAAAATGCACCATGAACTGAATATGCTGAAAGTACTGTTAAACCATCTCTAGAAGGAGAGAGAATTGGTTTTATAGGTTCCTCATTTTATGACATGCTTTCTTCTCAGATTTTAATATTTTGCAACATGTTCTGAAAGGAGAAATGAATAGATAGTGGTTTTCTATATCTGAAACATGTAGGGGCATCACAACCTACCTGAATTGTTCCCTAGACAGTATTAAAAAGAAAGCAGTAATATCTAAATTGTGGAGGGAGGCAACTAGGTTTCTAAGTGTGGTGCCAATGTTTGTAGTCAACAATGAGACATAAAAAAAATTGTAGCCCATGTTGATAGCAGCAGGGTTTGAGGTTTGTGTTATTAGAGCTTGCCTAAAAGTATTAACACACAACTCATGTATAGCCTTCATATAAACTATGTTCTATTATATATTTTGGGGGAAAATAAAAATCTGTAAAGCATGAAATTGTGGTGTTACAAAACGATTATTTCTAAAAGTGAATTATCTCGTCTCATAGTAGTACTAGCTTGGATTGCTATGTTAGATGTCAGGTGGTTTATTTCTGAGCAAAATACAAATTAATAAGTGTACATTTTAATACTTACCTAAACCAGTGACAAGAAAATAAATACTACTTTTTATTTACCTTGCAGTTAACAACCATGTGTCATTGCAGCATCTTTTATGGAAAGGAACTTTATTTAAGTAGCATAAACTTGTTGGATGGGCTTCAATTAAATGATGATTTGTTAATGCAAATGTGTAGCGAATGACTGGTAGTACATCTGTCTCTTCATCCATAGGCCATTACTGTGCAGCATTAGCACATGATTGTAAAAAACTGGAAATCATTATATGCAGGTAGTACATATTCAATCAATTCTGACCTTATGTCTCTGACGAAATAAAAAAAAAGGATGCAATTTAAATGATATTTAATCTGAACAAAAAAAAAGGAGGGGGAGAGAATCTTTGAATATCGACGATTCAAGCTGTTAGATGATGTGAGGTGACTGCTGTTTGGAATTGATTGTTATTGGTGGCCCCAGTGGGGAACAGCCAGCACATTAATCCTCTCTTACTCCTCCCTCATGCTCCTCCAATCCAAATAGTATTTTTGTTTATATTAGGAAATAAATACTGTTCTGTTTATCTTAAAATTCCTTCTTTTTCGGGTTTTTTTTTCACATCTTTTGGAGATTGAGAGGAAAAGCTCTGTATTGATGACCAATGTTAGCCAGCTAAGCAGGCAGTGACAATTAATACAACAAAAAATCATACAATTAGCTTCAGTTCCATAAGTGTCTAATGAGCCATTTGTCAGTCTTTTGGTGAAATAAACTACTCTATCTTAATTCTCCACTCTTGCAGCAAATAAATAGAAGTTATTAAATACCCAGGCACCAATAAAATCTAATTTATTTTTGCAGGGCATGGCAGAACTCCTTACATATATAAAATGAGCAAGTTATTTACAAACAACTTGTAATACTAATATAAAAATATAAAAAAGAATTTCAATGCTAACTGCTTTCATTCTGCACTAGGTATGTTCTCTTCCTGATTTGTTTAATCATTTAAATATATACTTACTCCTAAAGGCATATGAGTTGAAACAACTTTTCCTGACGTGATTAACTCATAAAGCCAAAATGAACCTTCAGAGAAGAACCTGAGAAATTCCAGAGATTGGCAGTGTGCAGCTGAAGACCCTGCCACTGCTGGAGAGGACAACATGCACATTTCCAGCTGGGAACATGTCCCTGCTGATGTTCCCTCCCTGACCCTTCTGGCCTTGTTAGTGTCACAACCACCTTTCCACAAAAAAAGGCACGGCAGCAATTGCTGTTCAGGTGCTCTTGGGCTTGGTGGAGGTGGAGCCAAGACAACTGGTCTGCCAGCAGCTCCTCATCCAGCCACTTGTGACCAGTGGTAGCCACCAGATCTACTCGAGCTCCAAGCAGTGCCAGACCTCACCAGAGGTGGGCAGAGAGGGAGTGGGATGTCTGGTCTGAGGGATCCAAGGCTTTCTGCAGAACCTTTAACTGTGCAGAGCAAGGCTGTTCTGCTTTCCTTTCCCATTCAAGCAGACTCTTGGTAATGTAAGCTGATGAAAATATTTCAGACCACCTGACTTCTTCCTCACTCTTCATTTTAACAAAAGTTTGAATATGGCTCTGGTTTGCTTTTGTGATGTATATCTGGCCATCTGTCTTACCAGGCTGGTTTTCAAGCTGACAGTAACTTGGTATTTTTAAAAAAAGACAAAAAGAAGACAGGACGGAGCATGATGTGTGGACAGAGCCAAGTTGCTAGGTCTCAGAGTAGAAGAGAATATTTGAAATGACAGAAGACACAAAAGAGGCAACTCTTTCTAAAGAAGCAATAGTAGAGGGATGACAGAGCTGCTGGTAGGTGCATTTTGAGGAGAGAGTGAGTAGAAGGTATCAGTGTGAATGAGGAAATGGCTCCCTTTACTGAACTAGCCTTGAAGAAAGCCTGAGATTTTTTTGTCAGGCTGAAATACCTGCTTAGAAGAGTGCCCTGCCAGTTCCATTGCTTCCAAGGGGAGAGATGTTGCATAGAAGAAAACAACTCTGTTTGGAAAGCCAAAAAACTGATTTGGGAATTCCATACAGTGTGTTTCAAAGCTAGCACAGAGTTTCGTTACAATGGTCATTTCAAGATGGTAGTTCTTTATCGTTGTCCATAACAAGCCAAGTTCAGACAAATGTTGAGCAAAAAGAATAATGATGAATGTATTCTTAGGAAATTGTGGGCAGTTTCAATTCAGACAGATCCTAAATTAGTAATAGAAACCCTTGGTGTAAAGCTGGCACAAACCATTCAAGAATTTGAGTGTATGTGGGAAGACAGCTTTTTTAGGGGATCAGTGAAATAATTGAAGAGGTTAATGTACAAGAGGAGTGGGAGAAAGTTGTCTTTGAGGAAAAGAAAATGTTTAAGTTGTAATTTATAGGGGAGATTTAGTAGATCTTTTGTATCCTGATATAGTTTTGAACTAATTCTGATCATACTTTCAGATGAAAAAGTGAAACTCTCTTGTTGCATTTTGCTGGGTTTAATCATACTGTTTCAAAGTCCTTTGGGACTTGTAGTCCTCATGAAAGGATTTCAGTTACTTCTAGTTTCCTCATGAAATAACTACACTCAGAAAAAAATGATTTCATCCCAGTGCTTGTTGTGTTAGTAACTCTTCTGAATGGTACCATCACTCAGTGATCGAATATGTTCGCGTGGCATTCAGGTATCATGAGGACTGCACTAGGTGTTTGCACACACACTAAGTGGATTCAAACTTTTTGCTTTACATTTCAGTTGACTTTTAAAGGTTTTATTTTCAGAGCATGGACCTTCAATCTTGAAAGACTGTAATATGCTCTCCTAAGCAACACAGATACATTGAGGGTAGCACATTTACTGCACTGTGGTTTTCCTTAAAATTGTTGTTACAAGGTTTTATACTTTCCCTAATTCCCTCACAATGTATAGATTACCACTGTAGCCTTTGCAGGTGGCAACTGGAAAGATTTTTTTATTATTCTTGCCATACATTTTATAATATTTGCCATGGTAAATAATGTACTTAAGGATCAAATTCAATATCTGTTACGAACAACTCTTTTCACTGTTCCTTCACTCCAAGTCATCTCTTTTGAACTCTTTTGTTCTTAACTCAAACTTTAAAGGAAAGCTGCTATTCATTAGAAGAATAGCAGGCAACTGTACCCATAATTACAGACACAACTAAATGGTTAAATATATGGATGTTCTAGAAGTATTTCTTTTTGTATTTTTATAACAAGCAAATTCTGCCAGTACTCAGTCCTTGAATAGAGGACTACTCACATTACTGTTCTAAAGACTTAAAATTTGCAGCTTATTGGCATTTAAAAAATGAAGACTGGAGTATTCTGAGAATTTCTTCAAGGGGCTAAAATCCTCAAAAACAGTTACCCCTCCAAATACAGTTCTATGTTATAAATCGTCTCTGGGTGGCAATATTAGTGATGTCTGTCCATCTAGCCAGGTGAGGCATAACTGTTAAAACACAGGTTGACAGAGCAGAAGAAAAGGGCACTGTGTTTTTTGCTTGACAAAAAAGTTTGATGAAAGGGTGAAAGCAAAAAACATCTTGGAGCCACAAATTGATGACCTGTGTAAAAGACAAATGCTATCTGGTGGCCTGTGTTTCAGGAAGAGATAAGAAAGTGTCAGTGCTATTGTACAGGTAACAGTAAGACCTCTCCTGAAATGCCATATACATTTTTGGTAAACATATTAAAAAGAAATTCAGATCATCATCATTTGTCAAACAGAAGTTGAGAAGGTCAACATCTGGTCAATAGACGTGTGTCAGGGAATGAACATGGGATAAGAAAGGGAATGAGCTAAAGTTGAGCAATGTTGCCAAAAGCAAAATGATCCAAAATGGCCTCAAATTTATGTATTGAATATCAGGAAGTTTCAAGGGGGATATAGTTCTTGCTACCTGTTGTAGAAGCAACATTCTGGAGTTGTGTAATGACAAGCATAAGAAGAAGACACATCAGTTCAAGGTGAATCGTAATAGAAGCAAACCTATCATACATTAATCACAGGGAAGTCAAGTGAAGGAGATGTGTCTGTCTTTCAGGCCTAAAAGAATCTTCTGTGGATTTATAATCTGTAATAATTCCTAACCATGCAGTGTCCAGTGTTGATCCAGGTAGAGCATTTTCAATAGGCCGTTTTACCAAAGGCTCCTAATGTTTGTATGTGTTGTATGCATTGGTGAGTCATTCTTAAAGGTGCTATTGCTGTTTTTTGTTTCTGGAAAACTCCTTCAGCTGCCTATGATTCCTTTGGGGAAAACTGCAGTTTTTCCACTCTAAATGATAAGATTACATTTATTATTTGCACTTAATTCAGAAATAGGCAGTGTGAAGTGCTTATTTCCGAGAATCCCCACAGTATTTGGTAGCTTTTTGTGTTTTCTTTTCCATAAGCAATAAAGTTATAATGGGGTTACAAGATCACACTGAATCTGTGCTAAGGCATCTGCTAAAACTTTGTAGCAGAGCCTAATAAAGTCCTGCCCCATTTGTGACATACCAAATCACATTCTCCTTGCTGGTCTGACAACCACAGCTCTTAAACAGCTGCTGGGGTAATTTGCATAAAGGAGATTGTAAATGTCTCATCAGAACGCATGCAGCGCAATTCACCCCAAAACCACTGCCTGAACACCAGGAAAAGAAGATTGTAGTCATAAAAATTGTGGCTCTCATGATTTCAGATTATGGTCTCCACAGTCTTACAGCTTTTGCAAATACCAAGCTTTTGTGGCAAAAAAGAAAAAAAAGAAGAAAAAGAGGAAAGTTTCATTTACCGATACAGAACAACACAAACAGATGCAGTGTTGCTGTTTTGATTCAGTCTAGCAGAAAATTGACTTCAACAGCTAAGGTTCATGATGACCCCTCATCAGTTCTTCACCCCAATGATAAGTGAATTGATCCAATTGAAAGCATTTAGAATAACATTAGTAAAACCAAATCAGTTTTATGCTAGTGAAAGGAAAACAAAGAAAATGCAAAATAAAGTTAATGCAATACAGAGGATTCAATAAAGAATACAAAATGCAGAAGTTAATACAATATGTTAATTGTCTGCATGCATCTGCTATGTTTTGTGATGCATATTTTAATAGAAATTAGCGTTAAAATTATGCATCTTTTTGATAGAAATCAGAGCTAAAGGAGATATATATGCAGAACTAGGATTTCACAGTGTGACAGGAATTAGGTGTGTGCATTTCCTGAGTTTTAACTGTGTAACTTCAAATTTTCTCTTTGAAACATCATTCTTCTTTTCCTTGAATGAATTATGCTGGAGCAGTTTGGCATGGCAGTGAAACTCCATGTTATAACTAGACAATAAAGAAGTCATTAAGCTCCTCAAAGTTAGTATCTGTGTATCAGCTAGAGGTTCTGCAGGTTCATTGAACCTGTACTTAGCCCAATTTGTAGTGCAGGTTGAGGCTATTTGCCTGGTGCCTCCTTGGTTAAAGCACTTGCTCTGGCCTCAGTTCACAGAAACACATCATGATTGCAGCTACACCAGTGATAGCTGCATTATCATCAATAAATACAAAATTCCTAATAGCTGTGGAATATGTTGTTCTAACATTGTCATCCTCCTTCCACTCCAAGTTTTAATCATCCATCACACAAATTTATAAGCACCCATGTCACCTATATCCTTGCCATTAGTAGTTTACTTATTGTCTCCGTAAATCTGCATTTGACACAGTTAATAATTGTGCATATATCTGTGCAACAGCACAACTGACAGCAATCAGTTCAATGCCTTTGAGTTTTAATACTCACATTTATCAACATTAAATTGAAGGAAATTTGGAGTCAAAAGGTTATACTAGGGGCATAACCTCCAAAATCTCAAAAATCGTATGCACTGTTTTGCTTTCTGTAAATTCCAACTGCTTTAAAAGAAGTTTGTCAAATCATTTCAAAGTTTGGTTTGTCCCTTTGTGTAGCAGGATGTCTACTTTCAAGGCAGTGATGATAAATCAGTAGTTTCAGTGAAAGTTCAGTAATCAGCCGGTGAATATGAGAAGTATCTGATACCTGTGGAATAGAGGTTTGTGGGTGGAGAAGTCAAGTGGTGAGCTGGTTTTGACTAGGCATAGTAGAGGAGCACTTTACAGATTTTGAAGTATAAGGCTTAGAGAAAGTACAATGGGAATAAAATTGGTGTCTTTTTTTAAAAACTTATTTCTTATATCCAAACTTAATTTCTCTAAAATAAAATCTCTACATTTGGGTAGTCAGCCTTCAAAGCCAGCAGAATTGAGGCTAATACTGTACACTATCCTTACCTCAGATATTCAGCTTGTTCCTTTCTTGACATGTGTGTGTAAAATCTGTATCTCTGACAGACACATTTAAATCAAAATTGGGCCATTTTGTTGTTTTCTAATACTGACGGGATAGCTGATAAATAGGTATTACCCTCACGAATTTAGACTCTGCTAAGAAAAAGATATCCTTTATATTAGTGAATCTCAGCCTTTGGGTTTGATGTGTGAAAACTCCATCATTTTATATGTTACGGTATTCATGATAAGATTATTCACAATTGTTTTATCACAATAGTAAAATACTGCTTTTTAATATAAGAATTTCTCTGATAAGGTTTTAATGCATAGCACTTGATGAAAGTTATAATGCTTATCTCCCATAAAGAGAAAATAATTATATGGGACCATAATTTGCCTATGGCTGTGCTTCCCAGTTCCTAAATTGGTGCTTTATCCTGTGGGTTACATTTGCTTTCATAGGATGGAAGTGCTTTCAGTTCTTTTATTCTCCATACTGTAGTTCTTACTGTCCTCCCCAAGTGCTTTTCTAAACTTCATGATGGTTTTAAGTCATTTATTACTAATGATTGGACAGAATCAAAACAAACTCCCAAGAGTCCACAAATTCTCACAAAGCCAAGCTTAAGTCTGAGATTATATGTATTTTCTGAAGATAATTTTCTGCAGACAATTTAACAGGGAATTTGGATCTGATTGCTCCAATCATTTCTGTGGTACAAGTTACTTCCCTCTATTACAAGTGAGGTCTTAGGGTATAAACCTCTTTGAACCTGTGTGTATAAACCTCAGACTTGGAGCTTCTAACACACACAAAAAAGTAAAAGATAATGCTGCAAGGATACCCTCCATTTTCAGTCTCTGATCCAAATCAGAGCTGTTGCTCAATCAGCCTGGTTTGGGCATCAAAAGCTTGCAAAACTCTCTGTGAACAGATCCTTTGGAGACCATGCCAGTTCTGTATGAAAGTAAATGCCATAAATTATTGGTATCCTGAACAGTGACCTTTCAAAAGCAGGCAAGGAATCACATATCTAAGATTGTGGAATACCAGCCAAGACAGTAGGAAAGTTTATCATAATCATTGGCAAGTCTTTTCACAGCGTGGTTCAACTGGCAGAGATAGATGCCACCTCCTCAAAGTATGCATTCTACCTGTCACAGCCAACTAAATGCTCAATAGCATAATTACCTCAAATAAAATACCTCCTACATCCCAAACAACCATAAGCAATGACTGAGTCAAGATGTGCCTCAAGAAGTTGTTGAGGTTATTGCAAACCAGAGTGATCTGTTTTAAGGGCTACTCTGTTCCCACAAGATGAAGGGAATATTTCAGTCCCTCTGGCAGGAGTTTTTCAGTGCTAGGTGCCATGCTGCCATGGTTTAACAGGCAAATTATTTGGTTCCACTAGCCCAGATGCAACACCAGATCTGTTTCTGGCTTCTTACCCCCCAGGTACACTGTGGCTTCATTATGCTGCATCATGGGCAAGTATGGTCAGATAAATCAGCCTTTAGAGACAGCTAGCCTGCAGCCCTCCCTTTTCATGCCTCCCCTTAGGGATCATTTATCCTGTATCTGATCACATCTTTGCCCACATCTCACTTTCTCCAAAACCCAAGGAGCAGCCTACAGAAGAGCCTGTCTGTATTCCTGAAAATGCTTCTTTTACTTCTAGCCCATCAGACTGACGCTCTCCCCATCTACATTTTCTAGTCATAGGAAATGCCAGAGAATTGGGATTCAGGTCCTTTTGCAGTTGCCTGAAAACAATCTTGTAATGTTCATTGTGTCCCTCTCACATTAGCTTTGGAAGGTCAGAGGTTCAGAAAAAGATTCTTCTCTTCAGAAAGAAGTTAAAATACAGTTTTAAGGAAACAGATCAAACTATATATAGAAGTCAACAGAATTCAAATTAGCATCATTTTACAATACATATTATTTCAAATGTAGAAGTGTGCAAAAGATTTTCTGCCAGAGTCAGAGAGGGATTTTCAGTTCCACCTTTTTACCCTGAAATTTCTGAGAAGCATACCCAAACTCAAATTCTTTGCTGGAGGAATACTTCTGTTTGGCAGAAAGCAAATAATAAAAAGTAATTTTTTCATTTCTGAAATTAAGCACCTGTTTGAGTAGGAGAACTGTAAAACCTGCTGTATGTTTCATTGTCATGGGTTTTGGTCTATATATAACAATAAGTTAATATAAAACAGTGAATTAGCAAAAAAAAAAATGGATCTAGGACTTCCAGCCAAATTTACAGTGCCAGAAATAATCACAAATCCACATATACTTAGTAGAAAGTTTCTGAAAATACTTAATGCTGCCTAAATAAGATAGAAATGGAAAACAAACATCCTCCACTATCTCTCTGCAGTATTGGCTATAGCTGGGACACAAGAGTTGTTTAAAGTGTGTGGAGCTGTGACATGTGTACTCGGGGTGCTAATATGGCCAGTCACAAACATGTGTGGCAATGAATGTTTGTCCAGCTCTCAGGGCAGCCCAAACTCTCACTTTCCCTATCTCAGGTTGTTTTGCTGCACATGCTAAAACCTCTTCCTAGCATAGAGCTTTGGCAGACAATGACTTTGGCCAAGGAGGAATGATTAAGGCCTCGTCTGATCTGTCAGAATTTCAGGCATAGGTCTGAGTTGACATTGCTTTGGATAGCACCATTTTTAACTCTTTTATTTTTCTAGTTTGCTCTAAATATTGTGTAACAGTACTCGCACATTCAACTAAACTGTGTCCAAAATGTGTGGTTTGTTAACAAGTAGAGAACAGATACATCATCTTAATCATCAGACTCTTTAGTCTCAGTCTCAGTGCAATCACAATTGTATTTTTGTAATGGCCTGTGAAGTAGAAAGCAGATTTCCATCTTGGCGAAGACAAGAGCATATCCCATGAGATCTGCCGTTCTGTTCCCTCTGTAAGGATGCATCTCCAACTGCAGGGTCTTCTCTCTCTACCCCAGAATCCATGTGGTATCCAGGAGTGGAGTTCTGCAGACACCTGTGGGAAGAGCAGTCAGTTCAGCTCTGAGCAAGGGCACAGGCTGCTGCTTTCACCTCCTACCAGCATCCACTGTGGATAAGGAGGTAGCTGAATCCTTGGCACTGGCATGGGGCAGAGCCCAGTGTCCAAACTACCCCTTAGGTTATATGACTTGGTCTCCACAGCTTCTGTGAAAAAAACCCCCACTGGTACTTTGTTGCCAGCTGAATTTTCTATTACCTTTTGTGTATCCTTCATCTCTTCTTTCTTTCCTTCACAGTATTTATTTCTCTTCTTGTTTTCCGATTTTAATTATTTACCTCCTTTATACCCAAACCCCCTCACATATGAATGTCTATGTGCACAGATGGGATTTCTAGGACAGTCAGTATATAATTTTCCACAAACACTGTTATTTTAAAACAAAATCATCTCAATCAAAGGGGCAGAAATGGAAAAAATATTTTAGGGGTTTTTTTTCAGTTTGAAAACTAGCTCTCTGTTAAAGTTGGTACATCTGATGAGAAGCTGATCCAGTCCCTCTCTTTTGCCAATAACTTTATTTTGCTGATATAGCCCTATTAGTAGTGAGGTGTGCACATCGTTCTTACGTGGACATTTGTCAGCAAGCTTTATGCCCAGATGTCTTGTAAATTAAATTCTTGTCATTAAATAACGAGTCAAATTTAGTTTAAAATATTACACCTGCTCAGAGTCCTCTGTCTATTTTTATTCCTTTGCAATTACTTTTATGGTTTCAAACGATGTCTCTGTCTCCTCACAGTGTGTGAAAGATCTATACAGATGGAAGATGCTGACTATAAAAGGAAAGTTACTGATAGGGTAGAGGTATTGGAAAAATAGAGGAAAAATAGCAATTCTTATTGTTCTTTTTAATAGTAGCTGGTGAATTTCTACAATACTGTGGTTTTTCTTAAAGTTCTGTGCTACTTTAAAAACTTCTTTCATAGTGTCATTTTATTGTTATTTCCAGGAACTGTGGTTATTGCTTCTTCCTCTCAAGTCTAAAATATGTAAGCATACTTTCATCAGCTGTCTGTATGGCATCCTTGTGCAGGAAGATGCTAATTCTTGAGTGATTCCTACTCCTTTTAATAGGGACTAACTTCTTGATACCTAACTAGACAAGTTTGGAGTTGTCTTTGACTGCAAACAATTTGATTTTGACTGACGTGCTGACAGAAACACATTTGCGGTAGCTGATCTGCAAGAAATGTTGGAAGAGCGGTGAGACTGCCGCTGTGCTTCCAGGAGGAAAGCAAGGCTGCCCTCCGTTATTAATGAATTTTTTCAAGCTTCCACTTGTCTTAGAGATGGTCTTATAGAGATGAGCAGTTATTCTCATAAAGTAAAGGAAAGGATACTTAGAATAAGCATTGTTCTATAGCATGTACTTTGTGTTTTAAAAAGGTGGCTCATGAAAATTGTCAGCTTACTTAGCTGTCGGTTCAGCTGACCAACCTGACAGGAGTGCTGCCCCCTGGTCCCTCTGCTTGGAGAGATACATTTCAAGCACATGGTAATATGTAACACATAGGTGTATAAAGTCATAATAGAGCATTTCATCACATCTAAATAAGGGTAGGTGCATGCTGTCTGAACAGTTAACCACTGAAAACATTGAGCACAAGACATTTGACACTAATTTTACTGGTCAAATACTCCCCTGAAAGAAGTCTGCCCTGACAAGCTGCTCATGAGGTGCCTTTTGCAGAAGGAGCCTGGCTTGATGGGTCGTGGCATAAGCTACTTGACATTTGTCCCCAGTCAGACCGGATGCCACATGAAAAATTTACTCAGGCACAGGGCTCCCAGGAATAAACATTTCTCTGGTGTTGCTCACCAGGGACTCAGCAAGGTGAGCGGAACTCCAACTTGTCACGGATGCTCTGTTCTGACAAACATAAGTAGATGCTAATGGCTAAATCGTGACAGAATAAAGTCCCACAACCATATGGCTAATTGCCACAACAATATCTTCAGTGTTATTAATCAAGTTTTCATAGTGTGCCATGATAATTGGAATAATTAGAAACAGCCTAGGCATTGCTTGCCTCTGCCGCACAGACTGCAGACAGGGACCTGGAACAACCACAATTGCACTTTCTCTGCAGCGCTGTTTAGTGCTTTCCTTTCCGGCAAATACTGTGGTTAATTAATGAATTAGCTGTTTGCCACCAGAGTGTTTTATTGCTAGCAGGGCTTCTTCAGGGGCACATAGGTAACTAAATGAGACCACTAAGCCCTTGTGCATCTCTGAAAAGATGAACAATTCCCATAAGGCTGCAGCTACACAACACAAAACTTCACCAGTCAAAGGTACTTTTGTTTCACAAAAGTTGAAGCTTATATCCTTGCACTTAGAGAAAGGATAAAACAAACTGAGAGTGTGCATTTTTTTGCTTAACAGTTTAAATGAAAACAAGACTCTGGATAACAGTGGTGCAATTAACTTACCAAGCAAAAGAAGTTAACTCTTATTTGCCTTACCCTGCTTAGTAATGAAATTGGGCTCCAGACATATATTCTGCCTTGGAACTAAGGTTGTAAGTAAAGTGGTGATTCTAACACTGTTATTTACACTAAGCATCTAAATCATCCTTGTGTGCTACCTATTAGAACAGCCTCCCTCAATTCTTCCAGGAGTATGACAGCAGGGAGGAAACACTTGTGTTTCCTCGGTGCGTGCATCAACACGTAGTTGACTGGTCACTAAAACTGGCAGATTGATGATGATGACTCTTTTCACTGGATGTATGAAGGCATTTAGCCAGACTAATAGATTGAAATGGACTGCTGCATGTATGGCCTCTGAACAGCTTCTTAATTTAGTTTTAGAGCATGCAATAGATGTAATATTGAATTCAGTGATGATATAAATCTTCTCTCCTCATTTTAAAAAGTAAATAAATTTCTTCTTTGGAGCAGAGATCCACAAAGAGATTTAGCAATACTATATGCTTACTTATAAAGAGTTTTGCAGAAATAAGGCCCCAGTTCAGGTGGTAGGTAGGAATTCTGTCCATTTTGCATTTATTGCTGTTTAATTTTGACTCTCAAAGGGAAAGTGAGGTTTTGCATCTGTTTTGATATCCTAGTATCTCTACATATTTTTCTTACTAGTTTATTGGTAAGGATTTTTTTTGTCTTTCAATCTAGTTTTACCTATGTTCATATTCAGTGTAATTAGGAGGAATTTTCCAAATTCTAAAATAAGGCTTCTGCAAAAGGTATATTTAGTAAGACTTTGTTGAAGTTATTAATCTTCATTACTGATGCCTGTTCAGTTCTTACTATGACTGCCAAATAACAAGATTTTTATTTTCTTCATATCAAAGTATCACAATTTCAATTTCTCTTGTTGTAAACCCAACTGAAAGATTATCACTTTGTAAAGGCCATGTCCTTTTACTTCAGATATGTTTGACATATATTCCTGCATTTTTATGAGATAAAGGATGCAATCTGATATATAATTTAATTATCTTAAAGTTACCAGTTTACTTTATAATTCATATTCTTGGATATATTGCCATCCTTAATTTTACCACATGTTATGACCCACCCCTGAAGGCAAGGGTAACTGAGTTTCCTGGTAATTGATACCTTGGGGTGGATTAGAGTGAAATGATACTGAATGACTGGTGATTTTTTATATTTTTATATATATATATTTATATATATAATGCAGGTTTATTTTAGAACAAATGTGTTGCAATGGAAAAGAGATATGTAGAAGTTTTGGTTATTATCAATAGAAATTATCTTATACTTCTCATCTATATAAAAGTATAAAGATATCACTTAAGAAAATATATGAGGAAAAGATGGAAAAAGGATAATAGTAGATAACGGATCATATCATATTCATGGATAATAACTATCCATGGATCCAGCATCTTGTTTGTCCAGGTGATGCTTGCAGCCTTGATCCATCAAGGCTGGGGAAATCCCATGAAACACAGATTTCAATGGGTTTATTACATTCTGGTTCAGGTGGGAACACCCAGGCACCTCCCTGGGGTAGTTTTTCACTGTCTGTTCCAACACTGGGGACCATGTGCAGTGGTCTGGTGGGAGGCCCCAGAAATGACTCTGGGGGCACTTTGGGGTCTTTGATGGGTCATGACAGCCTCTAAGCCATGCCAGCTGCCTCTCATGCCAGTGTAACTGAGCCAGTTCTGCCCCCCAGGAAGGGATGAACGCCCTCAGGCCCAGCTGGGCACACGAGTGTCCTGATCCCTTCCCTGGGAGGGGAGATCTACAGCTGGCCCAGCTGTGCAAGGGAGGACTCTGGCAGGATAATCAGCATTACCCCACCTCAGCAGCACCTGCTTCTCACTGGCCTTTTCCCTCATCTGGCTCAAACCCAGCTTGTTGCTAAACCAAGGTCAGTTTGTTGTGGTCATCCTCTGGTGGTGCTCACCTTCCCTGCACCTGGGCTGCTCTTATGCACACCAGAGGATTCCCAACACCCACCCAAACCTCTCCTCCTTTAGTCCAGGGGTGCAAACCTGACCTCAGCACAGCCCCTGTAGCTTTTCCAAAGGGGAAATTGCTTGAGCCATTAACCATCAATGTTTTGGTCTCTGACACCACCCTATGGCTCAAACACTTTGTTATTTCTCTCTTGCTGCTGCTCACTCCAGATCTTCTCCTATGGTGGTGATTTTCACATAGCAGACAGAAGGAGAAAAAAAAAAGAAGATAAAGAAGAGGGATAGTACATATCATTGCCAAATACAGTGTGACTATAAAAATGAAAATACAACAGTAGGCATCAGGAGAATATCACAGGGTTTGATTAGGGTATCTCACCGAAGGGGTATTGGGGACAGACAAAGATGACACAGAGACTCCATCATCAGAAGACATGAAAAGGCACCTTATTACTAGAAATCCACAGTTCTTATAGAAACAATGGTGGACCTAAGACCTGATTGGCCTTTAGG
The DNA here is from genome assembly GCF_037042795.1 of Molothrus aeneus. Classification (NCBI taxonomy): domain Eukaryota; kingdom Metazoa; phylum Chordata; class Aves; order Passeriformes; family Icteridae; genus Molothrus; species Molothrus aeneus. The sequence goes on along the minus strand of NC_089646.1, from coordinate 36,322,749 downwards.
AATCTTCTCTCACCTATTGATCAAGAAGGGACAACTCCTTCGTGTAAACATCTTTGACAAACAGAGATTGCCTGCCAGGTGCAGGGATTGAGATAATAATTGTTTTAATTCTTCCTCTGAACTTTCTCACAGCTTCCCAGGAAAATCCTGGGAGAGCTATGTCTCTCTCTGTTCAGAGGATATGTGATTACCACATCAGGGTGCTAAAATCATCTGTCTTAATATTAATGCTATTATGAATACAAAAAATTGGAGTGAATACTTTTACCTTCAAGTAGGCTATCTATGAGTAAAAAGGTCTCATGCAAAATCTCATGCAAACACATCCTTCCACCAAGCCCATACTCTGTGAAATAAAAGTGGTAATTCACAAGGTAATATTTAGGTTCCATAAGTGCTTAGAGTTTCATGGGAGCTAGTATTCTGTCCATGTCTTGTTTACGGTCCGTCGCTGTCCTTCCTTCTGGTCTAGGATGGGGAACTCAGCTCCCCATGTGAAATTTTCTTTCATTAAGATTATTTAGTTGACTGGTTAATATCTCTGAAAAAGGTAGCCAGATTATCATAAATCTAAAGTCTTCTGAGGCAGAAGTGGGAAGGTTAATATATGTTCCTTAATTTGTATGATTCACTCATAAATCTGTGTACTAGCTCGCAGGCTAAATTTGGTTGAATTCACTGATTCCCATTTGATTGAAACAAAATTCTACATCCATAAGAAAAATATTAGAAGCTTTTCCCACACCTTTTTTTGCAGTAAAATGACAAAATAAACTTTGTAAAAATCCAACTAACAATACATAATAGTGTACAATACTAACAATACATAATACATACAGTCTATCTCATATAATTCGACTAATATGTGGTCTCCCAATAAGTTGCTTGTGATAAAAACACAAAAAAACCTCCAAAAATAAATAAACTGATAATATAAGCAGTTATGGGGGCATTTAAAAACTTCATTGGTCCTATGCAGCTTGGTCTCATCTGATAGCAGTTCCTATTTAAAAAAAAATAGTCAGTTTGACCTACTACAGACCAATTATTAAAAAGAGGGCATGCAGGAAAACCTAGAAATGTCTTTTTTATCAGCTGAATTTTCTGTTACACAAAAAAAAACATGTGATGGAGAAGCAGGATTAGAGAGGGAAAAAAACCTAACTGGGATTGGTAAACTGGTTGTATACTCACAACAGACATGTTCTCTTCATGGTTTGAATACAAAGTGTAGCAGCTCCATTCCTGGACACAGGCAGATAGCTTCTTGGCACACCAGAAAAGTATAGCTCGTTTCACATTTCACTATAGGGTGACAGAAAGATGGTTCAATTGTAGATTTCAGTATTGTATGGACAGAAAAGACATTTTATTCAATTTTAATAGAGAGGTCTCAAAGATAGATTATAAATTTTATAATATTTTATCAGTGCTTATTTGTTTACTTTGGAGCTATTCACAAAATTATCTATCTTCCTTTTATTTTAAAAGGCACATCATTTTGATTAAGTCTTCTAGTGAAAAATGTACTAACACTATAGAATATTTGACAATATGGAACAACAAAATATTATAGACTCCTCTTTTAATGACAAATTCTACAAAAGGATCGTATCTTTTAGCCTACTGCATACATCTTGAATCAATGGATAAAGCTATTAGCAAATTTATTTTATCATCTTAAGAACTGTGTTTTAATTGCAACACTGAGAGTTGTTTTTCTAATATAATTTCTCCACTTTAAAACCAAATTTAATCATTGCTGTTTAAAGATGGAAAAGTTGGGGGGGTGGAGTTCCTAATTGCTAATAGCTGATATCAGTAGGAACTTCACTAATTTAGAAGTGCCTCTTTTGTTTCAATAGGTTTATTGCAGCAAACAGTGTTTAAAATCATTCACCTGTAATTATTTTTGTCAAAAAAAAGAAAATGTTTTTGCTACTCTGCAGCAATTTTCAAAACAAAATGCACATGCATCATCAGTATTTAGGACTGTAGGTTTTAATTGCACAGAGGCAAAGAACATTAAGGATTCAGTAGGCACACCTTCAGGTTCCTGTATCTTTCTCTTACTATTGCAGATATTGGTCATTATATTTGGGGTTTACAGAGTGTGAAGATGAAGATGAGATGAAGTCTCATACTCTGTGCACTTAAGGGGTATTTATCATTGACTTTAAAGGAGTTTTTTCCAGTATAATGTATCACTCCCCTCTCGTCATTCTGGTTTGTCACCATAATTTTATCAGGCTGATCCTTGCTCTTTAAATCTGAACATTGCCTGAGCTGTCTCAATTTAGTTGTTTCAAAGAAACACAGCAATATTTTTCAGTCTTCTTCCTTTGAATGAAAGCACAGTTTAGCCCAGATAACTGCTAAATAAGTAACGATGTAATAGCTAAATTCTTCATCTTGTAACATTTACATTTTGGCCAAAGTGAAAAAACATATGCCTTGGTTTTGATCTGTGATATTTGTTGTCAACTTGACCCACCTTTTTAAAAAATAATAACATATGCCTAGAATTTCTGTTCTTTAAAAAATCAGCAATGGCTGGAAGTATGTCATCGATTTCATTGTGATCATTCTTCCTGTAGGTAATTTCTGGAGTATAACATTGTTATCCACCCTTCACACTAAGGAATGGTCAGTAAATCGTTTTACTCCAGTAACTCTTGTATTTGCTGCAAATACAGGCTGGCAGTGTCAATGCAGTGCTTGAATAGCTCTTAATTACTAAGCCTTTATAAAGTGTTACTTATCTGAAATACTAAAATTGAAGTGTTTTAACTTGAGATGGTTAGGAGGAATGAAAAAGAAACTGAACAGTGTACTTTTCTGCCACTGCAGAGAATTTCTTAAATTGAATGTTACATTCAGTGCAAGTCTCTGATCACTCAGAGTTACATCCACAGTATAAGTTTGCATCTAAAGGTCCAGTTTCTCCCATCTTTCAGCTATGCTGAAAACTTAGGAAATTTCTTTCTGTCTTCTCTTCTGAATAGATTCAAGTTCCTAGCTCTGTTTTTGAAATTTAGTGTTAAAGAAAAGCCAGTTACTGACCACTCCTTATGATATTTTTGTGCTTCACGTGTCTGGAAATGGTTTCCAGGATTAGCTGCTTCATCATCTTTGCAGAGATCAAGGTGAGACTGGCAGGCTTGTAGTTCCTTGGGTCTTTCTTAACTTTTTTGAGGATAGGAGTAACATTTGTTTGGTTTTTTTCTTTAAATGCATTTCTGTGTATATTAGAATTGGTCTGGCTTAAAACTGCAGTAAGTGCTTTTCAGAGAAAGGTTAATTGCAGGAAAAAGGAAAGGTAATTATTAGGAATTCATTTTTTGGAAAGAGAAACCTTCATAATAAGGAAATGCATAGAACTTTCCCAAAACAGAAAGAATTTTTTTTAATGCAAAACTGAGTAATCTTTGCTAGCAATCTGAAAGAAATCAAATGGGAAAGGAAATAATCCACATAAGAACTAGATGCTTGTGTCACTTTTCAGTAAAAAAAAAAAATTCAAGGCATTTTTTTAAAGAGATGTGCTAGTCTATGTTTGATAAGGTAATTAATATTGAAAAGTTCAGGATATGTACAGTAGTAGGAAATGTCAACAGAGCATATCAAAACCTTTTTCCCAAGTGCAAGGAAGGCAACAAAGTAAACTATGTACAATATTATTGTTCATCACTTAGTCTGAATTTGAGTAGATTTATATTAATAAATGAGTGCTTATTATCATTATTCTTTAATTTTAAATGCTTCTTTTCTAACAGGAAAACTTATGGTAGATCTGAAACACATATAATCTGTAATGTAAATGTCTAGTTTCTTTTTATTTGAATTGTTATCAAACACTTTAATTTTTTTCTTTGCATTAAGACCCTTGTTTCTAAACTGTGGAACAGAAAGCTTGTGGATATCATACTTTTTCAAGTTAAGGAGTTTTTAGTATAGCTGTGTAAAACTTAAAACTGTACGGATGTGACCACAAACCAAACAGAATTTGCAACAGAAAAGGGAAACCAAATACCTGACTGTGTATCCACCCAGCAGTAGGGCCACGATTCCTGTATTTGGTGCAATGATCCACCAAATCTTCATGCAGCCAGTACAGGAGAAACTGAGTGAAGTGAACAGCCTTGATGGGAGTCCAGGACAGGACAATCCAACCCAGATCACGGGCATATTAAAGCATGTATGTCATTCTGTAGCAGAATAGTACTCCATATACAAGTCTGAAATTACTTAAACAGATAAGACAGACACACATAAGAAGGATCTTTTTATATACTCACTATTATCTCTACGTCTAAGGAGAAGCTGAATGATGTGCTAGATGCTGGCACATACTTTCTCCCTCCTTATCACACACACTTTTTTACAATCAGCATACACTGCTGGAGACAATGTGGTAGAAATCTATAATATTTAAATGTTTTACAGCCTAAGGAAAATCTGATCATCTTGTCTGCCTTCTCAAATGACAAAGGCCACATAATTTTATCTAATAAATCCAGAATTAACATTTGAATTTATGGTTGAAGTAAACACATCTTCTAGCAAGATGTCTGTTTTCATTCCCTTCACAAGTTAAGTAGATTAAGGCAAAAAATGGAGCATATGCTGTAACAATATCACACTGTACATCATTTATGGGTAGTGTGCATATGAGGGTATGCCGTGTGCAAAATTCTCAGTGTTTAAATCGAACACATTAGAAGTCTCTGTAAATCCCTGAAAGTCTGCTGAGCTTCCCACATAACTTCTTATACCAGTTTTTTGGCTTTGTAGGGATTTCACAGGCTTCTTTCTGTTCTGACAAAATATTGGATTTTAATAAGGTTTTGTTTATCTTAGAAATGCCATTTTGTTAATTGTGACACTTAGCTGTTTTGCCTTTCTTCTCATCTGTGATCATTAAGAGCTCCTCATGCACCATAAGCAGTACTGCCCTTCCACAAAAGCCTTGTAGAAGAGTAGCTGAAAGAACAAGTTGTGATTATACTTCAGGCATGTTTCCTTATCTGTCTTGTATGATTTGAAGGTTTTATTAATCTCTTTAGGACACTCAGAACAAAATCCTGAACCAAATATAGCCATGGTGGTTTTAATAAAAATGAGATCTATTCAGGAAGGAGATGGAGCACTGGAGAAATGGACTGTGTAACAAGTCTAAGCTGGAATGTTGCTAAGGCTTGTCTTGATTGGTCTCCTTCATGTCACTAAAAGAAAGTGAACTACCATAAACATCCTCTGATTGAACTTGCCTGTATCCCTGTCTCCCCCCTGCATCTTGCAACTATCAAATCTGTGAGAGTTTCTGGAATCAAATGTCTTCATTTGAGAGTGCTTTTTCTGTGTATTTCCTTCTCATCCATGCAAGTGTTGATGGGTGTAGGAGCTGTACCCCTCATGTTACCCCTGGGTGCCTCTGCAGGAGGTACCCAGCCTACTTCATCTGCAGCTCACTCGTGTCCATAGGTTAGAAACACAGCCTGAAATCCTTGTGCAGGCACCAAGTCTGCCCAGAGTAGTGCTTTCTGGTGGCATTGAACTACTAAAGTCTTCATCTTCTGTATAATTTGAAGTTCTTTTGCAAGTGTTACACAAATGTTGCTCCTCATCCTTTTTCCACATCTTATTTTTGAACAGGCAGATCACAGCTCAAGTCTGTCTACCCTTTCTCCTAAATTATTGACCATGACTTTACATAGTAAATTGCACTGGCTACAAATGTTTGCTTGAACATAATTCATGACAGAGTTTAAAGAGACAGAGCTTACATATCATTTTCTCAGTTAGTAAACAACTGATGTTAATTTTGGCATTTCTCAGCTTCCGAGTGCTTAGTTTTGATAAGATGGTATTCTTTTCAATACTTAAAGTCCATTTAAATAATTTTCTTATTAAAAAAAAAAGGCAGCAAAACTTGCACTGAAAATGAAATTACATCCTGCAAAATCCTACTGACCTTCCTTTCTCTGAAAGACCTTGACTAGTCTTGCAAGCATTGGAAACCAGAGCAGCAGCATCCTCTGCCACCACCACATCCCCCAAGTGACAGTAGCCATTGCAGGGGTGATACACACTTCTTCCATTTGCCACACAGGGAATGTAGAATGTGTAGCTGGGATGAAGCACAGGGCAGCAGATGCATTCTTGGGCTGGTGGCAAGAGTTAGGAAGAAACAGAACATGCTCTGTGGAAATCTTCACTCTGTTGTGTTTAGGTCAAACAAGGAATTACCAAATTTGGGCTTCTCTTTTTTTTATATGCACAGTAAAAAGGAAGACACCAGAGACCTTGTTGTTTCGATTCTAGACCTTAGTGAAATGCTTGCTGAAAAAACTAAGTTAAGCATGAGCAGAATTTTTTTAGACTTATTCTAATGAATAGTATCAATGAATGAAAAAAAAAAAATCAAGCCTTGAGCAGATGCTTGGAGTGGAAATTATACTGAACATTGAGTTTAGCAAATGTATAAATGACTGAAAACATGCTCCTAACAATAGACTTTTTTAGGCACCTTGTTGTCAACTTGTAAGTCCTAGATCAAGGCATTTAGCTGCAGAGTAATGCATTCCTGTTTCCTGTTGTTACAATTTTTCTTATTCTTTCTGATTTCATTGTGTTGTTTTGGCCTCATGAACACTCCTAAACTGTTTGTTTTGCCTCATTTGTAACTATTTCTGGGGCTTATTTAATTTTCTTTAAAAGAATTCTCTGCCTCATAAGAAGACTGAGAAGATAAGCAACTAAATATATGGAACATGTAATATAAGTTTAAATTTTGATGGCTGGGGAATTGTCCTGTAAATCTCTTGTCAAAATGGTTTTATTGTTAGTTAAACTGGTAAAGCTGGATCGTTGCCTTCTTTTATGGCTTTACTAGCGCAGAGTTTTCTCCTGTTTTCCCTGTATTTAAGGTCATTAATGAATCGTTATCTATTGCTAGTAATTACTGATCTCTTGAGAATATTGGTTTAATTATATAGGAATCATAGGTGGAAGATGCAGTTACATGTTCTACAATGTAGGTAGTAGTACCTTGGTGTATTATGGCTTTAAAGAATCTGGGGTTTTTTTGTAGATTTTAATTGCTAAGTGTGCCTGGTAAAATATGAATTATTGTATTACCACATGTGATAAAAGGTATACTATTGTGAGTTTCACAGTCTGCAGGTGTAACAGATGTAAGGCAAGATTAACAGGACAGAACAATAATTAAAACACAGACAGCCATCTCAACAAAAAAAGGGGGGGGAGGAGGAAACAAAAAGAAAAGGTTTATCATGTGCAATGCAATTATTAAGGGTGTCTTAAATTCTCTGCAAATACTTGTAAAAGCAATAAAAATGTGTTAGTTTGAAAGACAGCTTTTCAGTGTGGACACCTAGTTAAGGAATTAAGATCTTTTTTTATGAATATAAAAGCTGAGTGAAGTCCTGCCATATGGCAAAATGGTTCATAGGCAATAGGGCCCTCAGTTTATAGATGCTGTGAGCTAAACGTTGCTGAAAAAAATAAGAGAGCATTTAGTATGTATGCATTTACAACAGTATGAATTGCTTACTCTTTTTAAGACAGGAAGGTTCAAATAATTAACAGCAATATTATGGTTGCAAAAGGAAGTCCAGTTGTTCTTCAGCAGTCTACATCTGTGAAACGTGATACCTCTGGGGAATGAGATTTAATTTTCCCAGGAGAAAATATAAAAGCAGGAGAAAAAAAAGGAATGACTTCTGCTTGAGCAGAATAAACCTGCATCTACAAACGATTAACACTGCATAATGAAGTAGTAAAGAAGCAAAAGAGATTTCTAATAAAGGACTAATAACAAATCCCATTACACCATGGTGTATTTTTTCTCTTGAAGTGTATTAGACTCTTAGCAAGGCTTTTGAATGAGACTTGGGTAGTTGCAAGCAAAGTCAGCTCAAATGCTTCAAGCTTTGCTGAGATTTCTCGCCTAACAGTTTGTGTAACTGGAAAGTTGTGGCTTTACAGGTGGGAGGAGTTGCTACTGCAGGTAATGGCCTTCATGCAGAGTCTGAGTAATGTTTGTGTCACCATAGGGTAATAGTCTCCTGTAGGCTGGGCACTGCAGGGTAATGTGCCACTATGGCAAATGCCCTAGTTGGAATAGACATGGTACTAAATGCACCAGCTAAGCCTTGCTTTTGTACAGCAGTTCTGATTTCTTTTTCTGAGGTCTCAGAATAAGTCCTCATAGGAAAAGGGTTTGATCAGAGAGGGAAATACAGAGATTTTGTTTTGTTGTAGCTAATATTGGGACTTCTGTAATTATGCAGTAACATAAAAAGTTATAAGACCATAGAGCATAAATGTTTGATATGAGAGTGAAATGATGCTGTCTTTTGAAATCATGTATTTTCACTTTTAAAAGGGAACATATCTCTCAAGAAAAAGATTCTATGTAGTGATCTCTAAATCTGTACGTGGATATTTTTGTGTATTGTACATGTGTTTCCAGTGGCATGGGGAGTAAAAGTTTTGTGAACATAACCTTCACTCGCAACAGTCCCTTTGAATTTCTTTAATAAGATTCTGTCTTTTTGTGCAAATCGTTGCTATCTTCAAAGCTTGTGCTAGACTGGCATGCTGGAATTAATTTGTACAGTATTTTCTTTATACTGGAATCAGAAAAAAAAAAAAAGCCAATAACAAAACCCTGGATCCCTTAAAGCAACAATGAGTTCTGGAACAAAAGTGGTTAAACATGAATTCTTACGAGTGAAACTAATCTTGAACAAGAAATTTCTAGTTGCCTTTTTAGAAATTTTTGTGAGTTTTAAAGAATGAGTTAATTTGCTTAGCAGAAATTTGCAATCAATCTTTTCTTGCCACTGAATAAACAGATTCCACATGCGTAGCTATTTGCATATCCCAGCTAAAAATGTAATTCATTATTTTTAAGTCCATTTCGTAATAACTATTTCAGGATTAATGTTACTAACTATTCTTTAGCTCATTCAAATGTGACCTTAGATAATCCTACCTAAAAAGATACAAAGCTAATGGCTCTGTTCTGGAATAGGGAAGAGAAGTGCTTTTCCTGAGGTCAGCAAGTAAGTCAGTGTAAGAGTCAGAACTAGAAATGAGAAATCTAGAGAAACAATTTCCTTCTGCATCTCAAGCTTCCAGCCTCAAGCAAATATTGCATTTAATATAACAAATTTTCACATTTTGCTAGGTATGAAAACAGCACAGAGATGAATAGGAATTAACAGTATAGTCTACATGAAGATTATCACTAAATCTGGTAAAGATTTAAATGAGATTTAATGAAAATAGCATCCATAGCATAATTTATATGGAGTTGCAAGTACTGTCATCCATAACAGGGAGAAAGCCCTTTCACAGTAACTGTGACCTGGTCCATTTTAGTTGCTGTTTGGCATCTGCTTCTGAACTGGCTTTCACTTAACTGGGCTTTTCAGGGCTTCTCATAAACCACTGGCTTCACCCTCCTGTTTTTTGCTGTTCCAGGCCATTCTTGCATAACATTTTCTCCCGTTCATCTTAGGTCACTGTCACATTAAATGCTCAAAAATGTGGTATATGGGATTGATGTATTTTGTCCTTTGAGGGTCACCCACATAATAATATTAGTCAGTAAGCTTCTACACTCTCTAATGTATAATTTCTTTGATGTAGATGCAGTAACATTTCCACAAATACAATTAGTTAAGTCTTTATCACAGATCTTGATACTTTGCAGAATTTTTGGATAAATTGTTTAGGACTGTTGCTGATCCTGGGATATATGTCCTGACTGTACCATACTTGGTAAAATGGAGAAATACAAATCATAACTTTTCCCCTTTTTTTTTTTTCAGACGATGGGTAAGGCTTCTGTTTGGACGTGAATTCCCTCTTCAGGATCTTCTGGTTGTCTGGGATGCTCTATTTGCTGACAGTATCACCCTGAATTTAGTTGACTACATTTTTGTAGCCATGTTGTTGTATATCAGAGATGCCTGTAAGTACCAGCTATCTTATAATTTTTTTAAAGAATGCAAACCTATTCTTTGAAGGAAAAGGAGACCTTAAAAAGGCTAAATTTCATTGTGACTGTTTTAACATACTGAAAATTGTTCCAAATACTAGGAGAGGAGATATTTATTATGAGACATGGCCTGCTGTATTTATGAAACAAATTGTATCTTGGAGTTAAATGCAGGTTTGTTTTGTGAGTAGTTCTGTGTTTTTACATGGAGTTGCAGATTTTTTGTGCTCTGAGTGATACAGGCAAGTATAGAGCTCCACCTTCCGACGAAGCTCATGAATTGAGTAAAGCTTCCTTGTGACACTTGAAATATTTTTATGTTGTTCCCCTGTGAGAAAGGAGAAAATGCACAAGACAATGGCTTACAATTTTTGAAGAGATATCATGAATAAAAAACAAAGATGAGTATCAATTACTGAGAGTGTTTTTTATTCTGTGCAAGAGGGGCATTTTAAAACTATTATAATTTATTTTATTTCGGTTCAGTACACCTGAAATTTGTGGACAGGTGAATTCTTATAATTTAGTGATGACCAGTAATATTAAGTTGGGACAAACAAGCAACCAAGAAAATTTTGTTAGCTTATATAATTGTAAATGGGAGGAGAAAGATACATAATGATAATTGAAGTATTTATTTTTGTCCTATCAGATTCTGCAAAAAATTCTGTATGCAACTGATGCAACAAAGTATGTGCTTCACAGCAAGATGTATGGCTGTCATTAAGTATATGAATTCTATAGCAAGTTATTCAGAGTTAAGTATATACCATCTGTAAGCTTTAGGTTATAACAAGGTCATATATTTGACACAATTTTGCATTCTAGGACATAGGAAGTTTTCAACATCTGTGGTTCCTATTTTAGGGCCCAGTCTTGAAAATATAATGTGGTACTTTACACGTACATGTTGTTCCACTGCCTGCCTTCATGTGTTTTTTAATTACTTTTTAATAAACATGCAGAATATAGAGCTACCTTTCATTCCTTTCAAAAAACTGGACATCTAATTCTGGTCAGAGGTTCCAAAATTAATGCTGATGTTTCAGGATGATCTGATTCCAGGTTATTATATTTTGAAGTCTAAATCTTGCTTGTTTATATTCAGTAAACGGAAGTAATTTAAAATTTTTGGTAGAGATATGTTCGGAAGTGGCATGTAAGAAAATTTCTTAACATCAGTATTTTATTTTGTGTCATTGCTTACCTTTAAAAAAACCAGCACATCAGAACTGTGCTTCTAAGAAGCCTCTCTCTTCTTGGGGAGGGAAAGTTGTTCTGGCTTTGTTTTCTTTTGATTTGTGTTGCTGGGGTACATGTTTCAGTATAAGTTAACTAAAATGTGGGCTAAAAATGTGTTCCAGGCTTTTGTATGAAATCAGTCTCCTTCTTTTCCCTGAACTTCCCAGTCTTAGTAAATAGAGTAGTAAATAGCTTTGCAGTGTGGTACATTTACCCAAATGAGAGGGAAAGTCATCTCATCAGGACAGCTAATACTTCATATTTTGACTGTGTCTGTAATAAGTAACTTCTTGTTCTACAGCTGGATCTAGTTAGTTACTCTAAGCGTAATAGAACAGGGAAGCAAAATAAGTCATAAATAATGTAAAGTTGAATCTATTTTTCCAAACTCAAGCTCAAGCCACAACAATTTCCACAGTTCTTGATTACATAAAAAACCTTTTGTTATATATCTGTAACAGAAAGTTTTCTGTTTTTCCTCATGTTTTTTATTGCTGGTAATATTTGTGCTTTGAATAGAGTTCAAAGTTGTAGTAATTTTAAAAACATTTTCAAATAAAGTAAGTTTATAAAAGCTTCTCTTTATTTGGTGAAAGGAAACATAAGCTCAAAACATCCAATGGTGATAAGCATCTTTAATTTAAATAAACCATCGGGAAATTTTTAGTTTAGAAACTTTGAAACAATGAGAACAATAATAAAGCTCCTGCGATATTATGTTATGAAAATGTCAAATATAAGCAATTATAATAATACAGTACTCAAAGCATTTGAAAGTTTCGAAATTGTGCTGATTCTTTTAAAACGGCACATTTGGGGATGGGTGAAAGTTGCTGGTTTGAGAATTGATGAATTTTTTTTCTGTGCTCTATTATGTTCTCAAGGACATGATTTTAAGAAACTCATTTCTGCTATATTTCTCATTTTTATTTTAGTTTTGAAATCCTCTGTTGCTCAAACAATATATTATGCAAGGAGAAGGGAACCTTTAGATTATCAGATTATTGCTTATATATTTTAGAGATTACAGATACATAATCATGTACACAGCTATTCTGTAAACTGCTCTGTTCAATTTTACATCTCTATCCAAGCAGATCTTTGTCTGTGGAGTGGTAGTCCTCACATGCCAAGCTTAGGGCTGTGTACCAGTAGAGCTGTAAGTTTTAATAAATTATTTCCTGTGTTTCTTTGGAAAAATTCTTGAGTTCGTGCAAATTTTTTTGTTGTTTTTTGTTTTTTTTTTAATCTATCAAATCAGAAGCATGAATATTTGCTTCTGTTTCACCAGTGTAAATATACATGTTGTTGATGAAATCAGAATGGAGGGAAGGATGTGATTCAAAAATAGATGTATTTTATCTACTTCCTTTCAAGGAAGACAAGAATGAACAAACCTAGAAGGCCTGTCTATATTTTGCATGGTAAATTAATGCCATTATTGAACCAGGAGCTAATTTTGACTGATCCGTATTAGAATAAGTGTATTTTTATCTTGCTTCCACTTGAGGAGTAAGTATGGCCATTGTTAGAACTTAGTTTTTTCATCTCTAAAAGCACTGCAAATGTTTTGAGAGAAATAAAGGATCCATAGCTTCTTCTTAGAGGAACTGATTAGTTATTTTTGTTATAGTGCAAGATGTTCATTTGTCTATGTTTAACTCAGTTTAGGGGCTATTAGGAGAACCTGGCCATATGTAAAGCAGAAGGGGGGAGTAATCCCACCCTTCCAGGGTTATGAAATAATCTGGATACAGGAGAAGTGACATCAAATAATAAACGTCTAAGAAATTAAATGTATCAGAAAATTTGGACTTTGTTGAGGACAGTATTCTGAATTTTCAGGCTTTCCACCACATTACTGCTGCTTGTACCCAGGGCCAACAGAGAAAGTTCAGTCTCTTCTACAGCAGAAGGGAGAACGCAATTTGATGTTCCTTGAGCACTGAATTACAATATTAATAAAAGAACAGTAAGACTGTATTCTCTGTGGAGAGGAGTTTGTCTCCTCCTTTCCCTAGAAATGCCAGTAGCATTTTTCTGTGGGGAAGTGAGAACTTGTGGTTCACAGAAGAAGCTGGATCCAGATGTGACTCTCACTAAGCCAATGAGAGAAGCACAAGCACAGCTGAAGAACCGCCAAGCTTTTTACAAGGCAGCTGAACACACCAGCTACTGCTGAGACTGGATATTTGTATTTCACAGAATCTCCTTCCAGAAACTTCCTCCTATAGATGATTCTTAGAAATCCATTTAGCACCAACAGGCATATTCTGTTTTGGTTTACTGCTGTTTATCTGTAATTTTTAAGAAAACTGCCCCTCTATTGTACAATATTACACATTTTGTCCTGAAGAGACAAGAATCATAGAATGGTTTGGGTTGGAAGGGGCCTTCAAAGATCATCTAGACCAATCTGCTGGCATGGGCAGAGACATCTTCCACTAGACCAGATTGCTCAAAGCCCCATCCAGCCTGACCTGGAACACTTCCAGGGGCATCCACAACCTCTATAAGCAACCTGTGCCAGTGCTTCACGACCCTCACAGTAAAGAATTTCTTCCTTATGTCCAATCTAAATCTACCCTCTTTCAGTTTAAATATGTGGGGGAAACCCTGAAGGTAAAAAACCCATATATAAAAGTTAGCAGGTCTTCCCTTTAAAGTGCTTTAACTTTCTGGATGATAAGAGTTTTTTTGTCAGGGGTCAAGTCTGCAGCATTAAAATAAATTAGTTTTTTTAATATTTAGTTTTCTCTGTATCTGTGAGACAGCAAAGAACTCTTCCAGGAAAAATAAAGAAAATATATTTTTAATCCATTTTTCATTGCAGAATAGAACACATACTTATTTCTTTAAAGGAGAAACACATTGGTGTTACTGTCTATCATTTATAAAACTATTTAGCATTTAATTTCAATATTCACTATTTTTATTTGCTTTGGTAAAAAGGCATCACGATCACAACTGCAGTTCAGTATCTAAAATTTGATTTACGAAGGAGAGTTTGATTGGGTACGTTCTGTGTGGTGCTTGTGTTATACTCTGAAAGAACTCTGGCAGAGGCCATTGTATTGTGTTCATTATGCCTGCTTTGTGACTTCAAGAAGAAAAAGCAGGTACCTGAATATGAACAAGAAAAACAAAGGGTAGGGAAAAGAACAGGCAGAACAGATAAAGAATGAGTAGGATAAGTGAGTGCTTTACAAATGAAAGCAGATGTATGAAATTACAAGCTGTCGGATCAGCAACGGAAATGAAGATGATAAAGTGGTTCCTTACACAGATTATAATTATTCATTTTGCCCAGTCCTGCATCTTTTCCCCATAATCCTCTTGTTGAGGGAGGTAAGGTGCAGGAGGATATGAGGCTTATTCACATGAAAGAAAAAAAAAAGTAAACCATTTAAATTTCTCTGTCTGCAAAACTGCCCTTTATTTTGCTTTTATTGATTCAAAATAATCTTGTATTTGCAATATCCCGATTAATTAAAGGTATTTCTTACTACAGCTAAACTTCTCAGCATAGTAAAGTTTGTTAGAAATTTATTTACAATTGCTATTGTTGGAGGCTGTCTTTATGTTGCAGAGTGGAGGCATCATTAACAGGCATTGCTTTGACAGCTGTGGCAGATGGATTGCCTGGATTTAGATGGTGCAAAAGAAATGAAGTAGTTTACATAGACCTGCTTGAAAAGATGTCTTTAATAATTGCACTCATAATTAGATTGATTTGGGAAGGAAAGAAAAAAAAAACAGAAGATGACAACAAGCAAAAAGCCATAGAGTATGCTTACATAGATTCAGATAGAATCAAACAGCTTAGAACAAAATTATGAAGTTTAGCAAAGCATGCTGAAAATTTTATAAGTGAAAAAAATCTAAGCAAGTTAATAGTGTACTATACTTTTTAGTATTTATGAAATTAAAATCTAGTCCTTTCCCTTTTTCCTGAATATTTTGTGAAGTTTCTGATTTAAAAGAAAACAAGGAGTTGTTGAATAATTTTATGTATGCATAGGTATCTGAGTATGTGTATTTATGTAAATATGTATTTAAGAACAACATAAAAGATATTTCAGCAAAAACTAATCAGAGTGGGGCAAACTTATCATAAAGCCATAAATGCAAATTATTACATTTAAATTTAGATGTCTGTGGAGGAGCATCTGAAAAGCCCATGTCCATTTTGCAGCACTAGATCTTCAAGCTCTGCTGATGGTGTTGCCCTGAGCTGCACTGACTGGGGCAGGCTTTGGGGGCACAGCTACAGAGGTCTGAATTGAGGCATCTGAATCTGGAGCTAACACAAGGGTCAACAGCATAATTCATAGTTTTAGAACTCTTCTTAATTCCAATAAACCAAGTGTAGTCACAAGGCTGATTTTATCTATCTCCTTTTACTCTGAGCACTGTTTGAGTTCTGAGACACCATGTGGGAAAAGACAGCCAAATCTGAACTGCAATGAATTTACTGGAAAAAGTACTGTTTTGGAATATCAAAGTAAGACAGTAATATGTTTTTTCTCTCTCTCTTTTATTTTCATTTTAATTCTAGTGATTTCAAGTAATTATCAGACCTGTTTGGGACTTCTGATGCATTATCCACCTATTGGAGATGTTCACTCCCTTATCCTAAGAGCACTTTTTCTCCGAGATCCAAAGGTGAGATTCCTGTTAATACAGGAAATAATAAATCACTGTAATTAAATGTTCTAAATGCTATGAAGTTAATAACAACCTACATTTTGGAAACTAAATGGTAGTTTCAAGTTTCTTCTCACCTGACAAAAGAGCTGAAGGAAAGAGTGGGAAACAGAGTAGAAGCAAGTTCCTTTACTCTTTAAAGGATACTTTAAAGGACACTTTGCTAAAGTTATCCAGGAGCTCTGGTAACTGCAGATGTGCTCTTTAGAATAACTTTGCTTGGCATTCTGCACAGACATCTTTGGGGATAAAATATACGGGGGAATAGTAACATTACTGGGGAAACAGTAATGTTACTATTTAAAACCTAGTAAGCTGTATAGAAAGCATCATGCAATTTCATCTGAAAGACCTTTTTCATGGGATTTCTGGGATTAATCACTGTTAATCCTTAAAGCACTACCCCTGCCCAATATATAATGGTTATGTGATGGTTTTTGATTAAAAAAAAGAGTTTGATGTTACAGCCTGTAAAGATTCACATGTATAAAATGTACAAATTCATAAATTCATGCCACTTATTATTAGCATGTAGTTTCTGATGTAGTCATCTATTAAAAAAAGAAAACCTCTAACTGTTTGAGAATGGCATGTGTATATGTGTGGGTATAATATACAGGAGACACTCACTGTATGGTGGATAAAGTGCTTGAGATTCAGCTGAACACAGTAATCTGTGCTTGCTCAGATCTCTGGCAGATAGCAGAATTGTGCTGCTGGTTTTGAACTGTCTTTGTACATGTCCCATTAGTAGGTTGCCAGTGTAAAGTCTGATTTCCCTCATCCTCTTGATGCACAACATCTTTGAAAGCAAAAAATTCATCACTTCTGCACTCTGACTGCCTTCTGCAAAATTTCATTCAGTACCAGTGTTTACACTTTTATGGATTAAGAAAAAAATTGTCTCTTTGTTTTTCTATATCAGTTTTTTGCAGAAATCTGCATCCTTATAGCTGTTTTTTTTTCATTCCTCTCAAGCACAAAGATTTCTTTCATGATGAGAAGTAAAGTGTATCATCTTTTCAGTGTGCAAGAGAGTTTCTAACGTTAGATCTCAGGAATCTTTCTTAAGATTTTGGCAGCAGCCTGTGAAATCAAACTGCCCAGCATTTATTTATGTATTTTCATAGCAAAACAAGATAGAAATATTTTTTAGAAGAAAGATACAAAGGGAGGAAAATTTTGCTCAGTTATCCATCTGAATTCAATATGTAATCTGTCATTTATTGAAGAGATATGTTAAACAATAAAGTGATTACTACTGATTCAGCTCTGAAACATGCTAGGCAGCATACAAGATATCCTATCAGCTGAAGGGGACAAAAATTAACCACCAACTTCCCACAAAGAGGCTTAATCACTAGTCTAGTCCTTATGCTCTTGTCTCCAACAGAATGAAGGTGTCAGTCTCATAAGGCCTTGATGTCCTATTAATTAACATGTTCAGGTGGGCCTTGAACACCTTTCAGATAAATACTGGATGTAGTTTTGTAGTTCTTTGCCCAGGTGAATCAGTACTTGAAACTCTTTGATGCTAAGAATGGTAGTGGCTTTGTCAATTTAGATATGAGAAAATGCAATTGTTTCTCATTTCTGAGCTGTACTTTTTTGCTTGAGAAATACTCTGAATGTTGAGAAGGTCTGATTTCCAGAAAGTGAAGAGCCTACGGGACTTGCAGCCACCTCCAAAATTTACACTGGGTCTTTGTGTTGAGGCTGCATAAAAAGATCAAGACTTCTTACAGTAAGGAAATCAAACCATTCTAAAGGATCCTCCTGGAACTAAAAAACAGCTTCTGGTCTGAGAAATAAATGTATTTTCAAGGCTATTACTTGAATACCTATTTCTTACCTTTTCCTAGGTGTGACTTAAGTGTCTGAAGCATATGTTTGTTCAGTTTCTTTTTTCCATATATCTGAAATGGAAGTCTTGCTGTTCTTTAAGACCTATGCACAAAAATTTCCAAGTCTGTCAACATTTTTCATGAAAAGGAACGAAAGGGAAAACTCAACAAGTCATCATGGGTGCTGTAGGAGTCTAAAGTCAGTGCACAGATTATATATGAAAATAAGTGGGAAAATTATGATTGGGAGTTTTTTTGTTAGTTGCATAGATATAATTCAGTTTGCCCTTATTCCCTGTGCAGATAAAAGCAGGTTGGAAGAAATGACAAAGAGATTTTAGTCTGTAGTGCAACTTGTAAGTGGTGATTAACAAATTCAGTGCTTAATTATTTTTCTTCCTTCTTTGATGTTTTCCTGTGCATTTCTCCATCACAAGCTTCTGGTTTCTAATAGGAAATTACGTTTGGTTCAGTGCAATTTTATCTCTCCTTATCCAGGGCTGAGTTTTTCTGCGTGGCATTTCTTCCAAGATTTTGCTTGGGTTTTAATATGTGAAATCAGGGAACTCTTCTCTGGGAGACTGTTGCATGGGCAAGTGGCTTATTTCATTATTTGTTGAACATACCAAGAATGTTTAGTGTTGTTCCAAATACCTGAGAGAGGCTTGCTCTCTGCTCCTTGAAGCTTCAAATCTCACCTGGACAAGAAATACAGTTTAGAAGTCATGGCCAGTTGCAAACAGTAATCTACCAGTTGCAAACAGGAATCTACCACTTGCAGGTTTGCTAATATATATTCTGTTGTCTTCCATATTATTTTTACAGCTAGGAAAATACCAAGTCATCATACAGGGGGGAGGTTGTGGGGTATTTGGACTAAGAAAGGTTGGAGGTAGGTGGATAAAACTGAAAGGTTCTTAAGTAACAATCTTGTCATAAGCGGGGAAGTTGTTATCAGATGTTAAACCTGATACAGCTTTTCAATCGGTAACTTCCAATTCTGGAGATAACCTGGGTTTGTATATATAAAGACATCTATAATTTTTTCTCTTTCCTTGTTCTGACATAACAGGTATTTCCTTCTTACTTTTTGTCATGTAGTCTCTATCAGGAGAGATAAACTTAGGCTTGATGAACCTGTCGCATTTTGTTTGCCTCTTTTCAATGCAGTCATCACCAGGAGAGCAACCTAAATGTGAGAAACAAGCTGTACTTAAAAGGTGGGGGGCATTTTTTTTTCTTACAGATGGACAAGTGCAGTTTCCTGACCTTTTGTGAAATCAAGCCTTACCAGAAGCCATAGCATTATCCAGTATTAATACTATGAAAAGTAATTAGTACTTGCCATTAACCTAACGCTTGCAGCAGCTCTCCTGTTCACTTTGGAACCCCGGTTGGCAGCTGAGATGAGAGAACATTTTAGATACCACATTTCTGATATTTTTCAATGCCACAGAAGAGAAATACAGATCTCTATAATAGCTGAAAACAAGTTAATGCACCTGTCTCTGAGGCGGGGCCTGAGAGATACTAATTTTACAGGCATGAGTATGGATCAATGCAGAATAATTGAATTTCAGCCTTTTCTGCATTTGGCTAACTCCACTTCTTAGGAAAATGTGGAATGAAAAGCTCAAATCAGTGTTGTTGTCTGTGCATAGGGTGATAAAGTTAACCTGCTTAGCAGAGTATTTGTTTCACATTTCTAATCTTTCAACAGATAATTGCCTCAATTATTTATATTAAAGTAACTTCTATGCATTTACAATCTTTCTGAATATAAAAGTAGATCTTCTTATGGAAGAATGGGCTATTAAAATTGTGTATATGTGAAATGAAGAAATAAGGGAATGTTCTTTTATGTATATCCAAAAACATTTACTGAAGGTATGTGTCTGCATATTTAACACACCACGAGTGGCTCATTTTCTTCAGTTTTTTTCCCTTATCAAAACCATTGAGCACTGTTAATTTTCACAGCAAAGGCAGCAAAATTAAGAAGTAGAGATATGGAGATAAGGCATTGGAAAAATATAAAGTGATTAAAAAACATAGTTCTAACTAGAGTTGTTCAAATAAAAAAAAAAAAATTAAAAAACCCAATTAGAAACAAAAGTCATAGAAAATGTGAACATATTGTGTTCCTTAAATAACCAGATGTTCTTTGCTTCCTGAAGGCAGCCAGGGCTAGGAATAAAAGGTTTAAAACTATTGTTTTAAGTTAACTGTGAATTTTGAAAATCTGTTTTCACCCTTTAGCAAATAAAATTCTAATACAGCAACATAAGCAAAGTAATTTTCATCTTTGGGTGTTCTTATTTGTATGTTGTTCAATGTTGAAGTGTTAACCTTATCACAGTGACTTATTAGAAAACTAAATCACTACATAGAATGTTACAGTTTTGCACCACATACCAGGAACCTGACAACTGTCCTTTGTTTGAAAGCTTGCTGCATTTATTCTTAATTTTTATGTAAAGCAAGTTTGCTTTCATATATTTTAGCATGCTGAGTTGTCCCATTCATTGAGCAAGCTAGTTAGGAGCTTAATTCAGTGGAGAGATCTTTTTATTATAAGCTACCAATTAAAAAACAAAAAAACAAAAAAATAATGTGCTTCGTTGATGGAAATTAATTTGTTAGTTATGCTAATAATATTATAGCTACTGCTGCTCATATTTTCTCAACATTGTATTTTAGCTATTTGCTGACATTGAAAGTGGCTATATATTAATATTGAATTCTAGCTAAATCCATGGAGGAGAATACATGACATTTCAAAGAAGTCGTATTAGTTCCTCGTGACTGAAATTACAGATACTGCCAGAAAACTTAAACAATAAAATGTGGTGATGATCACTCATATAAGGAATAGTTGGAAAAATCTGCATTCTAGCTTTTAACACTATTCTCTGTCTAAGCAATGAGTAACAAGGGGAAAACACATTGCTGAAATTTTGAACCAAACTCTTTGTACATTTATTTTCAGCTGAATTTTCTTCTTAAGTAGCTGCCACCGTCTCATAGTTTTCTCCAGGCTGGTTTCATGTGCCTGAAAGGCTGTTGAGTTTCACTTTCTTCTTCTTCAGATAAATTCTTTTCTATACACTCATTAACTGAGGTGCCGCTGCAGAGCTGCAACTGTCCTTTGAACGCTGCCGTTATGTCAGTATTGTTGTTTTGCCGTTTGTGGCAGGAGAAAAGCAGGTTTGGGGTTGTTTTGTTTGTTTGTTAGCATTGTATGTGCAATCTGGCATTAATTACCTCTCTTTAATGACCAGATTGCAGCCAATCAGAAGTTGGGATCTGGCGCTGCTCTGGCATTAGCAGCTCATTAATTTGTACCTCCACGCAGAGGTACTGCTGGGGCGCGGGTCCACTTCGTTACAGGGGTACCAGCAAGGGGGAGGGAGGCTCTCAACAAACATTTTTGCTTTTTAGTTTTGATCATGAAGAATGTGACTGATATTTCAGGAGCAATAATACATTGAGGGGGGGTTTAGGTGCATGAAGCGTAAGTTATCAGGAAGCTGGGATAATGGATATGCCAGTGCAGCATGAGCTGCCTGTACTTTAAGTAAGGAGAGTTCCCTGACTGAGTGAGGTCACCTGTACTTTAAAGGAGAGTTACCTTTACATGAGATACTATTGATAAAGGAAATGAGGTTTTCCAGAAAAGCTAACTATCCATCTCTTCATCTGGAAGAAAAGGACTTAGGAAAAACAAAAAAATAAATGCATTTACTTTTAGTGATTCACAGAGAACTTCTATTTGCCTTAATTTCAGTTTAAGTTTAAGATATTGGATATGCAGTTCAAGATAAATTTTTATGGAAATGATGTGGCACCATTCTCAACTTGACCTCTGCTTTTAGAACCACATTCAATTCCTGGTACTGTACTCAAGCATTTTGATGTTCTAACATTCACATTTGCAAATACAGTGAGGTTAGATGTAATCTAAACACCTCACTTTAAATAAATCAATGTTTTTTCTGTAACTGCCTGCTAAGCTTTTTAATGCTGGCCATTACATTTATTTACTCTTTGTTTATGTTCATGTTCTTAAAATGAGAAACTTATATTTTCCAATGAAATAGTCTATGCTTTGTTTTAAGAATTATTGATTTTAATATTCAGTTATTGTGTTTCATTAATAGAATAAGGTATGACAGGCGGCTAAGAGTTTAATGATGAATTACTGGGAATAACCATGTTGCCATAGTACCACATAAAAATAGTAAGTGTACCATGAATTAAAAATCCACTTCATTTTTGTACATTTGTTTCAACACCTTCTTTCCCAGTGCACCTGTGCATTTTAGAATACAAAAAGGCTCCGTGGTCAATACTTGTGATGCAATAGCTTTGTTATCTCTTTCAAAGTTCATTGCAATCTCTTCAATGGTACATTAACCATTTAATCAACCCACCATAAAACAGTCATCCTCAACATACCCTGCATGTCACAAGCAGTATTTTTAGGGAAAAAAAAACTTGGAAAGTGGTTTATTAGTCATCTAGGCAAGACTTTTCAAATGAGAAACCTTTCGATGTCCTTCTCATTCTGCAGCACCATATGCAAGACAGTAGTCATCACTCAAAGGAGAGAACTGATCTCTTGGATTGCCAATGGCAACGCAGTTCCCAAGTGTTGCTCTCTCCTTAGTGTTGCACACACAGGCCAGTTGTGTGGGTAAGAACTCACAAACACTGTATCCATCTAAGCTGAACAACCACTGCATTTAAACTAATAGGAATGTGCTGGGGGATAATATGGAATAAAGCAAAGCTTCCCGAGCACTGGCACCTCCCATAGTTAAAGCCATGCCACAGGTAAGATGGTGCAGAAGCAAAGGACTTGTCCCAGTTCTGTGTGGGGACAAACAGGATGGGGCTGCAGTCCCCTGCTGGAGGCAAGAGCAGAGCCCAGCCAGGTGACTGCATTGTCCTCCCTGCCCATCTTGTGTGGCCCAGCAGGAAGGAGTGGGTGGTGTGGCTGCTGATTTCTGGGAGGGTCAGGAGGTGCAGAGTCTTTCAGAGGAAATGGCTAAAGGTGAGTTTCTACTTTTGGCTAACATTTGACAGCAAGTCTCCAAGACAAAGTGGACCAGAAAGTTCTCTTTGGAGGATAGAATTTTTCAACTGTTCCTTCTATTTGAGCAGGTTGACATCATCAGTAGCAAAGTAAAGACAATTCTGATTGTACTTGCTGCTAAAACAAGAAGCTGAAGCATTTTAAGCTCTTAATTACTTTAGCTACTAATAAAACTTATTGCTTGTGAATTTCTTGGGGCTGTTTCTTTCAGTTGGTAGGTTTACTTCTATTTAAAATGTCATTTAAAGCTACTGACCCTCTCCTAGAAAAGTTATAATGTTATTTATAAAATTACACCTATAAAATGTATTTAACAGTGTTAGAGTGAGGTGATTATGGTTCTTCTTATGTGAACCTGACAATTCAATCAATCATTTCTAGTTTGCAAGGGAGTTTATCAAAAAGAAGCATTTAAAACACTTAAAGCACTTTGATTCTACCTAACCAAAAGTTCTCCATGTCATAATTTATTTACTAAAATTTGCAAAACACAAACTGTGAGTTATATAAAAGTTGATTCATAACTTTTCAATAATATATGAAAGATTAACTACTGAATCATATCCAATCTATTATGATGGAATTTGAGTTCAGATTCTTCTGATAGAAATGTAGATATACTGCTTGTGTATCTACATATTTTATAGTAGATATTAGTGTATCAATTGTAATGAAGGCTATTTGAGTACATTTGTATTGGGAAGAATACAATTCTCTGAAAGAGCAAAATATTGTCAAGATAGAACTGGGAATGGTATTTTTTAATCCTTTGCTATAACTTTTTATTGAAAAATAGGTTTGGAGATGTTAGGTCTTTTGTTCTTTCTCTTTTTACGGAGCAGTAGTGATGAAAATGGCTCTCTAGGATGATTCCTCATTATTGGAATCCTAAATGAAAGGAGTTGCTTGTCCTGCAGCACCAGGCCCTTAGTTTCTCTCTGTGTTTCACAAGACAAGACTTGGATGTCATATTCCTTTTGGTGTGGTGTGTGCATGGGGCTCTGTGAATGAGCTTTTTTCACTCCCTTGGGGACCTTTTTCAAGTGGTTTATGCAGCAGATTACACGCGGAACGTGAATTATTCTGTTTCTTCTCCTTGTAGTGAAAATAACCAAATAGCACCTTAAAATGTTCTTGTTTTTTCCTGATATGTGAGATTTGTGTACAAGCATGTATGTGGAGAAGATGTAATGCTGTAAGTGTGCTTACAAGGGGTGTCTAAGTATAAGCTTCGGATAACTGCATTACTCACAAAGCCATCAGTGAGTTATGCAGGTTGTCCAAAACGAGTGCCAATAAAACCATAATGTGGTAGCTTTTCTGTACATAAAGATGTCATATTTTAAATCTCATAATTTGGAGCATTCCAGGGTTTAAAGCGAGGCTTGCTGTGTGTTCCTTTCAAAAGCCTGGAGCTTTCCTCCACAATGTTGTAAAACTCCTGTTCCTAACTGTGTGAGGCTGCAAGATGCCAGAGCATAAATCTGTCACAGGGTAGAGCTGAACACTGTCAGATTTATACCTTACTATTTAGTTAATTTACTTCTTAAAACCAAGGGTTCAGCTGAAAAATAGGCAACTAAATTAAGAGGCAGATTTAAAAGGTACTTAAGCAATTCTGTTGATGCAAGATGGGGATTTTACGCAGGTTATGAACTTGAACGTTGGCAGGTCAGAGTCTTTTTGTCTGGAATATCAATAAAAGCTGATTTTGTAGGATTTGATCTACCTGTTAAAATGCAATATGCTGTAATACTATAAATGAAAATAAAAAAAGGCTTCCCAAGCAGTTAGGACAAGAAGCCAAAATACACAACTAGAAATTTCTTTCAGTCAAGTCACTGAAGCATTTTTAAATCTCACTTGTCATTTTTTTTTCAGTTCTTCATCTCTTGTCATAGAATGCCCATGTGAGAGAAAGCATGTGTGTATGAAGTTAAAAACAGACCATAACGCACAGTATTTAAAATATCTTCCTGGTGTCTGAAATTTCTAGTTGCCAGGGGAATGGAGGGTTGTCACGTAACAAAACTGGAGATAATTTATTTCAGCCTAATCAGAGTTCAGGGGTCTTCCATTCTTGACCCAGTTAACTGAATTTTCTTTCCTTTTCTGTTTTTTTCTGGGAAATTTTGTTGCTTAGGGGGACAAAAACCCCTCCTTAATTTTCTTTAGAAACAATTAAATATGATAATTCTTCATGCTCTTATTGCATTTTAAATAACAAGGTCCATGATTGAGACCCTTAGCATCTTGTGAAAAATCTAAACAGGAAGCATTATTCCCAGTTTGAGGATTATGGCATTCCTTTGCCAACACCAATATTAGTGCATGGATCTCCTGACTCCTGTGATTAAAGGAAGTTCTTTATTAGTTCTGTGCAGTGTACCCTTCATGTTGTGCTGCTTTCATACACAGGGTTGATAGACTATCAATCTATGTTTTAGATGGTATTTTGCTCTTGGCCTTGAACCACTTTTGAATTGGCAATAGTACCTTATATCTAATTATATAGTACCTTATTATCTAATGTCTAGCTGGGTGTTTTCATTCTAACAACTCAGTGGTTCATAGGTGGATAAAATACCTTTTGTGGCCCAGCAGGTTGCTTGCTGCAGAAGGCATAATAAGGGAAGAGGAGAATTAGCAGGTGAAAAGAAATGTATGTTTGTTTGTTTGTTTGTTTGTTTATTTGTTTGTTTGTTTGTGGAATAGGTTTTTTTTTGCTTTGGGTGCTTTGGAGTTTGGGGTGGTTTGGTTGTTTAGTACACAAAATAGTGTGACATGTTTCTGTAATGTTAAGCCTTTGCTTATACTGTGTGTGTTCATGTGGGGAGGAGACAGCTGCCTAAACATCTCACAAAATAAAAAGAGGAAAGGTGCAATCCTCTCTCAAGTTATTAGATAATAATCAGTAAATACTTCACAATAATTATTAGTGCCTGATGGAAAAACTGCTGCTGAACTGAACAAACTGTATCCTTTATCCATCTCAGCTGCTATATTTCAGCTCTGTTCCCAGTCAAAATTTTTGTCAAGTTTATGTCATCTTTATTGAAAAAAGTAGCATAGATGATCCAGCAGGAAAAGATCAACCTTTCTGGACCTCTCAGTCCTATATGAATTTAGGGTCACATGATCCTCCAACTTTAGAAACAAATAAAAGGGAAAAAATAGAATTTTAATACAAAAATTTCTTAGGCAGTGCAGGAATTATGAAGAAATCCAGTATTGCCATGTCAGATGACAAAGGGAAAAAGGAGAAAACTGGCTCCCTAAAAGTAATGGTTTAAATAAATAGAACAATGTTCCATCACGATCCTTCTCTTCTTTTTACACATGTTTGGTTCAGTCTGGGTTTTGATTTAGGCTTAAACTATTTAGGCTCTAAACTAGTAGTTTAGAGGAAAAAACAATAAATGTTTGGCAGCATTTAGAAAATATATTGGAAAAAAATAGTTTTAAAACATTCCATTTGACATTAGTGAGATGATTATTTTAGTCAGCCTATTCTGCCTGGATGTAGAATTCACGGCTGCTATTTTGTTTGTTTTTTCTCTGTTGCATTGAGGTTATCTAGTTTCAGATACAATCTATTAAGTGGAGTATTTTTTTAGTAGCTGAAGTTTTCCCACCTGTCTACCCTAAAACACCTGCAACATATGTTTGTGTAACCCTGCAATGCTCTGTGGTTTGGGCCTTGAGAAATTCCCCCAGAGCTTTTTGCTTATAAACAGCTGAGCAATTCATTTCTCTGATGACAAGTGTTTTTCCCTTGGCATTGAGGCAATAGCACATTTGCTAAAATACGTCTCATTTTTCCTTACATATATTGAAAATCTTTTTCCATTCTTGTCTCTTATTCTGAACCTTCAGATTTTGTGTAAAATTGTGTTTGGTTTTTTTTCCCCTCGTTAATAAAACTAAAAAGGGAGAAAAGAAAATACCTCAACAAAGAAGAGTGTTATCAAGATCCCTCTACTTGCACCTGTATGTAAACTTTTAAACCTGCTGTGTATTCAAGGGGTGAGATACCAGGTGCATTGTAGAACAGCCTGTGACTTGTGTCACACACGAACACGCTTTGCTATATCCTGTCTGTTCCGTGGGTAACGTGATGCAATTTGTCTCCAGAGGCCAGGGAGGAAAAGGCCAGGGAGGAAAAGGGGTTTACTTGGGAATTTGAGCATGTGGAGCAGGATCCTTAGCTTGTGGAAGCTGCTTTTCAGCAGTTCGTGCAGGTTTAGGGGATCAGCTGCATTCAAGGTGATTCTGAGCCCTGGCCTAGGAAAATTGCAGCTGTGGGTATAAGTTAGTTCAGCCCTGTGGCCCTGGAAGAGGATAAAGGCAAAGAGGAAGTCCCCAAGAACCTCCTGGAAGCCATGGGAATTGGAGTGAGTTAGTCTGGGGCTGGCTGGAATAGACAGGAGGACAGGGAGACTTCAGCAGGCAAATGAGCCGGGACAGGGGGATCTTTTAGCAAAGGAAAGGCTCAGAAGCAGGAGTGCCTCAGAGATACCTGAAACATTTTCCCCTTTGGACTGTGGCTAATACATTTTGAAGAGACAAAGTCCAAAATCACATCTATTTCTGTGTGTTTCTATATGTGAATTTCATACACTGTCCTTTTAAAAGCATAAATTTGAGCATTTTCTAGCAGTTGAAACTATATTCACGCTAAATAGACATTAAAATTTGAAGAATTATAAATCCAGCAGGCTTCTCCTACAAAATGGGTGTGAGAAAAGGGGGGGAAGGGGGTTTGTTCTAGTATTGTATTTCTGCTCTCTCTTTCCTTACTAGGGGAAAACCATATATGTGTTAATCTGTACAATGCCCTCAGCCCTCATACAATTTCTTGGAGCGATTCAACAAACTGTACATTTGAAGGATTAATTTCACTGTCATTTTAACATTATCCTTTTAAGAAAAAAATTATTTTATCAAAATAAACAGTAACAAAATAATGTCCACAAAAAAAAGAAAGGGAATAACTTTACTTATTTAAGTAATGAAAAATACAAATTGGATCTTTCTAAACTGCCCAGTGTAGGAAAAAAACTGATTGCTGTGAATATTTTAAGCAAGAGAGATATGGTTTTTGTAAATAAATTTAGTCCTTAGTTCTGATACATAGGTTGTAATTTAGGAGATAGCTCAAATTGAATGCTTAGAGAAGGGGAATTACTTTAAAGTTTTTAAAAAACAAGCATCGTAATTGTGTAGGTTTTCTGTTCTGCATTTTACATTTAACTTACCAAAATAGTTGAAAAGAATACAAAACTTAAAGGACAACCACAGTGACATAAAGATCATAATCTTCAAAATAATGTATTTTTTACTGTCTGAATTTCAGTTTTCAGAAGTATTTAAATTTTCTGGGGTGATACTTCACAGATACTTGTCTGCTAACATATATATCAGGTTGAATATTGAAAATTTTGAAATATATTGAAAATATAAAATAATTTATTATTCACTATAAAAATATTGAATTTTTTTGAGATATCTCAGTGATGCTACAAAAGAAGTCACAGTAGTAACCCTTGCATTTACTGTATTGCATTTTTAATGTTTTTTCAGAGAGTTTTTTTTCACTGCATGTAATAGTACTTTAAACTGCTGCTTCCTTTGATACCTTTAAACCTCACAGGAATTTAAATAGGCTTCTGTGAAAGTAATGCTTGAGCCTCATTCATATGTTTGAGTTAGATGTTATTCCTATTAATGGCTTTAAGTGCTTAGACAGTAGATCAGCTTTTCATGTCTTCAATTGCTTGCCATTTCTGCATAAATATGTTTCAAGATACTGTTCCAAATTTTCCTTTTGGTTTGGTTTTGGGTTTTATTAAATTCAGAAGCAATGTGTAATAATCTTTTTAATTCAGAAGCAATGTGTAATAATCTATTTTATTATTTCAAGGTACTGTTCCACATGATCTTTTCCTCTTGGTTTTGGGTTTCTATTTAATTCAGAAGCAATGTGTATTAATCATTTTATTATTTATTGGGTGGTGAAAAAGAAATTTCAATGTTTTTGCTAACTATCAATATATACCGAGTTATTGGAAGAAAATTGCAAATCTGGCTAGCACTTTGTAACTTGTACTTTACGAAAAGCTGTCTTATGGCTTAGAAGTGCCCATTATTTTATCCATCTCTTATTCTTCAACCTTACCCTTCAAAATATGTAAAGAAAGAAGTTACTTAATTCATAGGAGAAAAGTTACACTGTTTGATTACTCAGACAGAAGTCTCAGGACCATCAGTTATCCTCATCACGTCAGTTTGGATTTGATTATCATAGAAATGTATTGAATTACCAAACTAGAGCAATAGTAACTAAAGCTGATTCATTGTTATTGCTGTCAGTTGATGAGGACTGACTTTCAAGCTCTATGAATTGGTAGAGTTATTCAAACATTGTTTGTATAACAGGAGATGAAAAATGTAGAACAGCCATTACAGTGTGGGTGGTAGGATAGATGAGAATTTTTTTAATGCTTGTCTAATAGCTTTTAGTTGCTTCATTTTTTAATGACCATTACAAACATATATGTTTAAAATGTTTATTGTGTTTCCAAAGAAAGAAAATGAGACATTTCATACAAGATTAAGTCTAACTGCAGGAAACAATCTGGAAATTCCCACCCTTAAATATGCTTCCAGAAATCAACCTGGCCTTTGGTATCTACCAATTCTATAAATTTTCTTTCCTCCTTTTGTGCTCTTGCAATGTTTTGGTCTTTAAAATTCAAGTCCTGTATCCTCCTCCAAAAACAAGATTTTCAAGGAAGGAGGGCTATCTGTAGGTATGTGGAAAATGAGAGGATAAGACTGTAGATACTCTAGTCTGTAATGAAATCTGAAGAGCAAATATACCATGTGAAACTGAAACACCTGAAGACTGACTCTGTCAAAAAGATAATGTTCTCACCTGTGAACAATGGTTTTGGAAAGGTCAATGCATGGTTCACTAAAACTGTATTTACTACTAGCAGGACTTAAGAAGGCAGATCAGAATATAAGGCAACAGCCAATAAATGATTAAACCTTTGTAGCAAGTACTTAGAAAGTATTTAGATCTCTTTTATACAAATCTGATCACTATGCAGAAATTTTTACCACTTTACCATTTTCTCTTGCACTAGAAATTATTTAAGCCATTTCTCATTTATATATATATTTTTAAGGGCCTCTCTGTACCACTCTGTTATTTCATTTCCATCTGCATGCAAGTTTTTTTTACTTAAAAATATTTGCTTTTCCCTCCAAATAGTGTCCTTCAGGATGGATGCAATCGATCATGATACTTTATGCATATACTGCAGTCTATGCTTAATGTTCAATGGATTCTTAGATCCTAAAAGGATGATTTCAGGACTACTGAAGGCAGCATATTCCATGAGAGTTTCATTGTGTCAGAAGTGGACAATAACAAGTGGATTCTGGTTTCAATATTAATTATATACATTTTATTATAGAACAACAGTTCTTTATTCATGGCCTCGGTTTTCAGTAGGGTGAAACTTGGAGAGGAAAAATAGGCTCTGTGTGCCATCTAGTGGGATTGTTCAGGCTGTCTCACTAAAATTAATTCTTTGCTTAACAGAGATACTGCTAGTGATGTATTCAGTTCAAAATAATTGCTATAGTTTCTCCATACTATTACCATTTTCTTTAAAAGCATAGCACTTTAGCTTGGAGGTGGTCAAATTCTATACCTGACCTGCAGGAAGAAATCATATCTGTATCTGATCTTGTGCAAGAATTATTGATTTAATTAGGAATGTAACCACTACAGCAAACAGACTCTTCCATGTGGAAGAGTACTGATTTCCGTGAGCATGGAATGGACTTACAGGTAGAATTTGGTTTGATGTTAAGTATTTTGAGTCTTCACTTTAATGTAAATGACATTACTGCCTCGAAAAAATAAGATCCCAGGAAAACAAATTGTTCTGTAAGTTTCTATTCGTCTTTAATGAACATATTTCATGTCTCTGCTTAAAGTGTCCCAGAAATTTACAATGAAGTACTTCTTTTATTTTTTAGCGAAATCCAAGACCGGTGACTCATCAGTTCCAACAAAATTTAGATTATTACAAAGCACGTGGAGCAGACTTGATGAACAAAACCCGGTAAGCTATTTCTAAATATATATTCAGCAAATTAAGACTTTACATTAAAACATGTTTCAGAAGTCATGTTTATACTAAACAGGAATTACATAAGCAGTATTAGAAGCGTTTATTTCAAATCTGTCCCTTAACTATTATTACATTAAAAAATTGAAGTTTTTACTTGTAGTATTGCAGTCACTTGCTGGCATAATTTTAATGGAGGCTGACGACACTTTTACACAGTGACAAGTATCCTAAAAACGGAGTAAAACACTGCCAATGGGAGTTCTGTAGCTGAACTAATTCTGATGATAATGCACCTAATTATAAGCTGGAGTATCCATGTACCAGAAGCTAAGTTAAGTTGAATTAATGTAAATCCAGTTTGAAGTAATTTTTACAAAACTTTACCTCTCGTCTTTTAGAAGTGGTTTGTATCAATAACGCCAAAATTCCTCATCAAGGCCATATTATCTGGGTGGCCAGAAGGTGGGTGCCAGTGGCAGGTGACTGCTGGTGGCTGCAGGTCAGTCCAGCACAAGAGATAATGCTTCAATTGACACAGTCACAGGCAGTTTCTTGGGCTGCACATGGCCCCAGCCGTTCACTCTGCCTGCTGATTCATGGGAACTTGCTGCCTTTTGGACTTTTGCATCGCTGTCACATTCTGTTGAAATCAGCTACATTAAAAGCCAACTCAAATTAAAATGGTGTCGTTTGAGAAGCTTTTAAAAAGGGACAAAGAAGCATAAATTAAAGCTAAGTAGAGTGACTACAAAACTGCCTTTTTCTTTATAATTCAGGCTTTAAAGTTGAGAACAGGTGTCAAAAATTGCTGCATTCTATTGCATTTTCTTAATGTTTTTACTTATTCTTTTGAAAAATTATCTGCAGTGTTGCCTAAACTGGAAAAATAAGTTGTTTGAAGTTTCAAAAAGAAAGATTTCAAGGATTTTGAAAAAGCAAGTAAATCATAAAGCCCAAACAAGAATGACACCTGCTGGAAGCCTAAATTCCAAGAAGAATTGATTAAATCTATATAGGAATATAAATTATTTGCACACATAGACTACACACCAAATGAGATAAGAAGTTGTTTAGAATAATTCAGATAGAAGAAAATCTGGGATAAATTCATCTCAAGACAGGAATGCTTAGAATAGGTCAAATGTGATAAAGCTGTTTAAGATTGGACTAGGGAGAGAATTGGAAGTTGTACATTAGGAAATGTTTCTGCAGTGAGCAGAGATGTATTAAATCAAGTACTAGGTCTATTTCATCTTTAATTCCACAGGCTCAGTGATATGTTTAAAATATCTTGACAAATCTCTACTATATATTGCTTATTTTATCACATATAAAACTTTTTAATCGGTCATATTCATCTATTTGTCTCTCATCTCTTGTAATGATTACTTACTGAAAAGAGAAATGCCTTTGAATAAGGCCTCCAAAACAAAACATTTCCATCTTAGCAGAAAACTGCAGAGATTGAATCATCTTCCTACTGCTAGTTTAAAAATACACCATTCACAGTCAAGGTCAATGATGCTTATTGTGATGAAACAAAATTGTTTGCTTCGTGGATGGAATTCATGTCTCCTTGATACTCATATTTTTAAACTGATGCCTTACTTTTAAATGCATCTGCTGATAACTCTACAATGTAAATCAATCAGTATGTTTCTTGTAATTGTTGTGCATGTCTGGTACATTTAGATGGCTAAAATGTAGATTGATCCATATTTGATGGCTGTAATCATCCTTTGCATTAATATATCAGACATTTAAATGGTAAGAAGTAGACACATTGTTCTTATTTTACTGAACTTCAGCTCACTTTTAATATAAGTCCTCCAGAAATGTAGCACCCCACTATTGTTCATTTTCTGAAGCTGTCATTCAGAGAAATTGCACAGATTTTACTTCACAATACATTTTTTAAAACCACCTCTTGAAAAGATATTTAGATAGCATCATTATTTATTTTTCATTAATTTATACATGTTCTGAGGTGATCATTAGCAGTGTCAGTTCATAGCACAGCCTAATCACACCACAGGTTATTAGGAGCTGTGATAACTATCCTTTCCAGTTGTCATGTACTTCTAAAACATTCTTGCATTTTACTGTTGGAAGCATTTTTAAAAATAGTGTTTTGGACATAAAGGCTTGGCAATTGTTCATGTTTATTGTTCCGGTAAAATGAAGTTTTTTTCAAAAAGTCTCTTTCCAACCATCTGAAAAATGCAAATAAACTAATTTGTTTTAGTGTACATACATATCAAAGCAGCAAATCAAACAGTGTAGAATTAAAACTGACACCTTTTTATTAAGCAAAATATAGCTGGAAAAATAAAGAAACAAGAAAGAAACAATCTGCTAGACACAAATACACAAGCCTCTGTATAAGCTTTGTTTCCTGCATCTGTGTACTGTCACAATTCCCATCATATATGAAGCTCAAAGTGTCCAGTGGCTTTGTTGCTCAGGTGGCCTGTCAGTGTAAATCACGTACTTTCAGCAAATTTTTTGTGCAAAGTCAAGGGGGTTTATTAGTGATTGCCAAGGTTCTAGGTTTAGAGACAATGTAAACCTAGGACTCAATGTGCAAGCCATTATCTTCCTTCTAAGTTAATGTTTCAGGTGAGTGAGTGATATGTACCACCCCAAACTCCAACTTTAGTGATTGTTTTCAGTAAACGGAGGGAAAAAGTACACTATGGGTTCTGAATCTCACCCATATTACTGGTATGACCCCCAAAATTGGCAATGTAATGAGATTTATTGCCAACTGTTGATAACTGATTGAGATCCCATTCAGCTTGATCTTATCTGTTAGCAGGTTCCTATTAAAAAAAAAAAAAATAGAAAACTCAGCCTACTACAGGCAGATTATTAAAAAGAAGCAATCCATTGAGTGTTGATTCATGTACCCAACTCCTTTTCTTGTCCGGCATAATTCACTAGAACAGCAACTTCACTTTGAAATGCTGACATTTGTGCTCCTGTGTCTACCACAAAAATAACCAAATATTTTAAATGGCCCAAGGGAAAAGTGATTATCAAATCTCCCTGGCTGTTTTCTGTGAGCCTTCACATATCAATCCACTCCATCCAGTGGCTATCCCTCACTCCGGACTGGTTAATCTGGTAAATCCAGGCTCTGGAGGGTCTGAGAGGACCAAAGTGTTGGACTCCTCAGGGGAGTGACTCATGTCCTTTGATCTTCAGTGGGAGTGTTCTGGCATCCTTCCTGGCAAAAGAAGCCAGTAAAAATCTCGAGGGGTTGGTCTGGACAGGTTACCCCTTAGTGGCTGAAGTTGTTTAACAGCTTGGACTTAAGATATTTCTCAGATGGAATCTCAGCTTTAGTCTCATGACGTACATTTCACACTGCTGTTGTTGCTTCCCCCACCTTTTCAGGGGGGTCTCCTCTAATTATTCTCATTTCCAGTGGGAGTGAGACTGTTCATTGCACAGCCTGAGCAATGCTGGGTGAATGTTCATACCCTTGAAGGAGGCTGTTTAAGGTGTATTGCCCTCCCTTCCAAGCTTTGCCAGCTGAGCAGTGGTTAAAGTCACAGTATGGGCATTCAATTGCCTGAAATAAACTGGAAACCACAACTCTCTGTTGGCTCCTTCACCACCCAGGCAGGACAATTAGAAGGGGACTTTGAGACCAACCCATCAATGCTCAATCACATGGGTGCTTATATTGTGGCTATTGAGTTTGCAGTGGTGGTGTTGCACTGTTAGTGGAACCAAATCAGCTATAACTTCAGAAATTCCATTTTGTGCTGCAGCAAAGACCCAGCACTGTAATCCTTGAATCATTCAGTGCAGGCACCGCATGGAGTGAGTGCACTACTGTCTCTGGACTTCTTTTAGAGTCAGGTTCAGCAGGGTCAGGGTCAGGAGCCATCAAACATCCAAAAACTCTCCTCCTCCCCTTCAGTTGGGAGGTGCAAACCTGGCCTCAGCAAAGCACCTGAAGCTTTTACAAATCAGTGATTGTTTGAGTCACTAACCATTAACACTTCAGTCTCACAGCTACTCAGTTTGTTTTTGAAACCATTTGGACCTCCTGCAACAGTATTTTATACAGTTCTGCACGTGCCTTCCTCGTAGTGACTTTGTCATTCACTCTCAGATGACTGTGGAGGGACCTTCTGTAACACCAGCAGCAATCAATAAAATCAGGAGGCACAGAAACATCCTGTAATTATTATCCACCAATCATTCTTTCCCAGCTTCCATAAACTGGGAAGCAACACTTGATCCCAGTCTCTGCACTGCTGTTCCTTCTAAAACATTCTAGATGCCATCTTTCTTGATCACCAGTTTATATGGCAGAAGCACCCCATACGGCTTGGGGCTGTATCTTGTGAGTGTGAGGCTCTCATACTGCCTTCTGATAGCTCTCCTTTTCTGTCTATTCTGAGTATGTATTCTGATTCTAAACAACTCAGGTGTTGTTATTTTCTGGATATGTTCTATATGTGTGTGCATGTTTGTATTGTGTATTCTAAAAAAAACCCATCTCTGGAGACAAATAGAGAAATTAGAGGAAGAGCAAAATCAAAATTACTCTTCCAGGTGTCTGCAGAAGTTACAAATTACCCATATTAATTCATTTGTAGTTTATTTTTAGTTTATCTTCCCCAAAACATTGTAAAGCTATTTTTCCCCAGTACAATGATTGTGTTGGTTTTAATTACATTTCTTCATGTTTTTAAAGGACAGCTATTTATATCATGGAAGTACAGATTAGTAAAGTAAAACCTCAGGAGTGAAAAGGTCTTTGTGGTTGTGATATATTTCTGTGAAGGGTATTTCAACCGTTAATTATATAAGGCAGGGAATTATTGCATGAACAACTAGGAATGGCTTTGCTAATCTGTGGGTTATGTGAACACTTCCATTGGGAATTAAAAGGTTCTTTGCCTCTTTATTTTAGACAAATTAAATGGTTTGACAATTTCTTCATTCTTAATGTTGCATGTAACTGAAGTGAATTAAATAGCCACTGTAGTTAAAAATAAAAAGTAACAATTATAAGGATTGTGATTCAATATATGTGTTATACCCTGAAGCAGATCTTCAGCAAAATCACTTTGGAAATAAGATTCCTGTTAAAAAGTGCTTGGCTTAAAATGATTGGGCTGGGCAGAAGGTGAACTCAGAGCAAGAGACATCTAGCTCTGCCAGTCTAAAAGGACAGTCCAGTGCTTTGCTTGCTGAAAGAAATGTTTGTGGTTGACTCATTTTAAACATTGGAGAGAATTTAATCTAACAGAAATAAATATTAAAGCAGTCCTCAAAGAATTGCAAAAATTCAATTTTATAAAGTTTTTCATTCTGTAGAGCCTGGATTGCTATTTATCACTCTTCTTTTTTCTTTTTTTTAATTTAGGAAGGCAAATTTAAAAAAATAAGGAAAATTGGTACAAACTCACTTTGTTTGGAGTTAGTCTGCATTTTTCAGGGAGAAGGACCAAAAAAAATTGTCCACTTCTGGTTGGGAAAAAATTGATACCACACCCAGTCCCTGTGGTCTCTGCGTGTATTCCAGTGCAACTGTAGTAAAACACCTTCTCTGTAATGTTCAAATCTTGGATTTTTATCTCCATGTTTTGAAGAACTATGCATGTATGGCTGTGCCTGTGCAAACCATTGGCAATGATGCAATGATTTCTCCTCTTCTTTTCTCAGTGCCAGTGCTAAAGCCGCCCCTCTGAACATCAACAAAGTCTCCAACAGCTTACTGAATTTTGGCCGAAAGCTCATTGCTCCGGCCATGGCTTCGGGTGGGGCAGTGGGCACTCCTGCTGGCGGGAGCGGCTTCCCTCCCTCTTCAATGCCAAGCAGGAGCACAGTGGAAGCCTCTCAGCACCAGCAGCACCACCAGCAGCAGCAGCACCACCACCACCACCACCAGTCACAGCAGCAGAGGATGATGAAGTCTGAGAGCATGCCAGTTCAGCTGGGCAAAGGTAAGGGGGAAAGGTGTGGCAGCACCGTGACTGAGGGAAGCTTTGTCATACATCTTCAGGGCTGAAGTTCTTTCTTCTGTTGATTTTTATATCAGTGTGCACATATTTTGAGGAAACAGTAAAAAAAGTATTTTGTTAGTCAGGATGCTTATGCCAAGTACAACAGCACGTTTGCACTGCAATACAGAATTAGATCTTATCTCAAGAATGTTAAAATACTGTAAGAAGTTTTGAACTTCTAAAAATGTATGACCAGAAACTGCATCAGACAGGCCAACAAACTAATCATTACCATATGAAACATGAGCCAGTTAACTTTTCAGATTTTTACATGCAACCTTTTTTTAAATGGAAGACTTAATTTCATACATGTCTTTCAGGTTATTGGCAAAAAATCACATGCATAACAGTATTAGCTAAATACATAATAATAAGTGAAGGAAGTTGGAGAGGAATTCTTAATAAAGAAATTCTTATTCCCTTTAGAATGTGTGGAGCTTATTTTAGAAATTATTTGAACCATAATATGAATTTGTCTTTTAGCATGACCCTCTGCACTTTATTTAGTAAACACTGTGTCTTTTTCTTAAGCCTTTCTTTTTATATTTCTTGAGGACAGCTTATTCAAACAACAAACTCACAAGCTCAGCTTTGGTAGTTGTTTGCTATACTCTGCCACACTCAAGGTAGGTTACTGCTTTTCACCTCCAGCCAGCCCATGGCAGTATGCGCTTTTCAAGGAGTATGTAGAGCAAAACAGTACCTGCTGCTTTTATCAACTCATCCAGTGTCAGGGTTATGAGCTTGAGGGCTGGTGCTGGTTGACCTAAACCTTGGCATAGGATTGCATCTTTTTATTTTTTTTCACCAGATTTGAAAGTGTAAAAGAAGGGAAATAACACTTCATAGCTGCAGTTGGTGTTCTCTCACTTTGCTGTGGCACCCATATGGTCCAAAGGCCCTTTCATGATGCATGGCATCCCCAGCAGACACTGAGGGAGCCAAATGGAAAGGTACAGCTGTTCTTTCGGAGCAGGCACATACAGACATTTCTGTAAGGGCCACTGCAGCTGCTTGGCAAAATCTAGATATGCAGCTTCTCTCAGTTACAGGAGAATCTCAAAACTTGCTCCAGCAAGGGTTTTACAGTACAGAGGTAAAACTGAAATGCAGTGAAACTTTGATACAAATCCTGTTCACAACAATGGAAGTAAAATTAGGTGTAGAACAAAATTATTTACACCGTTTCAGAGAGACTTTTTCTTTGCTTTTTTAAGAGTTTTCCATAGTTCTCTTATCACATTATTCTCTTCCCCCCTTTTGAGTTTAAAAGTGGTTCTTGGGTAGCTGTTTTCTTTCACTGCTTAATGTAGTAAAAGCACACCATTTGAAAAGACTTCTATAGATGGGATTGATTGTAGCTTAATCTTGATGTGGCTGCTAAAGGATGGCCTGTTGTATGGGCCAATTAACATTTATAATCAGAAAATGCACCTGATACTTTCCATACAAGAATCAGAATAACAAATTGTAGTTATGTTTGGTCATTGTTATGTACAAGCTGTGCACATATTGCTTTATCAACAGGAATATGGAGATTTGGTAAAGTTATGAAGAATGTATGATGTAGGGCACAAAGCATTTTCATGGTAAGTGGAAAAAACATACTGCAGCTTCCTCTTAGTATATTCTGTCTATCCATATTTGGTACAGCCTTTGCAAAGTAATTTAAGGGCAAAAAATGTAAATACACTATTTTTTAATAGGTTCAGATGACAGAGTTTTGTTTTACATATTAGTGACATTATTCTGGCGTTTGATGTTCCAGACCTGTACAGTTATAAGTATTTTGCCTGTAATTGTATAAAAATTTCAAATGATGGCAGCTATGCTTGCAAGTGCCATACTTTGTATTTTTAAAGAGACACAAAAGGAAATAGAAAGTATTTTAGAGGGTCCCCAGTGAATTCTCTCTGAAGTAAGTTTAAATGTTCAGCGAAAAAATCCCTATTTGCTGCACCATGGTGGAGACACACTAAAAAGTCTTTTGAAGCTTGCTGCAGTGACCTTTGTAAACAGCACAAGCTCCATCACACCTTAAAAGCAAGAGTAAGTCTTTTCTGTTCTGTGGAGGACAGTAACACCACCTCAAAAAAGATCTGTACAGAAAATCCAGTGAATGAGGGTACTCTCCACAGCTGCCAGTACTTCTGTCCTGGGCATTGAGATTCAGGATTTAAAATATATTCATACTCTTAGAAGCTCTCATTTCACTCATGTTTGTGCTGAACTTTTTAGCTTCTACGCTGGCTTTTTTTCTAGCTCTGGATTCTGCTGTAGTTTTTTGAGTATCTAAAAACTACTTGGCAAGGCTCCCAAATTACTAACTAGCTGTCACTAATTGTCTCCTGTTCTTGTTCTTCCCTGTATGTTCAGCTCTCCTCAGCCTCCTGGAGCCTAGTTATTTAGCTGAGGTAGGCAGAGACATGGATTTAGGATTTAAATTGAAAGACATTTGCACTTCCAGCTGATGTAATACTCACAGATGTTCAGTTGGACAGTATAACAGGCCAAAGTGCTGTAAATCTAACGGGCATCAAGCCATAAAATAAGTAATCCATTTTTTTCTTACTTGTCTTTTCAGGTTTGAATGCTGAAGTAGTGCTGATAATTTAAATTAATATGTAGAGATTTGTACGTTTGAAGAGATTAAATTAACTGGCTGATCTACTTTGTGAAGAAGTCCTTGATAGCAAAATACCTTGCAGGACTGTCAAAATAATCCTCTCCCAGTTTTAACAGCTCTGTTTCAACAGAGTTACCACTCACAAACCAGCTACCATTCATGCTGCCATACTCTAGATGAGGGATGATTGGGTTACATAATCAGTTGTAATTACTTCTCACTCCAAAGTTTTGGTACTTGCTGAATTTCTGTATGAAAAAAAATGCATATAATTTAGATAATGTAAATGGAAAAAGAACAGACGGGAAAAAAAACCCAACCATAATTGCAAGCCTGTAATTCCAGATGAGTCTTCAGCATTACAAATCACAGCTGAACAAAGTATCCAGACATCTCATTGGAAATTCAGTTCCTCCTAATAATATATTAGTACCGTTCAGCCTGTCCTCAGCACAGAAGAAGATCGGGTATCATTACTGATTACTTATGCAAGGTAGCCTGCTATCAGAAGAGGGATTAAAACATTCTCTTGATCCTGCACAGTGAAGTAATTCATTGGCACAAAAGTTGAATTCAGATACTGAGTTTATTGGATTTTCAGTTGAGGTGGTTATTTTGAAAGATAAAAGAAATTATAATGAAAAAAATGGGAAAAAAAGCTCAATAATTGCCCTGTGTGTTCCAGTGGATCCTTCATCATTCAGAAACTGGATATTCTTTGATTACCAAATGGCAGTGTATTGCCAAGAAAAAAAAGCATTTCTCTTTCTCTTCTTCCCTGATAGTGCCAGATACAGTTTTCCTTCTAGGTCATTTCATGGTGAAACCCAAAAGGTTTTGATTTAAATGCAGCTCTATCACAAGGACACATTAGAGGACCAGTTAAA
Source organism: Molothrus aeneus (assembly GCF_037042795.1). NCBI lineage: Eukaryota > Metazoa > Chordata > Aves > Passeriformes > Icteridae > Molothrus > Molothrus aeneus. Next base: position 36,282,133 of record NC_089646.1, on the reverse strand, counting down.
AGACAAAGTTCTGCCAAAACTGTATTTAAAGAGTTTCCAGGCTACTCTTTGTTTTTATGAGTTGATACTACTATGGTATTTGTTGTAACACAAACAGAATTTCCATAGTCAACATGTATGCCCTAAAGAAATGATCCCCGCAATTTAGAATTATTTATAAAGTTAAATAATTATTTAGAATTATTTATTTATCTCTAGAAAATGAGTATGCTTTTCATGTGGATAAAGAAATTGTCCTCATTAATAGCAGAAATGAGTACAAATTAAAGGAGTAAAACACAGATTGACAAATGTGTTTTTTTTCTTTTTAAAAAACATATAAATATACATATTATTAGGCAATTATGAATCTTTTGACAGCAAGGATACAACTTCTGAGCTCCACAATATAAGAGAGACATGGAGTGAGTCCTGTGGAGGGCTCCGAAGATTAGGGGACTGGAGCACCTCACGAGAAAATTGAGGGAGCTGGAACTCTTTGGCCTTGAGAAGAGAAGATAGACAAGGGATAGTGTCTACAGGGAGGTGTGAGGAGGGTGGAGCCCCCAAGTCTTTTCTTGGTGGTGCCAAGAAGTAGAACAAAAGGCAATGGGCAGAAACTGATGCACAGGAAATGTTGCCTGAATATGAGGAAGAACTTCCTTACTGTGCGAGTGACTGTGCCTTGGAACAGATTGCCCAGTGGAGTTGTGGAGTCCCCTTTGCCGGAGATACTCAAAAGCCATCAGGACACAGTCCTGAGTAACGAGTCCTAAGGGACCCTGCTTGAGCAAGGGGCTTGGGCCAGTGGTCTTCCAACCTCAGCCATTCTGTGAAGCCCTCAAATAGCAGAATAGCACTGTCTCTGTAAACTGCCAGCAAAAAACGGTTTTGACTCTTAAGTTTAGATTTTGATCTAAATCATCACTTAAAAGCACTGGGGTTCTGCAGCCTGTGACAACTGGTTATCCAACCTTCCCCTTTCCTTTTGCCTGTCCCTACAGCGCTCTCTCACAATGTCCTCTCTGTTCAAAGCAGGGTGCTCCGGCTGAACCCCCAAAGCCGCGGCTCTTCCCTCGGGCGAGCTGCAGCGGCGGGGCCGCGCTAACGCTGTTGTTTGTTTGCCAGGCGAGGCGGGCGAGGCGGCGCCGCCGGGGCCGGCCCAGGCCCAGCAGCACAGCCCGGCCAGCGCAGGTAGGCCCGGGCGGCGCCCGCCGGCACCGCCGCTGTCCCGCCAGCGAGCGCCGCTGTAGTGCCGGCAGAGAGCTCCGCTCTGCGCGTCCTGCCGAGCTCTGTGTGTGTGTGTGTCTGTGTCTGTGTCTGTGTGTCTGTCTGTCTGTGTCTGTGTGTGTCTGTCTGTGTGTGTCTGTGTTTGTGTGTGAGGGGGTGTGTGTGTCTGTGTGTCTGTGTGTGTCTGTGTTTGTGTGTGAGGGGGTGTGTGTGTCTGTGTCCGTGTGTCTGTGTGTCTGTGTGTGTCTCTCTGTGTGTGTGTCTCTGTGTGTCTGTGTGTGTCTGTGTGTGTCTGTGTGTCTGTGTGTGTGTCTCTGTGTCTGTGTGTGTGTCTCTGTGTCTGTGTCTGTGTGTGTCTCTGCGCCTGTCTGTGTGTGTGTCTGTGTCTCTGTCTGTCTGTGTGTCTGTCTGCCTGCATGTCTGCATGTGTGGTGGTTTGTGTCTGACTCTGTGTGTCTTGTGCATGCATCTGTGGGTTTGTGTGTGTCTCTGTGTGTCCGTGTGTCTGTCTGTATGTCTCTGTGTGTCTGTGTCTCTTCACAGGCATCCACCGTGCGTCAGCATCTATCTGTGCTACAAACCTCTGTGCTCTTGCACTTTGTAGCCCATTTCCCACTCTGTCATCAGGGCCAATTCCACCATCATTGTCCCTTTTAGCTGCATTACTTCCCTCCTGTTATATTTGGGGCAGGTATTTTGGGCCGAACATCTGCTGTGGTGCACTTGACTTAACAGGGAGCTTACCTGCCTTGGCTGAAATAAAAAGTACATGGATTTGTGTGATGAGGTGGTTTGAATGAATTTTGAAAGTGCTGGAAGCCTTTGCTCCAATTTCACTGCAGGAGAAAAAGGAAACTAATTTATCTGAAAAGTTTTATAAAACTCATCTCATTCTTTTTGCAAATTTTAATACTCTACATCCTCACTATAGCAAATGCAGACAGATGAGCAGATCTGAATGGTTTTGAATTATATATAGTGCCATACTTCTGATCTTCTTGGTGCCTTTTTCCTTGCTCTTCTTATAACTATGAAAGGTATTCTTTTCCTCTGTAGGGACCAAACAGAATGAGCCATCAGTTTTGTATGTCTTTTTTGCACGTTCCTCTGATTTTTCATGTGTTTTAGCAGGGACCGCCAGTGTTCCTGGTTATCTCCCCCATAACTTTACTCAAACTTAGTAAGACCTGAAGCTCACTTTCCTTTAATTGTAAGTCTTGTCCTCCTTGCCATCACCTTTTACTTTATTATATGGCCTAATTTTTGATCACATTAAATTTAAATTATCATTCTCTGCAAGACATCAGAGGTCTCCATGATACCAACAGGTTGGTCCCTTTTTCCACTGCCCCATCTGTGTGTTTTCCAAATGGTTTTGAGGCAGAGCATTTCTCACCCTGGGGTCAGTCTCAGCATCATTAGCAACAGGCAAGTAGTAAGCCACTTAGAAGCCAGCCCATGGAGATAACATTGCTCCTTTTTGCCTCAGAAATTGATGTATTTTTAGTGTGTGAAATCCTATGCATCATTACTGTGAACTATTTATGCATTTCAGAATGCATATACATATATATATATATATATATATATATATGTGTGTGTGTGTGTATATATTTGAAACATCCTACATGGTAATGTATTTTGACTTCTGCATACGTCAGGGATCCTTCCATATTTGTTCTGTGTGCTTCATAAGCATGTATTTGATTTCCATGTTTATGGAGTTTCTTCAGCCTGTTTTATATAGGCTTTAGGACCTTCTGGTATATGCTTAGATGGTCAGAGATTAGATTTCTCTAATGTTTTTTAAGGAGCTATAATGTATTTATCTGATATTGACAGAATGAGCAGACAAAAATGAGAGTTTTGATTCAGTAGTGTTCTCAGGTTGCTGATTAAGCTGCTCAAGAAGAAGGACACGATTTTAGTTATTAACTGTACTTTATTGCAATCTTTATGCATTTTGATTCTACATGACGGGTAAGACTTCTTTTTTTCTTTTTCCTTTTTTTTTTTTTTGAGGAATAATACAAAATTAGAAACTCTGTCCCATTACCTTCTTGTCAAGAGAGTGCAGAATGTACCACACTGCACATTAAGAAAGATGTAAAATCAGTAAGACACAGAACAGTGAAGGTACAAATGGCATTTGTGCCATTGTCCTGAGATCCTAAAGTCTGTGTGCTGGTACTACGGTGTTGTTTCCAAAGTTATGTGAGGGTTGTTAATGCCTCAGTGCACAGTGCATACATGATACATGTGAAGGACTTCAGAAGCAATGTGGTGACTCAGTTAAATGTTGTTGCAGCAGCTTCCTTAAGAGTTGGACTCAATGATCTTTGTGGGTCCCTTCCAAGTCACCAAGTCAGAATATTCTGTGATTCATTACATTTCTGTGTTGGGAAAATCGGAAAATCATAGATGTCTTTTATCTTTTCTCTTTCTTGTCTTTTTTTCTTTTTTTTTTTTTTTTTTTTTTTTTTTTTTTGACATTAGGGGAAAAACATATGATTGGTGTGACCTGTCTTTCAGTTTTCATATTTACAGTTGTAAAAACCATGACTCCTCTGGAAATTAGAAGACTATCACAATCCAAGGTTCCTGCTTTATGAGTTGCAGCACACTGTATTATTCATAAGCGCTGTTCTTTCTGTCTTAATTCTCAATTATATCCCCAGATAATCCATGTCACAGCACTGTTCACAGGGTTGGATGCAAAATAAAAAAAATAGTGTTTCCTAATAATAATTTCCCCAGATTTGCTTGTTCATGCAGAAGGATCAGGTGCATCCTAACCTTTCTTCTTACTTGGGTATCAAACATACAGATGCAGTATTTTTATCACTTCTACTTTACTGTATCTCTGTCTTAGTTTAACTAGATCTTGTATTGTTCTTATTTTTTATTTTCATTATATAATTTAAGGCCATGAGAACCAAACTGTTCAAAGCTCTTGATGTTACTTGAGCAAATTCCTTTTTAGGACACTTGTATTATTCTGTCCACAAAATCTTGTTTGGTTATGCAAGTAGTTGCATATTCTGTTCCTCTGAACTGTGATCCATCTTTTGAAGTGTAGCTGTTTGCAGTGACCATGAGGACACTTCTCTGTCTTTTCATTTTCTTACTATATTTTTGACATTTTTTTCCTTAGAGCTGTAAGACAGATTATAGAAAAAAAAAATCTTCATACATCATTTTTTTCCATTGTTTTACCAAGCTGTATTATTTCATGTGTTTGTGTTCCTCAAATATATTTAAAGTGTTCTTCTCTCAATATTATCTGTTAATTTTTATCACATAATCTGCTTATTTGCAGGTGAATTGTGTTAAGTCCAGGCCATACAGTGAAGCATATGTGAAAAATATACATTGCTCATTGTTTAAGTTTTTTGTTTGTTTTTTTAATCTTCACCCTATAAGGAATATATCTTCTTATTACTAGGATGGTAAAGAGAGGCTATTTAATATGATATAGACTTAGTAAATATTTTTCTGTTGCACTTTACTCTGTCCACCAAATACTTTTTTCTTACGTTTAGCATTTATATTGGCTTCTCTTGCTTAGCTGTGTGAATTGCTTTTATAAATGCTTTATTTGCTAAAATATGTGATTCCATCTGTTCCAAAACTATTTTTAAGTTTACCTACTTCAAAAGCACACTTCCATTTGCCACTATGAAATGCATAAAAAGTCTTTTTTCTTACATAAAGGCAACTATAAGGATAACAATGTTGCCAAGTGACATGATTTTATCCGAAAATTAGAAAATTTCTAAAAATTTCCTTGCAACTAAATAATTTCCGCTGTTTGCCATGCAGTCTTTTTTCCTTTTTCATCTCCAGAATTATTTACAGTGCACATGATTTATGCATATCCCATTTTTCTATAAAATGGGAAGGCAGAAGTTAAGTGAGATCTGCAAGAGCATCAGTCTCATGCACTTTTAAGGAAGCTTCTCGGACTAGATGGTAGGTAGTAAGTGCCTGGAGGAGGACTGTGAAGAAACAGAAAAATCCAGTTGAATGAAGTTGGTGGGAAGTAAAAAATATGTAAAGAAATAAGTTAGAATAAGAAGTTGCAGAAGAGGCAGTATGGAGGGATCTGAAGAAGAGATGGAGGCAGACAGGAAGGTGCACAGAAACAGAGCATAAAATGTAGGAGGGTTGTGGGGGAAGTGAGCAGAAAAAAGCCACAGAGAATGAAGGACAAGATGGGAAGCAATTTATATGAGTTTTCTTCTAGAAAATGTTCAGCATGTTAAACCCAGATCCTTTCTTGGGTTTTGTCATTTAAGGTCTGTTTGTTCACACGTAATGTTTTGTTCTTTGCTAGTTCAGTCTCTTTGCATTTAACAGTCTCCTTGCAAAAAGTATATTTCAAATAAATCTGTATTTATTCCCTTAAGAAACTGTGAAAGATTTGATTGCAGAGAGTCACACTTAATGCTATAGGTGGTAACATGAAAGCATACCAAAAAAAGAAGAAAGGAAAGAGGGAAACATAAACCCTCTCATCAGAATAGCCATCAAACAAGAGATAGGGAGAATTCTTGAGCATTAGCTTTTTGTGCTATTTAACTTTTTCCCAGAATGGAAAACTCTGCAATTTCATGGAGTCATTCGAGCTTGACTTCATCATACACATGATAAAAAGATTTTTTTAAACTAGCATCTGTCCTAAGGCAACATTTTTTTAATGAAAGTTGATGAAAACTGACATACTGGAGTTTTTTTCCTCCTGGAAAAATGAAAACAAAATTTTGATTTAAATATTTGAAAACACTTTGTAAGCCTCAACTAGAAGAAAACTAGCCTTATCAGAGGCTGCCTGATGCATACACTGCCATGGTGATCCAGCCCAGGCTTCTCCCTACCTGTCTTCACTATGATAGTGGACAATGCTGGATTCATTTCAAAAGCTCCATGAAATGACAAGAGGTAACTATTAAGTAGACTTCATCAAAGTGTCTGTTAGGTGGTGATGGCCTTAAAATTTGAAGCATGAGAGCTTATGTTTATTTCCAAACTTAACTTACTTTTTCTCTTGCTTCAAGTCTAAATATTGTGATCTAGATCTTCAGTGTTCCAACCCACTTTTGGAATCTGAAGTTCTTGTTAACATTCTTTGCCAAGCTTTATAGTTGGGAAAAACTATTTCCATTGTAGTGTTGATGATATCAGATTTATTTTTTTTTTAGTTTTATGAGATGGTACTTTGCTCATTTTGCCACACAGGGCTTGAAGTTCCTCAGTCTGTGGATATATTAGCGGGGCATATAATGAGGTGATATTTATTTTTTTATATATATATATGTGTGTGTGTGTGTATATATACACACACATAATTTAGCATATATATAGATACAGGTGTGTACTAGATAGTGTATGTTTGTGTATATATCTATATATACACAAAGATTTTGTGTTCTTCTCTCATACAGAAATTAAGTTCCATGTGAGAACAGTCCTTCAATCTCTCAGTGCATGCTGACACACTTCAACATTTCATTCTGTGTTGGGCTGTCTGTGACTCTCAGTCAATGTCAGTTGAAACAAGGAAGTATTTGTAGTATTTGTGGGAAAAAGGAAATGCCCATTGATTAACTGTTTGGGTTTTTTTATATTTGCTTTACAGGCCAAAGTTCAAAAAACATCAGTTCATCTCCAAGCATAGAGAGCTTGTCTGGAGGACGTGAATTCACAGGATCTCCACCTTTGTCTGCCTCAAAAAAGGATTCCTTTTTCAGCACCATCTCCCGCTCTCGTTCCCAAAGCAAAACTATGAGCAGAAAAGAGTCGGTGGGTTCTTTTAATTTTTGAACTATTTTAATGTCACACTGCATTAACTTACTCGTTAGAGACACTCATTTCTTCCATACATTGGGCACTTGCACTTGGAAATGCTTCCCTAAGCACGCATTACTGGCCAAAGCAGAAATAAGCCATTTCCACTTTTTGTGTTGAGTGACATCTCCCTTATGGCTTCCATCCCATAATGGCTTCCATCCCCTTACCCTGCCTGAAATGAAACTGTGCAAGTGCCTGTTGCCTCTGAGAAAGACGAGAGAAGTCCTGTAAGATTTTTTGCTTTCTTAGACTTTTGAGGTAGTCCTGAAGTTAATAAACAGTTCAGTGGGAAGCTTGAATGCTCAGCAGATCCAAACATGTCCATCTGTTGTCCCTGAAATTCCTTAATACATCAGAGGTTTCCCAGTGTCTGTAGCATCTGTAGTCTGCAGTCACAGTTCTGATTTCTTGTGCAGCTCTGACCTTCCATTTGGTCACAAGAAGCTAGTATTTAAACAGATTGTTCTCATCCAAGAAAATCAGCTCTTATCATGGGTATGTTCCAAAGAAATTCTCATCCCATCCAAGATATTTTAGGAGCACTACTTCAATAAACTAGGTATGCCATGGAACATGAGGATTTTTGTTTATTCTCTATACACATTTCCCTTTGTCTCTCTGCTGACTAGAAAACAGTTACATAGTAGATGTAATAAGTTGTATTTTTTGTAAGGTGAGGGCGCAGTGGTTTTCTCAATTCTTTTTTCAGAAATGTAGGCTCATATAACTGCCTATTGATTTCAACATGTAGGAATTGTAATAGTCAAATTTCTGTTACAGCATTCTTCAGGTGTTCAGATTGCACTGAAATTTCATCTGAACTTCTCAGTGCTTTTTACTCTAAACAGAAGAATCTTTATTAATAGTCACATCACGTTTTCAGTTTGATATTCAAAACATTCTAATGAAATGCACAACTTTTTGCAACTTTGTTCAGTTTTTGTTCACTGAATGAGAGTGTTTAATTCTTGTTCCAAATGTTTTACTGCTGTCTAAAGAAAAGCTGTGTTTTGTGGTTAGTCAACAAGAAGCTATAATTTTGGTTTGTGACCATTTAAAACATGTTGAATTTAATTTAAAGCTAAAACAACAATTTAATTTCTTTCTGCTTGTCCTCATGAGTTGAAGAAAAATAAATACAGCAGTATTGAACTTTTCTTTTTATGTGGCTTAACAAGATCTAAATACAGCTTTCATTTGCAACTTTTATCCAGATCAGAACTTGGGGGTTTTGCACCAGTAGAGTTGAAGAATAATTCCATTCCTCCTTAGTTCTCTAGTAGAAGACAGGAGAATTTACCATTATATATTCATACTTAGTTAAAATCCATTTATTAGTAGCATGTTTCTTTCAGGTAAATAATAGCCCAAATTTGGGCTATTATATTAGTGCTTTCATGAAGAATTTTGGATAAAGAATTATGCGTTATAACAGATTTGTTGTCATTATGATAATTTTTAGTGGATTGTTAATCATGATAAATCAGGGCATAAATTTCCAAAATAATTCTTTAAACTGTGATATGTCATTTATATTTTAGCATTTTATGATTAAATAGCTGGAAAAGGTTTTAGGCTATCAAAATCCATTTCCTTGGGTTCAGTTTTGGACTGACCCTTAATATAGGCAAACAGAATTTGTAGCAGATCCAAGAGGAAAAGCTTTGTTTAAATCTATTTTCTGTTGCACAAAAAAATGTTGGTTTTTCTTTTCCTGTAAATTTCATGGTACGTCATTTTCCACATAGAGTAGAAGACCCCAAAGAGTTTTTCCTGAGGTCCCAAAGTAGTTGCATCAGTAGTCTCAAGTTGAACAATTGCTTCATCTGCAGCTGTTTTCTGGAAGCACAAGGCTTGAAAATATAATGGATCCACATTGTTTTATTTATCAAACTGAACTGCTTTACATTTTTAATCTTATAATTATACAAATTATGTTGTTAAGTATTAGGGAAATTACCTTTGTTGAAGCATTGCCATGCATCAATCTCTTCATAAAAAGATGGTTTTAAAATCAGTTATTCTTGGTGTGGCAGATGAAAGATAATCCATTTTCTTTTCATCCTTGTATCTCTAATACACTCTTTTTCCAAGCAAAGTGGAAATTGAATGCATACATAAAAATATATCCTTTAACATGCAGTTAAAATAAGTGATTTTGACAGACCAGAGGACATTACTGTAATGGTGTCATGGGATGGACAGGAATGTCATTGTCACAGATTGCCACCTGGAGTGCTGTGTCCAGCACTGGGCTCCCCAGCACAAGAGAGATTTGGGCATACTGCAGGAAGTCCAGCAAAGGGCCACAAAGGTGATGAAGGGGCTGGAGCATCTCTCCTCTGAGGAAGGGCTAAGCAAGCTGGGACTGATCAGCCTAGAAAAGAGAAGGCTCAGAGGGGATCTCTCCTGTGTGTATCAGTATCTGGAGGGAGGCTATAAAGAGAACAGAGCCAGGCTCTTTTCAGTGGTGCCCAGTGACAGGACCAGAGGCAATGGCCACCAGCTGCAACACAAGAGGCTCTGTCTGATCATCAAGGAAACTTTTTTTTTTTCTCTTGAGAGCAGCTGAGCTCTGGCATAGGTTGCCCAGGCAGATTGTAGACTCTCCATGCTTGGAGATATTCAGAAGCCATCTGGACACTAATCCTAGGCAGCCAGCTATACTTGGTGGCCCTTCTTGAGCGTGGGCTTAGGCAAGATGAGTTTCTGAGATCCCTTTCAACCTCAGCCGTTCTGGGATTCTGTGAGAGCATAAACACTCACAGAGGAATGTGACATGTCTAAATTCTTTCTTTCCTAAAGCCAGTCCAACAAATTGAGCTTTATCTGTGAGAGTTGCAATCAAAATTGTTCCTTAACTTGTTTCATTGCCTCCAGGACTAAAATGTGTCCATTTCTCATACTAAGGCTTTCTAAAAGTTAGAAACATTTGGGTTGTATTTATTCTTCTATGTATTTATTTCCCCTCAGATGCAAAGATCAGTGGAGTGATTTATTTCTGTTACCAGAAACAGATGTCCCCTGTTTGAAATGAAATGAATCTAGAGCCTCAGGGGTGAATGCACAATATCAGTTCATGTTTTGGCAGCCCATGGCATGCTGATGTTTTTGACATTACTGTTGAGTGGCACAAAGCTGTATGTTAATGTGAGGTCCACCAAAAGGGTTTGGAAGCCTGTTTTGTGCCCAGCGTTGAGAGGTTCCCTGCTCTTTTGTATCCTTTGTGGCTTTCTGACAGGAATAACTTAAGCAGCAGTTTCTGGAGCTGTCTTCCTGTAAACAAATACAGGAATTTTTAATCTGCAATGCACTCTAGTGCCCACTATCTTCTGAATGGCTCAGTCTTGCTGGAATAAAATCCTACAAAATTCCCTCTCCCAGCATGCCTACTGCCCTCTACTTTTCGGTGGAGTTGTGAAAAAAGGTGAATTTGTGGTCCATTTATTTCTCATTATGTTTACTTTATGACTCATAAATCATTAAAGAAAGTCTACCCCTCTTTTTAGCAAATAGCAAAACTGCTTAGACATTGATTCTGGCAAATATGGTTGGCTGATCCCAGTTTCTGGCAGAATATTGTGTAAATTGCTTTCAGACATAGAGATGTGCCAGAGAGGAAACTTCTGAGTCAAACAATATAAACATTTTTAAAACTTTCTTTAAAGCAAAAAAAAAATTAGGAAAATGTGGATTTGACTGAAAATAAAGTTTTGATTTGGAAAAACTTTGTGTTTTAATAAGTAAATTTCTACATAAAAGGTTTCAACTTAAGACAAATCAAATTACCCATTTGGAAAATACATTAGTTAAAAAGTTCCCAAGAGGGAATCATTTCTAAGGAAAATCTGGAGCAGTTTATTTTCTTTACTAAAGTAATTTGCAAACACGGTCAGTCAGAATCCTCATTTCTTCACAAAAATATCCTGAACAGAAGTGTCATGCATTATGCTGGTTCTGATTGCACAGACTTTTTAATTAAATCAAATTTGACAACATATGCTATTGTCCCCACAAGCGTGTATAAACAACTGTTACTGTCTGTAATTTACGTAGCTAGTCTGACTGATTTGGAGTTAGTTATGAGTACCCCTACAGGTTAGAAAATTAATGTATGCCATTATTTTCAATTAAATAGGCATCTGCTGAAGTGATTTAAGAGCCTCAGTTTAAGCATACAAGTAGAGGTGGTATATGAAAACCAACACGATAAGAAGATAAATACTAGAAAACCACACAAAAAAAACCATGTATGCAAAAATTCCTCTGAACAAGAGCATGCCTTTTGTGCATGGTACACATCTTGGAGATGGTTTTTATTACCATATATCTTTTCCCTCACTGTTACTTTTTTACTTTTTTTAGAATGTTTTAAGCAAAATACTTGTGAGTTCAGACTTACCAATGCCAAACATTTATTTGGAAGTACAAATGCTATGATGAAATGTCCTTTTTTTGTTAAGCATCATAAAATGTGCCCAGAATAAGTTAGTCTGTGTACATCAGCCAATTCTTGATCAGTATATTGGATTTGTTACGCCTGAGGTTAAAGACATGTTGATTATTCTCAATGCCATTAAGTTTAAAATACTTTAGTGCCTTAATGTTTTGACTGTAGTTTATAGTGGAGGACATATGTCTTCCTTATTCTGATGTGACAGGCCAATTCTGACAGAAAAAAAAATGCAACTTATTTAATATTCCAGTGCCTGTCTAATTTTAGGGTTAGATGAAAAGAATATTAAATTTCAGATGCTGACAGGTCACATGAACAGAGTTCATAGAAAAACCTCTGAGATATTTTGGAACTATGGTTCTTTTCTCGGTTGCCTTCCTCTGGCTTACATGACATCCTGTAACTCAAATTAAAGAGCTGAAAACAGTAGAAGAAAAAATAAATTGCCTTTTATAGTTTCTATTTGAAATACTTGCAAGTTTCTTATAATTTAGTAAAGCAACAGCTGTATGCATGAGTGGCAGCTTTGAATCCTAGAGCTCCTTATCTTTTTTTGAGTGATTCATTTCAGGGAAAAGAAACTGTACTGTGATAAAAACAGGAAGTTAATTGCTTAGGAAAAAAAAATGAATAAAAAACCCAAGAGGCTCTGCAGTGCTTTTTCTGTCATATTACTAGCAATAAACACATATAGAGAACAGACCTGTGGGGCCATTTGGAATATTTTAAAAATGTCAGTGCAAACTTATCTTTCTCTGGTACAAAAGATTCAGATACATGTAGGTGAATAATATTTTCCAGTAACTTCTGCATAGAAGCAGAATGATGCCACTTGAAAAAGGCAGTAAGAACATTAAAAATTATTGGGCTGCACTTTGAAACTGTCAGGAAGAATTTTAAAATTACAAAAATTGTGAATGGATGAGACCATCATCAATGTTTACAAAAGGATCAAAGTGATTGAGGACACAAGTGTGACACTTCACAGCAGTCATGGTACCAGCAGAGGTACAGGACTTACTCTGTCCATCCTCTTTCCATACATTAATCATGAAGTTAATGTTTCAGCATTCCAGTGGGAAAGAAAAACATATCAGAAATTCTGTGTTGGTAGCTTGAGCTGCCCCATTTTCCTTTTCAGTGCGAATTCCGTCTCTTCATCCTGCTCTTTTAAGATAACAGCATGAAATTACTGTCCATTTCTGTGCAGAGCTGAGAGACCTGCACTGAATTCTCAACAAAAACATGGATGTGGATGAGACACATGCCTCTAAACCAAGCTGTTGTTTTATTTGGGAGTTTTTTGGGCGGAAAAGGTTTCTGTGTTTGGAAGATTTTCTTCCCCGCTGGAATAGGTTGTGGCTATGCATTTAATAGCTTGATTCTTATTTTTGTCTGTGTTTTGTTAAATCAAACAATTCCCTATGAAAACAACAAGACTTGTACTTCTCTTATTTTAACAATGTGGTATAAATGGTGTATATTTATAGCCCCTACATAATCACTATACTTAAGTTTTACCTTCCTTAAACTCTGAAAAATTAGAGATTCTAAAACCCTTAAATAAATAATCCTCCTCTGGTCTACATCCTCAGTCATGTTAGGAATCATAGCAAAGATCAAATACATCCAGCCTAACCAGAGGAAGATTTAGTGAAACTATTTTTGCAACTCATGCTTAAAAAGAATTGAGTTTAACAAAGGGTGTGCTTTGGGAGACCTTCATAAAGGACTGTTTATGTTGAACTGTGTGTATTAAAAAGCTTATTCAGGCAGCAAAATCAAGAAGCATAATTATATAAGTACATAACAACTTAACAACTCTTTCAGTAAGGTTCAAGTAAATATGATAGTGTTTCCCTTTCTCATTTCTCTTACATTTGCCACAGTGGACTTATGCAGTCTTAAAGGCCAGCAATGTGTGTAACATGGGCAGAAAGTCCCTCAGATGTCATAGTGAAACATAATGGAAGATATGGGATTCTCATTTGCCTCTGTGTTTATTTATAACTATTTCCAAAATGCTTACAGCCATACCATCTAAATTAATGTATGCCTTTTATTATTTATGAAGAAATTTTCCAATATTCTTAAGTCAACAATCTCAACAGCAGCAGTGAGAGAAGCCTTTTATCAGCATTTCTGTTCAAATGGATAATTTCTAGTACCCTACAGCTCTTTCTCTTCTTATCTATTCCCTTACCAAGTGGAATACCACCTATTCATACATACTCAGCTGTCCAGTGCCTACCCATCCACAACGAGTTATGCCCAACTTTTTGCATTTCCATGGATCTTGCAGATTTTTAATGGGTTTCATTTTTAAACTGTCTCTTGGCAGTCCCAGAGCACAGTGCCAGCAGGTGGACTTGTGCAAGCAGCAGGTAGATAAGTCCCCCATGTCTTGTGTCTGTTTGCAAAAGAGATTTCTTTTCATCCCCGCTTTTTTTGTCTCTGGGCAGGAGCTTTCTCCATTAGTCGTATTTATCCTTCCTCATCTTCCTGCTAAGGAAAAATTGTCTGACCACAGAAGCAGAATATTTTTAAGAGGAAAATGTATCCAGGTTAGATGAAAACAATTCTTCTCATACTCCAGTAGTACAGTTGCTGGTTTCTAGCTCTGAACAGTGAGGCTGGTGCACCTGGAACCTGTTCCAATAATAGGTTCAACAGTGGGAGCTGCTTTGGAAAATTCCCAAGCCCGTGGTCCTCTGCCACTAACATCTCCAGGCAAGGTGGGATGTGGAAACTGAGCTGGCAAATTGAACTGTTTAAGATGGAAATTCAACAGCAGGACCTGGTGATTAGAAGCTGTTAGCCAGAGTTTCAGCTATTTTCAGGACTTTAATTGAAATTAAATATATCTTTCAGGTTGTAGGGAGATTCTCTGAGGCACCCCCTTTCATTTTCTTCCAAATTTCTATATATTTTTAGCTTTTTTTAGAGAGACAGCAAATCAAATTAATTGATAATCATACATCAATGCAATAAAATAGCTATTTTGCCTCAAGTTCACCAATCTTAGTAGACTTTATAAATAAATATGGATGGTAAATAAATACTGTTTATATGTAAAGAATAATCAATGAACATGTAAACTACTAAAACTAGGGGGCAAGGAAGAGGATAGTTATTCCACTTTGGAAGAGAAATAATTGACCACAAATTCTTGTTTCTTATATTTCAAGAACGCTACAGATGCATAATGCAGTAAAATAGTAATTTTTCTTGCTTTTTGAAAGTGCGGGTGTCCTCAACAAATGCTAACTCTAGAATGCTAGAAATCTGGATGTTGGAAGAGACTTCCTGGGTTATTAGTTATACAGGATCCAAGTTGCAGCCCCTTTCAGTTTTGTTGGGGCTTGATCTCTGTTTTGAGGAGCAATGTTAAGTACAGAAATTCTTATTCTTTTATTCCTTTATTATAATTTCTTGGTTCTGTTTATGTGTGCATAGCTTGTAGGAGCATCATGAGATGCAATCCCTTACTGTGTTGTTAAAAAGAGCACACACAGGAAGTAAGGATTGTATTAATGCCAAAAATATGTGCCTTTGCAGGTGAATGCCTGCTAGCATTTTAATTTATTGCCAAGTTTGTCTTGGTCTCATTCTACTTGAACATTTTTATCTGTATTATAAAATTCCTTTCTTGTATTTGATCTTTGTTTTCAATCTGATCCCCCTGAACCAAATAATTTGTTGCTGTTGTTGTGTTGGTACATAACCTGATTTAGCTTGGCTCCTTGGAGGTACAGTGGATATTTTGTTGACTTTTCCTTCATTTTTTTGTTTTATTTCCTTATTTTTTCTCAGCTGTATTCACCCCACTCCTTTCAGAGGGTTGCCACAAATATGTGTTCACAAAAGATTTGGCAGTGGCAGTTCTGTTTCCATTTCTAAAACAGATAATTGCTCTGCTGAATTTACTCCTTTGAGCAGAAGATGTTGCATTGTACCCTGAAATGTTTTAACTTTGATAGCACTAAGTTTGGAACCTGGACTTCTTGGATTACTGTTTGCCTAATTCATTTGTGCTTACTCAGATGTCCTCTGATATATTTTGAGATATACAGTACTACCAGAAAGCAAAATTGGAAAGCAACAGGTCAAAATATAAGTCAAAGTAGAAAAGAGATTAAAAATAAAAGGTTTGTCTAATATGACAGAGAAGCTGTTTGTGCTTTAAGGGTTTTGATCTAGAAAAGCACTGAAATAGGTATGTAACTATCAGAAAGTATAAAGTCTAAGCAACTGTGCTTACTAGCACTGCACAACACTAGTGAAATTAAAAGAAATTTTGAAGAATATATAAGAAAAAATGGGAAGAAAGACATTCCTACTTAAATTATCTCATACCACAATGGAATAGCAGTCTGAGTTAAAATGGTGTAAAAAAAAGCATAAGCAGGAGTTAAAGGTATAAAATAAAAACAGGGTTCATGTTTGCTGCATATGCAGTATAAAGGAACAAAACACAAGCTTGTAGAACTTAGCTGAAAGTACTGTGCTTAAAATGTTTAACATTTATGAAAGCATATTCAAAATAATAAAAAACTAGGCAGTTGTGAAAATGTAAAGAACACAAAACATGAGTTATTTGGAAATATATTAAGTGTGGGGATATTTCAATTAGCACATAGATAAATACTGTCAAACAATGGTTCAGCACAGGAAATCAATACTTAACCTCTACTTCTGCAGGAATTAGTATATGAAGGCAGTATCTGAAATTCTTTATGTCCTCCCTGGATAATATATTAATATTCACAAAATTTCATTTTGTGCAAAAATATCACAAATGCCAAAATTTTCAATATAAAAGTAACAAGATACATTTCACTTCTGATTCTGATGTGGTTGGTGCACTTTTATCTAATCATTTCACAGCCCCTTTCACACAGAAGAAACTTTCTCTAAACATCTGCAAAATAAATGCTTTATGAAAACTCTCTCAAAAATTCTACCTTTTCATCAACAAGAGTTTGGCTCCATGCTGAAGCCATGTCTAGAAGACTGACTAATATAGCCATATTGTTTCCATGTCCTCCCCATATGTGTGTCTCCAGCCATCTGTTGTCTCTTGGCTTACACCATGAAGTCCTTCAGAGAAGTGGGATTTGTCTTTATGTTTGTACAGCACCCAGCAGAGCAAGGCCTTGGGACTGTGAGTGATACAGTTTAATAACAGGTTAAATTCATAAATAAAATAAATTAAAAGCTTGGGTGAAGTTCCACTGTATTTAATTCAGTGCTCAGAAACAGGGGTTTCTGGTTTAAATGTCACCATATGCTGTATGCTGTTCTGTGGCTGGCACAGAATATTAAAAAATTATGGGGGTGTCAACCAACATTCAACTGTCAGAGATTCAAGATTATAAGGTTAAATCTTGTATTTAATTCTTGGATTAGAAAATGAAATAAGTGAAACTCCCATAAAATGGAAGGAGTAACCACTGCTTTTGACTTCAGGGGAATTTGCTTAAAATTAAATGAGAAAGCAATTTATGCCTCGCATCTGAGTCTTGTTTGACTTGTAAACTGCTACTGACATCTAAAAAGTATACTCTGTGTATAATTTATGAATAAGAATGTCAGTACTGGTAAGACTCTTAGTGAGTTCCTAACTTTAGGATTTCCATATATCAATCTCGTTTTTCCCATTATTTTCCTCTAAATGTTTTGAAACCTCATCAAAATTATTTTCTAATTTGCCCTGCCAATTTGCCAAGAGCTATAGGATGTTTCCCTGAGTGCTCTTACTATGAATACTGAAAAAACTGAAAATGTGACTGGGCAATTTAATATAAGAAAAGTAGCTATTAACTACAGGAAAAAACAAACAAGCAAACAAAAAAAAACCCACACCACCTCGAGCTCAGGACATCACTGCTGTCCAAATCTGTATAGTCTGGAAGAGTATTCTGGTCAGTACTGTTCCATGTTTATGTCATGACATTCTGTTTTCTCCACATTTCACCCAACCCATTATTGACCAGCATCAGAACAGGAAGACTGAGCTTTTCTGCCAGCTCAGTTCTGTCACTGGTTTGGGGTTTTTTTTATGTTTCAGCATTAGTGCTTAAATACCTTAAATACCTTAAATACCTTTAAATACTCTTTTCTTTGAAGATAGTTTCTTTTCCACAGCACTTAGCACTTGATGGTGCTGCCAAGTTAATTCTTATTCAGGATTCAAATTTAAGATTAATAGAATTCTGCCATTCTGAGCATTCATGAATGAAATGCTTGGACATACATTGTTGTAAGCTTTGACAACAGAGTTTGCTTTCCTTGACTTTTCTACTTGGGTTAAACAGACAAAAGTATAATTTTTCTTTCATCTCCTAAATAGCAAGACTGAAAACTAAATGGTATTGTGAAAGAAAGGCATTACAGTCCTGATTTTCCGTGTTTGTTTTTATCCGTTTTCCATAATTCTGTGTTAAGCTACACGTCATTTATTTGGGAGAAAATTTGTTTAAACTGATAAAAGCAATTTTAAGAAAGAGTGGCTTCCTTCCAAAACTGTAGGTCATCAGACCTTGTAAAGGATACCAAATTCCAGTGCCCCTACCCATGTCTGCAAACCATATTGCAGCATGTAAAGCCATGAGCTGTAAAGGGAAAGGATTACAATGCCAAAAGTGTAAAAGTTTCTGTTCTTGACTATACTGACCACTTTCCATTTTTTTTCCTGATGCAGTAAAATTTTATGGAAAATGGGGCATGGGGAAGCATTGCTGATCTCATTATGAGCTCAGGAGAAAAGGAAGGATATAAAAATTTATTTCCATAGCTCTCTTTGTAAAGGTGAGAAGATAGATGAAAGGAAGGGTAATAAAAAACAAAAGAACAAGCTTTGGACAAATGGAGAGTACCAGAACTGCATAGAACGGAGGGGAAATAGCAAAGAAATGTCAAAAAATTAATCATAAAGGAGTTAGTTCTCATGGCAAAAGGAAAAAAAAGGAAATGTAACAATATAAGCAAAGTTCTATATGTGGATAAGAAGAAAGAGAAATATGACAAACATAAATGTAAGTCAAGTTTTTTGCAGATTCAGTCTTGCAAAACTAGGAAAATAGTCAAGAGATGTATATATGAAGGCACTCAAATAGAATCTTGATTTGACTGGATCTATAAATTCTAGTCTGCTTAATATTGTTAGTGAAATGTAAATCGATGTAGTATCACAAATAAATTACTCCCTTTTCATTCTCCTGTTAAGTTCCAGATGTTAATGGTTATCTGTAAGGTTCTACATCATCTGCGAGGTTGAAGGTGTTTCATAGTTTTTTAAGAACCCTGGAGCTGAATTTTCAGAAAGTATTAAGTTGTTTTTCTGCAAGATTGCATATGTCAATTTGCAGATCTTGGTCTCCTATGTCTGATGCAGTGATTCCTTAGTTTGATTTGCTGCTTGATTTGCTACTCTTCCTCATAATGCAGCTCCCAGTATTAGAAAATATTGAGCTTTACAGAACATGTTGTTTGGTAAATTGACACTGATTTTGTATTTTGGTTGAATGAGTTGGAATCATTCACGTGTTTCTGGTGCTGTGTGTGTCAGGCCAGCTGAAGGGGCAGTTTCAGCTGAAAGGTTGGTCCAGACCCTACTGGACTTCTCCTGACTTAGGTTTGGCCTGTTCAAAGAATTTATAAGTCTCTGTTCATGCATAAGAGAGCTCAAATCAACACTGCTATATGTACACAAAATAAAAATGGTATCCAGGCTACTCATTTTGCTAGCACAATGAAAAGTTGCACGTAGAGGAAAGTGCAGTGTATATGAGAGCATCTGCACTATGCTGGCCATAAATCAGTTGTTTCATCTAATACTGCTAAAGAATTTGATGTTAGAATACTGAAAAAGGTCATTTTTCCTGAGGGTATTTATGATTTAGCTGCTTACCTGTACAGAGCAATCTTTGAAAGGCACTGTGAAAAGATTAGTCTTAGAAATGTTGTATAGAAGAGACTTCTGCTTAAGCTGCTACTTGGAATAGACAGTCACTAGCACCGGGTCAGGTAAGTGACTTTGAATAGAATCTACCTCCTCTGTAATCTCTTCCAGTGCTGCGCTGCTCCTCTAATGAAGAATATTTTCCTAATGACCAATTTGAACCTTCCAAGGGGCAGTTTGGGGCCACAGTGCCTTCTGTATCATCTGTGAAGAGTTTGATTCCATCATCTTTGTCACTTCTTGTAGTTACAGGCTCCCAGTAGATACCCCTTGAGCTCCTCTTCACCAAGATAAACAAGCACTGCTCCTTCAGCCTCTCCTCCAGACCTGTAGGCTTCCCAGCAGCCCTGCACTGGGTCCTCTCCAGTTTCTCAATGTCTTTGAACTGCAGGCCCAAAGTGTTATTAAAGGCAAGGGCTCACAAGCACTGAGTAGAAAGGGGTGTAATGGCTTTCCTGGATCTGCTGACCACATTGCTCATAATGTAACTCAGTGCAACTGTTTACATTATTCATTATAAGAGAACTTATCTCTTAGTGGCTCAACAGCTGCTGTAGCCTCCATTTCCTTTTCAGCAGATCTGAAACAAAAAGTTCCTTCCCTGTCTGCAGGGGTGCATTGGGATTTTTCTTCTCAGGTGCAGAATTTTGTGCTTACAAAAATTTCTAAAACAGAAACCTCAGAAAGGCTTCTCTTGCCTAGGCTTCCTGTGTCTCATGGTGTTTGTGAGTTGAAGTTCCACCAGTCAGAACAGCAGCCACACCTCCCAGTTTTGTATCTTCTGAAAATCTACTGAGTAGATTCTGTCTCTTTATCTGAGCTATTGATGAAGAAACCGAACAGTGTCTTCATAACAGTCCATTTGTACTCATTTCCAAACATCAACTGGACATCAAGCTATTGACTCTGTTCTTTAAGCTTGGGATTCTGAACAATCCAGCCTACCTACAGTCCTTTCAATAAGCCCATACTTCATCATGTTATAAGTGACAATGCTTTTGGAAATGTGTCAAAAGCCTAACTACAGTAAAACTCCATTGCATTCACTTCCCTCCCTTCCTCTGCATGCTCAGTCATTTTGTCATAGTGGGCAACCAGGTTGGTCAAGCATGATTTGCTCTTGGTAAATCCTTGTTGACTTTTCTTGATTATTGTCTTGTCCTTTACATGTTGGATATTGATTCCAAGAGGACATGCTCCGCGATTTTTCCAAGGACTAAGGTGAGGCCAGCCATTGTATAGTTCCTTAGATACCCTCCCTGACTCTTGTTTAGTATGTGTGTAAAATTAACCTTTCTGCAGTCATCAAGGATGTTCTGTAATAGCAGTGATTTTTCACAGGTGGTAGCCAGTGGTGTTGCAATCACCCTGTCAGTTTTTTCAGCACCCATAAGTGTATCCCATGTGGTCCCATGTGCTTGAACACACACTGCTTCTTCAGGTATTCCCCATCTTATGCCCTTCCCCCCTCCACAGCCATTCCTCTCCTCCCCAAACAGTACAGGTGGGGGTCTGGGAAGAGAGTTGGCCTAAGTGACTTCCAAAAATGGATTCAAGTGCTGCAGCCTTTTCTGTACCGTGTGTCATTGTCTTATCTCCCTTAGTTAGCAATAGACCATTTTCCTTGAATCTCCTTTTGCTGCTCTGCATACATATAAGATTACTTCTTGTTACCCCTTAATGTCCCCCATTAATTTTTGCTCCAGATGGGGTTTTGTCCTTCCTAGTTTTGTTCATGTGCCCAAACAATGATTGTGTGCCTGTCCTTTGTTTCCTGCCATTGTTTCCACACATGTGCTCTCCATTTCCACCATTTCCACCTCCATATGTGCTTTTCCCATTTCAGTTCATTAAGAAGCTCGTTACTCAGCCGAGTGGACCTTCTGCCTACCCCGTCTGTATGTGCCAGCTCCTCATGTATATCTGAGTTAGGTCCCTGTATTGTGGCAAAGTCCTCCCCCCTAGATTAGCACGTCTGTTCACAAAGATTTCTTCCCCATCTTTGCCAGGTAGACCTGTTCTCTAAGTTGTCTGTCCTCATCATACTGGGAGCCACAAGCAAAATAGTTGAAGCCCAGCTAATGCCAGCAAGTATGTAATCATATGTGGGCTCCCTTATACACCTGCTGCTCTCCAGGCTTTTCCCTTTTTCCATAGGATTGAAGAGAAACACCAGAGGGGTTCCTGTCCCCTTCACCCTTGCTCAGGAGCCCTACAGTCACTTTTGAACTAAAATGATTTCACATGACCCTGTCTTTGGTGAATGCATGAATAAGCAGGAAAAAAGTCAGAACATTAGGTGACCCCAAACAGTTTTTTGTAACACCACAAAGGAAGGCTCCAAACAATCAAGAAACCTCCCTAGGTGACAAGTCAGGCTTGAAGAGTCACCAGCCACACACTGTCACTCATCACTTTCCCTTGGTAGTGCTCTGATAAAGTGTCCAGCCTGAATTCTTCCTCTGAGGGAGCTTGTTCTTACCCTTCTGCTGCCAGAAGTCACAAGTTCACAGTTCCGTCCCTCGTATCAGTGCATGCCTTCTTCCCACTGTATCTTGCCTCAGTTGCACCTTTCCTTTCTGTTGCATAAAGTTTTACACCTGGAAAGGTCTTGTCAATCACCTGTCAGTCACCCCAATGCAATAAACACACCTGCCTCTTCTTACAACTCCTCACCTGCTGCTGTGGAACCACTACAGAGCAAAGTCCCCATCAGGGATCTCACTCTCAGAGTGTGCACAGAGGTTGTTACAGCACCGCTGGTGACAGCAGAAGTTGAGGTTACTTGTTGCAAGTCATCACCATTTGGGTGTTGTCTAATTGTGCAAACAGCCCTGGGTCTCTTGTCTGTCAAGTGCCAAGTTCAATGTCTTGCCTGTTTGCCCATCCCATTGCACTCCTTGGTGCCCTTCCCGCAGTTGCCAAATAAGCACGGAACTACAAAGTTCGTTTAGCCTTGTGCGAGATTTCCCACTTGGAAAGGAGACGTCTTGCACTGTCTCTGACTCCCTGACCACAGTTCCCTGCTTTGTGCCTGCTGGGT
The DNA here is from genome assembly GCF_037042795.1 of Molothrus aeneus. Lineage (NCBI taxonomy): Eukaryota > Metazoa > Chordata > Aves > Passeriformes > Icteridae > Molothrus > Molothrus aeneus. The sequence continues at coordinate 36,259,612 of NC_089646.1, read as the reverse complement.
CAGCTGAACACTGCTCCTCCCCATGCTGGTTCCTAGTGAGCGGAAAGAACAGGGGATGTAGTTTAATCAGTGCTGCTCTCACTTGCCAAGAGAAGAGGTACTGTTGTATAACTGAAAAGGTCAGTTTCAGACTCTTTTTGGATGGATTCAGCTGTCCAAAAGCATTTCAAGATCAATTTATTGCAGTTCCCAAGTACAAATAAAAAAAAATAGTCTAGGAGACATGGAAATATTTAGTACAAGAAGTTAAATTTTCTTATTCACCTGTAGGAGATAAACTGGGGTTCAATTACTGGCTAATGATTTTAGAATTTGATTGTGTAATTTTATAGTAGAATACTCAAATATTTTCACTTTTCTCTGTCTTACAGCTGCACTTGCAGTGCCAATGGTAGTTTAAAATTTATGGTAGATTATTTCTTGCAGTCAATAGCTGTTTGTACTAGAAAAGGTGCTCTGCAGGAACATCTCTTGAATAGAAATGTCAATGCAGATATGCTTGTACAGGCCGTGACAGAACTGCAGACTTTGGATGAGGTCACTCAGCAATTCTAAATTGGCAAAAATCCCTTTGAGGTCTAAGTGGTCAAAGTATGAGGATAAGAAGAAAAAGGTGAGAGTATATAATATAAAGAAATAGCAAGGAAAAATATTTCATATCTATTAGGTGCAAGGAAAAGGCGTGTAGGCAAAAAGTGATAAAGTGATAATGCTACAGTTACGTTGCTTTTTATTCATCAATTGCTTTTGGATTTATGATATATTAGTGCAAAGTTTCCTTTACTTGGTTCTGACTTTGTTTCTGATGGAGATTAATATCACTTATACCTTTAAATCAAGACTGACTCATTCTATTTATACTTGCTGATCAATTTTGGGGGTTTTTTTCATTTGAAAAGTAATTCTCTCTCTAATGCTCCGTGATCTCCATCAAACAAGACTGTGATAGAACTGCAAAGCTCCAAAGAAAAACAGGAAGCTAAAAGTTACTTTGGCTTTCTCTGAAAGTATCTTTAATTCAATTGCATACTTAAATAAAAGCCTGCTTAATACTGTTTATGACTTAGCTTTGAAGGAATTTTTCCAAAGGAGTGGTGACCTTCCTCTGTAGTATGGTCTTCAAAGTCAAGACTGGATGGATTTGTAAACCAGCAAACAAACACATTCAAAGAGGAATTCTTAGCTGAGATAGTTCCCATTGCTTAGACAGGGCATGTATCCATAGCTGGGTACTAATGCTTCTCTTGGGCTTTAAAATCAATTTTTTTAATTCCTATTTTAAATTATGCTTGATGCATATTTTTTTTAACCTTAACTTGGTAATTTAGAGTAACTGCTTTATACTATGTGTGTTAAAAATAGTTTTCACTTAAATATTTTGTATGATGGTGTCTAAAAGTGAAGTTGGCTGTGAAGACAAGTGTAGGGATTAAATACAGATAGAGGATGATGGATGATTACAAAAATAAGTGTGCCAAAATATATGGCAGTAATGCATCCTTGAGATGCAATCCTAGGTCTCATGAAATATGTCTCTTGAAATTCAAAATAAAAAAAGGGTTTTGAAGGAATAGCTGAGGAAATTACTCTAAAAGAAATTAAAATTTTTCACATTTGTTGAGTTTTTTCAGCCAGTGCTGTGTTTGCACAAGTGAAACCAGGTAGGTGGTCTATAAAAGAATCCTGAATCATTAACCTTTCTGAGGTCAATGTAGATAGATTTTTATTTAATTCCTTAGAAAAAAAAAAAAGGAGTAGTACTATTAAACACTGAGAGATTGAAACCAAACCCTATTTCCATGAGGTGACAAAATTTTCCAAGAACAAAGGAATAGAAAAAGTTAAAAGAGGTCTAAGCATGTCAAGCATTAACCTACTACTTTCAGTCTGCATTATAGAAATTTTGGGGGTTTTAATGCTAATAATCTCTTCATTGTAGGAGGAGGAATTAGAGGCCCAGATTTCATTCCTACAAGGACAGCTAAACGATTTGGAAGCCATGTGTAAATATTGTGCAAAGATGATGAACACGCATCTTGGTAAGTGCAGTACCTTGAATTAACCTGTAAATCTTTGCAAAGGCTCTTTCGGTGTTTGTATTAGAACTAAAACAATATTTATGTAGTACAGTGCATATTATTTTATAAGCCATGATAAAGATTGAATTGATGTACTCAGTTGTTGTAACAGATGCTGCCAGCCTCTGTATCTTTATTCTGTCACACTTTTAAACTTGGGAGTAGGATAGCCACTGATGATACTAATAAGAAGTAGAGGCATTTTAGCAAAGATGTCTTTGATTTCTTGTATTATAAGAGACTTGTTGGAGCTCAAACCATGTGAACTTACAGACTTGAAGTCCACTTGCAGTTCAACAGTCCCACAGTGATACTTGATGTGTGTAGTAATAGTTGTATAATTTTCATATACTTCCATTAAATGTAACATTTTTATAATCTATGCTTACCTTTGATATGTTAAAATGTTACTGTAGGCTGGATAGTTTGATATTTTTCTCAGAACAGAAGAAATATAGTAAGATTAAAGTCAATACATTGGGAACAGAATCTGCAAATACTCCAGTCTGAAATTCTGCTTACATATTGCCAAGACAAATCTTACAAGAGAAAGTAAACAAAAAAAATTTCTCACATCAAGCATAAATGTTTTTAACCAAGTTTTGATAAAAGTGGTGGTTTTAAACGATGTTGAGCTGAACTCTAAATGTTGGTATATTTAGTTATGTGAAAAAGCACCATTGTTGAGAAATCAGGGCAAAACTGCAATAATTTTAAGATTTATTTATGGCCTGCAATATTTGAGCAAAATAAATTAAACTTGAAGATTTCAGTAGGTAGAACTAAGCATGTGATATCTAAGTTTGTCAGGCCAGAAAGTTCAAATGTGAAAACCATATTGTAATTGTATTTTCTTTCATGTGGGTGTTTTACTAGCCACTGTTACAAAGCTAGGAAAAGTTATAAATATTGTATTGCTTGAAAGTTGGGAATTACAGCCTTGAAAAGCCAAGTCTAAACCTCTAACCCTGACAGCTTTAGTCTGATGTATTGTATTGCTTTTGTGAAGACACATGACTAATGATGAGATTAGAAGCAAGCAAAGGGATAAATTATTAGCTACTGAAATGATGGGGAAAAGATTGCTGTGTCAAGAAGAAAAACTGAAGTTTCTTTCCTCTGGGAAAGAAGACAAGGAGTGTTTAGCAAGGGTATCAGTTCCAAGCATAAACATTTCACCAAACTATAGCTGCACCAGGAATCAGAATAAACCCAGACAAGGCTCCTTGAAGCAGTCTGCCTTTCAGCACTGGATTCATGAACTGAAAGCATATGATCTGTGATTGTATCTAGGAGTTAAATTCTTTTTCCCAAACATATTGGAAATAAAAGCAATTAGGGCCAGTGGTCTCCCAGAAGCACTGTGGAGTGGTTTGTTACCCTCACAGGACCAGGAAAACCATCCCACATAGTGCTTTGGCTGTGGGGTGTCCTGGCTATATTGTGACACCCCTGTAACACTCTCAGAGCCTGCCAGCCTAGTCTCTTCCATGTCTACTCCCTGTACTTCTTCACAATATTCCTGCATGTCTTGTCAACATCATGGACTATTAACTTTGTAAACTTGTCTTACACTGGTGTGTTTATATCCTATAGAGATTAACAGTTACAAGTGATAAACAGCACAAGAGAGACAGAGACACCACCAACCTTCACAGCCTCTACACTTGTAGCAAATTTATGAGTTTGGGTATGCCCAAATCAGCCAGCAGATGATCCACATGAAGGCAGGAGGAAAAAAAACCACCACAATTCTTGCTGATGTGGAAAATCCCAGCAGGCTGTGCCAGAAAATGGATTCTCTGGTCCATCATAGAACACCCCCTGAGGAATATCTCCAGAGTCCATACACTGCTCAGGGCTTCAGAGAAGGGCAGCAAAATAAAACCCAAGAGCATATCTGGTTATTTCTAAAGGGAAAAGTTAGCAGGGGCTCCTACATCTGATTGTCCCCCAGGTATCCATTTACCCATGAAAATGGCTTTGTTTCAGAAACTGCAGAGCAGATGAGTTATATCACTCCTCTTGTAAACTGTCAAACACTTAACTTCAAGGATATTATTTCTTCCTCTTGGGCTGATTTTTTCTGACTTCATCACCCAGCTATTGGCTCGTGTAGCATTTTTAATAACAAAGTTGAAAATACTCATTTAACTTGCCTATATGCAGCGATAATCTCTCAGCACTGTCTTCGCTTAGTAGAACACTACATTTTATTTTATGTGAGTTACTTTTTAGACCAGATCATTTTTGTGGTCTTCCTTTAAATTCTTCAGGATTTTCGTATGTCTTTTCAAGTGGGTTAATTGTATCAGGACATGCTGTACCAGCACTGAGCCCAGGAAAGTGGATACTGAGCACAGGGAAGGTCATCTCTCTACTCTCCTGTGGCATTGCTCTTTTTAAACATTTGTAATGCAGCATCACATTAGGGCTCTCTGATACAGTGATAGTTTGAGGTGATAATATGTTATGACCTTTAAAATTTAGTGAATCACAGCTTTCTAAACAGAGGCATTTATCCTGTGGGTAAAATCAGGAAAGTTTATTTCCACCTGTGTTCCTTGTATTTGACAATATTAAAATTCACTTCTTGCCATTTGGCATTTTAGCTGAATAATTCAGGTAACTCTGATGTACTCAGTTTTCTTCTGCCCTTCTAACTGTAGATATAACCATCATATATTTAATGGTTGTCTAAACTGTTGATAAAAACGTGCAAATATATAAAAGTTGGGGAGTCTTACAGAACTAATTCTTTTAGCAAAGAGTTAGACAACATTTCTGTGAATTATGAATACGTCAGTCAAGCAGTCGGGCCTGCCTTTTAAATTTCATTAAGTGCTTATTCTTAAAAACCTCCCTTTTTTTAGATTGATGCTGTAAACCTGCCTTTTCAGACATTATTACTCAACCAATAGTCTTTTTCTTGTAGGATGCATTGCATTTGCAGGTCACGTTATAACAAAACAATGTTAATTCGGGTTTATAAAAATGCATATCCAGTGATCATTTGCCACAAAATTATCACAATATCAAACAATTACAGAATATTCTTCTCATGGTTTATAATGAGACAGTTGAGGATTTTTTGGCTGTCTTTTCTCAGGTTCTTTCCCTTACGAGGGGAATCCAGATGATAGTCAGATGCAGTTACTTCATTACCGAGATGATGTGTGGTAGCTGAGAAATTATCAAAATAACCATAAAATTATCTATGCTGTTTTGAGTATGAGGGACAGAATGGCAGTTTTTATTTTGTTCATATTTTCAGAGATGCTTTCATTAAATGTTTATCTCCTTCTGTAAATAAACCCCACAGTCTACAACATGGCAACGACATAATTAACTGCTTGTAATATCAGGGCATGTTACCATGGCAATGAATGATGGTTCTGAAATATTGCTACTTAGTGCTATGGGTAGAAATTAGAAATAGGGGGTTCATTATTAAAATGGAGGGAAGTCATTTTGTGATCTTGTTCTCCATCTTAGGGTTGTGCATTAAAAGAGCTTTACTTTTCTTCCCTCTCTCCCTTAACCACTGGAGTACTGCTCAGGGGAAATTCCTTTTAACACCTCCAAGGACAAATGTCAAAATTTAGGTATGTAAAATGGCAATACAGGGAAGTAGATTTTACTGTTTCTCCCACCTATTTTCACAAGTTTGTCATAGCTTTCAAAAAAAACAAATCCAGTGTGCAATTTTTCCATTATTGAAATGAAGATACATCCAAACTTGTAAACCTGTCAAGTGGCTTTGTTCACAAAATAAATGCAGAATATTACTCAGCTCGTAGTGGAAAAGGATAGTTGCCATAGCTATCACTGCTCCAGCATCATCACAGATACACTTTCTTGATGTTACTTTTTCACAAGCACTAGCCTTTTTCAGGAAATAATATTGTCATTGGTGATTTCAGAAATATGGTAATATTCTTAAGCATTTTTCTTTCTGGGAGATACTCTACTGTTAGTGCACATAAATTCCTCAAGGCTCAATAATTCAGAAAGCTATAATACACCATTTAAGTATTACAATTTTATTACCTGTCATAATGTTACTTCTTTTTTGAAGAATTTTGATTGTTTCCTCCTTTCTTGCACTATGTGAAAATAAAAGCATCAAGCTAGCAAGTGCATTCAGAAAAAGATTTTTTTTCCTGGTAACTGGTAAATGTGACATCTGTACGATGTCTTAGAGTAGATAATGAAAAACATGTCTAAGAGACATGCACACAAACAGCACTCAGAGGGCCTTATAGTATCTGCTGGAAGATTCCTCCCTTGTCCTTCACATTGGACATGGGAATGAGTTTGATGTGTTTTTTCAACATGTCTGGAGTGTCTCAAAGAACAATCAGGCTACATCCCAGGCTCAAGCCTGTTAGATGGCAGTTCAGGTGACACCAGCTAATGACACTGTCATCTGACACCATCTGCTATTCTAATATCTTTAGGGTTTGGACCATGTCCACACTGGCACACAATTAAAGTGCAGCTTCTTAACAAAAAAGTGAATTAAAGCCCTGGAGAAGTATCAGCCCTCCCCCTCCATAGGCAAGTACCAGTATGAGAGATTGTGGAGGTTCTATATTAACTTGCCAGTTTTGCTCCAGAAAGAAAAGTGCTGAATTTCAAAGTGCTGTCTCTTTATATGGGACAGGAACCAATCCATCACCACTATCTCAGACAGAAGAACCTACCATTTGTTTCCAACATGGTTTTGGACCTCCAAGTGTGGGAAAGTTTACCAAGTAATTACACAAGTAGCACAGGAAGTCCTTCCATGAGAAGCAATTTAAAGGAACATTGGTTCAGTATTAACTTGGATATGGAGATCTTTATATAGAAACTATTTTTTTGGATAGGCAATTTATTAGGTTATAAAAGTAGAGAAACTAAGGTCATTCCCCACTTGCTTTTGCTTAAGGGCAGCACCATGTAAATGCAGAAGGTTGCTTCCCCAGCTAGCTGAAATTCAGAAGCAATTTAGCTGCTTTCCTTCTTCAGAGAGCCTCAGCTAATAAACCCTGTGGATTCATACCAGTTCTGCAGAGTTAGCTCACAGGGTTCTGCACAACACCCTAGAAATATGTGCGAAGGTACCCAATTATACCGAGGAAACATAAGTCTGCCTGGTTGTATTAATTTCACCTTCATACTGTTACTGCTTAACTTGAACCAGCTGCCAGAGGGAGATTCAGGTGTGTCTCAGAAATATGTTGCTCAATATCCAGGTCTTTAAATCACTTCTTGTCTTGGAGGCAACATCACAAAAACCTCTTCAGTCTGACCCACATCTAGTAAAGCATTGTGGGATCTCAGCACATCGTTCCCAATGTCCAGAGATGCCAGGAGAACCCTTGGGGGTCTCGAAAATCCTGGAATGTTGCCAAGAGTGTCTGGTGGCTTGATTTTGATCCATCCACAGAAATAACAAGAGTTTACACAGATACACAGAAATTCTAGGTTGGAAGAGACCTTTAAGATCATCGAGTCCAACCCATGTTCTAATACCTCAACTAGATCATGGCACCAAGTGCCACATCCAGTCTTTTTTTAAACTCTTCGAGGGATGGTGACTCCACGACCTCTCTGGGTAGATGATTCCAGTATTTGACTACTCTTTCTGTAAAATACTTCCTCCTTATTTCTAGCTTGCATCTCCCTTGGCGCAGCTTGAGACTGTGTCCTCTTGTTCTGTCGGTTGTTGCCCGGAGAAAGAGACCGACCCCCAGCTCACCACAGCTACCCTTCAGGAAGTTGAAGAGGGTGATAAGGTCACCCCTGAGTCTCCTTTTCTCCAGGCTGAACAACCCCAGCTCCCTCAGTCGCTCTTCATATGGCTTGTGTTCCAAGCCCCTCACCAGCCTCGTTGCTCTCCTTTGGACACGCTCAAGCATCTCAACGTCCCTCCTAAAGTGAGGGGCCCAGAATTGGACGCAATACTCAAGGTGTGGCCTCACCAGTGCTGAGTACAGGGGAAGAATGACCTCCCTGCTCCTGCTGGCCACACCGTTCATGATACTGGCCAGGATGCCATTGGCCTTCTTGGCCACCTGGGCACACTGCTGGCTCATGTTCAGCCGACTGTCAACCAGCACCCCCAGGTCCCTTTCCTCCTGAGCACTGTCCAGCCACACTGTCCCCAGCTTATATCGTTGCAGGGGGTTATTGTGGCCAAAGTGCAGGACTCGGCACTTGGACTTATTGAACTTCATCCCATTGGATTCTGCCCATCCCTCCAACCGTTCCAAGTCCCTCTGCAAAGCCCTCCGTCCCTCTAACAGATCCACACACACTCCCAGCTTAGTGTCATCTGCAAATTTGCTAATAAAGGACTCTAAACCCTCATCCATGTCATCAATAAAAACATTAAACAGAACTGGCCCCAGCACAGAACCCTGAGGAACACCACTGGTGACTGGCTGCCAGCTGGATGCAGCACCATTCACCAACACTCTCTGGGCCCGGCCATGCAGCCAGTTCCTGACCCAGCACAGAGCGCTCCTGTCCAAGCCACGGGCTGCCAGCTTGTCTAGGAGTATGCTGTGGGAGACAGTGTCAAAGGCCTTGCTGAAATCCAAGTAAACAACATCTACAGCCTTACCTGCATCGACAAGGCGGGTTACCAGGTCATAAAAGGTGACCAGGTTGGTTAAACATGACCTACCCCTCCTAAACCCATGCTGGCTGGGTCTGATACCCTGGCCATTCTGTAAATTTTCCGTGATGGCGCTTAATATAAACTGTTCCATTACTTTACCAGGTACTGAGGTCAGACTGACTGGTCTATAATTACCAGGATCTTCCTTTGCACCCTTTTTGTGAATGGGTATCACATTGGCCAGCTTCCAGTCATCCGGAACCTCGCCAGTGAGCCAGGACTGCTGGTAAATGATGGAGAGTGGCTTTGCAAGCTCATTTGCCAGCTCTCTCATCACCCTGGGGTGGATTCCATCTGGTCCCATAGATTTATGAGTATCCAAGCATTTCAGTAGTTCTATGACTGCGCCCTCTTGGATAAAGGGGGACCATTCTGCTCCCTGTCACCATCAACCAGCCCAGGTGGGCAGGTGTCTTGAGGGCAAGTCATCTTCCCACTAAAAACTGAGGCAAAATAGGCATTAAGCACTTCTGCCTTTTCCTCATCTTCAGATACTAAGTTCCCTCCTTTGTCCAATAAAGAACAAGGGCTGGTCATACCTTTCCTTCTACCATTAATGTATTTGTAAAAACATTTTTTATTATCCTTTACAGAAGTTGCCATTCTAAGTTCAAACTGAGCTTTGGCCTTCCTAATTTTTTTTCTGCATGCTCTAGCAGCCTTCTTGAATACTTCCTTAGAGACCTGTCCCTTCTTCCAATGCTGATACATCCTCTTTTTATTCCTAAGTTCCTCCAAAACCTCCTTGCCCAACCAGGCTGGACGTTTACCCCGTTGGCTGATCTTTCGGCACACAGGGATGGTCTGTTCCTGTGCCCTCAAGATCTCTGTTTTGAGGTATGCCCACCCTTCCTGAACTCCTTTGTTTTTTAGGACTGCTTCCCAAGGGACGCTCTGAATAAGTCTCCTAAACAGGCCAAAGTCTGCCCTCCGGAAGTCCAATGCAAGAGTTTTACTGGTACTCTTCCTGATTTCACCAAATATTGAGAACTCTATCATTTCGTGATCACTTTGTCCCAAGCGACCTCCAACCACCACATCTCCCACCAGCCCATCTCTATTTGCAAATAGCAGATCTAACATAGTCCCTCCCCAGGTGGGTTCACCCACCAGCTGTGACAAAAAGTTGTCCTCCATACATTCTAAGAATTTCCTGGACTGCCTCTTTACTGCTGTATTAAGTTCCCAGCAGATGTCTGGCAGGTTGAAGTCACCCACGAGAACAAGGGCTGATGATCTTGAAACATTACCTAGCTGCTTATAGAATAAGTCATCTACCTCTTCTTCCTGGTCGGGTGGACGATAACAGACTCCCAGTATGGTGTCAGCCTTGTTGGCCTTCCCTTTTATTCTTACCCATAGATGTTCAACTCCATCTTCCTTAGTTTCAATTTCGGTGGCATCAAAAGTCTGCTTAATATAAAGGGCCACCCCTCCACCTCTTCTTCCTTTCCTGTCTCTCCTGAAGAGCTTGTATCCATCCAGTGCAGTACTCCAGTTATGTGAGTCATCCCACCATGTTTCTGTGATGGCAACTGCATCATAGCTCTGCAGTTGCACCACGGCCTCCAGCTCTTCTTGTTTGTTGCCCAAGCTGCGTGCATTGGTATACATGCACCTCATCTGGGCTACTGACTTCTCCCCTAACTTAGCCTTGTAATTCTTGGGCCTGTTTCCAGATAGCTCAGCTGGTTCCCCTTCCCCCTTCAAACCTAGTTTAAAGCTCTCTCAATGAGGTCTGCCAGTTCATATCCTAAAACCCTTTTGCCCTTAACAGAGAGGTATACCCCATCTGGTTCCAGCAGAGAAGATGCTGTAAAAGTTTCCCCATGATCAAAGAATCCAAAATTTTGCTGATGACACCAACCCTTGAGCCACTTGTTGATGATGCGTATTCTACTGTTTCTTTCATCATTTTCCTCTGCCACCAAAGGGACTGAGCAGAACACTACCTGAGCTCCTGCCCTATCAACTACCTGACCCAGTACCCTGAAGTCCTTTCTAATTGCCTTGACAATTGCCTTGACAATTAGTTTGAGGACAAGAGAATCACTTTAGAGTAAAAGGTGTAAAAGGGGCACATTTAGAAAGTGAAATATAGACTTTAAGGTTTTTGGGTACAGGGGGGTTATGGAGACAAGATGGAGGGATCAGGGCGTGTCTTGTCCTTCTTCTTCCTTCTTCGTGTCCTCCATCTCCTGTGGTGATGTTGGCATTTGGGGATTGGTTTATGGTGAAGGTGCACTTGCCAACATGGGTGAAAAGCATTGGGAAATAAAGGTAAATATTATGTACGTAGATATTAGTATAAAAAGACATGACCGCCCCGTGGGTGGTCAGAGAGTGCCTGTGAATGCTTGCAGATCAGACCTCTGTTGGGCAGACAGAAAATTTTGTAGATAAGAAATAATAAACAACCTGAAGACCAAAAAGCTGAAGAGTCCAGACTCATCCTTTAAAACGCGTGCCACCCAAGAACCACACTACCCGTGTCGGGGCAGAGACAGACAGCCGAACCCGACAAAGCATCATGGCTTCACTAAGCCAAAGCAAATAAATCCTTCTCTGAGCTTCCCATCCAGGGCTGTTGGCTTTTGCTAGTGGTGCATTTTCCAATTTCACTCCTGCTATCTGTAATGTGTTGCTATGTCCTTCACCAGTATTCCAGTACATCTTTGCCCCTCCATTGTGGATTATGGAAGGGACGTGGAAAAAGGGAAGTTTTCATCTCCCATTCTTCTAAACACCACCAGCATCCTGCCTTTGGGATGGCATGTCAGCTTTCAGCTTTCATAGGTAGCCTGTAAAAAACTGCATGTATTTACAAAATGCCCAGAAATTATGGTATCATGGTAGCAAGAAAAATGAAAACCAATCTTTTGAGAGTTCTTTAGATGGGATCACAGGACATCCCTGCCACAAACATCAAATAGTGCTGGCACTTGTATATTCACTAGCACTTCCTGACATCTTCCAGAGAAATATTATTTGGAAGACTTATTAAAAACAGTTCAAAGCCACCTTTTCACTGTGATTATTGCAAACACCATGAGCCAGGAAGAATAAAATACTAAAATAAAGAAATAAAAACTTACAGGATATAGCTGCTAATATAATTTTAGTTGTGTGAATAGCACTTTTAAAGGTTTAATTAGACTGATTTAATTCCTTCGTCTTTTATCAGTCAGTGCAATTGTTATAAGGATGCATTTTATTTTAAGGATCATTTACAATGGGGAAAGGAGAGGAGGAAGTTGATTTAATGCTCAGTATTTAGGGATTGACATACTGCCCAATATAGATCTGGACACAGTGCTTGTTAAATGTATGCAAGATGGTACTGAATTCTTGTTTTATGTGTCATGTGATGAGATGAAAGGTTATGACATTTTTGTAGGGATAAAATGAAATGGAAATTATTTTGCTGCCCTGTGCTGAAATGAAATACTTCAGCATTTGTTGAGGAAGTAAATGCATTAAATGAGTTCTCTTATGCTTGGGACATAAATAAAATAATCCATGGTTTATAAATCCAGTGTGATTAGAAATGCTATCAGTATAAAAGGCCACATCAAACACAGGCCCATGAGTCTAAGGGATTGCTGTATTTGGTTCAGAATAATGGTGTAAAATAACCTACAAAAACAGCATATAAAGAAAGAACATTAGCAAATTTATTAAATCAAATGTAGGAATGCTTACTGGGAAATAAGTATTTGTTGCATAGCATAGTATACAACAAATATTTGTTGTACAGACTTACTTTCAGACTGTCACTTCTGGTCATTTTACAGATACATATATATATATATATATATATATATATATATATATGTTTGGTTGGGTTTTTTTTACATATGAAGAATAAAAGTGTAATTCTTCATGTTCCATGGATTTTAACCACCTTTTTGTCACTTAAGGGTAGCTTTTAAGGTCAGAAACAACTGGTTCAACTCAGAGCAAGCCTCCTTTCTTTCTATAACAACTGTGCCAGTCCTGAAAGTGCAGCTGTGGTAGGCACCTACAGATGCTTTCATCCCAGTAGTCTGACTGAAAAGGAGATTAAAATAATGAAGCTTACACAGCCCCTCATTACCCAGTTAACAGCTTTCCTTGCAACTTTCAGTGAATTCCTGTTGCTTCCTCCCTGCTGCTCAGTGAGCATCTCTCTTATACTGAAGTACACTGACAATCCACCCTCTCCTCTCCTCTCCTCTCCTCTCCTCTCCTCTCCTCTCCTCTCCTCTCCTCTCCTCTCCTCTCCTCTCCTCTCCTCTCCTCTCCTCTCCTCTCCTCTCCTCTCCTCTCCTCTCCTCTCCTCTCCTCTCCTCTCCTCTCCTCTCCTCTCCTCTCCTCTCCTCTCCTCTCCTCTCCTCTCCTCCCTTCTCCTCCCCTCTCCTCTCCTCCCCTCTGCTCCACTCCCCTCCCCTTAGGCAGTGGTTTCTCTTCCAGTTCCAGCTTTAAGGAAGTAAAACCTTAGCAGAAGCAAATTGTTGTAGAACTAAATTGTTAGTTTCCCCATTATTTGCATAAATATACAGATATAAGGTATATGTTAAGCATAATCTGCTTACTGTGTGTAAATTAAAGTTCACAGCTAAGAATTGATTGTGTCTTTGAGCAAGAGATGGACAAAATTACTTCATGACCCTACCAATCTCCTTCTTTGTACATCTGTGCCCTACTTTGGGTTGATGATTGGTAACTTTTTACTACTGTTTCTCTGATGCCACAAGCATTACCACACTTCAAATATTGATGAAGTGTTGGTGCTCTGCACAACACGTGAATCAGAAGTATAAATACATCACTTATATTCAACACTGTATAAATCATTATATTCAAATAAATGACATGAAGAATGCAGTGTTTCACAGATAATTTCAGATTTTTAGGATCTTAAGTTCTTTAAGACTCAAATGTTGCTAAGTGGTGTTTTTAATATAATGTGTGATTGTTACTAGAAGTGTTGGCATTCACAGTGAGGTAAATGAAAGTCTACTTAGCAGTGTTGCCTTCATCAACACTTAGATCACAAACACTATTGTTTTAGAAGGGAATTTAACTCCTCTCATTTGTATTTTTAATGCTGGAAGGAAAATGCAGTAGTTGGAAACATCCTGAGTTGCATTATTAAACAGCAATATCACTATGCCATACAACATAGTCTTTCTAGAAAGGCCACAAACCAGTGTTAAGGTGTAGAGTTCATTTTTGTGCTCATCAGACCAAGTTCAGGTAGGAAAGCAGTATTTATTGTGAAAAGAGAGAAGGATTGATTATCAGAAGCTTAAGTCCCAGTCTGTCCTCCTAGCCCCTTAATGTTCTTGAAAAGGCAGTCTTGCTGTCACTAGTATATTGTGCAGGGAGTGTTGGAAACATTTTCTGTAAACCCTGATTTCATAAAGACAATCATACAACAGTACTGGAATATGAGTCTGGAGAGTTGGCTGCGCCTTCACATATATAGGAACACTTTTGGCTTTTCTGTTTTGGAAAATGAAGAGGTGTAGTAATACCCTCAGTTCTCTCCTTGCTCCTGCCTATGATGGAAGTGAGATGGTACTTTTGCATTCTGAGTTTGAGCTCTCTTCTCAGTAGTGAAAACAAGGGTGAAAAAAGTCAATTTAACATGATTCTGGCCCTGTTGCTTGTTCACAAGTCATTGATCAGGAGCTAGTAGTAGAAAAGCAGAGTTCATAATGTAGCTTGCAACTATTTCGAGTTAGCTCCTCTCAGCAGGAGTCATCTTCCTGCAAAGGCCCCACGGAGACCAGCTTAAAATAGAAATCATTAGGAGGGAGATGTGCTGCAAAAGCAGCAGTGAGAAAAAACAAAACCTCAGAGAAGTTTGGTTTTTTCCACATCCATCTGATTTTACGTCAAGTGTGCTTTGTGCCTTCATCTGGCAGGGTGTTTGTCTCCCACCTCTTCAGTGGAAGAGGTGCAGATTTGTCTTCTGGATGGATGGGCATGAAGAGATGCCTGGGGGACCTTGTCTACAGCAGACAAGTTTTCCCATTCATGTAGTGCAGCTCCGGTTGCGTGGCTGGGTTTCTTGCAAAATCTGTGTTGAATGCAAGCAAAATTTTCAGTGAAAGTTACTTTATTTAATAAGCCTCTAAAATAATTATGCCAAGGCTAACAGCTTTTCCACATTCAGAGAGGAATGTTTTGAATAGCCCCTTTCCCTGGCCTGGGAACTCAGAAGTGACTGCTCACACCATCATGGAATATAGAGCATTTCAATTGTCAGAGAGCATAAACTTTATCTAATTTTCCTGCTGGAAGCTGCTATGGATGTTTTTCCTCTTTCATTGCTATAGATAGCATGTCTTCAGTTTAAAATTTAGCAATTAATTTAGGGGAAGAGAATAGAAATTGTGATTTTGTAAAGTACTTCTACACGGAGTGTGCATGTAAAGTGATTCACAGTTTGCCATAACTGTAAGAGCAAGAAATAAAAAATATATTTCATCTTAATTTTTAGCTGTTTCAACTGTTGCTAACGAATTCACTACCTGCCACAATTTTTCTCCACATTTTTCTCCACAATTTTTCTCCACATTTTTTATACAAGAACATGAATGCAATCATTTGCATCTTCCTGCTCTGTAGTTGTAGTTGGATTTAAAGTATATCAAGGCAGCTGATCAGAGTCTCACTCAGGAAGTAATTATTGATTTACTGGTCTGGTATCTATCAAACTTAAACAGGTCTGCTCAATGAAGAATAAGTACCCAAAATTAATTCTAATCCATTATATAAAAGGCATTCACATCCTTTGAGATGTGAATCTGGTTTGAGGGCATCCATCAAAGTGGATAATGTTGCTGACTTCTGAAGAGAACAACTGGTTGAACAGCTCTGGTATTTCTGAGGCTTAGTCAGGCTCACAGTCAGGGTATGACAGTTCATTTTGTGATAGTCAGACGTTTGTTAGCACTATTTTGAAACAAATCCAGAGTCTTGTAATGGCAGTCTGCTATCTTGTACATCTCACAGCAGTGCTCTGACCACCAGGTGAGAAGTTGCAAAATTCACTTTTTGTTTTCCTCTACTAAGAACTTCATTGAATAAAGAAATATTGTCTTTTTCTGCAGAAAACATTTGGCATCAGCTAAATGAAATCTTGAAAGAAACAAAAAAAAAAAAAACAAACAAGGCAGTCAGGAATATTTGACCTTAACATTAGCTTACTCTGTACAATAGGATTTTGATAACTTTTGAATAACAACAGCTATCCCAACAGATAGATATTTATAGCACAGAATCAAACTGGACTCAGTTTTGAATAATATAAAAATCACATAATCTCTTTGTTTGATTCTTTGTATCAATGGGGTTTTTTTTAAAGGTAGGAAGATGTTTTCACTTCCAAATTGATATCTGCAGGGTTTTTTTAAATATAGTTACTTTTTTATTAAAAAAAAAAACCAGCTGTGAGGCAGAGATATATAGCAAAATATAAGGAAAAAAATCAATATGTGTCAAATTCATTCATATACATGAAGCACTTCTCTCAGCAATAACATCTTCTATGAAGGTAGAATAATTAAATTATACATCTCAGCTTAAAGTAAAAGTCCTTCAGCTGAGTAATATTATATCAATATATATATCAATATAGCACTCTTGAAATAGTATCTTTTAAAGTATTTCCAGTTGCAAGGGTACCTTTTGATCTCAGCAACTGACTGCCCTATGAGGTCCGTCCCCCCAGCAGTGGGAAAACCCTGGATGAGAGTCCCCCAGTGAGGATGCCGTGCCCTGGCACAGCCATTCACAGGAGAGCAGCTGCAGAGCACAAGCCAACTTCGTGCCATCCCTCCTTTCTTCCCACCTCTCTTTCCAGTCCACGTGGATGTCAAAGGGGGGGGTCCCAGCAGAAGGATGTGATCAAGGAGGCACTCATGCAAAATCACATTGCCTGTATGCTTCACTCATCTAAGGATAATTTTTCGTAATTCCTCCCTACTCACTAGCCAGGGAAGAAGAATGAACAGTGGTAAATTCGGGTTCCACTTATTTGAAAGTTAAAAAACTTTGCATTCAAAAGAGATGAGGGCAGTAGATTAGAAGCCTTATGCAGTTCAAGGACATATTTAAGAAACGGATTCATTGCCAATTCCACAAGGAATTCTGCCTTCCTTTCTGTTTCATTGCATGAGAGAAGGACATCCCAATTTATGCCTTTATGCCTCAGTTGCTACTTATTGGCTGTATTTCCTACCTTTTAGCTCCTAATCTTTTTTCCTCTGAAACAAATATTAAAATCTGGCATTAATCTTGCTAAAGTAAATATGTGATGATACAAACATTTCTATTAATTTTTACTGCTGGGTAACTATCATATTCTATTAATAATTTTTTTTTAATTTCTCAATGTACTGGCTCATCAAGCACGGTTTCAGCTGGGTTTTACAGTGATGATAAATTATTTTCCTTATATTTTTAAAGACTGATTCACAAATCATCTCTAAAGGTCAATAATAATAGTATTTCCACATTATGTGGAATACCTTTCAGCTTTTGTTTTCTTGCTCTTGTCCTCCCAGTTTTTTATATTTTCTCCATTTCGTCTTCAGCAGGTTGGAGGTTTGCTTTGAATTATTTTCTTGGTCCATCTGCTTAGTTCATGTGCATGCCCTAGTTTTTTAGTGTATGGTTTAATTTATGTGGGGATCATACACTATGGAATACTTTCCT
Organism: Molothrus aeneus; assembly: GCF_037042795.1. NCBI lineage: Eukaryota > Metazoa > Chordata > Aves > Passeriformes > Icteridae > Molothrus > Molothrus aeneus. Next base: position 36,242,155 of record NC_089646.1, on the reverse strand, counting down.
TTCTAATGCTGAGAAATGGAAAAGAGAGTTGAATTCAGTGATTCAGGCTGTGGTCAGGCTTGGCTATCCTGCCTGTGAAGGCTTTGGACTTCTGATGTTTCAAATTATGGACCTTTTAAAAAAAGGAAATCCTGCATTCTTTGAAACAGTGGAAAACAGAATGTAAGTTATTCTTTTATAAAAAAATATTAATATATTTTACTTACCAAATTGAGGAAATAGATAATTTAGATATAAAATAAAAAAGCAAGTAAAATGTTGCAATAATTATGGATTTTCTCAATTCAAGATGCTACATATTTGCAGAAAGATCTGGTTTTTTATTATTTCTGGCCTTCATAATGCAGTGTCTTTCTCATGTAAAATTGTTCAATTGTACAACAATTTGACAATTGTACAACATTGCTGCAGGACATTGCCACTGTAGTATAGTAAATAAAGTGTGCTAAATAATGTGAGCACAGATCTCCTTGTTCAGGCAGGCTGCTTATGCAAAGCTGAGTTATGGTACCTTCACTGATACTCTTGACCTTGATCACATCACCTTGACTTTTGTCAGCTGCTGCCTTTCATGGTTCTAGACTCTTTCATTCCTTCTGTGTCTCAGATTGCTTTTTAGCGGTTCATTTAGTACTTAGGCGTGGTTCCTTTCTCCTCTTCGGCCTTTCTATTCCTCCTTTATACCCATTACTGATCTCTGGCCCCGACTCAATTTCAAACTTGTGTTTATACACGAGTTTTAAATCTACCTCTACACTTCTAATCTTTCTTCTTATTCTGTCTCCCACATCTCATTGTATTGCTATTTATTCTGTAAACACAAAACTCATACCAAATTACTTGATGCTTTTACTTGAAACTTCATATTGTGTCAGAGTTGGCAGTGTCATCATATTTGTCCTTGTCAGGATCATCTGTTAACAGCAGTTATGGCTTTTCACTGATTTGGGCCCCGAAGATGCAGGATGTTGTTAAAGACAAACAAATGCAGTGCAGGTGTGGATTAATTGTACAAAGCTCTAATTGTGAAGTGCCTAGGATGCACTCATGAGCGGCAAAGCATTCCTCCCAAATGAGTGTCACTGAGGGCTTTGGGCTCAGTCTGTGTCTGTAAGACAGGAGTGGCACAAAGGAGTGTCCTGTCATTTTCAGTTGACAGATACCATCTCATTCTGCCAGTCTGTCTCTAGGAATCTTTACTGTTTTCTTAAAGAGTCAGAAAGCAGGAGGTGGGAGGCCAGAGAATGAAGTGAGTCTGCAGAGTTACTGGAGTTGTAGTTTCTCTGGGCTGTGGAGTGTGGAATTGCCTGGGGTCATCTTCCTGCAAACACTCCGTACCAGAGTAGTGAAATGTGTTCTTGAAGGACCATGCTGTGGGTATGGAAGGCAAGAGTCTCCCAAAGTGTTGGTACTGCACTGCTCCTTCTGTCAAATAAGTTTTGCTCAGCCCTGAGTCTTTTACCTAAAAGAAGAGAACAGGAGGGGAATGAAACTTTTTTTAGTCCTTCTATAAAGAAGAGTATTGTAGCATCTGCAGTGGCCAGGAATCAAGATGAAGATTGCTGTGCTTCTACCTAAACCTTTCCGTGAGATGCAGCAGATTTCTCTGGTTTTGAATGTTTTCCAAAGCGTTTTTAAGTTCAAAACTGTATGTAACACAGAGGCTGGTGTGATCTTCTAGGGACCAGTAGTAGCCTGAGTTCCTTGGTGCACGGGGGCAACAGAAGTCCTGCAGAGGCAGAGCATTGCTGGAGGCTTCCTGGCAGCAGTGCCAGGCTCAGGCTGGCCTCACCTCTGCAGATAATAAGGTTGTCAATCTCTAGGTTTGGATTCAGAATTGTGTTTGCAGGTCACAGGAGTTTGTTTTGAAAGCATCAGTCAGCAGTAAGGAACAGCACGTTTGAGTTTATTTAGGATGTTTTCTCTCTTTATCTTTCTTTTGATGCTACAGGAAATATTCAGGAAGTCATTTTGCAAGAACGCTTGGAAAAAGAAGATGAAATTCTGGTTTCTTTGGCTGGTTTGAAACAGGTATTACTATTGCATAGCTTAACCTTCTTGTGCCCTTCAGAGCTATTAATCCTTTCTCCTTTTTTTCTCCTATTTATTCTTTTTGTATACTGCTGTTTTGTCTTCTTGTAGCTGTTTTACTGGCGCATCAAACCTTGTGGTGTATTTTTATTTGTAACAATAAAACTCAGCTATAAAGAGTTCAAACAATTTGCACAGTATTTGCTCCTGTGGAAGTTTTGGAGGCCTCAGATCAAAACTAAAGAAGTGCAACACCAAGTGCTGGACTTAAGCCATGCTATCATTTTTCTTAATGCCAAATGTACTTGCTAGACAACAATTATGCCTGTGTCCCCATTATTTCATAGTGACAACACTTGAATATCATTGAATTAAAGAAATACATAAAAGGAGAATGCTGCTGAGCATCTGTAGCTCTGATTATACTGCCCTCTGCTCCCTCAAAATACATTTTATGAAGAGCAATGTGACATATGTTAAACCTATAATGAGGCAGGGAGTAATCTTAACAGTTTTATTCTCTTTAGATTTCCTGCATAGTTGTTCTCCAAACTCTAACAGAAACCACATTTCACTGTTATTCCTATCTTTAGCCAATATAGGTATGAATATTGACTTGCTTCCTATCTTTTCAAAGCAAATATTTTGGGGAAATGGTGTATGAAAGCAGTCTGCACAGAGCTTTAGAAAATGTAGAGTTCCTCCCAGTTTTTAACTTATATCCTTTTCTTTCCTATTCAACAACAGATCAAGGATATCCTGAAAGGTTCATTGCGTTTCAACCAGAGCCAGCTGGAAGCTGAAGAAAATGAGCAAATCACTATTGCTGATGATCATTACTGTTCCAATAATCAGAACAAGGGGGCAGGTGATGTCCTAAAGGGACCTGTCATGACAAAGCAACAGTTCATCTCAGGACAACAGGTAAAATAAAAACATCTCAAGCAGGCCATTGATGGCCTTGGATTTTTTGGAGATTTCCTCTAGCACGTCCAGACATTACGTGGGACACACCAGCATTCCTGGTCTATATGGAGAGTGGGTTAAAAGTATATCTCTAGCTACTGCCCTGCTCTGATTAATTATTTTTATTGTAGCCTTATGCTCCACACACAGATATTTAAGTCTAAGTGTTAGGCATTTGAGGGGAGTTCTTTAACACTGTTGAATCACAGAATCACAGATTAATTTCCTACAAAAAAACCTAAAAATTGCAGGTAAATGTTCCCATACCAAATGTTCCCACATTATTATTCTCATTGTCCTTGTCCTCCAGGATCCCATTATGTAAGAGCTGATTAACTGCATTGCAGTGTATTCATGGCCCGTGCCAAAAAGGAAGTAGCAAGGAGGTTGCTTTTACCTTCTACTTCATTGTATTGACTTTCTCCTTGAATCTGTAAACAATGTTTTCACATACAAAGCATACAGTCATAGGACAGGTTCATAGACAAAGGGTCCTCTCTGTGTAAGACTCAGTCCAACCCAAACGTGATCTTAAAAATAAGTACTTTTGTGCCTGCTCATTTCTATGTTGGAGTTCTATGAAGTCTGCCACCCTGATGCTGATACTCACACTCATAAATCAGTGGCAGCATTATCACCTCAAAGTCTAACTGAGTCTGCAGTCAGTTCAGTTTTGACAAGTTTACTTAGGAACTACAGGAAATATTTATTCATTTTCAAGTAATGACACAGGGTCATTTTGATTTATTACACACAATCCCCCTGAGTTAGAACGCTCTATGTTAAAAATATATATTTTAATTGTATTTTGGTATTAGAGGCAATACAGAGATTTATTTTTTTATACTCAGTAATGGTGAAGAGCAAAGCTTTTCTAGAGAGTTTTTATTTCTTACTTAGCTGTTGTCATTACAATCACTACTTTCTGCCATAATAAAGGCACAGGTTAAATTGATACAGCATATTGGACTTGTCGTATAATGGTCTCCTATTTTTGCCCTTGATCTCCTAGCTTTTTCTATGAAGTGCCTTTTTTTTTCTTTCCAAAATGGTAAATAATGTTTTTTTGATGATTTTTTACTTCTAGAAACTAGAAGGTAGAATGCCATATAACATGGCAGCAACAAGCTGTGTGTGGTGTAGGTGTGAGAGCAGACCCTACTGATGCTGGAGAAGCCCTTACTCAGAGGCTGGTCTAAACCATGTATCATGGATGTGCTGGGACTCCTTGGGTATTGAGAGTGGAGCAGCTGAAGCCTGCTCTGCACAGATTTCTCTCCAGTGCAGATTTTCAGAGTGATGTACAATGAGGTCTGGGCTTATCCCAGTGTGTAGTCAGGGTATATACATGCAGCCCCAGGAACTGGGTGACATCCATGGCTCCCACAATTTCAAGGCTGCTCATAAGTCAACTATGAGAACGTGAGTAGAGGTTGTACAAGCTGAGCTGCTGCAGAGCATTAATGAGGCATTAGCACTGCATGGTTTATGTTTGGAGGTGCAGCACATCCATATGGATTAGCCTCCTCTCCTCTTATCTTCGGGAGCTTCCAATTATGATAATGAGCAACAGCACCTCTGATGGAAAGAAAAAGATTAGTGTTAGAAATGGTACTCCAGGAGGACTGGTGGTATCCTTAGTTGACTGGGGATAGTTTGCCTGTCTGACTAACCAGTCCCTAGTTAGTCTGTGCTGTTTCCAAGCCCTTCGTCTTTAGCTACCATGCATAAAATCAAACAAAAAGAGGAGAGCTTTGGACCCCTTTTAATAAAATACAGGACAATAAAACTGTGGAATAGTGGACTGTGATATTAGACTGTTAATTGGTGGGCTCAGTTGTTGGCCCAAACCAGGCCACAGCCTGGTTTTTAGCTCTGCTGAAGAAAGGGAGGCTGCACTGATGCCCTGGGTCATGCTGGGAGTACTCACAGAGAGCTGCAGGGGGATTAAAAAACAGCCACTTCTAGCTATTTTAATGCATTTCTTGCTAAATAAATTTCTACTCTATTTGCATTTTCTGTGACTTTGGTAATGCCTGTAATTCTATTTGGTGTGATTTGTACTGTAGAGATTATTCTTTGCTGGAGTTATAGGGTTATTTTCTAGGACAGATGAAACAATTACAGGTGTAGCTATTCTATAAATGAGATTAAAATCTGGTCTTTTGAGCCTGGTTGTTATTTAAGTATAAATTATTTATCATGTTAGCTTTTTTTAAAAGTGTTCTTCCTCTTTTTTGTATCAAAATCCCTTTCTGCAAAATGAGGATAAGGATATAGCCCTTCTTTAGAAAGGAAAGCTGCAAAATTAAAAATGCAAAAAAAAATAAGATAAAGGCTAAAAAGAATCAAGCATTTTTTGGAATGTTTGGCTTTGGTAGCAGCATGCAGTTGACAAACAGAAGGCTTCTGTTGCTAAATAATGAATGATAATTAACACATTATCTTGCCTTTATGTCTGTTCAAAGAAGGAAGCAAAATGAGCTGCTGTTCTTCTAAGCTTTCTTGATTTGTATCCTTGCAGTTAGTTTTAACTCATTCACAGTGTGAAGGCAAATGAAATAAGCCTGGTCCTAGTAGCTGATATTCATCAGGAAAAATTGTTTGGAGAAGCCATATGGCAACGGGCGTAAGGTTGTTAACTTTCAAAGCTACTGGAAGTATAATTCTGTCATTTTTCATTTATTCAGTAGTGGCAGCAGATGGGAGAAAACATGCTTCACGTCAGCGTGAGTTTCCTGAAACAGAAACAGGCAAAAGAAAAAGGAAGGAGGTATTTTACCTCTGGAAATACCAGTTCCAAAATACCAGTGTATGCTAGAGATAGGCAAACATTTACAGGCAGCTCCTTTATAGGATTTTGGAGTCAATATCTCTGCTTTGCTGCTTCTCTGTTACTTCAGTGAGCTATAGGTCTCCTTAGCCAAACCAAAAAGTGTGGGTGGCGTGAAGAGTAGTGTTGGGAAGCTCAACAGTAACAACGAGAAATTGGGATGAGTGGTTTTCTTTCCTTTATTAAAGAGCAGGATGCTTTTTCAACTCCACTAGAACACACTCTTGAAAGCAGAATTTAGGAAACTGGGGAGTGCCAGAAACAAAAATACTGATCTTGCTGGGCGAGTGTTTCACTAAGTAAGATCTGTGTCACCCTACATAAAGTGGAGGTGCAAGGGCTATTAGGACTAAAATAAAGGATTCTTGATAGCTTGGAATAATAAAGTGTATTATTTTGAAAAATGAGGCAGTACTGCATTCCCTGAGAGCTTTTAAATAGTGTGGAAAGTGGCCAGGTGAATTATGTGGCAGTGGTTGTTTAGAGGAATGTATATTTCTGTTGTACAGGGCAGGGGAATGGGAACAAAGTTCTGAAATTTTGACTATGGCATTTAGAGCTCCCAAAAAAGTATCAGTACAGGCTGGAGGATTAGGGATTAAGAACAGCCCTTCTTGAGAAGGACTGGGGAATACTAGTGGATGAGAGGCTGGAGATTTCCCAAATGAGCACTAGAGCCCAGAAATCCAGCTGTACCCTGGGCTGCATCCAAAGCAGTGTGGCCAGCAGATCAAGGGTGGTGATTCTGCCCCCTCTGCTCCCCTCTCATGAGACCCCACCTGGAGCATTGCATCCAGCTCTGGGATCCCCAGCACAGAAAGGACATGGGCCTGTTGGAGCAAGTCCAGAGCAGTGTGACAAAGATCATTAGAGGGCTGGAACCCCTATCCTATGAAGACAGGCTGAGAAAGTTGGTGATTTTCAGCCTGGAGAAGAGAAGGCTCCAGGGAGACCTAATTGTGGCTGTTCAGTACTGAAAGGGAGGCTTAAAACAGAGATGGAGACAAATTTCTTAGCAGGGCCTGCTGCAATAGGACAAGGGGCAATGATTTTTAACTAAAAGAGGGTTGGTTTAGATTAGATCTAAGGAAGAAATTTTTTAATGATGAGGAGGGTGTGATACACTGGAACAGGTTTCCCAGAGAGGTGTGGGTGCCCTATCCCTGAAAATATTGATGGTCCAGTTGGACAGGGCTCTCAGCAACCTGCTCTAGTTGAAGATGTCCCCATGCCTCGCCGTGGGAGTTGGACTATGTGACCTTTAAAGGTCTTTCAAACCCAAACTATTCTGTGATTCTGGAACAGAGCCACGGTTGTGTGCTGCCTGTGTCCTCAGCCCCCTGGTGATGGCAGCTGACTCACTGACAGCTCATGAAGACAGCATTTCAAACAGACAAGATGAAAGCAAAAGGCTAATTACTAACAAATGATGCCTCAGCTCAGAAGTGTTTAAACAGTGAAGTGTCTCTCCTTGTAGGATAGAACTCTGTGGTTTTAACTTCATGGAAAATGCTTGAAGTTTTTGACATTTGAACTACTCTGGTTCTGCATGTATCAGGAGGGTTGGAGATCAATTTTGATAACACTCAGAAAATGCTAGTTGTTGATCTTTCTAAAACCAATCTGTTGGGTTTTGTATGAATTTTGTTAAGTCTTCTGTGAAAAAGGAGTTACTACCAAAAACAATAGATGTCAATTTTTATCCATGTGACAACTGTCTTAAATTGGAACAGGTAAAATTTTGGACTCAAGATACTTCCATTTGAATTATAAAGTAGTAAAATTAGTTCATTGCAAAACAGAATATTATATGTTATTAAATATTAGTAGTATTAATAATATAATATTATTATATCTGCATACTTGTAGATAGCACACAAAAATTATAAATTATGAGAAAGGATATTTCAGAATTTACTAGAAAGGGAGATATTTGAATCCTTATTAATATAAATTTGGGCACAATTCTGCATTTGAATATATTTCCCTATTCAGCTGATATTTGTCTTCATTGTCACTTCTAACAATTTGTAATGAGCATTCAAATGACAACCAAAGACTTCCAGCTCCGTCATTTCATCTTACAGTCATTCATAATCACAGGTGGGTTTTGCTTCCTGAGCTACAAGAACATTCTGATCTATAATCAGTAGTCAAAACAAGAAAATAATTTTCACCTATAATGATAAATTTTGCAAAACAAATTTTGCTGGTGGTCATGGATTCTGTAACTGCAGTTGTGGCTTGCTGATACTTGTGGTACTCCAATTTTATATACCATGCTGTGGGTTTGCCTTTATCTCATACAGATTATTCCTGATTTTTCTTTTCTGTAACTGCTTTTTTGGGGGGCTTTTTTTGTTGGTTTTTTTGGGGTTTTGGGTTTTTTTTGGTTTTTTTGTGGAAGGGTTACAGGTGAAGGGCTTGTATTGCCACAAATGTGGCCATACACATTTCCCTCTACTTTTCCTTTTTCTCAGTCATGCATTCATGTAATCAATATATTGGTTTCGGGATGCTTCACCTCTTCAGGATGCTTGTACCTACAGGCTGTTTGGCAGGTTGCATTATTACTCTGAAAAAAACCTGTGTGGAAGCAACCAAGAAAGCAGTCATGTTCTTGCCAGAGGAACACAGCGCTAGACAGGAGCTGAATGCAGCTCTTGCAGCAGGAGACAAAGTGTGGTCCATTTGGGTTGCAAGCAAGCTAAAAGGCTGCCAGTTGTCAACAAGTGAGAAATCCCACTCTGCTGTGTATGGCAGTCTCCCTTTCTAATTACATATAGCTCTGACTGGAAAAGCTGGGATTCTGAGTGTGGCTAGTATAATGGAATATAAGATTGAGACTTCATAGTTTTCTGATGCACTGATACATGGTCTTGATCTACTACCGAAGTGCTCAGGAACACACATTTCCCAAGGTCTAACCAGACAGAATTGGGATTCCCAGACCCTCATTTTCTGGAAGAGTTAGAAAACAGTCAACAACACTAACCCTGGAAGCTCTGGCAGCCCTGATTTTTTTGAACCCAAACTGGTGCACACTAAACCAGGTCTATGGGTGGTTCAGATTTCACAAGTCAGGGTTTTACTAGGAAATTTTATATCAAACCATTCTCCTGACAAGCTCCAAAATGCTATTGTACATGCAAACCAGCAAAAAATTTCTCAGAACAACTTCACTAAATACTACAGGAACCCACTGTGATTACTGAAATCTCCGCAGCTGTAATGTATGTGTTTGATGCTTGGCTGCTGTGGTCACCGCTTGGATGCACTGTGATGATGAGACACGTAAGACTGTTAGAGCAAAAAAAGTATTTTTAGAGTGTTACATTTTATGTTTTTTTAAATTAATTCAGTTGGTCAGAGCATGGTGCTAATATGCCATGGTTTTGGGTTCGATCTCTGTGGGGGTATTCACTTAAGAGCTGGGCTCAATGATCCTTATGAGTCCCTTCCAGGTCAGAATATTCTGTGATTCTGTGAAATAACAAATGATGTCATCCAAAGTTAATACCAACTTTATTTTTCACTTTATTTAGTCATTGCCACTTTGGGATAATAATTATTCCTTTGTCCCATTCCCATATGTCTGACATGCTTCATAAGCCTTGTTATGTGATGATGCTAGTGCTCACTTCAAGTCTTTTCTGTGCCATTGTTTCACAGACTACAACTGATCCAAGCACTAGTGAGAGCAAGAGTGCTGATGACTATATTATGGTTTCCAAAGAAGAGGAGAGAAGTAGAAGTGCTGCTCCAGAGTCGGTGCAGCCCCTTCAGGCACACAAGGAGGCAGCAGTGAAGGCAGAAGCTCCGTCTCGTTCTTCTTTGATATTTTCCGACCCTCTGATGGGCTCCATTTCAGCCTCCTCCAGCAACCTGAGCTCCAGCCCTGATGATGACAGTAGTAATAACAGCAAAGATTCTGACTTTGCTATTGTCAGCCCACTGGACATCTAAGGAAACAGGTTGGGAGAGTTTGGGGAATCTGTCATTACAACTCAGCTCTAATTTCTGTGATTACATGGGTTGGATAGTTCTTTGGATTACAAGGACAGAAAATAGATAAAGGTAGCCCATTTCAGCTGCCAAAAGCCTAAATTAAAATAAAAAGGCAAACAAAAAAGACATAAATTTGCTACTTTTAAAAAATAATATATACATTTTAATAACTGCCTTAAATAAAGACCCAGTAAAACCCAGTTCTAATATACAGTTATTAGTAATTATGCTGTTACCCTACGTAGGAGCTTTGTTACTATAGAAGTGATGCTTTCCCAAAACATAGAGTAGTATATGCTTGGTACCATAATGGAAATGTGTGGATACCTGACATCAGACCTGATGCAGGAAAGACAGACTAGATTTAATATTGTCCTTTTACAAAATATGCTTGACTGAGTTTTCTGTGTAGGAAAGGGTACTGTTTCTTCAGAGACTGTGATTAGAAAAGTAGGGAATGAGTATCAAAAAGATTAAAAGCATCATCCTGGTAGGAAGTTTGTTCTCCCTTGAGGAATCCTAGTTTCTTCAATTTCATCCTGCAATAGCCTGAGGTGTGTTCAGGGCAGAGGTTTGTGTAGTTGTTCCTCAGTGCTTACTGGAGACTATGTGACAAGCTCCTTGAGAACGGAGGCCTACACAACAGAGCCTTATTTGCCTTTCTCTACTTTTTCCCCTTGAGAGTTCCCAATTCACCTCTTTCCTTCTTTATCTTCTACTTCCCCTAGCATGATTTTTTTAATTTTGCTCAGACTACTGCAGTCAAAAAGTCAGTGCAAGGGAAATAACAGGATTTTATAATGTAGACCTGAGCTGGTTGAACTAAAGCTAGCCCAAGTATGATAACTTACCAGGGAAGGTTGCAAACTGAAATGAAATGTTCATAATTAAAAGCACTTTATGTCTCATTGCTATTATCTTCTATAGACTCTGTTTACATATATTGCTATATGATTTCCACATTTCTAATCACAAGAAACATAATGGTGCAGCAGCATTAACCAACAGAAAGTTTTTAATTAACTTTGTTACTTGTTCTTCTATGGAAAAGTGTATTTTTTCCAATCAAGTCCATAATACATTTAATAACAGCTTTCTTTGAGTAGATAAGGGGGGCTTTCTGTACTCTCTGATCCCTGTAACCTCTGTTGGAATTCAGAAAACAGCTAGGGATGAGTAGACCGCTCCTCTTGCAGGGCCTACACAGAGTTAGCTTGAGGAAGGAATGTTAATATGTCACTCTGTCACAGCAGCAAAAAAATGCATCATTTGCTTTTAAGATGCATATACATTATACCATGCAACAACTTCCTATTTGCATGGCAAAGCTTGTGTTTGTTCAAAGTTATGAAATTGTAGTTATTTGCTGCTTAGTCTGTAATTGTAAATGAAGTACTGTATCCCAAAGATAAGGTGACATGTAATTTGCTGGTCTTAGATTTTACAAGGTCTGTGTCAGTGACTGAACTGAAGAGTTAATTGTCATGTAATTACATGGTAGCTGCCATCCTTACATGTTCAAAAGCCACCATGTAGTTCTTCAGAGATTATTTGTGCCTTGTAAAATGTTAAAATACTAGAATGTTATGAGTGGGCATAGCATCACACCTCTCTGCAACAGAGTTATACAAACAGTCAGGTGACTGTTTAGATGAAAGATCTTAAATGCATAACATTTTGGAGAGGTGTTTATTTTAAGCTTCATAAAAGATCACTTTGGAATTCAGCATGCATGCCTGTCTCCAGTTTATTTTATTACCCTGAGTTTGCATGAATACCAGGGGATGGGGTGGCTGGTTGATTTATTTAAGCCTTTCAAGCTTTTCTAGCTTTAACCTATACAGCAAGGCTTGTGGCACCATCAGCAAAGGGTGGCTGTTGAAGAAGTACCTGTGGAAAGAGGAAAGAAATATTCTGGGGACAGAGAGAAAAGTTTTATATTCTGTGATACATAAACATTCAAAGATTCCAGTAGCTTGGCAGGAGAAAATGTTTTTACTTCTTTTTTATTTTTTTAAGCATCAGTCTTTTGATTTCTATTCTAGTGGGTTGTTTCAGGGATCACATTGCTATTTTCTTGAACAGTCTCATTGCCAATGGAAGAGTGTGATTTGTACAGGTTTTTTATTTTTGTAAATTAGTTGTATCTTTAATGTTGCATATTTTAAAACAGTAGTTTATAAAGATTTGGGGAGTTTCTAAGAGGAACCAGTGAATACCAATAAACTGAATGCGTATCATGCCATGGGATATGATAAAAATCTCCAAAAGCAGAGAGACAATTATACCAATAAGATCAGAGTAACTCCAGTCAATGAATCTGGTTTGGTTGTACCATGTCCTTTCACATCTTAAATATGTTGTCTCTGATATTTGATCATAGTGCGGAGATAATGAAAAGTATTTTAGTATATTCGTTAAGTTAGAAACTTGTAAGTTAGAAAAAACATCAAATCATCCCCCTGTTTTGTGTTATGTTAAGAATATACTGAAAGAGAAATTGTCATTTAAAATACAAGATTATTCATTTTCTCTGGAAATGACCTGCTCCTAATGTTCATGGATAACAGTAATCAGATAGAAAAATTATTAGCATTGCAAATTGCTGACAAAAACTGATGCAGCGTTAAGATTGCCGATCTGAGACTGTTTTACTGTATTTACTTCATAAAGTAATAAATATTTATTACTTTAAAGTCTCTTGCATGTCATGTCAGTTGTATGTTCTGCAGAAAGGCAGCATCATATTTTGACTGGGTATTGATTTAGTCGTGGAGCTTTGTATCTTTACTCTGGAAGACCATTTAGCCCGCTTTATTAAAGAAAGAATTAACAAACTTTTGGGTTGTGCTTGTGCTGTTTTCTCAAAAAAGAGGGAGAGCTTTTTGGCTAGAATACTGGAAGTATCATTTCTGAGAACTAGGATGATAAAAACTTTAAAACTATCTATATAAGCACAAAAACTGATTGTTACTTTAATCAGATTTTATGTATGTGATCCAGGGAATAAAACTGGATGTCATTTATCTCAACTAAACAATACAGAATATTTCCTGTTTTATGAAATGTCTTGTATCTGAAAATGAATCAGTATTTACCATGACATAACTTTTCTGTAATTTCATGAAGCTAAGTATAGTGTCATCATTGTGTCTCAATGACAGTGCCAGTATCTGTACAGTACATTTCTGAATCTCTATACTTGAATTCACATTCTTAACTCATGATTCTCCAGTATGTTCTCATTAAATGGCATAGAGGCAACTATTTTAAAGATTACATTTCAGATTTAAGGTGTACTTGTGCCTGGCAGTTACAACGTCATCTGTTCAAATACATCCTAACATGAACAGATTTTCAAATTCTTGGTGTCAGCGCTTAAATAATACTTTTCATTTTGTGCTGCATGCGTTGGTCTAGAATGAATGATTCTAATGATTTATTAGACTTGAAAAGGTGCAATTTCATAAAATAAACTTCATTTGGCTACAGAATAGTAATTACACTGTCTTGTAATCTGTGCTGTTCTTTTGAGAGTGATTATATACAGTCTGTGCATAATGTTTGCCGTGTCCCCAGTCTGCTAGACTCTGGCTTTAGTAGCTAAATTTAGAGATGAAAAAGCATGAAAAAAGGTCATTAGAGTAACAGCAGTTTGAAGCATGCACACAGGCAACTTGATTTCCTGCTTCTCACAACTTACTTAACCACTGAAATGGTAAGGGAGGTTTTAGGTATGTGGGAGGATCCTGCAAGAGGCAAAGTGCACAACCCTGGAACAGACAATGAGCTGGAAGGGTTGCAGCTTGAGACTGAAACTATGGGTTCTTAAGGGCAGGAACCATCTTTTTCTCTGATGTTGTACAACACAAACACTGTCAAAATTAGAATAACAATAATAATAATATACTCATTATTTCACCACATCTTGCTCTTTCAAACTGCAAGCTAGATTTAATCCAATAACAGTAACTCAGATGATAACAGTAGTGTGGGAGCAGCAGAATCTGGTCCTACACTGCTGAAATAAGTGCAGAAGAGGAACAGTCATTTAAATAAATTAATTAAAACCAAAGAAACCTCACACCAGAAACAGGACTATAATATTGCCAAATACAAAAAAAACTGTATTTCTTTCTAGATATATACAAATTATAAGAGGTATTTTCCAAACTGTGCTTCAGATAGCATTTATGTAACTTGTTTAACTATGCCAGGAAGGTTTGTGCAAACCTATCTTTGTTTTTAACTTGTAAAAGCCTGGCTGATGCCAGGATATGGGAACTATTAAAATATATCAGCTGCAGAGAGAAGACATTGTGGTTCCATTTTCTGTGAATGGTAAGAATTTGATCCTTCAAATCCCGCTGATTTAACACTTTCACTGTCTTGTGTGGTAACAATGTGAAAAACCCTGTAATCATTTCCAGAGACCTGATGGGACCTCCACTGTGTAAGGCATCACATGCAGTTGCAGAGCTTTGAGCTGAGAAAGTTTTCACAGCTTTGCCTTTGGCTGTGGGCTTTGGGGACTGTAGCAAAACCAGGTTTGTCTGAATTTTTAACTCCTACGAAGATGCATTTGAAGATTTTACAAATTATCATGTAAGTATTTGAGACCTTTTGAAATATAAATGTTACATAGTTTTGAGATGGAAGAATAGTTGTCAAAATATCTTGATTGCCTGCCTGCTGTGTTAATTGAATTCAGCAGATGGGGAATCTAGCAGCATTTCCAGAGCATCATTAAACTGCCCTTTCAAACAAGAGTATACCAAGCAAACAGATATTAAAAGGCAGATTGTCAGTGGTGTCATATAGCTTTCTGGATAATATATATCTCTCTGCAATAGTCACGTACATGCATCATCAAGCCCCAAATGGAGGGGCTTGCAACATTCTGGAACATGTGGCAGAAAATGTAAGTGAACGTGAGGCTGTTCATAAAAACATTTTTAAAGCTTCAAGGATTAGAATATGCCAAAACAATTTTTAAAATATAAAATAAATTCACACAAAGAATATTTAGGCTTGCAAAGATTATCAGGTCTCAAAAAAGTTTCATTTAGTTTTGAGAAGTTTAATGGAACTCCAGGTTATAGCACAGGGTGACTTACAGAAGCACCTATATAGGAGTTTGGGACTGCAATGAACTTCCTGTGCTTCAGACTTGGAACTTTCAAATTCTGGAGAACATTAATTCCAGTATGTAAGCAATGAATTGCACATGTTTGCTAAGTTGCAAAGAAGTCATGATGGGGGAATTCCTCAGCAGACCCTCTTTCCAAACTTCTTTTGTTCTCATTTCCCACAGTCAAGCCCATCTGACAATTTTGTGGTACCCATAAAAACTTCAGCTGTTTCATCTTCTTGAATAACTGAATTCTCAATCACTGTGATCAAAGTTAGCTGTTAATCATCTCAGGACTCTAATACCCTATGCCTGCAGCCTGGCCACCAGCCCAACCAGTGTGCTTCTTGTTCTCATGTAAAATCTGAAATCTTATGAAAATCTCACAATAGTTCTACAGCAGGTGGTATCCATATTCAGTCCTCGTGACTTCCCTGTGGTAAACTTTATTGTAAGTTTTATTGCCTAATATTTTCTCTACCCATATTTCTGTTGTAATTCTTACAATCAAGAAAAAAACAGAAGAATATCTTGGCTTCACTCAAAAATACTTGGCTTTTTCTTTTCTGCCTCTCCTGGTGAAGTCTCTTTGCTGAGAATTTTTGGTTCTGTTTCTTGTAAAACAGCCTATGTGTATTTATACTGCTTGTGGGGTAAAGTTCTGATATATGTTCTCTTTAAAAATGCTGAAACAAAACACTGATTTCTCCAAACTTTTTCTCATAATAAATGGGGCTTGAGTTAAGCATAAACTTTAAAAAAAAACTGTGAACGGGAGTAGTGTCTGTTTCCAATTTCTAGAAAACTTCATCTTTTAGTAAACACACTAGAGGGCAAATAATGGCTCTACCAAACTATGCCATTTTCTTTAAAAAAAAAAAAATTAATTCCCTATCCCACCTGGTGAAACCATGGAGAGGGAGAACTCTATTTGGGGTAGGGTGCTCCTGGGCACAGGGGAAGGTGGCTTATGGTTGTGCTTGGAGGAAATGCAGGGCACCCAAGGCCATGCCATGCTGACATGTGTTCCCATGCATGGGAAGACCCATCCTTGTGCAGGGAACACAGGCTGCAGTGTTGCTGGACAGATGGAGGATCAGAAGATGAAAATTAGGGTGTTTTACCTTCCATGGATCTTTAAGCTTCAGAGGAAATAAAAACAGGAAAGCAATTGCAAGCATCATTAATTGTGCTGGCATTGCAGTCACTGAAATGTGCTTTCCTCAGTGTTTTCTTTCTGTGGGATGCAAATTTTGCATTGTAGAGGGGCTTATAAAGAGCAATAAAAATCTCTTTTTTCATATTCTGACATTTTTGCTATATGTGAATATTATGGATTTTTAAAGAGATGTTGTTTTTATTGGTGTATATCCACACAGAGATTGCAGCAACTTGCCTCCTTCTCTCTCCTCCATTTATCAGACATTCTGAAGAAAGCCAAAGAAAAGAGAGGGAGAGACAGAGCATCTTTAAAATTCTTGTAATCTAAGTCCTGAGTTTTTATGTGATGGTATTAGTATGCTTGGTATCTTGCACTGAGTAGAAAACCAATGTCTATTAAAACATGCAGGAGAGAGAAAAAGTGTTTACAATTTTTCATCTACGTGAGCACTGTGTGTTTTGCCAGTGCTTGTTAAGTTGCATCTGGCCTTACTGGAAGAATTTATATGATGAATTTGCCTTCTGCAGATTTGGAGTTTTTTGAGAAAGAAAATTAGTACTTGCTTTTCCACATAAGATTTCTTATTCTTTTCTAAAATCTTCATTCTCTGAAAATACCTTTTTGTTGTGCTTCTCTAAAATGGGCCAAGACTTAATTTTTCTTCCTCACCATCCTCTGTCTTTAGTCTGCACCCTGGCTTGTGTCTACACAACCTGCAGACCCATCTCATCTCCCCACCTCTGCCTTCCCTTCCCCAGGTTGGGATTTAGGAGAGATCCAGTTACAAATCATTTGGGGGAAACTGCACCAAGAGATGTAAGGGGACGATACAAATTGCAGCCTGACCCAAATGAGCAAATCACACCTTGCCAGCAAACATTCACTGGTTCTCTGACCTTGCAAAGCCACAAGCACACCCAGAGGTCTCGGGCTGTTGAGCCTTCCTCTTGTGAAGGGGAAGCATTTGTAGAAAGCAATCTGCATGATAGAGCAGTGTACCATTATTTGAGAATAACTGTATCCTTTACCTTTAAAATCAGGAAACATGAGCCTAACCATCAGGAAGTTTATAAAATGCGCAGCAAAGACCTCAAGCACAGAGAAGCAGCCCAAAATTCTCACATTTCATAAGCCTGTCAATGCACACTGTGGATGCTGCCATGATCAAGATAAAGACACGTGCTGGGGGCTGGTTATAGAAATATGAACTTCAGTTTCTGCTGCAAAATGCTGATGAGACCAAATAGAACCATCAGGTAGAAACAAGGCAAGTTCTTCCTTCAGAAAGAAACTGTAAAAGTTTCAAGTATACTACTTTGATACTCTCTAAGAGAAAGGCACCTTCTGGTTCAAAATTATTTCAGTTAGAAAATTTATGTAATCCTTTACAGAAAGTACAAAAGGTGAAAGATATACAAAGCTTTTAAAACTAATATATTTCAATTCATGATGTTTTAAAATTCCTTCAGCAATTCACTGGTTTTTGGATGGAGGGGAGCTTATCTTTAACAAGAAATAAAATCTATATGAGGCACGTGGGCCTGTGCTGCAGGATGATCCTTGGGAACAGAGCCAGGCAAGTTTAAAACTGAGAGATACTTAAAACAGAAACTGGGGCTTTGCTGCTTACACT
The DNA here is from genome assembly GCF_037042795.1 of Molothrus aeneus. NCBI lineage: Eukaryota > Metazoa > Chordata > Aves > Passeriformes > Icteridae > Molothrus > Molothrus aeneus. Next base: position 36,224,391 of record NC_089646.1, on the reverse strand, counting down.
CAAAGGCAGGACTGGCATTTTATGGGGCTGGCTCCTGGAGGTAGGTGCTGACCTGAAAAATTCACTCCTCTAGGAAGGCTGGTGAGCAGTACTGTCAGGGACAGCTCATACACTTAGGCAAATGGAGATGTCTGTCCATCTGTCTCTGCACATCCTGTACAATATCAAAACCATTAGCTGTATGATTGGCATTCACCATATTTTGGATGAAAGGCCAGTAGGGTAACCCAAGTTTTTAGCAGTGTGCTGGGCAATCTTCTCTCCAACCTTACCACATTTGCAGGGCCACCATGGGGAGAGGTAAATCCCCATTTCTAGAGCCTGCAGTGCAGACCCAGCCTGCTTGGATCAGATCACCCTGAGTGTGAATCAGCGCACTTTGACTGATGCCCACAGCCTCAGCAGCTTATTCAGATCAAGGTGTGCTCTTTTAATCCAATGTCTGCTGGCCTAGATAACCATGTGCATCAATGGTTCACCACAGGGCTTGGGGTGGCACTGCAAGCCAGCAAGTCAGGGGAATGCAAATGGTCTCCAGAAGAAAAGGCGCCACAGGGAAGTTTTGATTTATAAGAGGATCTGTTAAATTTTGAGAGTCTTAGAGAGACTAACAGAGGACTAAGCTTATTGGGAGCATTTTGTTTATCAGCTACATTGTTGCACTGGTAACTTGGGTAACCTGGGCATTGGGGAGAGCCTCTTCTCCCCTTCCTGCTTCATAGTTCTGTGCTAGCACTTGTTCATCTCTGCTGATGGTGTGTGCCCTTCTAAAACACCCATAAGAAATGACAGGTCCTTGTCCTGTCCAAGGTCCCTGGAAATGCTCAGTGCAGACACAGCCCCTAAGTACCCCTTGGTCTTCAGAGCTACCAGACACTGATCACACTTGGACTCGTGGGTCTGGTTGGCTGTGCACAGAACATCCGTGCTGAAGGCGTCCTGCACTCTGCTGGGAGCAGCCACCACAGAGCCTCCGGCAGCGCTGCCGCAGCCGCTGCTGAATCACGTAGCAAGCCCCAGCGAGGGCGGCAGCAGCTCACGCTTCTTGGAAGTCCTCGCCTCAGTTCAGGGGAAGTCTCAAAGAGGAATCACAGGCCAGCCAGTGCCTCTGCACTGGGGTGGGGATGGGACACTTGCCAGCAGCCCTGCACTGAGCTCTAGCAGCCTGTGGACAGCAGTGCCTGGCCCTTGCCCATTCCCTCCGAGGCTGCATTGATTTTGGGGGCTGTGTAGGGCACTTGGCACCCATCCTGCAACACACTCTGTGCCAGACATCCTCCCCATGCTCTGCTCCCCAGCCCCTCAGCATCACATCTCACTGTTCTGGGGCTGCTGTGAAGGTAGTGGCAAGTTTGCAAAGGCTTTTGGTATGAGTTGGCACTGAGCCTCATACAGGCTGGTGAACTCTAATTTTCATATATCCATGCATCTTCCAGTTTGGCTACATCTGGGGAGAAAGATTCCCCTTTTGGTTGTATTTGGCTTCCTGTTGAAAATCTTTTCAAAGCTTTTTCTTGGGACTTGAATCCCTCAGGGGGGTGAAGGGAGGGTGTTGGTGCTCTTCACTTTTCCAGAGTCAGGGAAGTGTTGGGGGTTATTTTCCTTCTTTTATCTGTGCATAGGCCTTCCTCCTGGGGATGAGCACACTGCCTCTCCAGTGCTGCTCTGTGCCAGGGGTGATGATCACAGGGCTCCAACGGGCCGCTGAGCATCTTCCAGAGAGAGCAAGGGGTACCACCAGGGATGATGGGAGAAGTCTGCATCTGAGCAGGCACAGCCATGGCCCTCGCCCATCCCCTGCCCTCCTGGAAACCCAGGCTGTGCGACAGCAGGGAGCTGTGCAGCACAGGCTCCAAGTTTCCCTGTGAACCAGGCTCTTCAATAAGCAGAGCGTGAAGAACCCCATCACCAAGGGTCCTCTGCCATGCCATGCGTGGGCCAGGCAGTGCCCTGTGGGCTGCCAGTGCCCCACAGCACAATGAATCTGCACTGACCTGAAACAGCATTAAAAATAGATCCCGAGATACTGGGGAGAGCGGAAAGGCGAAGCATGAGCTCATTGCTGCTGCTGACTTTTGCATTTGAATAGATTTTCTTAAACAGTAAAGAAGCAGCTAACATCTGGTTAGACTTTTGTTATGGAGTCCATGTTTTAGCACCATAATTACTGTTGCATTCAGAGTTTTCCTGAATTCCCTTATTTTACATCTCATATAGCTTAATGAAAGTGGCTAAGAGATTGAGCTGAAAATGCTTGTGCAATATTGATTAGGAGGATAATTTTAGGAAGGCTTGGTAACTAGAACACTTCATTAAAAGAACTTCTTTTTCTAAAAAATGTTGCATAGTATCTTGTGATTTTGTGACCTACCTTCTCAGCTAAAGATTAAAGATGATTTTTTCAAACTAAAGGTGTTGGAGAGTAAAAGAAACTAACTGTACCATGATAATAATGAGGAGAAGCTGTGAGAGCAGTGTGAAGGCTGTTGACTTCTAGTTGCCTCGAAACAGATTTACAAACAGCTCAAAGAATAAATTTAAGTACACATGAATAACAACTGCATTAGTCACGTTAGGGCTTAATGAAGTGTTTATGAAAAGCAGCCTTGTAGCACTGTCCTTCAGAAGTAATTCACTAAGATGGGTCTGATAACATGTTCTGGATTTAATTTGTCCAGTGTTTAGGTCTATTAGGAAGGGAGACAAGGATAGGATACCCAATATTGTTTCAGGATTAACAATCAATTGGAGAAAGTCAGAAATTCTGACTGAGCATCTGTGGTTTATCAGATTGAACTTTATGTGTTGTAAGTTCACAGACACCATTAAAATCAAGAGTAGAACCTACACCAAGCTCTGATTTTCACAGAACTTTTGGTAGGAACAGGACAAGAAATGGGGAGTTGAAGAGAAATTCTGTTCATAACAAAAGGAGGCTGCCAATGGTGATGTAATTGCCTCAGTGCAAGGCAAGGCACTGCCTTTTCTGCCCCACCTTGGACACTTGCCCATGCTGTTTTCCTTCTGTGGATGACCTGTGGCCAGGGAGTCTGAGATTGTAATGCTGCCATCTCTGCCATAATCTCTGTGGTCATTATGGAAACAGGGAACTTGCTGTGCTCCCACCGCAGCTGCATCAAGTTCCTCCAGCTACCCTAGGGCCATTCAGAGAATTGAGGAGTCAAATGCTTCTCCTTGGCTGTTGGAGAAGACCAATGTGACAGCTCATCAGCAAACCAGGTGTCTGAATTCACTGATAGCGGCAGAGCCACACCAAGCAGGAGCAGGAGCTGGTTTGTCTTTGGTTTTGGTGTCATTATGACCCCGTGTAATCTGCAAGGGTAGAGCAGGTTCTGCACAGGATGCTGAGGTGGGACCAGAGTTAGCATTTGGATGAATTAGCTGCCTCAATACCACTGAAGTGGATATTTGGATTTAATAGCTGAAGTGCTTTGCTGCTTCTGAAAATACTGCCAGCAGCTTTAAAGTCTAGTCTGAGCTGTTCTGTATGCCCTTTTCCAAGATCTGGAGGGGATAAATATAGCTCTTCCCTAATATTGCATAACGAATACATGAAAAATGGTGTCCTCTGCTGCTGAGGTAATGGGAAAACCCTGCTTTACTTCACATTGATAATTGGAGTAGGTCTGTTGATTACAGCATTTCTGAGAACTATAAACTCAGAAAAGAAAGAAGAGTAGTTGGCTGCAGAGGTTAAGTCTTGTGGTTTACTCCACAAGGTACTATAGATCTATCACTAATGCCACGTACTTGTTTGTATTAATGCAAAGAAAAAACTGCAATGGTCTGGATGCTGAGAGCATCATGAATCTGCTCTGGTTTGATTTTCTGTGGAATTCAAGATTAAGGCCACGTTTGAAGGATTGCTTGGATCAAATAGGTACATGCAAGAGAAGTAATCAGATGAGACTGTGTTTGCTACACTGAAAGAAAGTTGCTGCCCCAAAAAATCATTCTGTGACTTCAATAACTCTCAGGGCATGGAAATATTGACTGATAGATGCATGACTTCTCCTGAATTATCACTTGCCTATGTGTACTAATGTAGAAAATACAGACAGTGCCTATTCTTTGCCAATGACTGGAAAAATAATTAATGCTCTAGGTTACCTTTGTGGTTTTCAACAATAAAGGCTGGACGAGCTTTATGCTTTCATTAAGGAATAAATCCAGCACAGACAAAAAAGGGTGTTGGATACATCAGCCTCTGCACTGTTACGTGCCAATTTAGCCAATATCATGTAGTGCAATCTCTCTGCAGCATGAGAAAATGAAAGAATTTAGAGCAGGTTCTTTTCCTCAGAGTCTTTCACAAAGTACATTTCCAGATCTTTGCTATTCAACCTATTCTGAAAAAAAGGCAGAAGTAAATCTATGTTTATGTGGTTTATTATTTCAGGATGTTTATAATTTTTACATAAAAGTGCTGAACTTTATTTGAATTCGCTAGTTCATTTAATTTGTGGGAGAGGAAGGTTCCTGGGGGAAAAAAAATATTTGTAGAAGTCTGTGCAGAACAAATATGGTATGCTTCATGTTTGAATCTGGAAACCAAGACTTCTCCTTTTAGAAAGTGTGGGAAAGAATACCAATGAACTCTCATACATGGGATGACTTTAAATAATCTTTCTTCATCTGGGAAGTTCTAACATTAACAGAGGACCTAGTATCTTTGGAGAGCATAAGCACACCTTTATGGAAGGATGAAGGAGTTTCGGAGAAGGATGACCTGTCCAAGATCAAAAACTGAACATTGGTTTGAAACATTTTGGCCGTTGCTGAATTTTAACTTGTTCCCTTTGTATGTAATGAAAACCATCATTAAAACAATAAATAACTAGCTTGCAATGTTTATCTGGCCTTAAATAAGATCCTCCTATCATGGTATTTGAAAGTCACCATGGTCATAGAGAGGAACTGTTCCTTAAGTTTTGCTTTAAAAAGCAAATCGCTCAGTGTGCCTTTGGCAAAGTAAGTTTTAGGAAGCAAAGGACTTACCGTAAAATGCTGACATTTCCAAACTGGTCTTTTACAATGATCTTCCTCCATATTTGAACATCTTAGGGAGTGAGATCCCTAATGGACCTCCCAGTCTCCTCTTACCTGTCTTCTTACAGTAAAAGACAGAACTCAGCACTGGGCACAAATATTACTCTGTTGGCACTGATTTACACTTCTTTTGAGGAGTGGGAGGAATGGGAAGACACCTTTTATGATGGAGAGGAATTTTCCTGGCATTGCTGTAGTTCTTAGAGAAGAGAGCTGTGTCCAAGAGCATCGCTGGAAAACATGCCTTGAGGATCAGGGCTGGAGTTTACCTCACCCTTGGATATGTTTTGAAGCTCCAAACTATAAAAATGGAATTACAATTAACATGCTGTTTCCCCCAATTCTTTTCTTCTACTTTTTCATTGTTTTTATTGTTATTAGTGTCTCTTACAAAATACCCAATGTGATTACCAAGGGTTTGAAGCCCTTGCCTTGCAAATCATATGATAAGTAACATAGATCAGGGTGGATTTTCTCCACTTTTAGTTTCTCCACTAAAAGTGGAGAAAATGTCACCTGCTCACAGTGTCCTTCAGGAAGCAGGGAGATGTCATTCTTGCATGTTATCTTTCTGTATTTCCTGTAAGGCTCAGTATGTTGGTTGGAGTAAACAAGGGTACACCCAGATGAGTGCTGCAGGTTGTTATGGGTTGAAATAGCAGGTAGCTCACGTTATTTGTGTACAAAGTTTCAGTTCCTTAATAGCACAGCAAATCTTGAAACTAGGCTTACACACTTCTGTGGTACGTGGGAAGAATGCCTGTTTCTCTAGGCTTTGATTATAAATTCTGTACATTGAATAATTTATGTTAACCAGGATCCTCAAATAAAACTAGTGAAAATGCAAATAATGCTTCTTCCTTTTTATGAGAAAACTTCTAAGAGCATATAAATATTTTGTTAGAAGCTCCATTTCAGCTAGCAGACCTCCAGAAATTAGGGCACAGAGCTGTAAACTTCACATCCTGTTTTTTCCTTAATACCATCTGGGGAAAATAATGGAATGTAGGCTTTACTGTCTTTCCACAGATCATACACAAGCAAAAAGGCTATCGCTTGCTCTGTTGTGTTGAGACTGTCACCATTCATGTGAAGCCGAAACCTTGGATTAATCTCTGAACCATGATGGCTTTCTTTTCAAAGCAGCACCCTTAAATTAAAAGCTCTATGTGACTTGAGGCTCTGGCTGCCTGAGGCTGCTCTGGTCTCTAGGTCTCCTTTCAGTGGCCCCATCTCATGCAACTCCTCCCTAAAAGGTGTTACACCAACTCACTGCCCTGGGAGGAGAAACACAGTTGGAAAACTGACTCTAGATTTTCTCCTTCCCAAACATTGCAGCAAGGTCTATACCGCTGATTTTTTTTTTTTTTCAGATCTTTTGTAGATCTTGAGTGTTTTATTGATAAGTAGGGATATTTCATCTAGACTCTCCCCAAATTACTAACAGCCAGCAGCCAAGGAGCTGCATTTCCCAGTCATTGCAGCATTGTCACAGAAAGAGGAGACCCATCAAGGCTCTTATTGCCACAAAGGATTTAGATGTCATGCAGAGGAAGCAGAAATCCTGTCTGTTTTGTTACCTAATTCTTCACCCTTCAGAAAGCAAAAGAACTTCTGGCTCTTTCAAAAATTCAGCAATGTGATTTGATCTCCATCTTGATCTGTGTTTTCAGAAGCCTCCCAGCTGATTACTGTTAAGGACCTGAGTCTTCTTTCTTACATTTAATGTAACAGGAATAATATTAATGGGGTTTGGGTGTTTGTTTGCTCATTAAGCAGCCAGCAGGAGCTCGTTTAATGGAGCTCAAACTCACAGTTATTATATTATCACTTAGTTATTCAGCACTGACATCACTGCATCTTCACAGCAGGCAGCTGCACAACTTGAAAAGGGGTGTGTTTCACTTCAGCCTTGTACATCTTGATGAAAATAGGGGAACAGGAGTGGCTGGAGGCAGCTCTGTGCCAGCCTGATCCTGCCTTACTTCATATAGCCTTTCAAGCAAACCAGGCCCTCATCACAGAGCACAAGCCATGGGAAGTTATTCTGAAATAGGGCAGCTACAGGGAAGAGTAATCAGAGGAAAGCTGCTGCCAGTAAAAATGTCACATTGCTGTACAACTGTGCTTGCTGAGATATGTGCTTGCTTGTTTAATAGAGAGGAAGGGGAGGGATGGATGCCTTTGCAGTGGTTAAAAGTGCTCACCTAAGTTTCCTGAAATCTCAATTCTTTAGTTAATCCATGGGTGAAACAAATTTAACACCATGAAGCAGCTGTTTCTCTGTGAGTTAATTTCTAGTGTAGACTTCCCTGTAGTCCTTGAGGAGTTAATTGTTTCTTGTGTCTTTCCCAAACAAACTCTTGTCAATTGGCCAGGCAATACAAGCCAAGATTATCCCACCACTCCACAAAGCTGTGTTACAGGGGCATGCTGTAGAGTTTTTGTACTCATGGTGGTGTTTTAATCACTTTTCTTGCAAACATGCAGGACAGCAAAGGCCAGATGCCAGGCAGTGTAAGGTCTCAGTTAAGTCTCTTTGTACAACAGCTACATTGCCAAAGTCAGTCATTGTTCAGGTGGCAAAGTTGGGGTGAGTCAACGGTGCTCAGCTTTGCAAAGCCACGCACCAGCTCACTACAGAAAATGTGGAAAAGCAGCAAGGAAAAGAGGCAGGAATACTCTGTACATGGGTTTGTGGGGTTTTTTCATTGTTCTGTGCAGAAGAATATGTTCTCTTAGCGCTTTCTCAAGGGAAAAGAAAAATCTCTTTGGGCAGAATTGAATCATTTCTCTAACAGAAATGATTGGCAGACTCATGCAGAAGCACATTCCTGCAGATAAGTGATTGCTTCTTATATAAGAGAACAGCTTTTGCAGGAAGTCCTGAATGCACAACTTTGAACATCTTGTATTCAGTGTTGAGAACACATGACACAGGAATTTGTATTCACCACAGTGAGAGACCTCTGAAGTTTCTGGCCATGACTTTATAGATTATGTTTGTTGCTGTGTCATTCTGAGATTCAGAAGTGATTTTAAAGGGTGATGTGCAAAGGCAGAAATCTTTTTGTTCCACTAATGTTATAGAGGTGCCTACCTTTTTGTTGAGTCTATGGATCAGGGTCTGGGAATCTGCAGCCACAGAGGGATCCCTTCAACCCATTCCCTTCTTTGTTTAACTTTGTGTATGTAATTTCCTTTTTGTTGTTAGCAAGACAACACAAACATAAAAATTTTAACGCCTTGGTTTGTTTAGCAGAAATTACTAATTTTCTATTGCCAGAAAATTCCCTGAGGAGAGGAAGCCAAGAATGTTGGGGGGAAACACAGACAAACTACAGGTAACGCATGAGGCTTGAGGAAACGGCTCCGATGACTTGTGGAATATTGAATATTAGAGAGGAGTGTTCCCATATCTGTAGATATGGTTTGATATCTACCTGCTGAAGAGGTTACTGTCTGGTATGATTTCACTAACTGAGATTTTTGGATCTTTGGGTGTTTTGAGTATTCTTTAGAAACTTTTTGAGTGTCTTACTACATGGATGCATACCTGGGAGGTACCTAACATCGCTGGTATATTATTGTATAGTCTGCATATTGCATCTATGGAAAGCTCATGGAATTTTCATGAGGAAAATGTCCTCTGTATGCAATACAGGAAAGGCAGCAGGTCTGGAAGAAGTTGGGCAGGAGGAGCCCTGAAGTCTGGTGTGTGCAGATGGTGGGGTTATGAACCCCACAGAAGTTTTCTTCAAAGAGATGCCTTCATTGTATATTTAACCTAGATAATGGCATTTGGGAGCAAGCATCCCCCAAATAGATAAAGATAAGTAAATTCCAGTGTAAGGAACTGAACTGGCAAACTAGAATGCAGGCTGGCATCACAGTCAGTCCTTTGGGGCTTAGGGCATTCTGCAGCCACAGTGTCTTCTTAACATTGGACAAATGACTCAAAGTCATCCTATGACTTCTTTTCCTGCCCCTACAATGTTGCAGGGAGAGTTGACAAAATTGTTCAGCCAAACAGGTGAAGCATGATCCTAATTCAATTATTTATTCAATAAACATTTTCTGACTTTTGGTCTATAGCTTTGTTCCAGTGGAAAATAGCTATAAACATCCAAGGATAGTAACAATTTGAACTAGTATCTGGCATCAAGACAAATCTATTTTTGAGAAAAGGAGGAGGTGCCTAATAAACCCAGGACATACTTAGACAGTCCCTGTGGCCAGATGCCCATTACCTTGAGAAGTCTGAGAAGCTGCAGCCCTAGAAGGGCTTTGCCAGCTCTGCTCTGCTCTATGGAGGTCAGGTTTCCCAGACATCAGGTGTTAGCTGTGCCACAGCAGGATAGACATACATAGAAAAGGCTCAGCAACACCTCAGTGTTTCTGATGCTGATGCTGTTCAGGAGCTTGTATGTGTTACCAGTGTAAGGGAAAACAACTACAAGAACAGTGTTTAATAATGAAAGTGCAGAAGTGACACCAGGAGAGGTATTTTTCTGACTTTCAAGGCTCCCACAATAAGCAGAATACCTCTGGTTTATGGTTTATTTTTGTCAGTTCACTCTGCCTTCCACCTAAAAAGTGAACTTTATATTCTCCCTTTGTTTTGCTCTGCTGTCAGTCAGAATAGTGACTTGTGACCTTTTAGAGCTGTGACCAGTGTTTCCTGACTGTGCATTAGCCCAAGCTATTTCATGCATTGTTTGACAGCATAGAGATGAAACAACTAGCAGTAAGTTAATTGCAAACATGACTCTTGCAAGCTCTGCCTTGCAAGCACTCTACCTTGGGAATTCATCTGCTTCTTTAACTTGATACAGAGAAAGTCTCGTCTTCATTGCTTACAAGTGTGCAAAGAGATGGCTAATTGAGCTGTTGTCATCGTTGTTGCAAATGAGACCAGCATGCTGGAGCTGTAGTCTCAAGAGCACTATTAATCATCTTAAAGTGTCCTTTTTACTGCAAGCCCAGAGTAATGTAGATTGATTAAGGAACTGGGGGAGAGATGTGTGAAAACAATGCATGTGACAGATGTGCCTATGGCCACTGGATTAAGGAGGAAGGAAAACTTGCTTTCTCTGGATTTATATTTAGAGCTATTAAATGCTTAAAGAAAATTAATGTAGCTACCTAAAATATTCAAATGCAAGCAGTTCCCCTCAGATAGATGGAGCTGCCTCTAAAATACCCCTGTGAACTGAAGCAGGGACATCCAGGATGGTGGCCCTCCCTTCTGCAGCATGAAGTGCAGCCCACTCTGATGTTCTCACTGTTCCTCCTTGCTTTGTCCCTCTAATTTATTCCTGAGAGGCTGAGGCTAACAGGGGAGTGATAATTACATGCTGACTGCTCTTGTTAACCTTCAGTGACCTGCTCCTGTTGCTTTGCTGGCAGGAGCCCCCCTCACCACATTACAGGGAAGTGACAGAGGTGCTGCTGGTGCCCCAGTGGGTGGCTGCAGTCTCACACGTGAGTGCAGCCATCTGTGCTCCCTGTTGATCTAACACATGTAAAATACAACATTAACATGACGAAGGCATTTGGGGGTAGCTTAATGTGAAGCTGGAGAGAGAATTTTTCTTCCCCTGTTCTTTTATTCTACTACATTGTTTCACCATGATCCTTTAAAGGGTTATTATCTGCTGGATATTGATGCTTCTGAATAGTGCTGCTTGCTGAGAAAGCTCTGCAAGATGTGCCTCTTCAGGGTATTTAATTTTGATCTCCTGTATGCCAATCTACAAAGGTATTACTAACAGGATTTACTGCATCGTGGTTCACATCATCTGCACTTTTAAAGAGTCTGGGATGAATCCCACAGAGAATTTAGGAGCTACTTTCCAAATAGTTATGGCTGGAACAGAGAAGCAAGGAGCTGTGAGCATGGCTGGCACTTCCCATTTCAGCAGAGAGAGGACAAGAGATATCCCTTGTCTTCACCAAAGGATGCCCTGCGGTGTCCACTGGCAAAGGGCTGGTCCTGATCTTTGCCCTAAGGAGGAAAAGCACAGTTCAGATGCCCTGCTAGGCAGAAGAGGCAGGTGCTGCAGTGTGTTCCCAGCCCTTTGTGGCATCTGTGGGGAAAGCAAGGACATTGTATCTTTCTCCTTCATTCACCTACAATAATTGCTGTCATGACCAGCTAGATCACTTTTTTCATGCCTTTTGTTTTCTGCACAGAAGCCTTTCCACATGAAACTGGTCAGTATTGCTCATTATAAGCTCTCAGTGGTTGCTTTAGCTTTTGCCCTGCCTGAGTTGATTGTCCATAAAAGATAGTTTTATTTCTTGAGCTTCCATTCAAGCTGTGAGGTGAGGGTGCATCTGGAAAGCACAGCGCAGAACAGAGACCTTCCACTCTTGCCCCAAATAGATTGTGTCCATGGCAGGAAGCAGGACATGATTACCAGGGCTAGCTTCTCTTCTCTCCCAAAAACATCCCTGAGACTGCCATCTGAGCACCAGGAAGCAGCACACTCCTAGCAGATGTGCAGTAACAAGGAGCAATTTAAACCATGTTCTTGGCCGTGCTGTTCAGGACCCTCAGTATATTGTGGGTCCTGCACAGGAATGCAGTAAATAAAGTGCCAGCTTACCCTAGAGAGTGCTGCTGTTGAACACATGCAATCTACTCATGAATTGTCTTTGGATACATATGATGGTTTGCATTCAGTAATTTTCTTACATGATTGGCTGTATTAACCCTAATTCACCAATCATGTCCTCATCAACGCATGTGTTTGCTCCACTTGAATAGCAAACTTTGGGTGTCTCAGCAAAGGATGCTGAGTCACATTTACAAATTGGCACAGAAAAAGAGTAGTTTTATCTCCAAACAGGATTGTACTTCCAGGAGGATTAGTGAGTGAGTGTATTGGGAATTCATTTTGAGTCTTTGTTTCTTCCCTTAGTTTTGATATTCACATTTTTATTTTCAGAAGAGCAGGGATGCACCTAGTCAACTTGGCTGTCTCTTCATGGAATACACTTCTTCTGAAAAGGAAAAAAAAAGGGATCCATAGAAATGCAGTCTGAAGCTGCTTACATAACATGGCTTATCCTACCACATCTCCAAACCCCAAATTACTAATTTTGCTCAGCCATGAGGCACAGAGAAAAGAAGAAAGATCAAGGTATCTTTGACAGGAAACTTGAAGCAAACAGGGACTAAAAATGAATGAATAACTGAGTTTACTCTTATTTAAGCAACATTGGCAGGAGTCCTTTGAGTGACCTCCACAAAGCTTTGTTGAGGCATCCTTTTATACTCTTCTAGAAGATTAAAGCTACCTTTCATATCTTTAAATGTCCTCTTTCATAGATTCCATATGTTATCATCCTTGATATGCATAAAAGAGAGCTGATTAGAGAGCCGCCTTGAAGACATCACTTTACCGAGTCATCCAATTTTGAAGACACATAAAATGGTTGCTGGTTTTTGGGCATTTCTCCTGAAAGGGTGAATGAACTGATTAAGCTGGAACTGCCATTGGCTTTTTCTTGCCCAAAGAACCCGGCACTGCCTCTAGGGAGATGACAGAGAAGAAATGCTGTGGGCAGCTATTTTAACAGCTCTTTACCAAATGGATTATGCACAATTTGTCTGGCATTGAATCACTGGCTTGTGTAAACACCAGATGCAAGTGAAATGCAATGTCTTAACTAAAATGCTGTGTTTTGGCCTGTGAAAGCAATAGATTATTAAAGTTAATCCTATGGTTACCTATATTTATTATGTGATATGTTGTGTGATTTTATTATCCTCCCTGTCTCCCTGGCTGTGCCAGAGGCTGCTTTCACACCCAGAAGCTGCCAGGAAAGGGTGCTGCTGAGACCCCCATGTGTGCTTTGCTCTTGGGGTGGGCTCAGAGGGAATGTTTCTTGATGTCTCCAGAAATCAAGTCTTGCTGTTTGATGCTCTGAAGAAGGACCTGAGCACCAGCAACCTTCCTGTTCTCGCTCCAGTGCCTGCATCTCTGTCCTTAGGGGTGTGCTGAATCTAAGATCCCCAGGGAGGGGCAGGCACAGAGCCTTATTTTGGCCAAAGGAAAGATGTGACCATAGCCTGCTGGGGTGAATGTGGAGGAAGAGAGACATCTGCAAACATTTAAACTGCACATGGGGTAGATGCCTGCCATTCTGTGCTCCAATGACTGCCAAGAAAACCTGCAAAGAGATGCAGGGAAAGCACTGTTGTCACAGGGCTCTTGCCTTCCCAGCCCAGTCTCCTTTGCAGCAGTGCTGGCCATAGTTCCAGGGAGTGTGTCCAGGTAAGAGCAGGACATGGGTCTATGCAGGAGAGCTCTTGCTGGGTGGTCAAAGGAGCTGGAGGTCGGTGTCCCACCTGAAGGTGGCTCCTGGGGCACCTCCCCACAGCCCTCCACAAACATGCATCTCATCAAGCAGCACATGTTCAGATATAGTGGTTTAAGGTGCTCAGCCTTGAAACAGCAGAGCATTCAGGTGCTGGGTGGCAAATGTGGAGCCAACAGGGTTTTGTAGCTGTTTATAGTGAACACAGCCCTGGGGATGAAGAGGATATCCATGAAGATGATATATATTCATGTGTGTACATATATACACCCAGTCTACACCCCACCAAACTTTTCATAGTCTCACAGCTACCACATGCCTGAACCTAGAGCCACACCTGCTCTTGCAAGACCTTGCCTTGATTTATTTTTTTTCCCCTAGATGGGCAACAAAACATTTGATTTCCTTCCTTTCAGCTCTTAGAAGAACTGCATTATCAAAACACTGCCTACAGATCTGGAGAAGAGAATGGGGAAAGCTGTATGCAAAAGGACAGCCAGTGATGATAGTTCACTGCATATCTGCTGTGATGGGGGGATCCAAGACTGCCAAGAAGAGTTGTTGGTTTACCTGAATGGTGTGGCCAACTGAGCAACAGCAGAATTAATCAATACAGTTTGCTTTACAAACAAACAATAATATAACTACATGACATATATTAAAGTATGAAGGCTGGTGTTACAAGCATTAGGTGGTGCAGAGACTGAGCTGGCAGGGCATTAGTGATACGTGACAGTATGAGGAATTTAGTCACAGACACAAAGAGACTTCTGGAAACTGAGCTAGCTCTACATACTGCCTGCTCCCCCCTAGCCAGGCAGTATGTAAGATGCAGAAGTAGCTCAGTTCTGTTCAGCTCTGCAGTTACCACAGCCAGGAATGCAGTGGCTGTGGGACTTCTTAGTTTCTCCTTCCAGTGGCCAGATGTGGCTCCTCAGCCGGCAGGGAAGGATGAAGAGTAGCCCATGCTCAGCATGGTGCCTGCTTTGTGCACAAAGTAGCAATTGAGGACAAGGTCTGAGGCTTTCCAGTACTGTTCTGCCATGAGAAAAATAATTCAATTATCTGACAAAAAATGTGACTTAGAGGTGCTGAAATGTGTTCCTTCTTGATGAAAACACATAATTATGGAAAGTCATTAACCTTGCTGCAGAAGAGCTGTATCTTGATGCTTTAGTAATCCAAAGATAAAATGTGAAGTACCTGTTTCAAGCTCTCAGCTTTACTTAAGCCATCTGGGATCTGCACAAGCCATCTGATAACAGGTTTGCACCACTGGTCTGTTAAATGAACTTCATTAACCTCCCACTCTATAACAGTGCAGCTTTCTTTTTCTATCATGCAATTCATTGAATTACCAAATATCCAAGAAAACCAGCATTCTCTGAGGCTGGGAATGGACAGAAACTATAGTTTTGATCACAGTGATCTTGAGTCTGAACTTTTTAAATTAATCCCCTGTTCCTTCTGACCTCTTTACCAGCAAAAGGTTTGCAACCTTTTTTTTTTATTGCTGTGGCACCACACAGCGAGGAGTGAGCTAGCTTTTCCATTACAAAGCACTTTTTCATTTCTCAGCATGCTGAAGCCTGGCACACAATGCTAACCCAAGATGCAGGAAGGTTTTTTAGCAGCTTAAAGTGAATTAAATTTTCTTTGAGTTTTGGGAGCAAACAGGGTTGTTTGTTTCTAAGAGGAAAAACTGGGTGGTTTTAGCTGGAGCCTGGCAAAACTGTGCATAAATAGAGCCAGGAAAACCAAGTTGTTTCTCAGGCTCTAAATATACTCTTTCCCCTTACTCTGACAGAGATTTTATTTTTAAAAACAGACAAGATTCCAGCAATCTTAGTTCTTGCTTTGAATAAGTTCCCTCTTTCGTTCGTGTAATGCGTTTGCCTTTTTTTGTTTTCCTTATTTTGCCTTGCCAGTTCAACACTGAATAGAGCCATCCCCTGTCCTAGATTTATCTGCACAGGAAATCCATCCTGTTTCCACTGCAAGCAGCTTCTTTGGGTCACCCTTAGCACAACACTCTGTGGGCAAGGTGATCACAAACAGCATACCCATCTCATCCCTGCATGATTTCTGGGGAATGCAGAGAAGGCTCACGCTGGTCTTGCAGTAACTTTACCAAAACACAGTCCTGGCCTGAGAAGCAATGTCAATGTAATGAACATGCAGGGCAAGTATTGACAAGTCCAGTTTCCCTCTTAGATCCCCCAACCTGAGATGCAGCTCTCATTCCCCAAAGAGGGAGTGGGCTTTTCTCTCCTCCATCGCTTCTGTTGAGAAAATTTTAATAACACAACTGGTAATATCATTTGCTTTATGGTCAGTTGCCTCTGTTTTATTTGTAAAGTATTCTGAGATGCTTGAATAAGTCCAAAATACCCTCCAGCCATAAGCCATGCTGGAGGAAAATTGATTGAGTAAACTGAAGTCATTAGAGGAAGTAAAGAGTGTTAAGCAAGATACATGAATGTAAAAATCTGCACTGCCGCTTTGCCCATTTGAAGATCACTATGTAGTATAGATCTCTGATCTCTAGATTAATTTTGACTTGAATTGGTTTCCAATTGTATTAGATGTTATTTTCTTACTGAAATTATGTTTTACAAAGAACTGGATTAAAAAAACTGGTGTCCATCTAGTTCCCCTTAAATCACACACAGCATCTACAGAGGCATGGGTTGTTTTCACTTTTATAACACCAGTACAACAGAAGAAATGACCAGTGTGTGCTGCCATTTATGTGCTGCCTCCTCCTAAAGGCAAAATTGCCTGTGTGGCCATGTGCAGTGAGCATGATGAACATTCTATTAATGGAGATCCACCCTCAAAAACTAATCTAAGACAAAATCTAAATGGAAAATTATTAAAAATAAATGTTCCTTCTCACTAAAACCACAATATGGGGAAAAAAAAATCACCCTTCTATTATGTTAACCCTTATGTGCTCCTTGGAGCCTGTAGCTCTCAAAGTTATCTGCCCAGGGGGAGTTTTCATCAGTATGTGCTTCATCCTCATGGAACAGGGGGAGGAAGCTGATACAGCCCATCTGTTTCACTTTGGAGGCAGAGAGCTGAGGAAGCTGATTTGCCCAGCGCAATTTGACACGCTGAATGACAGCGCCAGGAAGGGAGCTCAGGTCTCATGTGTGCACCACTCTGCTCTCGCTGCCTGAGATCAAAGCAGCCCCTTTCCTTTGGTGCATCTGTCACAGACAAGGAGCTACATAAATAGCCTTGCAGCAGCGCTTGTGCTCTGACAAGCACATGATTCAATCCCTCAGAAGAAAGCAATGCTGAGCATAGTTACAGTTGTAGTTAGTGGAAATGTCCCATAGGAGAAATAGTGTCCAGTGCACAACTTGCAGTCCCATTTTTCAGTCCCAAAAACTTAAAGCTTCAGTATCATTCTTTTGGCTAATGGCACCATATTTCCTACATGAAGAACTTCTTGTGAGTCTTGGCAATAGTTCTTGTGTCCCTAAAACCACACTGAACACACAAACAGCAACAGAAAAGTAAGTGGGTGGGGATTTTCCCCTAATTTTTATAACCACACTTTCTTTTTGGTGCAAACAGAAAGATTTCCATTGGGGCCATAGCATAGAAGTCACATAGAAGTGACATTGTGCCATTGTCTCTCTTGGTGGCAGTCAGCTTTGCTGGGACACCACCTCTGTGAGCAATCTGCTGTGTGCATCTGTAAGAGAAATTTAGCTGAATACTGTGAAGGTGATGAAAGTAAGGACTTGAATAAAACCTTCAAAACCCCTATAAAGCTGGTTTCTCATTTTCATAAAAGCTGCAATTCTCTTTCTTTATTACCTGAAGTAACTTTCTAGCTCTAACAGCCAAGGACAGAAACCAAATTAAATAAAAACCACTTTAAATGTATGATACAGGGAATGGAATACTTTTAATGTCCTTAACAGTGTCAAATTCCCATTTACCAAATGAACAAGAAACAATGGTATGCTTTGGTATATTACCTATTGTAGCATTGAGGCTTGCAGACATAGCAAAAAAAATAAAGCCCAAGCTTTTGAGTTAAGGCATCTGCTAGAAATTAGTTCAATAGATCCAAGTACAAGGATTCAGATGAAAACAGTCTCTGAATTCATAGTGAAAATTCTCCAAATTAGTTTTGTCCAAATATTCCCCACCCAATGGGATCCCTAAACATCAGTTTAGCACTGACCTGAACTTATATTTAACTTTCCATTTTCAGTATTGGCAGCCATGCTCAGAGATCTTTTATAGAGCATGGTGTACCCCACATCATATTGATGGAGTTTTTAATGAACATTATTAAGTGGAGATGACAGATACGTGGTTCAAACAAGCTAAGCATGGTCTGTAACATGGTACAAAATTCACCAAAACCCAAAGCTACTGTGATATTTATGACTTGCTTCTTGTTGTAGCCCAAGTTTTGTTGATACTATTACCTCATGTGAGCTTTTTCCCCCTGTGTACTTCTCCAAACTGGTGAAATCCTTGTGCAGACCTGGCACCTGTCCACTGAGGAGAAGGGGCTCTGCAGCAGACACTGCTCCAGTGCCTGACAGCCTGAAAGCTGCTGTGGTTAGAGGATCAGGCTGGGAAGTAAAACTGAGAAAGCAGCCATCCTTGCTACAAGCAAGAGGATATTTCCCACAAAAGCAGGAGCTAACAAAGATAAGCTTTTTACCAGTGAGGTCAGGCTGTGCAGAGAGGGAGACAGAGGCATCTCTGTGGCCACATCCTCAGGACACCCTGAGCCAGTTGAGGAAAGGAGCTGAGCCAAGGAAAAGAGGTGAAACTCAGCCACACCAAGCTGTTACACACCCTTTTCTCAGAGAAGATAACCAGGCATCTTAACTAGACTAAGCACAAGAAAATCTCCTTCTGGTTGCTACTGATGCCTCCATTTACAGAGGACATCAGAAGGACACATAGGTTTGGTCACTCCATGGGCACAGCTCTGTCCTGCCTGCATGAAGTCACCACTGAACTTTGCCTAGATCTTGCTTGGACCGGGGACATCAGCATTTCCTCACCACTGAGGACTGAGGGGCTCCTTCCTGTAGGGACAGAGGAACGCTCGGTCCTCCAGGACTTCTGAGCTCACTGGGTATTCTGCGGGCAAAACAATGCCATTTGGGAATTGTACTTTAAAAACCAAAAAAGCGTCAACCACATCCTGCTTATTAAAGCCTTAAGGCTGGCAAAAGTCATCATGATGAGCTTTCCCCACCTCTTCCTCCAGTGACATTTATCTTCTTGTCAGGCCTTCTTGTATCCAAACAATAACAAATATGCCAGCAGTTTAAAGCTCATTTCCCTAGCCTGCCTAGGAACCACTCCAAGTTCTGACATTTACCCGATCCAGAAACTGTTTTACTTTGCCAAGGTTCCTCCAGACCCCACACACCACATTCAAAACCTTTTCTTCTCAACTTGCACCATACCTAGCTGCTATTCTTAAAGGCAAACTCGTCAAAGCACAGCAGGTATTAATAAACAGCTGCTGCTTTTCTTCTCAAGGAAAGCAATGAGAAGCTGCTGAAAATCTGTGTACATGATTCTTAAAAAGCAAAGTTCTTCTTTCTCCCCAGAAGCATTATTGATTTAATTGAAGAACTCCCCTGGGGGAGGGGGTTGCCTGCAGAAAGGTTACAGCCTGTTAAGAAAAAATTATCTCCATCAATTGTCAGCTCTTTAACCTAATGATGACAATCTTGAATAGCTTGCTCTACTCTGCAAAATTACATACAGCACTTAATTAGATTAATTAGCAAAATAGAGTTATCATAAAGAGTCTGGCTCTGTATTTCAGTGCCAGAAAGGAAGGAGGGGAAAAAAAGGCCCAAAAAAAAAGTGTGCACATTAGTCTGAATGAAACCTGTCACTCATTAAATACTAGATGGTAACTGCTGTGGTTTGATCATTGAAAATTTGTTTTCATGTCTATGCTGAAATCAGAAAAATAAGGTCTAAAAATTTCTCCTTTTTTGATGAATACTTGCAGTGAATGCAGCTTAGGATTGCTTGTTGCTGTCCTTCCAAAGGAAAGGGTTTCAGAGCAATGACTTCATCCTTAAACAAGCAGAGAGGTGCTGTAAAGGGAGGTAGTATGAGGCAATGAGGTGGCTCTCACAGGTTTCTCAGCATCATAGCCCCGTGCCAGCAGAAGCTTTACCAATTTCTTCAGAAAAAGCATACTTCAAAAAATGAAAGAAGTGCATAAATTGATGGTCTTTGCCAAGCCTGAGGTGTGTGAGACTCAAAGAATAATGTTTTGTGGGTTTGCAGTACACACCAAAGTGAGTCAATATTATGTTTCATATTTCCTGCTGGGGAGCATCAACACTCACATGATGTTCTGCAGCAAAACCCAAGCCCCGGTCTGTGCTTTGTTTATTGAGCATAAACACCTGTTTCACACTGAAGATGCCATCTGCTCTTACTGTGTCAATTGATGCTTCCAAGTCGTACAACATTACTTCAACCAAATGTTTAATACCAAAGGAGTGGTACCCTTTAAGTAAGAAGGATGGATTTGTATCTCTTTCTTCATGTAGAAATATTAAAAGAATTGTCCAGAAACTTTCTGAACATTTGACTTCGTTTCTGACTAAGTGTGGTAAGCTGAGAAAGTTCCCAGGAGAGAAAAGCCAGAAGACCTGTAGTACTCCAAAGGAGTAAACATAGAAATTTTCATTATATGGGCCATCATGGAAAAAAACATAATGTGTTATTTACATTGGACAGGTGGGTAGGGGGAGAGAGGGACAATCAAAGAGCAACAACTTACTCAATTTCAATTAAAGTTATTTTACCAAGCAAAATGTCAAGTAAGCTTTCCTTCTTCTTTGATACAATTTTAACTTGGTAATTTTGTACTATGCTCCATGCCATGCCTGATATCTTCAATTTTGAAATAATTCAATTTTAAAATAATAACTACCTGAAATTAGTTTAATGATACTGATATGTAAACTTCAAATGTCTGGACACCACCCAGGAGTGTTTGTGGATGAGTGCCATGTAGTCCCTTATGGTTTCAGTTTCCTTATACTGATCTGAAAAACGATATAATCAAATATCCAATTTACAGAGAGCACATATAACTATGTAAATAAGTGTAAATGAAAGTGAGGTGAAATCATTTGTACAGATGGATTTGCATCACTTGACTACGTGACATCACTAAACACATCTACAAAAGGAAAAACCTTGTGACCAGTAATGGAAGCTCATGTAAGATATCACTAGTAAGGATCATGTCTCTGTCATTCCCGAAAACATTTTCATAGTGTCAACACCAACATTTATGCTGAGAGATCAAAAAGGATACATAATGAAAGCAAAACAGTGACTTGAGGTATTGACAATGCACTTCAGTGAGATACTTCAATCTGATACACAATACATGTTCCATCATGGTTAGACTACAGGAAAGATTTCGGATTATAGGGGGATGTGCAATCTTGGTGGATGAGTGAAAGCTCAAGGCAGAAAAACTCAATCTCAAAGTGCAAGTTCTACCATGAGAAAAACTGGCCTTTGAAAAACATAACCTGCAAGAATTCTTTAGTTTTTAATTTTCATCACTTCAGAGCTCTGAGCGAGGAAGGGATAGAGATTTAAAAAACTGCTGCAGGTGAAGAATCTCAGCAGGAGAACTAGGTGAACTGGCATTTGTATGTGGTGTTAGGCAGACTAAATTACCTGAAGTGTTTCAACCTTAATTTCTGAATACCTCTTTGTCTCATGTATTTATGATATATGGTAAAGATAATGCATGCTATAGAAATAGATAGAGGTGTGTATAAAATATTATAAAACCCAAAGTTATGTTTCTAACCACTCTGGCTGGAAACCGAATGCTATTATCATTGTAACCAGTTCCAGGACGAACATTAAGATAATATCAGGCCTTTTTACCTTATGAATGGGACAGTCCTGAGCCATCACAGAAGATTTCCTCTGGCACCTACACCTGGGAGACAGCATCTGGACCTTCCTGGATGGTGATTAATGGAATGTCTCAAGGAACTCACACAACCTGCACCTGGGCATGATTAGATCTGGGTACTCAGGAACTGGTACATGTGAATGAAGCTTCTGCCTGGACACTCAGACATTCATCTGGGTCTCCTAATTTGTCTTTGTCTGTTCTTGCACATGTATGGATTCAACTTTACATGTGAAGAGACACAAAGAAATATGTGGTCATCTCTGCCTCAGGCAGAATGAACTGTTTATAAGCTGGCCTCTAGAAACACTCGGGGTGAACCTCTGGGGAAACGCTGTCACTCTGTCAGCCGGAACCCTAAGTCACCCAGCGTTCGCACCCGGGGCTGACGCTGTCTTGGCTGTGGGCTTTTCAAAATTTTCTATTTTTTGTTATCGACCTAATAAATCTTTGTTAAATTTTTTTTTATAAATTTAGCTACTGATTTGATCATTTATAACATATTGAAAGGATATTTGCCAGAAATTTTCAAGTGGATCTGAGACCAACTTCAGCCTGTACAGTGGCATCCCTCATGCTGAGGAGACGGAGCTGTGATGTTTTCTTTCCTTTTCTGCAGAGATGCAGAATAAACAGTGGCTGGTCAGATCATAAATTTAGCTGTGTGGCAACTTTCAGGAAAGGAGGCAAGAGTGTTATAAATAGGGGCAGGCAAACCAACTGACATAAACTTAGAAACAACCTCAGACTGGACTACAGACTAATATTTACACAAAATGTGTGGTAAAATTGGAATATAAATAGCTGTCAGTGGCTAAAGTCAGGATGTTTTACATGATTGAAGCACCCCAGGGAAGACATCTGATGGCTATTTGCATCATGACTTGACGATTTCAAAGATGGGGTCCCAGAAGTGTAGCCCCACAAATCCTGATTTTTAGTGGTGCTTCTCCATTTTGATAATTTTTGGTCTGTGTATAGCCATTCCCAACAGCAGTGATGACATCCATCTGGCCCAGCTTTTGCTCACCTAGAGCTGAGTTCCTTCTAAATAGCACATGAGATCTCTCAGTGAGTAAGTTGTTTAGTTTTGTTAAGTGTTCTCAGGGAGACAATCCACAGCTCTGCCACAGGGTAGCCATAAATAGATTGTGGTGTACAAGTAACATGTTACACATAAATCATACAGAGCCTTCCTGCCACATCCCAGGATGCCAGCACACCTATATTCAGTCCACAGACACTCAGTCATGTGTTCAGCTGGGCTCAAAAACACGGTATGGTTTGAGGTCTACAAAAATATATTTCTTTCTCAAAATATTCCTGGCCATACCCAGCCTCAGCTCAGTCTCCAGCACCCCTGAGATCTCATTTCTCCTCTCAATTACAGGCACTAAACAACTCTTTCTCTATGTGCGACTGGCTTCCTCAGGGAAGCAATTTGGAGGCTGAGCTCGGCAAGCGCAAAATTTACGCTACTTGGAAAAAGATGAAATTCTGTTTCTTAGAAGGGTGTTGGCCACTCTTTATGAGACAAAGCCATTTGATTTCAGAGTTTTCCTGGCTCAGTAACAGGACAAGCAATAAACCATTGCAAGCATTTGAAGGTCTCGAGACAGATATCTCTGCAATAAGCTGGCAGACATGGAAACTAGGAAGGGCCCATAGTGGATTTCATCTCAAAATGTCTCTGATGCACATGATATGTGCAAGATCCATGCACAAGGTATGCTCACACCCTGCTGGAGTTCTGGATGCTGAGAATTTCAGATTTTCTGTGCTCACAGACTCTGACTCCCAGGAGAGCACTGCATTTGACCTGAGGCTGTGGAAAAGGCTTCCAAAATTGATTGATAGCACTGGGATTATGGGTGTATCATTTGATTAGGAGTGTGTAATATCACAGGGAGGAAAACTTAGAGTTTAAGGTTTTAGAATATAGCAATATATATGGGGCAAGATGGAGGTTTTAGCATGGTGTCTGGTTGTTCTTCTTCACCTTCTTCTTCATGAGTTTGGGTGGTATTTTGTAATTGGACAGAAAAGTCCACATTGCGGACTTCAAGGGATTAGTTATTGGGTTAAAAGGGAAAATAATTTAGGTGTCATTTCTTAATTGGATAGTTTAGCCTTAAAAGGCCTTGGAAAGAAAGATAGCCATTTTGTAGCTTGTTAGTAGAATGCTGTAGAACTCATGACTTGTAATATAGATAAGAAATAATAAACACCTAAGCCTGAATGCAAAATAACCATCTCAAGTGCCTTCAATCCTGACCTTGACAGAGGCAAGAAAAAGAAGCTGAGAACGGGCAATACCCCTCTCAAGTTCTTATGTATTTGCACATATTTATGTATTAGAAGCTTCTTTAATTAGGGGCAGGCCTCCCTAATGCTCCAGCAAGACTCAACATCCTCTCCTTCATCAGTGCTGCACATCAGCATCCAACTTGGAAGAGCAAACCCAAGGAAAGCACTCAAATAACAAAGACAACAATTTCTGTGACTCTTTTGAATTCATTGCACTTTCTGCAAACTGCTCCTCCTTTACTGAGTCCTCTCTGTATGGCTGCAAGGTAGAGGCGCAGTACAGGATGGATGAGGTGGTTGGTCACAGTCCTCCCTACCTAAGAGCCTCCTAGGCTGGGTGGAAGACAGGCCACATGTGTGAGCTGCTGACAGCACTGAGCCAAAAATTGTGGTGTTGGTGGGGAGTGTGTTCACACCTAATGTGTGAAGCCAGTGAGAAAACAGTGACTTGCAAAGTGCCCAATCCTTTTCCTCTACCTAAGGGGAAAGACCTGACCACTCCTGCCCTGCTTTCCACTCACTCTGTGTGTGTTGGATGCAGAGGCAGCTTCTGTGCTGGGGCTGGGGTTTGGGCTCCTTGCTCACCTGCCCACTGCTGTGACATTAGAGTTTGATGCACTGCAGGGAAAACAGTTAATAAAATCAGTTCACTCTGTTTCTCAGTCATTCAAACTATTTTCATATGTGTCAGGTTTCATTTCACAAACCCCTCATGTTGTGTCTGAAACCAGTTGGCAGTTTGAAGATTTTGAGAACAGTTTCACAATGGATCATATAGTATGTGGTAATATGGTTTTATGGTACCAAGACTAGTGTTTTGTATTTCTGCCCTTTAGGCCTTCCAGCTGAATGTAAATTTAACTTAGTTTTCAGCATAAGTATCCTTCCAACTCCAGATCACCTCAGCATGCTTCAAACCTCTGGAGAAGCCTGAGCTTTCAGCTTATGTTTGCAGTTTAGCTGACTAGAACAATTTACATGAGAAACAGTTCGCAATCCATCCTATTTTTGTCATCTTCCCTGCTTTGTCTGCAATGTGTTTTGCTCTTTGAGTCCTTGAAGAGCTGTGAGCATGAGGAGAAGAGCAAAGTCCTACTGATGAGACATTTAAATGCCATAAAATGTCACTACATCAGATAAACTTCAAGATCTTAAAAAAGGATTAAAACAGAGTTTATTGGATGCTGACATGCAGTTAATAGCACTTTTGTGTGCAATGACTTCACACACTGTTTCTATGAAGTTTCAAATGACATGTAAGTGTATAAATTCCATTCAAATATAACCTTTATTATGAGGCCATCAATAACAGAAAAATCTAATTAAAAGAATAAAAGGCTTGCTGGAAACATAACCTTTTTTCATATCGAATTTGTAATGAACTCATAGAACTCTATGAAGGATATTATTTCAGAGGAGACTGACAAGCCCAGAGAAAATGCTGTTTTCCACCACATGGTTTAATGGAAGTTCCTCCTCTCTCTTCAGCAGCTCATCCTCTCCCTTTGTAATCCTGAACGGATTATTATTCAAAATGGCTGCATCAAAATACATTAAAACAGCAGCTGCACCTTTGAAATCTCCCTGTTTTTTTTCAGCTCGAATTATCTGCACTGGGACACTTGTCACCTTGCCACAGTCTATTACACCCAAGCCTTTGGCTGATGAATTACAGCTCTGTGAATCATCCTGTTTAGCAAATTGCCAGCATATGAGAAGGAACCAAATATCACTACCAGCATAGTGAACATTACAGAACACCATGGACAATGTAATGGTAGACTACATTTCCCTTGGTCAGTGCTTACCCCAGAAAAGTAGGCCATGGTGTCCTTCAAACCATAATGAGAATTACTATATAGAGGACTGTCAATCCACATAACAGAAGAAATGAGGCTTGACAGTTCAGAAAATTGGGGATACATACAGTAGCAGAACCAATTACTGCAATAGGATTCGTTATTTTCTCCATGTTCAGTTGAAAAAACTAGAAATTACCCAGGCCGAAGTTGTTGCCTAATTTTGACAAAACATGCTTATCTGTTTCTAGCTATTGATTTTGCCTGGAAAAACAGAATATGATAAAGTTCTGTTTACAGTCTGTCTCTCCCCAAACCGTAGTTAAGTAGTTAAGTCCAAGCTATGAACGTGCCACATCACACTGCAAATGTATGATCAGGATTGCTCTCATCTCTTTCTGGTTTTTTTATTATATCCTTATAGGAACATCATAAATATAAATATAATTACATATAAAAGTATTTTTATCTTGTTTTTGCATTGCCAAATATCACTTGTTTTTCTTCTGTACTGATTATTCAAAAATTATTACTTTTCCCTCCAGACTAAACAAAGATATTACAAGCCACTCAATACATACTGTAGACTAACGCTGAGAAGAAAGGTTCAGAAGGGCATCTGAAGAGCACTAGATTTCACATGCCTTTCTGATCCTCTGCTCCCTAATACTGCACTTCTGTCTCAGAAGTGCTTTCACTGTCAGTCCCCAGCCCCTTTCTTTCTCAGGTCTAGCAGAACAGTCCATCCTGCAGCTGATCACAGAATCTTTGGGGTTGAATGGGACCTCTAGTCCAACACCCCTGCTAAAGCAGGTTCACCTAGAGCAACTTGGACAGGATCACGTTGAGATGGCTTTTGAATACCTCCAGAGAAGGAGATTCCACAGCCTCTATGGGCAGTCTGTCCCAGTGTAACACCACCTTCACAAGAAAGAAATCCTTCCTTATGTTCTGGTGGAACTTTCTATGTTCCATTTTGTGCCCATTGTGCCTTGTCCTATCACAGGAACCACTGCAAAGAGATGACATCCAGGACAAGCAGCTCCATCATCTTTCCAAGGATTGAGGTGAGGCAACTGGCCTGTAGTTTCCTGGGTCCTTCTTACTCTTCTTGAAGACAGGGCTGACGCTGCTTTTCCTCCAGCCCTCAGGCATTTCTCCAGTTCTCCACAACCCCTCAAAGGTGATGGACAGTTTAACAACATCTAGCTTCCTTAGCACTCATGTGTGCATCTCATCAGGGCCCCATGGATTTGTGAGATCAAGTTTGCCTAAATGATCTCTAACCCAATCCTCCTCAACCAAGGAGAAGTCTTCCTTTCTCCAGATTTTCTCTCTTGCCTCCAGGGCCCTGGGATAGAGCTGCAGTTGCTGGACCCTGCAGTTCAGCAGCAGCTCATGAAAACTGCTGGACCCTGCAGTTCAGCAGCAGCTCAGTTGCAGTTCATCTCTGCAACTCAAAAACTGCTCTACCCTGCCTCAAAACTGCTCTGCAGGGTATTTTGAGCCCTACCAGGTCAGTGGTAGTTGTTGGAAGAAAGCACAGTAACCACAATGAAAACGACAGTTTTGGAAGCTGCTGGCAGTGGGGGGGAAAAAAATATGACCAAATTGTGTTTCTGAGCTCCCTGAGAAGAGTCTGTAAAGCACACAGCAGCCATCAGCAGCCCTACTAAGCTAAAGATGTCTCTTGATGTCAGGTGCTTTGCTACACCACTGGGAAACTCATTTAGATACACAACATGGTCTCCAAATTCCAGTGTACAGGCAGGGCTCGTGGGACTCAGTGTGATCATGTGCATCTGAAAAGATCTGAAATCTGTGGGAAGTCCCACCTACTGTCACTATGCTGGAGGGGGGAGCCTTGTTTTCAACATGTTTATGGTGCAATAACTCTAATTGCAAGTTATGTGCACTAAATATGACACAGAAATACCTATACAGAAACCAGAAGATCTCCTGCAGCAGGAGATTTGGCTGGCATTGGCTTTGACCTGTACCAGTTGATTCAGTAGATGGCCTAAAGTTCTCTCAAATATGATGAAAGAGAGATTATTTAAGGCCCTGTTGCATGACATCTAATCATTCTTTATTTACTGCAACACTCTGTAAAGTCAGTTATTCTGTATAAATTGGGCAGTATCCTTGTTGAGCTTGCTAAGCCTCAATGAAATCCTGTGGCTTGTGACTACTAGCTACTATGGAGAAATCCTTTATGGATTTCAGTATTTTGTAGCCTTTTATTTCATTAACGTGTTTCACCATTTTCTTACTTTATCTGTATCTGAAACAGCACAGTAGAACCTATGAAACAGCAATATTGAATATCAAATACAGCAATTCTTACAGCGTTATAGATACTATTACTTGCAGCACAGATCATAAGATAATTTTAATCTGGCTCCCCTAATGAATAGTTTGTGAACGGAATCTTTAATGTGAGGGTATAATTTTCAGAGATTCAGCACTTGGGGGAATTGCACCAACGTCATTTGCATGTTATATGCTTAGGCAATTTACAAAAGCTGCAATTCCAGCTTTCTTATTACAGTGTTATTTATCAACTATTTTCTAGTTTGTGTCTATACAAGGAAGTAAGTACATGGCAAATACAGCACTGCTGAAAACTGGGTTGAGCTTGTCTTTTTCTGTGTGATTATGAAAAGTTTGGAGGTGATAGATTTTAGAGTATATAGTGCTCTCACCTATCACATGCATCTCCACCATTAAAGGTGCAAGTTGTCTTTTCAGGGTCCTACTCTTGGATCATTCTACTTTTGGTAATGTAGGCAAAGTACATCACTGATTAGCTTGAAACACTCTGTTCATATTTAATCATTGTTCTTGTAGTTTTCCTCTGGGCTTTGAGCTGTGGCAGATCTTTTATGTAGGTAGAAAATGCCATTTTTCTTTTGCTAGAATTCTTCTGGGGAGATGCTGTCAGACTGCTCCATCACATGTGACAGATCATCACTTACAGAGAATTATCTCCAATACAAAATTGAGTTTTTATCTTGAACTGTCGTGTCTGAGAAGTCTTGGCTGTGACATGGGGTAGTGGAAGGAGCTGAATTTAGTAGCTGATTCCTTTTCCAGGATTGAAGATATCTCTCGTACCCAGTTCTCTCCTTAATCTCATAACAGCTGCCACCTCCCCTTCATGGGCTAGCAGGTCTCCTCAGTTAATACTATCTTCAGTGCAGCCTCCCTGAGCATTAGACTGTGCTCACATTATAGTGACCAGATTTTCAGTCCAGAATTATGTGTTGTCACAGTGTTGACATCACCAGTGCTCTTCATGCACTCTGGCTCTTACTATTTGTAAGCTATTGGCTGTTAAAATCACGTTGGAAGTAGTGGTGTAAAAATACTCAGTTAGCAAATCAATCCAACATTCTCCAAGCAAATAAACTTTGAATACTGGTTATGAATCCAGGCTCAAAAAAAAAAAAAAAAAAAGGAGTGAGGTGTATGCTTCTGTGCAACTGTGTGCCAATAAATGTAAGCACAAAATATTGTACTCTAGAGAATGATGTTTGTGAAATGCTGTTTCCAGTCCTGCTTGCTGACTGCTCCCTGACAGAGCCATGGGGCTCTGAACTGCAGCAGCAGCCTTCACTCTCCTGGGAAATTTGCTACTCACCTCCACAATTACAGATTCCTGGTCTAAGATGGGATCTTTATTTCTCCATCCAACAAAATTGCTTTTTCTCAGTAATCCTGGCACAAGTGACAGCATCAGTAATATAAAAAATATTTGAGTATTTTGTTAAATATTAATAGTTAAAATTTAATCATTATTTGGTTGAGAACATACCCAAATCACAGCAGTTATCATCAGTTCTCAAATTCAGAACAGAGACAGCTCAATCCTAAGGCTTTTTCCAAGTTTTTTGTGAGGTTTTGGGTTTTTTTATCCAGAGAATAACATATCTGAGAATAAAAGTGCTCATGCTGTGAGCCACAGCATAAAGTCTGTATTATAAGAGTATAACACATTCTTTTTTACACTCTTATTAGACAGGAAAAATATTGGAACTCTCCAGGACCTGAGACCCCACACAGACATGCTTAGCTTGTAATCAACTGATAGGATTTGTATTTCAAAACCCTCTTCACCAATCAGTAGCATGTTTAAGAATTCCTGCTAAGAACATGGAACAGCTACGTAGGCATCGGTGCACTCTGTAAACCAGGATCCAGCAAAACCTGATGTACATGGCATTCAAACACAGAATGTTGCCTTTCGTCAAAGCGCTCATTTATATGTCAGTTTATTTCGCTCCCAGCCACCTCCTGAGGGGGTTGGGTTTTTTCTGCTGTTACACAGTATGTTTCTCCTGCTACTTTAGAAAGTGGTAGATGTCATTTCCTCCAATTTATCGATGGAGGAAGCTGAGGGCTGGAGAACAAAGCACAGGGCTTCGAGTTCCCGCACTGTTTCCTGGCCGTGCTGCTTCCCTCTCCCAAACAGTCTCCAACACACAGGCCAAGGCTGCAGCCAGTCAAGAAGGGCCCCTGCTCCCCCACATTTATCTCCATGGAAAAGAGGTAACTAATTAAACACCCAAGCTTACTCAGAAAGCTCTTCCACACACTGCAGATAGTTTAATGAGGCAGGATTGCTCTTCACAAACATGAGGGGTTCATGAGAGCTGAATCACTCTTTGGTTGTGCTACTCCCCCTCCAGCTCAAGCTGCCTCCTTTCATACCACCCTCCCACGCCACCTCTTGAACACTCTCCTCCTGATCACAGGCACACACATCCTCCTTCCTCTCAACTCTGCTGGGCCACAGTGGCACTCAGTGAGAAGTCCTATGAGCTCAAGTGGCAAAGTATGAACCTCAAAAGCAGTGCATGCATCCAGGCCCAAAAAGAGAAAATAGCCGTTTGGTGTTTGTACCTGACCACTCTCCCAGCATCACTGCTCTCTTTACCGCACTAGATGATATTGTAAAACGAAGAAACACTATCATTTGTCTCAAAGTACCAGTAACAAATGGGAAACATTGGTTAAACTAGTAACATTAGGGATCCATCAGGATAGCACTGCGACCATGCCATCCTCTGGCTACCCACACTTCTGGGCTAATTTTTTGTTTTAACATCCAATGCTGCTTGTCTTTCTCTTCCTCAATGCTGCCTTTCAATTCTTAGGTGCCATTCAGCTTGGTTGACTACAATGGATGCTCCCCCAAGTCTGTGAGGACTTGTTGTTTTCTTGTATACTAAGCTCTATTTCTAATCTTTCTGCTGTGCTCCTTTTTGCTACCTTGTGTTTCCTCAGCCACCCACAGAAGAGGTGATGAGTCAGAAAGGGAAGTTTAATAGGGTCCTAAAACAGAAATAACAAGAAAACCTCAGGAGCTCTACTTAGGCAGTTTACTGCCTTTTTCTTATTGAGAACAAGCAAGTTGTAATGACTAAAGAACATCACACAGATTAGTTTTGAAAACTATCAGACTGATCTGTCCCACATAAGCTGCTTTAATAATACTGAGAGCAACAGGAATCAGGGAGTGTTCAGAATGGTGGAGGGTTTGATTGAAGTATTTACAGGAGCTCAAAGGACTGAAGGTCCTTATAGGATACATGCAGATCGATCAATCTTTAAACCAAGTTGTTAGATACTCCATTTAGAAAGTTTGATTGGTCAGAATGAGTAGATGTGAATAGAGAAAAAAATGTGGTAAAGTCCTACACCCATTACAGTCAAAAGAAGCTAGCTGGGGACATCACCAGTTTCAGAATTCTGCTCATGGTATGAAAAACCCCACGGGCTCATCATCCTTCAGCAGCAGCACTCCAACTCTTAGCTATATAAGCATAAAATGATTTCACAGTGAAGAACATGCCTCTGCAAGGGCACACTGTGCCATGATTATGGCTGTATGATTACCCTTCTTGCAAATATCACACTTTGTATTAGTTTTTAACCTTCAATTAACACAAATGCAAACCTAGGTAGGCTAAAGCTTATTCAAAGAATATTACACCGTACACAGGACACTCAGGAGCTTCCTGGATCTGTGCAGCAAATGAATATACCAAGAAGAAATCAGCATTACTTTTAAAATCCATGCCAGAGAAAACTATATCAGGAAATCATATGAATGGAAGGGATACTCAAGCACTGAAAGAGCAAAGGACTGGGTCCTTTCAGATTAGTTTACTTGATTAGTAGACCAGTGTTATAATTTTTGAAACTCACTTCCATTTTTCACTCTGCTGGCAACTCTGAATCATCTCTCTGTGCTGTTTCAACATCAAAACAGGAAAAAAGTGAATACAGTAACTGGCCATAGAGTCTTATTAAATTATTCTTGTGCTGTACAAAGTAGCTGAAAAAATGGTTGACTCATAAAGCATCTTCACCATGCCTGCATGGGCCAGCTTGTGAAATTGTGCAGGGCACCATTCTAGCATTCTTTGCTGCAGCAACAGAACAACATGAAGGTATAAAAAGAAAGGGCCAGAGAAAAAGAGGAAATTTTGCAACACTGCATTTAAATCCCAGTCCTACTGATTTGAGTAGAAGACTACCATTGACATCAGAAAGGCCGCAGCTTCAACAGTACAGCCTGGCCTTCACCTTTGCATTGAAGGCTTTTGCTGTTTTGGTGGCTTCACGAGGCTCAGGAGTGCCCCTTGTCTGCTAGAGCAGGCTGCTGCATCCAGAGGATGGAAGGCAAGGTCCTGGCTCTGTGGTTAAATATCCAATGGGTGCTATGTGCCACACCAAGCAAAACCAATGAGGAAGGGAGGAAGAATGCAAATGAGGTTTGGAGGAGCTAAAAACAGTTTTTCAAACAGGCACTGTTTAAACTTTTTCTTGTCTTCAAAAAAAGAATTAACTGTTAGTGTCTATATGGTTAATCTGTATGTGAACTTTTTCTTTCCCAATTTCCCTTTAATTTTAAATTGAGCAATATATTGACATATACCTGTACCCACTCAATTATTATTGGAACCAAACAAAAGCTAAAAAGGTAGTCAGATAAATAGTCACTCATATTTTGGATCAATCTTCCACAGTTAAAGACTACAGAAAGAGTTTAACTGCATTATAACACATTTAAGATAATAAAGGCCCCAAAAAAGTGTAAAGTCAACCTGTGATTAATTTTACTTTGAATACTTTGCTGGGTCTTGGTTGTGTCTTTCTATATAACCTAAAATAAACATTGTAAAAAAATGGACTAATAATATGGAGGCAAAGAATACTTTAAGAAAATACAACTGAAAAAATAGACTAATACATTTGGTGTTGAAATCATCATCACTGGGCTAACAGTAGAGCCAGATACTTTGCTTGCAAGTGGATATCCTCAACTCTTTTAACATGCAACATGTAAACTTCCTGAAGCACTTTTAGCTACACATCATCTTTCAGAGTGAAAGATGATGACTCAGCTCATTTTAAGACTTTGTGGTACATACAGTTTTGGACCGAGCATGAATAATGCACAAAAGTGACTTCTATTTTAAGGAATCAGCACTAAAATCAGATGCTAACATATTTGAAGTGTCAGTTAGCTAAATGCATGTATTTTAACTTTTTAAAAAGATATATATCTATATTACTCAAAAAATATTATCTTCCTTTTTAACAAAGTAGAACAGGATCAGTTCTGTAATCAACAATTCCATATATTGTAAGAGTGGAACATGCAAAATCTCTCAGGCCTTGTCTATGTGGTAATCAATTTTCACTTACTATTTTTTGCCTTAAAACAAAGGAAAAACCAATAAACTCTGTGGAATACTTTCAATGTTCCCTCACCTCTGTACAGGTTGTAATGTGCTAAACAGAAATACATAAATGCTAAGAATGCCCAAGACATCAGTTCTAATAACCTGGTTGGAGGAAAAAACTCTACAGAAATGCTTCATTTGTGATATAAATTGTGTTGTTCTGTAAATGCCATACAAACAGTGCTGGGGCAGGACTGCAAAAGGAGCCTTACTGGTTTTTAGGTCTCTCTGAAGCATAATGCAAACAGTGATGACATTTTCCCACTGCCTACATCTTTCAATTAGAACTAAAAGTCAGAAATAAAGTTCCAGCAGCCTAGGTTTTGGGATTTCTGATAAAGTGAAACTGACCTTGCATATTTATGGTGCAGATGGATCTTGATCTAACACAGTTGTTTTGCTGTAGATAAATTTAAATCTAACTCTAGATGAGATTTAGATGTGATAGATTTGGCCCTGGAAGACTAATTTCACAGTGGCTTAGGATACAGTTAACAACATGAATTTCAAGTTGTTTCCCATCAACTTCCATCAGAAGACTTTCAGCTGCCAACACAGAAAAGGACTGCCTAAAAAGCAACACTCACAGGTGTTTACCATAGGTTTAATGCTTCATTTTGTACTACACAGAATAGAACTCACTCCTAGCAAGATCCTAACATTAGGGTACACAGTCTGTAACGAGACACTGAAAGAGCTTAGTACCTTCTAAAACTGCTCCTAACCCATACAGTTTGACATTTAAAAGTGCAAGCTCAAGATGTGACATTTACTATGCAAACTGTTTTCATCCCACCCCATCCCCACTTTAATTTTATAATGCCTAGAAAACAAATTAAGTCCCTAATAATTCAATGAATTGTAATGAAGTGTAATGGTGTTTTTGTTCAGAGCTCTATTGGCTTTTACGGGATGTTATACAGAGGTAGATTTCATTACCCTCAGTGCAGAAAGAGCATCTTGAATTGGTTAAAACAAAAATCCATGTAAAATCCATGTCTTGTAGACTTCTACTTAAAATAATGCTTTTCAACAACCATCCCCATCTTCTCTTTTTCCCCACCTTCTCTTTTTCCCCACAACTGAACAAAAAGTGCATTTTGATCTCCAGAGGATTTAGCTTGTTTTTCTTCAAATTTATTAGCTTCTGTAATTATATAGTCCATTTTATTGTTAAATCAGAAACAGTAAGAGAACATTCTAGGTTGGTATAGTCATTTTACAATGAGCATATCAGCTACAATACCTTTACCTAATGTTGTCAGAAAACCAAAAAAGATCAGAACAGCAATTGATTTATTTTTTTGACAAACCTGCTTATTGAGATATCACCTATTCTGTAAGGAAGAAAATACTCAAAAAATAAAAAAGTTAAAATTTAGTTAAAAGCTTTACTTGTTTGGGAGCAATCTCATAAAACTCTTTTTAATATGA
The DNA here is from genome assembly GCF_037042795.1 of Molothrus aeneus. Classification (NCBI taxonomy): domain Eukaryota; kingdom Metazoa; phylum Chordata; class Aves; order Passeriformes; family Icteridae; genus Molothrus; species Molothrus aeneus. Next base: position 36,189,727 of record NC_089646.1, on the reverse strand, counting down.
GCACTTCACTTCACAAAATGAAAAACTATTTACACCGTTTTGCTTGCAGTTTGGTCACATTATCTACACACATTTGCAGAAGATCTTAGGCAAAATAGGTATGTATCTTCTTCTGACATAGGCTATCAGATTGATTGCACATTTTCCTTTCACATAATGGCTCTCCTATAGTGCACTGAAGTCAGTGATCACTGTCTAATTACATTCTCATTTTAATTTATGGCTCAACAATAAAATCAATACCACTTCAAACCCAAATATCCAAGTGGCTGAATTACATATAGTGTGAAACATGTGGATTCCACTTTTTTAGACCTGATTTTCAAAAGAATGATATATCTCACTAGCACAATTAACAAACTGTGCAAAGAAAGAAACAACCTTTGCATCAAATTGGTTTGAAAATCAAGGCATCTTGCCAAATTCTGTCAACTGATTTCCTGCTAGTTACATCTCATTTAAAAAATGTTCATTTCCTGATGGCACTACAATGAACTTCTCAGCACGCGATTACTGAATTACAGTATCTTTTACATATATATGCTATATTTAGGCCAATAATGTAATTTCCATGTTACACAAAATCATTGCCTTCACAAGCAGAGTTGCTACATACATTCACAGTTTCAATAGATTGTAATTAGCTTCTCCAGTTGTGCTTTAAAAATTCCGAATATTTTCCAACAGTAAGTGCAAAGCAAATGTCTTATGCAGCTACAATTGGTCACAGAGTTATAAACTCCAAAATTACGAGAAGAGCCTTCTCTCATTCTCCATTTTCATCACCTGCTTTTTCAGGTATGACCTCCAGACTTCGACGAGGCTTTGAGATTTCTGCATTTTCAGTGCCTGGCTTATTAAGTCCACATGAAAGAGTGGCATAATGGATTTGCTTCAGATTCTCCAGTGCTTCATTTTTAGCATATTTGAGAAGATCAGCTTGTCCCTGTAGGGAGAAAAAATGCAGTTAGAATACACATTTGATAACAGCATTTTCTTCTCTTTCACCCTTCTGCTTGGTTTGGATTAAAAGTATAGTTGTCTTGCTGAAAAAAAAATCAAAAAAAACCCAAAAGAAAGACCAAAAACCAAACCAACCAATGAAACAAACAAAAACTCCTCAAAAACCAAAACAAAACTCAAATACGGATTATTTAGTGTTAAAAAGGATCAAGCTCTTTGCTTTCTCTGAAGGCAATCAGTGGCATCAGCAAAGGGGTAGGGGTAATTTCTTCCTAACAGTTTTCAAGCAAGTAATCTCTGCTGTATTTTTAATCCATGGGGACTATAAATGTTTCTGCATAATGAAAACTGTGACGATTGATTTTAATACCTCAGGGAGCCATTTAAAGCTTTCCTGGTTTTTTGGTTCCTAGGGATTTGTTTTCCTTAGCAATGTGATTCACTCAATAGCAGGATAGTAAAGGACCAATGCTTGTCAATGCATGAAATATGAAAACACAGACTGGCGAGCAGCACATAAAAAGGACAGTGATGACAAAGACTTCACAGGGCTGTCTGCAGTTCAGCACTATCGCTATCCCTCTGCAGAATTACAGAATCATTTAGTTTGAAAAAGCCCTTTAAGACCACCAGGTCCAACCATTAACCTAACACTGCCAAGTCCACCCCTAAACCACGTCCTTAAGAGCCACATCAATCTTCCTCTTCATAGCAATTAAGTTATAAGCAAAGCTGTAAGAGGAATTGTCCCAGGCTTAGGTCATTTGGCTCTTGTTCTACAGTCCTCCATCTCTCTGTATTGATTAAAGCTCTCTAACAGCAACAGCTCTCACTGTGGACTGTGGCCAGCCTTCCCTGCAGCTGGTATCTGCCTACCCTGCCCACTTGCAGCAAATGAGCAAGGCTGCAGCACATGGTGAGCATGTCTGTCTTACTGGTGGGCACAGAGAAGGTCAAAAACAAGAGCAGCAAGTCTGCAAGGGCCAAAGTGATTGTGCTGTGCTCGTGCTCCTAAGGGAGAACTGCTCCACAGCTCACAGGAAAATACCTGAAGGAGACAAATTCATACCTGAAGGGGGGAAATACACACACACACACACACACACAAAATCCAGGTACTGTAGTTCCTTGAGACTGCCAGTACCAGTGTCCAATGAGATATGAACACTGACTGCACCTTCTCCTGTCATGTCTGTTCCTCCTGGGTAAATTCTGTCTCCTGACAGACATTTCTCTTGAAGACATGCTAGCATCTCTTCCAAAGATATACGTTGCCTCTCCTCTGCCAAATAGGGTTGAAATGCATCTTTACCTCTTGATTTTAAAAATACAGGAGTAGAGATAGAATAGCAGTCAGACAAAAACGTGTGCACTCATGGTGTGATACTTCTGATGCTTCTTTAGCAACTCAGAACATAAATACTATCCAATGAAGAGAGCAGACTTATGTCTTTGAGACCCACAAATTGAAAACAAATTTTACTTTCTTCAAAGAAATAATGTTCCCCCTCCCCTCACCCAAGACAATAATAGCCGAAGTCTTTTTTCTGATCACCAGACAGGAAAAAATCTAGAATGTCATCAATCATAGCACAAGCTTCAGTAATATTTTCTTCTAAAGGGCTACTTTTTATAAAAATCACATACTTTTTTCCAAACTTACAAACAACTAAAAGCTAATTTAAAACACTCCAGCACACTAAATGAGTCATATCTGGAGTGCATCTGTTTCTAGCCCAAGTTCTCTTTTACATGGATTAGTAGAATATAGTTCTGGAATTTTAATCAAGTTGTTTATTATAGGCAGAGCTGCTAGCAAGCAGTCTATTAATAAGGTTGCCCAAAACTTCTCAGTTAAAAAAAACACCCCTGCTTTCAGTTCCTTACATGCTTGCCAAACTTTAACTACTTAAGCTGATACTTTCTATGCAGGATTTTTGCCATTGGCAGATTTTATTATTATTTCTGTTTAATATAGTTCTTTAACCTCATCCATATGGTTCATTCAGTTCTGAGAATAAAGATGGGGAAATGCCATCAGAAGTTTGTTAACAATCTTTATACTTCCTTCCCTACTCTCACTTGGGGTAGGGACTTGTAATTGGAATGACTACAGGGCAGTAGATCCAAGTTAAGAGCTTTCAATAAACAAAAATCAGATTTTGAATGTGGTTAGTACAATCACTGAGAATTCCACTCTTGATCATCCTTCAACTCGACAGCTCCAGCAATGTGGTAAGAGAATGTGTATTCCATTCCCACAGAATAATGAATGTGCATTAGGAAAAAAGTTGGGTTTTTCCTGGATGGCTTCTCCAAGCCACCAACACTGGGTTGCCAAGGCAAGCAGGCCAAAAGCCAGACTAGAGGGGAGGAAGGAAGAGCCTGAGACAGACTCTGGAGAAGAGGCAGATGGGGAAAAGGAGGGTGCAAGAGGAATCTCTGGGACTGACCTGGTAAGAAGCCTAGGGCTGCTGAAAGGGAAGCCGGACTGCATTATACAAGGTGGATGCTAGATCTTACTGCAAGACGAGATGGTGAAACACAAACACAGTGCAACAACAATAACTTTGGATCTGACAGGTGAGCAGAGAAAGGGAAAGATTGAGGTAACATTTGGGATTGGAATACAGAAAGAAAACAAATCAACAAAATCCACCACATTGAAAGTAGCCTGAAAATTATATACAAGTAGAAGAACTAACAACCCCAAAAGAGTGAGAGATTGGTAATGAGAATAAAAGCTGGTGAGAAAGAAAAACAAAAACACTGAGCAGGGAGAAGGCTGCTGAACGCAATAAATTGGGTAAGGTGATGAGAAAATGAAAATTAACACTCATTGGGAAGGATCTCTAGAGGTGGCAAGGAGGAAGAAGAAAATATTAGGCACCAAGGGGGAACAGAATAGTGGATGTAGGAAAGCAGGGAAGAAAAAATCAGGGGTTAGCAGGAATGGCTGGTTTGCAGCAGGGAACTGAGAGTATCTGGACAATTCTAATAAGGGAAGATGAACTTCGAAGACAAAAGAGGATCTAGGAGAAAGCCTGGATTATTGCAGACACTGTGTTCAGACTAAATACATTTGACCAAGTAGTAGCACGTTCAGACCAGGGTGAAATAGAAAAATGCACCAGTGCTCATTACTCTCTTCTCCAATGCTCAGAATTTCTGAATGCCATTGAACTCAGAAAAATATTTGTGAAACCAGCTGTGTCGCCATTATTTACCGGTATGTCTTGACCTCAAGATAAAACAAGAGACACCACTACTACCAAAAATGCCATGAGCTCAAGTGAGAGAGCTCTGCACGATTTGTGTGAAGTGCCTATTTCTGTTGATCTACCATCGTGAAGATGTATGCTGGGGAAATGAAACAGCATGCCTGCACCTCAAAGATTCAAGCTGTAGTCACAGTGAACACCACTGAAAAGTAATACAATGCATCAGAAAGGCAGAAAATTTAAAAAGTCATCCAGATCTGGATAAAAACTGCCATCATACTCTCAATTAAACAATCGCAAAGACTTTCTTTCTAGTTAGGTATCAAATGTCTCTTCTCCAAGGGCTCTCAAGGTTCAGTTTCAATTCTGTTTATTTTATGCATCCTGATTTTCACAGTAAGTGCTGTTGACTTAATAGCAAAGTCAGATAACTGCAAGCTGGAACATGGGAATCTCTCAGATCTGTGGACTACTCAGGGGTCTTCCACCTTCTTAGCAGCCTCAAATGACTGTAGCAACTTGCTCTGATAAAATGCATATTGTAAAGTCAATACAAGAGATCTACAAATAGCTCAAACTTTAGGCAAGCAGATTTATCTTAAGGGAGTTCCAAAAACCCCACATTCCAAGAAATAAGCTGGTTTGCACAGAGAACTCGATGCTGGCATCTGAAGCAGTTGTAGAAGAAAAAGAGTGTGTTTCTTGCAGAGTGGAAGGGCTGTCTTCACCAGGCTTTCATCTCAGATTAAGTCAAAATGTAAATTAATTTAGTCCTTAGTGTTGTCTGGCAAGCACACCAAAACACTTGAATTGACTTCCAGCACTGTGGTTAACAGGCAGCTTGTAGTAATTCCCAACTGGGAGTAGGATGGATCTGGGCCTTGCAGAGCACTGGGAGAGCGCTCTCCTCACAGCAGAACGCTGCAACCACTGCTACCTTTCCTTCACCATGGTTAAAATTCACTTACAGAACTGAGCACTCTGTAACTTGAATATTTCATGTTCACAGGCTTCAGAAAAAGTTGTTTTCTAGGCAGACATGAAAAACGACCTTAAAGAAGTCAAAGAACAAAACTGATATTCATTCAAAAGCTTTTAGTAAACAGCAGCAATAAAGAATATGGATTAATTTGGAAGCCCAATTCAGTACCCTTTAAACCTCTCTGGCCCAATATGCCTGTGTCATCTAATCTGGTTTATTTTTTCTTAAATCAATGTTAAAAACATTCTGTTTGTTTTGAAAGTTTTGGCTAAGAGGCAGTGTTTTATATCATAATTAGTAACTGAACTCCATAACAGAAACTGAAAACAAACCCAAAATGGTTCCTATCAGTTCTTGTACATCCAAAATGAGGTACCATTTCAGAGTCAGTCAGATATGGAATCAACTAGAATGTCTCAGCACAGCTACCTTCATAAGCTTTTATGTATTCACTCATGATATTCAATTAACTAGTTCTTGAACCTGAAAGTAAAATTGTACAGATGACATTTAAAATAACTGCATGAGCATCCTTTCCCCAAAAAATCCCAAGAAACTCTATCATTAATGACTGGTCTTTAGCTCAGGGTCTGGAAGCCAAAGCTCCTATCAGGAAATGCAAGAAGCCACTATCCCTTTCTCCTCAAAGTACAACAGAACATTGCTTTGAGCTCCTCAGAGTACAACAAAACATTGCTTTGAGCAACCTGGTGGAGTGGGACGTGTCCCTGCCAATGGCAGCAGGGTTGAAACTGATGATCTTTAAGGTTCTTTTCAACCCCAGCCATTCTATTATTCTGTGACACATTACAGTGTTCCATGCCCAGCTGACATGCTTTGAGTGAAGTTTTGGAATCAGGACAAAAGGCCTTAACTTCCTAACTTCTAAATAAGGGATTAATTAGGAGACAAAATCCCATCAGTCCAGCAACATCAAGAGACTAGTAGCTTCAGATATTTAAATTGAACTGGGATGTCTTCTGAGGACCTATAGGACCAGGCAGCAACTATCAGAGGCTTTATGAATGCTCTGTGGCTGCCGGAATTCACTTGGAGATTTGGTTGAAAAAGTTCAGATTATTTAAAAAGTAGTAAGAAGCTGCAGTCCTGCAAGTGCCTTGAATGTTCCATTTATAAATACATTTTTTTTAAAATACTGTAGGTGCAGAACTAATGCTATTACAGAGATAACAGATGCCATGGACTGCATGCCTTGTAAGAGAAAGTAATTAATATCATATAATGTGACATGCCTAAAAGCTCATAGCCAACAAGAAACATCTAACAAATGCTGAAGTTAGGAGTCCCACCTTCATTCCAAATATTTCCATTGATCTCTCCCTTTGTCTTTAGAACAAAGCTCTTTAGCTCTTCATTGCCAAGACTAATTTACAGTTGCTGTTACGTTCTTCCTATGGGCATCTCAAATTCTGAGCCTTATAGAGGGTTTTTCTCCAAGTTTTTCTATGCCAGACAAGTCCATGAATTTTTACAATAGGCTGTAGGAGTCTGCTGCAACAGCACTTAAGAGTGTTTTTCCTTCTTCAACAGTGTACTTTTGGCAGAAAATGGGATTATCTATATTTAGAAAATATGAGCCTGAGTAGTAACAATAAATAAATTACTAGCAAATAACTGTCTATTTGAAAGAGATGGATATTCTAGCAGTTTACAATCTCTGAATCAGGCAACAGACCAAATTTACTCTGAGTGATGTTGTGAAGTTAAATATCTCTGTGTACATATACGGGGTGAATAAGAATGGGCATGTGTGCATATACACATACACAAATTGGATGGAAGTATTTCAGCTGAATTCAAACATACTATACTATTAACAAATTTGGCCACACGGCTTCAAATTAAGAAAAATTAAATCCTTTAAAGCAGTAACTGTAATGCATATGCATGCAAAACACATAGATATACTTAATAACTTTAGCATCAGATGTTCTAAACAAAGTTTCCCTAGAATTAAGCTGTCAATTTTGCTATTTTATCAAACTTTCCATTGCATCAACTGCAGTCAAAATGTCCCAACTGAAAGAGAACAATCAATATGTATCTCGAGGGTAAAATGCAGCTTGATCAGTTTGGAAAACACATTAACCACACCATGTGAGCATGCCATGAGTCCTCTGTGCAGGAGCTGAGGATGGCACTCATGCAGGATTATTTAGTAAGGCTGTTCAGAGCCCCACAATAATCCCTGTATCATAGCTAAGAGTCCACATCTTTATTGTGTTTCCACGTTCATTTTTGTACTATTTGAGAAGGAAGTTAATTTGAAGGCAGGGAATTCAACACATAAAAGAAATCCTTAAAGTGGTTCAGATTGTTGCTCTTCTGTTCAATTTCTACTTAAATGTGGATGTTCACTTTTCATCCCTGTTATCTCATAATTTTTTGAGAACTGGGAACATGGCAATGGAAAGACAGTGAGATGGAAATTATGATTGCAGATCTTTTTCTCCAGACAGGAAATGTGTCTTAGAAACTGTTTAACTTCTGTTTAATTATATGATACGAAAGTATGGTTATAGCCCACAGTTAAAGAGTTTGGAGAGGAAAACCTCAGTGTGTCACTTCAAACAAATCTCACTTTTAACTTTCTGTATATCTAAATGTGAGCAACAGGACTTAGCAGATGCCTGAACTGCAGTACCTGTAAAATAACTTTAAAGATGTTCTGTAATGCCTCCTGTTAAAATTTCAACAACAGGCTGATTAAAATCTCACCTTTTTTTTTTAACTGATGTATTAATTATGGGACTAATTGTACCTTCCAAAAGAAAGGATCTTAATCTCTGACTAGAAAAATACCACCCAATCAATGTTGAAGAGATTTTCTCAATAATCTCTTCAAAAGGAAGGCCTTCTAACTTTATAACTATGTTACAATCCTAAGGACATGTACACAAGCCCTTCAGTGCTCCTCAGAGCCACACCTGCCATGTGGCTCCTCCAATTCCTGGCGAACGCAGGAATCACGACTTCACATTTCAGTCACTCACCAACTGCAAACCTCCCCCCCACCAACCCTTATGTTCAGAATGTAAAGCAGAGATGAAGCAAAGGTACTGCTGTTTCAGGAAGCATTAAAATAGATTTGCCTATCCAAGCTGGTATCTGACACCTTTGACAGAAAAAAAGGGATAGGAATTTATTTCTTTGACATTCACCCAAAGCCACTGAACTAACTCTACTCTATCCTCTGGGAAGCACAGGACTGATACATTACACATCCCATACACTGTCTTCAGGAAACTCTGTTCTGATACAGGAAATGTGATATTCTGGTCCTTTACCTATAAGCAGAACCTGCATATTTTTAGAATGCATTAACTGTACATGCTGTAGCAAATTTCACCAGTTTTTGATTCTCCTCTGCATTGGATTTGTGCAGTATAACACAAGAGGGATTGGAGCACCAAGTGACCTCATGAAAAGCTTAACAGTTCAAACCAGCATGGAAAGCTGGAGAAATACATATGCATTACTGCTTTTCTGTCATAGTTCACTGTAAGAAGAGGCGGTATGAAACCATATTTTCAAGAAGAACTAAAAATAAAAACTAGGTGGGAGAAAATAATTTTCTTTATAATTAAAACAGACTTTATAGTCCAATGTTGTGAAGAAGTATTTGATTGAGTAGGAGAGAAGAACTCACTAGTGGATGTAAACACCAAACTTGAATAATTTGAGCTAGAGTCGAGGGAATAAATTAAGGGAGGCAGTTTTGCTATCTCTACTAATTTTGATATACTCTGCTGAGATCAAAGATCACCGATAGGAAACCTGAACTGTTCCACATTCTAGTTTCCTGAAGGTCTCTGGCTGAAAGCTTTTCTTATACTTCACCATTTAGCCTTTTGTCAAAATGTAAGCAAATGTGCTCAACAAAATGTAAAGAGAGTCTCCAGCTCACACACTCAATTTATCCCAGTCTGGATTATGAACACAATTTGCTTCTACCATTAACCACCATTCATCATCGACTGCAGCAGTAACAGCTTCCCTTTTGTTTTTCAGTAACTGCATTAACCTTAACACTTCAAATCACAAAACAGGGTTTTTCAGTAACTGCATTAACCTTAACACTTCAAATCACAAAACAGGGTTTAAACAATGGCATAGCTGCTTTCCAGCCTGAGCCGCTTTGCAGAAGCCAAGAGTCATTGTTTCAGCCGGTATGAAAGGATCCTGCCAGTGTTAAAAGATTGCAAGAAGAAAATGTCAGACAAACTAAATGAAATAAGCTTCCATAACACTGCATGAGAATAAAAAGTCATATTGAGACTCTGCTGTGTTTCAGGTTATATAAATCAAACTGACTATGATTATAGAAGTGAATAAAGCCAGCTGAACTGTGACACAGAGTAATGACCAGTAAAAATATCAGAATTACAGTCTTGAACAGAAAAATACAGTAACTAACCAAAGGAAGACACATTACCTTTAAAATTGTAATGTTCCACGTAAAACTTTCTACTGATTTTTGTAGTTTTCTTTCTTTTAGGCCTTCTCTTGCTCCTATATTGTGCAGGTTTTCATGAAACTCCATTGCTGTAGTGAATAAAAGAGGGACAAATATAGTATCTATTTTAGTGCATTTTTGTGATCATAGAGATAGCAACTTGAAACTAATGAGGCTAAAAGACAGAGAAAAAGCTTCAGAAATTTTATTCTTCAAGCACAAATCTATCTGATGTAGTAAGATTCAATGTTATACAACATGCCAATACATCCAAATCTGTCTAAGACAAAATCCATGGAAGCACCTGTTAGGTCATTGCTATACCAAAGATGGAGCCCAGCAATTATTTCCTATAGAAATATAATCTCTAAGCACAACTGAATGTGTTGTACCACATGTAAAAACCTTTTTGTAGTTGCTATAGGATGGAAACCGTAATTTCATTAACTACTCTGGCCCAATAAATTTCTTTTGTGCCTTACTCTTTTATGCATTTACATCACAGTTGTCCAGCTTACAATTTATATCACGGAGTCTGCTCAGAAACTAGGCACTTTACCTTATCCCTGAGAATAAAGGAGTAACTGTGAAGGAGGAATGCCAAGTGAACTTGCCAAGGAATGCCAACAATATTTTACCACACCATGTAAATTACTGTGTCCACAAAATCTGTATCTGACAAACTGCAAATCAAAAATTTTTGGTAAAATTTAGATTAGCTCGATCTAAGCACTGAGCAGACCAAATGAATTTGTTTTAACACAGCACAGATAGCAGAAACATAATTTCCTTTCCATGCTGCTGTTACAAGCCATATAAAAATAAACTTTAAACTGTTTCTTTCACACAGGAGAAGTCAAATGTCCTTCCATGGGTACACAGAGCAACTAACATGGATTACAGCTACCCTCCTATGAAGGTCATAGCTCAGTTGTGCTCTCAGGATCTCCATCTAATAATGTACAGGGTATTTTGAGGTCAAAAGTTGCCAAGTGGTTGTGACATACACCTATGAACATAATAGTTAAAGCACAAATTATACTTTTAACTATGTTATTTGCTCAGTGAGTGTATGTACTTCAAAATTTACAAGTACTTTATTACCATGAATAAGCACAAGAACTTGGTTTGGGTGTCAATCTGAGAGAAGACTGACTTTTAAGGACATTATCTCTTCTTCACAATCTCTTTATCCTACACTCATGTCTCATTAAAAGAAAGAGAGATGACTGAATGTTTCCATTGTACATTTCCTTACCTAACTCCCACATACACACACACACATATTTAAAAAGTATTCATAGATTCATTTGAAAGGCAAAATTGTTCTTTCTACCCTTTCTTACTATTTTAAATTTTGCTACAAGAAAAATAAATGGCAAATATTTTCCCAAATTAACATAGTGTATAATTTTTATTTCAATCACTTCTCTACAGCTCTCCCTCTGCTGTCTCAAATATAATGTTCATCTTATATTTCCCCAAAACAAATTTCTAAACAGGTGAGAAATTAAAGTTCATAAACCCATCATTGTTCTAAGTATCCATTTCCCATTCATATCAACCAAAATAATAAACTCCCAATATGATTATGGAAAGAAAAGATTATACACAGATCCCTATTTACAATATTACACTTCTAGAGCCATCACAACAGTACAGATTTTCTGATCTGTACAATGACTTCTGAGACATACTGACAAACTTTTGAAGTTCTGCACCTCATTTCCATCTTAAACTTATTGCTTTTTAAGTCAGTGGACAGCAGCAATCGATAATAACTTGAACTAAAGAAGAAAGATAATGCTGCAGCATTATTCTTAATATCAGAAAGATATTAAGAATAATGCTGACCGCCTGCATGTTAAAAGTGGAATTGGTGCTTTGTAGATTTCAGATTATTTTGATATATACAAAGCTCATGATATCACAAACGTGGACACAATGGTGACTGTGTATTCTGCCAGCCAGAATATGTTCACCAACAACCTTCTGTGGTGATGCTCTTCCCAGTCTACACTCATGCTATGACACATTTCTGTCCTGCCAAAGCCATTCCACCCCAGCTAAGTACACTTGGAAGTTGGCAGGAACGTCTCATCACCCTTCTTCAGAAAATGAAGCAGTCAGATCATGCCAACAGGGCACACACATGTAAGCCCCCAGCTGACAGGTGCCTCCTGCTTAAACACCACTAATATTGGTACTGATACTGAAAGGGGCATCCTCAACATCTCTCACAGACTGGCAAACTCCTCATCATCATGCTACACTAAACCTAAAAACACAAGCAGGAACAAGCAGATTTGAATTTTATTTCTGCTTCCATTACTAGCTCTTGCCTGATTAATTGAAACAAATTATTTCATCTCTTTGTCTCCGTTTTTCCATCTGCTGAAAGGAATGACTTGTATTTGGTACACAATATATGGACAATTAAATTTTAGAGCATGAATGCAGCACAACATTTAACTGTTGACTATGTCTCTCTTGGCATTCATCTAGTATGTTCTCACTTGGTTTTCTTGCACTTTGCCTTGGAATTATTTCATGCTTTAACTATGGCAAAGGAATAACACAAGTGTTAAATTCCAAAATTAAACTTATTACAAGATAACAGAAAAAGGAAAAAAGAGGAAAGACATTCTCATTTACAGCTAAATTAATAAAATAATTTACATGTCCATATAAACCCATGTAAATATGCCTTTAGGATATGCTTACAAAGAAAATTCAAGGTTAAATTACTTTTTTATATAAACAATTTTCTGTCTCTTTGCAAATAAAAATTCAGCTCTCACTCTCATTAAGATATAATAAACAAGTCACTTTTATGAGGCTTAATTACTTCTAGATTTATTAGTCAATTAGTAATTTTGAACTGCCTGAGAGCTCTTGAATGGTAACAGGCATACCATTAACCTGATGTATCACCCGTTATATTTTTGCATATACCACCTCAATCAAAGAAAGCACAAGTTAGTCACATTTTCCATTTTTTGTGGCAGATGTTAAGGAAGATATAATTCACAACTTTCTGAGTGACCACAAAGAATATATAGGATGTGTGCTCTTCAGTTTGGATTATATTTTCTGTGTTTTAATTTTTGCCCACTGCACAAATGTATTTATCTACAATGAAATTATTACTGATTGTTGCCTTGAGCCAGAAAGCTCAAATCTAAAAAGCTCTTTTGACTGGAAACTCTTTACTAAAATCCTTACTTGCATAGAATCACTGAGGTTGAAAGGCAGCTCTGGACCAACCCCATTGCTCAAAACCAGGATCAGAGAGAACAGGTGTGCTGAGGTGGCTGTTCAATATCACCAAGGATATCCCCCCTTTTGTGGGACTGAAGTGAGGCTGACTGGTTTAGTCCTACTTTCTAGCTTTCTTTAACTTGTTTGCCTACTGCTTATAACAGTGTGACGAGGTTTCAAACATCATTATTTGGTCCCCATCTGAGTTTCTGCATGGTGGTACTAAGGGCTCTTAGTTTGCACAACTGCATTAAGAAGGCTGGTCATCACTGCATAAGTAAGGGTGAGCTGACAGAAGCCATACAATTTCCTAAGCATTTGCAAAATGAAAATGGATTCAAGTATTTCACATTAAAAAGAGCAGCTTTCCAGTAAAACATTCACCCCAACTATTGCAATGCATGTAAATACACTGTAATACATGTAACAAAACAGCAATAGCATGAGTCAACAGCAGGTTTGTACAGTGAACAAAATACTGCTGACAAATTTTCCTAATCATAACTAGAGATTTCAGAGCATATTTTCTCCTCTGCAGTACACTTGCTCATTCTAAAGCATTCTCATAAGCAATCCTTCAGTATTTCCAAATAATATTTTCCCCATCAGTGCTGAATCTCTTTCTGGTTCCCCAGTGAATGCTGGTTAGTTTGAATTTCATTATTGTCTCAGCTTTTCCCTCTCTCTCAGACCTGTTCCCACAGCCCTGGAATGCATTAGATGGCTTTAACCCTTCTTCATTCCTCCAGGAATACCTTACATCCAAGATGCTACTCTGAAATTTTACACACAATCCTCTTCCATTTTCAATAACTTAAATGGCATGAAGAAAAGAGAAACACTATAAGGCCACTTGATGCAGTAGGAACCATTTATCATTGAGGAGATTAACAAAAACTTGCTTGGCTAGCTTGCAAAAAGAAAACCAAAAGAGGATCAATTGCTCTCTAGATACTCTAGACCAGTCAGGTAAGACCTCGGACCTCAAAGGATCACTGCAGCTAAAAAGACAAAATTAGGATGGATGTCCACCAGCAAAATCAGAACTTAAGTAAAATTTATTACCATTGTAGATGTGGGTCTGTGATCAGTTCTAAAATGAGAAAATTGCTCAGATCAAAAACTCGTATTCATTTTAAAATACAGCTCAACATGATCCATTTTCAGGAGGTGCACTGGGAAGCAGACTTTAAGGACCCTACAGCCCTGTGTTTCCTCAACCAGCTGCAGGATGACCTACAGTGTTACATGCATAGGATGTCAAACCTGCATTAACTCATGCTTGCCATGTTCTGATAGAACATTTATGTTTATGATCTCAACAAGGACTAAATGACAGGAGAGAGAGCAATGTGTCTTACTGCTATGACATACTATAATAACAAGAAGTTTTCCTAAATAAAGCATACAAGGCAATATAATTGTCTTGACAGGATGATAATTTTGAGTCATCCCCTGTCAGAATAGCTTCCAGACTGGACTTCAGCTTTGCTTTATGTCCTGGATCCTTAGTGTTTAATTTTTCACAAATATGTTCAGTAGATACAAAACCATTCAGAACTTATGACAGTCATATGAGTTTAAAATATAGTTATTGTTCTACTGATGCTTGAAATGCTATAACAAAGATGCCCAGCATATTGTTGCAATCCCAACACTGTATTTTCATAAAAAATATTATTTGGTGATATATCTCAAAAGCAACATTTTTGATACTAATAAAAGACACTTATCTTCAACTGTATTTAGCTTGAAAAAATAGTTTTTTCCTTTCTTTAAAATGAAGCTACTTCATATAAAATTTATTGTCTTTAATTACTAACTAGAAACGACAGCTGTTGGAAGCTGGTTAGCAATTCCTCCTACTACTGGGCTCTCACTACAGTTCCAAAGCACCATATTTAAGATATTAATTAAAATGTGCTATATAAAGCAGCATAAGTTATATGTGCTATATAAAGCAGCATAGATTCTGCTATTTTTAAACTAGTTAAGAAGCATACATTAAAAGGGAAAGTGGCCTTAGGTCACTGAGCTGCATGTAATTATGGTTTTACATACAATATATGTATATTTGTTTGAACTGTCTGATGATAATTACATATTTATTAAAATCAAGATGTGAAAAGAAACTGAAACATGGAAAACTGGAGTACATACCTGTATGGTACAAGTACGGGAACATTTGGAACTCTGAGATTTGTTTGCTTTTGTAAGAGCTCCTATCACAAAGCCCTGGCATATCACAAAGCCCTGGCATGCAATCTCTGTTTATAGCAAAAAAATTCACACCTTGTCTTTAGCTGAGAACCAAGATACTAATTTTTCAAGGAATTTTTAGCAAAACAGCCAGCACAACACTTGCTCAGCTGTATTTCTAAAGCCAAATCTTCCCCTGATATGCTCGTTTGTTTTCTTTGATGAAAGCTTTCTTGCCAAGAGATGATTTACAACCTAGCTGAGACATGACTACACAGCAGGTGGGCTCCTCCTGCTAAGTTTTTTTTCTTCCAAAGAACTTTACCAGTGAAACAGCACAGTGATGAAACTCTGGCAATAAATGCATACACTGAGTATGCCTAACGTGAAATGAGTAACAAACAAAATTTGACTATGCCTATATGAAGTTAACACTGGTAATACTCCAGGTATGAAGCACTTAAATTCACTCAAGCCAAATATAGTTTCTTTCATTTCTGGTAGAGCTCTTTGATTTAAAATAAAATTAAATACTTTTCAAAAAAGTTATAAATACAAAATAAAATTAAATAAACATTAAATTTTTTAAATGTAAAGGAAATACCTCACAGCTTTTGATTACTTCACAGGTTTTAGGTTACCACACCTTGCAGGTCTACCACTATGTAGATTCAACTCAAATACTTACAAAGATGCTGTGAATAATTTGCATACACAAATTACTTCTTTACAAGAATAAAAATCCAAGAAATCAGTTTATATATTCAAATATTTCTTCCTCCACTGTGTAGGTTAAACGGTAATAAAAGAAATGAAAAATTCTAGGAAAGTATTTAGGCTGTAAGTATTCATTTCCACATATAAATATTTAATTTGCTTATACAGCTGCTACTCTTGGCCGCATCTTTGAAAGAGACAGCTTTAATTTTTTACAGCATTAAATATGTTTCTTAATATTTTTATTTTAGATTACATTCCTTAAACAGTCAGCTATTTCAGCCTCACAAACAATTTCCTCTCAAAATTAATTTTATCAGAAAAAGAGATTGGGAAAAGAGTCTGGCTACCAGACCATATCAACAATAAATCAAATCCATCATGTTAGAGAAGCAGTAGAAGTCACCATACTTGTAAATTCTCATATATTTTGCTTACAAAATACTCTTCACACAAAGATTTAAAATGAACCTTCATAAACTAATGCTTAGTGTATCTCTGTATTTTTTAAAAGTCATTACTAACTGCAAAAACGGAATCTTAGCAGGAACAAAGATTAGATGCTGAAGTACTTCTAAACACTTTGTTTCCACTGAAGACACTGAAAAAAATGTTACACCATAACTAGAGAATCAGAATTTCTTGGTGGGTTCTAAGAATATTTTGCTACAGATTTAAGATGCTCACGGCAGTAATCATATGCATTGAATATATTCAGATAATTACTTGACAAAAGAATACAATACCTTAATTAGTTGTCAGCATTTTTTAATTACTTTGACCTCTTTGGCACTATCTCTGTAGTAGGTGGAAATGTTCCTCAGACACAGACAGACACGTAGGTACTGCCTCTACTTAGGTGGCTAAAACTGTTTTGGTGCCCAGTGCCCTACTATTCTATTCTTGAAAAACAGTAAAGACAAATTGCATACTTAAGAGAACTTTCTTATTCCAACATCCCAAACAACAATGGCATCACAGCCTGCTGAGCACCATCCTTTCCTTTTAATTAGTATTTAGTCTTCCAGTCTAGGCTCACACAGTCCCATGTGCAATCACAGTAATCCAGTTCTCCATGTAAAAGACTTTCTTTAATGCTGGGGAGCCACTGAGGACTTAAAATGCTCACTAAATTCCTTAAGAAACACCATCAGAAGAGATTTATAGTAGTTGCAGTACTAAGCTTACGGTGTTATGAAGCTGAAAAGAGGAAATGTGTAACATCTATGCTAGAACGTTGTTACTTCCAAGGGTTAAGTAACCAGCTCCACCCTTCCAAACACTTTCAAGAACAATTCTATGTAAAATTACCCTTCTAGATACCAAAGTCAACAAAAAGAATATCAACTGACAAAACTCATAAAACCCACACCAACACTTTTTCTGTTCCTCTAAAACAACGCTTCTACAAAATTCACAGAGAAACAGACCTTGACATAATAAAACAGTTGTTCTGGAAAACTGACTCATGGCATTCCACCCCCAATGTACAGAAAACTGTATTCCACAAATACACTCCTCTGTGAAGACAGACAAGATTTCTGAATGGGGGTCAAGTTCAGCCACTACATGTATGAGAATGAATTAAGACTGTCAATAGAGGACATAAACACAAGAGAGGTACAAAGGAGAGGATTTTTTTTTCCACAGACTGCTGTTTCCATCTCTTGTTTATCAGTCTTGATACTCAAGAGAGACCCATGAGATTTTATTGAAAAGTTTCTGATTTTATTGAATGTTAGAATGCAGACTTAATAAAGATACTGATTTATGGCACACTGTAATTTTTCCCAGTGTTCAGATCTGGCTGAGCATACATTGTTTCACTGACAATAGTCATCAATCTCTTACACTTCCACAGAAATCTAACTTCTTTCTTTTCTGGCATTACATTAACAGGAGGGGGAAAAAAAGGCTTCATGTGAAGGGGCAAACTCAAGAGAGTAATGCAAAAGTCTGTGCTGGTCAAGTATTTGCCTTAGTACCAATGAGTGAGATCATTAGGAAGTACATGAGATGTCTCCTAGGAATCATCCACTCATTTGCAAAATATATCAGATTCACAAAAAAACCCAATACCATCCAAGGGAGCTAAGTAGGAGAAGTAATACAGGAAAAATGTGGTGTATGACTGGTGTGAATAACTATGGTGACAAACATGTGAGCATAAAGAAAAATGATTCATCACCTATTCACTAATACTATTTAAGTTGATCTAAGTGCAACTCTTCACTTGCCCTCCTCCCCACTAGAATGTCGTTTCAAGAATATTCAAGGCACAGGAGAAGAACAGGTTTACAGGGAGTACAGGCAATGACAGTACAATCTGAGCTGCTGTGAGCTGTACCTGGAGACAGAGGCTTAGTGGAGTTATTTGAGGAGGAAGGACAAACAGGAAGAAAAAAAATGCATAAAAAAAAGAAGTAGACAGGACAAAGAGCAAACAAGAAAAAAACAGGTTAAAATGATAGACAGAATACAGAAAATTCAGAAACATAAATAACTATCAGCAAAAGCCTATTGTGCTAATAAACATTGAAAATTATGTTGTGACAAGTGTAGAGAAAGGAGTTAAAACAATTTGATAACTGCCTTATTAAAATGAGAACATAGAGAAAACAAGGAAGAGCAGGTATTTCAAAGCATGCAGACTGGCTGAGAGGGGTCTCCAAGTACTGTTTTAGCCATAGCAGGTGACGTTGGAGCTTACATGGTGGTGATGAATATTATAGATTGCTTTCTTTTGACAGTGAATCTCATGAAAAATACAGTAACGGATCCAATTCTAAGATGTAACTGGAAGATCAGCATGTCCTACTGATGGCAGTCAAAAAAATGAAATATTTTCAGGTGCAAAGTCCAATGATAATAGACAGAGCAGTATTCCTTCACTCCCTAGTTACAAAATAGTAGTTTAAATGCAATGGCTTCTAACCAAGAGCCAAGACCTGCTGATGAGAGGCAGTATTTCAGAAGACATGGATTAACATGTTCTGCTGAACTCCACAGTACCCAAACCATAAAAAAACATAAATTCTCTTTCAAGTCAGGGATAACTGCAGAAATATTGGGAACCTAGTTATTGCCTTTCACACTGTAAATAAAAACTCAATTGCCCACCTATATACCAAGTCAAAAGTGCTCCTCAATAGTTAAGTATATAAATTTCTTTTGTTCTGTTAGTGGATTATCTAATCTGCCAGAATATTACATTTCCTTACATGTTTTATTTTGGTGAACCTCAGTCAAAAACTAACTTAGAATATAAATAACCTGAACAAACAGTAAGGGAAAAAAGCTCAACAGCTCAGTGGAAGTGTCATTTTGCTGGAAAGCTTAAGTAGTAACAGTGGAGAAGTAAGAGTTCCAACTATTCGAACAAAATTGATTTTATTCCTTTAGTTTTCAACTACCAGGAGCATTTGAAGTGTTTGTATGGCTGTCATCCTAGTATTTTTCTGCATGCAGCTGAGATTAACTATTTTCTAACAGATACTGTGTACTGTGTTTACCTTTAATGGCATCCAGAATGGCTGGAGTACATGTTAGAAAATATACTCCTTCTATGTCATTCATTACTTGCATTATTAATAAAGTCAGTCACTGTATGGATGGGATAAATAAGACAGACTCTACTCCAACAACTCAGAATCCAAGTATGAGGAAGAAAGAGAACAGATGGATACAGGAAAAGTGGGGAGTACAATGAAAACTATTTTGGTTAAGGTGGTAGGAGGACATGTGTCAATCTAGCTATATTTGTGGGATAATTTTAAAAACAAATTCAAAGGAAGTAGCCTGGTAGATGTTTACAGAGAGCCTGTGGGACAACATGACAAGGACTGAAAATCCAGCAGGCACTGGAAACTCTTGCTACCAAATGAGCAAACACAAGAAAAGTGAAAGCAGCTCAGTCCTGACGCACAATGAGGAAAAAAACTTAAAAATCCATCCAGGGACAGACATCATCAAAATGACTGCCAGGAAAATGACGTGCATAAGGCAAATCTAGGATGGTCAAATGGAGAGAAAGAATAGTGTAGCCGAGAGCCCAGAAAATAAGAATCTGAAAAAGAATTCTGGCTGCACAGATGCCTAGGGAAGGCTATGCCTATTAAAAAAAACATATGGAAAGAAATATGTATGTTTTTTATGAATCTGAATTTATAAAAATGAATTCATCCTCAGTTTGAGCAATCAGTGCTGAAATACACATTTATGCATCATATTAACACTAAACTGACACTGCTAGAATTCTATACAATAACTTCATTTTCTGAATTAGAACAGAAACCTCAGAAACCATTCCTTGCAGGTATTGTCAAGGCAATATTTTCCCCAACACACAAAAATTTACCCTTACTGATTTTGTATTTCCCAAGATTATAGAATCATAGAATGGTTTGAGGTTCAAAGGGACCTTAAAGATCATCTACATCCAAACCCTCTGCTAGGTGAAGGAACACCTTCCATCACACCAGGTTACTCAAAAATACTCCAGTCATATCTACCTTTAATTAAGTTCAGCAGTTCTTTGTCACCAGCAAGCTGTGTTTAGTAATTATCGCTCCCTGTAATTTAATGAATATTTGGAATATTCTTCTGAGCTTCCAACGCTGAACACCAAAATGAATTCCTAAGTCATGGTTCTCTCATTTAACCAGGGATGAGCTCACACAGTATTTGAATTATAAAGCAAAAAATGCAACGGAAGATTCAAAAGAGGAGTTCAGGAATTATGTGATTTGAGTACAGAGGAGGCTATAAATGGGGTAGGGTGACCTGGACATTCAAATTCTTTACTCTAGCAAAAATACAGGAGCATTTTAGGACTCTAAGAGATTCAGAGAATGGATCAGATTATCTTCAAATTCCCTTTAGCACCTAGATTCTATTTTCTTGTAGCATCTTTAACTGGCTTAATAGCAACAAAATAAGTGGTACTACAGTCATCTTGAAGTAATGTGGATTTTTGTAATTCTGAAAAGAATAAAAGTACACTGGGAAGAAAAGCAATATCATGTTCCCATATCTTTTCATTATTCACATATCTAAAATACTTTCAATAACTACTTAACTAATAACAATGTGTTGAGCTGAAATTAATATGCTGATATGGACAAAACAGAGAGGTTTTTAATATTATTTAATTTTAAAGAACCAAAATGAGGAGAGATGTTTATAGTTAAATGTGCTCAGAGAATATTAATAGCAAAAAACCTGAATTCTGAAAATAGCCATCTCTATAATTGTATCTTTACTTATCCAAAAGGCTATCGACCATGGAAATAATACTGCATTTATTTCCAAATTAGGTCTGAATTCTATAGGAGGCCAAAAGTCCTATTTTTAAACTTAAGATAGAAAACAGTTCAACAGAGAGAATCTACTTTGCCTATTTAACAAAATTCTCTTATAAGCCTAGTTATGACAACAAAAATTTACTGCTTATTGGCAGCTTGTCTACTTCTTATTTTAGCAGCTTTTTCACTATTTGAGCCCTAGAAGAAAAAAAGCCAGACAAAGGCATGATTTTGTTTTCTCCTTATCCAGAAACTACATGAGAAAATGTATAATCTTTTACTTGTAATTCAAATAGCATCTACTGAGATCATGAGATCAATTAGATAATCGTCCAAACCCATCGATACTAAAAGGTAATTCAGTTCAGCTCATTCATCTTAAAAAAATGCCTTGACCCTTCAGGCCTAAAGCTGCCCTAAATAGCAGGATCTATTACATAATCCATACTTAGGCTTATGTCACCACATTGGAGGGTTCTCATTTGAAGGAGATCAAAATCTCCACTATTTAGCAGAGGCTTTAAGCATCTTTATCATCTTAAGCAAAGGATTCCTGGACCCAACTGTCCCTCATGTAAAATAAGGCAGTAAGACTCAAGAAAGTCAGATATATGGAAGTTTACAGGAATCCATATAAGCTAGTAGAAAGCAATCTTTTCTGAAGAGCAACAATTCTAAAATAAAAAAATTTGGGCAACTGGCTTTTGCCTTGCCTCTAACCAAGGATCTAAACTGCTTAAGACACTGGTGACACTAAAAAATTTAAGCACACTACCACCACATAACTGGGAGATGATTTAAGAAGCAAGCACACACATCTACTAGGCAATGTCCTTACAACAGCACAATACATTTTGTGTTTGGTACTGCTGTGGTTTAATCCCATCCAGCAACCAAGTGCTGTGCATTTTCTTACTCCTGCTGGGTGGATGGGGGAGAGAATCAGAAAAGTAAAAGTGGGAGAACTTGTGGGTTGGGATAAAGACACTTTAATGGGTAAAGCAAAAGCCATGCACACAAGCAAAGCAAAACATCATCCTGTGTAAGCACTGCTCAGCAGCAACAAAAAACATCTCTGCATCATCAGCCCCATTTTAAAGCACTCTGTAACACAGTCCCATACCTGCTACTAGGAAGAAAAAGAACTATCCCAGCCAAAATCACCACAGCATTTTAGATAAATCTCTGCATCTATCAATAAGATATGTGAAGTAATATTTTGTCACTCATGGTATTTATGTTTGACAATTTCAAGTAAACAGGGCAACTTAAAACTTTCAGGTATTTTGACAGTCCTATGGTTTGACTAAAGTTCACAGTGTCTGAGGAGTATATGCTGTGAATCAAGGGGAGATCTAGAAATTCCAAGTGGGTAAGCCCTTCTTGCTGCTGATCTGAAAGCCACTGTTAACAGGAGGGAGTTTGTAAAGGAAGGCTGAGGGTGTAAGAGCATTCTTTTTTTCTTTTTGGGAAAAAGGAACAAAACAAAGGGACTGGAATTTGTAGGAGAGCAGAGAAGCAAATCAAAGAATGGAACAAAATTATGGAAGATAATGGGAGCTACAGGATGCTAAATATCAGACAGATAAAAATGTATTTGTATATAAAAAGCTTTTGTTCCAATTGAGTCATGCAAAACATTTCTGTAAATGCTTTGGCTGAGTCTTTGGCAGCATTCCTGTTTCTGATGCAAAATGTGATGCATCACTTTGAGCAAATTTGTAACATTATTTATAAAACAGTTAAAAGTTCAAACGAAAACAAGCATGTTTAAACAACAAGGTCAGGCATGCTATCAAAACAAGCAGGAAACCTTCAAAACTCAGCTGTGCCCAAGTGACAAAACTGTTACAAAATATCACATTAAAAAGGGGTCCTTTTGTGAAGGGGTCAAGAAGTACTTGCACCATCTATTTCAAATATATATCAGACCCAGGAAACTTTTCAGAGAACTTGTGGGAACAACACAGAACCAGAGGGCATCCACCCAACAGATCTAAAGAAACACAGGAACCAAACATCTGAATTACTGTTACACAACTATCAGAAGGCAATGTTCTCCTGACAATTCAAGTTTCACCAAGGCTCTTGAAGACACTGGGCTACCACATCAAAAGAAGAAAAGTTCTCACATAGAGAAAGAGGAGCAAATGGTTAAAAAATTTTGTTGTGAAGAAAGATCATTCTCTTTGCTTCCTGTAACCTTGGTGTTTTCATTTGTGGAAATGACTATAATGACAAGTTACGGTCCACGTATAAAATACTTGCAATTTCCAAATTCAAGATGTAATTCTATGAATCTTTGCTTTCTATGATTTGAAATGTCTTTTCACTCTTACTGGATGTGCCTAAATTACAGTAATCTTTTTTGTATTTTTGGTATTTTTGGTTGCTGGGTTTTGGTTGGGTTTTGTTTTTTTTTTTTTTGCTACAGTTGAATATTGATCATAAGTTTTGGAAAATAAAAAACATACAGTAAGTTCTGTATAATATTTTTTAAAAGCAGCTTATACTTACCTGCTTTCTGACACTGTACTATCTTCTCATATAAGCTATCTGTATTTTCAACCAGAGTCCTGATGGTGTGAATCATCTGTAGAAAAAATAAATAAAAATATACAGAATATCAGTAAAATTAAATTTTTACTTAAAAGTTTTAATCTGTAAATGATACTTAAAATTGAACTCAAATCAATAAACTAATATTTATCGTTAAGATAATGAATACATTCCTTTCCCTGGTCATAATGGGGAAGCAAAGTGCCCTAGATGTAGCATAAAGGCATAAAAAATACAATTATTTTGGACTGTCTACTCCATAGTGCACTGCCTATCAAAGCAACTGGAAATGATACAACCAGGCAATTCACTTTTGGTGGCTTGGTTGAGATAACCTGGATGCAATTTTCCTCTTCCTCATTCACTCCAACATTCAGGATGATGATCACTCATTACCCAGTGCATCCTTTTTCCTATGCATCATTCCACTGCTTTTCCAGATTTTTTTCCTCTACATTTTCCCTTTTGTGGCTAGACCTGCACTCATGTATGAGACAATGCTTTATGGAAGAAAACAAATCACTTGAGGCTGGTAGTGGAGGATAAGAAAAATAAATTATTCCTTTAGCTGATCTTTCTAAACAAAAAGCCTTTCTGGGAATCCCAGCTGAATGCACTAAGATGGAGCCATGCAGAATTTTCAGCCTAGGGTATGTACTGAGAAGTAACAACTTTGCTTCTCACCTTCCCCACTGACATCTCTGCTTTCCACTCAAGCAGACAATTTTCTCTCCACTAAAACAATGACTAAAGTTTTGACATGTTACTTATGTGGGTGTTCATGTGGAACTTGCTTTTCCTTAGGAGATCACCATTTGCTTTTATGAGGAGGAACAATCCTCATAAAAGCATGTTACAGGGAAAAAGGAATGTTACAGGGAAAAAAAGCCCAAACCTCTCTAACACTGTTCCTCAGAGAAAAATTACTGTAAGAGGCATGACTCTCTCACACATATTAGAAGGAGCCTTCTCCAGCTG
Organism: Molothrus aeneus; assembly: GCF_037042795.1. Lineage (NCBI taxonomy): Eukaryota > Metazoa > Chordata > Aves > Passeriformes > Icteridae > Molothrus > Molothrus aeneus. The sequence goes on along the minus strand of NC_089646.1, from coordinate 36,165,067 downwards.
AATGACATTGAGGCTGTTTTTCTGAACATTGCTCCAACTAAGGCATAAATCAATTTTGAGAAGCAGGCAAGCAAGTCTCAGATTTTTGATCGTGACAAGTGTGCAAGCAAGTGAGGAGGAAAAACACCTGCACAGACAAACTCCTCTTCAGGCTTCTGTAACTGTCAGCTGCACAAAAATCTGGTTTAAACAAACGACAAAGCATTTAAAAATAATTCTAGTTCCATTTCTATTATTTCGGTTTGAACCAATAAAGAAAATGATGCAAACCCTGAATTTTTACTTGCTACACACAAACAGCATGTGAAAAAGCAACTTTAGAGTAGGTGGAGGTCATCATACTGGGTAATTTAATTTAATCCTCACATCCCAATTAATCTCTATTTAGAGTATCTACTTAGCCTGATTTATATTATGTCAGTTGTCGGGGTTGCTTTAAATAAATATAAATTATAATATATGAAGTAAAAATAACTTGATCAGGTTGCTAAGCTGCAAATGAAAAACTTTAGCTTACCACAGTTTAAACTGGATTGTTTTTTGAATATAAATATCAATTTTCACTCAAGCAAAAACTACATATAAATAGAATTATGCTGATTACTATTTAAGTGTAACAAAATGAAGACAATTTAAGTAAGAGAATACTATATTTCACCCACATAGGGAGCACTGCAAACCGACTATTCCTAATCAGTCAAGGAGAAAGCCCCATTTCACTGTGTTTCATTACTATTCAGTCTCTAAAACAGAACTCACAAATTGAAATAAGATCACTGTAAATTTGCTTGACAGGCAAGGATTTACCTGTTTCAATATGTATGTCACATAATAAATTTGTTTCTGCAATGAATTTAAATTGAGAGAACCAAAACACAGCTGATGTCAGCTGGATACTTCCAATAGCTGATGTTATTTTGCTGAAGGAAAGGAAAGGAAACTGTAAAGCAGGTTTTTCTGAATTGAAAATCACCTTGAAAAATAAAATGCTGAGCACATATGAATCTTGGGCTTTTCTGGGCTGCTAATACACAATAATAAGAACTAGAGAGGGATTCCCTATCAATATGAGTCCTTTCACCTGAGCACTCTTTTGACTGGAGTTCATGAAAAGAGAACAACTGTGCTGCCTGTTCAAGGTATTTGTCTTGAAGGAATTGTAAGAAATATTACAACTGCCCTACACTGTTTTCCTGACCCCATGTGTTTAATAACATAATTTCTAAGTTATCTCAGTTAGGTCCTATTCCAGACACAGAACACATCTACCTGCTCTGCTTCCTTTCTATGGCCTACATGAACATCAGTAATTTAGAAGCAGTGGAGAACAAGTCTCAGCTGATTAGAAAACTTACTCTGAGATGCTGCACTGATTTTCAGAAATAAGAGAATTCTAAGATGAATAAAAATGCTTACATTACTGCTTTTTTGTTTACTTTCTGTATTGACAAAAGAAGAACGTTTTACTGATTCTGCAGATGAAAGGAAAAGAAACTAATCCCTGTATTAGTGCTCTTTCATCATGGTCAGGCTAACACTGAAGATTTATAATAACATGCCAATTTCATATTTCACAGTTCCAGTATGGAAAGCTGCTAAATACCCTCAGATCAAAAGGAATACCCTCTTTGTAACTTGTGAAGAAAAATGGCAATGCATTTCATGTGGCAGAAATTATTCTAATATCTACTTTTATATTATCAAGACCAGTAACAGTTACTTTCATTATCTTTGGTCTCTAAAATACATACAAAGCTGTATTTAAGATTAACAGCACTGCAGAGCAAAACTGGCTGAGCTAGCAATAATTCAGGGGTTGACTGCCACTACCATTCAATCACTGTTATGGAACACCCCAATTTTCAAATGTCCTTCCCTAAGAAAATAATAGAGCACTGTGCTGTGTGCATGAGTAGGTGTCACCTTCTAGTTGTGCTTGATTAATAAACTAATACTATTAGTTCATTATAATTTCATTCTTACATTGCTCTTCACCACACAGTCATATTTTAGTATGGATTCAGCTATTTGTTAAATTACTCTTAAGGAGTGTTTGAACATATGAATTCTTACTAGTGTTCCAGCCAAAGCTTTAACCTCATGAAAACACTCATATAGACATTCACAGAGACTGAAAGACTTTTGGCAGACACAGCATATGGAACAACTATCTATAAATGCCTATATTTAAACAGAAAATTAATCCAAATATACTTGTGTGTATATGTGTGATCAATATAAAAATGAAATAGAAAATGATGAGTAAAGAGGAGCTTCAGTGTGAAACCCACTATGTCTGCAGCAGAGTAAGACATGGAAATCTCAAGGCAAATTAGTTGTGGAAATTGAGGAGAAAGACCAGGTAGGATCCACTCTACACTGAACTAGTCAATATTGAACAAGGCCATCAATAAGCAGGTATTTTCTAACCACATCTAACTTCTAGAATATTATCAGTGATAAATCTGGAAAGAGAAATGGAAACAAATGTAATAGGCAACAACCAGTTCATTAAAAATGTATTGCAAATTGCCCATGCATATTCAAGAAAAGAACACATGCTACATGAAGTTTAGTAAGCTATATTTTCTAGCAAGCCTCTTACAATACTGATTCACATTTCTAACCTATGTTGCTTTTGGTTTGGAAGCAAAGATTCAAAATATCCAAAAATGGATTTTAAATACAGAACTTACAAGATATAGTGATGAAATTGCTTCAACTCTCCTTGCAATTCCCACCCCACCACCACACTCCAACCTCAGCACGACCAGAGAACTTCTCAGGTGCTCATTTCAGACTGGACTATCCTACTTTTTTTGCTGGTCAGTGGAAAACAGGAAATGCAGAATAGTAAGCTTTATAGCCCTGAAGTCATCACATTTTTGCAGAGGCCAGGTTAATAGTTTGATCTATTTGTTGTATTCTTCAAACTATATTGGTTAAATCATGCAAGCATTTTACCTAGTTATTCTAACAAGTGGATGAATATCAAGAAAGATGTATTATTATTATTATTATTATTATTATTATTATTATTATTATTATTATTATTATTATTATTATTATTATTATTAATATTTATTATCATTATCATTCAGAAATAAGCATTATATGATTAGTCCAGAATTCTCAATTACTATTGGATTATATACATTGTTCCTACCCTAAAAAGCCAATGATGATGGTTAGAAATCACAATTGTTGCTTCAGTTGGAACTGAATTGTTAACAGTTCATCCCTTATGTGATGCTGTCCTCACAAACCAAATGAAAAACTCATATACTGAAAAAAAATCTATCCTCCTTCTCAGCAAAACAGAACTCTCTCATTAAGATGGTTACTTAAAATTATATATATAAATGTCTAGACTACCCTTTAGGATAGTTTTTTTATGTTTCAAAGTTTGTTGTCTTGTGTTGTTTTATGAAAGAGTTAAGTGCTATGAACTAACACCATGTAGATTAATGCAAGTGCTCACATGTATGTACACATGCATGTATTTGAAACAATTTCTTTAATTTCAGCTGAATTTGAACAAGATCTGTTTCTACTAGGCTCACATAGCCAGGTCTTCTGGTAGGAGATAAAACATTCTGTTTATGCCCTCAACTTGTGGAAAATATGTAAGTGAACTCAACCGTAAATATTTTAAATATCACATTTAACAGAGGCCTTGGGAAAGAAATCTTTCAAAATCCCCAGGATTTACCCAATCCTCTGCATGTGGAACTGGTTGGTAGCATACAAGAAGACATCAGCTGTATTTTAAAATGGAAAAATCAACCAATTATAAACTGTGTCTGGCTGATGAAACTCAGTGAGAAAAAACACCTTCACTGACACAATTGCAACACCAAGCATGAACGTTATGTTTAGCAAGAAAAACGCATCACACATTCAAATTTCGACATCTGTAAATGTGTTGCCAATACTGCTAGACCTACATTCCAACAGCAAACCTTACAGTAGGTATAAATCAAATCTTCATTAAAATGGCACTCACATTCTACTTTCATCCAAAACTCTGCATATTAGATACATTTCTGAAATCACAAGCTACACCGTTTCTAATAAATGTATGTATCTTTAGTATTCAGAAGCCAAACTGGAGCTCTTAACAGCAGTAATAAACATACAATTTGCATTTTTCAGACATTTTATTAAGCCCAAGATTGTACAAATAGCACCATTATCAAACAGCCCTTCACAAAAATAGGAAACCAAACACAGGGCATTCCAAACTGCTAATAGCATCTGCACCACTTCAAAAGATGTGTTACACAGTGAGGATCAGAAGCTGCTACCATTGCCCCAAGCAGTAACATCCAGGAAAGGAACTCTGGTAGGGACTCCTTATAAACTCTTTGCCCTTGAGAACCATTATAGGTACCAGGACCTCAAACAAAACATGGTCAGCTCTAAGAGGATGTCTGTAAAAATTGTACCCAAGCAGTCCAGCATTCAATGTCAATGCACCAAAAGGTATCTTTATTGTGGCACTGGAACAAGCAAATGAATTGTTCTTAGTCCTCTCAGTGACAACTGCCACAGTCAGCTTGCTCTGCAGCTGCATAAGGAGTTGTTTTAAACTGTATGTGCTGCCTTTTATTTTCTGCTGCAAAAGAATGGTGTTATAGCAAATAAGAAAGGAAATTGCTGTAAAATCAGATTGCAAAGCTCACAACTCAAATGAATTGTGTTCTAAATGTTCCTACAGCATGGACACCACACTGAAAGAATTCTGAAACATCCAACTTCTAACAGGACCACCATAAACAACAGAAGTTGACTTCTACCAAGAAAAAAACATCCAAAGCTTTCCTCTGCTCTGGCAAGATTGTCACCATGTTGTAGAAGGCTACACACATTGGCTAAGCCTAATTTCCCTTTTGTAAACCCATGCTGAGTTTTTCCCATCTCTTTCTTGTGAGGGTTTTTCAGTACAAGAAATATATGGAGTACTGTCCGGTACAAACCCACAGAGATTTAAGGAACTGGAGCATCTTTTATATGCGGAGAGGCTGAGAGGGCTGGGACTGGTCAGTCTGGAGCAGAGAAGGCTCAGGGGAAATCTTAGGTGGTCAAACACTGGAAGAGGTTTCCCAGATTGACTGTGAAGTCTCCACCCTTGGTGATATTCAACAGCCAACTAGACACAGTCCTGGGCAACCTGCTGTGTGATCCTGCTTTGAGCAGGGGGTTGGGGTTAGATGATCTCCAGAGATGTCTTCCAACCTAAACAACCCTATGTAAAAAAGAATTATAGTGAAGTTGACATATCCAGTCAAAAGAACTGAACTTTCTGGCTCAAGACCACAATCAATAGTAACATCTTTATGGATAAAAATCAGGTGTGGTTTTGCACAGAAAGTTTAAAGCTCTATAAACAAAAGGTGATCTTTCTCCTATCCAAATACAGTCCAAAGTATCAAGGTAAGAAAATCAAGCTGCTAACTGCTACTTCTCTACACACAGAAGAATAATCACATCAAACCAAATTTCCTTCAAAGCAGTAAGGTTTTTAGCAAATGTATTGTCTAAGTTAGAAAATATTTTTTCAACTGTACAAGAAAATAAATTTAGCAGAGCAGCAGAGAGTTATTAAAGTTAGAAGGGACCTCAGGAGGTCATCTGATCCAAACCCCCTTGCTCCTGCAGGGCCACTTACCATGGCTGGCTGCCCAAGGCCATGTCCAGATGGCTTTTGAGTATCTCCAAAGCTGGAGACTCCACAATCTCTCTGGGCAACCTGTTCCAGTGTTCAGTCATCCTTAGAGTCAAAAAGTGTTACCTGATGTTCTGACAGAGCCTCCTGGTTTTCATTTCATGTCTTTTCTCCTGTTACTGGGCACCAATGGAAGTAGCCGCCTTCTCACCTCTTTGCACCCTCTTCTCAGGCATTCATACACATTGATAAGATCCCCTTCAGCCTTCTTTTCCCCAGACTAAACAATCCCAGCTCTCCCAGCCTTTCTGTGTAGGAGATGCTCCACCACCTTAGTGGCCCTCTGTTTGACTCTTCAGCACATCCATGCCTCCCTGGCACTGGGGAACCCAGGACAGGACACAGCACTGCAGATGTGGCCTCAGCAGCACTGAGTAGAGGGGAAGGAACACCTCCCCTCAAGCATAACTTATGTTATGATACAATCAAGTATTATGTTTCTCTTTAAACTTTAAACCACTGCCCTCTTCCAAAAAAAAAAAAAAGCAAACAAAAAAGCAGATGAAATTTCCCTTATGCTTACTGAACTTACTGGCATATTATGATAAAAATGTAATGCTGTACCTGACAGTGGCAGTTTATCCATTTAAGTGGAAAAAACATGGGAACAGACTCATGGTCTAACCTTTTCAGCCTACCTTTCCTCTCCCACCTCTTGTTGAAATGTTTTATATTCTAGAAAACACATACATGGAAAATGGTTTTTTTCTTTAGAAAGAAGCAAGACAAGATTATGCCATAATACTTTGCAGGATCAAAAGATATAAGATATGAAATCCACTTAGCAAAACTAATTCTTGTAGGCTTGAGAAAAAATAGAACATAATCTGTTCTTAATTCTGCAGCAACCCAAAATGAATTAATTTCCCCCAGTTTAAGAAAATCTACCAAAGGAACAAACAGTCCACAAGTCCTCCATTAAAGAGAACTATTTGTTCTTAATTCCTCACGAGTCACGTATATGAGAAAGACTAGGTTGAAGACAGAGTAAATAATCAGCAGCTCTCTTCCAAACTATGTACCCAAGGACAATAAACCCTTTTTAAATCCAATAGTCACTGCTTTTCACTTTCCTGATAATCTGGGTTTTGTAGCAAAATTATTTTCATAATTTTAAAACTAAAGCTGATAGAATGAAAAACCATGTGAAAAGTGGACAAGTAAGTACATGTATATGAAATTAAAATCCTCTATCTGTATAAGAAGCAAAAATCTATCATCTGTGTAAAAAAATTAATAGGCAGTTAATAGGTTATTTCTGAAATGAGAACCATCAGTAGCAGCTCTAATAGCCACAATTTTTTTTCACACAGATGGACTCAAAAAGACAAACACCAAATTTAAAACTTATTGAGAAAGAGAACTCCTATTGGAAATATGTAATACATATGAGAAGTTGCTATGCATCTGACCTATTTTTATGCTCTTCCATAAACATTTCACTGGACTACATTAAAACAGGACAGAAAGCTACATGCACTCCTCTTCCTGAGTAGCTGTATTATTCTATGCTCTTATGAATTCTGTGAGTCAGCCATTAGACATAATGGGATTAGTGAGAGGATACAAAAAGCTTCACCATCCATGCTCTCAAAAAGAAATGCAGAAATCTTGACTTCACAGAAGCATTAAATTGTCATTATCAGAGCTTTTCAATCAATGCAAAGCAGCTCATACTTTACAACATTTGGCACTGGAGCCTTGAGTACCCAAAATTAGACATTTGCTTTGTGGACTGAAAAAGCCCAGCATAAGCTAAGGTTATCATCTGCAGCTCTGTTTTTGGAAGCATAATTACAACCTTCATGTTGTTATAAAACAGGAAAATAAAAACTGATAATAAGCAGCACAACTCTTTTTGAAGAAACTGTCCAAGCTATTCACTATATTTTCCATGAATGCCTTGTTTTCAGTTTTTATGACAGACTAACAGCTACACAATCAGTAACTATTTCAATTAATCTCAAAAAACAGGATCTAGAATTACTATAATTTATTAAACATGGCAAAAACCATTACCTGGGCTATTTGCAATATTAAATTGCAATGAATGATGTATGTTTTCCCTTAGATCTCTTTGCCACCAAACTATATCCATTTATTACTTAAATAAAGACAGTTCTATTCTGCAGAGACTGATAATGAAAGTAAGCAATACTGTAGAAAGCCAGAGGCAATAATGGAAACAGTGAGACACTGTGTGTTATCACAATTTAAATACTGCATTTGTGTTGCCAACTCTGAAATTTACTGTTTTAACACACATTATAACAATCACACACTAAGATTGAGAAAGTTGTTGTTGAAAGGAAGTCTAAGCAGCTACATACCTCACACCTTGATGATCTTTGCAAATCTGGGGGCAGCATTAATTCATACAGCTTCCAGAGTGCTTAGCTACTTGAGCTACATCAAAGTTGCAGGAGCTATACCCACTATCTCTAATCCACTTATTGGAAAAACACACCCTTAATGCAAAAATCAACACAAGAAACTGTCTTTAAAAGTTCTTTTCCTGCTGGAGCACCAGGTTGAGTCCAACATTCACTTTAGCTATCAGAAAAGATCTAATAACTTTAAAAGCCTAAAAATTTAATGGTAACTTTATTTTAATATGAGCATTTGAAAGGAAACTTTGTCAAATGCTTTTGAAAATCTACCCAGACTGATCTGCTGTGTCTACATGCTTTTTGACATCAAAGAACTCCAAGGGATTAATGAGCCCTTCATTTTATAAAAGCTGTATTGACTCTTCCTCAACATGACACATTTCTCCATGTTTCTTCTAATTTTCTTCTTCAAAACAGTTTCCACCCATTTTCACAGTACAGATGTCAGCCTGTCTGATCTGTAATTTCATCATCTTCCCTGGAAATCTCTTAAAACACTGGTACCACACTAACAACTTTGATAGTCAGTCTCAAGTGAGAGAATACACACAACAATTAGCAGTTTCGATACATCAACTCTTGAGATCTTTCAGAACTCTTAAATGAGTATCTCCTCTTCCTGCTGTATTATTTTCCCAGTCTTTTGCCTTTCCTCTGTAATATCTTCTGTCAGCATTTCACTTACAGATTAATTCTGCAATTAGTCTTTCATAAAGAAGCGCTTCATGTGAAACCTTGATCTCTACAGGTATATGGATGCAAAAACTAATTAAGTGTTGTGGCTTTGCCTCTTTAGCTGGGGCTTTCTTTTAAACGTTGATCAGCTAGTGAACTTACATAATCTTTGACTGACTTCTGTTACTGCTTTTTCAGAAAAGAGGTTACTGTTATTTTTAAGATCATTTTAGCAATTCTTCACTGTCAGTTCTCTTTTATTTCTTATTTAACCATGGCAGGGTTAAATATGGATCCTGTCTTCCCCATTTGCACATGACTTCAGCTATTTGGAAGATGCCTTATTTTCATGAGAACCTCCTCCATGTTGTTCTCCCCAAGTGTTTTTGATAAGTGGTACATATTTACTTCAAACTCCCCAGGCGGTATCTTTAGTGTCGGTGATGTCTGTTCTTTTGACTACTTCTTTTATCTTTTTGTTTTGTTTTATGTAGTTATGCTCTCAAGTATAAAAGCAAGGAATAATAGCTTTTCAACCTTCTGTGCAAAGCATTAAATTCTCTTCTTCATAAGCCAGATAATGCTAAGAGGTAAATTGTAACATGGAAAACTCATGGAGCTTGACTTCAAAGTCATGGGCTCAAGGACAACATTCTGAACCAACTGGACTCAGAACACAGTTCTCATCGTCTATGCCAGTCACATATTCCTCAGGAATGGTACTATATGGATAAATCTGAATTTTCTTCAAGTGCACAATGCAAGTGATGAGCAGATGTTATCACATGATTTAAAATCATGTGATATCCAAAGACTGGGTTCTGCTACAGGAGATTGGTGCTACTGAACTCAGCCTCCTCTGACACAACCAGAAACTGAATATTTAGGCCTTTGCACAAGTTGAAGCAACATTTTCACTCAGCTTTAGGAGAGAATTACCAGCACTGCATCCAGCATTTTTTGTTGCCCCAGAAGTTTGCAACCTCAAAGGGTAATTCGGGGAACGAAGGCTTCTCAGCTGAATAACCCTGACACATTAGCAGGCTGAGTTGAAATAGAAGTTTTGCTCTACATGTTTCTCAAGATACAAATCTATAATCACAGCATAACTGTAATCCTCCTCACTGTATTTGCACTGTAACCATAACCAATGACCTACATCAAAAACAGGAAACTAATACAGTTTTTATGAACTAAATCTAAATCAAAACAGATCTGCTAATCACTCTTTCTTAGGCCCTGTGAAAGAGGAAATGGATATACCCTTGGCTTCCTTCAGAATTATGGAGTTAATCCAACATGCCCAATAAAGCTCTGCTCAATTAATCTATATTAATATCAAAATGAGTTTTAAAAGTGAAGAATATTTAAAATTTTGAACAGTAGCTGAAGTTTGAGAGGATTACTAATATTTTACCAAACCTTGACAATCAGTCCTTTTCAGAGAGGCTTTTAATAGCCCTATTAGTATCAATCCTGTCTGTAACTCTACCAGATACAGTGTCAAATTATCTGCTTTCCAGTTCAAGTTCAAAATATAGCCTATCTTATTTAGTTTATCTCATTGCTGAAATTTCCAGCTCTGTTACATGAAGTTAACTTCTGCATGATTGCACCTGCAATCTGCTCTATTGAGTCAGTAGCTGGAAAGAGCCAAAAATAAGGTAACTGGATTTAAGCTTACTACAGCACTGCTCATCCCCAATGATATGGTGTTTTCCAATTTAATAGTGTCGCTCTCTTTTAATACCTCTCACTTTCATTATCTCTCAACTCCCACCACCAATAAACACAACCTGCTTTCATGACCTTCCCTAGGGTATATATACAAAATCTATTCACCTTGTTTGATTTCATTTAAATAAAATACAGACTTATACCACATTCTGTAGACATTCTGAATTACAAAATCACCTCAAAAAAAAAAATTAAAAACCACCCCAAAAACTGAAAAATTTGAACTAGAACCATTATCTAATTAGGATTTAATAACATCTAATCCTAATTACTGTAGCAGCACTACTGATTTTTCACACAGGTACAGTTATCTGCCTGTTCCTTGTTAGTTTTTCTCTTAGAAGTAAATGCCTGCTTGCAATGTTCAGAAAACCCTGTCCTCAGCAAATGGGACACTTCATCCTCCACTAAGGGCAAACAGAGACAGTCAAGTTCTCAACAGTATCTGGCCTCATTTGCACAGTACTCTAGGATATCTCTGAAGTGCTCCTATACTCATCACTGAATAATGCTGCAGACTGAAGGTGACATAATTTATTTTTTTTCCTCTTGCCATAGTATAACTTTTAAGGTTTACTTACTGTTTATCTTAAAGGTTATAAGACATTTTTAAAAACATGCAATGGTGTGGAAGAGGCACTTGCCTTAACTCCAAGCTTCAGTCTGCAGCACTGATCAGTGATGGGTGTGATGACACCAACAGAGTGCATGCTGAAGTATCACATAAAGGAAGCTGAAGTTCATGAACAAGAGGGAAAAATAAAACATTGTTAAACAGTGAAAAGATGGTAGGGTGAAAAATACTCAGGAGCATGGAGAAGTTAAAGAAAAATACACCTGCAGTTTTTGCCTTTCTCAAAAATTCCTAGATATATTTGGTTTTTATTATCCAGAAATGATACCTCAGTTCCTATAACATTGGTTTTTCAATCCATGACTAGTACTAGCCTTGATCACTCAACAGCTCCTCCATTAAGTGAATGCAGATAATTTAAGAAAGCTATTTAACTATGTGCTATTTGTTTAAAGATAAAACCCCCAAATATCTACTGACACACTATTTTATTATCATTTACCTCATCGTTTCTTTAAAAAAACTCATGTTACACTGAAGATACTCTTTCCTTTCCATCAGCCCCTGCAGTATTCCACTTATTTGCAATTATCAAATTACCAAATTACCAATTACCAAAGGTGGACTGACTGTCCTGCTGTTCAGGGCTGGCATCCTGTCCCACTTGACAGAGCAACAATGAGTTCTTCATGCACTCCCAATGTAAACAAATTCTGAATAATTAAAATCTTAAATATTACCTTCTACGTTTATTATTGTTTTATAGAAAAGAGAGTATTTCTGACACACAAGAATCTCTTCATTAGCTAAAAAAAATCATAAACCTGAAACAATCACACTTTGAGAATGCCATTGCACATGCCACATTGAGAGGGCACACAAGGTAGTGAGAGCCTATGCATGCATTTATGGTATACCAATCCAGGTTTGTTTCATAAACATTGAACTCTATTTTTTTTATCTGCACGATTTCATACAGTACCTGACACCCTGGAAGTACAGAGATGCATCATTCTGACCTGTACTGAGGCCTAAGCCAGCAGAAAGTAAGACAAGTAGGTAATCATTACTTTGTCAGTACATCTGCCCTTCCACAATTTGGCATGAAGAACTCTCATTATTAAGCAGAATTTTACACCCACGTATTAATGAATCGTGACAAAAATATCCCAAGTCAAAACTAATGAGGTAAGATTTGTCCTTTTGAGGGTTCATTATACAGACACACACCAAAATCATACAACCCCCCCAAACCATAAAACTGTCAGACTCTGAACATCTGCCACTGCAGCAAATACCCATATATGAACTAAACACTCACATTTCTTCTTCTCTCTTTGAGGAAAGGATGATACAGATGTCTCCCACTCTTTCACAATGTACTTTCAGAAATAAGAGCACAGGAATATGTCTCCCATGGCTGACTTCATTTCCCAGCATACCCTACAGATTTTAATTCCCTAAAATCTTTTGTCAAACTTAACAGAGTATGGGCAAAAGCCAAATGTCACAAATTTAAATGCATCTTATTATTTTAACTTATATTTGATTAAAATAACCTTAAATTTACTTATCTTCAATACCATTTAGAGCTAGAAGCACTATCATACTGTTTCTTTGAAATTGAGTATTTCTATTTTAGGGACAAGAAGATGGACAAATGCTTTTTTTGCCAGTAAATAAATGTTCTATTACTTTTACATGTATAAGTGAAGTATAGATTTCTCAAGTACAGACATATTCAAATCATGTATAGAGTATAATATGTGTGGGGGAAAAACCATATGTGAGAGCCAAAGAGCAAAGCAAACTTAGATTGTAAAGATTTCTGGAGTAACAAGTAACCTTTGTCTAAGTATATTTTAAAAAAATGTATTCCAGATTTAGAACTATGATTTTAAGTACCTAGAATAGCTTAGTCACTAACAAGCAGCATCACCACATCAGAACAAACTGCAGGTAAAGACATCTCCAGCAAGAAAACAGAACTTCTTTACTTGTTGCAGCTGTAATCCCAACAGTCAAGCTTGTTTACATCCTAATTACAGTGATATCCTGTAAGCCCCCACTAAGAGGATATGCACTCTTTTCTTGTAGCTCTGCTATCACTGCAGCCCGATTTTGTGTCATCTATGGCACCGCTGAACTACACAAACCCTGCCTTCATTGCTAATTATCAATGAGTGGTTTTTTCACTTTGGTATAGCATAATTCTAAAGCTACCTTTTCTTTAGAAAGCAGTAGTTTACAAGCTATATATGAAACAGGGATACTGGTTAATTTTTCTCCATTTTTTTTCAGGCAAGTGACCCGATGCTGCCAGGTAAGGTTTCTCATTTTAGCACACAAAATTATTGCAAAATCATCATCACATGAAAGAAAACATTAAATAAATGATTAAATAATCAATTAAACTCTGCCACATTACTTCAGTGGCAGTAAGGAGGACATTTCAAATCAAACCCTTCTTGATCTTTTTTCCACATTTCAAATTAATGCAAAGCAGATGTAAATGAGTATTTATTGGTGCGTCAGTTCTTCCTTCTTTTTTTCCTGCAACATGTTTAATTTCCACTCTCTAGACACAATTTATGTATTTACTGAAACATAATGTCTGAAATTAACGTTACAGATGCTTACATGTGTAAAAATGGCTAACCAAATGACATCTGTATGAAAGATAGAGAAAAGGAAAATAAAAGAGCATGTGTAGAATTTTACATGCCAAGGTGCTTATAAAACTACAGTGCCTAAAAGCAGTGCCTGACATTCTTGTATTCGATGTTGAGCCAAAGCCAAAATAAACCAAGGTCCCCCAAGCAAAAAATGTAAATTAGTAAGAGGTTTATAGATACAAAGTAAGTTTCAAACTACTGTAAAACAGGTAAATCAATACATTCTCTTCTTCATGTTAAATCCTCTTGACAATAACCACTTTACCTTCTGAGGTGTGCAGCACGTGTTTGCATGCAGTATATCAATAATCTCCACGTTTTACTCTGTATGAAAACACTACCATTGCTCTACATTTGTGGGAATAACTCAAGCACAAGTAATGAAGCATGAAATAGGAAGTCACAGGTTAAAATAGGAAGTCACAGGTTTTAAAACAAGCATGGTACAGTATATTAAATATACATTTAAAAAGTCTTTCAAACAGATAATATAAGACAACCACAAAAAACTACTCACCATTTCATATGCTGTTACAATCTTTTTCAAGACCTCTGGAACAATCCCTTGGAGCTCCATAGTTGGATACTGATCATTGAGATTCACTACTACCAAGGGTGTATTATCAGGCCCAACCAAGTGCATAGACACAGCCAAAATGCACTGCATAAGATTTGCTACAGGAGAGAGGCCACATAATTCTTTGAATGAAACTACTGCATTCTGCAAAAAGGAAAGAAAGAGTTTCCTTTACAGTTAAATATGAAATTTAAAGTCTTGTTATTTCAGGATAAAATACTTCACTGTTATACTTGAGCTGCAATGGTTGTGCTACAATTACCACAGCTTTTCCCTGAAGAACTGGCATTTTCAAAATCAACCAATACTACACAAATGTTTACAAAAATGTTTAAAATTCAAGGAATGCAGTACATGCCACAGAAAAAAACATCTATTTAAAACAAGCATATCTCTTCTCTATCATGGCTAACATTAACTGTGGAAATAAACAGATTCTAAAACATAGTGGTTATATATTTTGAAAATTTTCAAGACATTTTTAAATGCCACCAAGTGAAAAAAATATTAGATGCTGAATGTCCCAATTAAGCAAAGTGAAGCAGAAGGAGGAATTCAGCACATTTGTAACTTTAAACATACCTGAACTACAGTCTAGACATGCTGTGGATCTGTGGGCTCCCATTTGGTGTGATTCACAAACCCAGCACTCCACTATTGAAGTATTCCTATCACAGAGCCACACTTAAGTGAATTTTTTAAGGTACCTTAACTTAAATACTGATTCTGTACCTTTCCCTAAGACTTTTTTAGTCATATTTTATACCTAGTATGGTAGAATATAATGCCATAAGTTTAAACTTGAAGAAAGTTTACAGCATTGGAAATACAGTGTGACTCCAAGTAGCCACTGACATTCCATGATGGGAATATTGTCATCACTGTACAGAATTTCGGATTTTTGTACCAATTGGGAACTGGTGATCTATGGCAGATCTGGAGTTTGTGTTCCTGTAGGAAATAAAAATGAAAATATGGTATATTTAAGTTACAAATGTGCTCAGTGCTCCTTTCTCTCATGTTGCATCCAGGTAGAGTATCTGGTACAAATTTTCACTTTCATCCAAACCACTTTCCATCTTACTGGCATGGTAAGACCCTTTTGTGGACATGTCTCTTAGAAAGACATAATGCCAACCTTAACTCAAACAGGAATCAAATGTGAAATATTTTGCTCTCCCTTTATCAGACAAAATACCAAAGCAGACTTCCAAATATGTATGCACAGCTTATTCATGCAAAATTCTGTGAACATGAAATTGCACCTACCCAGTCACTTAGAGTGTACCTTTTAGTAAATGTCCAGGAAACAGAAATGTCTTTTATCAACTGATGTACATTTCAATGACACAATAATTACACAGCTCAAGAGACAGACACTGAGAAATCCATTCAAACAGATTTTGCTCAAGATAAGTACATGGCTTTTTGGCTTGAGATAACCCATTAAGAAATAACCATTTTACAGAGAGGTTAAGAGGACCCAGAGATTGTATCAATTAATTAATGACAGGAGGACAGGACTAATATGTACAACTACAGTAACTCCTGCCTTTGGACTTCCAATTCTATATCCAGAGACTATTCCTCATACTGTTAAGTAACTTAAACATGTAATACCACATCCAGTCCAATCACCCATGTTATACTTTTATCAGTGATTAATATGTAAGAAGTTATGACATCAGCTTTTGTCTTGGTAATATAGGAACAAAAAGAAACAAAAAAGGCAATTCCTATACAGATTCAGAGAAACTATTAAATTTGCTGCTGTTTTTTAATATTAAACTATTAAACATTTTCCTTCTTTCTTTTTATTCCATCTTATATTAAAAAAATCAAACTAACCAACTTTGCCCTTTATAATCTGGCTTCTGAGGATACATTGGTCATAAAAACCATTACAATTTATAAAACAAAATTTCAGTAATACAAAAATTAAATAAATCTCCCATTTCCTGGCATAAATTGATACTTATTTTAATGGAGTGGTTTATTTGCTTTTATTAGCTGTAAAAACTTTGTTTCACAGAGTTTAAATGGTGCACATTATATAATCTGTTAGCAAAGTTAAAAAAAATTAATCTTCCCTCATGTGCTTAAAATATCTTCTTGATAGCATTTTGAGATAATGATAAATTTAGTTGATAGCACATCTTTCAAACTGACAGAATAAAATACATAAAATACCTTTTAATATCTCATGTTCAAAGAAACCCCACTGTAGAGTCTGGTTTCAATTATATAATTACACTGTGCATATACTGCAGCATGGACATTCAAGAGTTTAATGTAGCTAAACAAAATTCTATGATTTCACTGCTTCCTCAACTCGGCTCTTCCTTGAAAAGTATCTTAAAATACAGTACTCTTCATTCTACAGAATTCTAGCCTTCAGTAGGTTAACTTCAGGTAAAGTTCATTTTACATGCAGCCTGTAATTTGAAACATTTATGAGTCAAAGTATCATCCCAATATTTTTAAATTATCTTTTAAAAAAGCAAATTTATATACCAAGTGGAATGGGAGAGCTGCATAATGAGGTACTAATTTCTTATTTCATATAAAATTAGCTTTAAAATTGCATTACTATTAGAATATTTTTAATGTAAGATTATTCATTAAGGAAATTTATATACACTGATGTGCCTTTAAAATCCAGAATCAGGTCTCAGATGTTTCCTTTAATCTCTTTTCCTTTAACACTGTATAACACCAAGAGGATTTGATAGGTCAGTCCATTTGAAATGATGATTCTTAATTTTGTTGATCAATACTAGTATTCCATCAGAAGTTAATAAATAAAGTTTTATTAAATGAAATGTAACTTTAAAATTCAATTCTAATACATTTCTAAAAGGAGTTATGTACCTGGAATCTCCAAGTATATTTTTAAGTGACATCTCTTGGCTTCCACAAAACAAAGCACATCAGACTACACTTTTTCCCTAAATTCAATGTGTTTACTAATATGGCATCTAAAGTAGGACAACTTCTTCTAAAAGATGCCTTCTAACACCTCAGTGCTAATGCCATGTATTTCTAACATAACTAGGAAGAATCATGGAAAGCAAATGGATCTTTCTTGAAAGTACTGCCTTCTATTTGGGACTAAAGGAAAAACATAACCTTGGTGAAACTATGCCAAACATTCTTAGACATACAAATAAGGTCTCTGATAAGCATTAAAGTCTCCCTTTTCTATCTGTTGTATATTCTTCCCACATTTCTACTTAGTTTTTTCAAACTAAAATATTGCCATACTCTCTTTTAGTGTATTTCTAATATTCCTTCAACAATATAGGATGAGGGTTGAGTTCTGGAGTCATATTTCCACTTCACATTCACGAAAATACACATGTGCATTCAAAGTTGCATCTGTAGAGTTCACCTAAAATGCTCCTCTAACATGATCCATTCTTAGAACTGTTCAGAATTAGACTGAAATAGTTCAACATACAAGACTCTTTAAAAAGCAGGTATTCCATATGCATCATAATACAAAGGCACACACATGAACCAATAAATTATTATAAAACTGTACCTGCATGTTTTCTCTCAAATCCGTAGCATCCCGAATAGGTTGGAGGGCATTCTTGAATACTTCATCTATTGTTTTAATCCATAATGTTCTCATAGAAGCATATTCCCTTGATTTCTTGCCCTTCCTCACAGAGAGGCCCCTCTTATGAGGTTTCCCACCACCCCTTCGATTAGTAATGGCCACATGCACAAACAAGGAAGCATGAGCTAAATTTTCACCAGTCAAAGACTGCAGAGGAACGTGCCGATAACCAGTCTGGAGACACTCAAAGGGAATAGTGTACTGCCCAATAAACTCATCCCCAATGTAATCATCATCCAGCACTACAAAACGCACCATAGCTAGCTCTGGTAAATTTATTTGAAATTCAAAGCTTTCATCAAAAATTGGATTATCCCCGTTCTGGTGCATAGTTTTCGTCCTTTGCTCAGCACAGTCAGCAGGGATTCCATGTATTTCAACATAGACATAAGGATCCACAACATCACCTTTGGCACCTGATCCTTTGGGTTTAGGGAAGTTTTGCCCGCTAATGATTTTAATATGAAGCAGCTGAGGTGAAACTCCAGGCACGGTGTCTTTTGTATTCGCACTAAAGAAGGAAACTTCTTCTCTCATGATAGCAGGACGAAGGACGTAGCCACAGTTTCCATTTTGTCGAAACCAACCAATGTTAAGGTCCATCATTAAGCCAGGTGTCTGAAAGTTCATCGCTACTATCTGACAGCCACATTTCCAAAAGTCCTGGGGATTCATATTACTAGAGTCAATCCTCATAGGACTGGGGAAAACCCTCGCGAGAAAACGTTTGTTATAATTTACAAAGTCTCCTGGGTTTTCGTTGGCATACTTGCTAGCAAGCACTTCATTAAAAGAGCACACCTCCCAGTACTTCTGGAGCTGAAATGAAACTTGAAACTCTTTGAACTGAACTGATTTACATATGCTCACCAGCTCAGAGAGATCTTTGCAGAGCTGGAATCGTTTCCCTGTCATTGAGTTTTGCTGTTCTACCCCCTCTTTCGCCACTCTCTGTGACATTTCTGCTCCTTCGTCTTCATCTGTAACATCTCCCTCTAATCCAGAACAATTAGCAGAAAGCTTCTTTGCTTTAATTAGTATTTTCCCTTTAAGTGATTCCGGTGATGGTAGATAAGACTCTTCAATGTTTGGAGACTGCGTATGCAGTTTGTCCCCCAAAATTTTCTTCATGTGCTGTACCATCACTTTCTGCTGCTTAATAGAACAATGATTTTCTAAGCACAAAATAAGAGGGTATTCTGAAGCAAAAAAGGCATACTTATTAATAATGTCAATGACACTACGGAAGACAATTTGTGATGTCATTGTATGCCCAGTGTAAATCACGGGCTCGTTATCTGGACCATCCCATACGTCCAGCTCAACACTTCGACAACCCATTTTTAGAGCGCGAATGTAACCCGTGATGTCAGAAGGCCCTCGAAACTGATCCTCTATCAAGTATGTATTATGAGATGAGTTTATAAAATAATGAGATAAAGGTTGTTTCATATCTTGACAAACTTTTTTATGCTCTGGATCAAATATGTGGCAGTCTGGTGAAGTAAGATAATTCGTAAACCCATCTATAGAAAGGCAACCCTTTTCCTGGCCTTCTTTGGCTGGCTCGTACTTCTGAATAATTTCAAGGCTTATTTCTTCTGTGACCTGTGCCATACCCTGCTCTGCTTCCAAAAACATCATGAGGTCCTTGGTATCTAGAAATTCTTTATTGCTTGAAAACTGAACTAACAGGAAATAGATTTCAGGTCTGGTACAAAGCTCATGAAAAACTTCAATAAATTCTTCTTTTGTTACTTCAGTACCAGCTTTTTCCCTGGATCTATGTAACTCTTTGAATTTTAGTTCAATTTTGTTAGTTTTTAAACCAGGGTTTAAGTCTTTTATAAATTGTACAGCATTACATAGGGGTATATGTCCCAAATTATCTACATCTGATTCACTGAACATTTGTGAAAGCCACGAAGTCCGCATATTATCTTGAGTAGTTCCTAACATATCTAGAGTATGTTTTCCATAAGAAATCAGGTATCTTAAGCCAGTAACCCAAATATTTGCAACGTCCGCTGAGTTAGCAACCAGATCTAGTGACTCATAATTTTCTCCATATATAATTGAAAATGCACAATCTTCTGATATCTGGTCGTATATTCCATTGCTGCGAAAGATATCCGTATTTTTTCCTGTTCTCACTTCTTTGATTGACTTGATATCAATCTTTGCTTTCTCAGAATCCTTTTTGGAAGGCTCCCAGCGCAGAGACTGCATATCAGCATCCAGGAGGAAGTAGCGGTGGTAGACCCTGGAGTTGGATCGGACCTTCTTGAGCTCGGAGCCTTCCACCATGGCGTTGATGCAGTCGCTGGCGCTGCTGATCTTCTTCTCTGTGGGCATGCTGCTGAACGACACAGTCTTCTTTCTTTCTCGCTTCTGCTTCGTACCATCCTGGTAAACAAGGGGGTGGGGGGGGAGAAAAAAGTAATGTGTCAGTGTGATTTTGGTCAACATTGAAATAGCTTTCAACTTAAAGCTGAAAGTTCATCAAGCAGTTCAATAAAGTCTGCGCGATGACCAGTAAGATGGAAATTCTTACTGGCACCATCACAGAATACTAAAAATGCCTTAATATTTGCTCTTGCTTCTATAAGCAATCTTCCAGGGTTAATTTTTAGTACTTTTGATGGACAAAAAATTTTTAAAAATTAGTTTTGAATGTTAACAAAATAATAATGCTGTATTATTGCATACATGTATGTGCATTTTATTTTATGAGTTGTACCCTACTTAGAGAACAGGTTCTAAAGTCAAGGCAGTAGGAAGCTAGCTTTTCTCTGAGTCCTTATGCAGTCCTATAGATACTTGCCAAACTTGTCAGTACAGAATGTAAATCTTTAATACCATGCTGACAGGGTCCTTGGACCACAGAAACATTAATACACAATTAACTACATAAAATCCATAGGACACAGCCCTAACTACATAAAATCCATAGGACATAGCCTTAATCTTAGCATACAAGACTTAGTAAGCACTTCTTCAAGCAAAGCTCCCTTCACCAGAGCACCCATCCATGTTCTTCCCATAGGCTGCCCCCAGCACTCACACATCCCTCCCCTTAGCAAAAAAAAAAAAACACAACATCTAAAGAAGCTGCACTGAAACACAAGCAACTGGACAGGAGCAGATGCAGCTCTGCAAGTTCAGAAAATACAGCAGTGACTCAGAAGGGAACTTCTGAGACGGTTTAATTTAACTGTTTCCAAAGAACCTTCATGTCATTAGAAAGAACTTGAATAGATGACTTGGTCAGGAAGGGAAGCAAAAGAGATTCACCATTGCTCTTAAAGCAATTAGATAACCCAGAGATCTTACTTTACTAGAGAAAGCTTGGGCATATAAGGATATATAAGCATAAAAAAAGAGAGGAAAGGTAATTTAGCTACCTTTATTGTACCTATTTGTATTAATTAAAGCAAATGCAAATAAATCATCAGCACATGACTCAAGTAAAATCAATTTCATAAGAATTGAATTTAAGAAACTTGTGCACTTTCATTATCTGCATTTTCTGAGACTGAAAAATGCTAAGATTTTTCTTCTGAAAGCAACGTGTCTTGAGGAGCAACTTTTAGTCTGAAATAACACTTGCATTAAAATATTTTTAAATATAAATATTTTAAGATACCTTAATTAGAAGTGTTCTTCTTATAAACCAGCACAGTGCAAAAAATTTCTTTTCCAGCTTTACTAAAAAAAAAAATATATATTCCCTGAAACAGTTTTCCATTTGAAGTATGTTCCAGTGCAAATCAGCATTGCTTAAATGGCAGAAAGGAAAGTGAAAGAAAACTTTTAACGATTGCTATGCTGAACAGATGTTCAAATAAAAACCATCTATTACAAAATTCATTTCCAGCTCAGTACACATGTGCAGTATGTTGAATTTCATTAAATTAAAAATGCAGAGTCCTGGTTTTGTAATTTAATTTATAAGCATCTGAAAAGTCTTTCACTGAAAACAATGATTAGTAAAGTGAGCACCCTTAATATTTGATGTTCTGTGTTTGAGAAAATTAATCAACCATACTATTCCTGCACCTTTAATGACAGCAGAATTTGCTTTGTTCAAGTTCTCAAGAGACCAGTAAAAGTGAATAACCCTGCAGAGGCCTGCTTTATTTCCAACTGCAAATCAAACACCTGCAATGGATACTGCACAGGGTTGACTCTCAGAATCTCATTACATGTAGTTTAAGCATAAGGATTGTTTCCAAACAAATGCAAAATTCCTTAACATAAAAAAAAAGAAAAGAAATCAAATGTGATTTTTGTTTACAGAGATTTTTGTTCTATTTTAAGCCTAGCTTGTTTGTCTACCTATTTATATCTCCTAACCTGAAAAAGTGGCAAAGGACAGTCCCACATAAGTGAGCAATGACATTCCTGCTTGATACTTCAGGGCTTGGAATTAAGCATTTTGAAACCCCTTAATGCTACAGATTCCTCAGTCACAGACCTGGGAGAGGAATACTGTTGACTGAGAGACAGTTGACACCAGAACCATCAAGGCAAGTATTCCTTACCTGACCATGATCAGAAGAAAGGTCTACACCTTTATCTATGATCAGGACTGTATCTGATCCAAGTCACTGAACCACAAAGGAAAACAAAATATTTTCTATTTCTTGATGCCATCTGATGTAAAGAAGTCCATCTCCAGGCAGTTCAATTGCCAGCTCTGAAAGCTTGAATTGGAGTTCATGCATGTGGATCAGAGGAGCAATTCAATATATCACCTGCAAAATTATTTTGCCTGCCTGCCAGATGAATTCGCAGCCAGTTCAGCAGTACTCTTCATTTTTGCAGGGTAAAGGAGTCTAGCCACTCAGATTATTTATATGAAGCCAGCAGCACAGTGTGAATTGCTGTAAAAACATTCTGAGCTCCAGAACACCCTTCCTAAATTTTTGCTTCTCCAGAGATCAATAATCCTGAACTACCAGATTGCCTGTGCAAATCCCCATCCTGACAGACATGGAAGTCATGATCAATCTCTGCATGATCAGAGTAACTTCAAGGATATTTTATCAAAAACACTGTTGAGAAAAATTCATCTGAATTACCCACCTGTCTGAAAAGACACAGAAAAGAAACTCTCACTCCACAAGGTGAGAATGCAATTGCATAGAGCATGCACAAACTGTGGGAAACTCATTTGTGAGCCTTGGCAATATAATCTGGCATGGAGGAGACAGATTTATTCTGCTCTAAGATGTGGAGGATTTCACCCCAAAAGTGAGGTGGCATTCATGAACTGGGTCAGGTCTCTCATGGCCTTAGGTCTGCCTTGAATCAAAAAGAATGGCACATCAGAAAACTGCATCTGAACAAACAGGAGTGATTTCTTGGCATTCATAAGACTTACAGGGTTCTTGCTGTTCAACATGCTGGAAGTGACACTGACTCTACAGTGCAGATGCATAATTCAGTCCAAGGCAGCAGCTACAACTTTTGTGCTGAAACAACTTTCAGTCTTTCCAGGATCTCCTACACAATGAAGAACCATGTCTATCTACAGTTTATAGCATGTCCTGACATCATTACAGGATTTCCCCTAAAGACTGTCTGTGCTTCATAAGACTTTATCACTGAAACCAGAACCACCTCATCAACACATTTCCTAACACTATTTATGCCCCAGCCAAGATGTTTTGAGGAATAAAGGAGACCACAGATAAAACTGTTTTGAAACATTGCTCATAACCACTACAAACAACTACACAAAGGGTTTAGTTTATCCACAAGTTCGTAGCAACAGAAAGCAAAGTATCTAGCACTTTAAAAAATAGCAATAATCCCAGCTGTCACCTGTGGCACTTAAGAGACAGAGACAGCTGGAGAAAATGGATTAAAAGCACAAGGAGGGAAGAATATATCCATGATAACTTTTTTTTATTCCTCTCAAGGTACCAACAAAGAAATAGCTGTGTGACTAAGAGAGCACTATCTATAAAATAGAATTCTGGAGACAACAGAGAATCTTGAATCAGACATTGAGAGAGATGCACATCATTCCTGAACTGCAGTGCTTTTAATTTATGCAACTTTGTGATAAAATTACTTAAAAGGCAGCTTCAATAACCACTGGTACTGATAGAGGCAGAGTTCAAACAGAGATTTGATAATGTAACAGATCGGGATGATAGAGGAAATGATGAGTAGTGTATGGTTTGTAAATATCTCCCAAAGGAAAGGAAGCAGAGAGAGAACTTTATGACCTGTAAATGTCCAGATGAATCATGCCCCAGAAGCAGTACTTAAAAAATATTTAAACACCAAGTTGCCAAGATGTTTAGGTATCACTTGGTCCAGTGGAATTAAGAACACAGCCCAGGGCAGGGGCTTGCCAACCCCCTCAAAATGGCAAGTGTGGGGCAGCAGCTGGAGCAGAGTGCAGGACACTCCTTCCACCTGCCAATACAGAACAATCCTCACACTGGCCCATACAAACTTTGGAGATGGGTGCCTGTGATCCTGCCTCTCTCCATGACTAAAGACATCTGCTCTTTTCAGAACAGAGCACTTCAAACAGACGAGACAACAATAACAAGAGGAAGTGACACAATGACAGATTTTCAGAGCACTCTCTGGGAAGTGAAAGTCCCTGATGTCACAAAGTGTAAAACATTTCACATGGTGACCCTGAATGCAAAATTTAGTCCACGTAGCAAGGACCTGAACACTGGATTTTTTCCTCTCAATACACAGCTCCCCAGGTGACAGGTCCTGCCGCTACTTGTTAATGCTCTAACCATAAAGAATTTCCATTCCTTTTTATATACCAGAGGCTCACCAAAGCATGGAAGGCAGCTCCATGCTTCTCTTGAGAGCACATGGCTGAGCACTCCAAGATGCCCAGGCAGAAGGAACAGAGCCCAGCCCCTCCACGAGCCGCTGAGTGCTCAGCCAGCCAAGCAGTTAGGTAAGAAACAAGAAGACTAAACAAGAGCACAAAACACAACACCTGAAGTGCAGCACCTCACTGCAGGATTTTGGATTGCCAAGGGCTGAGCTTTGACAACCTCTGAGAAAACTCACACACCTTGAGGCCATGATGGTACAGTCTGTAAAAGCCACAGCCCCGAGAATTCCTACTGAGTTCATCCCAAGCAGGCTTAGAAACAAGATCAATGTGAACCATTCAGCCTAGAAAAGTCTGCAGAGAGGTGTAGTAATAAGACTGCAATCACGTACAGCATTTCAAGAGCTTTCAATTTTTATTTTTTTTTCATACAAGTTCTGAATTGAGTGGCATGTTAGTGAACCTGAAGGCCAGTGGTGTGCCAATACTCTGAGCAATTACAGGTGAGTAGGTGAGGCCAGACCTAAGTTTGGTAATTTTAATTTTTATCAAATTACACCATTATTTCATATAATACAGCATGAAAGCTATTTTAGATGCAATTTAATGTACATCTGTAGCCAACAGTTTCAGTAAAATTCAATACTTTATGATGAGAACAGGCAGCCTGATGATCTACATAATGAACACAGAGTGCACTACTCTTCTGACACTATGCAATTCATTGATGACTTTTTTTTGTAGTAGATGTGATACTTATGTAGCCAATTTGAGTACAAGACCTGCCTGTTTTCATCAAATGCAATTCAGCAGTAATTGCAAAATCACCTAGCTTGAAGACATAATGAATAACGAGCCTATTTCAGGAAGTGGTAAGTTAAAAAAAACCACAATTGATGCTTTGTTTATTTAATTAAGATTCTTAAACATTTTTCTTCAAAACAAAAACCTTGAAATTTATAGATTTTCTTCATACTTAAGGAAGCATGTCTATACATAATTAAGTCTACTAAAAGGAAAAAAGTACATCTTTAAGTTCATACTTTAAAATATTAATATTTAACACATTTTGTTAAAAGTATTATAATATTATATTATATTATATTATTATAATATATAAGAATTATAATATAAAGAACTTGTATTATAGTTATAAGAACTTATATTATATTATAATATAAAGAACTTGTTCTTTAACTTGTTCTTTTCCAAGGTTCCACCTGTGGTTTTAGAGATATAAATGCTAGTGTACATGAGCAAATAAGCTACAAAAGCAATGTCAAAATATCATATAATCTTTATAAATATTTTTAGCACAAAAATTTTTAGGGTTTTCTTTGAAAAAAACGCCTGTAACTGAAACAGCAATGATGAACAGGACCACTTGTTTTTGGCAACACATACAAAAAATAAATCATATTATGTATAGTTTAACTATGCACAGCTGCCAACTCATTCTACAACATAGAATGCAGCACTATAAAAGAAGCTAAGCAAGTTTTTGTGTAAAAGAGGCAGTAGGAAAAAAGGAAGGAAAATATCAGGTAATTGAATTTAGCACGGATTTCAAAAGTTACATGCAGTTAAAGGCAGAGTGGGAATCTTCTTTGGAAGAGTGTGGGGGAAAAGGGAGAAAAGAGCTGGGAGAAGGAAGGAGAGAGGTGGTGGTGCAGAAAAGGCACTTCACCATCCTTGCCCTCGATGCCCCCTCTCTCAGCCTAATTATCCTGGAATCAACAACTCGGCAGAAGAATCTGCTGACAGCCACTACTTAGCCCCTCTCTTCCAGCCAAGCATCCTCTCTTCCTTTCCATTTGCCATTACCAGGAGGTTCTCACTAACCCAGTGACCCGGATTCAGCAAAAGGCACGTCCTTTTTAATGCTGTTCCACAGCTGCCCAAAGCTTCCAGAGCATGTGGAAACCAGAACAAGAACAAACTCTCCAAGCAATCAGCAGCTCAGCTGACAGGATCCCAAACACTTCAGAAATGGCACCTGTTAAATCAGCCTGTGTCCAACAGACTCAGCAGCCACTGTTTGACTGCACACAGCTCCCAGCAGTTGTATGTAAAACAAAGCAGAGTCCTCAAATGAAGTAACAGCTATCTGAGGAGAGACAAAACACCAGCTATTGGAAAACACAAGTCCTCCCACTTGTTATGAATCACTGTATTTGTGCTCAGCATTTAACTATTTCCCCAAAAACCCAGTACTCATGACATATCTGTTGTTTGCAGAAATCTTTGAAGAGGAACATATTTATCTTATGTGTGGCAGGTTGACCCCAACCAGACCCAGTTACACCATGTTATAAATAACAATGAGGAACAAAACTATGATTAGTTGAATAAGTAACAATTCCAGGTTGATGTTGTTGTTTTGTTTGGTTGGGGGGTTTTTTGTTTGTTTTTTTTTGAGTTTGTTTGTTTGTTTGGTTTGGTTTTGAGTTTGTGTTTTTTTAGTAAATGAATTCTGTGATTAAAGGAATACGGACACAGGTGCTCAATATTCAAACAAAAATGACCTATATTATTTCAGATGAGCAAACTGCACAGTTCATGATAGAGTTAAACCAATTCTCTCTTCAGCCCCTATTCCAAACATTAATTTTCTGTCCTGTCTCTTCCTCCTCCTGCCCCAGTTGCATTCTCCCTTCTCCCCAGCTCAGCTCCTCAGGTGCTCATTAGCAGCTGTCTAACACACAGTAAGTTAATTTACCTCACTACCTCAGGAAACAAAAAATCTATTTTCTTCCAAATAAGTTTTCTGCAATTTTAGTGAGCTGAAACGATTGTGCATGTGGCCAGCTAAGTATCAGAGCTGGTTCAAATTAACCACTAGAAGCAAGGAACCGATTAAAAATAGGAGGAAAGAACAGAATCACTCACTTTTACCAAGAAATTAATTCAATTAAAATCAATGTAGTTGAAACTCTTCCATTGAAATCTGATCCTACATGAACTGACAGTAGAGTTTTATGTCATTAGGTTCTGTGGTGAACTCAA
Source organism: Molothrus aeneus (assembly GCF_037042795.1). Classification (NCBI taxonomy): domain Eukaryota; kingdom Metazoa; phylum Chordata; class Aves; order Passeriformes; family Icteridae; genus Molothrus; species Molothrus aeneus. The sequence goes on along the minus strand of NC_089646.1, from coordinate 36,137,257 downwards.
TAACCTTAAAGGCCTTTTCCAACATAATTCTATTAGGGAAAACAAAATCTCTTATCTTGGTCCACCTCACAGAGTACAGCCACAATTTCACAAATATATAAAATATAAAGGCAAGCTATAAAAAAGAACTGCCAACATCATAAAATAACAGAATTGAGGTTTTCAGGCTCTTGGGCTCATTTTGTTCTGCCTCATTTCAAGAAAGGAGGACACCAGAAAATTTATGATTCAATGACATGAGAGAGATCACTTTCACATTATCTGTTAGAAAGAGCAGAGAAAAAACAGTAGCCTGTGCTGGCCTTGTTGCTGTTATAGCAGCAATTTAACTCAAAAGACTGTGACTGTGACAAGCCAGGAAATAACAGGATATCCTGGTTTTGCAAATAGAGTCTAGACCAAAGGCTTTCTCTGCAAAACTTCCTACAGAAAGCTTATTTAGCCATTTGATCAGCTTACCAAGAATAAAGAAACCAGCTTTTAATACGATTTTTATGTTGCTGTCTCAAGTATCCTCAGGTTTTTCATTATTCAAGTGCTCTCACAGGATGTCACAGGGGAGTTTTCCCTGTGCTCCATGGCACAGATACAGATTCACAGAATATTCTGAGTTGGAAGGGACCCACAAGGATCATCAAGTCCAAGGCAGACACTTCTTCCACAAATATTCCAAAGACATCCCCAGACATGATGCTGTTGCTCCCTTCTCACTCTCTCCCTCTAACATAAATCCACTCCATATTCTTCTGAAGAGAAACTAAACAATCTGATATTGCCTACTCTGCTGAAAATAAAGGACTTGGAGCTACTTTTACTATGCTTGACTTTGACCTAAGCTTTAAAAAGTCTGTGGCAACTAAGCCTTCCCCATTCTGCAGTTCCATGATGCCATTTATGTTTGCATTCCAGCAGCAATTACTAGGATACATCATTCTAGGATTCTGTCATTTTATAACATAATTTTATAATTTAATTATATTGTACTATGTATGACATTATAATTCTATAATACATTGATATATTATACAAATAATATTATATCTGAACATTAAAACACAGTAGCAAAACCAAAATTCAAACACCACTGAGGCATTTTTTCTTGTATGAGTTCATCTGCATATTTATGAAATTAAAATGAAGGGTCATTTGGTTTCAGGGGTTAATTTCCAATACAGATTAGTAGGGGAAAGGGGAAAAAAAGTCTGATCTGAAAAGAAAATAAATAAGAAGCATTTAAGGAAACTCCCCAGACTGCTGTGAGCACTGAGAGAGCCAAAGGCTGAGTTATGCTTGGCATAAGTGTCTCAGCTCTCAGTGTTACTGAGTTGGTTACAGTTCAGCCTTCTGGGGAGCACTTCCAACAGAGCAAAAGAGGTATCCCATTTTCACAAACTTGATAAAAGCAAAACATGCATACTTTGGATCCAAACAACCAACATCTTAACCAAATCCATATACACTGCAATAAATATTTATGAAAAACAGCAGTTACTAACTCCTGAGTCTTAAACTGAGGAAACTGCACTGACAAAAAGCTGTTAAAAAATGTGTGATGACATGAAGAATTTGAACCCTAGGTAAGTGAGTGGATTGTTTTTTAGGTTTCTAATTTCTCACATACTAAGAGAAATCATACCTAATCTATGAAAAACAGGTAATTTTAACTACTGCAGAGAAACTTAGGTTAATTATAACCACTTTTTTTTTCTGCCATCAATTATCAGAAAAAGTGATAGAAGGTACAGATGCTTTTAGCTTGAATAATAAGTGAAGATGTCAAAGCTGATGCTGCACGTAAAGGTACTGAAGGATTTGAAACTGGCTCAACAAAAAGGTTCAACAGGTTTCAGCACAGCTCAGGAGGGAAGAAGGCTCTGAGTTTTCACAGTTATCCCTAAGACCCGCAAGATGCTCTTTCTGCAGACATGCCCACCTATTTAAACCCTGAGCATTTTCATTTTCAGGTCTTCAATAACATTTTAAGTACCCAAGCATTATAGCTAAGATACACTTTCAGGGGCATTTTAATCAAGACATATCTACAAGATTTAATATGCAGCAGTGTGAAGCTGAGTATCAGATTCCCTTCAAGAATTCATGGCTGTGTGTTAGTTCCACTGGTAGAAAGCATGGCTTTTTTCCCTTTTTTGTTTCAGTCATAAACAGCATGAATTGGCAAAATACGTAGCACAGCTGTCAGCCTTTAAAGCAAAAGTACAGGATGTGACTCTGAAATATAACAGAGTAACTATGTTTAAGATTTCTGTAATTTCAGATGCAGGCTCTGCAGAAAGCTCCTTCACCTCTCCCTCTGCTGCTGCCCTTCAGTGTTATAGAGGAAGAGAAGCCAACAGCATCACCAGCAAGAGGTGAGACTGAGCACTGGCTCAAGACTCCCAACTCTTTTCCACTCTTGGGAAAGCCTTCTCAGCAGCTTTTTCCAGATTTTCCCTCAGACATAGGTGTTGGCTTTGGTTTATTTGTTTTTTTACTAACTTTCCTGCATAGCAGGCCAAGACTCTATCCTACCTGACTCAAAACAAACCAGGACAAACCACCTGAGAAAAACAAGCTTGTAGAGTGTGCATCTTAGGATGCCACTACAGGTATGTACTCCATGAAATTACATAAATTTAACTACTAAAAAAACACTGATATGAAAAACAATGCCTTACTCCATGCAGACAAGATTCTTATTTTCAATGCTGCATACGCAGCCAACAAATGAAAATAATTGTGGTTTTATGATTTACAAATTTAGTCAGAAAGCAGAAAAGTACCTAATCTCTCTCCTTTACTGTAAGAGGAAGTCTATGTGATATTCTCTTAACTGTCAGCATCTCTTGCTCACAAAAAATATACAGCAGATTGACCACAAATGTGTTATCTGATTTACAAGAATGGCTTTTTCACACATCCTTACAGGTCAATGTTATGACTAAATCAGGCATTTTTACTTTCCCTCATGTGGCAAAATGTTCACTTCCACCTGTGCTGTCAATTTGTGTATTTTGTTCAAATTTTAATCCAAATGTCATCTGTTCTCTTGGAAAGCTCCTGGTGTTTTTGTGTCCTTTCCTGTAGCTGAGTGTTTTCCAGGGAACAACACAGGGAATAACCTGTATGTGATAGTTTTAATCACATATGTGATTAAAACTATCACATCTAGGTTATTTATTCCAAGTCAGACATTCAGGCTACAGAGTAATAAAGTGTAATTTTTTTTTCATTCTAAAAACTATCGTTACCACTGCCCTGCAGCTTTCAATTCATCAACTGATTTTCTTCACTCTAGTGATTGATGAATGGTGTCTAAAGATTTGCTTCTGGACTAATTTTAATTGGTCTAGCAAATTTCACAAGATAACTTTAAAGAAAGAAACAGAACTTCACAGACTGAGTTGTTCTCCTTGTGTGGTTTGAGATAAGTTCCTTTTTGTCAATTAGGAGAGTGACTATTAGCAATATTAACTCTTCAACGCTACAAACAGTTCATGCAAACAATTCAGTATTAAATTAAATACAAAATTGGATCTTTTAGGAACTTAAAGCTTGCTAAACAAGTATTATCTTGCAAATTCTTGAGTTGCTACTTCAGCCTTATTACTTCAGTGGCAATGGTAATTAAACAGTGATAATTAGCTGTTAATTTTTAAGGACAATTCTTATGATATAGATACAAAATACTTACTAGGTTATCACAGGGGCAGACAAGACATGAGTACCCAAGTACCTTTGCTAACCACATAAGGCTGTTTCTGACTTGTTTTCCTTGTTGATTTTCAGGTGTGTGTAATTTAGAGTTGTCAAAAAATTACAGGAAATTCTCATGCTGAATGCTACATCAATGGCCTTCTCCCCCCCTTAACTCAGCTCTTTAATTATTCATAGCAGTTACAGGCACTTAGGAAAGAACAGTGAACCATAAATATTTAATACGAGATGCCTGTAACAGAAAGACATGAGAGAGACTACAAAAATCAAATAAAGTATTTGTTTATCCTAAGCAAAATAAAAAGCAAGGCAGGCAATCTTTATATCTAATAAATGTCCATAGCTTTGACAAACCAAACCTAATAAGTTGTCAGCAGGCTTTACCAAATAATCACAACTAAACAAATAAAAATTGGCAGGTATACCAGTTTTCTTCAGACTTTTAGTATTTAAAAGGGATCTATTTTGATAGCTTGCTACAAGTTTCCTTGTGAGGAATGGTGAAGATGTATCACTAGAGGACATTACAGTTCCAAGATGTTAAAGGATGCAAGAGTCAAGAGCAAATACACTGAAGACAATTTTTAAATACTCATCTACAACGGCAGCATCTTAGCAGGTAGATGCTGAGAAATTCTCAATATAAATTAGAATTACAGGACTTGGGGTGGTAAAAAAGTATGAAAGAACTTAAAAATATTGTCAAATACAGTCTATGACCCTTCTAGTTGTGCAGGAAGGCTAAGGATACAGTGTGCACTCACACTTCAGTATAATATAGCAGGCAAAAAAATTCCAACTTTTAATTTTCAGAACTCGCTGTACTCAATACTTGAAACAGGCAATAATGAAAATATGTTAATACTATAACTGTCTTCTGTGGAGGGAAAAAAAATTACTAGGAAAACAAGACTCCTTTTTTAAACCACTAAGTCATTCAAGGAAAATATCATTAATCTTTCATTACTATGTTCACATACCATATCTCAGTACCCTGTATGCAGCTTTCTAAATTTCTTACACACCACAAATACTCAAAAAGTCACAGTGTAGAGCACAAAAAAATTAAGTCCCGTGATATCCAAAACTAAAACCAATCACAGAAGCAAAACAATGTTCTCATCTGTTTTCTTCAAATTGAATTACTTTCTCCTTGCTCTGAAACCAAAGGCCTCCACTGATTCTGCTCACAGCTATCCCTGTCCTGTGAAATGAGCTCAGGGTCCCACCATGAAGGCTCCCCTGCCTAAACCAACAGGAAAAACTGTGCATGCCTGGGGTGGGCAAGAAAAGGCTGAAGAAGGAAAGTTTAGATAATCCTTAGAAACTAATTTTCCTTATCTCAACATCATAGCCACCCACCATGAAAACTCAGAGTTATTAAATGATTTAATGGGGAGACGTTGTATTCCTGTTCGATGCAAGAGAGAGAGAGAAACTAGAACTGTTCCCTTACAATCAACACCCTCACTCTCCCAGCTTCCTACTTCCAACTTCTCTTTTGTTGTAACTACTGGTTAAACAACACTTCCAAACATATTATTTTAATAGTTCATATTTTCTTGTTTTAAAATGATTTGAACATTCATCTTCAACATGGAAACCTTTGTGGAAAAAAAATGTTTTCTTTTCCTAAAACTGTTAGTCAGAACTGAAAATGTATCACAGGAGCCACTTGTGTAACTAAAGCATGCTGATAGTTTAATCAAGGTGTGGTGGAGAGTATATTTAGATTGTATTTGAAAGTTTGCCTGTACAGTGGACAGTAATGTAAAGAAAATCCCAGCTCTAAATTACACCAGTGTACCAGGAAAACTACTAAAATGGACACAGTTATATCTGCAAATGTGTCTTTTGGTTACCTGCCTTACTCCTCCCAGTAGTTGAATTATGCCATGAAAAAAAGCCTGCTGTTAGAATCTGTGTGGCCCCTAAAAATGGAGCTGGCCCTCATGTCACTTGCACCAATAAATCCAGAAGCAGACAAGCTTTCAGTATTAATACTTATTCTTGAACCCTGAAAATAAAGGTAATCATTCAAATGCCATAATGAAATCTGAAGGAACAACATTTTATACATCTAAGAACTCTCAGAATAGTTTAACGGATACAAAAACTAAAATAGTAAATCCTTAACTTCTTACAAAACCAGAGAGATTATTAGATTAAAAAAAGAAAAAAGAAACCAACAACAAAAAAAAAGCAATGAAAAGCACCAACACTAACATTCAAAACTTTGGGGGTTTAATTTTTTTCTATAGAAATAGATTGTATGTAAAACATTTTAAAATCATGTCTTCAACCAATTTCCACGTGTTTCTGTAAATTCATACTGCAACATGACTTGCCCTGTTGGACTCAACAGAACTGAAGTTTAAAATGACAGATGGGCTAAAGGGAAGCATGAGAAGTGAAAGGAAGCAGATGTGCCATTAAAGGAATGCTGCTTTGGAAGATTTAGATTTTTGTACTAAGAACAGAAAGAATACATCCAAAGGAAAATCATTTGTTGAACTAACTTGATGCAATGGCTAATTGAAAAGTTAACCAAAATATTAATTCTTTGAATCCTACATTTTGTATACATATACACACATAAATGTAGAATTCAATATCAATTTTCCACTTTGAATCCTGAACTAAAAATAGTCACATTATCATTGAAAATCCTATAAATCAACCAATTCTCTGAGACACAGAGTTAACTGAACACAGCAAAAATATTCTGGCAATATTAACAGTACTGTCTATTCATGTTTGCAGCAGCTTGTTGCTGGCCAATTTTTCTTTATCACTGGATTTTATCTGTCAGTCTAGTGCAGTAGAAAAGAACAAACAATAAGTGGTATAACTATTTCACCCTGACATTTGATAACTTCTCATTCAATATATGTTGAATGCTTATTTCAGCACCTTGTCTTACGCTGCAACTCTATCTCAATCTTCCAACCAAGTGTAAATTAGCTATTTAAACCTGTAGAAATGGGACACAAATTTTACAAATTTAGAAAATCGACAGCAATTTGGTCCCAGCCTGTTACACTGGATTACTTACTTCAACATTTTTTAAGAACAGTTCTAGTTGCACATATTACATAATAAGGAATAATTTTTGGCCTCAGTAATTTATTATAAATATCCTTCTTTTAGATATCCATCATCTTCTGCCAGTGCTCATCCAGCATTCCAGAAGGTTAAGGAACTGAACCTTCAGATACCTCTGTTAAATGATCTGGTCTCAAATACAGCAGAAATGTCCCAGTTTATACAGAATCTTTTCCCTACCACAGTATTTGCACACTTCTCACAATGGCATTTAGTTATAATAAAAACTATTTCTTAAAAGATCTATGAGAAGGAAGGAAATCATGGCAGAGTAAGCTTCGTGATGATAAAAGTCATTGAGACAGAAGCAGACTGTTTCCAGGGCTACCAATGAACCATATATTATGTTTTAGATGGTTTCCTAGGAAAATAATCCTAGGGATCACATCATCTAAGAATGCATAAGAGACGCACGCACATTCTCCTAACTTTAAAAATGTATTTCTTTATTTTAAATAATCTGATAAAAGAGGAGATCTAAAGATGATCTAAAGTCCATAGACTTCCCAAAACCAGGCAGTTGGGAATAAAAAAAAGAATCTGCAAAATTCAGATTATTAAAAAAAGCACAGATCAAAAGTTCACACCTCCTTCGATCCCCAAGTCAATCCACAAGACACAATCCCACTGGAGCTGGTGTGTCACCTGATACTTTCCACTATGTAAAATTTTAGCCCAAAGAAAATCTTTTCCCTTCATTTTTTTTTTATTCTGGCTTCACTTAAATGGAACAGATCTACAATGCTGAGATCTAAACATCTGAATTCCTTACTGCCTCTCCCTGAGATTTCCTCAGCAGACATTACAGCACAGCCGAGAACTCCCGAGGGCTGGATAAGAAAAACAAAAGCTTGTTGTTTAATGTTATCAATCAAACCCTGCTCCAAGAAGGGCAAGGTGTAGAGTACCTGCCTCTTTAAAGACAACATTCTCTGCTACTACACAGACTAAGATTCCTTATCTCTTCTAGGCAAGACACCAGAGAGGCTTATCTCATCAGAGCATGACCTGCTGTCTTCCCACAGAAGTTCCCAGCAATTTTGAAAGAAAACAGGAAAGGTTTCAGAAGAGATCTTAACCTGTGTCAAAATCCCCACTGTAGTAAACCGTGGTTTTTTCAATGTAGGAAATTCATGTGCTGCCTGAAGAGCTTAAAACCAGCACTGTACTCTTCACCTTCTTTTCTACCAAGAGAGTTGCAAACTCCATCTGACCAAAACCAGCCATCCCAGTGCCCTTAGCAGATACTGACAGGTGACAGATACACACAAGAAAGTCATGAAACTTCCTTGTATTAACACATTTTCATCTGTGTTGGAAAACCTGAATTAAACTGTAAAATTTCAGAAATGACTCCTCCTCAGATTGCCCTAATCTCAAATGATTTCTTTTCTTCAGGGAGATGAGAGCTTTGTACGAGGGTGACAGGAGCAGTCTTCTGCAGACATTGCTCCTCAGGGCCAGAGGGCTTTGAGCTTCCCACACACAGGTCAGTAACCTCAGGATACTCCGAATTACATTTACTGATAACTGGTTGTTAAGACAATTCAGTACACATCTGTTCAAAGGATAACAGTAACTGGAGAGCTCTTTGCACATGGATAGATAATCCTGTGCAATTGTTGCCTCAAATATACCAAGAACACTTAGTAATTGATAAATTAAGCTGACATCTCCCTTGACCTCCTGACAGCACTCTACCCAACACGTACAGGATACTGTTGGACCTCTTTGCTGCAAGGATCAATTATTGACCAAGTGTCAGATTCACATCTAGCAGGGCCCTAAGGTCCTCAGTAAAATATGAACAATTTTCATAGATAGGTCTTAAAAATGGCTAAAGGATTGTCAATAAGAAAAAGAAAAGTTAATATGCTAGTGATACATGTACTACTGATGATTGTTATCACAAGTTAGAATAATTTCTGTGTAATTTGTTTGTTTTAAACACAGTCCATTTTAGGAGGTTTGGTCCTAAAGATATTGTGCTCAGTGACATAAACTAAATAAAAATCCGTTATGCAGAGGGTTCATATTGGTTGCAACCTATTATAATTTCAGTATAATTTAGCAGTTTCTTGTGTTCTCAACAAAGTGCCAATGCTGGCCATGGTTTCCTTATCCATTGTTAGGAACCCCTTTGCTTATTATTTAATAACTTGTTTCCCTAATCATGATCAGCCTCACCAGTGCTGAGTGCAGGGGGACAATCACTGCCCTGGTCCTGCTGGCCACACTACTGCTGATACAGGCCAGGATGCCATGGGCCTTCTTGGCCACCTGGGATTGCTCCTGGCTCATGTTCAGCTGCTGTAAACCAGCATCCCCAGGTCCTTTTCCTCCAGGCAGCTTTCCAGCCACTCTGCCCCAGCCTGTAGCACTGTCTGGGGATGATGTGACTCAATGGCAGAACCTGGCACTTGCCTTGTTGAACCTCTCATGATTGGCCTCAGCCCATTGATCCAGCCTGTCCAGATCCCTCTGCAGAGCCTTCCCACCTTCCAGAAGATCAACATTCCTGCCCAACTTGGCATCACCTGCAAACTTATTGAGGGTGCACTCCATCCCCCATCCAGATCATTGATAAAGATGTTAAACAGGGCTGGCCCAATACTCAGTCCTGAGCAATGCCACTAGAGACCAGCCACCAGATGGATATAATTCCACTCATCACCACCCTTCAGACCTGTACAATGGTCAGTTAACTCACATATTTGTCTATATTCTGTATATTAGAGAGAAAAGATACCATTTGAGCACACAGTCTTCCCACTGGTTAATTAGTAAACACCAAAAGCCACAGTGTTGAAAAATCTTTAAAAGCCATATTATACATACCACAGTTTACTGATTAGCTTGTTAATGATGATTATAAACATTCTGAAAATTTCAAGAGAATACCTTCTACACTCTTCAAGACTTATCACTTACAGTCTATGCTTTTCCCAGAGTTTCTGGTTAATTTCTAACCAATACAGAAAATACAAAGCAAGCATGACATTAGAAACTTTCCCTAGTATAACACTACAAGGTAACTCTGGATGTCTATAAACTAGACAAGACTAAAATACACGTAAAAACCCATGAGAAAGTTCAGAAATGTTATTGTTGTTTATTACATAGACCCAAGCTTTCTGGAACAGCTATTCATTTTTGGAGTTCAACTTTCAGCTCTTCCAGCAAAACTTTTTAAATGATCCATTTTCCTGACCCCTAGCAATAATCAGCCAGTCTTTTAAGGAACCCCAAAGTGAACAGTATAACATGATCATCAGTTTATGCACGTTCAACTTCAAGCAAATCTTACAGGGCTGTAATCCTTTTTCAGTTCCTAACTGACTAATAGTTGGTGAAGTAACATTACACCAACAGTATTACATTTCAAGATGCATGAAAACATATCCAAAAATTTTCTCCTCCATTTAGCTGTTCACTGCACTTTGTGTGAATGTATCACAGCTACAGAATTATAATTCTAGTTTTGTTCCCATATGCCAGATTGAACAAATGTTATGCAGAGAAATAGATACATTTTATGGATGCATGCAAGTATATTATTCACTGATTTATAAGACACCGGTGGCTAACAAGAAATGTTTACACAGGCAAGCTTCCTAAAATTCTGTGTTGTATGGTAATAGGATGCAGTTCTGCCTGAGATTAGAAGTAAATTACTGTATCCAAACCACACTCCAGGTATAAACATAACTTTTTGAATAGCAAGTCTGCCATATGTATCATTTTGTCATGGACATAACTGAACAACACACACATTAGCAATGCAAGACTCCTCAAGAAAAACTGGCAGACTTGTCACAGCTCTGGATCCAGCAGTGTGTGGAAAACTCATAAAAATGTGTGACTGGAAGGCAGCAAGTGCTGCTGGTGAGACTGCACACACATCCGCTGGCTGGTTCCAGAAACAAACTGAACAGCTGAACACGAAGGCTAAACAACAGCAAACCTTTTGGATGCTTCTCATCCTAAGATTTTAAACAGTTTCAGGAAAATGTTCCAAATTCAGACTGCAACTCTGCCTCACTGTGTAAGATTCACTTGTTTTAACTAACTTTAAATGCTACAAATGTAGCCAAAGACTGAGGAAAATGGACAGGGTCACTTGCTGTCATCAGACGAAGAATGACAAAGAAGATGAAAAATGTAGAGATAAGACAAAGATTCAGGAACATGAAAGACAAGGGATTTGATCAAGTATTTTTTACCTCACAGTCTAATATATAGCAACAGACAGAGATGAATAGTACTTTTGTATATGTTTTTCTTTGGTTTATTTCCATGTTGTCCCAGCAGACCGGTATTTATAGAATTAGTAACATTGTGAAGCTTGTTTGATATAGTCATAACATTCACCTGGTAAGCTTTTTTTATTTATTTAAAGATAGTATTTAGTATAAATTACTTCTGTAACCACAAACTGGTTTAAAAAATATCACATTGATTCCCTTTGAAAAATAAATCAGCACTTCCTTCAGGAGTGAACCACTCTACTACAAAATGCAAAAACATATCAGTTGCATATACTCTTACACCCTTTGATATTTTAACATTGTTTTTCAACTCTTTTATTCACCATCCAATAATTGTCAGCAGTGCATACTTTTCTGGTTTTCTTTTTTTATTGAGATTACAGTAGAACTAGTCTAAATTCTTGTTTTACTAAGGAAATTCCATTGAGGTATGTTTTGAAACCAAGCTGTACAGTGACTAAATTTAAATCCTCACCACATGTCAAGATTTAAGTAAGGATCCAGAAGTCCCACTTTTTCTTACATGGAACAAACTAGACTTCTTTCTACCATTTTTATTTATAGCTTGTCATGAAAAACCACAAAAAAAAAAGAAAAAAGAAAAAGCATTTTAGAAGCCAAGGTGACTCTGAGAGAGCAGGCATTCTAAGACTTAGGCAATACTGTGCACCTTCCAACTAAAAGCTGGTACTAACACAGCTCAATCTTCCTCTGAACTGCATAAACAAATGCAAGGTGCCAACAATGCTAAGTCAGTTTATGCTCCAGGTCCTCAACTAAGAGAGTGGGAGGTAAAGAAAGGGAAGAAATGCTTAAAATTATGAGATTTATTCTTTAAGATGAAGAGAGTTTGAACATTCCACCATTGCATAACTGTTTTCTATTGAAGCTTTTATAAAAGAAGCACTTAAGGCAGCATTATTTTTATCTCCCAGTTAAAAAACTGTATCCTCTTGGCTTCCTTCTTTTAGAGACCAACAGTATTAAAGTACTTTAATCCACACGTCTCCCTTTTATGTCAGATGAAGGCAGAATTCATTCTTCTAATGAATACTACATGAATTCAATTTTTTAGTTATGTTACTAAAGTAGAAGGCATCATCAAATAATGGTTCATCATTTGGGAGAGTGCTCATGATGCCTTTTTTGGAATTTTAAAGCCACATAATTTTGAAGTGCATGCAATCTTTCTTATTTTATTTTTGGGGAAGTCTGCTACCAAAGACACCTTGATAACCAGTTTTAAATATAAACATAATTACTCAATATTTTTAGACATTACATTGGCATGTAGACTTTGAGACATTTTTTAAGTGTATTTCCAGAGGCTCCTGGGACACCAGTTACCAGGGCAACCTCTGAGGTCACATGAGCTACTGTAAATTACAGAAGTTTCAAGAGACTTCAATTTATGTTAAAATTGCATGTACCATGCATGACTGCAACCCACTGCACCGCATCGAACCCGTGCAGCTGCTGCAGCCCTACAAGACAGCCAAAAGGGTGCTTCAGGGAGAATTCCTGTCAGTAAAGTGACAGAGGGGAACATAGGGAGGAAAACAGTAATTCTCAGCCTCAACACACCTGAGCACTGCCTGAGCCACGTCCTCTCACATCACCAGATTCCACAATGCTCTCATGTCACACTAAGCCTCGTGTTCGATCGCATTCCTGATTTTCCCAAGCATGCTCACTCCTCTCCACTGATCTCTTCCCATCTTGTATGGTCCCCTCCCAATTCCAGCAATGCTCCTAACCAAGCTCATGCAAATCCTGATGCTGTCCTTTGCTGGCATGGCTTGCAGGACAGCCTAGAGACGGCACGTGTTGCAGCTCATTTGGAACAACACCTGGGCCGGAAGGCCTGGCAATGCAGACCTGGCACCTGCTCAGTAAGTCAATGCTAACAGAACAGACAGTCACTGCACTTTCCCCAACTTACTGCCATGAAAAAGAAATGCTGCTTCTTTTGGCTTTTTTTTTTCCCCCAGCTAATTAAGGAGATCTGTCTAAATCTCTGGATCATTAAAGGGAAAACACATTATATGGCAAACATATTGTCTGAGCACTTCAGACAGGAAGCACATACAAAAGATCTGTCTCCTGCTGGCTTTACAAAAACCAGATATCTTTTATAGAAGAGAAAAGACTGAAGACTTGGAGAAAACACAGTAAAACCTCGGTGTTTTCTCATTTATCAAAAATGTTTCCTTTCACATACAGTAAGTCATGCTGCCACACAGAACTTTTTAATCTGTTTACTTTACTATAGCCACTCTTACATTTTAAACTACTTTGCACTATTCTCTGAAAAATCACAGCTTTCTATTGAATTTAATTTATGACACTTTTGCTACAATTTTTAATCAGCAATATAGAAGAGTATCTGCTCTTTATTATGTTCTGGTTTTGGAAGGAGACTAGACAAGCCAGCCTGTAGTATAAAAAAAAAAAGCTCATTTGTAGAAGAGGCCATCAGTCAGTAAAAAAGCCAGTGGACTTTCCTTATCTATAGATTCTTTCAACAAAACACATTCACTTGATCAGTAAGAGTTTTGGCATCATCCTCCAAGCTCAGACAAAATGAAGCACAGCTCTGAACCACTTTCAAAACACCTGTCCTTATTCCTCTTCAGCACACTGGTAACAGAGGAAAAACTGATCAGCACACACTCCAAACCTGATAATAAAATAAAAAAACAAAGAAAAAAAAAACCATAACAACCAAACTCCACAATATATTAAGAATTAAAAACCAATACAAAAATTTTGAAGATTCTCAGAATTATTTCATTGGTTCCAAAAAGAAAAAGCAATATGCTTTTCAGAAGTCAAAAAAATAAGAGGACAAACTATTTTGGCTTTCATATACATTTTATTTTCAATATTAAAATAATGTCTTATATACATCTTATTTTCTAAAGTTAAAAAAAACTTCCCAGTAAAGGTTCAAATTTCTGGAAAAATACCTGTTTTTTCAGTGGAACCAAGCCATGATTCCCAAGCATTGCACATCATGCATCTAATAAATGAATGTACAAGTGTAATGAAACAGCAATGATTCTACCTGGAAGGGGAGAGAAATTTAGGGGATACTGGGTGTGTACATATAAATACATGTAAACACAAAAAGTCAAACAGAATGGAGAAACAGCCATCTTCCAGGCTCATATAGTTACTACTTTGAAAAGAAGCACAAGGCCCCACATTCCATGGAATTTTGCTACCTACACATATTCTGTCCTATGTGCTTTGATTGAATCAGAATGTTTCTATACCATTTGTCATAGGCAGAACTGCCCCAATTTCAGAGCAACAAGCTTCCAAATCTTAATGAAACAACACAGTTCAACCTGATTTTTCAGTGCTTCACAATTAGTAAGAATTATCCAGATCCATAAATTATGGGGAGTGCATTCAATAAATTATATAGATAAGCACTGGGAAAAACTGTTTACCAGAGTTTCTAGAAACAATGTGCTTTCCTTCCAATGAAAAATGTTACTTGAATTACAAGGTTCACCCAAAACATCTGAGGCCCAAATGATGCATAAAATATTGCACGCACTATATAAGTGGGAAAGAGAAAACAATAGCTGGTATTCATTCTGAAAGCTCAGTGAAATGTACCAAAAAGGAATGAAAATGAAAACAGAATTATAAATGTTTATTTAGATTGGTCTCCAACTATTGCCCAAACATACTCTCTACATCTTTACATCTGTAAAGTACATTCTCCACATTTTATAGCAATGAAAATATGCAATATTGTTTTCAGGAATAAGAGTCAGAAAACATTTCCAGGCATTTCCTTACTTCTAAATACACAGTCAAGTGATCATACCTATAGCAGAAGGAAGCAGAAGCTCCTTTGCTGTTGCAAAAAGTGACATTCTCAACATTCTCTAAGTCTTGAAATTCCCCCCAGAGAGTGCTAGCCCTTTACATTTCAATGCAAATATTTTAAGACATTTTCAATTATTATCAAGCGAGTAGTGAATTACTCCCAAAGGAATGTCCTGCGCTTTCAGAACAAACATTTTGAAGGGTATTAGCTCCATATTCTGACTGGAAAGAGGGAAGAATCTTTTGATCCATGTACTTCTGAATCATAATTGTTTTCTAATCTCCTCTAGAAACATCTGCATTTAGAAAGCCATACCATATACAAGTACATACATAAGGGACTGAGCTGGAACTTCTGTGATACAGATAATTTTTGAATTCTTTGTGTCTGCTTGGGTAACGCATGACTCTATAGGTTTAACCTGAATGAACTTTGTGTGTAAAAACAGGCAAAACTGAAAACTTAGAGATGACTAAAAATAAGTTTATCCAGTTCAGACAAAGCAGACAGTGCCAGTGAATGATCATGTCTGCTCTGCAACCCATCCTTGCAACTGATTCTAAACCTGTAAAGCCAACATCCACAAATTAGCAGAAAATACAGGGGAGTAAGAAACATTCTTTCTTACAAGACAAAAATTACCTCTTATAAGGCAAAAAATAAAGGTTCCACTTGAAATATACTATCACATTTTTATATTAATCAAGCAATGGTCTCTTCCCTTCTTACTACACATTATTTGCCTTCAACTGAATTTCTTCAGTCAATCCTAGCAATTTGCAAAATTAAAACATGACTGAGGCCTTCCAGTAGTTGCTGAAAAGCACAGGAAACAATGTTATAAAAAATTTCAGGCAAAAACTGAAAAAATTAAAGAGAAATTAGAAAACAAGAGAAAAAAATTGTAATGCTATTTAAACAAGAATTTTCTTTTCCAAAATTGATGACCCTGTCTCTAAATTCCCCAAGAGAAACTTCCTCAGCTCAGGCACTCTCGAATTACTACTTGCAGAATAGCAAACAGATTTCCCCTTATTGATCTGCTTTTAAACCAAATGTTAAAATCAAGTATTCTGGTTTTGCAGTGCAGTGCAACTAAGCAGAATTTGACTCAACAGCCTTAAAATTACATTAGAACTAGCTTGTTCTGGATATTTTTAGAACATAACTGGTGATCCTATTGTTCACAGACTCCAATTACTTCCTTATATAACTTTGTAGGAAATTTATTCTAGTATACACAACGTTTAGTTCATGTGTGGGTTTTTTTCCCTTGCAGACGCTACAAAAATGTTCATAGCATGCATTCCAACAACAATAATCATGATAGAGAAAGTCAAAATTACTCATCATTTCCTAAACATGGTACTGTGTGTTTTGTGAAATGCCACCATTCTGTACTTTTCAGTATTGTAAACCAATGGTTCCTAGGCAGGTAAAAAGACAAGAAAGGGTGAAACCGATTTTGTATTAATCCAGTGATAACAAAGTTAGAAAGCAAATTCTTTAGTTAACAGCAAAAAATGTGTTTTTTCATCTGATAATGCTACTTTAGATTGCCAGAAAGATTACCACCCATTTTGCAAAAACTAGCAAGTGTTTTTCATTTAGAATTATTTGACAAGTCCCCAACCACAAGATCTTCTAACTACCGCTCATAAGGCCACTGACTGTACCACAAACATTAATTAATCAACCACTGCAATAAAAAAAATAAAAGAAAAATCAACCCACACACACAAAAAAAAGAAAAAGAAAAAGAAAAAAAAGCTCTTGAAACACATATTTTAATTTTATAGGTCCTACAAAACATGTTTACTAAAATTAGCTTGGTAAAGCACTGGGCCAAAAAGAGTTTAGGTACAGTTTATTCTCTTTCCTGCTGCATCTGTTATAGGAATAACTAAAAACCTCCCCTGCCCCCCTTTCATGCTGTAGGGTTCAAATGACAGAATAACCTGGCATCAGGAGTTAGAGAGGATGCAGCAGATTGAAGGAATGCAAAATGCATTCAACTAGGAAGCTTCTTCAGCCAGGCTACAGTTACAAACTACAGTACATGAAAAAGTTATACAGCATGAGAAGTAACAGAGTCATATTACAATCACATATCAATAGTGAAAAGCTCCCCTAAAAAGAAAGCCAATTCCTACAGAAGAATGTCAGGCAGGAAGTTTATGACTGACAACTGAAGCACAAGAGAATTCACATAAGATCTTGGCATTCTTCCAAACAAAGGGGGTTTTATCCTTATTGATGCAATTAAGTGTCTTCCTTCAGACACATTAAGTCTATATTTTAAACTAACTTTCTCTAAGAACACACAGATCATCAGTAAATACTTTAAATGTTCACCTAGCTGTCTGTCCCTCCTTTTGTAGTCCCTTACCTAGAGCTTTTAATGAATTAGCCTATGTTAAAGAAATCTGAAAATGGAAACATATATCCCAACATTATTTTATTGCAGTGGTTTTCCTAAAGAAAAGAAAGAGGGAGGAAAAGTGGGCAAAATTAGGATGCCCATGAAAAGCCATCACCCAACTGGCCAATCTATATCTACCTATACAGCTGCCTCTTCAAGAATGGGACTTAACATGAGAACTTCATCATTATGTTCATAAAGTTCTCAGTTTCCTGAAGATATCTACCAAACTTTACAATTATTTTTGTAAAGCCTCATTTCTTCAACTAACTGTAAAACACCTTGTGTTCCCAAACAGCAAGATGCACAAGTGTTCAAGAATCTCAACATCTGCACTGAATCAGATGTCCTAGAATTTCAAATAAAGGCATATCCTGCACTTATTTTCAGCTTCTTTAGACAGCAAAACTGTAGCTGCTGATTTGGCAAACTCCTACAATGTCATTTTGGCCAGTGTCTCACCTTTAGACCCAAGTGATTACATTTCCAGTTTCATCTTCCCCAAAATGAACAAGTGGCATTCAAGAAATAAAAATCTGAGTTTTGACTGAAAAACTGCTTCATTAACACTGACTTCCAACAGCCAAGCTTCTTGTGCTGTAGACAAGGGCTCAGACACTCTACTCAAGGAGATTTTACATAGTCTACCACTACTGATAAACAGCCTACAGCTGGATTTAAGATCTTAAGGTCTTGGTACACAGAGTTAATCCACTCTGAAACTTGAGTAGTTGCAGCAGATGGTAATCAGAAATCTCTCATCAGCCCCAGAATATCCTCATGGTATATCATCCTATAAATAAGGCAAACCCCTTTCCCCTGGGCTGTACAACTGCTTATGGAACATCAGAAGTTTCTTTGGATTACAGAATGCTCAGGAAGATATGATGCTGCCAAAGCTTATATCTCATATTTTTGGAGTGAAGTATTCTTATGACAAAGTTAATGTAGTTTAGAAAAATGTCAGATTCATTTGTAGCTTATGCAGTTGCAATTTTAAACTAGAATGTCTCAATTTACTGATGCAGTTTTTAAAGCATCTTTTGTCTTACTACAGCTATTATGGGCATATTTTGAGTTTTGCAGAATTGCAGTCAGCTAAAAACAAAAATAATGAAAACTGATGACCTAATTTGGTTTTTAGAATAAATCAGCTCTATACTTTTAAAAGCTAGTGCTACTTATTCAAAGCAGAAAATGGTACATCTGAGGTTTGATCACTGTTGGTAGGTAATGAGATATATTAAAAACAAGGCATCTTCAAGAACAATTCAGCATGAGTCCCTTAAAGAATCCTGACTTTAATCTCAATCAGGGGAATAGGCAGTAGGGGGTGGGTATAAGCTGACTCCAAACATAAAAACAATCATTACACTGACTATAGCTTTTATATGTTTTCTACTCATTTCTGTCTCTTCCCATGCACATATAAATGTATAGAAATCTTACACATATCCAGTGCTTCTAAAAAATAGAACCTAAACCACACATCACACTACTTTGAAATGCTCTTTCAACTTTACAAAAATCAAAATGTAATTTTTTTTTTCCTTTAAATATCATTTGCCAATGAGAACATCATGTTCTGAAAATGTAGCAAAATAGTTTTTTTCAATTACTTCCTCAAAGTGGCAAAGTCAACAGTTGTTACCTCTTCTTGCAACAAGTTGCAAGGTCTGGGTTTTCCTTGGCTGTATGGTCAAAATGAAACTTTCTTTTCATCTACTCTTACATGAGGCTATAAAAGTTCACCAATTAAGAACCACATCAGCATCAAGATTTCTGGTTAGCAGGAACCCTATTACTTGAATGTAAAGAAAATGCAGACTCATCTTCTGGTGTATGTTTACATTTGTAAAAAACAATTCCTCAGGCAACCCAGTCCATTGAGATTTGAATGTTGCAGCAGAATGTAATCCCTACCAGAACAATCACGTGAAATACTTCAGAATATCTCTGAAAGACTTTAGAACCAGTGAACCCCAATATAACAACCTTAACTTCCACAGATTTTATAGCAATTTTAATAACATCTACATTAGCAATTAATTTATATAACGTTCCTCAAAGATCTCTTCTCCCAACACATATTTGTCTACACAGAATGTCAACAGATTTAGCTATTATGAAAGTTCTGATTGCATCAGCAGCACAGTCAAGTACCCAAATAAATACAAGTAATTGAAGTAATAATGTTTATTAAGCAATCAGCACTTCACACACTTCACTTTCAGTATTACATCTCCTATTTACAGTGACACGAGGGTTGCAGACACAATCAATGCATGAAAACAATTATGCTTTTTCTAATGATATAGATCATAATGATCTGATAAACAAAAAATTATTCTGTATCAAATAAGTCTTTCAGATATTGGGGAAATTCAGGCAACTTTCAACACCAAATGTGGAATTGCTTTGGCTGGGAGGGTTACTTCCTATGACCAATGACAATCAAACACACCAAAAAAAAATCCTCCTGCTTCTCAATAAAGCAGTGAGGAATCTGCCTCAACTCTGTATTTACTAAGTATATGTCACAACATGATATAAATGGTTAGGTGTACCCCAGTAAACCTTAAAAAGTCAACACCAGTCACAAAATAATTTTCAAGTTCTGATTTCTAATGAAGCTATTTAAACACCTGTGTTGATTTGGAAGTTTATTATCACATACCTTAATAACAATGGGCAACACTGATTTGCCTTTGTTCATAATACCTGGAAACTTGAAAGTCAATATCTTACCCATTTTTCTGTCATCACATTGTATATAACCTTGCCAAATTCAAGCTCTTATTACTATTACCTTGTGATCTATAATGCTAGAATTCTCTACCCACAAAGTCCTCAGTGAAAGGGAACATTCTATATGAACAACAGGAGTAGCTTTCAAAACACTGTCTTATCCATTATCTCACTTGAACTTCTGTTTAAACCACATATACACTGAAATAAATACCAGGAAACTGTGATGTCAGTAGGGCCAATATAAATATTTTTAAGCTTTACTAAATTAAAAAAATTTGGATAGTGTAGTTATGTATGCATGTCACAAAGACAGGCTGCTCATGTCAGTGCTGCACTCTACACCTATCATTATTTACAACTGGTAGAAGCTGCTGCTTTGTAATTAACTAATTTCTGTTAGTTGCATACTTACATTTCCAGCTGCCATACCATAAAATCTAAGCAAACACTCACAGCTACTGCAAGCATACTAACTACAGACTTATCCCAGGAAATTTATTCTGCTCTTGGGTGAGAGATTACAAATGTTTGCACACATTTCACTAATTCCTGAAGGCCAGCAGTAGGAAGAGACATAACCTCTACACTGACCTCCAAAGTTTGAACAGAAGTGGATGCAAAACTATGTCGGTTAAACAACTACTACAGTATGTTGTGATAATGCCCAGAGGCACAGTTAGGAAAGGCACCTGAATATAGTTATTAGACACTGCCAGCTTCAGAGTTTACAGAAATAAATCAAGAGTCCATAGGTTTTGCTCTGCAGTCTATAAACTGCTATGAATGTGTCATTAAAAGATCAGGAGTTTTTCATACACTGAGCTACTAGATCCCTCAGTATTAAATCATGTACAGGTACACTGCCTTTCACTGCTGACAGGCCATGCAGAATGAACAGCAGAGAGGAGTAAGTCAGCATTTGCAATTAGCAAAGTAAGAGTCCTTGAGGGTGTCCCACTGGGATAAAACTAGGGAACTAGGATAACACCAGGTAGGACCTAAGGAAAGCACAAATAAAAGGAAAATGATGCACAAAGAAGCGAGGGAAACAACAGGGTATTGTATCACTATAGAAAGTAGCATAATGAGGGCAACCAGAGGAAAACAATCAGCACTGGTGAAGAAGAAGGCAAAAGCCACATTACTTCTATATGGTTTTTGTTTGATTGATTTTAAGAAATTAAGACTAGATTTTGTGCCAGTTGATAAAGATTGGAAAGTTCCGCTCGATCCACAAGATCATGAAACTCAAGGAAAAGGCAAAGGCAGCCTGAAGAAGCCTCACAAGGAAAAGAGGGTAAAGTGGAAAGGAAGTGGTGACTTGTGAGCAATGTTTCACATGGTGACTAACCCATCACCTTTGGGCAACTTTCCACTGAAAAACACTGCAGCAAAGAAAACTCAATCCCAAGAAACTATGTCCTCAGGACAGAGATAATACTCCTTCCCCAGCACACAAGTCCCTTGCAAGGTAAATGCACTAGCCTCAGAATGGTGTGAAGGCACATTTAGACATGACAATACAGAACTATTTTCATTCTTACTCCTTGGAATAAGGATATTAATAGCATTAAAAAACATTATCATTAATAATCAGTAGTTTTAAACATCTGCATCTTAACTGAGTACGTCTCCAACTAAAGATTGCTTTCTTACTCCTTTCAAGAGGTATAGTTATACTGTGACCAAGATCAGATAGTAATCTGATTAGCTTTTAGGCAGACTAAATTAGGCTGCTGCGGCCTGCTACTGTCTCTGCAAATCTTTATACAAAAAGATTCTGAAAGTGGTCATTCCATTTGTGTATTTCTCCAATCTTGTCTTTATTAATTATATCCAAGCAACCTAAGAATCGATTATCTATTTTCAAGCTTGCATGATTTTGCTATCATTTTACTGTGTTTTAACATACTGCTCCTTGTCTAAACTCTACAAGCAGTCTGATAAAAGTTGAAAAGAAATGGAAAAGTTATATTTTTAATTTCAGGTATCTTCAAACGATATACTCCTGCAACTCAGACAAATGGTTTTGGTCATGCAATTTTTTTAAACAAAGTACTAAAGCTTATCTGCAATTTTTTTATTGTTTCTGTCTACAAGTCAGAAAAGCAGTGCTGTTCAGCTGACCTCAGAATCTAGAGAAAAGGTTCCTTCCATGGGTAAGCTTAACAAGGTAGGGGGAAGCCAGCTACTCACAGTCACACCTTAGGAGGCAATACAGAAAAGTGTGATGATTATGTCACTGTTTAAAATTAGCAAACACTACCTTTCAGGTTAGATCTTATTTTCAGAACAGCACGAGCAAAAATTCTCATACACCACACCAGAAGTTAATTTTTTGCTTTTACTGGTATGACCCTTGCACTAATATGTTTAACACTGAGCCATATAACAGCTGCTTACTTTTGCTTTAGTGAGTGCAAAGTGCAATATAAGTAAGGCTTCTCTTCATTACAGCACTCCACCAAAAAAACCCACACAGCTGGCTGTGTAACATGCAACAACATCTCACAAATCCTTTCTACCTTCATCTATTAAATGTAATCATTTTCTATTTTTAAGCTTCCAAGCATTTTAAAAAAACTGACAAGATTTTATACTTCAAAGACTAAGAACATAGTAACACATAGTATAAGAATCCAGAAGAATTATTAGATTCTGAAAAGTGAATTTCCTCCCCCCTCCCCGCCCCACTGTTCTCTAACTTCTAAATGGATGCTAATTAAGAACCATGCTCTTCCCACAGCCTTTAACTTTGGCAAGTTTTATATGTTAAATTACAACAACTAAGGAATGAGTGTAAAAACGCCAAGGAAACACATGATAAAAATAGCAATTTCAAAGTATTGTTTTTAACAGGGTAAGGTCCTTGGTTCCAGCATTAACAATATTGCTCTGTTCCCAAATCTTAAAACAAGAGCAGTATCTCTTTTCCAGTTTGAAGATACCATATTTAATAGAACCAACATGCCTTAGTAGGAGTAAAGAACTTTTCCTAACAATGCACAAACAAAAAAACCCAACTATCTGTCATTTTAGAGACAGCTGATCAAAACTCGTTTGATAGCTCAGCACTCCTCTCTCTGCAGCTTCAATGTGGTGTGAATGAACCACAGTCTGCAGCTCACACCCTGTCCTTCTGCAGCAAGAAAGAAAACTGGCCAGAGGATAAATCCAACACTCTCTGGGCACTGCTTTCTCCTGCTTCCAGTATTATTACTGTGCTTCTTTTTAACCTTTCCTGCCTAATGTTTCAGACAGAGCATTCAGATAGATTTTTGGCTGTGCCAGGCTCGGGAATGCACTTTTCCATTGGTAACAGCTCAGTGTCCAGCTGCCTTCCCTTCTCGAGCCTCCCAGTGAGCTGTTTCAGCTCCTCACCCATTCAGCAAAGCCAGGGCACTGCACAGCAAACCAAAGTGCAAGATCGGGCAAAAGGGCGTTCCCTCCACCTGTGTTGCACAAAACCACAAGAAGAGCGTGAGATGCTAAGGGCACTCACACACTGAGCTCTGCAACAAAACAGAGGTAAAATTAGTCTGCCTTGTTTTGTAAAATATTCAAAGAAATATTAAGCAGAGAGTGTACAATATGCATTCACATGTCAACCAAAGAGCACGTTAGCTGGCAATATTCTGATGGCTACAGAAAGCGGTAATAGATGTAAGCCAATTCAATTAATGCTAACTTAGCACTTGGTGTCTCTCTCATTTAATTCAAAACAATTCACGTATAAAATTGCACCTATTTGTGCCAATGTAGTTAAGTTACAGGAAAAGACTTCAAGTCAAGCTTTGCATTTTCTCTAAGTATATCATACTTTTATAAAAACCTATATAGGCTGAAGAATAACTAAGAGAATCAGAAATCATTAGCTGTTTTTACACAAAGATAACAACTTTTAGTTTTAACTACAGTTTATATTAAGTCAAGCATCCCAACCAAACTTTTATGCAAACTAAAATACACAAAGGCATTCAGTATCAGTCAGCTTAAGGTTCTGTTGTAAATATCTACACACAGAAAAAGAAGAATAGGAGATACAAAATCTCTACAATACAAAATACCTATTTCTCTAACTCCTGTTAAGCTGTATAACAATTATAAAGGATATAAATCAGCCTGAACAATGGAACAATAACTATGATAATTTCTCTACAGTTTCTGTGTAACAGTCTTTATGTAAAAGATAAGCTTATTTTTCCCAAATATAAGTACTTTTGATTACAAGGCATAGCACTTCTTCTTAGAATTCAAGACAATTTTTTATAGTTCAGAAGCAATTGTTTTACAATGTTATTAAAATATTATCTTATCAGACGTTTTGACCTACATTCCTAAAAACTGATGTGTGATTTCTGAAGTTATAAGGAAGTTTGATGAACTGGATAGATTGTGAAATGAAATGTAGAACTGATCAAAGTCTTCTTTTGTTACTATTATTAAAATTAGTACTTTGAAAATCCATGAAGATTTTAGCTCTCTGGCACTGAGAGGAGTGAAACTACCCCTTGCCCAATGACCAACATCTGGATTTTTTTCCTTGTTAAGGCTGAAAATACATGGCAGACTCAAGATTTTTTTATGAATGCCACTATCCTGAACTGGCAAAATGACAGGGAGATGCATCTATGACTGTAGAAAAGACAGAAAATGCCATTAGCAGCATCCAGGGAAGTTTGAGGACCGAGCAGTTATAAAGCCAGGCTTGATGGCCTGAACACTGTGCCAGCTTTGCAATGATTCAATCTCTATGACAGATTGAGGCAAAATTTTTAATTAATGTATGTAATACTTAAAAAATTAAGTACTCTGAGGAACTGTTGAGCATTTACATGCAATCACTTTTCCAAGCCATAGTAGCCATACAAAGGTTTCTGATCACAAATCTATCATATTCCTTGCACTCATCAACATCAAACCACCAGAAGAGATTTATTTAAAAGACATCAGTGTACCAAATTGAAATATGCAGAGAAAAACTCCAGACCATTCAATCATGTATTTATTTTAGAGACTTGTTTTACTCTGATGATTCCACCCTGGCACATGGGAAACCCATGGTCTGGCTGACAGTGTTGATTTTCTCCACAGCCTGTATGGAGCTGTGTTTTGGACCTGTGTTTAAAAGGGTGTGGATAAGAGCAATTCCTTGGCTGCTGCTGGACAGTGCCTACACAGAGTTAGGGCTCCTTCTTCACCCCCTCACTCTGGCCCCATTCCAGCAAATGGGCTAGGGGTGGACAAGAAACTGGGAGGGAAAAGAGTCAGAAGAAATAACCTGAGCTGGTCAAAGGGGCATTACACACTGTATAACCCCATGCTCAGCCACCAAATTCAGGCAGCAGAAAGGAAAGGTCAGACTGCTGAGAGCCACCAAGATGCTTGTGGAAGGTAAAAAGTAATTTCCTTTGCATCACTTGTTTTTCCTTCCTCTTTTTTTCACTTGTTACACTGTCTTTATCTTAAAGCAGCAGTTTTTTTGCTTTTGTAGCCATGGGACAGGCAGGCAAGTGAGCAACTGTGTGGGTGCTTGGCTGCCCTCCAAGGTCAACCAACCCACTACACGTGGCAAGTTTAAGATCCTTTCCAACCCTGTCTTCTGCTAAAAGGATCATCACTGGCATCTTCTTGGGATTAATAACACTCTTCTCTTGTATTTAAAATACCAATATTTAGAGGAAAAAAAAAACATGGAGAAAAAACAGCCAAGAAAAATGCTGCAGAGAAATAACAAAATGGGTAAGTATCTGACTAAGAAAACTTACCAACTCAGTTTTTTTCAATTTCTTCTCATTACTTTGATACTAAACCTTTATATATTTCTATAAATCAGGGAAATAATTTTAGATCCTTAAGTTAGAAGGAGTCATTTTACCACGTCGCTCAACAGCTGTGTTGCCAAAGCATTTCCATTTTTTTTCTCAGTACCACAGAAACTACCATTTGTTTAATCTAACCAGTCACAGTACAGATTGCTTTTTCTAGATTCTACTTCCAATTTATCTCTGGTTTCTAGTACTCTAGACAGAAAACATGTCCAACAATCTTCTGATGAACCATTCATTCTCTGCATTTCCCTTGGGAGAAAAGGAGGGCTCTCCCAAAGTTCTTGACATAGACTGGGATTCAAAGCATCCAACTAGTATCAAAAGTAACAAAAAAATTCTCACTTGAAAACAAAACTGTAACTCCTAAGAATCCTCCAGGCAGAAACTGTCATTATAAGCAACCAGATTGAGAAGATCATCTTACTTACAATTCTGGGGTTTGTGTTTAATTCTGTGTTTGAACTTAAATTTACAATTAAAAATAAAAAATACTGGTTTTAAAAAAGCACAAAAATACCATAAAATACCATTCTTATCTCTTCTTTTGTTCAATTAATAATAAATACACGGCAGCAATAAAGCCTAAATCCTTATCAGGAGTTGTGGAAGAAAACTTCTCTTGCAGCCTCAGTTTTTAGGGATAAACACTGAGAACTGTCACCTCTGCAGAATATTCTTCAATTGCAAGTAATTCAGATTGACCTACTAAGGACTCTCCAGATCAACTGGATTTTATCAATTCCCATCAGTTATTACTAAACACTATGGACAACAAGCAAAGATTTTCTGCTCATTTTTCTCTCTTGTACCCACCACAATTCCCACGTCTGCTGAGTGTGAAGGAATAATTTCAGTACCACCATGAGATTGCCACAGGTATCTTAAGTTCAATGCAAGAATTTTGCTAATGGATTCAAGCAGCAAGCAATTTCTGTTAACAAAAGGCTAGCTTGAGCTCCTCAGAAAGAGAAAAAAGCATCAAGAATGAAGAAAATAACTTTCCTCTCTCCCACACGCACAAGTCATCAAATTGTTCCAATCATTTTCAGAGCTAAGGGCTTTTTCTTATATGGGTGAAAGAGGTGAATGGAAGGGGAGGAGAATAAGTAATATACTATCTCCTGAGAGAGGGCAATTCTGGGAAGAATAATTCCAAGTAGATTTGTAGAAATTGGAACAAAGAGAGTGAGAACATGCTAGAAGAAGGCTTCCTCTAAACCAAAAAAGAACAGTGTCAGTGATTTAATTCAATACTTTCCTGTGACCTTTAAAATTTTAATCCATGAGAAAAGCTGTGAAGGATTCAATAGCTCATAGTTTATTAATCCTTTGTGGAATTACCACACTAACACTATATACTCAAATAAGAGAGAGGATAGAAAGTGACTAGACTTCAATAGAGACAGAGGATAAAACAGAACAGAGACATTTAAATAATGCAGACAAACAAGATGGAGAAACAGGAATGCCAAACCTTAAAGGAGGACGTTGATGTGACAGATGTTTCAGAAACTCCAGCTAATGAAGACTATCACTGGGAAATTATTGCCAGCACAAAAGTTCATCGAGTCAAAATAATTTGTTAGTGTAGAGGATTCTGCTATCCATGAGAGGTGCCTTACAGTTAAATCAGATAAACTAACTCTATCAAAACATATCACAAGATCCATATGCATTGAGATTTCAGGTGCAACCAATCTACTTTCACATACTGAGGAAAAAGAAGCTGAGGGACACAGCACATTATCAATAAAAGATTTCAATTCTTTCCAAGTACATGGGACAGCTGTTATGTTTCAAATAAGATGCCAAAGTCCTAAGAAATCTTTAAATCTATATATCACACCTGACTACTTTATAGGAGAGCAAATGTAGCATCAGAATACAAAGCAAAACAAAGACCAGTAAGGGATGATTTCTCACCATCTCACCCTATAAAGAGAATAAAGAGACATCAAATGAAATTAGCAGGTGGCAGATTCAAAATAAAAAAGAGTGGGTACCTATTCCTCACCAGGACATCCAAGATACAAAACTCTGAGCCACAGGTTGTGCTACAGATGCCAAAGTGTACAGGGCTGAAAAAGAAACCGGGGGAAAAAATGGGAGCAAAACCTATCCTTTAAATTAGATACTAAATATGAGAATACCATTGCTCACTCCAAGAACCCTTGTGCAATAGGTCACTGAAAAACTACTAGGTCATTATTGAGGGACAATAATACAGGTTAGTTCATCCTTGCACTTCTCCCTGCAAAAAGCAGGGCAGGGGGAAGCACTGAACTTCAATAATGAAAAGTCAAAGCACTTCAGTGTCTGTCTCCTGCTTTGTGCACTCTGAGGCTTCTGAGACAACAGGGGCTGCTGTCCTTGCTTCCACACATGGCTGAGCTTGATGGGCTGTCCAGCACCTGGGCACCTCCCTGAGGCCTCTCACCCCCACAGAGGTGAGGAGGCTGCCCAGGGGGATGCTTGGCTGCCTGCTGCAGCTCTCACCCAGCACCCCTGTGCTGCCAACACATCCCCTGCAGCCAACAGCTCCAGGACCAAACAGCCCAGGAGGCAAAGGCAGCAGTGAGGGACGGCTACACTGGCCCCAGTGTCACCATATCCTCCAGGTGAGCCACTGGGAAGCACCTGGCTTGCCAGAGGGGCTCCAATGTGATATTTTGTTACCTTGTCCTTCCCAGTGCTAGAATCCAGCCAGTGCCTGTGGATCAGGGACACTGAAGCCTGGACATTCAGCACTGTTATCTTTCTCAATAACTTTCTCAGTTATTGAGAGTTTGGCCTTTACCAAACCAAGAATCTGCATTCCCTGTACTCTTCTGAGCAGAGTTTCCCCATCTAGTATCTATTTAGTGGGCACACACATCAGTTTATTCTGTCTTCTTGCTTATCCTTTGCCTAGAGAACCTTCAGCTTTGCCCTCCTTGCATGCTTCAGAGCCTGCTTTCAAGCACTCCTCTGCTGGCCCACTGGAGATAGGATGATGGGCTAGATGTGAAAAGGCCATTCTTAACAGAAGACTTCACACAGCTTATGAAAATATGTGTATTTAGGAATTTGTTTATTTGTGTGTTTGACTTTAATTTATATTCCAGTTTTTAATTTATTCTCTGATCCATTTCAGGCTATGGAGATTGTTGCACTGTCATACCTGCTTCACAGCACACCAATGAACAGAACAGATCATGACTACCAGTTTAGGAACTTCCAACACCCACCTTTTGTTTTCCAAGAGTAACACAAGCTGGATGGAAGTGTTTTGCTGAGGAATTTGCATAGACAGCCTTTGCAGCAAATCATGGCAACAATCCTAGTACCACCTTTGTGGATGGCCCCAGGAGGAACATAGAATCACAGAATGGCTGACAATGGAAGGGACCCTAAAGACCACCTAGTTCCAATCCTTCCTTTCCCCATTATTGGCAGGGATGTCACCCACTAGACCAGGTTGCTCAAAGACCCCTCCAGGCTGGCCTTGAACACTTCTGGGAATGGGGCATCCGCAACTTCTCTGGGCAACCCATTCCAATGCCTCACCACCTTCAGAATAAAGAATTTCTTTCTAGCATCTTATCGACATCTCTTTTTAGCTTAAAACCACTCCCCCTTGTAGCTCAAAGGTAGTTTTGAGATACTTTCCATTTCCTTTATCCTTGGCTGTTTGAAAGTGTAAAGAAAAATGAAATGTTAAAGAACTTGAGCACAAAAATGTGAAATTTCAGAATTCTGTAACTTTCTCTCTTTCCTTTAAATAAGCACTCTCCCTTAAGGCTGTGACCTGCTTTGTTGCATGGTTTTTTAACAATACAAACTTATTGGAACAGTAAACTGGTATCACAATGTACCAGATGCTGCTTGGCCCATTAGGAACACCACAGCAATACAATATTCTCTTCCTGTGTACTTAATAAGCCCCAAGTCATGAAATAAACCCCAAAAGTAACTATTCTTAATAAGTCTCAAATTAAATAAAGAATAGTTTAAATATCTCTGCTTTTAAGCTTATATTGACAATTTGAAATGCAAGGGAATTCTGTTCTCTTCCCACATCTGGTTCTTCCAATGAGCCCTATGAAGCAAGAACATTCCTATGAATCAGGAAAAAATATAATGAAAATTAAAGTTATGATTCATTCATACTAAACTGAGTATTTTGTCTTCCTGGTAAATTCATCTTCCCCTTTACACATCTATAAATATATATCCACCAAACTAAAACTGATCTATTCAATTAATCCTGCATATCACACTAAATAGAATAAGCTTACAAGTTTGACCCCAGAAAATAACACCACCTTATGAAACTACCTTTAAAGAAAAAAGAAAATGTTTTAAAAACATGGGGTGATACACAGTGAATATACATGCTACAAAATCAAGAACTACATATAATAAAATAATGCTGTAGTAGAGATAAATAAAATTACTCTATTCTTTTTGTTGTTCTTCACTACCAACACAGGTCAATTACTAGAACTCACATAACACTCAGGCCAGACAAGAGACCTTCCAGTGTCACACACACAAAAAACCCCAAAAACATAAAACACCAAAATCACAAAAAAAACAAAAAGGAAACACGGACAGAATTAGAAGTGAAGGATTTACATTATGCCACCTCAAAAGTCAGCTTTCTGCATCATTTGCTTATTTCCTCTGTTTGGAAAACTGCCATATTTCTTCCTGAAGCATTTGTTAGGAAAGATTTTCTTGATGATGCTTCTGCCCCTTACATAGATTTCTGAGATCTTGGTTTTCTATGATATACAAGTGGAACACAAATGCCTCAGACCTGAGAAGCTTTGCAATAACTGAAGTAAAACAGGTTATGACAGCTAAGTATAACAAGTATCTTCAGTAAGGAATTCGAAAATAATTTGGGCAAGGAACAGGAGAAAAGGTGCCCATAAACTCTGACACTTTTCAAGCTACAGCTTAAAATGTGGGGGTTCTGTCTTGGGGAGGAGGGAGGGGGTGATTCTAAATTTTTACATGTAAGCAAAACAGTGTTATAAAATTCTAGCAGGTGTCACCTTCTCCCAGTCATCTATTGTGAATACTGAAAGAAAAGTCATAATGTGAAATAAGTACAATTTTCAGTAACAGTTTGGTTCAAAGTCTCCTAGACTTTTAGTACATTTCTTATTGTGTTTTACAGTAACAAATTACATTAAAACAAAGATTTCCTGGAGGCAAGAAGAAATGGCTTTTCATTGCTTATTTAAAACAAGTAATGAGTTTGGCAAGCTACAAAGACAACAGAGATGGAAATGAAGTTTTAAGCAGCACAATTTCTGCCTCAGAGAACTGCAGCTAATGTAAGGCACAGAATGACCACAGACATAGTGGAGAGAGTTCTCCTGTATGATCTCAACACAGCTGGATGAGAACATTTCTTAGCAGTAGAATAATGCACGACACAAGTTCAAACATTTTTTATTTTCTCCGAAGTGTTGCCTCTCTCCCTTTCCTCAACATAGCAGGTGCAAGAATGGCAGTCTTGTTTTGTCTCCCCACTGGAAGAAGACTGCTCCCTGAGATGACCATAACTTTTATTAAAAATAGGGTAGTAACAAAACAAAAATATTAGACACAAGTTTTATTCTGTCTATATTAAAAAAGAAATCTTATAAACTAAGAATTGTCATTAAAAGAACCATATTTTCAGAAAGAGGGTTAAGAAATGTCACTTTCATTTCATACACTGTAGTGCTGCAAGATGATTTGACGAGCCACAGAGGGATTTTGCTGCTGCTCAACAGTACCTTTCACAATAAGATCTCCCAAAACACTTAGCAGCAAGAAATTAACTGATATTCCACAAAGAAAAAAAAAGAAAAGAAAGAAAGAAATAAAACCACCACTAGCAAAATACTAGTAAATGTAAGCTTTCCACAATGCTGTACAGTGCTGAAATCTGTGAAAACTATGAGCTACCAAAGTTGTAGGAAAAGGACTAGAAAATATTTTGCCTCATTCAGTCAAGTTATTCTTTGCATAAAACCCATCCTGACCTACAACCAAAAATCCATTCTTTTTTTCACCAGCTTTCAAAAACTGCCCTACTTAGCAACAAGGAATATATTCCACACCTAACATACCTCTTTCTGTTTCTTATCATATGGAATATTACATTTTCCAAGTAACTCCTTTAAACATTGTGACTATGATTGACACCTCAGCTGTCTGTGAAATCATTGTATTCCCTTCCCCTGCAACCTGCTTGCATTCTCAAGCCTCTGGTTTCAGGAACCTTGGACTCAGATTTAAATTCCTGCCAAGTTGTTGGCCTGAACTAATACAGAGCTTTTTTTCATCCTTTCTAGTATAACAAATTGAGAGCTTTGAATTGAGGCCTTGCTCTTTTTTCTGAAGTTTTGTCTGTCAACAACAGCATTTAAGAATCTTTAACTGTAGAAGCTCCTGATCAGTGCAGGACCAATACAATTTCCATTGTGCTGCAGGGACTCCCAGAAGTTTGTTACCAAGGTCTCCTAAGCAGGTAAAAAGAGGAAGGTTTATGCAACTACACTGTTAACAATTATATAAGATTTCTTGGGCCTAGAGTTCAGTCTGTATTATATTTTAGAAAAATCCTGGAATAAAGAAACAAACCCAAAAGCCCACCTGGCTTATGATAAAAGCAGCCACCAGAAGTTTTCAGCAGAAGCCCATGACTTATTCCCATTAACTATTGTAAGTAGTGCAGATGAGGCATTTAAAATAAGAAAATTATAAGGTGTACATTTCTAGAATATAGAACTATATTCTAAACATTTTAAATAGTAAGGAAAAAAAAAACCAGGGAGTAGCTTTTACCACGATTAATTTTGATTCTTTCAAAA
This sequence comes from Molothrus aeneus, assembly GCF_037042795.1. Taxonomy (NCBI): domain Eukaryota; kingdom Metazoa; phylum Chordata; class Aves; order Passeriformes; family Icteridae; genus Molothrus; species Molothrus aeneus. The sequence goes on along the minus strand of NC_089646.1, from coordinate 36,104,465 downwards.
TGCAGTGACATGGCAGCTAGGAATAAGGCTCTGAACCAAACAGGGAAAAACCATAATAGTGCTCTTCATTTGTCTTTTATACTAAAAAAAAAGTTTCATTTGTACTTATTTCACACAAAAATTTCTTAAACATTTATCAGTTATGCTATGTTTTAAAAGAATTCATCAGAAAAATCTTCTTTCTCCATCACCTCAGCCAAAGGTACCATTTGATGAAGTACACTGAGCAAATTTACATAAAGCCTCTGTGATGGTGGATAATCAGGCACAAGGTTAAAACACCAGGTGACAGGTTTTTCCCAGCAAAAGATGCATTTAGTTAATGGCATCTCTTAATGTAATTTTACTAAATTCACCAGAAAAAGTGAGAAAGACCTGAAATGAATTCAGCAATTCAATAAATTCACTTCAGAATACTTCTAATACATGAAGAAACAGTTTGCAGACCGTGTTGTAAATCTAAACATTAGAATCTTTTCTTTTAAATAAAATTAATTCAAGATTCTTAGGTATATGGAAAGTGGTTAATCTTGTAAATCATTTTTATTGGCCAAAGCTTTAATCACAAGGCACTCAAATGATTATAGTGAACTTTATATATCCACTAAGGACTGAGTTGAATTTTGGCATTAGATGTAGAAGAAAAAAAATATATTTTCTGCAGCTGAATCCACTGAAAGTATATACTTGAGCTATGATTTCCAACTAATATAAAAATTCATCAGCAATTCTCAGGACAAAAAATGGTGAAATTTCTCCCAGCAAGGCAAGAACTCCTAAATTACTATTTTTGGAGGTTAAGTTCAATATTTATGAAAAGAAATATTAATTTCCACATGTAAAAAAAATGAAAATCCATGTCATGTTCTATTCTTGCTACTCCAACTGAGTGCATGTCACTTAAACACAGAAGAAAAACAGCACATAATTAGACATTTTAGAACAAGCAGGAGAATTACCTGAAGCTTTGAGACTTAATTGCATCAAGATAATGCTGCTGACAGGGATGCTCAGAAATTATGAGTCAGACATTGGACTCTTGTCACAAAATGGTCACACAAAAGCCTGAGGATTCAAAAATCTGCAGGAATTCAGGAGTAACCAAGGTATGTGTCAACAGAGCAGCCCAAGTGAGAAGGAGCAGGCTAATAGGGATTACTTTCCTTCTTACAGTAGTGAGAAAGTAAAGAAGAACAAAAAGAAAAACCAGTTTCCCTCCTCAAAGGAAAAAGACAAGCAACAGTGTTGGGATTTCCTTCCAAGATAATGTTGTTGTATCAATCTTGTGGGACACAAATTTCCAGTTATCTTTGTCCTACGTTGCTTACTGTATTTAATAATCTTTTTAATCCTCAGTTGAATAATTCTCTGAAGAGAAACTTTAGATGCTCTATTTTCAGCAAGCTATCAGATCTCGTTGTACTTTGTGTGAGTTTTCTAAAGAATAAAAATGCCTTATTGTCTCTTCTGGACTCTGACACAGGCATTCTGAGGAGCCTCAGACATTATAAAGCAAAAGAAAAAAAAGCTTGAATAAAAAAAATCCATTAACGTGAGTGCTGGACATGAACCTTGAAAGTCAACCACAGCTACAAGCTCAATGTGCTAATCAGCAATGCTGTCACCAGCACCATGAAAAGACTTTGTGACACTTTAAAAGACTTCTAACAGAACAACTGTCTCCTGCAAAGATGTGAATGGCAGCCACTTCCAACAGAAGTAGCAGCAGCAGCACTGCCCTTCTTACACAGTTCTTTAAAAAGGTTTTAAATATTTAGCAAAAGGTTTTAACAGCACTCTCCCACTGCCAATTAGCAGCAGTGATACCATTTAAATATTTGATGATGACAACACTAAAAATAAATAAATTAAGGTCCAATTTAGTATCACAATATTGCTAAACCTTCATTATGTTACAGTGGATCTACACATTTGACTGGCACACATTTGGAGTATTATTTTAGTTCTGCACTGCAAAAAATGAATAAAACAGAAGGGAAAATATATATAAAAGAGCACCAGAATAAAAAAAGCATAGAAAAGCTTCAATAGGTGGAACAACTAAAACATCAAGATTTTTTAGTCCAGAAAAATAAATTACATGAAGCAAATGTGAGGAACACCTCTCAGCTCCTTTGTGTAAAAGAGAAAGTGTTGTTCTAACATAAGAACCAGGGGATACCAGGTAAACAAGTAAAAAGCTGCCTAGTAAAACCATGCAAAGAAAAAAAAAAACAAAGAGGGAAAAAGAAGACTTCTTCACACAACATTTAGTTAAGAAACTGCCATAGGATGTTAAAAGCTGCCAAAAGTCAAACTGGCCTTTGAAAACTAATGGGGGGAAAAAAAACACCTGTAAGGATTAAATGTGCCTTAGCTCCAGATCACTTAAGGCTGGAAGCAGATGTCAGGAAAGGAGGCTTTTTCCATTCTTCCTGTTGGAGGCAACATCATGAGCCAAATGGACTTTTCAGCCTGACCCAGGCAGCCATCCTTAAAATTCACAAGGGCTGGGAGAGCTTTTGAAGGCTGGGGGAAACTGATGCATTTAGCCCAAGCTGTGCAGCCAGCTTTCATCACACACAGGTTCAAGCCCCAAAGCCTGTGGCGCTCCAACCCAGTGTGAAGGCTGAGCACCCTGCCCTGGGCTCTGCACTCCCCTTTCATCACTCCTTTCCTGGGACTCACAGGCAGACACCAGGGACTGCACAGAGCACATCGAGTTCTGCTCTGCTCCAGCCCTTTGCCGGGAATAAAAGGTTCCCCAGCAGCTGTTCCAGACAAAAAGCAGAGTGTGGCCAGGCTGTTACTGCTGAAGCAGGAAGGCCAAGCTGTATGAAGGATGCAGAGAGAGCCAAGAAGAGGAGGGGCGAGCAGGCAGGGTGACACAACAGATGAGGTGACAGACACGAACCGGATCGAGGCCAAGCAGGCCAGTGAAAGACCAATGCTATCAATTCCACAGCATCTTCCTAAATCTACAAAATACCACAAGGTAATTCTTATAACAACTGAAAGCATTTGGTGCCAAAGACCAATGCTATCAATTCCACAGCATCTTCCTAAATCTACAAAATACCACAAGGTAATTCTTATAACAACTGAAAGCATTTGGTGCCAAAGACCAATGCTATCAATTCCACAGTATCCTTCTAAACCTACAAAATACCACAAGGTAATTCTTATAACAACTGAAAGCATTTGGTGCCTTCCCACTACACCACCACTCTCAGAGCGGATTCCACACCAGGCTGGCTGCTCCCTGAAGAAGGACCAAGCACGAGGCACATGGAACACATTATTAAAGCTGAAAAGTGCTAACCTCCAACAATGCTTGTGAAACACATCTCTGCAACTACTGCAACTGGGAAGAACAACGAGAAGTTAAAGGACACTTGGGTTTAACAAATGTACTACATCTAATAAGCCATGTAAAGTCCTTGGAAGGGGGGGGTCTTCAAAACCAAGGAATCCTATTATACAGGGACTCAAACTACTCATGTCTGATCTAGCTTTCTCCACTATGTGGTAGTAACGTGCCATGCCTAAATACGTTCTCATTTCACATAAATATTAGCCTTGAACTCTAGAATAACCCTGGCTTTTTGCAACAAACTGCCATCAACATATCTCAAAAAAATCATTATTTAGGGACCAGTCTCTGTAAACAACAAAATACATTTCAGTTGATTCAAGCCATTTCCTGAAGTAATTTATTTCCAACTATTATTGAGTTTTTCCTGCTTTATGTAGCAAAAATGTAAGTATTTACATTGTAAACGTCAATATTGCAATAATGTAAGTATTTCAGCAACTCAGAAACTAACATTTGCTACAATAGGTACCAAAGAAGCATGATAGAGTATACAAAGTCACTGTCTTGCATTTTTTTTTGTGTTCCTGTACTGTTCACAGGAGTTACTTAAAATCAATAAATAACTGCCTATCCTAAAACCCCCAACAATAGGAAAGAAAACATTCTTAACAAAAGCTTCAACACAAGCTGAATTCCTGTCCTTTTAGTCCAAACTACACTTTGGTAATACAAAGCAATGAGATTATATTTTTCTAAATAAGCAGCCATTCACATTTACTTTTATGGAATGCAGCTAGAGCAAACAGTTGGACACATGAAACTCTTTTATCACAAGGAACTAGGTAATTAAATATATAAAACCTCCCAGCTTTTCCATCATAAGAGGTACTTCACAAAACAAAACCCATGCAGACCATTCTGCTGCTGCAGAATTTCAGAATCATTCTTCCTCTCCTCTCCTACAGTAAAAAGGGCAGTAAAGGAGGGGGATATGTTCGCAGATGCTAAAACATCAAAGCACACACAGAGCTGTATAATGCTCTGGGTTTTTTTAGTGTAAGCAAAATAATAATGCTGGTAAGAAAAAAAAAAAAAACAAATATAAAAAAATAGGGGGAAAAGTTATAATCACAGAAACTCAGCCATAAAAGTATCTTGAAAATTCTGTGGATGTGTTTTTTACCAAAAAAAGCAGCAGTATTCTGCAATACTGATTATCTCATAATTTAAAGGAAATATCAAACCATTTAAATCAATGCTACCAAAGGCATTAGGACATTAGTCATTACACTAACAGGCATAATATTAATTATCTCCTATATACTTGTAAGGTACCGATTTCTTATACCAAAATGAAACACCTAAACAAGTTTCTTTTGTTAAAGATTTTTACACTTAATTTTGAAATCCTGCTTAATATCTTGCTATTTTTTATTGTTCATTTGATAAAACTGTCAGCTGCTGTTCTGAAAAGAAGTTGGTTTGTTTGTTTAAAGACACTTCCTGTCTGCCTCCACTTATTTCCAGAATGTGAATATTTGGTATCTGAAAAGATCCCTAAGCACCGTATACAATCTGAAGTACTCAGGGATATTTTATTACTTACTCCAAAAGGCCAAATGACATTAGAAGGAATCCCAAGAGAGGCAGAAATGAATCACAGCTATTTTACTTTCCCAAGGATGCACCAGGTAACACTGTGGCCTCAGTACTGCCAATTTCCACTCACTCACTCTAATGCACCCTTCAGTGTTTTGACCATTCATGTTTTGTGGTCTAGGAGGAAACAAGTGAATCAGGGATGTTCCTCTTTAGAAACAAGGGACAGTTGAGTCTGTACACACAGCTCTGTAAAAGAAGCAATTTAAGCAGATATTAAGAGATGTACTGCAGTCAAGAGGACGGGCAACAATCCTTTCAAAGGACTGCTTCGTGCACAGTCCTCTACAACAGGGAAAAGCAAGTGCAGCATGGCACTGCCCCTTGTTTCAAAGGCATGCCAGATGTGAAGATCCACTGTAAAACAGGAACAATACTCTTCGTAAACACAGCTGCAAAACAGGGAAAGAGGCCACTTGCTACTTACTCTCCTTAAACACAAACAAGCCAGCCCCTTCCAAAGGGCCCTTTTTGTGCCAATGCTGCAATCCAGTAATAATAATAATATCATCAATTTGTACTTACCAACAATTATTTTAATATATTTAGAAGGAATAATATTTTCTCATAAATTGTATTTTTGAACTAGATTCTGCAACACCATATTGCTCTATTTAAAGGTGGTAAAGATTACACATAACCAATTTTTATTTTAACCATGGAATATATAATTTGATCTTGTACCAAAGTTTACAATCACTTAACAACAGCAGCAAAAAAAAAAAATCACATATCACATATGATAAAATGAGAGAATCATTAAAACAGGATGTTTACCTGAAGGTGGAAGAGCTGCATATATGTTGGAAGGTAAGTTAAAACTAGAAAGAACCTGGCAAATTGAAGGTATAACCTGAAATAATTAGAATGCAGTTAGTAGGACAAGTACAAGTTTTTTGCAGATGATTGCTTTTGCCCATTACAAAGAGGAGCAATCAGGCAGCAGCCTGCATAGAAGGTTCATAATGAAAAGGTGATTAAAAGACAAAAGCATCAAACTGAAATTTATTAACAGTTGATCCTGTAGCAGAGCAGTGGAGCAGAATAGACTGACCTCTTGAGGTCTCTTCCAGCCCGATTTTTAAACCTTCCTCAATATATATACATTGCTGATTTTTATCACATTTTTATAATTTCCTCTTCTCCATGTATATTACACATAAATTATTATATATATTTCGTCCCCCAAAATTGACCTGCTAATCTGTTTATATTTACACATATAAATTTTGAACACAATCCCACGTTTGAGTGAAAAGATAAATAATTTAGAATCCATGTACTAATAATATGTCTTCCAAATTAATTTGGCCCTTAGAGATTGATAATTGGTAAATTTTATATAAGGGTTTTTCCTAACAGAGTCAGTGCAAATAATACAAGCATTGATGGTAATATCACCCATGCACCAGCAAAGGCTGGGAAACTACACTATTAATTTGTCCTGTCAGTCTCTGTTTAAATTCTTTTAATCTTCCATGAATGTAGTCAAATCATGGGAGCACAGTGTCTTATTTGTGAGCCATGGGCAGGACACCACTGCTCTAATTCCTAGTTTAAAAATAGGTTAAACTAGTCATGTCACTGATCAAGCCTGATAATAGGCATAAGTAAAAATCTCATCAGGTATTCATAATGATTTTTAATTCCATTAATTAATTTTTCACCACTGAACAGACTGAACATGTTTTGTGGATAGTCTAAGGTTTTGTGGGGAGAGGGAGTGGAGGAGTTGTTATTATTCACACTAGCCAAGCTCTTTACTCAGTCAAGAGAAATACACAGATAAGCTCTTCCAGAAGAAAAGTCAGAGAAGCTAAATTCATCCAAATTAAGAGCCTGCTTCAAGTCAGCTTTTGGAAAAAGTACTTCTCTTCATGGACTATGGTATATAAGCTAACTAAATCACATAAAGGCAGCATCCTCATGTATACATTTCTACAAACAACTTTTTTTTATGTGTTGCATATCTCCAAATAAAATTTTGATTACTGTGGTCTACAGAAACTACTCATGCCAATAAAATACATTGCACAACATACCCACTCAGTGGCTGTGGCACACAGTGTCACAGTTAACAAGTAGGAAACTGCCTGATACATAGGTCTAATGTATATATGCAAATACTTAAGGTGTAGAGCTTTTGTATCACAGAGGATATGCTCTTTATGGTGTTAAATATTCTTTCCAAAATATTGAATTTTTTAAAAAAATAGGAAGTCAGTACAAAATCAGTAGTAGAGGATGGAGAAGGAATACAAATATGGATAGGTGCTGGTAACCTTCTATAATCTAGCTGAGAGTCCAACAAATCACAGAGACAGCACCTTCTAAAAGACAGCTGCAGGACTCATGGAGCTGCAAGTAGCTATTCAGGTCTCTCATGCTGACAAACCAGAGATATAGGACAGATCTGCATTAAAACAAAAAAAAAAGCTAAGAAACAAACAAAAACAAATCCAGAAATTGCCTCTCAGAAAAAACGACACTTTGGCTGCATAGTTGAATGGCTGTCCAGGGTAAGATGTAGGGGTGCTCAACTATCACAGCCTTCTTTCCTAAATATATGCCTTTTTTGTGCTGTCAGTTTTGGTGTCAATTAGCACATGTGCTCTAGGCAAAATATCTTGTACTGCTGAGACACCCATGTCCTTCTTTCAAAGATCTTCTGTAACCAGAAGGAATTCAGCTGATACTGTCACATTTTGTTTCCAAGGGGAAGGGCACGAGTAAACCAAATATGTTGTTTCCTTCTTTCCTCTCCATGGCTGTTTTCTTTGAAATTAAGGAACCTTAGCATCTTTGGGCCAAATCAAATTTACTTACATCATTACACAGGTTTCTTTGCAATATGAAAAATGATTGAAAGTCAGGTAATTTCATATACTTTAAACTGTGTCCAGCAACCTAATTCCTTGATATTCTTTCAGATGGAATCCAAATATGTATGACCTATTCCTGGGCCTCCATGAAGACTTGTAAACGTTGCGGCTAAGATAATTTCGGACTGCAGAGAACCTAAGTCCACTAAAAATGCTACATTAGAGCTTACCATGAATGCAAAAGAGTTTATATTAAAGCCTTTAAAACAATCATAGTTGTAGAAAACACTGTCCAACATTTTCCATCTTTCATATTTTTTACACCTGATACAAATGGGTTTACAGTATGAACTACAGATCACAGAAGACTGAACAAGTTAGCAACATATTCTGGCACTCTAACAAGAAAGAAGATCTTGATGTACGTGCTGTCTAAATCCCCTGTCATAGAAAGACACGGATATGTTTAGTTTCAAAGCAAAGCTCTGCTGAAAATTATACCCCAGAGTATCTACCTGCTAAATTTGGTTCCTCTCTTCTTACAGCCTTTGAAAGATAGAAGTTTACAATGCTCAGCAAGTACATGACTTTACAGAATGAAAGCTTGAGTTTAGACACATAAGCAAAAGGGAAAGATGCAAATTTGTTTAAGTCATCAGCCAAGAAATTTATTGACACTGCGATCAGTATTGGTATATGCAAAAAAACCACCCTGAACTTTGCTTCCACACACATGTTGATAAAAACATTCCTGCTCACAGAATGCTAAAGCCGCCTTTCTCCACGTGTTTTTCACTGCTGCCTTCCTAAATAACTGCAGTCTCTCCTAAGTGTATCTATTCTCATTTTATTACTGCAACCTGTCTCCTAACAAAGACATATTTATCCCCATGGATCTCTTCCTGTCTAGGTCTATAGCTTTGGGAAACCATGAGGTTCTGTAAGCATTTATTGGACACCCCTGGAAGCAGGCAGCTCTGAGGAAACATACCCATACACCACAAGTCACTAGCTGCCTGAAAGATTCTCAAACGCCTACCACCTCAAAGTCTCTTTAAGAAAGGCGTGGAGGAACCTCACACAAAAATAAAGCAAGCTCACTGCCAGCTGTCAGAGAAGCTAAGAAAAGTTCACAGGATGCTTAAACCCACTTTGAACTGCAAGATGTAAATTATTTTCACAGAATATTATAGGAAATGTTGTAGGAAATTACATAATAGGAAACCACAGCTAGCTGCATCAGGAAAATATTATGGAGAAACAAAACAGTCACCCCAAAACCCGCTACATACAAACAAGTGGTATATAAATTAGTTCACAAGTCAGGTATCCAAGAGCCTTAATCCCACGGATGCACAATGTATCATCACTATTGCCTCTTGAAAAATCAGAATCTCATAAATACAGAGAATAAGAAAGTGAAAAAGTCTCTATAAACATATGTATATAGTCCCTGGCCCTCAAATTTGGTTCAACAAAGGCAATCAATAAAATAGATGATTCCATAAAAAAAATTGCTACAAATTCAATACAAATTGCTACAAATTCAATTTAATCCTTTCAGCCTAAATACAGCTGATACATGAGAGTGAAAGGCCAAGTAAACTACTATGTATAAAGACTGCGTTACTTTTTCCAGTAATAGCAGCTGCAGCACCTGTCATCATCCTAGGTCACACCTCAGCCTCGAAGGGTAAATCATATTATATCAAACGAGAAAGAAAAAGTCAAAATTAACAGGTGCACAAAAGAAATAAGACGGAAAAAATATGGAGCTACTGGAAAAAGGGAAGAGACACTGCAAGTGAGAAAGGAAAGGGAAAAAGGCAGCAACTGCTCTTCTCAGAGTTATGAAAATAGACAGCCAATGGAAGCACAGACTGAAACCAAAATAAAACACGGATCTGCGCTCCTGATTTTCATGCACAAACATTTGGTTCTAAAGAATTTAATCTGAATTAGAACTATTATTCAAATGCCAAATTTCCGTTTGTGACCCAAGCACCTACACAGTAATTGGCAGACAAAACATTTAAGTACTAGATATTACACAAAGGTGCATTTTACATACCAACTACAAAGTCATGTTTTGCATGAATGTAGTCCCTGGACCTCAGATTTGGTTCAAGAAAGGCAATCAATTTTTTCATGTTTTGCATGAATGTATGAAATCTACATCTGCATGGAACAGACCCGCTCCTTAAGGTTACCTTGTATCTTCTTTAAGAGCAGTTATGAGCTATTAAAACTCCAGGAACACTTTCCAAAAGCATATTACATCTTACTTTTCCCATTCTTTACAGACTTCTGTTCTACAAGAGCAGGCAAGAAGCATCTTCAGGTTTACTACCCATGCCAGATATTCCATAAGGTTTCATAGTGAAAACCAGGCACCAACACACCTGGACTCAAACCACCTGAACCGCTGAACTAAGCAGGCAAAATCATAATCAGAATATATTTAGACAAGTGATTTTTCCCAGAAGTATGACAATAGTCATATCTAAAATAAATATGGACCACATAACTTTAAATGCAGTGTTGCCACATTTTTCCACCTGAGATAATTATTCAAATAATAACAGAAAGTTTTAGCAATCAGTTCTTGGCTGCTGCACAGATTACTGCTCACATCTGCAAAATGGTATTCAGCAGCAATAACAGCAGAAAGTTGAATAATTTTGTATTCCAAAGTGCTATCATTCCTGTAGAAACTAAGAACCTTGACTCGGGTATCCATGAAATGTAATTCAAAACCTATTTCCTTATCTCATGCTTCTTGATCTTAATATATCACAAATCCCTAGGTACTATGACCTTGCTTGGTCCCCAGAGAGGCAGAAGGTTGCAGAATAATTAAATCATACACTACAGAGTAATAGAACAGCATGGTACACACTGCAAACAACACTACTGTCTTTCTTGGGGTACCACAGAAGAAACAAGAAACTGTTAAGAAGTAAAAAACCTGTAAAAAAAAAGAGTGAAGAATGAAATTATTCCAATATTGAGCTCAGCTGCCCCCTGTCCATTGTTATGATTTCTTTAGCACACACACACACACGCCCAGCATCACTGCTCAAACAGGAAGGGTGGGTACAGCCTGTCAAATGTGTTCCACTGCTCACTGCCCTTGCTCTCCCCTTGGTTTTTAAAGCAAGGCCCAGGAGACGGTAACACAACTTTCAATACACTATTGTGCATTGATATTCTTGATATTCTGCAAATTTTTCTATCCAAGCAACAGAACAACAGAGATAATGGGTAAAACACGGACTGATTGTGTGAAATTTATGCTCTAACTGTGGTGAATTGTGTGTGTTTTGTTTGGTGTTGTGATGGTGCTGGTTTTGATTTTGGCGTGGGGAATTCTTTTCTGTTGATGCGACTGACATTTGTGAAGATTGCATGATGGATGTGGTTTTTAGTGATAAGGGGTGGAATGTCTCTTGGGTTTGCATGACAAGATTTTGGTAGCAGGGGGGCTACAAGGGTGGCTTCTGTGAGAAGCTGCCAGTGGCTTCACCTATGACCGACACAACCAACACCAGCCAGCTCCCAGATGGCCAAGCCGGCCCCACCAGTGACTGTGGCAGTGCCCCTGGGATAACAGACTTAACAGGGGAGGGACAAAACACTGATCAGAAGCAACTGCAGCCAGAGAAAGGGGGGGACAACAGACAAGTGAACAACACTCCAGACACCGAGGTCAGTGAAGGGGCGGGGGAGGGGGTGCTCCAGGTGCCAGAGCTGAGATTTCCCTGCAGACTCAGAGAAGACCAGGGTGAGACAGGCTGTCCCCTAGCAGCCCATGGAGGACTCCATGGCAGAGGAGCTGGATGCCTGAAGAGGGCTGCAGCCCTGTGGGAAACCCAACCTGGAGAGGGCTCCTGGAAGGATTTGTGACCCCATGTGGGAGCCACACTGGAGCCATTCATGAAGAGATACACTCTGTGGGTAAGACTCAGGCTATAGAAGTTCATGGTCCCTCCCATGGGAGGAGACACAATGCTGGAGCAGGGTAAAAGTGTGAGGAGTCCTCCCCTGAGGAGGAAGGAACTGCAGAAATGTGTGATGAACTGACCACAACCCTCCTTCCACATCCCCCTGCACCACAGGACAGGGGTAGAATGAAGGGAAGGTGCTTTTAAGATTTGGTTTTATTTCTTATTATCCTATACTGATTTGATTAGTAATAAATTAGTTTCCCCAAATTAACTGTAATTAACAAATTACTGTCATGTTTTGTCCTTGACGGTAATTTCTGAGAGATCTCTCCCTGTCCTTATCTCAACCCATGAACCTTTCAGCCTTTCATTCTACCTCCTCTTCCCTGTCCAGCTGAGGAGGGGAATGATAGAGTGGCTTTGGTGGGTGTCTGGAATCCAGTCAAGGTCAGCCTACCACAGCTGATTTTGGAAGCATATAAATATCTAAGAAGACAACACATCTAGCTTAATTTAGATCTAGCTGATCTTGATTAAACTCAGATCTTAAGTACTTGAAGTTGTGCCTCATTTCACAGCTGTTATACCATTGGAGCAATTTCTCTGTGCTCTCTCAACATTTTCATTGGAGTGGGAAAGGTAACCCAACATATATCTCAGGAACCATGAATTTAAGAAACCAAAACAAGCGTCTTGGTAGAAATAATTGTATTTTTAAAAAAATCCCATTCCTTTTTGCCCAAGCTACATTCTACCACTGATGCTCCCCCTACCTTTCAAGCTGAAACATAAGCGTTCAGAATGTGCAGAGCTACTTATAAAGATGTTTCTATAGGTGAAGTATAACTCAGCCTACTGCTAAACGAGCTGTCATTTTTAACAAGCATGTTCCCTATTATATACCTTCTCCCACCCCCAGCCCAATGAGAGCCTGAATGTCTCATCACCTGCTGTGTGCCTGTCACACACACAAGCCAATGGAGCCACTAAATTGCTCTGCACAGGTGCATCCCAAATAACAAGCATACTGTGCAATTCACGTCTTTCCTTGCCAGGCTGGTGCCCATGTTGTCTTGTCACAAGCCAGCTAGTTTCTCTCACCTTCCCTAACAGGAGTTAGACCCTTCTACTTTAATAAACCTCAAAACACAACGCCCTGTTACCCCCGAGCGTGGATGTATACAAAGCCATCCTCTCACCGTTGTCCACTTCTGACAAAGGAAAAATCAAGTCCCCTCGCCACAGGGGGGAGAAAAAAAAGAGAAAGAAAAAAGCTGCCTGTCCTTTCATCTAGAGCCAAGGCTCTGTAAGCCCAATGTATCGCCCGCATCTCCCTGCCTCTATCACAGAGAAAAAGACCCCGATGGGGAGGAGCAGGAGCTCTTACCTTAATTATGCTGCTCCTCCGGGGGATGCCGGGTTTGCCTTCTCGTTGTTGACTGGCGGAAAATCCTCTTTCTTTGCTGCTGCTCTCCGGGCTTGCAGGAGGAGCTGATCCCGGCTCTTCACCGGCTCCCGGCTGGGCACAGTCCCCGTTGGAGACCCGGCTGCCCGCACTGTCAAAGCGGGATCTCCCGCCACCGCCGCCTCCTCCTCCTCCTTCCCCATCTCCTGCCTTGAACGCCACCTTGCCTTGGACCGGCCCCGGGGAGGAGGGCAGCCCCCCACCGCCGGTGCCGCCACCGCTGCCAAACTCCGCCATCAGCCTCCCTGGCTACGGCAGAAGCACCGCCGCTGCCCCCCTCCCCTCCTCCCGCGGCCGCTCGGCGGTGCCTCTCCTTCCGCTTTCTCTCTATTTACGATCGGGGGATTTTGAGCCTAAGTCTCTCCCCCCCGCGCATTTGGCAGCCGAGGCCGCGTAGCTCCAAGAGGGGAGGGGGGACGGACGAAACGTGTCGGTGGCGGCTCGGCGAGCACCAGTCCCGCAGCACCTGGGGAGGGAAAAAGAGACGAAACGTGACAACCGGTCCTCACACGAGGCGGGGGAGCGTCGCACCGCGGCGCGCTGCCCTGCGCGCACACACGGACACGCGTGGGAGGAGAGGGGCTCTCCGGGGTCCCCGCCCGCACACCCCTGACCCGCCGGGGGCACCGAGCGCAGCCCCGCCGCGGGGACAGGGACAGCGACCGGCCCGCCACGGGGCGCGGGAGGCTGGAGGGGACCGAAGGAACGGAGCTTTTGGGGCTGCTCAGCCGGGAAAACGAGACGCGTTGATGGCGGTATTTTCTCACCCTGATACAGCGACACCCACAATCGCTGAAGCAACGAAGCGGGAGCGAAAAGAGAACTTGCAGAACAACACGCCCCAAAGCCTCCGGCCCCGGCCCGGGGGAAAGCCCGTCCCACGCACGGCGGGGACCATTCGCCGCAGCCCCTCTCCGGCCACTACCGGCGGCCAGAAGCGGCGGAACACGAGCAGGCTCGCCGCCGCCGCCCCGCGGGGCAGCCCCCGGGCGCCCTCGGCAACTTTTCTCCCTTCCCGCTGCCTGCCGACATCCAGCCGCTCTAGAGCGGAGACAGCCCGGCCGGGGCAGCAGCGGCGCCCCCGGCCCCCGCGGCACCCTCGCCCGCAGCCGCCCGCACGCTGCGGCCCCGCTACCCACCTCAGCGGCGAGCGGAGCCCCCGGCTGCCGCTGCTGCAGGAGCCGCTTTTCCCCTCTCCCCTCCTCCCCGCTATGGTCGCCGCCTCTGCCCGGAGCCGGATACAGAGAGAAACTGATTCATGTGGCTGCTTCCCTCGTTCTCAGCTGCTGCTGCTGCTGCCGCCGTCGCCGCCTTCCCCGGCCCAATGCTCGGCAGCAGCCCCGTGGGGGGAAACGCCGGCAGCGCCGAAGGGAGAGGCAGCCCCGGCCGCCCCCGCGAGGAAACTCTCCGGGGAAGGCTGAGCGAACGATCCGGGCTCGCCCCCCTGCCGCCGCCGCCGCCAGTCACAGGGCCGGCCCCGCGCGGATTGGCGGCCCCGCCGCCAGCACCCCCTCCGGCAGCTCGGGGGCGCTCCGCCCGAGGGCAGGACCCGCCCGCCCCTTCCCGCGCCCCGCGCTCACCGGAGGATTCCTCCGCACGCTCCCGCCTCTCGGCCGGGCTCCGGGCCGGCCCCCCGCTCCCGGCCGCATCCTCTGCTCCCCTCCGCGCCGGACGGTGGCTCGGCGGCTCCTCCCGCCCCTCCCGTCGGCGCCCCGGGCCCTTCACCCGCCCCTGCCCACCCGAGGGGCTGCGGCCGCCCGGGCGCGCAGGAAGGGCGGGGGGCGGCGGTGGAAAGGCTGGAACGGCCCTACTGGGCGCTGACAGCCCAATTAGTCCAATTAGAGCCGTTAATTATTAAAGGAACGAATGTGATGGAGTGCTGGAATATTAAAAGCTTAACGGAAACTGCAATTTGATGGTTGCCTTCAAGCGTGTCCACAATACAGCATGCTCGGCCGACGTGCCCTCACGTACCCGATACACACTCGTTTAGGTTTGATATGAGACAAACAGGAGGCACTTGGTGGAAGAGCAGTAATTCAGAGAGCTGCATATTTATTTTTACCTCTTAACACAGCTGCATGTTGCAAGAGCTTGATATTTCACGATTAAGTTGAATAAAGGGAAATGAAATGCCATAGTTGAGGCACTTGGCCCTTTGCTTGGAATTCAGAAATTGAGTCAGTTTGGGAGACAATATATTGAGAACATGAGCAAAATTGGAAATCACAGAAATAAGAGTGCAAAGAGTCACACTGAGCAAAGAGACACCTAAGATGGCCCACACCATCTGACCTTCAGCATTTGGCTTAATGCAGGAGCTTGACTCAGATTATAGTCGAATGAAAGCACTACAGTTTTAATTTAGGTTCCCTCAGTTGCCCTCAGGAGATCACTGACTGTGCCTGGAACCGCTGGCACAGAGATCAGATACCTATCCTAAATAGCTTGAATAAGGCAGCATAAATATCCCCCTTCAGCATACTGGTGCTGAAAACACTGGATTGAAGGGTGCATTTTCAGTCCTGTTCCCCAGCTCCAGGGCTTTACCACGGACTGCAGAGCAGTGTCATTGTACCTTTGTGGCCCAATGCTCTGAGCTGTCTCCAAAAGGAAGACACCTCCATCTTTTCCTTCAGAACACCAAGGGACAGCTCACTCCTCCAAAACATAGAGCCACAGGGATGATGTCTTCTGTCTTTTTTTACTGTTTAGATCACTTGGAGCATGAGAGCCCTCATTTCAATCTCCTCTTCCTGAAGAGATTGACGTCTGTGTCCCCACGGTCATTAAACAGCCACCTATTTACAGACTGGTGCTGGTGAGAGCATTTTCTTCAATATTCTGTCTGCAATCTGGACAATGCTGCTTGTCACGGCAGCAGAAAAGGAACCATAAGGTGTGATGCAGATTGGAGGAAAGTATGAAGCTCTTTGGAGAATATTACTTACTCAGTATCATTTCTAGTGGGTCAAGGAAGTTCAGAACCTGACACTGCTACGTGACTCATATATGGTCCCAATTTAATCAAACTATTAACAAAGCTTAAGGTTAAATGAAAACGTGCACATTTGCAGGATTTAGACTGTAAACACTAGGGACATTAATATTAAACTTGAGATCTGAAGTAGCCAAAGTTTGTGGTTTTCATTAGCTGGTAATACAGTGATTTTACCATTTGCCCTTATGCGAACATCTCTTGCCTGGACATTTTGCCTCACCATTTAACTAGGGAAAGTCAGCCTTGAATATTAAATATTATCCAGTATTGTATCTACAGATGTGGACATCACAAGCCATCCCTACAGGAGACACTTTGTCATCAGGAGCGTCACTGTTTCTTCTGAAGGATGAAATTTATACACAACAGGTACAAAATGTTATTAGAACCATTTGTCACAGAGCCTTGCCAGTAAACTGGTGAGGAAGATGTGTGCTTTCTGTCATCTTGCTGCTTAAGATGCACATAGCAGAATACCAGTTTTAAGGCCTTTAGCAAAATTTCATCAGTCCTAGCTCAGAGAAAAAAGGATTAAAAAAACCCTTTTCAACTCTGCTTATCTGTCCAACCTGTATAAATACAAGATAAAAACGCTGAAAAAGAAATCATTTAACTTTAGCCTTGGCAGTTCTGTAATGAATGATATCAAGACCTGCAGACATTGCCAGACTTTTGACTGTGAAGGTGATGATTCAATACAAAGGAAAGAGTAAAACTTCTGAATCTAGTCTTAAGGATACAGGCACACAAGTCAATACAATAGTATCTGTATTATGCTTATTCTAAATATTGAAAGTTAATTACTGATAAAAGCATTGTATCAGACACTAAACTAGAAAGGTTGTTCTACCAAGATGGAGGTAGAAGATTCTCCAAATCTGAGATTTCTTCTGACGGCCATTCACTGATTTTTCTTATTGTGCCATTCTGTTTTACAGGACTTCTTTAAATTAGTCCAGTGTTTATTCAGATGCATTTTGAATGATTAAAGTTGAAAAATATTTCCATATACAAAAGGAGGCATTTCTGATAAACCAAATCCCAGAAATGGTCACCAAGACTGAGCTACTCATAGAGACCTTGTTTATCCCTGTGAGCTCAGGTTTCCAAAGTAGTTCATGTGATACTAATGTGAACTATATACTTTCTTTGCCAGAACTTTTTGAAGATCAAGGGGTGAAGAAACTTTTTCATTATCATTATTCAATAGTGGCCTCAGCAGGCTCTATTTGTTTAATTGTTAAATGAAATAAGGATTATAATGGAATCAAAAGACCCTTCTATGACAATATTTAACTCTGAGAACTTACTGCCATGTGCACATATTAGTATTTTCATAAAATCCTATTAAATATCAGAGTTCCACAGCTAAGCTAACATTACCCATTGAACTTTTCTAACTCAAATAGTGTGACAGTAGAAACATGCCAAGAAACAGGATATGTTTAAACCCCTCACCAGTGACTAAATCACTAGTGTTTAAAGAAGCCAAATACCAGATTATTGCTAATACACTAAATACTTTTTATTCCAAACATGAAAAACTTTAATTAGCAATTATCTTGTTTAAATGTTGCTTTTCTGACACCTCTGCTTGAAATATGTTTTTTCATTATTGTAAGTATCTCTGCAATTCCGGTGATAATTTAAATTGCTTGACTTGATTGTTCAGGTCACAGTCTAGCACATACTTGTTTGTTATACTTGTTTATAATTAAGTATACATGTTTAAGCAGTCCTATTACAGTCAGAAACTGATTCATAATTAATCCAAAGCAAAGTTTATCTATAAATAATGCATTATTGTATAAAACATCTGTAAAGTGCAGGTGTGTTATATGCACATAAAATTTGCCAACAGTACAATGTGCACTAAAGGTGGCAAAAAGAGGTAGGAAAACATAAATTGACAGATTTGTCTGCTGCAGAGCATTTATTAACATTGTGTACATGAAAATAATTCTTTTTGCAATTTTAGAAAGTTCATTATACTAACAGTGACTATAGGAGTCAGCTGGGAGTTGGGCTTTGATGATCTTTGTTGGCCCTTTCCAACTTAGGATAGGCTGTGAGTCTATAACTCTAAGTATGTGGATTTTTTTTTCAATCAAGCAGCTCAACCACTTTAGCCTATTAAATACAGCTTAAAGAATGTTTGCCCTCTATCCTACCTATAATGCCTTTTAGTTTGGCTACCAGCCTACTCAATGTGATGGTTCAGAATTAACAAGAGCTTAACAGTAAATCTACTATTCCCCTAAAGACTCTTGAATCCAGGAGGAGTGCTTTTCTAAATCAAGATAATTCAATAGTTGTTCTCTAAACTGTCTAAGACTATCATGCTGCAGTGGTTAGTTGATTGCAGCATAGCTTTAAATCACATTGCCATGAAAATGAGACTCTTTGTATATATGTTTTAAAAAGGTCAAGGTTTTTAAAAACTGAAAGAGAGTATTCCCTTCCTGACCATTAAAAGAGAAGTCTTAGAGGGAATGTTAAAGAGCAGACAGGAAGGACTTTCTGGATATCAGAGGCTTCCCTTAAGGCCTCAGTTGGCAAACTATAAATTAAATATTTTTAAAAAGTCTTGACCTAGGCACTAAATCTGAGTAACTCTTTTGGGAATCCTGGAGTTATCGTAACAGGAAATTACAGCTTATCTTATTCTAATATGTTATTAGTTTGTCATTCTTGAAAAGGCTGAAAATCAAATCTTTGTTTGTCTTTAATATCACCATTTGGAAAACTTATTTTGTAGCAATACTATTTGAGGTATTTTTGGATAAAGTTTCAGTGGGGCAAAATTTGCATTTTCTTCTACTGGGGAAGGCAGGCACCCTGGAAAAGACTTGTATAGTGCCCATTTCAGCAGAGGCACATGCATTTTATCAGAGAGACCAGGACAACAAACCTGTTCTGAAGTGTTTCTGGTGCATCATTCAAAAGAGCATACACACACTGTTTCCCATCTCCTGGCATTGTACTCTGCTCTCTGAGGAGAAGTTACAGTTACAAAAACCAGAGGAAAGCCAGGATTCTGCATAGAATTGGGTTTCATTTTTTCCCTCCTCACGTTTGTAAGTACTGGGTATATACAGAAGTGTTTGACTTGTGAGACATAGGACATTTCATAAGTCATCTATTTTTGTCATTTGAAGCATCTAACTATATTTTTACAGGAGCATGCCAATAAAATAGCCCACAAAAATGTTAATAGTGATCAAAAGCTTTCATTAAATTTGCACAAAGACAAAACTCTTAATTTGTAATTTCAGTATTACATGCTTTGTGAATTCTCATCATAGCAGAATATTAAACGCTTTCCCTCCTTTGAGAAAATCTGCATCTTTTCCATCATAGGTGAGTAGGTAAATAAAATCAGTAGGATTTTTTTGACAGCCTGAGTTCCTTCTATAATTGTCTTCATTTTATCATGTCCATGAGGGTAAACACTGGGTCTACATGTGCTAAGTAGGAGTTGCAGTGTGTTATGTCTTCTCCTTTGAGGGTTTAATGGGAGAGTTAGCACATACACACTTCTGCTGATAAACAATTAACTGTGTGCTGGTGTCAGCTTGTCTTGTTAGAAATATTGCAACACAATACCACAGAAAGAGGAATATATATGTATAAAAGAGGAATTAAGTGCTTTTATTGAATGGCAGTCAAAATATACATAATTTACTTTAGCCTAACAACTTTTCTGAATTACAAGAAATCACATTTTATTCTTAGCCCAGAACAGGGGTTGAGAAAGGAGTTCATTAAACTTATTCTACTCCAAGACATAAATGCATTTCTTTTCAGTCATGTGAGAAAAATCACACAACACAAATTATTTGAAGCAGGTTTAAAAAGGTCTGGTAACATATGGGGAATATAGTTTTTCTTGCTGTTTGGCATGGATACTGGTAGACTGCAAGACAACAGCCAGTGAGATTGTATCCTGTCCTAAAGGTTGTAATGGAGTTCCTTAATCCCATTATTTTTTGTATTACTCACATTAGCGATTAACATCAGTTCCTGTCCTCTAAAGATGGTAGATTTGGGTATGTTGCACTAACCAGCACAGTTCTTAACAGAAGTGAATTCCACCATTTAATTTTTTATCCAGTATTCCAACTTCTGAAGCATAAGTCAACAGTCATATTTGTTTTCTTTATTTTTAGTTCTAAAAAATTACAGTATTTATAGATGGTTTCACATGCATATTCAAACCTTTTTTACTAGAAATAGGCTTATGGTCAGAAGACCTTAACAAAATATCTATTGTACAACTCTCACAAACTGACAAGAGTCGGTAGACAGGTAATAGACTTCCTAATTTCTTTGAAACATCTATATTTTGCATAAACCAGACATGAAATTCAGGGTCCTGATCACTAATGTAACTTTTCCTATACTCTCTGAATTTTCAGAAAAATATATTTATGTGCAAGATCTCTCTGTTAATATACAGCCTTAATATAGTTAAATATACTCACTTTCTGAATAAACAGCAGCTGAAGTAAAGGGAAAGTACCACTTTTCTTCTGCCAAAAACCAGAAGGAAATTCCCAGCTTCTGTTCTGTTCTTTGCTATGGCAACCTACTCCTGGAAGAAGAGTCACCAGGAGTGAGAATCTCTGTTGGGATAACAGTAAAACTAAGCAGTATTTGAAGATTTTCTAGTTCTCTCACATTTTGACTTCATGTATCAGGAGGCTGTGAAAACAAAGTTGCTGCAGCTGGCACTCCTCTAACTCCTTTTTGTACAGAAAAAGCCCTTCCATCCTTCCTTTTCTCATCTGACTTCCCCTTTCTGTAGGGATCTATACATTTTTCTTGAATTCATGGTACAAATTGCTTTTTCCTCCTCCACCTAAGATAAGAGGTTGCAATGAAGTTCAATCCTCTGAGCATTCCTAAGTCACTGCTCAAGGACAGGAGAAACTCCAGAAAAGTTAGGAAAATAGTAAGAGAAGAGCATGAATGAAGATAATTTATGAAAAGGGACAGCAGAGAAGGACAATAGGACATAATGGTAAAAACATTAACCTTTACTTATAATAAGTTTCAGGATTACTGTTATCATATTCCATAGCACTAATATAGACACAGGAAAAAAGAAAAGAATGAACACCGAGTGAAAGAAAAAGTCAAAATTAGAGAGGGAGATAAAGCCAAGGAACCATGGTAGCAGAAAGAGAATAAGAACTGTTAGTCATTAGAATTGAAAAACAAATATAAAGACAGAAGAAGACAGAAGGAAATTAAAGAAGATTGATAAGATGGAAGAAAAATATATTATTGCAAAGAAAGTCTTAAAATGTAATATTAAAATAAAATTCAAATAACTTAACTTAGTTGCCAAGGGTTATGACTGTACAGGGGAAGGAGGAAACTAGACTGATCACATGGAATGATTATGAATGCAAGAGCTCCTCACATTCAGATGCAACGAGGAAGCAACAAACACAAGCTGAAGAAGGGATTTTCTCTTGCAGATTACATTGCCAACCCTGATGTGTTCCATATGTGTTTAGTCCAGCAGAAGCAGCTGAGGCCTAAATACATGCTTGACTATTTGACATTGCTCATTTCAGTACTTAATAAAATCACTTTCTGTGGAAAGAGGTGCTGCATTTTTGCTGTATTTAAAATTCTTTCTTTTTTCCCCTTCAGTTCCTAAGTTCTTCCTAAGCAAGAAACAAGACATTAATTCGACTGTTGATGAAGAATAAGATCAAATTACTGACTTTAATCTTTTTTAAATTAATTGTATTTGTACCTGTGTTACAGAGAAGCCTAAAAGCCCCAGTCACCATCGGCTTGCTGCTTGCTGCTGTTGACATCATATAAATGTATGGATCCAGTTCAGAGCTGGCACGTAGCCACGCAGTTTGAAACATAAACAGTGTGATCTTGCATCTCCTCCCAAAAGACCACACAGACATTCTCTGGGGAATTTAGAAATCAGGACCTCCAAAATTTCTGGCCATCTTCCTGAGCACTTGGTCATCTTTCTCTAGAAAAATGTTTTCTGCATCATATGTGTGTAGCTAGAAGGAATTTAGGATAAAGAGCAGTGAAGAAGGCACTGTGTATGCCAAAAGGATTCACCAGTGTACACCCACTGATTTCTACCAGTCTGCATCTTTATTTTTCCATTTGTTTAAATTATTTTAAGGCACCTCATGCACTTAAATCTTATTTGAAGTCTCAACTAAAAGGCACTATAATAAGGGTGCAAAGGGTGATGGTGTCAAAGAAAGGAAAATTATCTTGATTAATCTTTGTTAAGTACAGCATTTTAACAGAAGATAGGCAATGAAATTCAGACACTGAATTACTTAAGTAATAAGTTACTTCCTATCTTTTAAAGTGTCACAAAGGTTCCCTGGGCATTTAGAAGTGCAGGTGTGTTCAACCCAACTCCTCAAAACTATGTTCAGCTCTTTTTCTCACCAGTTATCTCGGAACTCTCAATTCTGCTGATTTCAGTAATTTCTTCTGACTGAAGAGGCACCACCTAAATTCCTTAAATTTTGTTCGTCTGGAAGAAAAAAAACAATTTCTTTGACTTTTTTTTTTCTGCTGCCTAGCTTCTTGAATTATTAATAATGCTTTGTTTCACGTTGTTTATCAGCAGGATTTCTGGATTATGACTATGCGCACGCAGACACACACAGACACACACACACACACACACAGAGTCACAACTATTTTCTTTCTTTTCACATTCTGAGTATTCTTGGCTTTCCCAATAATATACAAAGCTATGCTCTTGGGGAAAAAAAATAGGTGAAGTTACATGAAGCAGATGAAATAGATGTTTCCAGCGAGACAAACTATGTGAAAGGAGCAGATGAAGCTAAAGAACAATGTACTGCCCTGTTCCCCAGTACCAAGTATGGAAAACACCTCACGAAAACTGGTTGTAAATGTAAACATGATTTGTCCAAGGAAAAGAGAAAAATTGGCCAGAAAAACAGTAGGTACTTTAAATAGGTATTTTATTTGAATTTCTGAGTTTTGAAATCAACTTAAGATTTTTGATATGTGAATGACTTATAAATCCAGTGGGAGTCCGAAATTTATTCAGTGGAAGAAAAATCTTTACCCTAAGGCATTACAATTGTTTCACTATTTGTGAACTAGTTTTCCTGAAATTGTCTAGTATATTTTTAAATTTAGATAGGGCTAGTGTAAGATATGCAGATCTACTCCATAGTAATTCTTCCTTTTCCTTGTAGCTGAAGACTGACCTTTCAGTTCACTAGCACAAATTTTCTTGAAATACCTGACAGGCAAAGCAAAGCATCCATCTTGGTTGTACATTTTGAGACAACAGTTTGACCATTACAAATCCACCAAGTATTAAAACATTCCACTCTACATACAGAGCTGCTTTCCTTTCAAATGCAGACTATAATTAGCTAAAGGCTCCCCTCTGCTCTCCTGAGTATAAAGGGTCATGCTAGCTGTGTGTGGAAGTACATATAGTCAAGCATAGCTGGTATATTCATTTCTTGGTTCTCACACTGGCAAAAAGCTATTATTACACAAACAAGACAGTTATCTCCAGAGAGGCAAAAAGTGCTGGGCAGCAGCTTGACATTACATATTTTACATCTTGTAAGCAGCAATTTAATTAAAACTACCAAGATAATCTGAATATCTGTATTTTGCTTTGAAAATAAGAATTATATACAGGACATTTTTTTTCTTATACAAAGGCAGTAGTTGAGAAATTTGCCACACTCTCAATTATTTATGTGAGCATGAAGTTAGGCTGGCCACACCAACTGAGAGTATGACCTGCAAAACCACAGCTACATTAGCTACCCTGAGGGAATTCTATTTCATTCACAGTGACATGCTTGGGCTTACCTTATATTCACTTTCACCAAGGAAGAGACAATCACTGATATTTAGATTTTTTAATTTTTTTTATGAGGTTAAGAGCAATCCTCTACAATGGACCTTCATGGACAGCAGTTCATGAACTTCGGACTCTCCAGGGAGACAAGGATCCAGAGGGAGAGTACTCCTTCCTCAGGCAAGCTGGTTTTGAAGGTCCATTGCTGGAACTGCAGAATCAGTAATAAACAAATTAGTCCCCTACTATTGATGGAAATAATGATGCAAAATTATTTCCAGACAACTCCATAACTCTGAGTCACTGATAAGATAGTCACTATTTCTGTCACAGTCCCTTTGCTTTTCAGGCCTATTCCATGTTTCAAATACCTGATCATATTTCCTACTATTACTGCCTCTAAATAGCAATAATCCTGTCTGCAATAATGCCAATCATTAATGATAAACTACATTCCTTAAATAAATGAACAGCTAAGTTATCATGTGATGCTGCCCTTTTTTATTTTGCTTTGCCTTTCCAGGACTCTGCAGACTACAGCCATTTGCAACAGGTCTTCTCAGGACCTTGTCTTACAAAAGACAAAACGTTCTGGCCCTAATCCAGGAAAGCACTTAGATACATATTGACATTTAAGTAGATGAGTGGCCTTAGTGAGGTCAATTGGACTGCTTACTTGTGTAAAGCTAAACCTGTCCTGAAATATTTTGTTCGATGGACATGCACTATTCAACACTTTGAATGATTGAACCCTTTGCGAGATCATATGCAATTACTATTATTATACAAATATTTTATGTGATAATAATTGCCTTCCAGATTATTTGAAATATGCAATTTTATATTCAGTGAATAATTAATGTCTCAAATTTCAATGCAACCCCATGTAAAAGGTACACAATTACTTCCAGTAAATATAAGGTGTTTCTAATTTGATTTGTTTTCTAATTGATGTTGTGTTTCCATGCAGTGTTTTCATCTGTTGAGATTGCAAGGATAGGTCATACTGGAGTCTGATTGTGACCCCAAATCTGCCCCACAGAGCATGGCTAAGTCTGTCACCCCTCATTTGCTCTCTGGCAAACACCTGCAGCACTGTGCTTTGTAAAACAGGGCAAATGACCAGACCACAAACTTGCTAGAACTTTTGAAAGAAAAGTGACATCAAGATACCTTGGCACTATGTTGCCTCTCTAGTCATAAAGTAGCATTGCAACATGGAAGCTGAATGCTGCTTTTTGCCCTATAATCCAGCCTGTCCATTTTTTAATGATGTAAGACATAACTCAGACTTTGTTTTTATTCTTCCTCTGTAGATACTGAATGGCCGTCTGCACTCATTACATTTCTTAAGTAGTGTCATTAACAGAAATTCACAAAATATAAGATTTTGTCATCACTTACAGGTTCTTTCTTGGAGGTACAAAGCAAGGAAAAGAAAGAGAATACACCTTTTATGATGTTTCATAGGAAAGTTCAGCTCTGTATGGCACTTACAGACCTCTCCAAAACAGGTCTCCAAAATGGTTTCTCCTGGGACATACTGAGAGCAAGGCTTTGAGATCTCAGTGAACCACTCTGCTAGGAGAAAATAATTTTTTAAAAAGGGGCATGATCACAGAGTCACAACAACAGGGTTTATCTCATAGCTTCCTCCAGACATCTGTCAAATAACTTAGATTAATTTTAGAAAAAAATCCAGAAGTTTCTATTAGAGCTAAATTTCTTCTTGGTCCTGATATGTGTGCAATACATATATGAGTAAATAGGAAATAGTAATTGGTGAGATCCTAATTAAGAATTTTCTAGTGCTTGTCTACTTGTATTTTTATGATCTTCAAATTGTTCTAGAAGAGAAAATGTGAAAAATTACCACATCAATGTGAAGGGTATCTTCTCCTTTATGCTTTCATCACACTGTCCATGAGCTCTCTGCCTCCAGCAGAATGCCACAGAAGGTTATAATGGAGGAGTTAATCTCTGACCTTAATTTTTCCAGTAGCTAGTAATCAGTGAAGAGATCAACATCCAGAGTGTGCATCTCCTCCTTCTCAGAATTCTGATGTTCACATGAAGTAAAGCACTACTCCACAGGTAAAGCCAACAAGGTTTACAAAGCTTCTGAGTTTAACTAGCTGCCAGAAAAAAATAAAATTTACATTCAGTTCTATTCAAATGAACACCTTGAAATTTGAAGACTATCTCCACTATCACACTTGGGCGACACAACCCTTTCCACTTCTCAAAACTCTGTTGTAAATCTTGCAGCAATAAAGGGCCCTGCAGCACTTCCTGCTCACCCTGCGGCAAGGAAGGGCCACGCAAAGACCGTCTGCCCTGACACTGGTCAGGAGCAGGAAGCCAGGGAGGCATCAAAGAACAACACAATAACCCAGACTCTTGAATCCCTCACCAGCACTTTGTCTGAGCTTGGCCAAAGGTTAAACTGGCTCCTGTGGGCTCATCTCTTCTGCCTTGATTTTATGCTGACTTTCTATTGCTTGTAAAACAGGAAGCAATGGCCAGACTGAACTCCAATGAAGATATTTTCTGGGTGTGTTTTGTGATTATTTGTTTGACTCAGCAAATCTACTGTCTGTTAGTTGTTTGTATTATGATACTTAGGACCTGCCTAATTCAGAAACTGTCAGAGCATTCTGGCTTTGAAAATATGTCCGTGATCATTCACAGTTCATAAGAATATCAGTTCAAAACAGTTCTGCGTGTTTGTTTTGTTACAACACTATCATTGTGCTATTCTAAGGAGAACACACCTTCAAAAAGTATTCAAGAATGCATGTGAAGGAAAAAGGAACACTTCTCTTTCTGAAGTACACAAATTGTAAACATGGCTTGAAAAAATAAGCTTGGCCATTAAATTCCAGTGCAAGAAAATGTCCTGCTGGGCTTTTTGATGTCAAAAAAATTTATGAAACCCTATGAGAACCTTGACCCAAACTCCTCTTCAAATCTACCTGGAACAAATACCAGTTTTATAAGTCTTCCATTCAAGTGTGTGCAGTTGAGCTTTCTCTTTCTCTTTTTCTATCAGTGTTTCCAAAGTGCCTCCCTCTCAGTGGTTACCAGGCAACAGAACAATATTGCTCTGCATACACAGCCAGCAATAAATGGCATTATACTGTATTTTTGCAGAGTTTCTCAAAGAAAATAAAGATATCCTGAAATACTGTCTTGTGAGATAAATAGCTACTGCCCAGAAGTCATTTAAATGCTTAAAATGCTGGGGTTTTTCTTCATAGAAGGCACAGATTGAAAAAAAACAAACCACTTCTCTAATAGAGGAGCTCCCATCCAAAATGAATTTATAATGCTAAAATAGACCACACTCTAAAAGAAAGCTGCTTGAGTTGACATTTCAAACAATTAACAGCCTTTTAGATTCTACAGCCACTTGCATAAACCTTTATCTTATAATCTAGGCAAGACTAATGAAGCAGCAAGAGACATCAAGGTAAAGTACTTTCAGTGTCCTAAACACTAAAATGCTGCCTGTATGACAAAGCTCTTTTTTCCTGTTTTGTTTGATGGTTTGATGTCAATAAAACTCAAGAAAGTTTAGCAATTTTTCCAAAAAATCTTTGGTTTTGATAGCAGTTATTAAAGATGAGCCCAGATCAAATCAAATCCCACACTTCCTCTTAACCTAAATAATCACTGAGAGGGAGGGATGGTTTGCAGCCCTTCATCTGCAATCAAAATGCATTTAAGAAAGGTCTGACTCTAGATCCTGACCAAAGTAACTTTAGATTGTTTTGTGTAGATTTGATTCAGTTTTAGATTTCACATTGTAGGTCAAATTCACCTTTATGTAACACTAAGATAAGAAATTGTAGGCTTCTGCAGTTTTTTCACTCCAAAACAAGGGGGAAATCTTTAATTATAAACAAATATCCCATGTAATCCTACCAGAACATGAAATGTTAATCCCTAATTCTTAAATACAAAGGTATGCAGTGGAAACAAAGAATAGCCCCAAAATATATTTGTGTAATACACAAAATATATTTGTGTACTACACAAATATATTTTACAATAATGTCAAGACTGAAATCTCAGAATACTCATCGTCCTGTTTCTTTGATTCTGCAATGGTCAAATTACATCATTTTCTAGGACAGTTTTTATTTAAATTTATATGGAAAACTTTCAATTTGCTACACTCTGTTAGACTGAGTTTTGTTTGCTTGGCTTAGAAGTTAAATTGTAAATGATTAATGTTTTTAGACTAGATAAAAATCTGTTCCCAGAATGATTTGACACATGACCTTCAGGACAGACAGAGCACTGGGATATATATGACACCTGAAAAATAGTTCCATTCCCTGCTGTTGTTGATTTAGTAGTGGTATAGAGTTACTCGCTAGATAACAGCAGAAAGATTTGTGGTTTGCTTTCTTGGATCTGGGAAAACGCAGTACAGCAAAATGATGCATTCTCAGCTTGTCTAGATAACATAAACAGCATTGCTCTATGCATACATTTGACTCTTTATTTACTCTGAAAGTTAGCAGAGATGAGCATCGAGTCTGTACTATAAACACCTCAGTTCTGTTTCTAGCTCTTGCAGGAGGAACCAAATGCAAACATAGGATTAACTTATTTACAGGATGGCTGGAGCATTAGCTGGCAATTGCCTGTAGTGGGAATATTATGCCTTGGTCAAAAGAAAGACTCCAGTCTGCACTGAAATATAAATAGCAATCACAAGAACTAACACCTCAAGGCATGACCTGGCTCGTAGTTTACTGACATTTCTTCTATGCCAGTCCTTCCCCACACAGAGCTTGTTTTAACTGAGCAAAAAACATTATCAGCTTATTTTATAGTTCATAAAATCCTGTACACTCAAGAGTACTTGGTGAGACTTCTATAAAGTCCCCAAGCAGTAGGCAACAGCATGTTTTCTCTGCAGAAGAAAGCAAACAATTATATCAGTTGGGATGAGAAGTGAGCAATAACATGACATGTCTAGAGAAATCAGTTAGATCCCTTATGTGTTCATTCTAACAGTTTATTAATAGAATTTTTATGATAAAAATGTTCTAGTCACACAGCAAAAGGGAGATGGTGGCCTCTGCACTCTTCTGAAGCCAACTTAATTTTTCATCTTATTAAAATTATATTTGAGTAGTCCTACTACACAACAGGGAAGAAAAATACTTAAAAGTGAGTATTTATTTTTTATATGTTGTCAATGATGAGAGACAATATTTGCATATTGAGTCCCTTTGCACATATAAAGGCACACAACTTGCAATCCAATTATTTTAAGCTAAGCTAAATGAAAAACTAGACTGCTATCTCCTAAAAACCAGTCAATAGCCGCTGTAAGGATCAATAATCTAAAAAACTATTGATTGCTCATGTAACAACCTGTACTTTCCATTACACACTAAATACTATTGTAGATCAATATTTGCCAGATGTCCATTTATAAATGAAACATTCTGGCTATGGTGTCTGTCCTTAACCTTGCAAAAAGGGCTGGTCCTTACATTTAATTTTAACATCTCCTGGTGTGCTGCAGTATTCCACCAACAGCATCTCCTAGAAGCCTCATTATCTTCCTTTTCCAAACTTAGTGAGAGAGTTGCTTTCCATGGCTTTTATTACTCTGCTTGTAACATTGTACAAATCAGTCTTCATCATTTTGACTGTAGAGTGATGTATATTTGGAAAAGGGTCAGAGGAAAATGCCTGATCTAGTAATGAGGGGGAATTCCTTATCTTTGGAGATAGCTGACTATCAAGACTAACACATTGGACAAACAAGCAAAATTCTCATTTGCACCTGTTTTATCAATAGATCTCCTTAAAACAATCACCCTTTTTTTTTTTTCCTAATGAAAGGCTGAACAATAGAAAAAAACAGCTGTTAGAATCCCACTGCTACTCCCCAAACAGCTTTGAGGCACTGAATTTGTTGAAATGTTCCCACCTCTTACTTGTGGGTGGCATGGGCACAGGGCACTGAGAGCTGTAGCACTGACTAAGGCTCCAGTGGTGGGGCAGAGGGGCAGTGGTGGATTTCTTTCCTGAGAAATCACCGGATTTCTCTCCTGAGTCCTGCAATGAGAACTCAGAAAGCACTGGGGCACTTTGCATCTGAAAGAGGAGCTGGATTTTGTGTTGTCAGGGAGGGAGAGAAGGTTTAAATAGGTAATTTTTAGAGGCTGTCAAAACTGAAAAGTGTAAACATTGTTAACATCTCTTTAAAATTCTGGCAAGGACTGAGAGCCACCTGGATGTGTGCCATCCCCCAGTTGCAAAACCGTTTAGCAAACCATATGCTGCCCTAGAAGACAGGTCCTAGACAGAGCTTTGCTGATGGCTTTGGGAGCAGCAGCCAGTAGCCATTGCCCAATCCATGCAGCACCACTGCATTTCCTCTTTCTGCAACAGCCTTTGCAAGATGGGTCCTAGAGGCAGCAGGCACTGCTGGGGAAAGTATGCATGCATCTCTTTTCAGCCTTTCAGTGCCCCTTTCCATTTGCATTCATATAGAAGGGATTCAAACATCCTTCTGATTTACCTCTACTAAACAGAGCCTAAATCTCCTTTGGATTTGATTTTGCACTCTATGGTTCTCGATAAAATAGTTCCCCTTTATCAATATCATTCTGCAGTAATTTTATGGGTTTCTGAAGTTCTTCATCAGTGAGAATGGATGTAAGTGATTTCAGGCAGACATTATGATTTTTCATGAGTTTTCTGTTGCTTAGAAAAAAAAATCTGATTAAATAACTGCAATGTAGATGTTTTTAACATGCTGTCAATTGCTGATTGCTATGCAATAAGACTCTGAAAATTAAAAAGTCAATTGCTTTCATTTTACTGTCTTGTCTGAGCAGTCCTGGTGAATTTGTACACCAGTGTATCTGAAGGAGAATTTGGCCCAGTGATGCAAGATGTCATTAGCATTTCAAAATAGGCAATGTTTTGCAATGTGACAAATAGCCTATAACTCACATAAATTACATACACTTGTACAGACCTGTTTGGTCACACAAAAGACTCATTTTTTCCCTCAGTTCCAAGTGGCTAAATCTGGATGCCTTATCCTCAATCCTGCATGCCTACCATCTCAACATTAATTAATAGTATGTTTCTCAACCCTGTATCTTCTCAGTCTTATAAATTATTCTGACCCTTTCAGTCTGACATTAATTACAGTGCCTCACAATTCACACTGACACACTTTATCTTGGATTCAAACTGTCTCTTAGGGTGATAGCTCCAACCATACATATGAGACCAGTTCATACTGGTCTCTCCCAGCTTTAGTACCTGTAGCCTATCAGCTTCATCATCCTATCTTGTCCACTGCCCATCACTGCTACTTCTGCACTTACCTAGGTTCTCCACTGCTTTTTCAGGCTCTGTGAGAAAACTTCAGACATCATTCACCCCTGTCCACAGCCCTGAACATAAGGCAAAAGGACAAACAGGGTATTTTAGCATTTTAGGGGTACATAGAGAAAGCTTAAAAACACTGAGAGATCTTGCTATAGATTAATGTCTTTTCCTAATGGATTAATACAGAAGTTGGTTTGAGCACTGTACTCATACAAAGATTGGTAATTTTTTTGGCTGCTGGCTATAGTCTAGATTTCTGCTGTATTGGGGAAAATACAAAGTTTCCAAAAGGGACTAATTTAGACATCCTGGGCAGGCTTGCCTAGTCGGGTAAAAGAGCAACAGTGTGGTCAGCTCCTGTGGGAAATTTCCAGCCCGATGGCTCTGCAGCATCTGTATTTTGGCAGTTTCACCAAACGCTCCCGGGAGCGCACAGCTGCCAGCTGGAGGCTGGCACAGCCCTCGGGGGTGATTGCTGCCAGCAAACGCCCTGGAGGCCCCGCTGCTTTCCCCAAAGGCTTCTCCCAGCTACGGGATGCTGGTGCCGAGCAGGGAAGCCACAGCACCGGAGGCAAAACAGCAGGGAGACAGAGAGAGGTGTCGGGAAGGCTGCAGCAGCAGGAGGGCTGCCGAGCTTTGCACTGCGAGAAAGGAAATGATCAGGTGAAGGCAAGGAAAATACCCAACCTCCTTCTAGCTAAGTACAGTGTTCTTCCTCTGTTCGCCCCATCCCCTTTTTAGGATTTTTAGGAAGAAGTAGACCCCTGCCACCCTGTCAAAACCTCCCTCTTCATGGTGAGCACACTCCCAGGAGTCCCCCAGGAGCCCCCCAGCAGGCCTGGAGCTCTGGCTGTGCATTTCAGGCACAGCCATGGTAAGGCTGTCCCAGCCACAGCCAGACCACTCCAAGGATAGCAAAGCCTTTCCTGCTGTCTCAGGAGATGTTTCTGTTCCCTGCAGCTGCGGCAAGAGGTTTAAAGTGGATGTGTTACATCTGTTAGGGAGCCTGGCACCATGCACTGCCACACTGTAGCAAGCAGCAGGACCGGAGGTAGAGAAATGGAGCAATATTGTCTATACAAGAGCTGTTTTCCCCTAAATGTCACAACTGCTGGCCTCCTTGTGACAAGAAAAGAAGCAGAGAGTGGAGCAGTACAGCAGACACAGAAAGAATCCAGGCTTGAGTATAAAAACAAGGGAAGGATTATTTCCAGTCAGAGAGCAAAATCACAGCTTAGCAGAAGGCTCTTGCAAGGGACAGAGTCCCTTTGGGAAGGAAGCCTGCTCAGAATTTTCATTTTAGTTGACAAATCTAATATGATTTTTACAAACATATATGCCAGATCTTTCTCTTACTGTAGCAGGTTATTGTTCTCCCTCTCAGCTTTAAAATCAGAACCCTAAACTCCAGCAGCAAGTCACAAACCTTTTTAAAAATAACCTATTTAAACTCTTCTTTATTTGATTATAAGACCATGAAAATTTCCAGGTGCATTTTCTGAAATTATGCTGCCAAGAACCTGAGAATCTTTGCTGTCACTAGTCAGCTAATGCAGTCACTCAGGACATCTGTATTTCAAGGAAAACTACCAGCATCCCAATTCAAACAAAAATGGCTTGGAGAAGCCTGAGCAAACCAGCAAGAACGTGACGCAGAAGGCTGTAGAAATCATCAACGTGTTTTACTAATTAGATTAGAATTAGCTGAGTTTTAGTAAAGACACATGAACATTTACTGTGTCATGTACTCTGCTGACGTTAACATGATGTTAAATTACTGCAACATACGAATAAAAGCTTTTTCAGTGAGTAATGAAACCAATTTTTTCCTAGTGAACTTTTGAACCTCTATTATTTCAAAACGAATTAACATTGCTGGTAAAGGAAGAGAGAGAGATTTATGTCTGATGGTTTGGAAATTCTTGCTTTGTGAGGCATTCTGAGGACAAAACAATCATGAGAAATCTACCCCCTATCTGCCCAAGCAGTTTGCGTTCCAAAGCCAACCAGGAAACCATCCCAGCCAGTATTCAAACAGATGCCAAGAACAAATATAATTTGTTCAAGAAAATATGTTAATAATTCTTTAATCCTCAATGGATGTATCCATATATAAACAGGCCAACAAACTTATGGCTGGAGATGTCACCAATAAAGACTAGAAAGAATCAAGCTATCAAAAGCTACCCTGATGGTAATCAAGTGACACCTGGGGCTTCTGTAACTTGCTGAAGAATGTCCCTGATATCATTGGATATGATATTAGCCAGTAATTTATAACATATTGAAATACTAAGCATAGTTTTCCCCTTTGTAAAAGGAATAATAAAACTCACTTTCCCACTTTGAAAGGGAATAATGAAAGTTACTTTAAATCTATTAATGAGAATCAGTTTTTTAACAAATAAGTACTAACACCAGTTTTCATCTTTGTTACTCTCTTTCTTGTATCCTAGTTCTCAGTGATAGCTTTTTATCTTCCATATTATCTTCTGCTGAATATGTTGGTAGAGACTGTCTGGTCTGACCACATGCATGACAGGCCAGAGAGCACAACACAACCATCTATGCACCAGGCCCATAGAGTCTGCTTGGGTTGTGGCCAACAAAGATGCCTGGGTTTCACTCTTTAGTTTTACTGCTCTTTCCCTACTCTTTTCTTCTTCTCCAGCAGGCTGAAATAATTCATACCACAAGAGACATAGGAGCCGTGTGACGCATTTCCTCGCCTGTGGGGTCCATCAGCTGAGAGATTGTGTTTGATTTCTTTTTCTTCATTATATAATTTTAAAATATAATAATAAATTGTAGCATAACTTTGAAATTTACCACAGGCCACAAAGAGATGTAGTTCATTTTATCAGAGTGGAGTCTCTCTGCACAGATATTGCAACAAAATACTGTACCTCACAAAATCCATAAACTGGGATTTGACTTAATACATTGGGAATATTGTTTAAATAGTGAATTTATTGACCACCTTTCTAAGACAAATTATGCAGAGAATTCAAATCTTATTTATTCTAGCTTTGCAAAGAGCTTAGGGACTATCTGATAAAAGATGTAAAGAACTGTATATAGTATTGTATATTGATACTATATTTGTTTTGGGTTTATTTTAGATAAATCTTTTTTTTTTAGTGGATTCATATTTACAGATTATAGTAAAATTTCTCCTTCCCTCTCTTCTTACTGTCCTTATTTGCCTTTCCCACTCCTTCACTTATTTTTAAATACCTCCCACATTTCCTGGCCCTCATGCTCCCCCTCCCTCCCACTTCCATCTTTTCCACCTTTTTGCAGTATTTTTGTTTTCTTCATTCTTTCTTTGGACAGCCCATCCAGGATCTATGAAATAATTCCTTCTGTACTGTTCATTATTCCCTGCCTGCATACAGTATCTGAAATACCATAAAAGTCTGCCTGCATCTCTGCTCCCTTCTCAGAGCCTCTCCCTGTCCCTTGTGCCTCAGAATGCTTTCTGCACATGCTGCATACCCTGCAATCTTCTGCTATTATCCCTCCCGCTATTCATTCAAGCTCTTGAAGCCCATCCAGTTTCTGCTCTGTACTCTGGCTCTTTTTGCTGCCAGAAAATGGTTTAGTTCTCATATTTCTGGGCAAGGAAACAATCTCCATTTCCTATCTCACTTCCTAGATACTGTTTCACCATCAAATGCCTCTGTCCTTTATATTCAATCCTTCTTTCTCCCCAGTTCTAGCAGATCTTAAATTTCTGTCTTGCTTTCTGCCATTTAGAAGTTCAAGTATCACAGCATTGTTTATCCTCAGTGTGTCTCTGCCTCATTTATTTGTAACTAATCCAATGTCAAATATAGATAACCAACCTATCCCAAACTCCTCCAGGAGTACACAGTTACTGATAGACAGTTCTTTCTAGAGAAAATATTTACAGGTCCACTTTCATTGTAGAATAAGGAATGACATTTCCTCCTGCCTAGAAATCACTACCTCTCAAAGGTACACTTGAAATTCCTATTCAGTACAGTTTCATGTTCTACAGTGTTTTGAATTTAAGCCACAATAGAGATTTTAATTAGTGTGTGGGCCAGGTTAAAATCCTAAGAGAAGCAGAAGTTATTTTCTCTGAATATCTTGGTTTTCCCCCATTTCCTAATTCATCTGTCAATTCTTGTTTCTGTAAATATCAAAGATCTTTTAGGTGATGAATGCTCTTTTGGTCAGTTCTGCTTAGAAATTTGTACATAATTTTGATCATAATTTATTTCCGGTGTCCCAGGTCTCTAAATCCCAAGGTCAAGCTTCCCTTTTTTCCTTCTAAGAATGCCCACTTTACAGGTGACATATTTAACCTTTGGCTTAGAGGCTTAATTCTCTGCTAGATTTTTCTGAGATAACAAAAGTCATATATGGCCTAGCTCTCTGCTGCTTTTTTGAAGGAATTAATGAGAGCAGTGCTTGCTTCAATTCTCCAATAAAGTAGTAGGATCCCTAGATATAGAATAAAGTTTCATATTCAAGAAAAAAAAAGTGAGCATTTCACTTGGGCTTACAGTTAACTTCTCTACTCTAGACTTCAAAGTGAGACTGTGTTTATGAGATTCAGTAAGTCCTGAGGGCTCTTAGTCTGAAAGTCACTGAAAAAGTCTCTGAAAAGCAAAAAAGTGTGGGATCTTCTCTTCCTCTTGGAACAAAGTTATGATTCATGATCAGCAAGCAGGCTAAAACCAACTTTGAAAAAAAAATCAAAAAGAAAAACAGTGATTATAGTGTCCAGTCATATCATATTAAGGTTCAAGTTGTTAATTCTCAGTCGAAGTAAGTTCTGCATTTTTTTCCTAACAATTGCTGAAGGAGTCTTATTCAAACTGCCTTCATTTTGGAGAGATATTAAGCTCAGCTTCTTAGGAATATGTCTGTAAGAGTAACCAGGGAGAAACCCTCTGCTATTTTTCAGTGCTTCTAATTCAGTGCCAGGATAGACCCTGAAGATGAAACCTGCCCATCACCTGCACTTGTGACTGCCACAGCTGCTGGTTGCTCAGTCTTGCCCCCTTTAACAAGAAGTTTCTTGTAGGTTACAGAAACTGGAAAACTCTTTGAATAAACCCTATCAGAGAATTCCTGTCCTTCAGCCCTTTTGTTTTCATTTGATATACCAACCACCTGGAGAGGGGATTAAGAATGTTACTAGATGGTCTTTAGAGCACACAAAATGAAGCAATCCTCCCCATTGATTTGCCACTTACTCGGTCAGGGGGGCCTCTGTTTTATAGCAGAAAGTGGCTGTACAGCATTAAAGAACATGACCAATTATTTTCATTACTGTCTATATGGCTCATAGAAGGCTGCTGCCAGCTTGTAAATTCTGGATGTGAAACAGTAGTTTTGATTATATTTTATTAATGGAAGAATAGTCTGCTCTTCTTGGAAATAGTTCCTCCTTCCCTCTCCTCCAAGACATACATAAATGATTTCAGTTCTTTTCAGCACAGGGATTTCAAAGTGCCCTTTCAATTAAAAACTGTTTTTACTAGCTTGCATGGTTCTCTGGTTACGGTTTGATTTTTATAGTTCTAATTTTAGGAATATGGTAATCTGAAACTACAAGTGATGGAATACCACTGGTTCTTCCAGCAGCTGAAGATGAAGCACATTCCAGGGTTAAATGGCTCTTGGTTAATACTTGAACTAATTTCATCTATAATTATTCTCAATGCCTGAGAAATGTCTGCATAAGTGGGAAGATTATGGTTTTGTGGTTGTTTGGCATGTCTGAAATCCTTCTCGTTCTATTGT
Source organism: Molothrus aeneus (assembly GCF_037042795.1). Taxonomy (NCBI): domain Eukaryota; kingdom Metazoa; phylum Chordata; class Aves; order Passeriformes; family Icteridae; genus Molothrus; species Molothrus aeneus. The sequence continues at coordinate 36,067,236 of NC_089646.1, read as the reverse complement.
GTTGCATCTGTGTGTCTGCTAAAAAAGATAAAATATAGCTGAAATTCAAAATATAGCTGAAATTCAAAATATATGGCTGGTGCAAACTTTGAGGAGTAAAATTTGTATGGTGTGATTCAAGAGAAAAAAGGTAGCTGGAATTCTTCCAGACATGCCATCCTTGAGCACATTGCCATAGATATTCAAGATCAAACACTTCTCAGTTAGCAATAGCTTTAGGATGGATGCACACATATCCTGCCTCCTCCCACATTGAGCACAGGTATATGGCATTATGCCTGCTCACTTACACAACCCTAAGAGATTAAAGAGACCCTGGAAGAGAGGAAGGAGAGTAAATGATGAAAGTGCATATGGATGATGCATCTTGAAGGTCGCTGTTTACAGAGTGGGTCTATGCACAGACTGCCATGCTCACTACAAGCTACAGGCACAGACAAAAGAAGAAAAGATTTAATCCTTTTGAAACAGAATGACATGGCTTGTTTGACATGCCAGGTGTGACATGATCTTTTATCCCTAGAAATGAAAAGTCTTTTAAAAAACATAAACAGGTTAATATTCTGGTTTTGATGAAAATCTGCTTTAGCATAGGTAGAAACTTTCTGTGAGGAAAAAAAAACCACATCAGTTTCACTTGTTTTATGAAAAGTCTATACCCAGCTTTCTATTTGCTTTAAAAAAGAACAAAATTACCCAAACAACAACAACAAAACTGTAAGGAGGAATAAGGCTGAGAAAGAACTAAGCTAAACTCAGGCTGAGGAAGGCAGAAGAGAATAATAATTTTTGAAATGTTTTGAAACTCTTCATGGGACAAATCAAAACCCACAGCTCCAAGTAAACCTCTGAGCAGTGCAAGAGAAATTACAACCCCTGCTATCAAATCCCAACCTGATCTACTGCAGAATTTCCCTCAACTCATTTCAGTCAGTATAAATAAGCAAGATAACTGAGTCTGTGATTTATATTTCTCCACCTTCCTACTGTTTGGTTTTTTATTAGGTACTTTGGGCAAGCTTTTACATTAAATACTCTAAGAGAAGAGGGCAAACAATAGTTCAGGATTGTTTTCTGGGCATATATATACACACACTCATATATACTGAGCAGAGATAGAGGGTGGATGACACTGAAACAGTGCCAGAAGGGGTGAGATGAGGTAGGTGTGACAGGTAAAACTGGAGCCTCCCTGGCTGCCTATGAACAAGGTCTGCAGACCATGTTTTAAAGATTAATATATATCCTTACCTAGGTGAGAGGAGGAAGATCAAAACAAGACTCCCCAAAACCTGGTTCAGAAATTTAATTAAAACTTTCCCCCTCTAGGGCAGTCAATTGTATTCACTACCAGTTGTATTCTATTTTTATTGTATTTTTATTGTTTTTACATCATATTACATACTACTCTAGGCATTAACAGAGATCATAAGACAGCCTAAATTTATGCTAGAGATTGTACAAAGTCATCTAAGGAAATGCTTTTTGCTTCAAAGAACTTGAATCTACTGTTGGTTATAGATAATAATATTTTAAAAAAAGGTGAGGAAGAGAAAATTATGAACAGAAGTATAACGATCACACAGCAAATGAGCAGCGAGGTCTGACTTTGATGTTGCTTATGCTGGAATAAATCTGGAGAGGGTTGACTTCAGCCAGAAGTCCTAAACTAGTTTAGGAAAAGCCACAAATGTATTTTTCATCATAAAGAGAGAAAAAGAGAAGTTTAAAAATAACACAGGGTTGAGAAATAAGATGTTGCCACTTGTTCAGGAAGCGTTTGACAGCATTTATAGCACACCAATGCCCTTTCTCTGAAGTGAACCTGGATGAGCCCAGGAGGGACTTCATATAAGCAAAACCATTGGAAAACAATTAATTTGGTGGAAAAGCAGCATGTTGACAGTGCTTCAGGCTGGGATGAAAAGGGGAAAACAAATATATTAGTACAAAAACATACAATAGAAATTATGATGGTGGGCCACTAAAGACACAACTCAGCAGGGTTAGAGTCTTCCTCATTTTGCTCCCCACACTCCCTACTTGGTGCTCCCCAGCAAGCATTCCCACAGGTCTGCCTGCTGCTGGAGAAACCTGAAAGATGCTGGAAGGACACACAGGAGGGTAAGCCAAGCAAGGGCCACACATCCCCTCCTCCCTGGCAGCCAGTGCTCAGTCAGCAGCTCTTGTCCACAAGGACCTTTCCAGGAGAGGACAGGAAAAACACAATTTCTTATAGGTGTCCCCTACAGCCAGGAACTGAGATTGTCAGTGTGAGTGAGTGACTGACTGCAGGAAAAGCTCTTCTCTGGACTAAGTTGCTATTTCTTAGGGTCATACAGAGAGCCACACAAGCCACAAAAATATCTTTCAGCTGCTACAGGGAAAGAAGTTACTTGGTGGACTAAGTAAAGACCTCAAAGAAATGCAAGGCACTTCTTTTTGTCTGAGTTTCCCTTTTGGGCTTTGGTTTTCTTCACTTTTAATGTGATGACAATATCATGGGAGAAACATGGCGAGTCTTTACACAACAACCAACCAAGTGCAGACCTGATCAGCAAGATAAAGCTGAAATAATGGACTGCATGAAAAAAGCTTTTAAGTGGAATGATATTTCCACCCCCATATTGCCCAGAGATAAAATGAATACACAGCAAAATGAAAGTGAAAGGCTTTAGGACAGGTAAAAAGGGTAATTCTAAAATTTAATCATCCCTCTTGAACCAGAGGAATATTAATTCTCATTTTTGTATGCTGCTTAAGTGAGAATCAACAAATCAGGCATATTGTTTCTGTCATTTTAATTTTTTGTGCTGCAGCTAGAAGAAGAAATCAATAGACACTAAAAAGGTACATCTCCAGAGAAGGCTAATCAACCTATTATTGACTTGCCTACAGTTATTTTTTGAACAGAAAATATCAAGAGAGTTTTCAATACTCTGATATCTTGATTGAACACAAAGCCTTGGCAACATGTAGAAGAGCCATCACAGTGGCAGAAAGACAACAGGAAACAGATTTCACTGAGCAGAGGTCACAGCTAGAATACAATATTTCACTGCTAAGGACTCTCTAGGCATTTGAAAAAAATATAGAATTTGCATTATATTTGCATTTTATTTTTCCTTTAAACATAACCAAAATAATAAGCAAATTTACTTTGGAATACATAAATGCATATTTGCATGTTTGCTTTCAGTAATATAAATGCTTGTCCAAAGTTAGATATTCAGTCACCTCAACTTTCTTGCATCTAAATCTTTCTAGTAGGAAACTATTCATCAGTGTCTACATCCAGAGTGGACAAACCCTGAAAAGGTACAAGTAATGCAAGAGCCCCCTCACACTCTACAAGTCCCAGGACAATGTGTTACATATCACATAACATTCTTTAGTTTTTCTGCAGAGCAATGATTCCATCTGCAGTGCATCTGCTCTCTGTCTGCTGCAATAGCTCACCTCATTCACTCAGAGGATATTTTCTAACACAGAGCTGGTCTCACATCTCAGTTTAAGAACAAATAGCCCTTTTCAAAACAAATATCTGGCCAAACTCTTGTAATAATTGCAAATGTTATCCCGTAATTTAAAGGAAATATCTTTACTGAAAAAGGTTGTTCCTATTCATATGCCAAGAAGTTTTTGATTTGGTTATTTTCCTGCTACAGAAATAAATTCACATTTTGTACTCACTTATATTTCAATTAAAGAATTATTGGAACATGTAGAATTTGCTTCCTAAATTAAATAGGTTTTTTTTGCCATCAGTGTAACCTAACAGATTAAAATCTTTAAAAATCTCAGGTCAAACTTGATTTTCTGACACACTCAAGTTTATTGCTCAGAGAGGAGCATATCTTAATACAGCATTTGAGTTTCTTTTTTCTCTACAGATCAGAACAGTAAGGTGGCTTACAGAATTAATCCTCAGGATCAGATAATTCAAGTCACTGCTTATTGATTTAATAAATGAGGGGTTTATTTGATTTTGAAAATGTTATTTGTAATTGCTAATCATGTTTTTACCTGCATCCATTAGTATTTTTATAGTGCAAAAGACAGTGCATGGAAGTCATCTTTAACACAATAAAGAGCTGCATCATCTACCACCTATACCTCTAATCTCTCATCACGCACAGCACTGAAATTCCAAGTAATCCAGTATTTCCAACTGCATTCATAAACTGAAGTGGTAAAAATTCTTTCATGGCATATTAAGTGTAGTAGCCTAGATATCTGGAGGAAAGCCTGTTTTAAAAACCATTGAAAGTTGGAAATTGGTACCTATTCTCAGCCTTCAGACAGGTGTCAATCTTCCACAAACACTCATGTATATCTATAGTGGAAGAGAGTGGATGCAAGAATGTGACCTTCCAGTGCTGTGCAGGCTGTCACCGCAGCAAAGTTGTTCTCTCTGACTCAACAGATATCTCCTGCTGTGCAAAACACAAGTTACTGAGATATTCCCCAAAGCTGTTATTTTAAGGTCTGTTCATTTTATGAAGCTTTCTGATACCCATTAATAAATAAATTTTAAAATAAGCAGGGTTTTCAAAATCGTTTAAATTACATAGGGTTTATAAGACTCTAAATCAAATTTTGCCTAGACTTTTCTTCATACAGAATCAGTTATGATGCTTTAAAGAAAGAGCAAATGAAAGAAATCTGTTCTTTCATAGTTTAAGTTCCAGTCCTCCGTGTGAAATTCAGAATAAAATGTGCTCCCAAGGGGCTCACAGAAAAGGAGTTTATAGCAAACCCCAGGGGTTTATAGGAAAACCCCTTTGGAAGGCAATTACTTAAAACTTCCTTTCCCGAACAAAGCCATGCTAGCTGACAACATTAACATAATTCAGAATTTCACATCCTGGTGGATATATTAGCTGATGGTATTTGAGTTGCTTTGAAAGGCTGCCTGAGCCTACAGATGCTGCCTTGAAGCACCAACAGCAGCTTTGTCAGGTGGCAATAATTCCACTGCTGCTGCATTCAAGAGTAGTTATCTCGCTGTTAAGGCTGCTCCATTCTCCATCTCGATGCCTGAGATTTTCTCATTCAGAATACTTGAATCAAAGCCCTTATCTCCCTCCTTCCTCACATTCAAATAAAGCACTATTCCTGCACAATCTGCATCTTTCTGATGTAAAAAGAAAAAAAATCATGACTAATTGACTGATTCTTATGGTAGTACAGCTTTTTCAAACATAATTTCCTACAGTAGTTATGGACAGTATCATTTTCACAAGGAAATGGGATGCTCCAAGAGCTAAATCTAGTGGTTTGCTCCATCTACCCATGTAATCACTTTAGTGGTTTTCTTCATGTTTCTGTGATTCACCTGCATTTCTGACATCAGTTTCAAAGAATATGATCGTATTGGGCTTATGAGTCCAAAGGTTGAATGAATTTTAAGTACAGAAAATGCTGGTTTCACATGTTCTTTTCTTTAACTTGGCAACCCTAAATATGATTCAGAGTTTAAGTTTACAAATCATTAATAGTTTGCTTCTTATTTTGACAATCCCAGTAATCTGCAAGATTGGCAGTCAGGGTATTTAACATTTGTACAGCTCAATTGTACACCTCTGCAAACTACTTAAATTCATGTCCAATAAAGTGTAGCCTGTGGCAAACCAGAATGTGCTTAATTTGCAGCCAGAATTTCCTCAAAGAGTTATCAGCAATCTAAGCTGTAAATACACATTATAATTTCAGCAGAAAGCATTGTTATTCATGTAGTACTGGAAACTCAAAGAACCACCTGCCCACATAAGTTGGCAAGCAGAGGACTAGGGAAAAGCTGACCTTGTAGCCAAAAGTGTTTATTGCCTTGATCTGGATCTGTTTATTGCCTGGCCACAGACCATTTATCTGGGCCACAATCCTGATCCTGTGGGTTGAGGTTGTCCCTGTGTCCCAGCAAAGATATGGCTGGTGATGGGGACTGCAGGCTGACTGTAGCTGCCCCCCTGCCTGTACTGCTGGCTCCACAAGGAGACCAGGGCCCCACTCCTGGTGCTTCAATCCCCAAGGAACAGCCTTCCCCAACAGGTGTGAAGAGTGACTGACAGGTTTGAAATGGAGAAGAGAAAATGGAGAAGAAGGTCCTGGCCCTAATATAACCCAGACAGTGCTGACAGGATGCAAAGAACAGAAGAATCCAGATGCATAAGAAGAAGAGGGGCTGATCAAATCTCACTTACCCACAGTTTTCTAATCTGGAGTAGGCAGAGGTTAATTTGATGTGCCGTTGAGCTGACAATCAGTTTGCAACTCAGGTGACACAGTAGGTCACTCCATCCCTGTTTTTGCTTTCAAGTGGTGCAGCAAGGTGGAACTGCTATTCATCCTTACAGAGGAGTATCTATATCAAGCTTCTCAAGAGATTCCCTTGCCATCTTCCTTTTAAAAACCAGCTGGTGGGTGGACTGAAAATCTTCCTCTAATTTTCTAGACAGACTGCTGAACAGCAGCAGTGTGCTGCTGGTATGCAACAAATGGAGTTGGATTATTTTTGCAGCCTGTCTTAACAAATCCATACCTGTTTTGCTTTAGGAGCCCAGCCATTTCCCTGCTACCAACTTGGACTCATTTGCTCATCCCTGCTTCATGTATTTTCTTTCCTGTATTTTAATGTACTACCTTATGAATCTCTGTCCTTTTATTTTCAAAATGCAGATAAAATGCATTTTGAAAATAAAAGGACAGAGATTGCAGCCTGACTCTTTCATTGTCAAGTTGGAGCTGGGTAACAGTCTTCTAGTCATTCTATGATAGTATCTTTAGGACTTCTCAAATAATTTAATCAAACTCCATATTTCATCTATGTCCAGCCAGGTTTACTTGGTTGGTTTTTCTTTGCAGGTTAATATATGCATAAAGCAGTTTATTACATTGACATGCTATGCAGTGCTGAAGACAGCATGTTTGCCATCACTGAAATTCATTCTGGAGGTGCAGTCTGCTTGTAAATGTTTACTTGTGGATGAAAATACCCCCTGTGTCCTTAGGGAGGTTTCTGGCAATAACTTTTTGACATGAGAAGCTTATGACCAGCTCTGCCCAATGCTAACAGCTCATACAGAAAAACCAAGGCCTTTTCTGCCTACGGATGTCTGCCAAAGCCTGCTACCCTGCTGTGCCTACAGGCTTCCACTTTTTAGTTTCGACTACTACGATTCACAAGTGCTGCACTCCAGATTTCACACTTCTGGGAGATAAGGCAAACACATGCCCTCTTCACCTTTGCCTAGTCTCACCTTCAAAAATAAGGCTCAAATTTCTCCCATTTACCCTCTGCCGATCCTGACTTTTCTTTCCAAGATAAGGCGGCTGTTGCAGCTGCAGCAGCGACTGGTGCACTCGACTCCTACTTATAATTAACAAAGCACTTTCTATTTGCTTGGAGAATGACAGCCTGCTCGGGTTATGCTGCCCTGCTCTCCAAGAGTCCTGGGAAGGGTTATTCTCTGCTGTATCATCCAGACTGTGCATGGTTTGGAACTGCCTACAAGATTCATTTTCTTGTCTGATGGAAATGTCTCTCCCTGTGGCATCCCTGTCACAATCTGGGCTTTTTTAATAGGATCTCTGTACCCCATCCATAGCTACAAAATGGGTCTTCTGCCTTAGATCAGTCACAAGAATTGTTCTCTCTCATACTGATTTATATCCACTCATTAGCATCATTTCTTAATATGTGTTGTTCTTCTGTCCCAGAGTTCAATTAAAACCATTGAATAAATAGAAATATATTTCACTCAGTGTGTGGTTTTTTAATTGATTTTTGCCTTTTTTATTTCTGAAACAAATTATTAAAACAACTCTTTCAGGGAACACGATCTGCAGAAACACTATTGCTTTCAGTAAAAGACAAGCACCAGGATGCAAGGCTTGTCAGCCTGTGTAACCTAGGTGTAGTCAAATATTTTCTTGCCCAAAGCAGAAGGTGTTCTATAGAGCAATAGAGCTGATTTTGGACACGCAACTTTAGCTCTTGGGTGTAGCTTACTTGACTAAAATCAAGATAACCTCTGAATATATATATTGGCTGATATATATTTTGTACAAAAAACCTCAACAAACATCCCAGAAATTCTGTAGTGAAAATCTAGTTAGTCGTACATCACATTCAAAATTTTACTATGAGAATTACACAAGCATCGTGTCTTTACTCTAGGTTACTTACCACTCCTTTTAAATGCCTTTTCTGCTATTCTCCCATTTTCTTTTGTCTCTAACCATATTTTACTGCCAAATAATGAGCATTTAGTCTGTGTAAGTGAATAATAAGGACACTAAGTGTAATTAAAATCCTTCTAAGCAAAATTATTATTAGTCAATTAATAGAAACATACAAAAAATTGTTCCTTTATTTTAATCTGTTGACAGTGCAACTGCTGCTTCCAGTGGTCTTTCTGTATGCATTAACTCCTCTAGTCAGCAGTATTACATCAATAAATGCATATACCTGTCATGCCCTGATTGAATAACAAAACTAAACACCTGATTATTATCCAAAACCTTTTATCTCACTTAATCTAAATTTTATATTTCAATAGTTTGAACTTCAGATAGCTACAGTTAAAGCAAGAGACTTTTGAAATTATAGGAAATATTAAATATTGAATACTTAGGGAAAAGAATATATGACATTTGTATGTTGCAACAACTTCCCCAGATCAAGGTAGAATTTGTTCAGTAAGTTGTAAACACTTTTAGAGGGAGAATATGAAATAGTTAAAGTAGATAGTACACTGCAAGATAAAACCATCTGATTTTACTTTTTCTAGTAATTAGCATATCGAAGACAGAAACTCAGCTGGGATTTCCGTTTACTGCCATCAGAGAAATCATCATATAAATAACTGAAACAATGTTATTTTTAAAGGATACATAAAACAATAGTTGAAAATACTGAAAAATAACTTGCAATATGAAAAAACTCATTACTATACAATAGTGAAATGCAAGAAAGAACGGGCATTGTTTTCAATAAAAAGAGGAATGGGAAGTATATAGTTTCCAGAATTTACCATGTCAGGTTTACTTGCTTTCATTCCAGTTAACTCTTCTCACAGAGATTTTCTGATTAAAAAAATCTTCATTAATAGCACAACAAATTGTATTTAAAATTAACACAGAAACTATGGTTTATGCTTTGAGCCAAAAAAAAAAAAAAAAAAAAAAGTAGCCCCCAGAATGCTCTTCAGTACTTCAAAAAGCACTGGTATGTGGTCAGTGCAGTGTCTGCTTTTCAGCATTGATCATCTATTCACTTTGAAAACAAGGATTACTTTTTTTAGACTTTTAAGCACATGGAAACACCACCTGGAGTAAAACAGAATTTATGAGCAAACCTTATGAAACCTTTGAAGTCTTTGGGCTCTCTCTTGCATTTGAAAATATTGGTGCTATGCATGCATTGCAAGTGTGTTGCCAGCTGTCAGAGACACCCGACACGCGGCATGCTGCGATCTGCGCACTTTGTACACGTGGCCTGAGAGAGGGGTGAAGGAAAGCGGTGGAGAAACACAATGAGACAGGATCAGGTTTTAAGCTTTTGGCTTAGGGCAACATGTTTACACACCAAAACTACACAATATTACTCTACAGAAGTCAGGAAAATATGAGTAGCTTGAGCCACCTCTGGTCCTCACCTTCTAAGAGTTTATTCCCTCACAGAACAGCAGGATAAGCTGTAGCAGTCAGTCTGTCTATAAAGGGTGCATGTGAGGAACTGATAACACAGCTCCACTGGAAAAGAATTTGCAACCCAACCACCTCACATTCTTCTCATATTGATATAACTACATGTTGATCAAGCCTTAACAGGGGCAGCAATTTGCCAGGGCTGAGAGTGTCCCTGCGGATATCAGAGAAAGGAAAAAAACCCTCATGGGAGAAAATACTGAAAATATATCAAAAATCATCAAAACTGACTAAAGTCTTAATAGCTAATACATAAAATAAGCCAGTAGTTTAAATGAAGGCAGATAATAGTTGAGAAATGAAACATGAAGTCTTTTTTTTAATTCAGGAAGTGCTCAAAACTGATTGGGGAATTGGAGTGTGTATTTTTTATGGTTTAGTGATGAAAATGATGATACAAATGAAACCACTGAGCAAGAAAGTTCATTTCAGGCTAATGCACAGAGCTAGAAAAACTCAGGGCTCTATTATCTTATAAAAGTAATAATGGCATTCATCTCCACCTGATGTAGCACGCTTTTCTGGTTGAACAGCCTTACACATTATGAGCATAGCCATAGTTTTTCAATAGGGGAGGCATTATTCACAAATTTAAACATAATTGAAAAAAATCATTTTGCCAAAGACTTGCTTTTCAAAGCTTGCAAGAAGAAGAATGTCATTAATTAGAAATAGAGAACTGCCCATCCTGCCTCCAGAGATCAATGTTTGTCACTCAAGGTATGTCCCTGTCACACTTCTGTTCACTCACTAGGGAGAAGGTATTATAGACAGGAAAATGCAATTACCTTTTTTAAAAGAACTCTTTGTTCACTGCTAACCACAACTAAATGAAAGATAGAGTGTAAAACTTCATTTTTGCTGATCCAAACAGCATTATAAAAAGGCAGCTGGAGAGAAGGTCAGGGCAAGATCTATCTTCACCTGCACAGCCCTCATTGCCCTGTGCATGTCCCAGCTCACTGTGACAGCATAACTGCAAAAATCCCTTTCCTCCTCTGGCTACATTGTGGCCACATCAATCTCCAAATGCATTTAAAGCAGACTATTCACGTCAGTAGAAATGTTTGGTTGTCACAGAAGGGAATTTGTCTCAAAGGCAACATGCACTCCTCCAAGCGTGTGGTGCCCGGGTAGCCTCCCAGCCACTCACACAGGCTCCAAGAAACAGAGGTGGCTGTGCTCATGCACAAAGATCCCATTTCAGACGTCCCCTGTTGTCCTTGCCATCCTAAAACATTTTTTTAACCCCTATCTTTTTCCATTCCAAGTGACCAAAAAAAAAAAAAAGTGAAGACAGTGTTGTTGTAACATGATGCTGAGGGCATGTGCTGCGCACCGTGAGGGCGCGTAGGGGTTGAGATGGGACAGCAATGGAGGGCTAAGGAGAGGGCAAAGAGCCAAATTTAGTGCAGTCTCTACTGCCACCTAGGACAGTAACTGAGGTGAAGCCTACAGGCACACCCGAGTTCTCCCCCACGGGGAACCAACGACTCCTTTCATCCAAGAGAGAATCTGGGTATGAAGCAACGTGTGAGCACTGTGCACAACTGACACAGAGCCAGGAATGAAGCAGAAAACTACAGCAGATACACCCTACTGTAGCCCCCACAAATCCACAGTGCAGGGACAAGCTTGGTGTCATCCTATCCCATCTGTCACCTAGCAGAAGTAGACAGTAAACTAATGGAAAATGTAGTTGGAAAAACTCAAACCAAAGCAAGATAAATACGGTAAAGACAGAATTAATTACTCATGCAAAATTATATATTCATTATAACTGTATCTGGTTTGACATTATTGAGCTCCTTCTAAGGAGCAATGGGAGCGATGTGGATGTGTAATGTGGAGCGATGGACACAGGCTAACAGTTTGTGACAGAATGAAGATAAATACCCACCACTGAAGCAGTCCTGGAAAACAAATACCTAACTATGTAGGTTTGCATCTGTCTTTTATAAAATATTATTAGCTATGTCTGACACTAAATAATCTAAGAATCCCACCACAGTCTGAGAAAACTTCTAATCTATCACTATTCAAAACAAGGACATGCTGTTTTTCTCTGAAAATTCCCTCTGCTGATATGCTAATCATATTATTGCTGATATAGAGAGGTGAGAGGGTGGAGTAACCTAATACAGTGAGAGAAACATGAACCAGGGAGTATAAAACAAGGCACAGACATGCATTCTCATAAACCTTGCTTCACATTCAATATAACTGCTCCATTTTACTGACAGTTTAAATCACAATGACAATGAAACTGAAGATTCTATTGACTTTAATATAACTATCCAGCACTTTCTTAATTTCTTCCAGCAGCTTGAATATACTCAGAGTAATAAATAAAAATGTGTGTTACAGTTTATGGTTGCTGAGCTGATGTAACATTGCAGATAATGGGGTTTTTTGTAAAAATAAGGCTTTTTTCCAACCTTCAAACAAATTTTCAATTAGGTTGGATTACTAGAGGTCAGAAAAGACAAACATTTTGTAATATCTTTCAAATATCTAATCGTTTTCCAAAACAATTCAAAGAATTGTTCAGAAGACATCTCCTTGTGTGTCTTCTAGTCTTCACTTGAGCAGTAATAGCCTCTTATCAAGGATGGAATGCAACAACATGTCCCCAAATATTGCCAAGATATTCCTTCTCTACAGCATTGCATAAAGCATAAAGCTCAGGAGAAAATTATTTCGGTAGTAAACTAGTTCTCTTTCAAATGAAAGTGTGTTACAACTCAATTTTCTACATAATGACCCTTCTCTCCAGGAACGTTCATTGATGAACTCGCAGCTTGTTGCACATCAAGGGCACTCATACACCCCTGCTTCTGTCCAAGCATCTGCACTTGGTACCACATTTACTCCAAAAATCTCCCCCCACTAGCTTGCTTTTGGTGAAAGCAACCCATTCTGTTTTTCCTGGTGTGGCTTTAGCTAGATTGGCTGATAACCAGATGGTCTTTGTCTTGCAAACAGCAGGCCATCAATTCGGGAGCTACAGACTCTAAGCTAGGTATGGCGGTGATTGCTAAACATCCTGAAAGTCTTACTAGGATATGAGCCAGCTTTATCTGCATGTGTGAAACCACAGACGATCACTCGTTGCTTGAATAAGAGAATTCAGCCTTTTGTAAATCTTTTCTCCAAAAACATCAGATTTAGGAGTGCGAGCCCAATGTTAAAAAAAAAACCCAAACCAAGAACCTTGTGTCTTTAAAGCTACTCCACAGTGTAATGTCAGGCCTCAAGTGCACATCCACACTATAATCTCTTTCCATTCATCCCCTACCCAGGAGTCTGCCTACCACTCTTCGATGTCAGCTTCCATACAGTGGAGTTGTGTAACTTTGAATCAGACTGCTTCTAAAAGAATAGTGTGATAAAGAGCTGTGAGATATGTTATCTGGGGCTCTGCCCTTGACTCAGAGGTTGTATTTGAGCTCAGGGCCCTGCTATCAGTCCTTTCCTGTGCTGCATTATGAATATGGCTGTGCCCGGTTATTTTCTTTGCTAATCCTGTGATTGCTTTCTGATTTGAATTTGCGGCTTGGCCTCAGACCTGTCTCGCCATTACGACTGCCTCTGTGTAATTTGGTACTTTGTCATTCAACAAGCAGTGGAATCAGTGAGTCCTGGTCTATTATGGATCCTCATATGCTACAATTACTCTTCTCCACCTAGTCCATACTTCACTCAGAAAGCAGCAGAGCTGCCCGTGCTGTGTCTACAAGAAGTCACTTGTAGTTAAAGTCTGAGCTCCCAACACACATTACTTCCCCATCCCCACCATGCCTCCAAATCTCTGATGGTGTGTAGTTTTCTGAGCTTCTTTCTCTGCTGAAATGAGTAAATGGAAAGTCATGACCAAAGCAGATGGACCTGTGATAGAGGCCATTTAAACTCTGGACATTTACTGAAGAAATCCATTATTACAAAAACTTAACTTGTCAATGGTAAATGAGCAACAAAGTCTATAGTGTAGACTGTCAGCTTCTCAAGTAAGAACCTAGATGGCATCAGCTGGTACCAACTCATGCTTGTTTTGTCAAGCAAGAAAAACTATTGGAGCAGTTGGAACATCCCGCCCTCACTACTGATGGAGAATTTATAATCAGTGTTATGACAACTCACTGGTGTGCATCATGAACAAAGTGTATTGATTTTGTCTCTAATTCCTCCAGAATGATACATTTATGAGTTATTTGTTTGTCTTGCAGGAAACTTCAGTCCAGCTCAAAGCATAGCAGAGACAAATTAAATTTGTTATGATTATTGTCTGTTTTGCTGTCAGGATGCCATGTAATTTCTGCTCTAAAACACAGACTAAACAAGCACCTTTATATTACTCTTCTGAAACAGCAGCAAAGACTTCCCCAACTTGTTCAAATGCTTCCATAGTAGAAGACAGTACTTCTGTGTGTTCAGAGTATTCAGGGAAGATAAAAATTAGCAAAACAAAAAGTCAAACATCACATTTTTAATCTCTTGGTTTGTCTTCTATGACATATATAAAGAAAATAACACTACTTCACACTTCTCTAAGTCTTTTCAGTGTTAACTGTACAATAACAGGCAAAGGAACATGATCCAATGGATCTGAATTCATGGCCAAAAGATGGGGTGTCACTTTTAGTGACAAGTCAGTATTTCCTCTCATGGATGAAACACTTTTTCCTTGGCTTCTATAATTCTTCTTGAAGAACCCATAATGATTGACCTCAAGTATTTGGGTAAATGTGACTACTATCTCCAGCTATTTCTACCTCATTCAGGAAAGGTAAAGTAGCACATCATTTTAAACTCTGGTCACTTATAACTATGATTTTCACTAATGCAAAATGAAGCTGCACTACGTTTGTTCAGGACATTTTAGATTTCATGCTTTCAACAGTTTTACTGATGGAACATAGTTTGGAATGAAGTTTTCATATTATGACAGAAGAATTAAGGAAGACTGAATTACTTGTAATCAGCTTAGTGATGGGGCTTGCATAATTATAGCAGTCTATGCTGAACCTGGTCCAGTTCTAGTGGAGAAAGTATGTTCCCCTGAAAGGACAATTTTATCTGAAGTGGCATTTGAAATTTCAATTCTACTAAGCTGATATATTGCAATGTCCTGTAAATGTTCTCCTTGTTTCACAACTCATCGGCTAACACTGGATTTCAGGCTGCTTACTAAAACCACTAATCATTACTTCATTTTAAAATATTCAAATATATGGCATATATTTTAAACACCAAAGTGATCCAATGAGCATCATTTCAGGGCTGTGAGGGCTTTATTAATTTTGAAAAACACAATGCAAATCAAGATTTTAAAACAATTTTGCACCTTGAACACTTGCATTAAGCCTGTGTAGACATGGTTGTCTTGCAATCATCACAATTTTATTTAGCATCTCTAGATCTAACTAAGGTCAACATTTTCTTTATTCCTTGTAAAAAATTGTGAAAATACCGACTAAAAAGATATTATTTGTTTAATAGAAACCTTCAGAACAGATCTTTAACTGCTGACAATGCCTCATTCCTACAGAAATTGACAGCTGACAGAGTATATTGCCTGGTTATCACATGAAGTCAAATTCTAACTCTGAATAATGCTTCACACAGCTGTAACTGCTCTCTGAACTACCTCATGTAATTGATTAAACCTGAATCACTGTTATGGGAATGTTTTACAATGTGGAAGCATTTCTGCTTGTTCAGTGTAGCCAACAAACTTACCCCCTGTAGGAGTATAACAGGTCAGGGATGCCAGCAGTATGAGTCAAAAATCACATTTGCAAAGAGGCAGCCAAGCACAGGATTTGTTTCCTCAGGTGGTTTATGAGATTCAGTCTCGATAAAGTGACAACCTCCAAAAAGATTGATTTGAACAGAACACCGGCACACATCTCCAACATTAAATCTATAAACTCACAGCCACTTTCTGAATGCAGCAGAAGTAAAACCAGCATCACTCGTTCATAGCACGCTGTACTCAGTCCAGGGACAAGTAACTTCCCACTTCTACTCTTCATGCAGCCTTAATTAAAGTGTCCAAACAGCTTTAGGAGGGTGTGAGCGAGGGCTGCTCCAGGCGAACAGTGCAGGCTGCCTGGGCTTCCACAGCCTCGCTGCGCTGGAAACTTCTCGCGCATTGGGAACTTGCCGCCCTCCGGCTGCTTCCAGTGCCCACAGCCAGCCAAGGTCTTTTTTTTTCTGTCTCAGGCTATCTGAAGGGCACCCTCTTCTGTCCAGCACCCAAACTGCAGCAGCACAGTGATTTCCCCAGATGTTTCCTGATTCTACGAAGGAAAATTGCAGTACTGAGGTTCTTCTGTAAGATTAGTAAATGCCATGACCCAGCCTGCTCCATTATGGATGGAAGACTGTTCTGCATATGTTAATGAAGACAACAGGTGTAAAGGAAAACGAAAATATTACAGGAAAAGCAGGAAAATTTACAAAGGGTAGAATTAATGGATAGAACTAATTTTCCAGTGGAAATACAGACAGCTGAATTATAAGGACTACAATGAATGTTATTTGAATTCTCTGATGAGCTGTCCTTGTGGACTAAATGCAAGAAGTTTACTGAGTTTTGGAGGGAGTAGGAGGAGGGGTGTGTTTCAAACGCCAAGCTTTCAATAGAGAAGTGCAAGACTAGGAATTGCCATGCCTACTTCCAAACCAGGTTATTTTGCTTAGTTTTGTCAAAATTTTAGAGAGGAATTGTCTGTCCCAGGTCACACCCATTCCCACAGGTATGTATTTATTTAATTGAAACAAACAAAATGTTTCATTTAAGTTACTTTATTTTCAGGTGATTTTGAAGTGGCTATCCTAAGGAAACAAGGCTTCTGTGGCCACCCTGTATCTCCACTGACTCCTGATAATGATGGAAACCATTGGTCCATTTCAGACCAATCTGGCAGATGGACAGAGATCTCAGACATAGTAAATTCTGGCAAATTTTCTGACAATCAGCAGCTGGACAGAAGAGCCTAATAAAAAGGGGCACCTTAATTAGTGCCCCCACTCAGCATGAGTCCAGATTCTGGTTAGATCACAATCAGTCAAGCCAAGCATCATCCCACATCCCCAGGGACTGCAAAGGAAGAGCAGAGAGAATGGAGGGGAGGTGAGAGGAGATGTGGAGGAGGAGGAGGTGCATGACCAAACCAAACGGATGTGAAATACAAATCACCAGGAAAGGAGATTCCATTAGGTCAGCTAACAGATGAACTTATTTTCTCACTCCCTTATGCCTCATAGTGGTTTAGAGTAATGTTGTTTGGATTGACTTTGGCAGCAGGTAACTAGAAGATCAAAATGCTATCTGTCCATCTGTTGTGTCAATTACTGTAATTTCTTCCCCTATGTGTTGTTTATATCATGTTTAGATGTTATTTAGAGATTTTTTTATCAATAAACATGGCAATAACTACCAGGGCATACAGATCTTTGACAATGTGAAGAGGGGAAATAAAGCTAAAATTATGTGTTTGGTAATGCTTAGTGAATTAAGAGATGGCTCTTCTAAACATAGGGGTTTTAGGAATTGCTTGAGTGCTGTATAACACCCGCTAGGATAAAAAAAATATTTGGTTTTTATCAACTTTGGTATTTTTCAGCTTTTAGGAGAGAATAAACCTAGAGAGCATTAGTTAAATATTTTTCACTGATCAGGTCATGCCAGTTTCAAATTTTTTCTTGGAAAACAAGGTGACCTTTAACTTCATATTACATATGGTGCACCAAAGCAGGCATGGTCATAGAAAAAGAATTTTACAGACTTTACAAATTCAGGATTTCATAACGTATTTCTAGATAATAAGAAACATGCTGCCTGTATTAAAAGAGATGCACTGACATGCAATTGCATAACCAAGCACTGACCTGACTGAATTTTTATCATACTTCAT
The DNA here is from genome assembly GCF_037042795.1 of Molothrus aeneus. Taxonomy (NCBI): domain Eukaryota; kingdom Metazoa; phylum Chordata; class Aves; order Passeriformes; family Icteridae; genus Molothrus; species Molothrus aeneus. Next base: position 36,049,603 of record NC_089646.1, on the reverse strand, counting down.
TGCTACATCCTTTGTTATTTTCGATCCGATCTAAAATATCATACTTCTTTGATGGGGTATGAAACAGGCTATATCTCTTTTAATCCTGCAGTTCTTCATTTCATTACAATCATATGGTTAAATTCAGATTTCTTGGGACAATAAAGAAAAGTTCCCTATGTTTTCCACAATTACAAGAATTGTTTCCTTCAGAGTAGTAGTTTAAAATAGTTTTTCTTCAGACTAGTAGTTAAAAATAAATATTTTAAAATAATTTCAGAATCAGTAATTCTACCTTTATGTTATAAAGAAAATTTATACAATGCAGAAATGTTCTTTCTAAATTTAAAGATGGGAATTGGTAAAAATGTGTATTACAGCTAAAGAAGTACCAAGATAAAGGCTCATCGCTGCCAGAGCTTATACACACCTACCAGCCTCGGATGAACTTAAATGATGCACTAAACTGTGCGTTTAGCACCTGAGGGGTGCTAAACAAGGTGAATGTTCCTCCCTTTGTGCTTCTGCATACACGGGGTACTGAACCCAGAAACACACCAGGAGACAGACCTGGAAAATTTGGATGTTTATGAACAGAATAATAAAATGGAATTAAATGTTGCAGTGCAAATGCTCTGTCATGTTGCTGGGAAGCAACAAAAAAAATCTTCACAATGAGCTGGAAATACAAAAAAAAACAAAACAAAACAAAACAAAACAAAAAAAAAAAAAAAGACAGTCACAGGAAACTGTTAGCCACTCAAACTATGAGGCAAAATGTGCATAGCTGTGAAAAGGGCAAATATCACAAAGAATGTAAAAGATACGTGTTTCTGGTAAATATCTGAGTACTGCCATTTTAAAAATTATTAATTCTTATATAAAATGCTGTGTTCCCTCTGTGCACTCTTCAGGAGAGATTAATTCACATTGGACCACAACTACTTGGATGACAAAAGAGAGCGCAGAGCCTCCCTTTGAAACGTAACTGAAAGAGTGCTGTTTACCTTAGTCTGCAAAAATAAGGGAAAGTGACCATAAAAAATCAGATGGTAAATGACAGTTTGGAGAAAGAAACCAAACCTAAAGGACAGTGGTTTTTATATGAAATGTAAGATGGTATAAATGGATTATGAGCACATTTAACCTAGCAATCAGAAAAATACTTTTAATCTTGGAGGCTCTGAACAGCTTTTCATTGGGAGTAATGGCAACAAAAAACTCAATAATTTCAAGATAAGAAGAATAAATCTGCAAATCACAGGATAATATATGTGGTGTGACCTGCATTAGGCATAGACTAATGTCAGGTCTATGTACATATTGTGTGGAAAATCACTCTATGAAAAGCCAGTGTCTGCAAAGGAGACAGGAGTCCTGCAACTTTATTTGAATAAAGGGAGAGTGTCCACTGGGACGTACACCCATGGGGATTCTTTCTCCAGGTTTTGGAGAACCAAGCAGCCTCATTTTATCCTGAACTCCTGCTCACCTGTTGCCCTTTCCTTTCCCTATTGGCTGACATACTAGAAAGGTACAACTTTCCTGAACCGCCTGCCACATATTGCCCCCTTGAAGATGTCATTTTCCTCCGAAATTTGGAAATTCAGGCTATGCGGGTCCTGCAATAGACTTTGTGCTGACCCATTTGACTATTACCCTAAAGTTCAGGAGTCAAACTGGTTGGGCTCTGTAAAAAGCTTGTGTGGCTTGAGGTTGGTAGAGACAATTAACATCCATTTCAAAGACATTAACATCCATTTCTCCTAAAGACCTTTACTCATTAAATTGTTTGTAAAGACATTAGCACCCATCTTGCCTATCAATATCAGCATCCTCAGAAAACCAGGAGCTGTGACTACAAGAGTGCTGTAAAAAGCTCTGAAACATATTTTGGAAATCCAGATATCACTACAATTATTATACTGCTGCTAATTCTATTCGAAATCTCTGGGCAAGTCAGTCTTATGTCACAGTGATGTATTTACTTCCAAACTGAAAGACTGAGTTACCTCCAAGTTATCAAAGTTTCTATTTTCTTAACACTCCTCCTGTCTTGCATTTTTAAAATTTTAATTTACTTAGTTTCTAGACACGCCATCTTCAGTTTTAAGTATTCTTGTGAAAGGGCAGTGTTTCTCTGTAATCTTATTTTACCTCCAGAATTTTTTTTACTTCAGAAATTTTCAGAATAATTCCTCAAAGCTTTTCATAATTGTCACTATCAGTGTGGTTTAGTGGAGCCATATAGTCTCTTCTGTGTAAAATTATGGACTATATTTGTGAAGAATTATAAAGCAGAGATTCAAAGGTTTTTCCTTTAGTGCCACAGCTCTAATTGCTCCAAGGACAACTTTATAACATCTGCAGTCCCAGTAGGCAATAGCACAGAAAGAAAAACCTTAGCAGCTTTGTTTTTCAAAACCTGCCATGTACTGTAAGCAGTGATAACTTCAGATACAGAATATCAAAAGACACACACAGTGTGTTTCCCTTCATTAAACAAGCATTTGGTTTTAAAGAATGTATTGGCTGCCAACTACAAATATACTGTTTTCTAGATCAAAGAGTCTCTGTGAGCTACAAAATCATTGAGGGTGGTTGTCATCACAGTACTGGATACACATATTCTTTCAGGATACTTTAAACAGGTGCAGCCAAATGTATAACCAGGCAGCGAAGGAGACCAGCTTGGTAAGAAAAATTAAGCTGTCTGAGCTCCATGCTGCTGCCACTGGGATATTTGCAATACCTGTGCATATACACCTACGTATAAGTAGGTGGTTTATGAAACCACTGCACTGCGGTGTGCAGCACAAATATATCTGCAGATTTGGAAGAAGAAAAGGGAGTAGATGGTGATGCTGAAAATGACTCATTGGATTTCAGGCAAGCAGCTGGGAGGCTGACTTAGCACAACAGTTGAAGAACAGAATGGAAGTTATCCACCCTGCACCATCCCTGCAGGAGGACAGGCAGTGAGGTCTGGGACTGAGGAAGAAAACAAAAGGAAAATCCAGGAGATTTTAAGGCAAGACAAAACTGCTGAGGTCTCTGTTGCCCTGTGGTTATCAACCCTCTTTGAAACAAGGCTAGAAATGGCCAATCTAGGGATGACCCAGAGTGCTGACAAGGAGATTGAGTTCAGGATTGTCAGCTGCACTTGGCAGAAGTTTCTACAATTAGCATAGAATTTACTGCTTTGCTGATGGCCTCTGTAGATGTCAGCAATGACATTTCTTTTTGTTCAATATGAATGGATAAAACCACAGACAATGGAACATTTAGAAAAAGTAAAATGCCCTCAATACAAAAAAAAAAAAGGTATTCTACAATGTTTAAAATGACAGAATAAGGACCATCTGTGAGGCCTTATCTCTACTCGTTGTGTGTATCCTTTTCATTGTTAATTTGTGTATCAGTCAACATCATGGCTGGTTGTTCTTTGACACTTGGCATCTGGAAGGTTTCCACTTGCAAACCTGAGGTGACCCACCTGAGGTTTCTGAAAGGTGTAAGATTGTGTTCATAGTTAGGTTACAAACTGATCCTTAGAAGCAAACTGACTGACAGATTGATGTACACTCAGTAAAAAGAGAGGGCTGAATTGACAACCAAAATATTAAAAATTTTATCATAGTGCACACACATAAGATGGCTAAAGACAATTGCTCTGTTACAACATGAGCAAAGCTTTATGTAATTTTTTTGTACTCAACTTTGCAATACTTGTAATGTTCTTTCAACAATATTTGCAAGCTGTATAAGCTTAAGACAATGAAAGGTATTAAAGAATCACAAAATGGTGTTATAACATTAGGCTGAAGTACACAGTGACACAATTCAATCTCTTTCAGGACATACCCATTAGGATGAGAAATAGATTATAGAGTTTTAGGTTATCCAGTTATGGCAAGTGCTATAGTTATACAAATTACATTTCCTCGAACAAAGCAGAGATCAATCTTTGATTGCCCAAGCAAAAGAGAGCAATAGGTCAGTTGGGATATAGTGAACAACTATCAATTTGTGATATGACTAACATTAGGAATTTTCAGTACTATAGGAGACTGATAAGAATTATTTACATTTTAAGGTGTGCTGCAGTTTGGCTATATTGTCTGATATTACTATCTTTAAGCCAGATGCTACAGATTTATTCTCACATTGTATTTTAAAATTTTTATGCTTTGACAGCCATAGCTGGAACTCTGAACGGATGCTGAAATTTTGATCTCTTTTTTGCAAAACACCATAGTTTTACTATATATCTGTACAATGAAAGAGTGGTGCATTCCTGATACTACAGCAATATAAGTAAACTAACAGATACCACCAGAATAGGCAAAATATAGTAAATCTCTATTAATCTTAATCAGTTACTAAAACTTAATTAATTTAATCAGTTGTATTTTCTAAGGATTATAGAAATAGGGTTTTTTTTCAAGGAATTAAAAAATTATCAAGTATTGGGACTAGTAATTTTCAATGGAATTCTATTGGTATAAATTAGATGATTATCAGGCCAATAGATGAACATTTATCCTTGGTTTACTAGCATAAATACTCACAGTATTGCAATTAGAAATTATATCTATATTTTACAAGTGAAGAGAGAAAGAGCAAGCAATTTGCCCCAGCAATCAAACAAATTCTACATCAGAAGCTCAGCTGCTGCAAAGAATATGCAAAATGCAAGCATGGAGATATATATATATGAACATTCTGCTCTACGTAGGAGCATATTATCTATATTAATTCAGAACATTAGAATAATTTTTAATCTTAGTTTGAATCCTTGAAGTAAATCATTACTGAAATATGAATTAAATTTCTGTTTTAATTAATGTCAAAGAAATTGCTTGAAAGGGGACTCACTGTTTGAAAAACATTGTATTAACAGTTTTTCAGATTATAATTATACATACACCATGCTTAAAACTTTGGTTTGTGAAGCTTTTTTTTTTGCTTTGAAACAAATTTTGAAGCAAACCTCATGTGAGTTGGTGTCAAGAGTGAAGAGAAGCGTTTTGTTTTTGAATACATGAGCCAATTAAGAAATACATATAATTCTTTCAAATGAAGTGACTTGCTAACATCCATAAATTTAAGGAAGTCAAAACATGAGTGTCAGTATGAATGGCCAAGAAAGATATTGGAAGGCCTGAAAGAACGAAGGAGCAAATGAAAATTAGCACAGATGTGGAAAGCTAAAGATGTGGCTGGATCAAGTCAAGAGAAATAAAACTGGGAATCAAATGCTGTAATAATAATAAGCCATTTAGGAAAATAAGTAAGAGCTATTGTGAGAAAAGTCACAGGAATGAAAGCAATTAAAATGACAAAATTAAAATCTGCATTTTCGCATTTACTTTTTAATAGCACCCAAGAGGCAAAACATAATTCCATGTTAATACAGAATATATTTTGGATTTAGCTCATTGTCAAAATGATTTATGAAACAAAGATCAGATACTAAGGATGAACAAATAGTAAAGCAAGGTCTTATAGCATTGGATGTAGAAAGGGATATGTGGAGCTGCACAAGAAAATATTGCAGCAATGAATGAATGCAGATACATTCTGGTCTATTTTAGTATGCATTCAGTTCTATGATAAATATGAGCTTCAAAATGCAGCAAATTGCACACATAAAGGATAAGCAAAGAAGTATCACCATATGAAGATTTTACATTATCTGAAGAAGTGAACCGCCAATTCAACATTAAAATTCTATGTATTTCACTAATATATCTCCATCAGCTATAGAAAAAAAAAAACATTTATCATACTACACATTAAAATGCATACTTTAGTGCTATTTTTATATCATATATAAACTAACTTCATTCTACTGCTTCCTCATTTTATGATATCCCAGTTAACAGACAAATCCTTCAGATCATGGACATGCCCAACTGTGGGCGGTTATTTAGTAAATGGAAAATATCAAATAGCCACATATTCCAAATACATAATTATTTTAAGCACCTCTTTTTTAGGTGGAGAGATTTGATTTACAGTGTGGTTAACTACATGTGCACAAAAGACAGGTCTGCACAGCAGCTAAGGAATGTGACTGTCATGTTTACCAGTATCCTGGGCTTTGAATTACCCATAGCAGGGCAGTTGCAGCAGCACAGACTTCTCCCTCATGGAGCAGAAGACATCTATTGCCCTGGTTTAACCCTATCCTGTCCCTAAGTACCTTGCAGTTGGTTGCTCACTTCCTGTTTCCTTCCCCTGGTGTGACAGAGTGGAGAATCAGAAGAAAAAGACAAAAACTGTGGGTTGAGATAAGAACAGTTTAATAATTGAAATTAAATATAATGAGGATGATGGTAATGAGGATGATGATAATGATACTGATTAAAAGATAAATGAAATAAAGAGAGGAACAAAACCCAAGACACAGTTCAATTGCTCACCACCTGTTGACTGGTGCCCAGCCTGTCCCTGAGTAGTGATCTCACAGCCAGGTCCCCCCCAGTTTATATACTGGCCATGATGTTCTGTGGTGTGGAATATCCCTTTGGCCAGCTTGGATCAGCTGTTCTGACTGTGCTGCCTCTCAGCTTCTTGTGCACCTCCACACTGGCAGAGCACGAGACAATGGAAAATTCTTTGTCCTGGGCTAAGCACTGCTTAACAACAACTTAACACCATCAGTTGTTTTCAACACTATTATAATCCTAAATCCAAAATACAGCCCCGTACTGGAGAGCAATGGGCAACTAATCTAGGATGCTGACATCTGCTGCACTCACAAGTTTCTATGATCTCTAGATATGCCTCCAGAAAAAAAACAAGGGTCTCTAAGGGACATCCCTTAGAGGAGAAGACCTGGAAAGGCCAAAACTTGTGAGTGGCATGAGTGAGAATGATAAAAGGCCAATTTTTAGTTCATGTTCTAAATGCTCCACTTATTCTAGCCTCTGATGTTACCCATCAGACTTAACAGAACTTTTACATTTACAGTTTGCTTTTCAGGTGTGTAAATTCTGCTTGGAGCAAAGCTTGCAACATTAAAGCTCTACTAAGTGATCCCTTAAGGATAACTTTGAAAAGAAGAGTCTGTAAAGAAGCAGAAAGGATAAATTTACTCTGAGCTAAAAATACAAACTCACTATGTAGCCTGGTGTACAATGTTAACTTCAAGTGGTGGAAGAGGGAAAATAAAATCTCCAGGACAACTGTATTTATGGACTGGGACTTCTATTCAGAAGAACACACAGTAAAACAGTTTTAAGCCTTGAAGAACTGTCTACCTTTGAATTTCAAAGTAGAAAACCTTACAAAGACACAGAAACGCCTCCAATAGTAGGAGGATGAAGTAGTTTAGACACCTCCCTAATCAAAAATTTATATTGGTTAAACTGTTCACAATTAATAATAATTTTTAAAAATCTTAGGTACATGTTAAAAGAGGGCAGGTATTCTAATGGAATGAATAGTCTGCGTTATAGTCAACATTACATATGACAAAAAAATCTATAACCAACCTTATTCCATGATAGACCAGCTACAAAGGTGGACATATACTCTTATTTTTAGGAGACCTATTATCAAATTAAATAAAAACCTTCTTTAAAGAAGTTTGGCAAAGAAAATAGAGAGAAATAACTAAGTATTTAATCTTTCCAAATATAGTACAGCATGAAGTCTCATTATGAAAAGGACACAATTAGTTCCTTTCTTTAAATTTAAATATAAAACAAAGGTATTATATTTGGAAAGGAACAGTATAAATTTCAGAGTAAAGCTCAGGAAAAAAAAGACAAGTGAGTCAACTGGATGTTATATAAAAGAAGTAAGGACAGTAATGTCATCCAGGAGATGAAAATATTCCTAGACGTGTCCCAGTAAATTACTGATAAGATGAATATTCTTATGAGGTAATAATTTCACTCAGTATTCTTTGTTTACAGAAGTACAAAACCTAGAGGTGCAAAAACTACTTCTGTTCACAGAAGTACAAAAAAATTGTTTTTCTTTTAGTTACATGGGTCTTGCTATTCTATACTCTTCGGCTCTGCAGTGTCCTATTCTTTCAACCAGTGTTTAGATGAAGTTTACTTCTATTTCCAATGTATTCACATAAACACAGACTCACAGAATGGTTGAGGTTGGAAAGGATGGCTTGAGGTCATCTGGTCAGTCCTCCATGCTCAAACAGGGCCACCTAGAAGAAGTCGCCCTGGGCCATGTCCAGATAGCTTTTGAATATGTATCTCCAAGAATGAAGACTCCACAATTTCTCTGGGCAACCTATGCCAGCACTCAGTCACCCACACAGTAAAAAGTGTTTCCTGATATTCAGAAAGAAAAGACTTTTCTCCCCAAGCAGAAGCAGGAATAACAGGTGATAAACTGACCATAACCATAGGTCAAAAGGGGCACGGTTGGTCTCAGCAAGTGTAGAGACGTATCATATTATAGCGAGGGGCCAGCAGGAGAAAATAAGGTACAGAGGTTCCTGGGTGATTGCAAGAGTGCTGAGGGTGTAGTTACTGCTGAGGAGGACAACGTAGAGGAGGATAATTGCTAGGGTGACCTCATAGGAGATTGCTTGAGCTACTGCCCGTAGTGCCCCAATCAGGGCGTATTTTGAATTAGAAGCTCAGCCTGATCATAGGATGGAGTATACTGCCAAGCTTGACATGGCTAATAGGAAGAGTAGGCCTAGGTTAAGGTCTGCTAAGGAAAATGGAAGGGGCAATGGAGTTCAGATTGAGATTGCCAGACGTAAGGTTAGTATTGGGGTTGCGATAAATAAGATTGGGGAGGATGTTGATGGTCAAATAGGTTCTTTGATAAATAGTTTTACTCCATCTGCTAGACATTGCAGGAGCCCGAACGGGCCAACAATGTTTGGGCCCTTTCGTTTCGGCCTTGTATATAGCTTAGGATTTTGTGCTCTACTAGTGTGAGGAAGGCTACTGCAGTTAAGATTGGAAGGGCATAGGAGAGGGCTATGATGAGGTTGATTGAGAGAGGGTAGTTAGTCATGGGAGATGATTTGAGTTAAGCTAGGGAGAGGATTTGAACCTCTGAGTTAAAGTACTTTTGTATTTTCCAAGCTCTGCCACGCTAGCTGGTCCTTTTCTTGGACGTGGTGTGGTGTGATAGCCTGCTGTACTGCTGATGGGGGAGGATGTAGAGCTGGGAAGGAGGGAGAGGGGGCAAGGTGTTTTCAAGATTTATTTTACTCCTTATTCTGCTGCTCTGATTTTGTTAGTAATAAGTTAAATTAACATCCCTAAGTTGAATCTGTTTTGACAGTGATGATACTTACTGAGTGATCTCTCCCCATCCATAACTCATGAACTTTTATTATATTTTCTGTTCCATGTCCACTTGTGGAGGGGAGTGATAGAGAGGCTTTGGTGGGTGCCTGACATCCAGCCAGCATCAATCCACCATGGGGGTGCCTGGAGTTGTTTCTCTCCAGGTGCAGAACTTTGCAGTTCCCCTCACTGCACTTCATGAGGCTTCTATCAGTCCATTTCTTCAGTCATATAAATCACCACATTAGAATTCCTTGATAGCTGTAATCTACCAGATGCTGTTGAAGAGCTGACTGCACAGCTAATCTCACAAGTTGACTACACCTTCTAAAGCATTTGAAAAAATAAAGAATGGTTGGTTATAAAAAATGCAACAAATGACACAATCATAAAAAATGCTTAGCATAATTCTTCTTCAAATCCATGCAAACCAGAATTAATCCCCAAAAAGTAACCATGAATCATTGTTTCTTAAATAGATGAAATTTAGGGCTCAGAGAACATGGCTAGGGCAAAAAGGCAATCATACTGAAACTATAAAGAAAGAATCTGCTAAATTTCAGCCCTACATTTATTTACCAAGACCCAATTACTCCTTCATGCTGATAACAATAATAACATTTATGCACAGCTAATATTTATCATAAATGTCATAATAAAAATACAAGATAAAACAAAACTGAAAAGTAGGTGTTATATTTTGACAAACATTTCAGGCTAAATCCTGGTCCAATGAATTAATTATTAAAACTTAACACAGACTTCTACTAAATGAGGACTTAGTTTTCATGCACCTGCAATGGGCAAATGGGCTCTTGAATCGTGCAATCTTGGTGAAAATGGTAACGTTATAGAAGCACAATATGCTGAGTACATTTAGCAAAAAGAAGATAAAACTTTTAGCTATTATTTCACAGAAATGTAGAGGTAGATGAGGCCTTGGGAAATTACCCAGACTGAACCTGTCCATTTGTTCTGTACCTCTTATATTTGTCTACATGTTTTAGAGTCATGCAAAATGCAAACATAGCATTCCAGCTGAGGTCTCACCAGTTTTGAGCATACCAGAATAATCTGTTTCATTATCTCATTCATGACCTCCCTGCAAGTACTTCCCAAAACAACATTATTTCACTCTTTTGTACCACTACTGTATCACTGTCTTATATTTACCTTGCTATCCAGCATAAGCTCTGGATTCCCTCTGCTGTATAACTGATATATACGTTCCTTGTTTTGTTTCTGTGTATCTGAGCTCTGATTTCTTAAGCCTTGATTTTCCAGATCTATTATGTGAATTTATCCTGCTGATTGTGGACCATGATTCCAATTTGTTAAGACAGTCCTGTCCTTCACAGTACTTGCCCTCTCTCTCAGATTGCTCTTACTCATAAATTTTGTAAGCACATTCCTCTCACACTATCCAAGTGTTTAATTATAATATGAAATAGAAATGACCTTAGGACAGACTCTGCTGGAACCTAACTTAAAATTCCCTCTCAGTTTGAAGCAAAACACTGGTTACTCAACTTTAAGAGCCATTTTTTGCTCTGTCTCTACACTCTGCTCCACTGTTTGCTTGCAGTATAGAACAATGTCACACCCATTTCTAAGAGCAAGATCACAACAACCCCTTTGGCCATTAAGCCAATTATTTCTTTACAGTGCAGCTCTTGATGTCTCTTTTAGTCTCTTCTCCTAATGAAAGTATCCTGGAGGTTCAGAGGCTGAGAACAGGAAGGCAGTGCTGGATCTCTGACTCTTCTTACCCATCACTGAGGCCTTCAGCACTGCTTTTCTGCTCCAGACGGTAGTAAAGTGTGCCTAGAGAGCTTGGAGGAGAAACCCTGCTCTATAACCCTATACTTCTGCCTCTTCCCTGTCCCATCACCCAGATCTGCAGCATGGAAGATGTCCAGAGAAGAGAGAAGGCATTGCAGATGGGGGACATTGCAGACAAAACCTACCTAAAATGGCTGGGAACCAGCCTAGGAAAATTGGATTATATTCTCCAGTTTTGAATATGTGCCATTCTAAATTTTCTTTAATCTGTTCTGCCTCCCTTTGGGATAAATTTTAAAATAGAGAAAAAAAAAAGAAAACGGCTAGAGCAGCTTTTAAAATTTGTTTTAAAAATCCATATGTTCATATCAAAATGACATTGTTTAGTCCCTAAAATGCAATATAAATTTTTTACAAATACATCAATAATGTATTGCAGGAAATGTTAATACTTTAATATCAATCTCAATAGCAAGAATAATCAAATGAATCAATTATACCTATTACCTATTTTTCTTCCTTTCAGATGAACACAAAGTGAGGAACAAGTAGCAGAGATGAGGAAAAGTAATAGCCTACAGCATCCAGGTTTGAACAGTTACATGTTTGTTAAGATATTGAAAGTCCTGGTTTCACTTTCCTTCTCCTTTTCTTCCTTGTTGCTAAATTATATGGTGGATTTGGGGCATTTACAAAAGATTGATATTTAAAGGCATTCCAGGGAAAAAAAAAAGGTTTTTTTCCAGGATTGGAGCTGGTAAGAAACCTCATGAACCTTCATGAGGTTTTATGAAATAGCAGAGCTAAAAGGGGTGAGATCTGCATAACAACTGCTAAATCAATGCTGACATCAGCTAGTGCTTTCAGAGCTGAGTGTTAAAAATAATTTGGGCCCATTGACACAAACAATACTTTTTAAACAAAGATTTGATGTCTGAATTACTGTATTAAAGGTGATCTGCAACCAACACAATAGTATAATTTCTTTAAAAAATCCCTAAAGGCACACACACTACAAAATTATAAAACACATATTTTGGGGGAATGGAATGTTTACTTTTAAAACAACACTTGCCCTCTTAAGAATAATACAAAAGAACAGAAAGAAGTCTATAATCTTTACCTTCAGGGGTTTCTTAGACATTGTTTTACTCAGGGCCAAGTATAAAGCATTCTGCATACTCCTGGCCCCTATGAAAAAAAGTATGTTGTGTAATTCCTAAGCTCCAAAGGACTTCTCAAAGATAGAAGACAAAGAACATGTGTTTCACCCATCTTTTCCTTTTAATGTACAGAAAGAAATATTCAAAACCCAAAATCTACCAAAGCTGTTGGTATAAATTTGCTATATGGGTTATAATCACTTGTGAATTCCCTTCAGTTATGAGACTTGATTTTACACTTATATGCATGTATATGGTATGAATTTGTGTGAAATTTTCTTCTTTAAAACAAATGTTTAAATATAACAGATGTTCACTTTGTTTGCCTCTATAGTGCTGGGTAAAAACACTAAAGTTGTTCCAATATATGGTCATAATATTTTCCCTTTTTTTGGCAGACATCAGATGCCTTTAACTTCATTCAAACTCAAATGAGCAGTGCTGTAGTCGCAGTGAAGGTCTGATCTCATCTTCTGTCTTAAGTGATGTAAATTAGACATCCAGGACAGAAGCTGACCCATCTTGTGTTACTGTTCTCTTCCCCCACCCTTGTTGTTAAGTCCAGGAAAGGATTCCCCATCATTCTGCTGGATTTAGTAATTAGGAGGTCAAGAATTGCCTGTGACCAGCCAATGGTTCATGTTATCCCCAAACTGACAATTGCAGTAACAGATGCTGCAGAGTGAGAACAGTCTCTGTCCAGAATAAATGTTGACACAAATTTTAACAACAGAGGACAGGATCCAGGATAATGCCAGATACACATTGCTTTTGAAAATGCTCAATTTTATGATGCTTTTTAGAAAATAAAACCATTTTAATATTCTCTCATAGCAGACATAGCCTGTTGTTGACTGTTAAAATAGACAAGATAAAGATCTCACTCCTGTTTGCTCCACTGTTCTACATTACCTTTTTGCTTTCCGGAAACATGTCCCTAATTCTGTGACCTTTCCTGTTGAAAGTGATTGGACACACGTTAACCATTATAACATCATTAAGCTTTGCTAATTTGAAAGATGCAATTCCAGATGTGGACCAGTATTCATCTCCTGAGCACAATCTCTTGGTTTCAAATACCTCTGTGGGCATCCTGTTGGTTTTCATCCTTTGATCTTTCTTATTTGTTTTGTTAACTAATGCAACTAAATAATATATACAAATATCAACTATAATAACTGTGGGAAAAAACCCAAGCAGGAAATAAAATTAATTATTACAGCATCTCACTGGCATGATATGTTTCATGTTTAATCTTCAATTCTTTCTCTAAATACCTTTCATCTGTACCACTTTGTCTTTCTATGCTAATACCTAAAATTGCTTATTCCTAATCCTTAACCCAGCTTGAAAATTATTCAATAATGGCTATATTTTATTACACCTTTATGAAATCACAAAGCATTGCTTATATTTTTATTACTGTTTTTGACCCCTTCCATGTGTTCTTGACAACCATACAGTTGCATTCACTACTTCAATGACAAACTCTCTGCCCCACCAGAAAACTGAATCAGAGAGTAGACTTTAGAAAAACTTCTTTGCTTTTTCCCAATCCCCACCCTAACATAATCAAATATTATTTGCTACTTCAGGCATAGTCATTCACACAGACTGCCAGTTTTCATTCATGTTACTCCAGCTTTGTTAAAGATTGTGATTTTTAGATCTTTTGCTGCCAGCACTTTAATGATAGGGATGCTCAGAAACATTCTGTATCAGTGTAGTTTGAGTGGGTGGATTGCCTTCAAGTACTTTGTTATGGGCAAACAACACTAAATTTTGGCATTAATAACCATGACATTATTGGCACAATCACAGAGATAAGAAATTAATTTCTACAAGAGCTTTCAACAGTCAAAACATATTGATGGTTTACTACATTAAGTTCTATGCCTACTGCTTGCTCCATTTCTTAGATACTTGTCTAACTTTGGAAGCCCACAAACAGCTCAATCAACTACTGTGCATGCTGGTAGTAATTTGTTAGAGCTTTTAGAGATATAAGGGACAACTGCATTTGCATCTTTTGCAAGGGGTGTTGCAACAGGATGATTACAGAGCTTGTATTTCACAAAGTCACTAAAACATAAAGTCATTAATTTTGTGGACAGTAGCAGCATTTGCAAATATACTGTCTTGCTTTAAGACAATTATATGGATGGACAGTCCAAAATTAATTAGTTCCCCTTTTCACCAATAAGGAGAATGCCAGAAGATATAGGTGAAAAAATATCAGTTTACTAAAAACAAACCAGCAACAATTAACCCAACATCAATAAGCACTAAATACAATGTTGCTGAATCCCATGGACTGCCGGGAAGAAATTAAAATGAGAAGGCAGAGAAGCCCCTCTTCAGTATGGTGGCCTTCCTAGCAGACCATGGATCAGAAGGTAGAGACAATAAGGCAGAGAAGCCCCACATGGCTGAACCTTGGCCCTGGAACAAAACCTGGGAAGTTAGGAGCTTACAAAGCAGTTCTGGTAGCAGGGGTGCCAGCTCCATCTGGTGTAGCTCTGAAACTGCAGTCAGTCCCTTTGCTTTTTTTGGGCCAGCTGGACCCACTTGGTGTGGGTGCTGCAGTTCTGGATTGCTTCTGCATTGTAGCAGAAAGAAAAATGGATTTGCTGGGCACTGAAACTCACAGGCCTGGCCCTGACACTCTGGATCCAGAGATGGGGGTTGCCCCCTGCAACCATGGCCAAAAAGTTTTTGCCAAATTGCTCCAAAACAGTTTAGGATTGTGGAATGCAGTTTCTTGGAGATCTGTGCCAGGCAATTTCTCATGGAGAAAAAGAAAAGGTATCTGCCTCTCTCTGCCCTCGCCCCAGGCAGCTCTCTTGGCAGCGCAGTGAGAAATAAGAACTCCATGTTTCTGTTGCCTGTCTCTTACCGGGACCCTGGGCCAAATTTCTCCACAAACCTGGGATAAAACACCCTGGTTCTCCCCCAGGTTCCCAGGTCTTAAAGTGATAATTTTAAGCAGGTTGGCATAGCAAAAAATATGGAATACAATATGCTTGATTTTGGTTACTCAGAACATAAACAAATACTTCTACACTGGAAATACTGATCTCTAGGAACAAAGGTTGGGAAGATTCTTTACAAGGAAGCTCAGAGAAGTACAGAAAGTTGCTTGAAGTTGCCCACCTGAGAGTCTGAATAACTGCAACGTGATAGCTATTACTTTTGAAAATAAAGCCTCACTGACTTGGACTATTACAACAGTCTGAGAGAGAATTTAAAGAATCTGTGCACATAACATTACATTTTAATCTCTTAGAGAGCTGAGGGGAAGTGAAACACAGGAAAATAAAATTAAATCTTGCAATGATTTGTCAGTATCTTCAGGATTACAAATTTGTGTCTGCTCTATACACTTTCACAGGTTTGCAAAGATACCACCTTAAATATTGTAGCATTGAAAATATGCTACTTTGTAACTGGAAAATTTGGTTTGTATTTGATTAATGTTTTAATATTTTCTGTGATGACACTTTAACATTTACTTTGCATACTGCTTAGCTCTTGATCTGCAAGGCATTTTGTAAAGAGTTTTCTATGGAAACTTTTAAAAATCAGGTATGTCAAATGTCACAGTGACTCAGCAGGAAGTGGAATCAGTCTGACTGCCACAGGAGTTGGAGTCAGTGAAGTAAACTATTAATTTGTGGATATTGTGAAAAGTTCAAAACTGAGCCTCTAACAGTCCTTATTTTTGTCATGCAGGAATCATATTCAAAGGAATAATTGAGTCACATCCTTGCAACATAATCATGTCAAGTTGAACCTGACAAAAGCAACTCAACTGTAGGTATAAGTATGCAAATTGATTAATCACAATTAAGTCAAATGCAATTTAAAAATATTTACCAATTATGGAGTCTCCTGAAAGGTTAATAGGTTGAGGATTTTCAGTACTAGGAAGTCAATTGAAGACAAGATTGTAAGGCTGAGTGCTTATTTCAAGTCCATGATTTATTAAGCCTTTGGAATCCAGATAGTCTTTTTTTCCTGAGAAGAGCTCTTGCCTTTTAACAACTTCTCGTATCAAAAGCCTTATTGATCTCTAAGTCATCAGCTTACCAGAAGTGACATCTTATGACAAAGATATGGGCAGCTTCTCAATTAACAAGAAATTGGCATCACAATTAGATGATTCTTTTTCTTGTAAAAGCATTTCATACCCTTACTATTGACTTGCCACGAGGCACTGGCTGAGATCACAGCATCATTACTTGGTTCAGAACTCCTTTGATGTCTAGCAAAAGCCTAAAAATATTGTTATTGAAATATTTCATCACCAGAACTTTTTAAATATTTTCATAATTCTCAAGTTTATAAGGTCATTGCAATGTAAAGACATTGACAACAATATGAATAAAACTCTCCTATATAGACAAAGTCCCACATAAAACTATCCAGTGACTTCTAGTCATTTAAATTTTATGAGACAGAACAAAGAAGACAAATTAGCTGAAGCACACTTTGATTTCAAATGAAAATACCACTTAACACTCTAACAATTGAAAGAGCACAAATATTAAGTGGTACAACAGATTAAAAGTCTTCATCTCTCCCATGAGATACACATGAGCTAGAAAAATATAAATGTTTCTATTATTACACTGCATAATATTTCTCTCCCCAGCTCTTTATGTTCATGCATTTTGTTAAAAAATTGATGAAACACAAAAAGGGGGATTTTTTTATTCAATGTTCTTTTGTTTTGATTCCTGTAGTATCACATAGTAAAACACAGACAGACACAGATCCCTTTCTCAGCTACACTATTACTGGTCAAAGCAATGTACTTTCACTGAAGTTGGTGAAATTATAATGGTTTAAGTGTTGAACTACTGACAGGAGTAACTCCAGTACCCAGTTGCCTAACTTCTAACTCAGGTAATTCTCCCATTCAATTAAGGGAAAGAATAGCCCAGCTAAAGTGTAGAAAATCAGGCCCATAGTCATGATGCCAGAGAAAAGGTTGATGTTCATATTTTGTGCTATGAAATAACCTTATATGAAGGATAAATGCTTTAATACCATGATGGGGCATAATTAGTCTCTTACACTAATGTAAGAGACAGCTGCAACACCTTAGAAGGTGTCAAAGACTCATTAAACAAACGTCCCATGATCCACTAATTCATCAGCCAGGGGAGGTACAGGAGGTGTTTCCACCTAGCTCAGCGTAACACAAATCCCATGGACCAGGTGTTTCCTGGATTCTTTCCCCCACTACTCAAGGGATACCATCAGCAACCACCACTTCGACAAGATTCCAACCACTGAGAAGGCCAGAAAAAAAGAGAACCAATGGGATGTCATTGAAATCTCTGTAGTGGTGATATTTTTTCTACTTAATCTGTTTGTCTGTCATTCTCTTTCTCTCCCCCTCCCTCTCTCTTTTCTCCCCTCTCTCTACCTCACATTTACTGTTAAATAATAATCTATACTATTGACTTCAGTGTATTGTCTCATTTGTGCCTTTACTACAAAAAAGGCATCTCTCTAGTAATTGTAATAATCAGATCTTAGCATTATTTTCACTCACACACAGTCTATTCCCGTGTTCTTAGCAGGCACTACATGGTAAACAACCCCTGAACTTGTCTTCCATATGTTAAATGGAGCTACTTTAAAATTAGAACTTGACCATCAATTTTCTTCTTGAATACTTTCTGAGAATAGCATCTGATTTCAGAACGCTCATTTGTCACAGATTTGATTTACAGTTAGAAAAGTAGCTCATATACAGTGTTACAGGAGTGAATTTAAGTCAGTTGGAAATGTGTGGAAAGACAGCTTCAATATATTTGGAAAAGCTGACAGAAACTACATCTAACAAGTAAACCATGTCTGTAGACACAAAGAGAAAACCACTGTCACATTTTTTTTAATCTTCCTTAATTATGAAGAACAAAAAGCAGGCATGGCATCCGTGCAAGAGAGAATTGTTGTAGTTCAACTCAGATTTATATGTAAAGTTTCAGTTTCACAGAACCCATCAGGGAAAATACTCAACAAAGTTGAACATAAAATTGAGACAAAAATCTCCTTCCTCTTATTTGAGGAAAGCTGTGATTATTCAGGTAACATCACAGAATCACAGCATTGTTACGTTGGAAGGGAATTTTGGAGATCATCAAACCTTAGTCAAGGCAGAGTCACCTAGAGCAGGAAAGCATCCAGATGGGATTTGAATACCTCCAGAGAAGGAGGCTCCACAACCTCTCTGGGCAGCATGTTCCAGTGCTCTGCCACCCTCAAAGCAAAGACATTTTTCCTCATGTTGAGGTGGAACTCCTGTTTCTGTTTATGCCCATATCCACATCAGAACTTTTAGTAGTGCATATATAATATATTTTAGCAAGCCTCCATTTAAAGAAAAAAAACTATAAATGCTAGTTAAAGAAAATTTTGTAATTAGCACAATTTTTCTGGTGTTTCAATAGGTGTTGAAATAGATAAACCATCTATGTTGCTGATTTGCATATTTCAGAATCAAATAAACTGAAATAGTATGGGTTTCATTCAACTGCAAGAGTTGTTCCAAATACAACATGGAATTTGTATTTTCTTCACAGTCTTAAATTAACTTGGCTAAGAGCTATCCTGTAATATAAGAATTCCACCACTCCAGTAATTTGGCATAGCTGCACTCCTTATGACAACGCAGGACACTAACACTTTCTTTCTGGACACCACCTGCATAAACAACACTGACAGACTACCATATTTAGGGGTTGTCAAAACATTGAGACAGCAAGTTTTAGTAATCTAAAATTGGCATCATAATTAAGATGGGCTCAAGTTCTACTGTAGACATAAAATTCACTTTTTTTCATAAAGTGAAATATGAAAAAATTGAAATGAAAAATAAGTTACTTTGCTCATAAAGTGAGCAAAGTAGAAATTTGATTCCCTGCCAGTTTTCAACTTGTTAGCCAATTAGACTGGAGCTCTGAAAAATCATTCTTCCTCTACTTAGATGATGTAGGTTAAAACATACTTTTAATTTAATGAAGATGAAGAAATTTACTCAGCCTAATGGTTTAAATATGAACTACTCTAGACAGAAAATTACTTCAAAGTGGAATTACTATTCTATTTACAGTTAATCAGTATTAGAGTATCAGTCAATGAAATCAAAGCACTCCCAGCATAGACACACTGGGTTTGTACCACTCCAATAAAAACTATCATTCCCAGAAGGAATGAAGGAATGCAACAATAAGAACAGCTTTTTTTTTTTTTTTTTTTTTTTTTTTTTTTTTTTTTTTTTTTTTAATGAGAGGAACAGATGTTAGGACAGAAATCTCCAGAGTAGACACCTGTTATAAAAATGAGGTGCTTGAGCTCAATCATTTAAAAACAGTGGTAAAACATCTAGCAGTTTAAAATCAGCTCAGTATATCTGAATGAGAACAGAAATAAAAATTTATTGTGTTTCAGTAAATCACAAATAGAAAGAGTCCTTGACTAAAGAACTAAGGGTAGATTAAATTATTGTAGTTCTACTTTAATTAAAGCCAAAGAAACTTCATTTTTCCATGGACTACATACCTTGCAAGGGTCAACAATATTTAATGCTGAGCATCTGCCAGCTATTCCTTTGCTTTCCATTTGACATTAAAATCAAGTGTAACTGTTTATTACAGACAGCTCTAGAACATTCATCCTCATAGTAAGTATAGAAACTACATGTCAATAGATACTAATTTCTGCCACAGAAATAGTATTTCAACATACAAAAAGGACATAATTCACTGTGCAAACATTCTTTTTATTCTCTAAAGCTAATTTCATCTCACTAGGTTTTTATATGGATATTTGCAGATCCTCTTGCTCTCCTGTAGAGTACATAATCTAGATATTAAGTAGACGCACCAAGGCAATGCAGTAAAGTAAGTAACAGATGCAGGTTTTATCACAAGTGGTATATTTATTGTTATTCAAGTTGAGCCATGTGAACCTATATTTCTTGTTTTAACTTTCCAGTTTGATTATTAGCCATTTAAGTCCCCAAAATATAAAGTACATGCACAGTAAAAGCCTGACACCCACCCAGAAATCTACGCCAAAGTATTTTTATTAAATGTCATACTTCTAAAATCAATTATTTTTGGATGCTTAATTTAGAACACTTGGTTTTCACAGAAAACTTTTCTAAGTTTTGGTTGCTAAAAAAAGCTTAAAAATGCAGATCCAAAGAACTGGAAGAAAAGAAAGCAGACTACACCAACTAGAAATGTGTATCTTTCTCAAGTGTCCAATTTTTAAGGCATACAATGATTTTTTTGACCTAAACTATGATTTTGGAATGCTTGAGATGAAAATATTATAAAAAATATGACACAAGATCACTACTAAGACATCAGGAATTGCTCCTAATGCCCAGTCACAGGCAAGAATCAACTCTCTGGATGACAAGAAGTCAGTATGCAGCAGTAAATGCATGTGACATCTCTCAGGATACTTACTGCAAATCCCATAGTAGGGCAGAAGTTACCAAGCTAACTGTAAGCAGCTTGGTTTGGAACTAGAGGCAATTTAGCTTCAGCAAGAAATAACTATTTAGATGCATGGAAACCATATGCATGCAGAAATGTTTACTGGGACTGTCAGAGCCATGACTGATGGAACGGCAGAGTCCCCACTTCTACAGGCTCATGTATAACCTTGCCAAGCAGTGAGAAATACCAGAGAGCTGTGAGCATTGCCAAATCACTAAACTTTACCCTTGAATTTTATAGAGTTTGGCCTAGATTTTGAACAGTCTCCTTTGAACTTAAATCATTGTCCTTAACTTCACCATTTCTCTCTTCCAAGTGCAGCAGTAATGATTTAAAGTTCTGCATCAACTTGGTTAGATCACTTCTCCTGCAAATAATGTGATTCAAACTAACTCAGCCATCTCTATACAGTTGTGTTATGTAGGGGTGTAGAATGAAACTAAATTGGATCCATGATTCAAGGATCATTCAACAGGGGTCTTTAGATATGGTCTTTAGAACTGTTACAGGTTTCCATAAAACACATAGAAAAATAAGTAAAATTGACAGAAGAGATTCTACTGTGAGTAAGTGAATGAAAAGGGGAAAGAAAGAAAAAGCAAACCTCCCAAAATCTTGCTTCCACTTAATTTACTGTTACTTCCTTTCCCATCTTCCTTTAACCAAGACTGAAAAACTACCTCATTAAAAAGCAAATTTAAGCATGTCAGTCCTGTTTCCAAAGAAATAAACAGAAGATTTGTGAGGATGGACAACAGCATGTATGGGCGTCCTTGTTACAGAGGTAAGAGGTGGAGTTTAGCTTTAGGGGTGACGCACAATCATGTATACCATATCTTCTCTACATCAACCCACGCAAGTTAGTTTAGTGTCTCTTAAAGGCCCGGAGTCAGGATCAGAACTCCTGTGTTTCACCCCAGCTCACGGCAGGGCAGGCCAATCCCTTCACTGGCGCCCCTGCCATCGGGGGAGGGCGCAGTGCGCTGCTGATCGCGGGTGCGCCGTGGAGAGAGAGCCTGCTGGGCTGCACCAGCGCCCCGGCAGCACCGAGTCCTTTGGGACAAAACCAGTTCTTCGCAGGTTTTGTTTTTCTGCTGCTCCCCACTGTTTTGTCAGTTCTCGGGGGAGGGAGTTTGTTTGCTTAGAACCGGGTTGTTGCCATGTTGTTTCGTTTGTTCTCTCTCTCAGCCGCATGGCCACGCTGTGTCCGCGTTGCCCGGGACAATTAGCAGGATCTCCTCCGGCATCGTGGGTGGGGATGGAACCGTTTGCCTTTGTACTTCTTGGTTATTGCTGTTTTCTCTTAATAAACTGTTATTCTTTCACTTATATCTCTGCGCATTTGTCTCTCCTCATTGGTAGAGGGGAGAAGTTAAAACTCCGGGGAGGTAGTTTATCTTGGAGTCTCCACCCCATAAACTGTCTTAAACTAAGACAGTGAGCAAACAACGGAAGATTCCAGTGATGTTAACAATAACACAATACAGAACATATTTTCTCTCAGAATTGATAATTTTGTCATTAATTCTGCTGAGGTGTGAATCTGTAGTAATTACATTTAGATCAGCAAATACCTAATGATAAACGACATTTATCACGGTACCTAATGATGTAAACAACATTTTTCAGCTACTACTAAGTCAATTGTGAAACTCTACCGTTCAGATATGCAAAGAACAGGAGTTTTCCAAAGTGTGATGAGATTATTATATTGCTCATATTCGCATACTTCTTTCTGTCTATCAGCTCTACAGCAAAAAATAGCAAGTTAAATGCCTGTTAAAATTTAATTGCTTTTCATTATTTTTCTTCTTTCAAAGCTAAGGAAGGAATACACATTATAGGTATCAAGGTCTTTAAATCCCTCTCCCATCCCCCCTTCTTAAAACATTTTCTTAGTAACTTGGAATATATAGCATTTCCTTGAACAAATCAGAAGTGTCTAAGACTTCTCATGTTTCATAACCTTTTGTAGCTAGTCCTAAGTAAAATTCTGACATTCTTACTTGATTCAATGTCAAATCCACAATTCAGTGGCTTTTCACCACTTCTTGGGATGAAGTATGTTATTTTCACCAGCCTGGACAGTTTTCAGTGTATGCTTTTTGCAGCTCAATCTTCAGTTTATGCTCGGCTCTGATGTTACAAGGAGCTATTTAAGAAAAAGGTGTCAAGCGCAGTACAATCAGTTTAGTTACACTGAATGGTTGCTATCAGGCCTAAACACTTGAGTTATCTCAGCCTGGTACCAGCTAGTACTCGTTCCACTGCCCAAGGCGTTTTTCTTTCTCAGCACCTGTGGCTGTGCTAACCTCCACCTATTGTATAGTTCTGTTCAGTCTACTGTGGCAGCCATGAGGGGATTCATCCTTTGAAAAACTAAGCGCAACAAAACTAAGAACACTCAGATTCTTACACAAAGTTCCTGACTTCAAGCAGATCGTTAACACAATTCCAATTACGAAGTCAAGGATTGCCTGTGCAATGGAGGACACAAAGGAAACAGTGTAAACTTTAATTCAGATGATTCAAAAGTTTTAGACAAACAAGAATTTTCTGAGCTGGTAACTGATGCTTCCCCAAATAAAGAAATAAAAAATTCATTTTGGAAACAAGATTATAAGAGCTTCGTTTCTTTCCTCCCCCTGACAAAAAGCATTTCCTAACATTTGCTAAGTCCACTGCCACACCAACAGGAGACACCAGTCACAAGGCCTAATATAAATATCCTTGACATCAGTCATATTCAGGAAAGAAAGAAAATATCAAAAGCAGACAATAAAATAGAGACTTTCTTTAGAGAAACATAATTAAATTGTGGGGACACTTTATATACAAAGGCACTCAGAAGTATTGGAAACCTCCTTTGTTCTCTGACAGTCATACAACTCCAACAATGTATCTATAAATATCTATTAACATACTAATCTATAAAATTACCTTACTAAAGAAATTTCATTGTAGCAATTAAAGCTGACGGTGAGAAAATTTACTTCAGAACATTCAATGTTACCTACAGTAACTTTGTTAATTAAAGCATGTAAGAGGTCTAAACTGCTATTTATTTTTAAAATAAAATCAAGAACCTAAACTTAGAAACAGGAAAGGGCTAGTCATGTGATGTAAAATCAGAAAGCACAACATACCGACTATTTTGTTTTTTAAAAAATCTTGTTCTAATTTTGTTTTCCCACCAATATATTATAAGATTTTTGAAAGAAAAGAAAAAAAATCATCATTAGAACTTCTGGCAAAGACTCTGAATGAAACATGACCTGATTTACAAGTGGTTTTGTATCCTATATATACATCTAGATCCAAATATACATGCCAGCAAAGACACTGCAAATGAAACTCACTCAAAAGTTAATTAATGCTTTTATACACATAGAACTGTTCCTGATTAATTCCATATGGGCCATTCTTAATACAGAAATGCCTCATTCCATTTTGGTTAAAACAAACTGATTTGTTCAGGAATGAGTCACTCCTAAATGCCATAAATCAGAATAATTTCTACACTGTTTTAATTACTTGTGACCAAACGGGATGAAAATACCCCCAGTCAGTAGGCTTTAATTTCTAAATGTAGAGGTCCATCTGTAGGGATCTCCTTTTAAGCTTGTCTTAAATTAAGAATCTTATAAAAATATTAATATTTTTACTTTTAAAAATAGATACAGAAAAAAAAAAAGAAAATACACACTTGTGCAAAGACACACGAGCCTTAAGTTTCTGAAGAATGGCTTTTAGATTTCAGGCCTTGTAAATATATCCCTCCTCTCACTTCATAAACGATTTGATCTTCCTTGAGGGTCAGAACTGTTTCACAGTCCACACTTGCATGGCAAAGACCCATCAGAAAAGGAGACACAGACGTTTACTATTCCTCCTCTTTGTTTCCTTTGATTCAAACACTTTTGAATACTTGAGAAGTTTTTTTGGCTGCCTTTTCAAATGAGGGACCACCAAATAATACCGTAATGGAAGGAACTGCAGTTTTATTTTTATAACCCCTTACCTATTAGCTTTGTGAGAAATACCTCACAATGATAATCTTTATGGAGTCAATACCCTGTGTATTTCTTACATTATTTAAGTTTATTATTTTCACCTGGTAGAGGGAAGATTGAGAAGGATTTGGAAAATTACTCTCAAGTCAAGTGCATTTTGGAATGCAGGCGGTTACTCCTAGCTTAGTGAGTACAAACACTGCAATGGACAAACCGTCCTCCTGAAGTGCACCAGGACGGTTGGAGCACTCGTGCTGCAGTGAGATGCAAATGCAGCAATTAGCACTGATGTGAGGCACTGATGGCTGGGGAGTTGTATTCAGCAGTTCCTCAGAGGAACGGCAAATGTCCACTGCTGGTTTTCTTTCTTCATGGTTTCAGCACATAGTATGGATCAAGCAAAAACAAGATAGAGAAGAAGCCTGTGACTTTTAGCCATATATGAAAACAGTCCTAATATGACAAGGATTTGTCCAAGGTTCAAAAAACAAGCAGACATCTGCAGACTATATGTTTTCTTTTTAGGGTTTCCCCATTTCATACAGTCGTGTTAAGAGTCTGGATATAGGATTGCAGGTCATTATTTCAATCATGTTAAATGCCTATGTGATTTTTTATCTGTGGTCAGGAATAATCTTAAAAAGATCAGACCATTTAAAACATATACTGTAAATATAATTTTGATTTAGGATTTTGTATAAGAAAAAGCTTTAAAATACCTTAATCTGTTAAAAACGCCAATCACTTGTTTTTAAAATTTTTAAAAGTTTAATAGTAATAAAATGGTTATAAAAATAGTAATACAATTAGAGTAATAATAATTTGGACAAATTGAATTAGGACAATATGAGACAATAAATACAAAGAGTTAAGGACGTCCGGGTACCTTTTTCTGGGCAGCACGAGCCCGAAATAGGACACCCGTTAACAAAGGATTAACCCTTAAAAGCAATAACCTGTTGCATATTCATACACTTCATACATGATGCATAAATTCCATTCAAACACAGGATTCTGTCTGGTCATTGTCCACTTCTTCCTCCGAATCCTAACAGCGCCTTTGAGAGAGAGAGAGACGGGAAGAAGTTTGTTTCTTCTGATAAGAGGGCCATAAATTCTTCTCTGAAAGATTTAGGTGTCCTGTGGCTGCTATCTCGCTGCGAGTCCTTTCTTTTAAAAAAAAGAATCCTACATAGTTTCTACTTTAACAATTTTTATAACCTAAAACTATATTTAACACAGTACTTAAGAGAATTATTACAGCATTACTTTCTAACACAACACATGTAATATTCATTTTAATATTTGCAAAAAGCCAATCATAAAATACATGCATTTTTCACACTCTCTCAGTTCTATCCTTTTCAGAGAATAATTTTTATAAAAATGGAAAATGAGAAAAAAACAAATAGTTGGGGTTTATTTAATCGAGTATAAAATGGAGACTGTGAAAAGTTGTTGCTTTTTCAGAAGGAAACAACTGAGTGAAAGATGGACTAAATCAGGGGCAAAGAAGAGAGCTGAGAGGTTTCTCTAAGCCATGTTTCTGTAAAGGCTGGCAACCTGCTCAAGAGTATACAGAAAAGCAATAAAGGATCCTGCTTTTTACTCCTTTTTTTTTCTATAGCAGATGGAAGGGTAATTGTCAGAAATAGGTTAGAAATCTCACAAAACTTGTAAAATAGTTGATAATAGTTAAGCATGTACTGTTAGTTTGGTTATTATACTGAAAAGGGGGTTAAAAGGGTAGTTATAAGAAATACGGTACTCCACGTACCATATTACACCGAAGTAAAGTGCATCACAACCCCCCCCCCCCCCACACACACAAAGCAAAACGAGCCAGCCTGAACAGAACCGTCATGTGCCAATCAAGCGCCTTAAACCTTCATGTAAATGAAGGATCCAAACAGAAACCAATCCAAAGGGACAAAAAACAGGATTAAAAGGGGCATCTGACCCAGTGAATCCGTACCGCTCCATCTGGGACATCGGGGACGTCGCTGCTCAAGAAAGAACCCAGCGCCGGCGCTGCAGCATCCTCGACGGGACCGCTCCTGCTCGGCCCGCGGGCCCCCATGCTTTAAGCCTTTATTTTTTTTTTAAATAATAAATGCTGAAATCACTTTTAGTACCGGGAGTGTGGTCCCGTTTTTAACAGTAATGCTCTGCAAGGAAGTGACCAATATCAGACAGTATTTATTCTATTCGTTCTGGCTTCTACATTCTGTTTTTTCAACACAAGACACTAAGATGAAACACCCTGAAGGAAGGGACGTGGCTCCCGTCATTGCAAGTAATTTGAACTTGTAGCATGGCGAGGGAAAAAAGTTTTCAGGGTCTGTAAGTTTAGAGGAAAGGTAGAACTGCTAACAAACGAATTGTAAAGCAGACAGATATTAAAACTCCCAGTGCAGTAAAAAAACTCTTTTATTTTGCAAAAATTTGTTGTAATTCAGAGCAGTCCTGGAAGCATAGGATAGCAAGGTGAAATTGTTCCTAAACATATTTTACTTTTATTATTAGTGTTGAATGAATGACATGGCTCTAGTTATAATGAGAAAAGCTTAAGCAACCGTACAATACCTTTTTGTCCTCTGGCCCTCAGTGTTAAATGCTCTTGTGCATGTGTTAACCCCAAATTCAAAAAGAGACCAGAGAACTTTACAGGGAAAATCACTGAGTATCATCAAATACAGTCATGAAAGGGGCTCAGGACATGCTTTGGAGGCTGGCAAGCACAGGGAGAAGCTAAAAGTAAGAAAAATCACTCTACACCTGCCCTGTCTTCACATCCTTTCTCTGGGCACTCCTGGCTACTCTGAACAAAGACACTGAGCTGGAGGTACTTTTGATCTGAATCATGCACAGCTGCCTTTACATATTCCTATGTATTTGTAGGAGTCATTCTTGTAGAATGTTTGGATGAAGAATATTACATACCTGTGCAATACACTGAAATTTTTCAATCATGCCATAGTACAAACTGGAGTGTGGACCAGCTTTGCTACAGTAATTAAAGTTTTTCAGGTTAAATTTAAAGAACTTGTCTGAATTTAAATGCCTAAAGGCTAATCATAATTATTGATAGTGCTAAACATAGCCTTGACAACCTTGTACAATAATTTCAACAGTGTCCTGACTTAGGTAATAGATAAGTTATGTATGGTTTAGCTCTTAAGTTTTCACTTAGATATTGACTGTATGAGTTAAATTTATTATCAGATGAATTAAAGTGTTCTAAAATAATGTAGCTTCTAGAAAAAATAAGCTCCCAAATTCTACTAGTGAAAATTAAATAATTAATGTTGAAAATAATATTCCAGTTTTCATCCAAATCAAGGGGGGAGGAAAAAGTAATTTTATTGGCATATTATATATGCAGAAATTGTGGGTTTTTTTAATAGAAGTTACTTGTGTTGCACTACTTCTTAGAGTCAGGGGAGAATATAAGGAAAACCATTCAGCAAATCAGTCACTACATTTTGAAGGATTTTATGGTACTAGTGAAAACACAGATTGTGTTTTGATTATGGATACTCTAGTGGTTTCAGTGCAAATTATAACAGTGTATATTTTCAAAAAAAAAGTTAGATGTTCATCAGAACATTATGATACATCCTCTTAAATAGCTACCCTAATGCAAAGAGCAGCAAAGGAAACATCCAAAGTTTAACCGGATATAGAATGACCCCTTCAGGGCTTTAAAGCCTACTGTGAAATGTATGTGGCACTCTCTTCAGTATGAAGTAGGAAACTCAGAAAACAGATATTCAAATCCTCTTTGGTTACCCAGCATCTTTTTCTTAGGCAAGTTTGCTGTCTAAAAATTGGGACCTTCTTCTCTTGTTCTTAATCTAATAGCTTGAATATCTCTTTCATATTCTCCTTTTCATATTTATGAATCTCCTAAGAGTAGTAAGCTGCTTTAACTTTACAGAAAGAGTCAATATTATTCACAAGAAAAGATCCCAAAATTGCAGAAGAGTTACGAGAAATGCTACAAAAATTCAAACGCTACATGATACCCTTGCTATCCACTTTTAGGTCTACTTCTAGGAAGACTAAATCTAACCTGACTTTTAAAGCATGTAGTCCTGTACTTAGGAGCATTAAATTTCAAGATGCAACCTCTACTATCTGTAATCAGATTGGTAATTTTTCAGGACATATTTTGTAGAATTCTCACCCACTGCAGCCTATCAGATCCCAAGCCAGAGGCTCTCCCTGAATTATTCTGATTTACTAAATTAATTGATTTATCATTGTTCTAATTAAAGAGAAAAAATGAAACAAAAAAAATTGGTGTATTAAAGTGGTAAGTACTACATGGTGCAGCAGAATATAAAATCTTTCTTCTTCTGCTACTTAGTGCATTTAACAAATAAATCTATTGAGCAACAACCATTCTAATAGCTGTATTAATAAAACAAGCTAAGACAATAATTTCCTACTCCACTTCCTCCACTCCTTTTGAAGTTTGTGTATTGGCAGCAGAAAATAAATTACTTTTTCCTTTGTTTTAAGCAACAGATCTTCTCCAGTTTTAGAAGCTAATACGTAGATAAGGAAAACAGGATACAAGTCTGACCCAAACCCAGTACAAAAAGCTCGGAACAGCCTCACTTGTTGCCACCCTTAAGGTCAAATATGAATCTATTACACCAAAGTAAATACTATGTATTATTTTCCCCTCATTGTTGGGGCCCATTTTTAAAGTCTCAGCCATTTCAAATAAGATCTGATAAAGTATTCTACAGCATGCCTTTCACTTAAGTAAGTGGGCATTTGCTGCATGAAAGCCCAGGCATATGCTTACTTTTAGATAATATTGCAACCCCACTAGATTTAACAAAATCTCTTCTATAGGTAACATAAACACATCTATTTGATCAGGGCTTTGTTATTGCTATTACCTAAACCAGCTCTGGGTCCCATGTAAACCCAGTAGAGCAGTCTACTGGAAAAGGTAAACACTTGGTAAACCGATTAAAAAAAATCTAATCATTAGAAGACGTAAAATTTGATTGGAAAAACCATCTTACGTGTTAAATACACTCCATCAGTTTTGCTTTCTACTTCAATTTTCATCCCTAACAAGGATTACTTGTATGTCTTTGCTCTAAGAATAACCAAAACAAACAAAAACCAAAACAGAAACAAATTAAAACCATAAAACAAAACCCCAAAACTCAAACAAACAAAAAAGCAAAAAACCCGAACCATAAATTAAACATCTTATTAACCTAGCCCAGTCAGAGGTTGAGTTAATTTTGGTGAGATGTCCATAAGATTCTACTCTCCCTGGAACTTTCTAAAATCAGTATCTGCTCCAAACATTTGATTCTAGTGGTAAACAGCTATTTAAAACTAATTTCCAAATCCAATCTTATTCCTGTAGAATCAGGAGGGGTTCCAGAGAGGTTTCCTTCTAGAAAGGCCTTGGGCCACTGGTGATCAGACAGAAAGCAGGAATTCAGCACAGGTGGTCACAGGATGGAGACCGAGCTTTTGCCTCAAGACATGTAAAGCCTCTTCAATAACACACGATTCTCAAAACCTCCATAAGGGAAGCACCAGCTCTTGTCAAACCGGCAGAAGCTGCTGCTGCTGTGCCATGCACTCAACAGCAACTTCCTGTGCAAAAATGCCACAAATGATAGTCGCAGCCTAATTCGCTCCCCCCTCAAAAAAAAAAAAAATCCAGAAAAGCCACGGCATTCTCGATCCTTTGTCTTCTAAAACTCAGACACGAGGGGACAGGCGCCATGTGGCAGGGGGGTGGGGGGCGCACGACGAGTGCGAAGAGCGGAGGGAGGGTGTGGCCTCTTCTGTGCCATCCCCCAATGGGGCTATTTAAGGAGAACGGGATTACTTACCACCGGCTTTTATCGACGTCGGGAATTCAGCTTCGCGAACAAGGAAAAGCGACCGTCTGCGCTTAGTTTTCTCGAAAAAGTTCATACGGGTTTTGTTTGAAAATCCTTATTTTTTTTTTAAGTGTGTGAGCGCAGCCTCGGCTCCAGTGAGTGATGGTGAGTGAACGCCGAAGGGGAGGTGCGCTAGGGCGGTGGGATAGGGGGTGTTTGAACGCCGAGCCACCGGGCGGGTTTCTGCTGGGTGATGTAGTGCCTTGAGGGGGGACCCCAGCGGGTCCCGGAGCGGAGAGTGGAGTAGTAACTTCTTCGGGTTGTTCTTGGGGTGAGAAACGGGAATGCCCTCAGCTGGAGCAGTGTCCCCTTGTAGCGCGGTGACGGCGCTGAAGCCCTGAGGGCTACTAGCATTATAACTATCTTGAAGGTTTCAACACCTTACAAGGTGAGCGGTTAAGGTGAAGGAGGGAGTACCACAATTGAAAGGCCGGGGGCTTCTGCAGGGGAATCTCTGGCTCGTACCTGTTGCCGATACGGTGTTTGTGTGTTGGGGGGGGAGGCTTGGCGTCGGAACACGCTTCACACCCTCAAGCGGCCATTTTGTGACGGCGCTATTTTAGCGCCGTCCCGCACGGTTGGGCGGGCGCCCCGCCGCCTGCCCGTGGCAGTGTACCCGCTGCGCGTAGGCTCCGGCAGGACCCTTTGTCTGGGGCTTGTGAATAGCTTTCATTGTCCTGTGGCGCCAAACCCTCCTGCCCACGCCCCGTCGGCGCTGGGCAGCTGAGGTGTGAGGTAAAATGGCGGCGGCACCACGAGCGGCGCCTCGCCTGGCCGAGGTCCTACGTCTCCCCCTGCCGGAGCAGAGGCCCGGCGTCGCTCGGAGTGCCGCGGGTTCCTCGGCCCGCACCGGCATGTTGCTTGCTGTTTGTTCTATGTGAGAAACGTGATTTGCGACTGTAGCGCTGAGGCTTCAAACACTATACGAGTAAGGTAGTGGGGCGCTTTTTTTTGTTTTGTTTTGTTTTTTTTTAATTTATTTTTTTTTTATACAGGAGAGGTTGTGCCTACCGTGTAGTGCTGGGCCGAGGGCTCCACTTAGTGCCCAGCGGGGAGGCTGCGGCGCCAGCCGCCTTCTTCCCTCAGGCACCCGCGCTGTCATGGAGACTGTGCTCAGTGTCCGCGCGGCGGGACGTGG
Source organism: Molothrus aeneus (assembly GCF_037042795.1). NCBI lineage: Eukaryota > Metazoa > Chordata > Aves > Passeriformes > Icteridae > Molothrus > Molothrus aeneus. The sequence goes on along the minus strand of NC_089646.1, from coordinate 36,017,786 downwards.
GTCACGGGGTTTAAATGTTTCAACTAAAAAAAAAAAAAAAAAAGACTAATGCTTACTTTAAACGAAAAATGTGCTGAGGCCAGGGAGAAGCCTGAAAAATCAGGGGCTTGTGTGGCCAAAAATAAGTGAACGTTTTTCTCTCCTGGATGAGCGTAAAACTGAGTGATGTTTGTAACACACGTGGGCGGGTAGATAGGTATTTCCTCCACGTAACCCAACAATCGTCCTTTTCTTTTGCCAAAATTCTTAACTAGTCTCCCGACTACTGTTATACCAGTTTCCCCTCATCAATTTTAAGCTTCATGCTTCTGCTCATCAGTTTAAACTTCAATAATAGAGAGCAAACAGATTAATCTTATATTTTGACGAGAGAAGAAAAAAACCGCCTGTTAATTCTGATAAGCTGAAAAACTGAATAAACCCCAATATTCGTGGCGTCTGGAAATTTGATTTCAGAGCTACTTTATGAGATAGACAAATTAGACTTCTTTTAGAGTAATTTTAAAGGGGTGAGTCACTTCAGCTGATGCTGTAGTTCCAGTATCATGGGCAGATTTCCCACTTCAGAACTTTGAGTGATTTAGGCTTTGGACCCTGATTCAGCAGCAGTGTGAGGTCTTTGTGCATCGTCTATGTAGAACAGTCATTTGTGTAGTGCTATGTTGACAAAATTATTTGGGTTTAGATAAGACAGTAATTTTTTTGCATTGGCAAGCGTTTTCCATCATCATACTGAGGACTTGAAAAGTAGCTTTGGAGGGAGATTTTCTTTCTTTTTGTTCTAGGAGACTTTTACCACTGCATTTTTGATCTCCTTTTCAAGTTCTAGGAAATACATGTATCAATAAATCTTATTTTTCGTGTTGCCCAGCTTGCTAGAATGCCTAAGTAGTCTGTTTATTCTTTCTTTCAGGTACATAATGTGTGAGAGTGTTAAATAAGTTATTTTCTTTGAAATTCTGCATTATTAGTGTGAGACACTAGCACTGCACTTCCATGGTGGCCAAGGCCGTGTGTGACAGGTGTACCAGCAGCATCTGTGGTTACCAGCAGTGTCTGTGGTTACCAGCTTCCTTCAGCTGGTTCTGGCACTTGCTGGGCTCCTCTCCTGAGAGCCGTTTCCTGTTTTAGGGCTGCCAGAGAACTTGCACAGCAAAGTGAATACCACTTCTAGCTTGGTTCACTGACACATCCAGAAAGAAAGAAGTAGAAGCAGCAGTTAGGTCAGCTTGAGGAGTTGCCATCTCAGATTTCAGTTCAAATGCCCTTTAGCTGGGTATGCAGCCAAATAAAAGCAGAATACCAGGTGGGTGAAAAACTGCTCACTTCATGTTAATCTTCCTCCCAGATTTTATAGAGCCAGTTTCATTTGAACTGAGAAGTGTTGGAACCAATGAATGGTCCATTTGTGCTATTGAAATTCCTTGTCACCTGCTATATCTATAGGAAGATGCAGGCATTCTGGTATCTTCAAATGTAATCTAATTGACTAAAATAAATATTTCTGTTTAAATTTTTTAGGCAGCACATGTGGAGGCCCAGCGTTCAAGCACCACAGATGGCAGTGCCTATTCAGCAACAGTCAGTCAGGGCTATGTTTTACCAGAAGGAAAAATCATGCCCAACACAGTCTTTGTTGGTGGAATTGACATAAGGGTATGTATACACTTTTGTTTAAAATGGGTATAGGGTACATCAGTGAAGAATAAGTGGAAATTTTGCTCCTGTTTTAGTGTGGATTTTTAAATTTTTTTTGTGGTGGTGGGGTTGTTTTTTTTTTTTTTTTCTTTGTGTGTGCATTTGCCAATCTAGAAGATATTGAAATGTCATGGGAGAATTCTGGAACATGTCTTCCAAAACAAACTTTTAGTTCTTATGGTAGTGGAAAATGGGTTTAAAAAATGGTACTGCCTGCTTTAAATCAGTTCTAAGCAGTTGAATGTTTATGAAGATGTTTAAGACCTTGTTTTCTTTTAGATGAATGAAGCAGAAATTCGGAGTGTCTTTGAACAATATGGTACTGTGAAGGAGGTGAAGGTCATCACTGACAGGACTGGTGTTTCGAAGGGGTGGGTAGAATATGAGTAGTTGTTTTAAGTTGCTGCTTATGTGGACAGCATTCTATAATAGGTGATATGAGCAGATGCTTAGCAACACACTTGACGTACTTAAGCCTTAATACTAGCTGCAGTCTTCTGTTATGGTGAGTTAAGACTGTGAAACCAGTAAATCTATACTGCCCCAAACTAAATCTGTACAATCTTACAAAGAATAGCATTAATTTTTTTACTTCAACCTCTCTGTTCAGGGAAAAGAAGCTCACTGTCACTCAATCATTGAAAACAAAGCCTGACTCGTGTGATGCTTACACAGCCAATTCTTTTGTAGGACTCTTCTGCTGGCTAGAGTAGTTAAAAATCAGGGGACAGTTCAGGATGATGAGGAGAATTAAGATGGCTTATTCAGGGCAATGACTCTGCCCTCTCCTGACACTTGTGAGTAAGTTCTAGAGTAAAACAGCCCAACCTTTTTTTGGGTGAAGACTAAGTATGTGAACAAAGTTGAAACAAGGAAATTCCCTTTGAATATATTGAGGAGTTCTGGATTACCATGGTGAAACCCTTAAATAAGAAGATGAAGGACCTTACCCTGTTGAGTTCTGGGGAGGCCATCCCAGTTTTGAGGCTGTTCCTCCTGATGAGAAGGAGACAGTATCCTCTTGAAGTTCTTCCAGAGAGAGTTTTTCTTAGATTCTATGCTTAGCTCCTACAGTGTCACATCTTTTTTCAGCATATATAGCAATGGAAGAGCTGGAAATAAAATTAATTTTCTCATATCCCTTCCTAGTCTGCAAAGTGAACCCTGCTGTGCAGTTAGTGTATATTATAAGTATTGATAATCATTTGACTTATTCCATTAATGGGACACAATTGTTACTAAAAGCTCTGAAATTATCTTAATTGTGTAGACCAGATAAACTAGGAATGCAGTGAAATAAACTGAAAAACCTCTTCAAGAATTGCTTCCCTCCCACTGGCGTTACTGTTCCTATAATGCCTGCTTTCATCCAGACCTCTGTAGTAAATGCAAAATTTAAAGATAAGTCAGATCTTATTTAAATTTTTAACTTTCTGAGTTGCTAATATTAATAGCTGTACTCATTTTGAGTAGTTAAAATGGAAAAATAGGCCTTACTTCATGTTATTCTAAAATCTGGCATTTAGTTTCTTGCATCTGGCCTCAATCATAAATTAATGTCCTAGTTGATAATTTGGATGTGCAATATATAACGTACCTGGCATGTTGTTAACTGGTCTTGTTTCAAATAATTTGGCTTATAATCAAATTATACCAATTACTGAATAGTCTGTTCTTCCTTTTTAGGTATGGATTTGTGTCTTTCCTGGACAATGTGGATGTTCAAAAGATAGTTGAGGTAAGCTCAACTTTGTCCAAATGACTCTAAGAAGTTGAGGTATGAAGGTTAGAGACAAGTTTGTGGAAGCCAAGTTATGTACCCTGTAGAGTAAGTTAGGACACAAAAAGTCTAGGGCTGCCCAAAAGGTAAACTTTCTAAAATGTGTACTGGTGGTCAAATCTTTATGTATGTGCTTAAATAAGAAGCAAGATTAGTTTTCAGCAGGTTAGTTTTTAGCCTGGTGTGGTCAAACATCTAATGTAATTTTGTTTCTGATTGCTGTCATTTATTTATGTGCTTTAAAGCCTTGAAGTGTTTGGCTGCTTGCTTTTGGTAGTGGATGATTGTCATAGACCCCTTTTGCTTATGGCAGAAATGTAGACATTTAGTTATTGGGATGTCTTGGTCTAAGATAATTAAAGTGGGATGCTCTAAAATGAGTCATCTCTCCTTTAGATTAACCAATCCCTTTCCACCAATAAGGAGAAACAAATATGGATAGATATAAGTGAAAAAATAACAGTTTACTAATAAAGAAGGAAGTAGCAAGGGGCAAAAAAATAACACTAATAGTCACTAGTTACAAAGTTGCTGAAATCTCCTGGACTCCCAGGGACCAAAGAGGAGCTTGAAATGTTGGGGTGACACCTCCCCAAAATAGTGGCCTCTGCAGCTGACCAACCTTGTAGTTCCAAAGCCAAGGGGAGAATGGTGACAACCCTCCCCCTTCTTACCTCTTCATTGATGAATGCAGCTGGCACTCTTCAGCAGCTGGTACTTGGTCAAGGGCTAGAACTCACAGGAGGGATTTGCCTTCCTTGGCAGCCAGGCAAGGCCAGGCAGCTGGGCTGGGGTAGCCCTGCCTTCACTTCTGCAGGGCTGCTCTGTGCTGGATGGAGACAGGCAGTCGTGGGATTCACCTTGAGCCAGTCCAAGATGCAGGAGAGTATCAAAAGAGGGGGAGAAAAACCCAGAGCAGAGCATCTGCCTTGAGCAAAGACCATGAGGCAAGAGAGAATGCTGTCTCTGCTTGAACTTTGAAAAGGCTGGGGCACTTGCCCCACTCTGCCCCATGGTTGTGTTTTCTGGCTCTCCAGGGTCTTAGTAGAGAGTAACAGTTTTGGGCACAGATAGATGAAATACAGTAACATTTTGGGTTCCTAGGGCATGGGAGTAACAGTATCATGGAAGACAGTATTAATTTTTTTATTTATGTCTCAGTAGTTGAAATATTTCTCTTGCAATATTTGTGCATTTGGATGCTACCTGGAGTGCAAGTATTTTTTAAGCCTCCTAGATTGTCCTGTGGCTGTTCCTGTGTGTAGTGGGTCTAAGTGCTGGCCAAACACCAGTGCATCCACTAGAATTATTTACTAATTTTCTGCTGTGAGATAAGGATTAGGAGGAGAGCAAAGCAGGCTCAAAACTTTAAAGGGTGTAAAGAAAACTTCTTTAACAGGACTAAAAACAAAACAGAAATCAGAATAAACCTTCTTAACACTTTTCCTACCCCCAAGTCTTCTGTCTTTTCCTACTGACAATGCTAAGAGACAAATGTGGTATTTTCAGTCAGTTTTCCACTTCTAAAATAATCTTTTCTTCAGTTTATTTAGGGAGAGGAGCCTCTCCTGCCATGTAAAAGAGACCAGGAGACCAGGCCTGCAGGTGGTCATGGGATCTCTGCTGGGCAGCGGCCGCTCTGGCTGCGTGGCTGCAATGCCGTGCTCAATCCAGCTGCAGGGCTGCCTTTGTTCTTAGCTGCTGCCTTTGTTCTTAGCTGCTGCCAGCAGGATGGCTCAGCAGCTCACAGCCAGAGCAGGGCCAGGCTGTGGCTGGAACTCCAGCCACAGAATCTCCACCAGCCTGGCTGTGCGGCAGAGCGGGGCCAGGCCTGGTCCAGCCAGCGTTCAAAGGATGGACACAAGAGAGTTTTTCCCAGGCTTTGTTCATTTTTAAGTGTGGTTTCACAGAGGCATGTTCAGCTTTTTTTAAGTGGTTTAACAGGGTGTCAGTATTGAAAACTAGCCAGCTGATTGGTTTTATCAGGTCTGAAGAAAGCTGCCAAGGTCCTTTTTGCTTAACTAAAAAACAAACCGCGTTAAACCACAACGTGGTCACCATATAGCTTTCCTGTAGCAAACACAGGAGATGAAGGGGTAGAACTCTTATAGACAGTTCTGATCTTTGGAGTTTGGTATTGGAGAAATTTTAAATCTCAGTGCTTATAACCAGATCAGGTACTTGGTTCTGATAGACTTGGGCAGGTCACAAACCACTGACAAAGCTTTTTATTTTCCCTCTTTCTTCCCAGCCTGAATACAGTGACTGTGAGAATAACATGTATTGAAATACTTGCCTCTTTAAAGTCTTTGCCTCAGAAAACTCCTGTGTCTCTGGAGGATGAACAGTCTCTCATTTGCTTCTGAAGCTCTTAGACAGGGAAGTAGATCAGAAAGACAAATCCAGATAGATGTGCCAGGCACAAATGTAGTGTTTTGTGATGTGCAGATGTGTTTACTGGCCATCCAGCTCTGTAAGTGGGAAGAGAATATGTTTGAATAAAGTGGAGAGTAATGAAACCACAGCAGGACATCCTTGATACTCACCAAAAGATTTTAAAAGCTTGCTGTTACTTGATGTGGTATGATGACAAAAATATACAGCGACTGCTGCACTGAGCAACAGACTTCATCTGAGAACACCTTTTTCTTTTTACTATGTATTACATTTATTATGCTACATCGGTGTGGAATGCTTGCTCTGAGGTAACAATTTCTGTGGAGACCTCTTGAGTAGCGTTGACATTTGAGCCATGCAGAGCACTGATTTTCTGTGTGTGCTCCAAAACTGGAGCCTGCAGTGTTCCTCTCTTAATATAGTACTTACTGATCTGAGTTTGTATACCAGAGAAGACGTCTTGGAAGACCCAGAGGTATATTGTGGGTTTTCTTTTCAGTGCACATTTCAGGTCTGCAGGCAGTACAAATACCTGCCATCTCAGGAAGAACGTTCAGGTAGAACCTGTTGTCTTTTGGAGGGGATTAAAGAAAGGAAGAAATTAACATGGGTGTTGTAGAGCTCAAATTGTATGCAAAGGTTACTGCACTAAATCACTTAAAGCCTTATCTGCACTGAGTGGTCAGTGTTTTCTGTAAATAAGCATGATAGAGCCTCTAACTAAAATTGCTCTTGGTGCCTGTGTTCATCTGCCTGTTCAACAACCCTTGTAGCCTTGTTCAGCCTGACAGTGTTTTTCTTCTGCTTAGGTCTGTAACTGCACTCTGGTCCAGCATCAATCTGTTTGCAGTTCAGATTGGAAAGTTGTCTTTCTTTAAGTTGGGAGGCCTGTCTCCTAGGACCTCTCATTGTTGAGGTGGAAAAGGTAGTTGCATGATTTTGGGCACAACAGGATTCCAGAATTAATTTTAAAATACCCAAAATCACCCAAGACACTTTTCCCTGAGAAAAATAAAACAAAAAAAGTCCACCTGTCAAATTTGTCTATTTGGTGCAATAACTAGGTTATTGCACCTTTTTTCACCCTCATATGTCTGTTGAATCATCTTCTCATGCTGATAGAAATTAGAATGAGCAAGATTTTTGTGATCATTGTATTTCTTCTTATTTTACAGGCAACAATACAGTTGCTGTTGCCTGTTCAAAGCACTTTTTTAGCAGAAATGGGAGAAAATTTCAAAACCATGTATTTTCTTCTGAAGCAGGCATTTCTGTAGAGTTGCATGTGATAGAGAATCTAGACAGACTGTCTGCATCCAACACTGACTTTATTGCTTGGTACTAAAATTGTGCTAATGGGGCTAAACCAAAAATCTTTCACTAGAAACCTGAGACTGTGGTCACTTTCCAATAGTACTCTCACCGAGACAGGAATAGTTAAGGCCTGTGTGTGTAAAGCAGCAGGGCTGACAGTCAGTGATACATAGTTGCAAATTATAGTAGTGCATGTTACTATTAGGGCCAGTGATACATAATTTTGGAGGACTGGTGAGTAGGCAGCTGAGCTGAGGGCACTGCAGGACAATTGAGGTAAAAGGCGCATGGTGTTGAGACAGGAGACTGGAGGCTGTTGAGCCTTTAAGAGTTGATGTACTGTGATGTAGAAGCAGAGCCCAGTCTCTTTAAAATCCTACAAACCTCTCACCTTGCTGATTCCCAGCTAACAGAGAATAACCTGTCTTTCAGTCACAAATCAACTTCCATGGTAAAAAGCTGAAACTGGGGCCAGCAATCAGAAAACAACAAAACTTAAGTAAGTATATCTAAGTAAATTTGTTCATATTGCAGGTATTATAATATAACAAGATTTTTTTCTTAATTATACATAATTATCCTTGCAAATACTTTTTATCTGATGCAGTATGTATATTTCAGTTAAACCTGGGTTCTGACTTCTGTGACCTCACTTATATGGTGTTGTTTTAATAAGAGGGAGGTTGGTAGCACAATACAATATAGTTCATATTGAGTTAAATTTGTGACTCAAAACCTTTAAGATTTTTTCCAGCTTGACTTCAGATTCCTGATGAAATACATGTTGTAATGTCTTAATACTTTTTTTATCTGTTTCAAAACAAGATTCCTGCGTGCATCCCAGACAAATAGTTCTTGGTCCTCCTCCACCACAGTTCCAGAGCGTGTGGGGTAATCAGGGTATGGAGACATACGTGCAGCCTCCAGCTGTCATGAACCCAGTAACACCCTATGTTCAGGTAGGTCTGCTCCTGACACTGGTTTTGAATCATAATTAAATATTTTTTGAAGGTGCAAGCACATATGACTTTTGGAGTATGTATTGAGATTTCAATCTGATTTTACCCACCTGTTATCATATAGCTTTCCCCAGTAAGGAGGACCCAACTTCAAACCATTTCAAAGGAATGCCAGCAACCTTGAAAATTTGATTCAGTGATGTTAACTCATTATAAAACAAAAAGGAGGTACCCTTTAAGAATGAGAGCTGTTGAAAGTGGAGGGAAGATTGAGTTATTACTGCCTATCACAGATGCAGTTCATAAGTGAAATGTATCCAGATATTTAATGTGTTGCTGTCCTGCTTCAGAATAAATGATGAAATTTAAAATGTATTTTTGTAGACTAAGAGTGGGATAAGAAGTTATCTCAGGTACTTTTCTCCTAGCCAAACATATCCTTGGTTTTAAACTGCTGTTGTGTTATAAGAGCACTGTGTTCCAGCATCAGCTGTTAATAGCTGTGCCCAGAACAGTATTGCAGATGAGCATTCATTCTGAGGTGTGAGTACAGTGCTTCTGGCTTGGATATGAGTCCTGTGCTGTGTGAGTGAACCAGATCAGGCTCTCTTACTGCATTACTGTATGATGGGGCAGTACTGACTACAGTCTGACCCTGTCTTGTATATCTTAAACAAAGAGGAAGAACGAACTTGCAGAAATACTTTCTTGCAAGGCAGAGAGCTTGATTATAGTGTTCTTGATGATTCTCTTCAGTTTATTAATTTAAGAGCATTAATTCTCTTAAAGGCTGGAATGTGCCTTTAACTATTCCCTGAAGAATCTGGGAAAGTTCCATGTTCACAGTGTCAGAATACTTTCAGGAAAGAAATACTTGGAAATCATCTTAATTTGAGTACTTAGCTTCCTTTTCTCCTAGAAACTGATCCTTCAGATTGTACTCCATTATTTCATGGATGTCAGTCTGCTTCAGATCTACTTCTCAAAGTTTATGGCATGACTTGCACTTCTGAAATTACATAAAAGATCAGTTACAAGTGGAAGTGGGATTTTTAGATTTATGAGAGTTTGAATCTCACTTTATAAATGTTATTAGTGCCTGAAGTACTGAAGCAAGCCCTGTGGGAAATCTAAGGGTTGCTTTTAAAAAGTGAGTCTAGTCTGCACAGGAATTGAAATAACAGTGTAACTTCTAAAAGTGTGCTCCTGGCTAATACCTCTACAAATATCGTATTTGTATCTTGCTTCAAACTTGCAGGATTTTTTTTTAAAAAAAAACTTTCTTTGCAGCCCTATCCATACAGTTCATCACCAGCTGTAGTGCTAAAGCAGCAAGTTCCCATAGGATATCAACCTGCTTACAACTATCAGGTATGTCAAGTTTTACTAGAAGCAGAAAGGCTGTTGGATACCTGACTAAGCTGGAATGAAGTGTTAACTGGAGTCTGATCTTTGTGCTTCTCATTCTTTGGAATCTATCTTCCTTCAGTTCTTCACAGCTACCAAAGCAAAAACAAAATAGTGATGAAAGCTGTTGAGTAAATTAGCATACTCTTTTCTTTTTATAGTTTCATTACTATTTTCTTAATTATACTGTGATAAAACAACTTTGAAATTAGAAAAAAGTACGTGAATTAGTACTTGTGGGAGGGAGCTTTGCATTTGTACATGCTGCTGTAGTGTAGGATGTTAGGAACTTGGAATCAGAGTCTTATCAGATGATACCACGTTTGATGTATATGGGTGGGGATGTGCTCTTGCACTATGAAAATGTCAGAGAAAGTGCTTAGCTCATAGTGGGGTTTGAACTCACAAATGAAGTGGGTGGCTAAGTCCTGTTACTGATGCTAAACTAGGAGTAACTGGAAGCAGCTAGAGGCTTGAGATCTGTTTTCAATGTAGGTATTTGGTTTCCCTTATTTTCCTAATATTTAGAAATATTTTAATTTTTTTCTTTAACTTGGAGTGAGAAGGCAATAGTTGAATAAAGTAAGGTATCTTGCTGGATGTAAGACTATATTAATTAATTGTTTTGTTAATAATCCAGACATGAAATGCTATAAACAATGTCTCATACAGAGCAGTTACTTGTCTATGTTGGAAATTAATGAGTAAAAGGTGGTTCTTGTCTAATTTTTGTTTAAGGCTCAACCACAGTGGCTTGCTGGGGAGCCAAGAAATTATGTAATGCCTCCAACTCCGGTAAGTCTACAAAGTTAGACTTCTGAAACTGTCTTCTTAATTAGCACATTGTTTTTACAGCTTGGTACTTGAAAAAAAAAAGTCTCTTGTCTGGATCTGTGTAATCTGGTCTACCAAAATCTGTAATTGCTGATAAGATTCTATGTAGTCGTTCAGAATTTCTACTGATGTAGTGCTTTTTTGAGTTACCTGGTGGAAGAGATCTGCCTGTTTTTGACACCAGAACTACATGTTCTAGTTACAGAACTCTGGAATTCTAAGTAAAAAGGAGTTGGTTTTTCAGGAAAAGTTGAAGGAAAAGTAAGTTGACCTGATGTACAATTTTTTTAAGTTTAAAAAGTCTCCATGTTCTTTGCAAATACTGATGAATTTTTTAGCTCCTTCCAATATGTTTTAAAAATTTTCTCAGACTACTACAAACTGTAGATGGTGCTGCTGGCCTCTGAAAAAAATTCTTGCTTTCTGTGACTTAAAGCGGGTAATGCCTGTGAGAAAAAAGAAAAAAACCCCTCTATTTGTTTACAATGTTTACAATGTCAGAATTTAAACTTGCCCTCTGGGTATTTTTGAATATTTAGGTGTATTTATTGACTACAGTTTTGATTAAGTGTTTAAAAGCTGTAGTAAGTAATTTTCTCGTGAATGGTATTCTCTTCCTGAAAGCTGTCAGAAGTCATTGAACTATTGATTACACTATTGGCTTGAAATAGTTTTTTTTAATAACATGCATGAATGTAGATACATTATACAGCCATAATGTATCACTTTACAATTCAATGGTAGCAGGCCAAAATGTTTTTAGAGTAAGTGTGCATGGGGGTTTAGTTGTTAAATGCTACAAGCTTGATTGTAGGAGCAGACAAGTGTTCTAGAACTATCTCAGTTAAGCAACTTTAAGTATCATTCTTAACTGTCTTAGTAATACAGGTCATGACACAATATTTCCCCTACTCTTGAAACTTAACAAAACTGTGAAGATTAAACTTGGTACAGTTTATGGATAGATGAGGTGACGCCATAACTGCGTGTTTTTCCAGTGTTACTGAAACATTGTAATACTTAAAACTCTATAGGTGTATACTTCAGTGAACTATCATGGCTCTGAGGATCCAGGATTTATACAGATGGAATGTGCTGTTCCAGAGCCCATGCAGTTGCCTAGCAGCCCACAGAAGGTAACTGTTTTCTCAAAACTTTTAATATTCTTTATCATAAATGCCATGCCCAGAAATTTGCATGTGAGGGTTATGTAGCTTTGTCAAGGGCCTTGGACAGATATCCTAGAAATCAGGGTTATAGTTGCTCCTTTCAGCCTCTTGTTAAGTCCCATGTATCTGATTTCTGTGTACAACTTCAGAAGTCTCACGTTTCCTTGAAACTGTTAGTGCTTGTTTGCAGTGCTGAGGGCTGGATAAAGTGTATGTACTACCTGATCAAGTCTACTGACAAGACTTTGCCTAATATGTGGAAATTACAGGTACTAAAAAAGCAGATTCAATAGCACTCCCTGCTGTCTTAGGTTGAAGCTTAGGATGAAAATTACCAACTCAGATATTTGAAGCTTAAAATAAGTCTATTTTTCTTACTGTTTTGTGGAAGATGGCTCCAATTTAGTGAACAGTTGGCTTTGAATTCAGTTTTCTAAGGGAGATATTTCATTTCTCTGCTGTCAGCCTCATCCACAAGAGAACTGGCATGTCATTGATCAGAATTGTTATGCTGTAACACTGAATGGAGATAATGAGTTTGTAATTTTAGAAGATTGGGGGGGGACAAAAAAATTACAAGTATCTCAGGGAACACAAGGCAGTTGAGGAATCCTGATTTCCAAGTTAACCCTGTGACACCCTGACATTGCTAGCTAGTAATGCTTTAACTAAGAAAATAACCTATAACTATATATGCACCTATAACTGTATTTCAGAAGTCCGTGGACAGGGGCATGCAAACAGTACTATCCTGTCTGTCTAATCCTGAGAACCAGCTGACAAATGACTTTGTATCACAAGACAGCAATGTAAAGGTATGTAGTGAAAGTGAAATTATATCCCTGAAACATAGGTGACCTTCAATGTGTTCACCTACAGGATACTGTAAAGATGAAGAAATTCAAATCTGTGGATGCCACTTGAATTTTTTCTTCCTTGTACATGCTGTGAGATGTGTGGGTTTGGCTCTCTGTTGTTTCATGATGGAAAGAAGTGCTGAAATTGGATTCAGTGGGTTTAATCAGGACAGCATAAAAAATTGCTGAACAGTCAACTAATGAACAATTAGAGCATAAGTTTGGCTAGTCATTTCTCAGTGACATGGCTGAAAGACTAGTTTGGACAGAGGATGCTGGGTTTAAACCTTGATAGTCTGTACAGTGAAATAGCTACTGTGGATGGTGGCTAGTTATGCTTTGTCTCTGCTTTAACCAATAAATCATAGTCCAGGTTGGTAAGCTGGTTGTTTTTGTTTTGCTGTATGTGTTCCGTCTTTGTAGATTTGCAATCTCTGATTACATTCCAAGCCATGTAATTCCAGGTTATTAATTTCTAAGACCTTGCTTCCTTTTTGTAAAACAACAGATATGTGAACTAGACAGGTGTACTCTGAAACAGGAATGCAGAAGCAAGTTTTGTCAGTTTTGGAGGGGGCGAATAGAGTACAGGGTGTCTGGAGATAGTTTTCATGATACTTTGGTTCCCTTATTCTGATTAATTGAATTTTTTTCTTGTCCTCTCTTCTATCCCATCCCAGGAGGGTAAGACATACCACTTCAGAAAAGGAAAGACAGTACACAAAGCCATTTGATCAACAGAGACTTCAAAGTATCTAAATTAATTAACTAGATGGTACTACAGTTCAATTTAGCAATACGGAATGTAACATTTCTCAAAAGTTACTTCAAGTTATGTTTGTACTCCTGTTCTACGTGTTTTGATACTGTTGTTGTTGCTTGAGTTGTTTAAAGTTCAAAGTTGTAAGAGTTGTCAAACTTCAGTGTTACTGTTTGTGTGCTTCCCCTGAGAACTGACTGGAATGTTAGAGAGTTTATATGTTTCCTTTAGGTGGATTTTTCTCTGAGCTTTAAGGTACAGTTTGCATATTACAGTTGTTTTTCATTAACACATGGTTTTTTGTTAACTACCATTTGACTCACATTGACCAGTTAACTCCTGGAGTTTAAAAATGGAAGTAGTTATTTGCCCAAGAGACTGTATTTTAAGACTGAGCTTTTAAATCAGTGCAAAGGAAGATGAGAAGTTATAACTGAGCTGAAGCCCTGTAAGTCCTGCTTGCCTTTAGACAACATAATCGATGTGATTATGTTCATTGATGATAGTCTATGTACCTGCAGTCTTGAGCATCGCTATTATTTTTGGGTAAGTAATGAAGAGAATCCTAAAATTCCTCTATGTAACTTAAAATGCAAGAATGTTATCTGTATTGGACGCTCAGTCAGCCAATACAAGGTTTTTTACTTGAAAAATCTTAGCAATACCTGTATTTTAAACTTCTGAGAAAATACTGCACTTATATAAACCTTTGTTATGTGATGCAAACTGTTAATCAAAGAATATGTGTATGACTGTTTTAATAATCATGTAGATTTTAGGTGTGTATTGTGAAACAGTGAAATAAATTTTTACTTTGCCTTGGTTTCCTAAATTTCTGGTGTGACAAATCTAAATAATAACTTGTTAAAGCTGTTAAAAACTTACTGCTCTATGTGAAATTTCCAGTTACTATAAATCTATAGTAACAAACCTTCATTTTGTGTAGATACTAGCTGAAGCTTCCAAAGAGTAGAACTGAGAAAAGAGAACAGTCTTTTTATATGTCAGGTCCTAGCTTGCTTATTTTCTTCTACTCAAACACCTCAATCTCTCCAGATAATAAAAGAAAAATATGCCTCTCTTGTTAAGGATGTATATACAAGGCTGTTTAGGACTGCCTGTTCAGCTTCAAATTTCCAGGAGATTTAGAGATGGAAATGGCTAGGCAGAGACTTAGCCAGACATACATGTTAGTGAAATATGTAGAAGGGAACTGGATGTATAAGGGAATATGGCTAGAGCAAATGTCCAAGGACTGCTTCTCAGGAGTGTTGTGGATAAAACTTTATTAAAGGAGGGTGGGGGAGAATGATGATAAGTTTTTTTTGAGCCACTTTATGCAGCTTCGCACCAATGTTCTGATAGCATAAATTAACCTGGAAAAAGCAAAGCCCATACCAGTTTCTCTACTCACCGTTTCATGTTACTGAAGATAGTGTTAAGTGTTCCCATGATACTGATTTGCCATGTTTTTTTCAGATTGCTCTTTTAAAAATAGTGGCTTGATTGTGCTTAACTTCTGTGTTAGCAGCTGTTTTGCAAAGGTTTTTTTAGTATTGAATCAGGACCCTGTCCTTTCCAACTTTCAGTATCTAAACAGCCTGCATGTGGTTTCAAAGCTGTGATGTCAGTTTATTGATAAAAGGTAGTTGTTTCTTTGCAAATGCAGATTTCTTTTTGGCTTGATTTATGTTGGCTTGGTTGCCCCAGGCCTTACCTGAGGCTTTCTGCTGTAGCCCTTAGAAAATGCCAAGGGCCCTGTGCATAGCTGTCTCATTGAAGAGTTCCACTACCAAAAGAGAAGATTAAACCAAGATGCCTACATAGAGTACACATCTTCTGTTTATTTGACTGAGTGTTATGCACAGGACCATCTGGTGAGCAAGTTAATTGTACAGTGCACTTGAAATGGTACTAGATTCTTACAGGCATGCTGAGAGGTTCTATCACAAGGGAATAGCCAAGGCCTTATAAATATAATTTGTTTTTTCTTCCATTAGATCACGTGCTGGTTTTGCTAGCTGTTTACCTGTAGAGCGACCCATGCATTTTTATTGTTCTTTTGAAGTACCCTATAGCATGTAACATAAAGCATAACACAAAACCAATAAGTACATCTCTTCCCTGTTTCATTCAGAAAGTTGAAGCATCTGTTTAATATTGCTGTGATGGAAGGCATTTCCAAAATCAGTGCATGGTTGGAGGTTTTACAAATTTGTACCTTGCATTTTTGCAAAATTGCAAAATTTAAAAATTTTACCTTGCATTCTCAAATCAAGTGGACCATGTTAGCTGTGAGCTAGCAGGCAGTAGTCAGTCCTTGTGCATCTGCATTTGCTTGCACACAGTATGTACATTCTGTGAGAAACTCAAAAGCTTTGGGTGTACTTTAAATATTAAGACAGCTCTTTGTCAAAAGAAACAATTGCTTAGACAAGATAGAAAAATACAATGCTTGCATTTAATTGCTATTCTAGAGCTATGACACTTGGTTTGTTTTACTTCCTGCCTGAAGTACCCCAGTTTGCTGTTTGATGGCCTTTTCCTATCTTTTTACACACTTAGCCACCTGACAGAATTATTCTTGGAATGAGACAGCCAGACAGATGGTATTCTTGGATCTCCATTAGAGTGATTGTCTGGCACAGATGCTAATTCCCTGTCAAAATGGAAATATTTTTTTCCTTCTAGGTATTTGTGTGCTAAACTATCTTAATCTGAAGGTGATGTGATCCTTTATTGCTATAAAGAAACAAAAGTGTTTTCCCTTTTGTATTTCACAGGGTTTTCTTTTGTATGCCTTACTGAAAGAGATTTTTTAAAGTCATCTAACATATCTACACTCTATATTCCTTCTAGGAATTAGTTTCTAGAATTAGTTTCTAGTACTTTAGAAAAGATAAATTTGAGAGTTTTAATGTCTGCCACTTATAATATTGCTGAGAAAGTTGAAAAAAAGTGATTCCAAGCTATTAAAAAATTGAGGCTTCTTCAGGTAGAGTATGCATCTTAAAAATCACTTAACTAGCTTTACAACTCAGATTCTTACTTCCTGCTTTGTTTCTGCTCTAAAATTTGGGCTGAAGCTTGGGAGACAAACTCATACTGTAAGTTCTTTTAAAGAAAAAGGCCCCAGCTGAGTTTAAAAAGGCCTCTGTGTTGTCCCAGTGACTGTTCAAACTTCAACTTAGGGGCTTGTTTGTGGGGATTTTGTATTATGTGGGGGTTTCTGTTTTGTTTGGGGTATCTGGGCTTTTTTTTTTTCCCCCCCGAGTAGTGTGAATTTGTGTAGTGGGTGCTCAAGACAAGCATGAAAAGGGTTTCCTACTCCTTCACCTTAAGGTTGTGAGACTGTAGAAAGTATAGACATGAGGGCAGGATTTATATTTAAAAATGTTGCTGTAGAATATTGATGCTGCTAGTCCAAAAGCAATTTCTGTATGGATATTTAAAATCAGAGAAAACTGTCTCAAAATTTCTAAATATGTAGTCAAATAAAGGTGCACGCTGTACTTGATACATTGCTGATGTAGTGGAATATTAGAAGTACTGCTTATAAGACAGTACTGATGTGTCAGCAGTACTTCTTGGGATGTGTGTATCATGCCCTTTAAGCTTCTGTTCACCTTTTCCTGTAAGTAGGTGTCCAAATTTCAGGGTATTGTTTCAACTACTTGGTGTTTATACTAGATGACCTTAAAAGATCCTTTCCAACCCAAACTGCTCTATGATCCTGTCAAGGAGTCTGCTTTCCCCTATCCCATCCAGGATCACTCTGGATTTAATCTTTGTAGGCTGTCTTAAATTTAAAAGAATGTTTTGTTGTGTGATTCCCTTTTTTGTCTAGAACAAACCTAACCAAATCTCTTTTCCCCCATTATTTTTGCTCCTCTATGAAAGACTCTTAAGTGAACTTTTAAACTTCTTGTAAGGTCTTTCTAGAACAATTTAGGATTACACTCACTGATTTAAGTAGAGGTTGCCTTCTTTTCCTGGGAAAGAATTTGTGCTTAGAACTGTAAATTAATTTGTGGATCATTTCATGGGATGGCTTGGGTTGGACAGGACCTCTAAAGGTCATCTAGTGAACCCTCCTGCAATAAGCAGGGATATATCCAACTAGGTCAAGTAATTCAGAGCCCTCTCCACTCTTACCACTAATGTTCCCAGGGATAGGACATCACCACTCCTGGACAACCTCTTCTGGTGTCTCATAGACCTCATGGAAGACAATGTCCAAATTCTGTCCGATATAAATCTGCCATCCTAGTTTAAAACCATTACTCTTTCTATCACAACTTGCCCTACTAAAATGTCTTTGTCTTTCTTACAGATTTCCTTTAGTGTTGGAAGGCTCCAGTAATGTCTCCCTGGAGCATGCTCTGCCTGTCTTCATAGGAGAGCTGCTCCAGCCCTCTATCATCTTTATGGCCCTTCTCTGGACCTGTTCCAACATGTCCATGTCTTTCCTGTGCCCAGTACTCCAGGTGGAGTTCCACCAGAGTGGCAGAATTACTTCCCTTGGGAGGAAAGGGGACAAACAACCTAGTGTTTTGGCCTGTAGCAGTTAATAGGGTCATGCTGATGAGTTATGCAGCCATTCAATTCTTAGCATAAGCTGATTTTATTATTCCTGAGTGTAAGGAATCAGTTAAATTATTAAAATGGGATTAGTGGCTCCTGTATATCACAAAAAGGTAAGTGATGCCTTCTATAAGACCTATAAAGAGGATCCCACATACACATGGTAAAGTAGCCATGTGGAAATGTGTTCTGAACACATACACTTCAATTTCTAGCCTTTAGGAGGACAGTGAATGCAGGGAATATAATATGAATTGGTCAGAGGCCATACATGAAATCAGAATCATTTAGATTGGAAAGGATGTTTGACATCATTGAGTTCAGTCTGTTAACCTAACACTGCTGAGCCGAACAAGTCTCCCCATGTGCCACCTTCTCAATACCTCTAGGAATAGTGACTGCATCACTTTTTTGGGCAGCTTGCTCTAACACTTGACAGCTCTTTTTTTGAAGAAATTTCTACTGAACATCAAAGGTGACCCTCCCTTGGCAAAATCTGAGACCCGTTTCTTCTTGTCCTGTAACTTGTTATTTGGGAGAAGAGGTGGACCCCCAACCTCCTGTGTTGAGTGACAAGGTCTGCTCCAAGCTTCCTTTTCTCAAGGCTAAACAGCCCCATCTTCCTCAGCTGCTCCTCATCAGACTGGTGCTTCAGACTCCTCACCAGCTTTGTTGCCCTTCTCTGGACATGCTCTGGTGCTTCATTTTTCCTCCAGTGAGGGGTCCAAAAGAACACAGTATTCAAGATGTGGCCTTACCAGAGGAGGGAGTTAAAATTGCTTCCTGGGAGACAACTGTCTCCCAGGAAGAGAGTACAGGGAGACAATTGCTTCCTGGATCTGGCTATCATATTTTGTGATATAAGCCAGGATGCAGTTTGCCACCTGGGAACACTGCAGGCTCATGTTCAGGCAGTCCTGTCTCACTCAGAGCCTAGCAGCATTACAAAAGCCTGTGGTGGGTGTTGATGCAATGTGATTTCATCCCAGTGCCCAGAATGTCAAAGTGAAGAAATTCAATGAAGTGCAGTAGATGGTAGGAGTGACTTAGGATTTTCTTAAGAAGAGATTGTGGTTGCTAGTGGGGCTCAGCTGCAGAGGCTGCAGCTCCCTGTGGTCCCACCTGATGTCCTTATGGGTAACCCAATTTGCCCAGTGGCCTGTCTTGTTCAGCATGGTGTCCAGCTGTAGGCTCTGTGGCTCTGAACCCCAGGGGCATCTTGGGGTAGAGGTGACCAGCACTGGGGTTGCCCAGGTGGTCCTTTTCTGGCAGCACAGTTTTCCAGACACTCTTCACCAAGCCTGTAGTGTTTCATGCAGTTGTGACTCAAGTGCAGGACCTGGCACTTGGTCTTGTTGAGTCTTATCAAATTGGCTCATCAATCCAGCCTGTCCAGGTCCCTCTGCAGACCTCCTTCCTGCCCTCCTGCAGATTAACACTCCTGCTCAAATTTGTGTGTTCCACAAGCTGGAGAGTGTACACTTGATCTTGTCCAAATCAGTGATAAAGACACTAAACAGAATTGGTCTGAATACTGAGCCCTTGGGAGCCCCATAAGTGACCATCTAGATTCAACTCCTGTTTGCCAGTATTCTCTGGGCCTGGTAGTCTTGAAGATTTTTACCTAGCAAAGCATCCACTTCTCCAAGCTGTGAGCAGCTGGTTTGCCCAGGAGAATGCAGGGGAGAACTATCAAAAGTTCTGCTAAAGTTTACTGAAGTCAGGGTGCTGAGTACCCCAAGAACAACTGGTGGAAATCTGAAGGTAGCTTCTTAACTTATTAGGGGAAAACCAGCTTGTTTTACAGTGCCTCATGGAACTGAGCAGCTCACATGTGATTTTCAGGTAGGTTTCAAGTCTGCAGGTGATGTTTTCATTACAGCCATCAGAGGGCTCTCACATCCAGGCCTACATAACAGACTCTGTTTGTAGCTATGGAATGCCAAAGAGCAATTGCACTGATCAAGCCATGTGCTCACTGCATATAGACAAAAAGCTTACAGTCTGAATAAGATTTCTCTTAATGTTGTTTATTAAATTTATTTTGAGCAATTGTGCAGAATTGATATGCCTAAGAATATTGGGGAAGGAGAAGGAGGGGTGTGAAAGGGCACCTCCCAAAGTAGATAGTTTCCTTTCTGTTAAATGTTTCAATTGTGCTGATAAAAATTACCAATACAGCACTAAATGTTAGGAACGTTAACTGAGGTTGCTTACTTGCTACTCCTGATTTTACTAGTGAAAAAACTTGGTACTCCTTACTTTCACTAGAGTAGAGATCTTTATACATAATTAAGCAACCTACTTACTGAATCTCTTCTAGAGAAAAGTTTTGCAATGATGAGTTGTGGCTCAACCCCAGCTAGCAACCAAGTACCACACTGCTGCTTGCTCTCCAGTGGGATCAGGGAGGTAATTATTAGAATGGTAGCTAGAAAAACTGTGGGTTGAGGTAAAGGCCCTTGTAATAGAAAAAGCAAAAGCTTCACACACAGGCAAAGCAGAAACAAGGAATTAACTCACTTCTTCACATAAACAGGCAGGTGTTCAGCTATTTCCAGGCCAACAGGGGCCCATCGGTGTAACAGTGACTAGAGAAGACAAATGCCACCACTCCAAATGTCCCCCACTTCTCCTTCACCCCACTTTATAGACTCAGCATGAAGTCCTGTGGTCTGTAACATCCTTTTGGTCAGTTGGGATCACATGTTCCCACTGTGTCTCCTTCCAGTTTCCCATGCACGCTCAGTCTCTTTGCTAGCATGGCAATACAAGAAGCAGACAAGGCCTTGGCTCAGTGTAAGCACTGCTCAGCAATAGCATCTCTGTATTACCAGCACACTGTTCAGCACAAAACCAAAACATCCTCATGGTAGCCATTGTGAAGAAAACTAACTGCACACAGATCTTTATTGGTAAGGCACTTCCTGTCAATGCTGGATTCCATGTGTTTTTGACAGTGAAGTAAGTGTGTGGTCTTTGTTACAGTATTCATAAAACCTAAATTGCCAGTTGTGATTATGAGTGTTGCATTGGTTATTCCCTGATTTAGGAGAAAGACAGACACTGAAATTACGTATTTTCTTAGGGGATCTGTGATAGTTTCATTAATTAAAAGTGCAATTGTGTTAACAGGTTTTAAATGTAGATTTTCCAAAGTAAGATAAAAATGATAAATAGTGGTGAAGTTTCCAAAACGGTATTTTAGTGCTGTTGTTGCCCATTAGTAGATTGTGAATGTAGGGCTGATGAGCTTTGTTCTGCTGTGGTGTCCTGAACTCAGAAAGGTGCCCAGCAAACCTCAGAATGCCAGGCTTTAGAAGATGGGCAGCTTCTGTGCTGTGTGACAGCTCACATCAAAGCCTGCTTTTTGCACTGAGACAGTACTAAATGTGACCGCTGGGCTGAAGGAAGCCTGGAAAGGGATTTTTTTTTTTACTTCCCATGCTATATGTAGCTTGACTGTATCTCTTCAGCTTTTAAAAACAGCCTTTTAGGCAGTTGATTCCATGAAGATATACCTTCAGTTAGGAGCTGAACTCTGAAGGATATACCTTCAGAGTTTAGGAGCTTTGAGCTCCTGGTGAGTCAGTAAATTGAAATAAAAAAATAATCCTGGAACTGACACTTTAGCGAGTCCTTCTGTGTCCAGGGAAAGAATATCTTCAATGTTCCTGTGTAAATTCAGGGCCACTGCAGAAACATTTCACGTTCATTTCAGTTTCTCTTAGCTTGGTGGGGAATTTAAGCACATCAAGTTCTGAAAGGGCTCTAATTCATGCTTTATCAAACTCATAAGCAGGCCTTAAAGTCAGGCTGGCACTAACTGCAAGCAAGAGTTCCTCCAGGCAAGTAAGGTTTGGTTAAAAAAGTGAGAAGTAGACTGTATTCATTCTTTAAAATAAGCTTTAAAACTGCTCTTTCAAAGAGCATTCTCAGAGAAATGAGACTAAAATATTTTTTACATTTTAAGCCTTGACTTCAGCCTTTGGTACTAGACTATTTGATCCATTTTTGAGAAACTATGCCTGAATATAACATAGATCAGTATGGTGACTGAGCTGGGTACAGATGAAGGTGTAGGAATTCTTAGAAGCTAAAGATACATGAGGAGTTCACTGGTTTTGTATTATTTCTTGTTCGCATTCTGCTTTGTAATACTTCAGTGTGATCTGTCTGGCTTATGTCTGGTTTATAACCATCTCGGTTCTATTTCTGCCTGCTAATCTTCACACTGTGGTGGACCCAGCTGTGCGGTCCATCTCGTATGCAGAATGGTAGCAGTTGCCATGACAGCATATAGCTACCTACTGGTGGCAGAATAATAGCCGTGTGACTTCTTTGGGAAGTGTCACCAATGTCATTTAGTCGTCAGCCAGCAGGTGGGGCATTAAGCTAACAAACCTGCCAAATACTGTCATTTATAAAACCTTTCTCTTGGGGAACGCTGCAGTTTGTCCTTTTGACAATAAAGGCTGTCCATTGCAAAATGTTGCAATTCTTATTGTGGGCTAATTCATTTTGTTTGTTAAAAATATAGTCATAAGAAATGCAATGAGAAGGCTCTGTAGATTGCCAGAAACCGTGTTATGAGTTGTAGTGGCTTTGGAAGAAATGTGGGGTTTTTGAGCAGGTTTGACACTAGTTCAAGTATATGTCATCAGGACAGAGCTGGGCATTCCATAGGGAAGTTTGAAACACTGATGTGTTCCTTAGCTGAAAAAATCCATCAGCTTATTCATAACTCTTTTCACCTCTTCTCTTTATTGTATAGTGCTTACAGATCAAATCCTTAAATGAACACAACAGTATTTCAAAGGATTATAAGTCCAAAAGCGTTTTGGTTTTCTCTTCTGCTTTCTGGTAAATCTAGTTTATTCTACAATGCCAAGAATTTGACAATACAAGCAACAAAAAGAAAAGTCTGTAGAGCTACCTAAACTCAGTATATTTTGAATCTACTTATTTATCCACCTTCATTGTTTCCTTTTTTGCAGAGGTGGTGTTGAAATGAGTAAGAACATAGACCACTTCTTTAAACTGGATACTCATTCTTAATCTCTCTGTTCTTGTAAATGGAACACAGTAATTGCCAGTGGGAGGGAACTCAGATATGTGGTTTACCCTTCCTACCAGTGCTTGGTGTTACCTGCTGTTTTCAGTGTTTCCTAGGACCAGATTCTTCTAGGTTGGTTGGAAAAAGGGAAGTGGTTATCTGACAGAAATTGTGGATAACTTAATTTTCAGTTGCTATGTCTGCTTCCCCTAGGGAACTATGAGCTCTATGAAATGTTTGCTTTCTTGGATGGCATTTTCCAATATAAATGACACTTTATGATAGGGTATTATGAAGCCAACAGTGAACAGAGTAAGAAAAAAAGATTTAGGGTTCACTTACATATTTGCTTACCTTATTACAGAAACACCACTAAAGAAGTGAAAAATTAATAAAATATTATTTTGCTGAGTTCCTACATTTGATAGAGACTCTTAAATAGTCTTAGTTAAGAACTACTGTGTTTCCAGATCAATGTTTTTCTAGTTCAGTATTGTATGTCATTGTCATTATTGGAAACCTGTCTATAAATGGAAGAGTAAAAAGGAAAAAAATAGATCCTTGAGAACATGGCCCAGCTTCTAGTACCTTGTGTCTGAGGTTTTCATCTTGTCTTTTATTCTTCTTTTTGGTATATATTGGAGAGAGTAGCAAGGCAGGCTGTACTAAAGTATTTTGCCACAATGTCATAAAATGCATTTATAAATAAAAAGAACAATATTTGCTTCATGAGTGCAATGTGTTTTTATCATTGCCTTTAAGACTTAGTGATGTTTTAACCTAAATAACAATCCATTAAATGGTAACAAGCCTGTTACTTAAAAAAAATTCAAAAGATGAAGCCAACTTCTTTCATAGACCATTAGGATTCTTTAACAGATTTTTTGCCATACTCAGTGTTCTGAAAAGGGCTTGAATTCTGTACAGAAAAACCCAATCCTGTGATGGAACTGCCTAAATAAAAGGCAGTCATTAGTAAGAATATGTATTTAAACCTGCAGGTCTCCAGAAGTATTCTTTCTTTGTTGTGAATATGGTAGTTTCAAATTCTGTGTGCTTGCTGCCTAAGCACCCAAAAATATCCTCTATGAAGAATTAGAAGCAGCTCCTTAGGCCACAGGACAAGTTAAGTCAGAAAGGTTCTAGTCTATCTGGTGAAGTATTGACTGAATAAGGTTTTTGTAACAAATGTAAGGGACATTTGTAGCTAATGATGACTCTGATTGTGTCCTGAAGCTTTGAGTTTTGGTGACAGATCCTGTTACAAGCTACCAGAGTGTTCTCAATCCGAGTGGCAGGGGTCTGTGTTTTGGTAGGAGGTGAGGTATTACCTCAAACCAGCCTGCTTGGCTTTTAATGTGCAGCTTCAGAAACTATGAAATTCATGTTTCTGTGTTTGTTCCCTCACATATGTATAAGCTAAGGATGAAACAGAATTGTGTTAGTTATTCTGGAAAGAATGCTTTTCAATTGCAAAGCAGATGTCTCATACTTAATTGGAAACAGAATTTTATCTTAGGTTGAGGACAAGGGCAGTTAAGGGAATTGGTCAGTTAAGTGCCCCTGGCAAAACTGTGTGGGGAAAAAGACAGAATCTGTCTTTCCTCATACAACAGCAAGTTTTTTTTTTTTACTTTTGTCTGAATTAAGTAACACGGAGAATTAAACTTCCATTCTGTTGATCTGTTAGGAAATGGAAGTTTCCTAACTTGATTTTTTGATACTACATGTAAGAAATCTTATTAATTACTCTTTCAACCTTTGTGTGCACTTCATACCTAGTGACAAAGAGAAGGTGGAGCTGGTGGGGAAAATGCATTGCTTTGACTAGTCACAAATGCCACTAGTGTTTTCTTACTGTATTTTTTACCTGTCACAACAAGGATATACTTATACTATATATATTTATAGTTTTAAGGATGAAACTTAATGGTTTTGTTTTTCACTCTTCCCCAAGTGCACTGCATGGTGAAGTAAGGTTTCTGAAGACTTGCAGCACATTTTTTCACCTTACTATTCCAGAAAACTGGAATAGTGCAGGAAACACCAACCTTTGCAGTTACAGAAAGTTAGTCAACTAAATTATTTGTTTATTAGTACAAGTGCACAGGTTTGAATTGTGTCTGTATGTAAATGCTAATGAATACAGAGTCCACATTTGTCTTGTTTGAATGCTACTCACTTTGTTAATTCATCATGTGCTCAAGCAGCTTCTTTTCATCACCATTGGCTTTCTGTCTTTGGTGTCAGAAAGTTCTGCATGCTGAAATCACTTTGTTAATGGTACTACCTAGAATGATATGATTTTACAGTTTTCAAAATCTGAAAGTAATCCATAGGTACCCTGCTTATGATTTTCTCTTGAAAATTGCCTCTCTTCAGAGCAGGCTTTTCTCTCCCGCACTGTTACTTCTAGTTGGATCTAGAATAGAAAGTGCCCTTTGGTACTTATTATCTCCACTGCTTCTTAGGAGTCTGGGTTAGATCGTGGTCCTTGTTCATATTCTGTCTTGGCAAACTTTATCCTATTAGGTATAATTGATCCAGTTACACAGAGATATCTGGAAAGATTTTACTGTGGAGGGTGAAACACTGTTTAAATAACTTTTGACCTGAGAAGTTTTAAGAGAACATAGAGGTAGGGTAGTTGAGGCCACAGTGATACTTTTGGTGTATAAAACAATGCACTTGGAATGGACAGTTCATGTGCAACTTCTGTGACATCCTAACTTTGCAGAAGGGTCTAATTCATTATAACTTACTTTTTTATTCATTTTTCAGATTGTTTCATTAAGTATTGAATTTTCTAGGACTGTATCTATGTAGAGTTTATTCAGACGGTAATGAAGCAAACTCTTCCCACAAGTTATTACCAATCAGGCTAGAATCAATTGCTCAGAACTGTAAGATAAGTGACCCACTCTTGTATTTTGCCTTGTTTAGCCACTGTTTGTGCTACTGGAAGAGCTGGACTGCTACAAATACCCATCTACAACTTCCTCAGGAAGAGAATTGGTGATGCAGGCATTGATCTCTTTTTCTTTGATGACAGTGACAGGACCTGAGGGAATGGCATGAGGCTGAGTCAGGGGAGGTTTAGGTTGGAAAAGGTTCTTCTCTCCAAGGGTGATTGGGCACTGAAATAGGCTTCCCAGAGTAGTCCCCCAGCACCAAGCCTTGTCTGAGTTCAAGAAGTTTGGACAACACCCTCGGGCACATGGTGTGATTGCTGGGCCTGTCCTGTGCAGGACCAGGAGTTGGATTTTGATGACCCTAATGGGTTTTTCCGACTCAGGATATTCTATGATTCTATGAAATTCATGGAATACTACTTTTCTGGGCCATATCTTACCTTTCCATTTACTAGAAAGGTAATAGACTATTTAACACTTAGTAAAAATTGCATGAATTTTTGCATTATTTAAAGTGCCTGGTTCTCCAGGCCTTTTTCATATTAGTGAAATCTCTCAAATGAGAATCTCAGCTGACCTCATTAATACAGTTAGGCACCAGGTATCGGGTAGGTGGAAATTTACAACTTGGGAAATTCTAATTACTTTCCTTTATATGTGATTTAGCTTAATGCAATGGTAGAAGGGGAAAATGCAATGATTTGTTCATAGTGCTCTGTTAAACTACTGGAATGTTCAGAAATAGAAATATGTATGAGTATGTATCTAACTCCTTGTTGATGATACTAAGTAGTGCTTAATCTGGATATCCATAGAAAGGGAAAGGCACATACTCCAGCTCCTTCAGTAGTTTAGTGCTTCTTGTTAGCACAAGTCTTAGCTGTCTGCACTGGCTTGTAACTAGCTATCCTTTTATAGAGGGCTTTCACTTGCAGGTTTTTTGAGTGCCTATGCAAGACAACCAGTTTGTGTTCTGTAATCTGAACAGGTCATAGCTTCTCTCATGCTTGTTAGAGTAGCCCTTCTGACAAGGAAAATTTGGCCACTGTTCTCATCACATTGAGCAGGGGCAGCTTTAGTGCCAACTTGATAGAGCAATAAACCTCTCTCTCTCTCTCTCTCTCTCTCTGGACAATGGTGTTCTATATGCAGCCATTTGGGGGCATATCTCTGCTGTTTCTGAAGTTTCTTCTACAGCCTAATTCTGGATTTAACCAAAATTATTAATTAGATGAGAATGTGAAATCTTTGTTATCTGCCAGATGTGTACTAAAACATTCAAGAAAGGCAGAATAAATAGAGATGAATTAAATAAATTGTCAGAAATTCTTAAATGTAGCCACAATTTTCCTCTTGCTCCTACAGAGGCATATCTTGTCAGTAATGATCATGTGAAAAATTACGTCCACACTATGTTATATAACTATGTATAGGCTTCAGAAATTTATGTCCATAAATGCATTTTAGGTTTCAAGACTATAGAAAGCAGCTTTCAGAAAGAGCTTCCAAGCAGAAAACTGATTATTAATTAAATCTAGCTTCTGCAGCTCCCTAGTAGTTGCTTTCAAATTAACAATAGAAACATTTAATAATAATAATTTTTTTTAAAAATTGCTCCGTGCCATTAAAATGCTGTAGTGGTAGAACTCATATTCAAGGTAGTCTCCTTGGGAAATAAAAATGAGTTTTTTCAATAATTGGGCTAAAATTGTGAGCCAGTCTGAGTTGTAGACTGCCTCCCTGCTCTGGAACCCTGGAAAATCAAAAATAGCTGCTGCTTCTGAGCAAGGGTCAGATTGTGTGCTGCTGTGGGACAGAAAGGGTTACACCACCATCACCATTAGCAGCTGGGGGCTGGACTGATTCTCTCTCCACCAGCAGCATAGACCTGACTTCTCCAGAGTTTTCTAATCTGTCCCACTTCTTCAGACTGGGAAGCAGTTTTCATGGTATTTCTGAGAAGTTATGGCATAATTCTAATAACACCCAATGGCATTACTTCTTTGCCATAAAAAAAGAGTTCATCAAAAACTGAAATTTTACATTTCCACTCAAGCTTATCATCACCTCTGTGTGTGGAATGCTTCAGTCTGTGGAAGACTCCAATGTTGAAAGCTACAAGACATTCAAGATCTTGTGAGTGCAAGAATCTTGGAAAAACAAACTGGAACCAGACACAGGCCAGACAGTTACAGAGCCTTTCCTGGAGCTGGCAGCTTGCTTGGCACTAAGGAATTGGGCAACACTGAAGGAATGCTTTTCCCTACCAAGCACACCAATTTGTAGCAATTGAGGAGGAAATGCAAATCAGGGAATGATATATTTAGCATTGGTAAGACACAGGTACTTTCTGCTACAGGACCCAAATACAAACTAGAAATCAAAAATGTGGTTTTTTAGCAAATAAGGAAAAAAATCTGATCATTGAGTTATATTAAGATGTTTCATAGCAGTTTGCACTGGTGATCTGAAACTAACAGTAACAATAAATGAGGAAAGTATGTCAAATGTCTTGTCTACCTCAAATGGAGCCTAGTTTTTTCTGATTTTGCATTTTCTTTCATATTTTGTCTTGTTAATTAAAAATTCAGTATATCTTAAATTTCATTTTGCAGAGTGCTAGACAAATAAAATTAATTTTCTTTACTGATATTTTCGTATCTCTTTCTGATTAATGGAAGTCAGTCAGAAGTAACTTAAGTTTTGCTGAATCCTGTTCAATGTGATGATGCAGGTGTCTGTTGCTTTTTGACAGAGGAAACAAATTTTATCCTATATGAGCTTTAAGCCTTTTTCACACAAGCGTGAAAACTAGAAAAATGGGATGTGATTATTTTGAATGCTGGAGTCTAAGTTTGTAGTAAAAATAACAGCAACTGGCATTGTATTGTCATGCAAAAAAAACCCCCAAAAGACTTTCCTTAGACCAGTGTGGATCTTTCCTAATTAGCTGCTCAAATAGTGCTTGGAGTAGTGAAGTAAGGAGTTTCCTAGTGGCATAACTAGAAACACCTTGCACAAGACAGAAATGCTGTGCATGTGTTTTCATGCTGCTTTTGCCTAGGCCAAAATAAACACAGACATTTGGCCAAGCAGAATTCTTAAATAGCCCACCAGCAGCAATTTACACCTATGCTGAACTTGCCTTACTCAGCTGCACCCAGGACTGCAAAGTGCAAATAGAAATCGTGATCACTCCTGCTTGTGGTACAGTAGGTTGTAGAGCTCTGCACTGCTAAATGTGTGGATTTACCAGAGAGATTACACTGACTAGACACAGAAATAAAACATTTTAAAGCTCTTCTTAACTCCCAGGGCAAACTAATATTCCCTAATGGAGTGTCTAGGGGCAACGTCTTACTGTTGATTAAAGCAATAAGGTCCTTCAGTTGTTTATAGTTAAATGGTTGTTAGAGTAGTATTTTATACTTAATTAAGTAAGTAAATTGCTACTGTTTTGCAGTAGTTTATTGCTCTGCAGGGAGATGTGTGTATATGTGTACATATAGATATATATATATATTTTCACCACAACTCTGAAATCTGTCTAGAGTCCTTGTTAAGGATTTTTTCAAGATGATCAGATTTCTCATGGAAAGACTGTTGGCTGTTTTTGGAGTACCACCTGAAATACCTATTACAGATTAAGTTCTAAATTGTATCTTAACAGGTCTTTATCAAAATGGCTCTTAAGGACACAAATAACCCCAAAATATGTCAAAAGTGCATACTTAAAAAAAATAATTGAACACTACCAAGCCAGAATTGAATTCTGAAATTCTCACAGTGGTAATCTAAAAAGAATAGTTTAGATGTATGTCATCTTTTTAGATTTTATGCTATGTTTCAGTTTGCATGAATTACATAATTTCAATATTGGGACACCTAAATAGGTGATAACAGAAGCATCCCATTCAGGTAATCAATCTGCTGCTTCTCTAATATGCTTTTGTAGTCAGAGGAAAACATGTTAGCATCAAAACACTTATGGAACCAACTTTCAATTCCAATTTTTTTTTCTACTGAAAAGCACAGGACTGCCCTAATGGGTCATGTATATAATGCTGGAGTAGAGGAATTCCAGGTTGAAATGGTGCATCAAAACACCTCCTACGTGATGGCTGTAAGTTCACAGTCATGTCTGATACATGACCATGAAGTGGGCAGTGGAAAAAATGGTTAGTACTTGCCTCAGTTTGTGCTTTGTGACCTGTTACAAACACTAATTTGAAACACTTTTCATCTGTACAGGACTGCTACTTCATAACAATCTACAGACATCCAGGAATGTTGGTTTTCTGGTTTCCTTTATGTATCCAAGAAGATTCTTCTTCTTTGCACCAGCAAAAGTCTTCAATGTTGTTGGACATTCTTTCAATTCAATCCCCAAGGTGTAGATCTGCAATTTCTAAGGTGTTGGCATGGTCTGGTGCCTAGGATGTTCCTTCTGGAGCCATCTCTGTCCTGATGTGTTTACAATACAGGGAAAGCTGCACTTTCACTTCTCCCTACACACTTAGCAATCCTTCCCCATATGCTTTAACAGTGGTATTAGAAAAACAACTCAATTACATGGCACCCTGATGTGACTGCATGCTGCTTTCTCACGTGGTTGGAAAGCCAGAGAAACTAATGAGTGGAGGAAAAATGATAGAGGGCAAGGAAAGAGGAAAACCTGTGTGTATAATTAAAAGAAATGGAGAGGATAAAACCAAAACACACAGAAGGAAATAGAAAAAGGAGATGAGTAAAGTTCCCAGACAAAATGCATTGCTAGTGTTTGTTTCATAGTTTTGTGCTGGTAAACTAACTTGATTTCTTCATTTCCAATGTGTTGATGTTATGCTTTTGGCTACTGACTACTTGCTAATGGTGATGGTTGTGCTTTAAGAGAACTTGAGGCCACTGAATAAATTTTTTTGTTCCCTGATGGCACTTGAGGGAAAAGTGGGGGGAGTACTTTCAAATAGATGTCATCCATCACAATACCAGCATTTAATAGAGAAATACTCTGCACTTGGGAAGGAATTAATGTGCCGATGTAGTGGTTTCTTTATATATTTTTACATAATTTAATTTCGTTTATGCACCTACACACTAGGGAGAGATTCTCAAGTGGACCAGGTGTAGCAAATGCATTTGTGCCTGCTGTGCACAAGGACTTCAAGTAGTTTCCATACTAGTCAAGGGTGTTTTAGGAGATGCTGAACAGGTTTCTGGCCTAATAAGGGAAAGTACAACGAAGGTGGTGCACAAAGTCCCAGACTTGGTTCATAAGCATGGCATTGGGAATGCATACATGTTTTTCTGGAGAGACAGGGAAGATGAGGGCAGAGGGTTGCCTCCTCTGTAAAATGAGCAGCTGGAGTGTATGGAGCTCTTGGACTGACAATCAGACTGGCTGAGAATGCTAAAGATCAGAGGGTTACAGTGGTGGATTACAGGCCAGCTACTTTTGATGAAAGTTGATTAAAATAGCAGCTCTGTGACATCTATGGGTCACAGACACTGATTCTTGGGGAGGAGTGAAGCTTCCTGCCAGCTGGATGAGAAACATAGTGGGTTGGAAACAATCCAGCAAACTTCAGGAAGCTTTCTTGGTAGATATCCTGGGTGTTGCACTAATGGATGTCCAGTAACGATGAAAAATTGTCTAGGAATGTGAGAATGGCAACTCTGGCTGTAGTCATGGTCATACAATGGAGCTCAAGATCCTGAAGGGAGTGAAGATATCAAGTCTCTGGACTTCAGAGAGCAAACTTCAGCTTATTTGAGGAACTGGTAAATGGGAGGTAGTTTTGAAAAGTGAAGGGAGCCTAGGAAGGCAGGCAGATTTTAATGGAGCCTTTTCCTGATGCAAGAGTGACACATCCAAGTAGGAGGAAATGATGTTGATGAATTGGGTTACCAGCTATGCTAAGTGGGGAACACCTGACTGAACTTCATGGTGAAAATATCATGGTGGAAGCATGAACAGGTTATAGTGAAAGAGTTACAGAAATATCAAAGCATGTAGGGAAGGGTGTAGACATACACAAGGGCTTGTGAAATCTGATGTTGCTCTCAGAAACCTTTGTTAACAGTAAGGGGCTGGACAAGGACCACAAAGAGGTGTTGAGTGTGAGCACAGGTAAGGCTGATGTACTCAGAGCTGCCTGTGCCTCAATGACCTGAACTGTTCACTTGGAGGCAAGATTGGGGCAAGCGAAGAGCTACCAGCAGTGGATGAGCATCAAGAGAGGGATTCTTCTGAGAACTTGACCTGGACAAATCCGGCTGGGCTGGGGTTCTGGGCTGTGTCTAAGGGTGCTGAGAAGATCTGGCTGATGCCTTGAGACCAGCTGCTCTCTGTGCCAGCAAGCCTTACCAAATGTTTGCCATCTTTGATAAAATGTAGGTATTTTCAGGCATGGGGATGGTAGTTGATGCCGTGGCAACTTTAGTAAGGTGCTAGGCACTGGCTCCTGTGCTATTTTTGTATGTGTTTAAGACTCTGTAATCTGGGTGGGTAAAAAGCTCATTGCATAGCTAGGGTCAGAAAGTTGCAGTTTAATTGGTTGCACTTTGCCTGGAGGACAGAAGCAAGTGGGATCCTCTTGTATTTTAACATGTCTTTCAAGGACCTGGAGGAGATGACAGGATCCACTGTTGCCATATTTGCACATAGCTGCATACTGAGCTATGATCAAGCAGCTTCAGGGCTGGGCTGCTGTCCAAAAGGAACTGGGCAGGTTCAAGAACAAGCCAGCATGAACTTCTGAAATTTAACAAGGACAACATTCAGCCTTTGGGAAGGGAGGGTACCTTGCAGAGATTCAGACTCGGGACTGTCTGGGTAGCAGCTATGTTGCAAAGGCTGCAGACTAGTAGGCAGTATGACCACAGCCAACAAAGATAACAGCATGCCAGTAGCTTGGAAAAAGTGACGATCCACAGCTAATTGGCACTCACTAAGGCTCTTGTAGACCACATACTGTGTCCAGGTATGTCATTCCCCTCTCAGAATCCAGTGCCAAGAAAGTTGTTGACAAGCTGGGACAAACTCAGTGGCCAGCCAACAAGGCCAGGGATAGAGTATGTGTCCTACAAGGAGAGGCTGAGGGAGCTGAACTCAGTTGACCTGGAGCTGCTTGGAAGGGACAACAGTGGGGTCATCTGGTCCAACCTCCCTGCTCAAGCAGGGTCATCCCAGAGCACATGGCACATGATTGAGTCCAGATGGTTTTTGAAAATCTGCAGGGAGGGAGACTCCACAACCTCTCTGAGCAATCTATTCCAGTGTGTGGTCACGTGCACAGTAAAGAAGTTCTTCTTCATATTCAGGTGGAACTTCCTGTGCCATTTCTGCCCATTGCCTCTTGACTTAGTTGTTGGCATCACAAAGAAGAGCCTGGCTCCATTCTCTTCACACCCAACCTTCAGATATTTTATGCATATTAATGAGCTCCCCTCTCCTTTGCCTCTTCTTGAGGCTGAACAGGCCCAGCTCCCTCAGTCTTTTGTTGTAAGAAAGATTCCCCAGACCCCTGACCAACTTTTGAAAAGGAAATCTTGCGAAACAGAAAAGAAAGACTTACAAACACTCTGTAATGGAGATATGATCAAAGGAAATGCAATTGAAAAAATCCCCACAAAACCAGAAAACTGGGACATTTAGTGACTACAAGAAACTGCACCAGGATTACATGAGGTGCAGTGCAAAGGACCAAAACATGCCAAAACTAACCTCACAGATGTTGCAAAAGCAGTGGAATATTGAAAAAGCATGGATACTGAAAAAAAAAATCTTTGCCAAAGTGAAAGCCATCAAAAGGCATGGGATGCCATGAAGTGCAGGGGCATGGACCAAAGCTTGCCAAAATTGATCCCCATTGAAATCACAAGATTTCATTTCCCTTCCCAAAAGGAAATCTGTCTGCTGGACCTGCTCCAGAAGCTCCCTGTCTGTCTTGTACTGAGGAGCCCAGAACTGATACAGCACTGCAGGTGTATCCCTAGGGCTGAGCAGAAGGGCAGCATCACCTCCCATGACCTTCTGGCAATGCTTTTCCTGATGCATCCCAGGATTCTCTTGGCCCTCTTTGCTCCACAGGCACACTGCTGGCACATCGACAGCTTGTTGTCCCCCAGGACCCCCACGTCCTCCTCTGCAGGGCTGCTTTCCCGTAGGTTGGCTCCTGGCCCCAACTGGTGCGTGGGGTTATTCCTCCCCTGGTGCAGGACCCTGCATTTGCCACTGTTGAATTTGAGATGGTTCTTCTCTACCCAACTCCCCAATCTATCGAGGTCCCTCGGAAAGGCCGCACAATGCTCCGATGTATCAGCCACTGCTCCCAGTTTGTATCACGAGCGATGACGGGGGAGTACAGGGGAGCTGGGTCGGGCCGGGCTGGGGGCTGAGGCGGGCAGTGCATGAGGGACTTCCCGCCCCGGCCGGCGGGCGGAGCAATCCGCCCTTGGGCTGTGCCGCTGGAGCGGGCGGGAAGCGCGGCTGCCCGCTCCCTGCGCGCCTCGGGCTGGGCGCGGGGCTCTCGCCGCCGCTCGGAGGAAGAGGAAGTGGCCGCGGCCCCCGGCCGGGCCGAGCGGGAGCGGAGCCGCCGCCCCGGGCTGCGCCGCGCAAACTTTGTGCCGGGCCGCGGGGCCGTGTGGCGGCGTGGCGCTGCCCCGGCACCTCCCCGTCGCGGAGCGGAGAGGGGAGCGGCCCCGGAGCGCGGCGGGCGGGCACGGGCGACAGCCGGAGTAGGAGGAGGAAACGCTGTCAGCGGGGCGGGCCGTCTCCGCCCGCCGGGCATCCTTCAGCACCACCGGGCTGCGCTTCGCCCGCTGCCTGCCCCAGGTACTGCCGCGCACCCCACCGGCTCGGCGGGCAAACTTGGTGAGGGGGCGGGAGGGGGTTGCTGCTGGGCAGGGTCTGCGCGCCGGAGCGGGGAAAGCCACTCTGGGGCTGCGACTCGTCGAGGTCCTCTGGCTCCCGAAGTTCGGAGCGGGGCGCGGGCTGGCCGGCGTGCCCGGGTTCGGAGGGGCTGCTGGAGCCCGGCGAGGGGGGGCACTGCCTCCCGCCCGCTCCCCGGCCGGGTTTCCGGGCTGTGCCGCTGCTCCAGAGGGTCCGCTCGCTGCGGTCCTGCCCAGGGGCCGGAGCGGAGCCCGCCGGGAGGGCGGCGGGGCTGGCGGGCGGTGCCGTCCTGTCAGCCCGCGAGTGCGGAGACTGCCGGGCTCCGCCGGGCTGCCCGCGGCCGGGGCGAACCGGGGGCGGCATCGCCGGCAATCCCTTCCAGCCAGTGGGATGGTTATTTGCGTCCAGCCCCCGGCGCGGTGAGGCAGAGCCGGGAGGGGAGGGAGCTCTGAGGGGAGCCGGGTGAGCGCCCGCCTGCCCGCCCAGCCCGGCGCCGCTCCTCACATGCCGGGCACCTGGAGGCGGCGGTGCCGTGCCATCGTGTGGCTGGCTGGGGTCTGGGATTTTACAGTCGCTGTTTTCCAATTTTATTGCTTTTTCAAGTTCTTGATGTTGTTTCAGCACGGTTTTCTTACAATGTAAAGAGGCAGTGGTTCAGCATTTTTATGTCTGAGTGTGAAATACATCTCTCTTCTCTCTGGTTTGTCTAAATTCTTGTCAAAACAGCCTCTTCTTACAGCCTGTGTATTTCTAGAAAAGGGGAATTTAGTTGAATGGACTTTAACAGGTCTTCTTTGATACTTTCGGCTTAGTCAAATAATTAATGGGAGACATTTGTTCTCCATTACGCCTGAGCGTGCTTCCCTCCGGAGCGCTCCCGGCTCGGAGCAGAGAACGAGCTGAGCCAGAGGCTGCTGTGTGGCAGGACAGGGAGCGGTGCTGGAGTCCTGGTAGGGGTGGCTGTTGTGCTAAAGAGGATGCTGTATTTAAAATAATAAAAATATAACTATACCTGAAAGAGTGTTTTCAGCTAAAGTTTGGAAGCTGTGGTCTGATTGTATACTGCTTCAATTTTAATTCCCTTTAAAAAAAATGTATTTATTTATTTATTTTGTAGGAGAATAACCTTATCAAGCTGTAGCTGGCGTCTAGCTTACAAGGGGAGATCTTTTTAGACATCTGCTTTTATGTTTTATTTTTAATAAATCCAATCCATTTCAGGTCCTGGTATTGAATAACAAGTTAGTGGCAATAACCCTCTTTTTCACAATGGTAGTGGTCACATATGTGTATTTAATTTCTGTTTTTTCTAGGGAAAAAGTAAAGTCTCAGAATGAAGGGTTATTTTAGGAATCTAGCTTAACCTCAAGTAAGTTACATTAGACAAGGGGCTTTCCACCTCTTGAATGTTGGCATTCCCCGGTCTGAGAATGAAGCATGAAATGAGTATATACAGCTGTGATTAAATACCCTAAGGGAGTTCTGAGCTGTGGTACTGGGAAACATAAATACCATGTTGGGTATAATGAACTGGCCTCAGCCTCTGTGGTGAAAAAGCTGGGGTCACAGACTTGTGAAGAATTAAAATCAAAGTTGATGAAGTCTCTATTTGAAGTAAGTAAAAAATATTCACATGACTACTATTCCATCTCTAACTTCATGTGAGATCCCAGAGCTTCACACCTTGCACTAGTGATCTGCTTTACTTTTTACCTTCATCAGGTGGCTGGGGTTGTACTCCTAAGCAAACTACAAAAGGCAGTAAACATAGGACTGTCAAGTCTGTAGTTTTGTGTTTTACCATGGTTTTACTCACTGTCATTAAGCAGCTGTGCATACATTGTAATATGCATCTGTTTCTTATGCCTGCTCTCTGTGGGTTCTGAGTGCTGTGGGGTTAACTTTAAAAGAAAGTTGGATTCATATCTAATTCCTGTGGATGCTTTTGTCAGGTTAATTCAGTCTTTATTTTTTAATCTGCTGTGATTTCTCTTTATGTTCTTGATAGTACTACTCTTTCTTAGCATCCTGATAGTCTCCTGTTGTCGCATGGAGGCAACTTGCTTGAACATTTGCACATGGTATTTTGGCATAAATTTTACCTGTGCATTGTTCAGTGACATTAACACTTTGTTATCTCGACCAGAAATACACTGTCTAAAAGTATTTTGTAGAAAGATGTGGTATTATCTGAATCTTTTGCTTTACTGAAAGATGGTGTGGTACGAGCAAGTGTTAAATATTTTGGATGAATGTTACAGGATGATGTGGGTGGTGTGGGAAACAGGGGTCTCCCACCAACCTGCTGTTCCTCACATTGCCCCCACTGCTAGCACAAGGCTTGCCTTATTCCTCCACCACTTCTCCCTGATCCTGCTTGCTCCTCTTCCTCCCACCCTGTTGCTCACGTGCCCACACACACCCACACACCCCAGCTCTGTTTCCCTAGAGGAGTTTCAGTGTGGCTGGTGGCAGGGAGCACACAGAGGTGGCCTGGTGACTTGCAGGCCCAGGGACAGCACAGGGCAAAGTAAGAGTGTTATGCAGGGCAGCAGAGTCGAGCCCAGGTTGGTGATGTGAACACTGCAATGAGAACAATAGCACCTAATAAGAGTTTGTTGAAATCATGTTATCATCCTGGTGTGTTATTTGACATGCTGCATGCTAGTGCTGGGCTTTCTGTGTAACTTGTGTTTACAAGACCTGTCAGGGTAGTCTGTTCTAACTTTTCTGAATCCATATCATAGTTATCCATGTATTACTTTGCTTTCTTCCTGAAGCTTAGAAACTCTGGAAACTAGACCAGCAATTGTCTTAATTGGCCAAATTATGTTTTTCTCTGTTTTTTTTTGTGTAGTCAGTACATTTTCTTGTCTCCCTGGGAGACAGTACCAAATCTGATGAAATAGTTTGGCTTTTAATTCTAGCAATTGGGGCTGCAATTCATCATGACAGGTCTTCCAGAGTTCTTGGTATGAATCCAGATTAGTCCTGATTTGTGTTCTGCTTCTGTTGAGTTGTGGTATCTTTGGCTTCCACCGCTTGCCTTGGCTTCTGGCACATTTCATTTTATGCTGGTGTTTCTTGATCCGAGATTGTTCTTCTGCTGAACTTTGTTCCTGTCTCTTAAGCTCTCTGCTTATTCTACATTTCCTTCTTTATTAGGTAATTCATCTCACTGTGTCTGGAAACCTTCTTATGAATTCTCTTGTCACTCCTTGGGTTCCTAGTTCTGCAGATACTCATATTGTAGTTTAAACATGTTCCAGACCTCCCCTGTACATCCTCCAGTTGCTCATTCCTGTTCATCTTACTAATGAATTCCTTAGTTTTTGAGATTTGCTTTTTGAAATTGAAAACCTTAACTGCAGATTTACTTGGGTTGCTCTGCAGTTTAAATCAAATCAATCATAAAGGATAAATCTGGGATTATTCTTTCACCAACCTTCTTAGAAGCTGAGATTTAGTTATCAGCCTCAAGTCTAAAATCCTGACAGCACTGGTCAAATTCATAGATATGTGGTGAAAAAAAAATTGGTCAGCTGTCACATCTGACAATAGATGGGACTGATTTATGGTAATTGTTCCTTGTATATATATGTTTTTCAGAATGTTTCAAATTGTTTGGTAAACATTAGTTACTTAAGCACAGATCCCTCCACACAAATAAAAATTATTGCACTATTTATTGAAGATATGCTTACATATCTTCCTAGATGGTAATACTACTGGAAAAAAAAAAGACTAAGTAGTTATCTCTTAGTAAGGAATTTCCCTCTGAGGTGGTGTAATGTCACAAAAAAACTGTGCAGTGGTAAGGAAACCTGTGCAGGGTGGGAAAAATTAGGAGAAGTCAGAAGCATGGCTCTTTTTTGGGAACTGACAAAGGATCATCCTGGCATCCTCTTCTGCTTTCTTTGTTTACCTGTGCACCCAGTTTGCCAGGTCTGGTGTTTTTAATTCTCTGCTTCGGTTATGCTGTTTTTTTTGCCTTGTTATTTTTCCTCTGCTTCATTGCTTTAACTATGCTGGGAAAGGGACTTAACTATAATTTGCAAGCACTCTCAGGGTTTGTTTGGAGCTGAGTGGGGGACTAAACACTCTGGTGTTTCATAGACTGAGAAGGATGCAAGAATTAAGTGACCACATGCCAGCAAGTGAACTGAGCATGAAGTGCTTATTATTTTGAAAATGGAAAGGTCAGGATTACAGGAGTGAGGGTTTAAGAAAATAAGCATGTCTCATTACTGCACAACAAATGTGAAGTCCTGCAATTATTTGTAAATGCCTTCCAGCATCCCTGTGAGGTACCTAAGTATTACCCATAGAAGGAAGAATGAAGATGAAAGGTCTTAACCAAAATCAAGAGAGAAAACCTGTTAATACATTGCAGTTATCTTGTTTTCCAGCTGCTGCATTCATCAGTAAGAATACTATATTCTATATTTTGTGCAAAGAACCTTAGCAGTAACATAGGATATGTATTTTAAAAAATAAATTAATTAATGATAAAGCTTGCAAAATACGTTCACTAGTCCTGGCCCATAAATGCTTTAAATATGTTAATGCAAGCAAGCTCGCTCTCACTAATTTTGCTTAAAAACAAGCTGACAAGCATTAATTTTCCATACAACATGTTTTCCTTGGATGCCATTGTAAGTACTAAAATTACCTTGTTCCTATTTCAGCTGGTGGTGTATTTCACTTACACGTTTGCTAGCATACTCAGTCTAATGCTGTATACTTAGCAGTTGACTCTGAGATTATAAGTACTTAAAATGATTGTTTTGGAATTATTTTCAAATCATCCCTCTAAGTAGTCATTGACATTATGCATTGATTAGTTGAAATAAACTATTTAGGCAATATGTACTTAGTTGATAAGCATCCCTTAAATTACTTATTCTGGTAATCTATTCAAGCTTCCATTAGCCATGTGGTTCTGTTACATTTCAGTGCAATTTTCATTATTATTCCTTGGAGATAAATTGTTAAAGATTTTCATGAAAGGATGGATCAATAAATCAGAAGATTAGCCTCATTTATTCCCCATTATACCCCCCAAATGAAAATCAGATAGAAGGCAAGAGGTTTTTTGTTTTCCCTTCTTTTCTTTGTGCTCTTTTCCTTCTGAAAAGGAATCCTGGGGCCTGAATCACTGTTAACAAGAAAATAAGTTGTTAGCTACATGGTATTATTTTATCCTTTTTCTTTGCTAATTCTGAACTTGCTATATTTTGTCTATTTTGAACACACACTATCAACACAAGAAAGCAAATTCAAGCTGCAAGAGAGTATTTTAGCAAAGCTGAGGTTCAGAAATCATCAGCTGAGAACTTGACACATCTCTAAAAGAGCTGTAAAAATTCCTATGATACATTCAAGATACATTCATTGTCATGGATCACAGAGGTGATTAAAAGTGGAAATACTGCTGGCTTTTTTTTTTTTTTTTCTTTTGCTGGCTACAATTTGTTGTAATTTTTGGGGTTTTTTTCATGGCAGAGGATGGTATTGGTTTCAATAAGACTTATATTGAGGAGCGTTCAGGGTCAGGTCATTGGACATGCTGGGATGGGTTTCACCAGGTACAGGTACAGCACCTGTACCTCCAGATGCTCCCCAGAGCTCCTCTGCTCTTAAAGTACACAATGCAGGACAGTACTGGGGAGGAGGAGGTGGCAGCAAGAGGTTTATTCTGCAGTTTGTGAGTTGGGAGTTTGTTTGGGATGTGCAAATCCTGGGTTAAAATTTGCCTTCAGTTTGCAGAAGCAAGCTGCTCCTTTCCTAACCAGTGAAGGCCTTTGCTGGCCTTCACAAGAGAAACTTAGGAATTAATTGACTAGGCTTTGCTGTTGTTCTGCAAGTCAGCATACCTTCTATTCTTGATGCTTTGCAGAGTTAAAGTGAAGATGTAGACTAAAAAACTCCAATCTGTTGTGAGATTGGGGTTTCAGTTCTGGTTTTATCATCATGTGGCTGAACACATGAACAGTTTGAGATCAACAAGATCATAGACCACATGTAAGATTAATTTGCAATGTAAGTGAGTTTGTGAACAGAATTAGTTTTTCTGGCATATGTAATTGTAAAAGCCCATAGCTAAATCATAATTTTAGGGGTTAATGTTCTTCATTAAATGTTACTTTTCCAAGGTTTTTTTTCTAAGTATAGAACTTCTGAGTTGATAATTAATTTCTGCATTAATGAAAAAGAAAATGTTTATCTTAGAACCTACTGCAAAGCAAAAAGAATTTGAAAATTTGGCAGCGTTTTGGAAGGATTGTTTTTTAATTTGCTAAAAAGTGAATATTAGTGATAATATTTTTGTTTAATATGAATAAAAGTGGAATTCACATGCAGGTATAGAAAGCCAGGATAAATCTATGTAGTACAGTAACCTTAAGCATGTCTTACAGCAAACTAATACACCTGAAAATGTGCATTGGAGTGAGTTTAGATTACTTTGAATGCATCAGTGATGAACATTTCTTACAGCAGTCTTTGATAACTGCAATGTAGAAAATTTAGAAGGGGAATAATGTCCTGTTGACAAGTAGATTTGTAAGTGAAAAG
Source organism: Molothrus aeneus (assembly GCF_037042795.1). Lineage (NCBI taxonomy): Eukaryota > Metazoa > Chordata > Aves > Passeriformes > Icteridae > Molothrus > Molothrus aeneus. Next base: position 35,976,590 of record NC_089646.1, on the reverse strand, counting down.
CAAGGAGATACTTTCAGATGATGGTGGGAAGACTAAACAGCACTAACTTTGCTGTGAATGAAAGGAAGAAGGTAATAACTGATATTAAAAGCCTTTGAAAGGTTGTAAAGCAAGCTGTCCCAGAAGGACATTTGTGGGATAACTTTGAGCAGAATCTGGTGATTGAGTGATGACTTGTCATACACACATCATCAGTATATTTGAGAAAACTTTTAAGGATTCCTACCTCTGTGGAATTATTTTCACACTTAGAGTTCTCTGTTAAAATAGGAACTTAATTTTTGAAGATTTGTTTTCTACTGCTGTAGCATGTGTATTCTAATTACTGTGGAAAAGATTGTGATGTTGTGAAACCTAATTTTTGTCCCCTGATCCCTCATTTTTTTCAAGTGGAAGCATCTTTTTTCATCATCCTTTTCCATATGCCTGCTTTAAGTAACACAACTGCCTATACTTAGCAAAATGTGAGGAAGCCTTTATCCTCAAGGATACTATTTGAAGTTTTAGCTAAACAGCACTAAGGTGAAAATCAGTCTTCTAGGAAGCAGTCACTCAGGGAATTAGTAACAAAAAGAAGTGTGTTTTCAGTCCATTCCCAAGTGGGCAGGTAGCTTGTGCTGATTGACTTGTGAGTTCTCTCTGTTCGCAGAGGTCGTTGCTCACATGGGTAGTGAGGGTGGAGGAGTTTTTTTCCAAAGGGCTGAGAAAATGTTTGCTGGAGAAGCACAGGAGAGTGTCTCTGGCTGCTGCTGGAAGTGCAGGCTTTTATTTTTTAATACTTTCGCCCCAGTTTGGGAAAGAATGCAAAACACTCTGCGATGTGAAATGCAGAGTCCCCAAGGCCTCCTTCTGCAGCCATCACTGTCTAAGAGTCCTGTGGATTTCAGACTATTTGTATAACTAAAGGTTGCAGGCACTGCAGCAGAATGACCTCTGAAATGAAATTTTTTTCCTTACAAAACGCTGTGTACTTATGATGTGTAAGAATTACTGGGCAATTGCTGAAACAAGAAATTTGGTACACTTGCTAAGACTTACTGCTATTTTAATTCATCCTTAGCACAAGAATGCTGCTAGATGTGTTCCATTATAGCTTATGGAAAAATACCTAGTGTCTTGTTAGGCTCATTAATATGCAACACATGTTTATGTATTAAAATAAATAACATTTTAGACTGAAACAAATAATATTGCACAGGCAAAAGAAGAAACTGCTGTAAATATGAAAGAATAATCTTTTAATGGTAATAGTTGTCATTACAAAAAAAGGTGGAAAGTATCACTTTGGGAACATAAAAAGATCATGAGGATTTTTAACCTTAAATTCCAAATTTAAAAAAATTGAATCTGCAAACCTCGATTTCATTGATAGAAATTGTTAAAGTAGTTTTTAGCTTTCCTTCAAAATAATTAAGGAAAGTTGTTTTCTGCTGGATGAATCCACCAAATATTGAAACTTCAGGAATACAAATATCACATCATCCTTTTTTCTCAATGCTAGAGGTCTTTGTAGCAAATGTTTTTTCTGCTTCCAGGTTCTATGTGATCAAATATTTACTGTATTACTTTTCTCAAGGTTGATGTGTTGTTCAGTCCTATTTTGATCAATTTATTAGGGACTTTGCAGGAAGATGTAGGTGTGCATTTTTGGACTTTGCACATGATAAGAAGGTGGGTGGTATTGCTGAGCCCAGGAAAAACTTTCAGCTCTTTCTTCCAGGGGTGCTGGAGAATGGGGTGAGGCTATTACTGAGCAGTAGAAGCAAATAGGAATAGAAAAAAGTTATGAGAGATGAGTTGGAAACTTCTCAGTTAGTTGTGTTGCATAAAAATAAGGAGAAACAGGTTCTTTGTCTGCTAGGAAGTTGACAGTAAACTGTGAATGTGATGATTCAGCTGTGAATGATGATTTTAGGTGCAGTAGGTGTATTATTTGCACTAGAGACAGGGAAGCATGAATGTTATTTTCATAAGCCTTGTTAAGATCTCATTTTGAGCATATGGCCACCTGTGTTCATGTAGAGAAATGAGAACAGTGATGCAAATGAGAGTGAGTGGGGTGATGAAGGGACCACACCACAGATCCTGTCTAGGAAATGGCAGAAAAGGCAGAATGCATTTATCATAGCAAAATATAGCAAGGGACTTGGGAAATATTAATAAGAATGATTTTGCAAGGAAGTATGAGGAAGGAACAAAATTTATAAAAGTTAAACCACAGTATAAGTAAAAATGTAGATAATTTTATGCAAGTGGTTTCCAAATACATTGGGGCTGTATATTTGCCTAACTTTGTAAGCTCTTGGGGAATGGAGCTGTGGCATAGGCTTACTAGCAGCTCTTTGGAGATGGTGAACCTGAGCAAGGTTTTCATTCTCTGCTTTAGGTTTATAAACTGTCAAGGTAAAGGCAGCTCTGATCTGTGCCTGAACTTTCTCAGGTGCTCACTGCTGTGTGTCACAGCTTGCAGGGAGGCTGTGGCACTGACCTTCCTGGTGCTCCATGCAGTGTGTTCACACTATATGGATCCCATGCCTTTGAGCATCTGGGGGGGCCTGTGGGAGCCACTCTCTCTAACTGGGTGTTTATTCTACATTTCCCTCCCTGTTTTCAGAGCATGACTTTATCTGTGTAGGCAGTGGCAGGATGTTAGGTGGTTGTGATGAAAAACCTTAGGTGCCTACCTGATGTGTCTTCACACTTTTTGTTTTTGTACTTGATGCTGGTTGAAATAATTTGCCTGAGCCCCACCAATGTTGTTGAGAGGAATTAGAGGGTTTGGATCACCTGAATATTTTCAGCAAGTAATTCTTCCATTCTTTCGTACCCAGATGAGCTATAATGTGCAGGATATTGAGAAACATTTAATGTGTAGCAGGAATGGTTGTCAGGAATAATCCTTTAAAATGTTGTGGCTGGCAGCTTATTAAAGAGAACTAGATTTATCTAATGCAGTTCTGTGGCCAAGTGCCTCTTCTGTTTTGAAGACAGATTCGTAAAGTGCCATTATCTCCTAAAAATTGATGTGGGAGGAAGTGAGGGTGTTCTGTAAATGCAGGTAGTTCTCTGCAGAGAGAACTTGCTTTTTACATTAAATTACAAGGCTGGATATTAATTTGAATATTACAGAGATCTGCGTAAAAGTTAATACTAGATGCTCTCTTAGTAACTGCATATATAGAAATTGTTACTAGGCTGACAACCTTAATATTAGCAAGTTATTTTGCATTTTCAGCTACTTTTTATAATGGAATGTGTGTCTTCCAGAGTGTACCATTGAATACATTTGAAAGTTGCAAAATACATACATTAAACTGTCGATTTTCCAATAAAATAATAGTATGTCTGAGGGTAGATATGAGTAGTATATTCTTAAGTTACAGCATTTATTTGATTACGTGATTTTATGTAGTTTGTAGGCAACTTGCATTTAAAAATTAAAAATCACCCTAATGTACTAGTGTGGGGCATGAAACCAGAAGGAAAAACCTCAAAGTTAATCATGCTTATGCATTTTCCCTTTTCCCTACCTCTTTGTATCAGGAACTGCTGAAATGGGTTGTGGATTGAACAAATTAGAGAAGCATGATGAAAAACGACCTGGTAATATCTATTCAACTTTGAAGAGGCCCCAGGTAGAAACCAAAATAGATGTTTGCTATGAATATCGATTCTTGGACTTCACTACACTAAATGATAGTAAGTACATAATATTTTTCTTTAGATTTTTTTTTTTCTCTATTAAAGTAGGTGTGTTAATTGGTCCATAATGTTTTTTGAATGGTAGTTAAGTTCTTAAAATGTCTTCAATTTCTTTAAGTAAATGCCTTTTCTTCAGTCATAATGCTTCCATGCAGAGATCTTAGTGAGAATTTTGTGTTAATTTTTAGCCTTATAGCTGGTTACAGGGTATCAGATTTTAGGTTCTTTTACCCTTCCCCCATTATCTGTTTTGTTTTCTTTGATTTTTTTTTTTTTTTTGTGTTTTTACTCTGCAGTGGACCTTTGTTTCCTTAATTTGCATCTTGTCCAATTTTCATATGGTAAAGCAATTCAGGTCTGCAAGGTTATATACTTTGCTTTATTGCTCATTTTCCTTGCTCCCCTTGTGCCTCTGGGCTCTGTGAGAGGTATTTTGAGATGCTGAAGTTAATGTCTTCAGTTTTGATAGCTTGCCATAAATAACTCTTAGGCGGTTATAGATACTTACAGGTGCACCCATGTAGGTGGAAACAGGATAGTGGGAGACACTGAAGAACTAAAATATCAAAGGGGTGAAGATTCAATCTCACGCATTTTTTACCTTGTTTTTTTTTCTTCAGTCTGAAGTAGTCTGGGTTTAATTCTTGTGGCAATCCATAGATATTTTGGTTTTTTCCTTGCTGATTGACGTCAAGTGTCTCTGCCAGTATTGCTCACACCATTGCCTGTGCCCTCTTTCACTTCAGAATTAGCCTGTTCTACAAGCAATTACTCCTCACACCATTTGGGAATCTGAAGCTTGAGCAGAAGGCTGGGACCTGCTTCTTGCTATATATAAAACACCACAGTACCAAAATCTGCTAGAGCTGGCTGGCAGGATGCCAGGTTGAGCCTCTGTGCCCTGCAGTGTGCTGCAACTTCTCTTGTTTTGCAAGTCAGGTCAAAGGAGAAGCTGGAGCCTTGAGTCTCTCATGGTGTGAGACAAAGAGCTGCTGCTGGTTTGTCACTTGATGAGACACCTCATGCAGCTCAGCACGTCAGCCCAGAGTAGTGGGAATTGGTTGGGTCTTAAAGCCTGCTGCAAGCAAACTTGAGTTTGAAAAAGGTGGAGTTTTAGCACAGGTGGTTGGACAGGACTGTGCTCTTGCAGGCAGTTGTGAGAGTCGAGAAATTTTGTCTTTGCAGACTTTGAGTGCCTGTCTTCTGTATTTGTGTTCTCTTATGTTTTTTGATACACTAATTGGGATGCACTGCTGTTATTGAGAGCACCAAGCAAATGGTAGAGGAATTTTTTTCATGTTTATGTATTGCAGTTGTTTCGACATTTATGTGTTTTTATTTCAAAGTGAACTGTTTATGTCCTTTGATAGTTTGACAGCTTTTACTGAGATGTATTGCAAGTTGTGTCATTAGCAAAAATGAATTAATATTGAGGACACACTTCTCTGGGCTTTTCTGGAATGTTCATCACTGTTTTGTCTGAGTGTCTCTCAAGCTTTAGCATGTGTATTATTATCCTGTTCTCTCATGAAGTCTCATCTTTGACACTGTGGAGGAAGAATCAGTACTTGTGGTAGCAATGTGGCTTGCCTCATTGGAGGATGTCTGGTAAAAAGAGAAAAAGTTAAACCCAGGCTTTCTAAGTCTGATTAAATACATAGGTTCATTGTAAAGCATACTTGTATATGTTTTTCTTACTCATCATAGATTGTTATAATATGATTTTAGGAGGGATGGCTTTAAGGAGACTTAGTAGAAGCACTTCTATCAGATTCTTGGGCTTGCCAAATAGCATAAGCTCTCCAGCTTCACTGAGTTCTGCTTTGGCATGTTGTTCCCCATCACTGCAGTCTCTGAAGATGTCAGCAGATAGGCAGATGTGGGGGGATAGAGTGTTGTTCCTGCTCTTTTTCCTTAGTTACCACTTATGACTATGTGCTCTCAGGATTGGCAGTTCCCTCCCTGATCTAGTCATTGGCTGTGTAAAGGCTCATGTTGCACTATGTAGTGTTATGACGTTCCATTTATGTTTTTGCTGAGAAATAACCTCTGCAGATAAATAGAGTTAACAATGAGTGTTTCACCTATATCTGTGTGGATTTGGAGGCTTCTAAGAATGAAATGCTCCTAGAGGTGTAAAAAAAACCATTTGGATTGTGAAGTGTGTCTTCTGTGAATCTACTTTAGCTCTTCCAGTGTGTATGTATATCGTGACATCATTTTTTCCACAAGTTTTCTCCTCCACTGGGTTTTTAGAATAAGCCATGTTAAATTATGAGTGGCTACAGAGTATTTTATTGTATTCTTGTGCTAGGCCTTGTTTACAAAGCTAGTGAGCCTGGTAGTGCAGACGGGTACTCATTTTTCTCTGTAGCTTTTCTACAGCAATGATTGCTCTGATAACTATATCTCTCACAAGTCTTTAATCTTAATGGTGAAAAGGAGGTGATTGTCTGCATGTTGCAGGTGGGAGTACTGCGAGAAGTTTTCCAAGCTCTTAGCATTTCTTCCTGTGTTCAAAAAGCAGCTCTTGTTGACTTGAAACATAAAGGTGGATACTGGTCATATTTGCAGTTTAGAACAGCGTATATTTGCAATTTTGATACGCAGATAATGAGAGATCAGTTCCAGAATGTGGCATATGTTTAAAGTCCTCTTTGGCTGGCTGATTTTTTGGGGTTTTTTTTGGTAAGTTTTTGCAGCTGTTTGTGGGGAAATCCTGCTCCCCTCTCTTGCCTCCTGTCAGCTCTGTGAATTGATTTAACTTGTATATCTGGCAGTTTATGTAGTTTTTCTGTTTGGTTATCCTCTGCCGTATGAGTGTCTTGTGGAAGGGACTGAAGAATGCTGGAGTTGGTTGAAGTGAAGGGAGCATATTGTCAGGAAGAGAAATAGAACCTTCTTTAAATCAGCTCACACTCTTATGAACTCACAGAATCACTGAGTGAGCTTGGAAGGGACAACAGTGGGGTCATCTGGTCCAACCTCCCTGCTCAAGCAGGGTCATCCCAGAGCACATGGCACATGATTGAGTCCAGATGGTTTTTGAAAATCTGCAGGGAGGGAGACTCCACAACCTCTCTGAGCAATCTATTCCAATGTGTGGTCACTTGCACAGTAAAGAAGTTCTTCTTCATATTCAGGTGGAACTTCCTGTGCCATTTCTGCCCATTGCCTCTTGACTTAGTTGTTGGCATTACGAAGAAGAGCCTGGCTCCATTCTCTTCACACCCACCCTTCAGATATTTTATGCATATTAATGAGCTCCCCTCTCCTTTGCCTCTTCTTGAGGCTGAACAGGCCCAGCTCCCTCAGTCTTTTGTTGTAAGAAAGATTCCCCAGACCCTTGACCAGCTTTGTAGCTGTCTGCTGGACCTACTCCAGACGTTCCACGTCTGTCTTGTACTGAGGAGCCCAGAACTGGATGCAGCACTCCAGATGTGGCCTCCCCAGGGCTGAGCAGAGGGGCAGCATCACCCCCCTCGACCTTCTGGCAATGCTCATTCCCTTAGCATCACTCTCTTGAAAACAGGGATAAAACTGTCCTGACAATCATTTTTCTGGAATGTTAGCTAGAAACTTAACTTTGCTTGCTGGCTGTCTTTGGTTACTGTTTATCTTCTGACATGCACAGCTAAAAGAATGTAAGAAAATATGCTCCTTTATGAAATTTTTTTTTTTGAACTTTTGCCTTGCTTGGCACGGATGCAGATGTATGTCCAGTGGAAAATGATGTTTGATCACTTACTTGAGTGCTGTGTAAATAATGCATAGATGCAAAAGACAGATTTAAGGTTGCAGGTGTGAGCTTCATTTTTATGTTGCTCAGTGTTAGAAACTGATTTACTTGAAAGTGAAGTGTCTATGGAAAGACTATCCAAGCTTTCAAGGAAAGCAGGTTATGAAGTGCCCATCAGTTTCCATTGTGTGCCTCAACACTGATAATCTGCATGGTTCTCTAGAATTGAAGTGGTTGGACTTGCCACTGTCCTTTACTTTTTGAAAAAGCATGTAAATTGCTAGGAGCAAAGGGTTATCTAGTGTGGATTGACACTTGAGGAGTAAGGGGCTCTTTGCTAAGACATTTCAGGCTTGAGATGGGCATGCTTGTTTGGAGCTGTCTGCTTTATAAATCTGCTTATGAGCCTGATCTTTCTTGTTTATTTTAAGGTGGTCTCTTCCAAGAAATCCATGTCTGTCTTCTGTGTTGTCCCTTGACAGTGTCATTCTGTGTTCTATTCTTTAGTCATCTGTAGTGTCCAAAGCTTATGGGCTGCTTTTCTCCCTCAGGTGAAACCACATCCGTTTTCACCTAAATTAAATTGATAAAATCATCACACATTTTTACTTGTGAAGAAGATATTACTATATTTGTGAATTGAGTGGCTCATTGCTGGTTCAGCAAAATGTCAGAAGTGCAGAGGAAGTTGTCTTCTCACTGCCCTAGAGACAATACTAATGTTAAGTTGCAATGACTGAATTTAAAACAATTAAAAACCCAAGGAAAACAAAAGAGTTGCAGCAAACCTTTTGCCACAAAGCTGGAAGAGACAAATTAGGGTCTACTCTATAATACTTCAGGCCTTTACTATAAAAAAACCTGAAACAACAAAAGATTGTATCACCTGCCCAAAAGCCAAAAATTGTTTCTATTTTCCATCCTTTGCCTTATAAAAAAATGGGATGAAGAATGATCATCTTATATCTCTGCTATCTCCAAGTTTTACTGGAAATAAGAGGCAAATGGTGAGCAAATCTCAGGAGGATATAGGCTGGCAGATGGAATAGTCTTAAGCAACCATGTTTTCAACAGTGCCTCTATGGGGTAAGCTGGTTTGTTTTGTTTTGGAATTTTGTTGGAAAGAGAAATATTTCAATAATCTGCATTCCTTCCTTGCTCTTATCTGATCTACTTACTTTGGAAAACTGTCCTTGCTTAGACAGATCATACAGAAACTAAGCTAACTTATTCATCCTCTATTTCTTTTCTTTCACCTCTTTGGTTATGATGACCTTCTGAGAAAAAACAGGAATCTGATAGTAATTTCACTCTTCACTTCTCAGAATAGTGTGGAATTTTTTGGTGTTTAGGGGAATTTTTTTGACTGACTTGATTGGATTTTTTTTCTGTTTTGCTTTACATTCCTGTAGTATTTCATTGGCCTGATGAGTTACGATAGGTTTTGGCCTTGAATAAAGTTGGCATGAAGCATATGCTAGCCATGTGATGAGAATGGAATGGGGTATAAATTTTTTTTAAATGGGAAAAGGCTATACTCTGAACAAGCCATTTGTGCTGTAAAACCACTAAAATCCAGATGTTTTGAAGGAATGAAAAATACCAATACTACACGTCTCAAAGAAGTTTTTAAGTTATGATGTGAATACACGAACATATGGTTTTTATCCTGATTGTCAAGAATTTGTCTCTTTAGTAAAAAAAACCAAAAAAACCAAAAAAAACCAAAACCCAAACAAAACAAAAAAAAGCCAAACCCGGAGAACAACATGAAGAAAATTATTTAAAAGGAAGGTTATTAATTACATTTTAACATTCCCACTATATTTGTTGCTTGAATGTTGTAAGTGTTGTAGTCTAAGGACATGTATTTTACCAGGACAGTACTCCTAGTTTAATAAATTTGCTACATACAGAAACCTTCTTATTTGAGGCATTTTAGGGTGTGTGTATATATATATATCTATATATGTATGTGTATGTGTGTATATATATATATAAAATTTGAAAGTGTATCTATCTTTCAAGCTCTGACAAGCATATGGATACTTTACCATCATGTTTTGGAGACAGTTATACTGCTTAAAAACCACTTACTACCATATTATTAAAACTTCTATGGCTGGGCTTTTGATTTTTATTGATTTTTTTCCTAGTACAAGACACAAATGATGTGCTAGTGGACCTTTATAGGGGGCATTATTACATCAGAATCAATAGTTAAGAGTATATCCATACTGAAGTCTTTTATTTGAGATTAAATTTCAGTTTTGGCTTAAATTAATAGAAGCCCCCTCAGTTTTCTCCTTGGAGAAGGAAAGAAGTCTGATTCAGAATTTGAAGTGTCATGCACTGGAAATTGTGCAAGTAGAGGACAGAGAAGCATTTTTCCTGTAAAAAGTGCATGCATTTTTGGTGAGGAAGTTCTTTTTGCTGTACAACGTAGTACTTGTTGATTTCAATGCTTACATGCTTACCTTCTCTTCCTATCAGTAATTTTTACATTAAGCAGTTATTTGTGCCTGACTTCTGCTTTCTGTTTCACTTCACCATTCACCTGGGAAAAAACCCAAAACCCAAACATAAAAAATAAAAAAACTCCACGCAAGTGGCTGTGTGACTGAAAAAAGAACAAAACCTGCAACTCTGCATTTGCAGGTGTGATTTGATTTAAGACTAGTAAAAGCAAATATTTCCCCATTGGCAAAGTTACCTAATTTTATTTTCATTTCTGTAAGCAGAAGAACATAAATTAAATTAGCATTTGAGTTTTGTATTTCAAGTTGACCAGGTCTGTTACCACCATTTAGTCCTCAGGAGTGATGAAATAAAATTAGCGGGGCAAAACATTGTTAGGTTATTTATGAGATGTGATAACTTGAACCAGACTGTGTATAGATTGCCTATAACTGACTAAAACAATCCTTCAGAGCAGATTAATGTCTAGCAGGTTCAGAGCAGAAAGATGATGAGCAGGAGAGGCCAATGGATTACTGCTTTGTAGCCCAGATTCTGCTAATGCTTCCCCTTTCTTAAAGCTTTGTCCATGTGCATATCTCATTCAACTTAGTTTGATTATATGTGTGTGATCTAAAGAACCAGCATAAGGGTTTTGCTGGTTTGGAGCTTCTGTCCTTTCTGTTAATGCAAATATGAAGAAATGAATTTTTTTGGCTTGGTTTTCTGTTTCAAGTGAATTCCAGTCTGTGGCAATACAGAATCACAGAATATTCTGAGTTGGAGGGGACCTCCAAGGATCATTGTGTCCAACTCTTTAAATAAATGGCCCATGCAGGGATCAAATCCACAGCTTTGGCTTGCTCCTGCCAGCTGAGATAATTTCCAGTAACCCTTAAGGACTTGCCACTTTTAAGTCACAGCAAAATGAAATGTTCCTGCTGTAGCAGTTTATAAAACTCACTTATGTGTCTCAGGCAATTTGCAATTTGACATAAAAGGAGCATTCCATATGTTGGGAGTTTAATAAATGCCATAAATTACATCATAAATGTAATTGCTGGAAAGAGTCATTAGATTTGAACTTTACTGTTTTTTAAATAAGGATGCACAACTGTGAGATGTATTTTAGTTTTTAAGTGGAAGCTCTGCTTTCCATAATTATTGGTTGTATCTAGATCCTTGTTGTGATAGACTGCATGCACTCACTTTTTCTTCTAACATATGTATGTATATATATATATATATATGTTTTGTGTCTGTACATCAGTGAGGTGTGCAATACACAGACACATATATATCATTGAGAGGAGTAATTCCTGGGGATATGAGTCTTCAATCACTTAAGTTTTTCTTTATGTATACACTTAATTATACCAGAATGGAAAGTGCAGAGAGCTTTAGCTGAAGTCCTGTGATGACTGTGACAGAACTGGGAATAAGTCCTGGGTAGTCCACTGTGCTGGTGGCTAGATCATGGCCTTCAAAACAAGAAGCTGATCAATAGTATGAATTAACTATTCTAGCCCAAATGTTAACAGCTACATACCTGCAGAAAAGCTGTACCATTCACATAATTTCAAATATGAAAAAGCCTAAAGTTTGTTGGCATTTCTTGTCCCCTCAAGATCCAGCTGTACTGTGACATTGCTATTTTGTGTTGGAATAATACATTATAGACTAGATGAAACCTTAGATACAATATGGTATGTATGTTAGAGAATGTAAGTATGATGTGTTTTGGAACTCTGTTTTCAACTTGTGCTTGGAAACAGTTTTGGTTTAGATGCTTTTATGGAATCCCAAGTACACCTAGTGATGTCATAGCCACACTTTGTGTGTGGATTCTGCTTGTGTATTTAGACACTGGGTGTGTGCAAACCAGAAATGGACTCGGGAGGAAAGGAACATCTGCAGGATGTTCTATTTATACATGTTTCAATTTGTCAAAAAATGTGTCACAATAGTCATGTGGGTACTAACTTTCTAGTCTGCACTCATTCTTAGAATGAAGATTGGGTTCCTATAATACTCCATTCTTATCATGCAGTCATTCATTTTATCTACTCTGTGAGCTCAGGGTTCTTCTTAATGTAGTTAGTGAGTTCTTCCAAGAGATACATTCCATCATCACGTTTACATGAATGCTGTAATTCACTCACATCATGGAAAAGTATAGATACTGTCTAAAAAGAGTTCTCAACTTCTAAGAAACCTTTTCTTTCTCTCAGCAACTCAGGAACTGCACATGATCCTTTGAGTGGCTGTGTCTTTTCTTTGGCCTCTGGCTTTGCACATTTTTCCAATCTTCATGTGCTTTTCATCCTCCTGATACTGTTCAAGAGCCAAGGGGCCAGATTTGGCAGTCTGCAAGGCTGGCAGACAGGCATTTCTCATGGAATGGTGAAGTTATTAAAGCCACAGGTTTTTTTTCTGTTTTCTCAGAAGCAAAACTTGCCCTGTGTTTAACTGGAGCAGGAGATCACACAGTAACTTCAAATAGTAAAAGTCTCATGGTTTTATTATGAGAGAGAAGTGATTAGGAGTCATTACTGTGGTAATCTGCTGAGTCTTTTTAGAACTTGTTGCTACAAATTCCTTGACATCATCCAGATAAAAGATAATATACAAAATCTGTGCAGTATTGTAATGGAGTTCTTAATATATTTACAAAATAAATTATTGTTGTTTGGCGAAGATCTCCTGCAAACAAAAGTTTAAAATTGGTTCATCCTGAGTGGAGTATAGCCCCTTTGAGAAAAAAGAAACTTTTGGTGTCAACTGCTCTTGACCTTGAGATAGTGAAAGCACCAAACAGATGTACATTGATTGTGCAGGATTTTAAAAATGTTTGCATTTATATTCCTGATGTTCCAATGTGAAGAACAAAAAGCCTCTGTTCTGATGGAAATGGTGTCAACATTCAGCTGTTTCACACAGCCTATAACAGTGTCTTGGTGGGTCATGTCCAAGGGTCTACAGGACAGGCTGGTGTCAGGCTGTGCATTGTCTGAAGCCAGTAGTGTGGGGCAAGAGGAGCAGACAGCCAGGTTGGGGCAGTTGCTTCTGGGAGTTTACACTCACCATTAACTGTCTTTGAGGGTTTTACTTTGGACAAGTCATGTGTTCTGCTGTACACTGGGCATCCCACTGCATGTGTTTCAGAGCAGCCTGCAGGAAAGGTATCTGCAAAATGCTCCTGTCTGGCTTTGAGCCCTTCTGGGGGCTACTCCAGGACATGCTGGTTTGTCCCAGCATCTGTCTCACGCTTATGAGAGCTTATTTCTACTTGTCATTGTTCTGCCCAAGTGACACTTGTAAAGAGATTTCACATTCAGAAGCATGTCTGATTTCTGTTCTACATCTGTTCTGGGTTTGTTTTCTGTTAATGCATTTTCATACATGCTACCAGTGCATGTATGACTGCTTGATGACTTCCCTTGACTTCTTTTTGCCACTGGCAGCTGTGGCAGCTACTCTGTGAGCACACTCCAGATGGGCTGACTGCCTCCTGCTTCCTCCCTAGTGTTGTCTGAGGATGAAGACATGGACAGTGTTTTAACCTTCACAAGTTTTTGCTCTTCTGTGTGCTCTGCCCTACACCCATGGGGGAAGGTACCACGGGTGTAGGACACAAAGTTGGACTGGTAGGGTTAGTGCTTGCCTCTCCACACTGGGGATGGTGTGGTAGGTCAGAATTTGCTGTTGTACAAGCTACTGCTGTGACTTTGCCATTGTTGGATGAAATTCTGGGAGTCCAAACCTGTGTTCACAGGTGGCTGTTGCTCTGTGTTGTCCCATGATTGCAGTACCTGTTGGTCAGTGGTTGGGCAGTTTGGGGAGGGAGGACAGCTTTGCAGTGTGATCCTGCAAACACTATTCCAAACACTGCTCTTGCAGAGAGGCTCAGCAGAGCTCAGTGTCTAGAAGAGAGGAGATCCGGTCTTTTCCTGGTGGCATTTAGCTGTTTATCTCTTCTATATGGGCATAGTTACTTTGTCTCTTGCCTGACTTTCAATGCCTATTTTGACTTTTTCTCCCTGTTGGCAGGTGCCTTTGGTTGCTGATTCAGTGGCCCTCAGGAATCATTACAGACTTGGGACTGAGTTTTTTGCTAAGGAAAAACATGGCTGAAAAGTAGCAGCAGCAGCAGCACACCATGTGGGAAAAGGGAGGGGTAAGAGTGAAACTTGTGCCCTTATCTTATGAGAAGTGATAAAGGAGGGAGAACTGACAAAAGGAATGGTGAGAAGGTCTGTCCTTCTGCTCCCCTAGCTTGTAGAGAGGAGATAAAGGAGAAGGAAGGGGAATAGTACATTCTGATCAAGTCCTGCAGTATGGAGATCATCTCCCCCCTATTCTCAACAAGCAAACATGTATTTCTCCCTGGGAGAAGCATCTGCTCCTTCCCTGCTTTTCTTTCAGCTTAAAGAGGAAATGGCCTGCCAGTCCTCTTCCTAGGCTTTTGGCTGAAGCATCCTGTTCAGAGGACCGTGCCCTGTCAGCTGCTTGATAGGCTGTCAACACTCAGCTGACATGTCAGCTCGTATGAAGCTCCAAAGGGTCTTCACAGCCAGAATCCTTCAATCCTAGAAACTGCCTCCACACTCTTTCCCACAAAAAAAACCCAAAAAAAAAAACCCACCAAAAAAAAAACCAAACCCCGGCAATCAAGATATCTGTCAGCCTTGTGATGAGCTATAACATCCCTAGCCCAGGCTCTGTGCCATAGCATTCCTGGTGCTGTGCCCCAGACAACACAGACACTTTAGGCTTCTCCACTGAAGAAGTGGAGTGGAAGGCACAGCTGCAGCTAAACAGCAGTGGGGCAGAGAAAGGGTTCAAGTAACATATTGGCTAACTTTATTGTCAGACAAGATGAACATGGCCCAAAGTTACAAGTAAAGTGGTAAGAAAAACATGGAAGGAAAGTGGGATCTGGAACTCCAGGAGCAGGGACAAAGACAAGGAAAAAGGATGATGGGGTGCTGATATGGCCCGAACCAGAAACATTCCCCCAGGGACCAGCATGACCAGAGAATTAACTGGAACAAAATTTAACTCAGCTTTGGTGCCTAGCATTGCACCTCCAGTCACGGAGAGAGCGCGAGAGGTATGCACCTTGTCTGTGGGCTACATGTTGGAATGAGGGGAATAAAAGCAACTCTTCCAACATCCTTCCATTGAATAGCAACAATTCAATAGCATTGAATTGTTGAGATGGGGAATAAAATCTTCCAACACACTTCCACCAAACAGCACCTCCCCTGGTACAAAATGAGGCCTCCATGCTCTGGCTATCTCTGCAGCAGATCACACACAGAGCTGAGAAGAGTTCCAGGAGCAGGACCACGTTGGTGCTGCTGTTCCCCTAAGGGGGTATGGGACCAGTTTGCTTTTCATGAGTGTAGTAGGAAAGGGCACTGCCCTGAGGCCTCTGCCACCTATGTCTTCCAAAGAGGTAGAGCCACCCTGGCCTGGACCAGTTGTGGGTTGTGGACCAGTTGTGGACGTGGAGACCCCCAAACATTGTGTGTAATGCCATTGCTCTGTTCTCCTGTGTTTGGATTGGGAAGGGATTTCACAGCAGCACCTCACTGTGTCTGGAAGCCTAAGAGGGAGGTGTTAGCTTGACACTTACTATGCCCTGCTCCCTTGATATGAGCACTCATGCATGGTGGAAAGAGGAGAAAAGGTCTTCAGAAAGGAGTGGGCATGAGGAGAAAATAGAGCAGATGAAATAGGGAAAGAATATCAAGGGAGAAGAGTAGCTGAACACAAACTAAAGAATTTGAGGGGTCATGAGTGACTGTAGAAATGGAGGGGGACAGATAGCATTTGACATGTTGAGCAGGAAGAGAAGACATGGCCTTGCATGAGTTTTCAGTATTCTGGGAGCTTTCCAGTGCCAGAGGGATGCCTTTTTGTTGTGTTGTATCATTGAAGCCCGGCAGGGACTGCGGCTGTCACTCTGACAAGATTTGCTATCAAGTTCTGCTTAAATAAAACCCATCCTATCATGCATGGGCAGGCACATGGTCTTTTACTGAAGAAGACAACGTACATTTCTGGATTCAGATCCCTTTGGGTCTTTCATGACAACTTCTTTTTTATTTTTTTCCTTCTTTTGAATCTCAGTGACAGGAAAAACGTCCTCTGAGTGTGTTAGACTTACTTCATTATTGAACAGGGGAAAGCTTACTTTAAACCTTAAAATGCTGTCATTTCTAGAAAAAATCAACAATCAACTTAAATTTTGTTTAGAGAATAACCTGAGAACATTTATGTAGTTTTAATCTATCATGGAAACTGCACAATTTCTCACTTTCTTTGCCCTGTTCTGTAAATACGTAGAATTGTTGCTTTAGCAACAAGCATAATTGTGACTGCAGTTTTAATTAAGGTTGTGAATATTGTACTCAGCAAAATAATGTAGTTTGCAAACCTTAATTATTGTCTCAATCTTAACTGTTCTTCAGGTTAGTGTTCTCACAGCATTTGCATGGGTTTTGTGTGTGAAAGCCTCACCTGCATTTTCTTTACCTTGACTTGGTATATAGAGAGGCATTGATCCAATGCCTGTGAAGGTGCTTTATCTGCTTCAGGCCTTTTTTACTGTTTTGTTTTTCAGTGCCTGTGTGTATGTGCACAGGTGACAGGTAGCCTAGTAAGTCTGTAGAAGATGTAAATATACTGCCAAGCAAACATCTCACACTGGGCCTGGTATAAAAACACCTTTTTGCCATAGTTGTCAGTTCAGTGCTGTATTCCGGGTGCCTGCTGGTTCATGGCTAGTTTGCAGCAGTGTCAGAACTCTTCAGTGCAGTCACTTGGTGAAATACCATTTGATCATTACTGTCTTGCAGCCATAACATATTACAAAGCTGATAAAGATTTATCCAGGCCTCCAGATTGTGGCCTTCTCTTTAAGCGATGAGGCAGCCTGAAAATATGTTCATTGCTTCTGTAGAGGACAAGAACTTATTAGCATTTGCCAAACTCTGTGCTAGTCTTGCTTCCAGTTCCCCAGCTAGCTCCTTTGGCACTTGTTCAGCTATCTTGGCAAAACCCTGGCACGTGTTGCATATTTTTGTCCCATGTTTTAAACAGTCTCAGTGACTTGGTTTTATCATACTGCAGTCATATAAGTGTGTAATTTCCTGGACTGAGAAGTGATACAATTACTACATGAAATTGCAGCCTGCTTTCTGTGAAACAACTTGCACACCCAGCAGACTCTTGGTTTGTGTACAGTAATGATTTTGCAAATGAGTTGATATTTGTGACACACTATACTGTGTGATAATCTTAGGAAAAGCAGGGGAGTTTCCAAGATATGAGGTGGCACGTGAGAAGTTTCAGCTGAGTCTGATGCTTGCTCAGCAGCTGCTGTAGTGAGCTGGTGTGGCTCTTCCTGGTACGTGGTAACCCATGGACTGTGATAAGGTCTTGCACAGGAACTGCAAGCTTAAGGCTTCCCAGCCAACTGGTTTTTGCAAAACCTGCTCATTTCATATAAATGAAGCTTCTTTAGTTGAATTGTGCAGAACTCGCAACTTCTGTCTCCCCCCAAATAATCATCCTCTCAACTTGAGACTTGCAGTGATTAGCTACAGATTCTTCTTGAAAGAAACAGTCCTTTCAAGGGGAAGAGAATCTCATTAAGCCTTTGCTGTGAGCTGCAGCTCTTGATCAGCCCACGAAAGACAAGCTTGACAGTCATCAGATGAGTTAAGAACTGCAAAAATATTATCTGTCTCTGTTAAACAGTCATCAGTTGAAAGAGTTCATCTCAGTCTGAGAATACAGAGGCTTTTGTGTACGATGTGCACATAAAAAATTAAAGACATCAAGGATGTGAGAAGTCCTAAAGGTGCCACGCGTTTCCAAATTAATTGATAAAAGGCCTTAAATCTGAAAGAGAATGAGGTATGAGGTTTAGAAATAAACAGGTGGAATTTTTGAGAAAGTTAGAGATAAGCCAGGACATGGTTACTAGTGAAGTATAAATAAACAGCAGTCTACTGCTGTAATTCCTCATTTGCTAAGCCCTTTGTGGTGTTCTTCTATTTGAACAAT
Source organism: Molothrus aeneus (assembly GCF_037042795.1). NCBI lineage: Eukaryota > Metazoa > Chordata > Aves > Passeriformes > Icteridae > Molothrus > Molothrus aeneus. The sequence continues at coordinate 35,958,613 of NC_089646.1, read as the reverse complement.
TGTTTCCTGAATTTCTTAATAACAACTGGTAAAAGAATTGACAAATAGTCCAAAATTGCATGGGTTAATTCACAAGCAGTTATTGTACAGATTACTAGTAAGCAAAAAAAAAAAATTAGCATCTACTTCTATCTCAAATCACAAAACAAAAGAACAAAAAGAGAATGACAGAATAAATGGTCTTTTGTTAAGTTATTGTTTCATAAAGTTTGGAACTGTGTCAGAATTGCCTTTTTTTTTGTTTTGTTTGGTTTTTGTTGTTTATTTACTTAGGAATGCTCAGCTCAGATGCAGCATCTGTCTTTCTTTGCAGTCCATCTACCCTATTTTTCCAGCTGGGTTGAATGCCTTGATGAAGCCTTTCAAGTAATCAAATAGATAAAATTGGACATATTTTGTGGGATTATTTTCATTGTTCTTCACCACATGTTCAATGAATACAACACTTTTTAATTGTAACACTTTGTTGTCAAGCTGCACTCTTGCACTACTTGTTGTCATTGTTGTTTGTTTAGTTTGGTTTTTTTTATTATAGTAAATTTTGGTGAAAAATTAGTCTTCTCATCAACAGATACTTTCAGAGTACCCTTCCAGAAACATTGGTGGAAGCTCAGACTACTTTATCAGTGATATTTTATTATTAGCCAATAGCAGGTCTGACCTTTTTTGACATAAGAGAAGTTAGAAATTCTATTTTGCAGAATCCAGTTAGGACTGGGGAGAAGTGAAAGCGACTTTGACGTGGGCTGTCACATGATTAGAAGTTAGAGCCATGTGGGGCTGCCTGTGACCTCTCTTTGGGTTGCTTTATCAGGAGCAGCAAGAAGACAATATTAGCCAGGGCACAGAGGCACTGTGCTTTACACTTTTCCCCAGGTTTGCTTCTGAGGTATTTTCTGTGCAAGGAGGAGATGACAGGAATAACAGCCTGCAGTTCTGTTGTATGGAAACTGTGAATATGCGTTGTCACACCGCACTGTGCCACCTGTAAAGGTTATTTTATATTCCTTGTAAATAGAAGTGACCTGCTCATTTGCCTTTGTATTCTATTATTTAATCAGTTAGAATGTGCATTTAAGAAACTAATTTTTGATGTTACTAACCCAAAAGAGATCCTATCCAGGGGGTAAGGGAAGTCTTAGATCTTAAGACTGTATAATGCTTTTTAATTACCACCTTCATACCATGAAAGTATTCTGTCCCTGTTGGACAGGACATCTGTTACATCTTTATTGCATATACTTACTACTTTGGTATTAGATTATATTTACTTCATTAATTTGTTCCTTAGCAGCTTTGAAGATAAAGTTTCTGTGCATCTTTCCTTTTAATTCCCAATAAATGTTGTAGTTGCAGCACTTTTTCTGACAGAACGACTCTGAGAAATAAGGGTAAAACAATGCCTTCTCATAAACTTTTGGAGAAATATTCTGCTACTATTTGCAAACAAAATTGCAACAACAACCATTTTATTGCAAACTTAAAAAAATAAACTAAAAAAATATAATTTGCTATTCTTCCATTGTAATGATGCTTGAATTTGTGGCCATTTTCCCATGACCCATATTAAGCAATGGATTTCCATGCTATCAGTATCACTGTGTGGGAATTCTTCACTTGAAAACAGAAACTGGCCACATTTTTCTGAAACGAGGGAGTAGGAGTTCAAATTCTGCAGAGTGACAGGAAAATTTGCTCTAAGCAAAAAAAGCAGGATTTTTTTGCCAAGAAAAGCTTTTTTCTTTAGTAAATCCATCACCCATGCTCTAGCAGACTTGCCTAAAAAAACAAAACAGTACTTTTGGGAAGTGCTTTGTTAACTTCTAACAGCCTTTTCCACTACTCTTTGGCTTTCTATCAAGCATTCTTGCCAAGTTGAAGTGATGTGGTGTATTTGGCAGTGACATACTGCTTTTAAGTGCCAGTGGTGAACTATTGCTTGCTAGTACTTTTCAATATTCTGTGAAAGCCTCATCACTGTTAAATACACTGTTAGAGGTGTTACAGAAGGCAATATCCCATCATACCTTTTGCAGGATTTTCTTTCGAGGTCTTTATTTTTGAAAGAAATTTTTTTTTCAGAGGGTTTGTAGGTGGTAGTGTGATGGATTTTCTGTTTTGTTTCTGAACCGGTTTCCTAGGGAAACGAGAGTTAAAAAAGGCTCACAGTCTGTCTGTCTCATTCCTCCAAATAATTATAACTGCATAATTTCAAAGCAATTTGCGAGAAATTTAGGCTGCTCCTAGAGCTGTGGAAACTGGCAGTTGGGCAGAAGACTGAGACCTCTGTTAATCAGGGAAAGGCAAGGAGAACCAAGATGTGCACTGGCAGCTCACTGGCCAGTGAGCTTGTGCATTACTCCAGTGTAGCCACATAATCACTGTTCCTCATCAGTTTGAGGAATCCAAGAGGTGGGAAGAAAAAAAACAAAAAACAAAGGAACATTTGAGGCTGTGGCAGCAAGGTTGAAGAACAAAAGCTTCATTAGTGGGAATCACCCTCCATTAGCTAATGGAGAAAAACTTGAGTATTTGAGGGGGAATTTGTATAATAGCACAGGTAGCAAAAAGTCAGCAAGAAATATTTTATCTTGTACTGATCTTAATCAGATCTTTGATCACCCTTGTGTACTAACAGAGTCGGCAAATCCAAAAACGTATGGACAGGAAAATAGGTCCTCTTTGGAACCTCTTACCTCCTTTAACACTTGCCTAATTCATTGCAAAATGACCAATCCATTTGGTAATTCTGACTTTGTATCTTCTGGAATTAGTTTATCTGGTCACTCTAAAAATCATCAGTGGGGTGATACATGACTCTTCCACATGCCAAATTAATCAGGAACCATTGGGAATTTGCTTGATAGGGATTGCTGCTACCCTGTATTTTTGTATTTCCCATGCAAACCTTTGCATGTTAAGTCTGTCATGGGTTTCCTGTGATGACTTTGAATAACAAGGATTCAGACCTGCAAATTTTGCTGCAAATACCAGAACAGCTTCAGTTCCAGCTGGATGGCTCCCTTTGGTGCTGTGGGGTAGCTGAAATGTCCAAGTACAGCTCACCAGTGGCAGTGAGGGCAAGTCTCATGAGGGGGGTGACGTGACGTCTGCTGGGACAGTAAAATATTGATCTTGCTTTTGTAGACACAGACTCTTCACGTGAAATTCAGGTACCCTGACAGAGGTATTCTTACAATTAGCAGTGGTGCAAATACATTCTCATTATCAATACTTGAAAAAAAAAATTAAAGTGTGGGGTAGGAGAGCTGAGAGGAATAGTAAATACTGTAGAATATTTTCCATTTGGTTTTTCATTGATATTTTCCATTTGTTTTTTCATTGCAGTTCCCCAAGCAGGCCTAGCAATTGGAAAATAAGCCAGATCTAATTTGCTTGTATTCCTTTTTAAAATTTGGTGTTTTCCTGGAAATTTTCATGGAGGTAAATAGCTCAGTATTGACTCTGTTTATAATCTAACAGGCTGTTGTGTTCTGAGTCTTGTGTCCACAGAAGTGTTCATCTTAAAATTACTGCGGGATAATGTGTTTTTAAAAAATCCAAATGCATTATAAGCTCTTTCCTCTGAAATTAATTTACCTGCCCCTGAATATCTCCTCTTTATACTGAATTAATACTTATTTAATCATGTAGCATTCTCTTACCCAACTTTCTTTTCAAAAATGACTAAACCTGGGGCCAAAATCTAATTGAGAGTATATCTTCAAGTAACACAAGTAACACTGCTTGCTTGGTTATACAACCTGTGTTACATTTCTGGCTGCTTTAATATTTATTTAATTTTGCCAGTAAAGCTGAAAACAATTTAACAGACATCTGTGAAAAATCACAGCATTTTCTAAATAGGGGATTTTGATTTAATAGAGACCAAAAGAATAGTGAGAAGTTACACTATATGTTATCTTGCAAATGAAAAACATGTATCATTTGGAAGTGTCTTCTCTTTATCTAAAATATATAATATTTCAAGCTAGGAAAAAGATAGAAAGATGAAAGTCACTATGATGCTTAATCTAATTTAAAATATTAAGTGCTTTGTATCTTTGACTGCCTTTTGAAGAAAAGGAATATCATTGATACAGTAAGAAATGAGAACATCTGAAACAAGGTAATATATGAACTTTAGAGACAGGATTAGGAAAAATCCCTTTCTAGATTTTTAAAAAACCAAGCCAACTTGGCACACAGTATCATTCTAAATAAGATTTTATAAGAAAGTCTAAAACATCTCTTGGAACAGAAGGGGAGAATGCATGTGAAGCACTGGCGATGTAAAATGACAAGAAACAGAAACCAGCAGGTAATATTTGAATAAAGCCTTCAAGCATTTCTTAAGCTGTCTGTCCTTTTCTGTATATATAATGCAAAGTGTTATGTATAAAATATATACAGGCATGACCTGCCAAGAGGATTTTGGTTTCCCTGGAGACTATCAGTTCTCAGTTGCAGGGGTTGGCTTGGGGAATAAGAGCTATCTTGATAGATCCTAACCTTTCTACATGAGGTTATTGGATATGTCAGTAAATTTAAATCTTCGTGTTGAAGGCTGAATTTATAAAATTCAAATTTTTAAAATGTTCTCTCCAGATTCCAGCTTTTTCTCCTGGCATATATTTATTGTATGAAGCAATTACCTTGTTTTTTGGGGGAAAAAAAGAAAACCTTGATGGTAATATTTTGGTGGAATACTTAGTTTTACCTTCTTTGTCTGGCTGTGCCAAGTCATTGATTTTAATCACAGTTATCAGCGTATCATGAAAAATGTGCATGAGATCATAGCAAGTGTATTCAGCCACAGTTACAACTTAGTTGACTTACTTCTCCTCCCTTTTCCTCAAATGTTTGAAATCCTCTTGTCATTTTTCAGTTTGGAAACTAGGCTTCAGTCAGATTTGTAGTTTATAACTACCTTGTGAGTATGAAAAGAAATCCCATGTAATGAATGCAAGCTACTTCTCCACAATCTCTGCTTGGTTAAAATTGAAAACAGGAATCTCAAGGTTGTTCTCAGTTGGTTTGGATGGAAATACATAGATAGTTATATGTACCTTTCTGCTTTTGACCTCCTTAAAGAATCAGCACATGCAGCATTTTATTGACAATAGGATATAGTGATTTGGAAGCTAAGCAATGCTAAAAATTCCATTTCAGAGGAGATTTTTCTCATCCAGCAAAGTATACCATAAAATGAATAAATTCTGCATAATTTGAAACTTAATAAAGTAGACAATTTTGTACTCATCTGAGGATATTATCTATGCTTTTTACAGTTTTTTTCTTACTTCAATGCTGTTTTCTTACTGCTTGCTTTTTGTAAAATTTGCAAAGGAACCAGTGTTACTTTATTATATTCTGCAGTTCTAAAATCCGAAATGAAAATTTGCCAGATATATGGAAAGAACATTGAAGTGAAGCATAAAACAGAGAGGAGAAAAAGGAAAGGAAAAGGAGGGGTTATGACAGGGGGAAAAGACAGAATACATTTTAAAGAGTATGGGGGAGAATGAAGGTTAGGTAGACTGCAGAGTTAGCTGTGAACCTTGCCAGTATTCATTATTATTGCTGCTAAGAAAAATCACAGGCGCATTTGTTAGAGAGGGGTCAAAGCAAAAAAGATGCATCAGCCCTCCAGCTTTTACGATGCCACCAACTTGTAAGATATCAGAAGATCTCTTCAGTGAGTTGTACTATCTTTTGGTCATTGGGTAGCCCCCCTTTCCCTCCTTTTAAAGTATTTGATAACTGGCTGCTTGCTGTGAGACATGACTTGCTGTGCTGCTGGTGGAAGTGATGGGATGTCCTGTTTCACTACTGCTTAAGCTGTTAAAGAGAACAGCAGTCAGTGTTAGACTTTGGCAGCTGAAGTATTGCCATCAACGGATTCATTTTGTGTCTCAACCAGATTTAGGAGAGGGAACCAGTCTTTGGGGGCTGTGGGGGGGATGGGAATACTTGTGAATCAGCATGCTGGTCCTTCCTGTAATTCAGAATTAAACCTTTCTCTCCTCTGTAGTTCAATGTAATACTCATCTTTAGGAACTTATGCAGATAACAAGTCTGTATGGATAAAATGTAACTTTGAACACTTCCTGTGTTTTGTTGGACATAATTGGCATTTCCTTGGTTTTGTGATATGTAAATTGCCTGTCTTTGTTGTCTCTGTGTTTGGTCTGGATCAATTTAGGAAGTAGAACCAAGGAGGAGGGAATGGCAAATAGAAAAGATAGCATTTTGAAGAGCTATTCGACTGCAGAAGGGATAGGATTTCCTAGGTTTATTTCTGTGCACGTTTAAAGGAGAAGTCCCTCCCCTTTTCCACCATCTTTAATTTTTCTTTTTGCACAGTCATTAACCCTTTTAACCTCTAGTAGGTGGTCTTCTGTTTGCTCATTTTATATAATTCTGCCCACAGGCTAATGGGTATAAGCTGTGAGTTGTTTAAGAAGTGCTTGTTAATTTTTTTAGGTTGCTAAACTTCTGTTTAGTAATTGTTTTTAACTTAGTGGAGGAGATAGCCTGGGTATTTCCTTTTTTTTCTGAAACACCAGAAGTTAAGCCATGCTATGCATAACCACATCATTGTGGCAAACATACCCTGTTCTTAGGATACTTATCTTATACTTGAAAGACACAGAAATGAAACTTTGACTGGGCAACAAGCAAGGTAACTCACAGATGAAATGAGATTCGACAACACAATTGATCAGATAAGTTCATGTAGTCTCATTGCATCTGTGAGTTATCTTAGTACTTTGTCAGTTTGGCTAATGCATGTATCTGCTATTTGCTAAAGGAAAGAAAAACATGTGTATATCTGTGTGTACCTTCATACATGTATATGTACATTTCTGTGTATTTACATGCTTTCTAAAGGCATATATGCAGTTTCACAGTCTTTCTGTGGATTTTCTCCCCTCTACCACTTTAAGATACAGTAGTTTGCTTTTGAATATCTTTAACTTCTATTATTACATTTTCACTAAAAGTAAATACTAGGAGCTTATTGAACAGACACCTTCATTTATGAAGCACTGATTGCTCTTGCATATTCATCCTTACTTTCTTTTATGGGGACATTTATTGTATTTGTCTTCAAGATTGAAAGAAAAACCACTGAGAATGTAATTTAGCATAACTGAAAAATCCATGAGTTATATTAACATCCAGTATCTTGCCTCTGTTAACAGTCTGAGGAGTAATGCACCAATACTATCTATCTTCTCTTTGAAATTAAGGAACCTATGTATGCACCTCATGGAAGTTCAAGCTCTGTTCAAAAGGAAGAGAGACTGTACTACAGCTTGTATAGTTGTTGCTCCAAAAGCTTGAGCTATTAGCTCATTGAATTCTAGAATTAGTGTGTTTCAGGTAATTCAAACCATGTTATAGTGTCACAAGTACCATATATTTTCTGCTAGGTTAGTTATACTGCTTTAACATCGGTTTGGTAGGTTTTAGTTCAGAAACAATTATTGGGAACTCATCACAAGACTTGCTAGAAATGTATTTACTGTTTTATGTTCTTTAAGTTACATTACTGGTAGGTTTGTCTTTATTTTCATTAGAAGTGCTTTGATAGCTTTGTGTTGGTAGCAAGAAATTATTTGTGGGTTGAATGAGGAAAGAATAATTACAGTTAAGTGAGAGTAGCATGGTTGCATTGTTCTGGCCTACAAACAATTTGTGCTGCATGAAAGAGAGTTCCTTAGTGTTTGTAACAAAGAATGAAAAATTTGCAATAAATGGCTTAATATTTTTTTGTGTGTGTGAGATTGACACTGAATGGAAATAACCTTCTCTCAGGATGAGTCTGTAAGTGTTTTGAGAATATTCAAGTACCAGTTTGCTGTCTTCCCTCCAGAGTAGTAAATTGGCCTTAGCAAGCCTGAATAGTTGGAAAGGATCATGATCTGGATTCCTTCAGCTGTTTCAAACTAACTGCTGAATAAGTCAGTGAAAAGTGTCTTAAAAACTTTCTTATTTATAGTACAGAGAGGGAGGGGATCTTTTCCAGTCTGTTCTGCATTATAAGAAAAAAGCCAACACTTCACAATAGGTTGTTACCCTGCACCTTCCTTCATTTAGATTCTGATGATCCCCAGCTCTCTGAGAGGTGCTGTGGTACCATTCAGCCCTCAGGGCCTGCACAGAGAAACCCAGGGACTTTGGCAAACCAAAAGATGGCCTGACAGGATGGTCCTCCATTTAGCAGTCAGTGTTCAGCTTACCCAAACCAGCTGCTCCTAGTGACTGGTTTGTTTGTGTATCCTAGTTGTTGTGACTGTGCACCTTCTGTCAATGCAGTTCTACCTTCCATCAGGAAATCACAATTCCAGTAATGCAGGTAATTCCAAAATTTCAGGTGGAGTGGAAATTCATAGAAACACTGAAAACAATGTGCTTATTTAACCACTCTGATCTTGTAAAACATGAATACATTACTTTTATTTCTGAACATTATCCAAATTAAAACCTTTGCTGCAGTTGATGTGTTCTTACTAAATGTTTTAAGGTAGGTGAAACTGCATCTTCTCAGGGTAAACTTTTTAATTAAATTTCTTTGGCTGGTCCTAATGCAGTGTTTTGCTCTTCTAGAAGTTAGTCTGCTGTAGATTTGATTTCTTTAAATTAGATTAAAATTGCTGGAAAGAAATTGATATTGAATTAAGGAACAGCAATCCTCATACTAAACAGAAGAAGCATGCTTGCCTTGCAATTCTACAAACGATCAGGGCTGTTATAAACAGTCATAAATGTGCTCATGAAAACATGTGTGAAAACATGGAAGACTTTCTGGACTTGAGTGCACTCCTACGTGTTCTTTGTAGTGCAGAAAAGAGATTTGGGTGCTTTGGAAGCACAGCAGCACAAAAATCATGCTGAATAGGGAGGTGCATGGAGGTAGTGAGTAGGAGTGGCAAAGTATGTAGTGTGCCTTAATGTTTGCTTCTTTATAGCTCACAGGCTCAGCCCTGCTCAGGGGCAACTGTCTGGCTTTGAGCCCTCAGTGGGGGAGGGAGAGCTGCACTGAGGTCACCACTGTGGCCCTTCTGTCAGAACTTCCCTTTTCTGGGAGGGCTCCATGGACCCTGGGCTCCCCGAGGGAGGAGACAGGAGGACATCATTCTTTCTGTGAGTGACCTGAAGCGTCTGTAGTTTGGTGGAAGGACCTGCAAGATTTGTGATGCTGGACAGAGGAGGTACAGGAGGAGCATGAGTGGGTCCATAGTTCACTGGCCTTGAGCAGGAATTGCTCACAGGAATGGCCATGGATTGGGAAACAGTCTCATCCTGCACTTCGTAAAAGAAAACAGTTGGACCTGTATTGAAGGGTCTGAGCCTGATAATACATGTTAGGCCTGGTCATACATGGAGTGCAAGTTTGTGCATGACAACAGGGTGAGTGGTGCAGGTGACACCCCTGAGGGATGTGGTGCCATTCAGAGAGACCCTGGACAAGCTAAAGGAGTTGGCCCGTGTGAACCTCATGAGGTTAAAGGAGCCAAGTGCCAAGTCCCACACTTGGGTCAGTGCCACCCCGAGTACCAGCACGAGCTGGGGTGAAGGAATCGAGAGCAGCCTGCTGAGAAAGGCCTAGGGATATGGTGGTGGATGAAAAACTGGACATGACCAAGCAGTGTGTGTTCAAAGCATCCAAAGCAGAGTGGCCAGCAGGTCAAGGGAAGGGATTCTGCCCCTCTGCTGTACTCTGGTGAGACCCAAGCAGCAGTGCTGCATCCAGCTGTGGGGCCCCAGCACGGGAAAGACATGGACCTGGTGAAGCAGGTCCAGATGAGGTTCACAAAGCTGATCACAGGGCTGGAGTACCTCTCTTATGAGGAAAGACTGAGACAATTGAGCTTGTTCAGCCTGGAGGAGAGAAGGCCCCTGGGTGACTTTATCGTGGTCTTTCAGTACTTAAATAGGAGGCTTGCAAGAAAGATGGAGACAAACTTTTTGATAGGGTGTGTTGCAGTAGGAGGAGTAGTGATGGTTTTAAGCTAAAAAGATAGATTTAGATTGTACTTAAGGAAGACATTTTTTTACAGTGAGGATGGTGAACGCTGGAACAGATTTCCCAGAGAGGTGGCAGATGCCTCAACCCTGGAAACATTTAGGGTCAGGTTGGATGGGACTCTGAGCAACTTGATCTAGTAGAACAGGTTCATGGGCCTTAAAGATCCAGATGATCTTTAAAGAGCCTTCAACCCAAACCCAGTCAGTGATTTTATGAAATAGGAGTAATATGGATGCAGCTACAAGGTAACTGAGTTGCTACATCACTTAATAGTGGGATCACTTGAGTTTGCCAATCTGCCTTTGTTTCAGACACCATGATGTGTCACACCTTGAGCAAAGTGTTTTCTTCTGTACCAGGTATGGGCAGAGAATGTGTACAATCTATGTACACTCAGATTTGATCTTTGATTGTTTTAATGCAAAGGCAGAGGGACTGGAACTAGATGATCTTTCAAGTCCCTTCCAACCCAAACTATTTTGTGATTCTGTGAAAAAGGCTTATTTAATGTTCTATAATAAATTGAGGAAATTTAAAATGCAGATGAACATGAAAACTTTAAAAGGTAACAAGGAGTAGTTAAAAGGAGTCTCCGTTATTTTTGTGGAACATTTTCACCTGTAATGTGAACTGTCATTAAGGGCTCCATCCACCTTTAGCAGCTGTGACTGAAATAAGAGCATAAAGGCTTAATCAGAAAAACATGTTGAAAAATGAAGACCAAAAAATGACCAACATTTAATTGTTGGGGTAAGCAAACTAAGCTAATGTTACAGGGTAGTAGATAGACAGGATAATAGAAATTTAAAGTAGAACTTTATGCTTGCTCTTTTAAATAAAATATTAAGGATAGGTGCCAAGAAACCAAGACCCAAATTTGACCTCAGATTTGACCATTTCAGTAAAGAGAAATTAAATAAATGCCATTTTGGCATTTAACGTTTCAGCTTTTCTGGGGCATAGCTATCATTCACATATAATAGGAAATTAAAAAATAATAAAGTTCATTTTATCTTTGTCTTAAATGTAAGTGTCAGGAAGAGGAAGTTGCTGTTTATCAAATAGAATAGAGTTAAAATCATGTAATTCTGTTGAGTATATATATTATATAAAGATGTCATGTACTTGATGATGGGTGTCATTAAGCATGAGCTAATAGGTAAATTGAAGGATTATTTATAAGACATACTATACCTTTCTTACTTCACAGTGTTGGTTTACAGCATCTCAAAGGTAGCCAAATCTATTGTTTAAATACACAAAAATCAAACTACTTTTTATAGACGGTTGTTGTAACTCTCTTAGTATTTGATCAGGAGATGTCTCCCTCATTAGTGTGGACTATAGCACAGTTGTCAGAGGTCACATGAGATGCTTCAGTTTGGAGCCAGTCAATGGCTGTTTGTTCTCGGTGGTAGAAGCCCTGGATGATCCACTGGGAGGGAAAGAGGAGCTCCTTAACACAGGAAGAAGTCCTCTTCAAAATCTGTTTTCCCAGTCTTGTTTCTCAGCCTGCTCTTAGTCCCTCAGGATTCTGGTAATAGACTGTGCCTCCTTTCTCTTTTTCCCCATAAACTGCTTTTTGGAGCTACAGAAATGACCACTTTCAAATACACATGAAAACCTGTAGATTTTTATGGAAATTCACTCCCCTTATTGGTTTCTTTGTGGTAAGATCAGGGTAAGTGAGAATATCTGGTCAGGTTTTTCCATTAGCAGCAAAGAATGCACAAGTCCCTAGACCCAGGAAAGTCACCTTACAGATATCAGTTGTATAACACAAACTTTCTTTCTTTTTGAAGAGTCTGTAAAGTTGTAATTTTTTGTACGTATCAGGCAACAAACTAATTTGTCTGGTAATCGAGTCCAAAAGCAGCAAGCGCCACTATTTCCACCTTCAACTTTAACCTAAGTGAAGAATTTGGCTTCTTTCATTTACAAGTTTCTTACACACTCATCTAGATGATAAACAAAGGAATCTTCTGAGGCCTCATTGAGAAATACAACAATAAATGTGCAAATATGGACCAGAACCTAAAACTTAGAGCCAACTGCAGTTCAAGAGCAAAAAAGAGGCTGATAAAAGAAGTCAGCATTATGTTTTGGCAAAATAAAGGCTTATAAGCACTGGTGTTATACAAGTTTTTATTTGGTTTTCCATTTGTTCTTTTACCGTACACAGGTCCCTGTTGTACACAATTTTAGTCTTCCTTTTGCTTCCAAAATGATATAGTTAGAATTCTCTTTAACAACTAAACCAAGCATTTTAATATATTTTACTGGAAATTGGGTAAAGCTTTCTGAAAATGTTAGCATTTTTCTAAGGTAAAGTAAGGAAAGACTAGATTGACAACTGATTTGATAAATTAGATGTTTCCAAGTAGGCCAAACTTACAGGTATGCACTGTAGAGGAATTAGCTGAAGAAATAATTGAAATTTTATAATTTAAGATTGGAGACTGTTGAAGAATGAATACAACTCTAGCAAAATGTGATGTCCTTTTTTAACCTACACTGAAAGAGTTTTGTGAGATTGTTAGCTCAACTTAATGCCCAGAAAGGTACTGGAAAAAATGTGTTATGAAATACCCAGAAGATGATGTGTAGCAGGGATTTCTGGGGAGGAATCTGGACAACTCAAACCAGTTGGAGAGTAACAAGAAGGCACAGCACAGGTCTGTAGATCCAGAAAACTCATAGACCTTGTGGGCATCAGTTGTGTAACAGGAACTTGTCTTTCTGCTGTGAAGGATCTCTAGTCTGAGGAGAAATTAGCAATACTTCAGTGTCAAACAAAAAAGATGTATTAGCTGTAAGGCTTAAGATTGTTCTGGTCAGAGTCTGTTAAAATTCATCGTTTCCATTAACTATTGCAGCAATGACTACTGAATATATTTATTACAGTTTGCCAGTCTGAGAAGTGCTGTTCATACTGTGAGAGTCAGAATCCAGAATGGCCCTTGAGAACTGAAAGGAAAAATGCTAAAATTCACAAAGAACAGGAAAACTGGCCACTGTTAGTTATGGGGAGAAGAATTTCCTTTGGTTTTTTTCCCCTGGGATGATGTAAACTGACATAAGATGTGTTAAGTGTTAGAGTTTTCTATTTTACAGAGCAGTGGTGAGGCTTGTGCTGGATCATTGTGGTCAAAATTAGGTACTATACTTGAAGAAAAATGTGGACCAGTTGAAGAGAATCAGGAGAGAACATCAAAAGTTACTTAGAAATACAGAAGACAGGAGAACAGGAGCATTGAAAGGACTGAGTTTATACAGTATAAAGAAAGCAAGATTAAAGCATGAATGGTGTTAGGAGTTATGAAATGCTGTTGCAGAAAAGGAATACTCAAGTGGAGAAGTAGCAATCATGAATTTAAGAGAGGGAAATTTAGGCCATGTGCTAGGAAGGGGTTTTAAGTAGGAAGAATAGAGAAGTGCTGAAAAATGACTTAGGGGGCTTGTGGAATTTCCATTACTAAAGGTTTTTAAAAATAGATGAGAAAAACGGAGAAACAACTAAACTAGAACTGATCCTGCCTCTAGGTAGTTGGATGAGCTAGCTGAATGATCCCACCCATCTCTATTTTCTATTATGTTTCTTTTTTAATCAAGCTACATCCCAAGACTCCAATTACATGCATTTCCACACTTTTTCCTCATGTTTAGCTTTTAGGAGGAAGTAGCCAGTCTCCCAAGTTAATGACTAGACTTTTTACCAATCTTACTCAAGCTATCCTCAGAAGAATCCTGATGCTACATACGTACTCCAGGCGAGCATCAGTTTTCGTAGGGGATGGTTAAAAATTGAAGCACTCTGACCAGAATTAACAATGCTGAGTAGTGTTTAGTCATTCCATTATTTTATCCAAATAAACCCCTCATTTAGAAATTAATTACTTGCAGTGTAGTCAAAAATACTTGGAGTCTCTGAGTACAAGAGGAAAAATGGAATTCTCTAAAACCTGTTTCCCTATTTTTATCCCCAGTAGGCTCCAGTAAGTAACTGTTTGGTTTATTATTTATTATGCATTATTCATTGTGCCATATCTTTTTATGATTCTGAAGTGATTTGTATGCTGTTGTAGAAGGTAGAGCCCTATTGTCTGTCAATGTGCATGTTGCTTGGATCTCATTTTATTTGTTAAAATAATAAAAAATTCTACATCTTAAACTCCTGGTCAAAAAGTTCCATTATTCCCTTCTGGAATGTGGTCTTATATGAGGAAAAAACATACCAAGCACATCTATTCTATTATTATTTAAATTATTCCTTGGTATTATTTGGTTTGAATATTTATTAGTTTTTTGATAACCCCTTAAATTATTCATAAAGGGTAGCCATACGGTTTGATGGAAAAAGCAGTACAATGAAACCTTATTTTGCATTGCCTGCTTATTTCATACAACTATTCTCCAGTGCTTTTTTTTTAGCAAAGGATTGCAAGGTGCTGGGAGCATTTGCTGCGTTTCTTTCAGCATCTCCTCTCTCCTGGTTTCAGTGGGAGGGAAGAACACCCAGGACCTCACCACTCTGTATGCCCTGGTGTGGTTTAGATGACATAATAAATATCCTCCAAGCGAGATGGAAATGAAGAGGCAAAGGTCAGCAAAGAGAGATGTCGTTTCCCATAAAATACGAAAAGTGTATGAGGAATTACTGATGTAGAGAAGAAGAGAATAAAAGATTGTTTTAGATGATTTATGGGATTTTCTTTTGAATCCCACAAGACTCCAAAGAAATAAGGGCAGTTGCTATACTGACTGAAATATCCATGTGTATGTCAAGTGTCTGACAGGAGTCAGCAACAAATACTTGACAGGATGGCATAAAACCTTGCAGTAAGCAGATTGGGAAAGGATTATTTTCATATACTGTGTCTCATCCTCACCTCTAATATGTATAGGTTTGCTTAAATCCTGAGGTATAAGATTTAGTGTTTATTCTAAAAGGTTTCTCATTGCTATAGGGATGCATCATTCAACGTTCCTATTATCAATATACCTACAAAAGTCTCTTCAGACATTTTGGCAGATACTTGGTCTCATCAGCATCTTGCATCAGTGATCTCTTAGTCTGATTTTGTGTAGATTGATGCTTCTTTTTATAGCTTTTGAATTTGACATGTTCTGCCTTCATTGACTCTTCTCTCTTGTTTTGTGTTTTTGACTCATGGCTCACTCTTCTTTACTTGCATTACTATGACAACTACTAAAACCTAGAATATCTTTTGACCAACTGCCTTGTTTTTATTAAATTCTTCTACTTATCTCTGCCAGACTGTGTGGTGGATTTGGCATTTTAATGTATCTGATTTCTTGCTTAATTGCGTGAGTCTCTTTTGTAATACAAGTACTTCGCCAAGACAGCCTGCTTAAAATATGAAATACAAAATGGGTCTCAGGAAAGGTCAGTTTTGGTGTTAATATTGTAGATCTGTGTGAGGCTTACTTGACTCTGAAGAGCCTGGATTTTAAAATACATGATAGTCCAGTGTCGGATTACTGACCAATTTCTTTTTGTTTCCAGCTGAGCTGCCAGGATCATCTGCAATCAAGCTCTCCTCCTTGTATGATCTTCCAGCTCAGCTGGAAGAATTGTACCAGCAGGGCTTTGTCTTGGCTGCTGTCCACCCTTTTGTGCAACCAACTGATGAAAAAGAGAAAACTCCCCAGGAACAAATCTTCAGGGCTGTGCTTATCAAGAAAACAGAAAGGTAAAGCACTTCCAGTGAACTGGGATAAAAATAGACAATGTGATTTCCTGCTGAGTTTTGACCTACATCAGGAAATTATAGCAGAGTTTACTGTGCAAGACTTGATTTTTTTTTGTGGGCTTGAATAGGCTTAACATGTTCTTCATGTTTACAATTTGTCTGCAGTTTGGCAGGCGACTTGGAGAATAACAAGTTGAAATATGCTCTGTATTTTGGGATGTGTTGTCATGAGAGGCAAACAAACAAGCCCTATGCATGACAGTTTGTGAGGATGGTCTTGTTGGTACCCTTTAAAAATTTATTAGATTAAATTACGACAGGAGAATTGTTTGCTTAGAAAAGACATATTTTGTGTTTAGACGGTTACAGTTAATGCAATTAATTTGAGAACTGTAGTACTAACACATACTTCTTAAATTTATGCGTAGACTTTAGGCCCTTCTTTCCTCTAAACAGTACAAGTTTTAGTCAGTGCAAACTCCATAAATAAAAAGACTTCTTTCCTGCTTTGTGCACTTATTAAAATGTTTTAAGAATATTTTACATAAAGTCTGAATATGATAAAGAAACAGGAATTCTGGTTTTTTATTATTTAATATGATTTCAAAAAAAAATAATCTATAGGATGTGCTGTTAAATAGCCCAGAAGAAAATTAAAATGTGGATATTTGTAAACATATGATTTTTGGTTAATGATTTAAAACCTGATTTAATATTGTCTGACCATTCCCAATTCTGCAGCTACCTATATTGTTGCAGCCATTCTCTCCAGTTTCCTACATCAGCTGCATTCCCCAGTCCAGCCCTTCTAACCATGACCAATTCTGAAGGCTGGCAGATAATTAAACCTCCATCTGGCAATCCTAGTCCCTCTCTTTGTGCTGATGCTTGAAGAAAAGGACATAGCTGGTTTATACTCCTATTTAAAAAGCAAACCATCCACCATTCAATTTGCTTCAGTTGATAGAGGCTATGGACAGAGTTGAAATTCAGCCTCTGACCTAAGGAAAAAGTTCTGCATTTTGTTAGCAAGTGTATGTAAGTGTTAGGTGTCACAGGAAATTTGAGCTTCTAAAATAACTCTTATTTTGCCTTGACTTGATTTTAGTTTTATTAATACAGAACTTCATGCTGGCTTGCCTGTTATTATTGTTTAAATGGCTTCCAGTTTTATGGTTAAAGCATAGAATGTTTGCCTGAACAGTGGACTTGTTGAGTGATGGTGGGCTGAGATTGCGTGGTTTTGGGGCCTTGTCTTCCCTGCCTACACATGCTGCGAGCAATGGAAGTGTTTACATGCATGAAAGTAATGTTAAGTAAGTACTTAAGGACTTCTGTTGGTTAGGGGACTTGAGGGCTCAGCATCTTCTAGGTCTGAGCTCTGAAGGCCTGTCAGGGAAGAGCAGATTCCTCCTCAGTGATGTGGTCCTCAAGCCAGAGTGCTCAGTGTCACTGCTCTCACACCGTGTCCAGTAGTTCACATCTGTGCAGAGTGATTGTGGAAGAGTACAAAATCTTAATTGCCTGCCCACTCACTTGGGTGCCAGTGTCACAGGCTTTAGACAGCTGTAAATGACTGTACAAAACTGAAGACAGTAGAGAGTCTTGAACCAATTATATTTCCTTTTACAGTCACAGTCCATTTCTCTGCATTTTCTTATCTGTCATTTTTGACTGCCTAGGTGAAGCAGGAAAAAAACAAGTACCAGAAAGGGAAATTACATCAGTTTAATGTTTCATGTAGCTTAAATGTTCCTGAGTTTGGCTGAGAGTATGGAAGCAGCTTCTCCCATAGTGTGTGGGTGCAACAAGTATTTGCATTGCCAAGTGTGATGAAGAGAAGTGGGTGTTGCACAGATTTCGGATAACTATGGCCTGCATAGAGACCACCTGTATCTGAACTCCATGTTCATGTCATTCCACAAACAGCTGGGAACTAAAAATATGTAACAGTATGAAGAAAAAAGACATACTGTAATTGTTTTAATTAACCTTTCTCATTACACTGCTGATAATGATGAAATTATTTTTTTCCCCCTGAGGACTGTCAGGTGTCTTGTCATCTCAAGGCAGTCTCTGTATATCACAGTTAAATCATGGGTAGAAATTAGGTCTGCTTAGGCTAAGATCAGATTAATGTTTATTTCTGTCATAAGATTTTAGGAGTAAAAGTAGTCCAGTCACAGTTGTAGGATCACTGGTAACATCATTTATGCTGTGGAGTACAAATCTATCCCTTTGGTGGTATGTTGTTCATGGAGAGCCAAGAGTTATAAAAAACTCTGTACCTTGGTGTGGAGCCCATCCTTGGGGGGCCTGGGCACTTCCTGTAGAATGCCTGAGGCTGCAGCTCTTTTCTCACTCCAGGTGTTTCATCCCAGGTGGCTCCAACACTGCACTTCATCTGTCTGTTGTCTAGCAGATACAGAGTGTGTTTTCCACCTTCCTTTTTTTGTTCTCTGAATGGAACAGAAATGAAATTGTTGTATTAGTGCCTACAGTAATGCCAATTCCGTCTATACAGAGACAGAATTGAATGCTTGAATTAGTACTTAGTCTAAGTGTTGCACCTTTCTGTGTCAGTTTTATGGTTTAAAATTAATACTGTTGACTTGTGCTTTGAGAACTTAGTTTTATAGCTCTGCCTCCCTAAAGGTAGGGAGAGGCTATGCCAGCTGCAGCAGATGATGGGTATCAAGAACACCATGCTGCTGCTGTCAGTGAGATTTGCAGTGCCTGAATTTGTTCAACAATAAAATGGAAAAGGTAGTGCTGAGGCATGTTGTGCATTAGAATTCATGGAAATTACCTGTTAGTGTTATTTTATCCTATTTTGCCATTGTCATGTAGTATGAAAATATTCCTAGTGAATTTGCAATGGCATTGTACATTAAGGTGACTTTTAAAGTCACTTTGATAGCTTTCTGTTTAATCTGGTATCACTGGCTTTGTTATCTTGGCTATGTAATCATTTGTGGTAAATATGGAAATAGGAGTCATTCCTGCTGTAGGACATTTGAAGAAACACATCCCTATCATATATGGAAGTTGTACATGTTGAAAATCAAGGATTTTCCACCAAAAATGTTAGGGAAAATATGGAATTAAGGGACAGATTTTTTTAAAAATCAACAATGCAATTGTTTGCAGTGCAAAAGGCATCAAGTTCAATTAAAGTAAGTGAAATAAATGTAGGGGTGTTTAACTCTTTAGAGGCACTGGCATGAAGGAAGTCTACCAAGTTGCTAAAAAACTCTGCCATTGCTGTCATAAATCTAATATAATAAATTTAAATATTTCTGTAGCATCTAATGGCATGGTGTACACTAAGCAGTTGATTGGAAAGTGGTTTGAAAGTCATAGAATAGTCAGATAAAAGAACAATAAATTCAACGCTCATGAATATTTTATTTCCCCCTGTAAATTTCAGTGGACTTAACTAAAAGGCAGTTGTCTGTTCTATTGTCTGTGCTGAGTTCTAAGATATGTGGGTTTCTTAAGGAAGAAATCTTGAAGAATCTTGTATCAGTTGTGTGAAGAAAACTCTTTGAGCCCAAGTTTTTGCAGATTTTTTTTTTCTGAATTTAGGGAAGGCCCCAAGAGTGGAGCGTAGGTGTGGCCTGCTGTTCACACTCCTGCTTGAGAAGAGTAGTTCACACTGATTTACACTTACAATCTCAGGAAAGGGAATAAAAGCTGGTACCTGAAAAGTGTGAATGTGTGACAGTGGGTCTCTGCTGATGGAAGGAATGGGGAAAGGTCCATGTGTTTGGGAGGTTCTGTCTAACCAAGATGAGGAGAGTAACACATTCTTACATTCCCCCAGGAGCAGAAATCAGTAGTTCTTTGTGTCTGCAATAACCTTTTTCTCCTTGACCTTTTATTTCCACACTCACTGGCTTTTTTCTTTAACAATCTCTGTGCAGGTGTTTTGGGTGCATTCTTATTTTGGACAGCTTGTGGCTGTGGCAGGTTATCTGTTTCCTGCAGAGAAATTGCTAAGTCAGCCCCTGAACAAAATTACAACAAAACCATAGCACAAAGCAGCTTTAACTTGTTCCCAGCAACCTGTAGCGTGATACCCCTGTCTGATATCTTAAAGGTTCAAAATTCAGTGTCAGTTAAAATGTTTTGATGTCCAAGTGCTCAGCACTGGAAAGCAACCTCCATTCCCTTTTACCAGGAATGGTACAGGATTTGGGGCTCATAAACTGTCTGCTTATAATAGTTTTGACATGTTTGCAGATGCTTTATTTCACCATGATAGAGAAGCAGGGGATATAAATGGTATTCCAAAGAATTTCTCTCCATTGTTCCAGCTGTGTCTAAGGATGTACCATCTACAGGTTTTGCTTCAGTCAGTAAAGCAACCAACAGGGAAACATTGCTCTGCAGAAGTAGACTAAGTTTAATTTAATCATAATTTTTTAGAGTTTCTAAATGTTCTAAATTTCTGTTCTGACCTCAAACAGCTTTGCAGCTGTTTTCCCTTTCTGCAAAATAATGAGGTGTCAAGTGTTGCAGAGATTCATTTGATGAGATTATTCTAATTCTATTTCTGTAATTCCTGTGTCTGTTAGTCCTGACAAATTCAAACTATCATCAGTTGGATAACAACAGCTCTATTTATCTGCAAAGGAATATGACAGACTGAGTTCAAAAGTTTAATAGTAAACAAAGATTTTTACAGTTTCCTGATTTTGCTGGTATTTCTCTTTGGTGTTTTCACTTTGGTGAAAGTAGGTACTTTGCATAGATACAATATATTTTATTTTGAATATAAATGTGTGTGTGTGTCTATTTGGTTTTCATGTAGGATTTAAGCTTGAAGATGAGAAATGTCTGAATTTACCTTCATGAGCATTAGGGATCAAACAGGTTTGTGTGCAAATGTAGTCTGTGTTGTTGCTCTCAGCAGGCTGATTTCAACTTAATGAAAAGATAATATTTATTCCATGCCCAAGAGTCAACAGATATCTTCCTTTAGCTCAAAGGACAATGGTTTGAGTTTTGAAGGCTTGTTATCTGTTACAAGTTCAAAGAAATACATATTTCCTCACAATAACTTCTAACAATGACCTGAAATAAATGTCCTTTCATCTGTATTCTGAAAATTATAAACACTGCACATTAAAGATGCCTGTGTATTAATACATGCCCAAACTTTTCTCAAGAAACTTTATATACTGTCATTTTAAAAAGTTTATAAATTTTACTAACAAATAATACTTATTCCAGTGATAAGATTTCCTATAGTAAAGAAAACGTTTAGGTAATAACATTAAAACAGTGTCACATGGGTTAGACTTGGCTCTTAGCATGCAATATACCTGCTTCTATTTTTATAAAAAATGGTGTGGTTTTTGGCTGGGCATCATAAAACCTGTGGATTTTTAGTTGTTGGGTTCTTGGTTTTCAGATACTCTAATTTTGCTGGAAATTTAACATGAAATTGTAGAGATACCAGCTGCTTATGTCAATCACTTTGGTGTGGTTTTATTATTTTTGTAATGTAGACTCGTTAGTTACGAATGCACAGTTCTATTTGAATGGTAGAGCTATTCTTGTGTAGTGGAAAACTCAAAACTCTGCTCACATTCTTAGCATCATCTTAATGAGATAGTAATCTTAGAGCATCTCTGCAGTTTTACAAGTGTGTTTTGGCATGCTGAGCTCATGGGCATAGGGAACTTCAGGAAGATTAGGACCAAATGTTGGCTTCCTCAGTTCCTTCTTGTATCTGAAAAGGACTGGAAATCCAGTCTGTAAGGGACACCAAGTTGTCAGCTTTAATAGTTACTGTGTAAGTTACTGGTTTTCCACAGCTGGTTATGGTTTTTCTACCATGAAATGGTGCTTAACAGCAAACAGCTGTGCAGGAAATGACAACCTAGTGAAACAACCATTGTAACATATTTTTGGCCAGTGAACTTCCAATTATAAGTTAAAATCTTATTTATTCAATGTATAATCTTCTTGTTTAGTGGTGCTAGAAACCCTGTTTAGGATTCAGGATGACATTTTTTGGAAGTCTGTGGTCCTGAGCCCTTTCCATATTGGTAAAATTTGGCAATGTTTGCGCCACCAGGCCTGTGAATGCTGACCCTCTGCTCAGCATCAGGTAGACTGAAATTCCACCTCAACTCTTTGCCATCCTATGATTAAGGTTGTCCATGGTGAGCACTGAGTTTACCTTCAATGGCAGAAGAGCCCTTCTCCAGGAAAATTGTTAATGATAAACAATGTATAACAAAACTAAATGAAAGCCCGGGGTGTGTAAGTTGCAATGAAATTTTCTGGCAATCTCCAGGGCTAACCAGTGGTTGTTCTGTCCTGGGGTGGGAGGCAGGAGACTGGTCTTCCTCACTGCAGGGGAAGTGCTGGTGTTGTTCACACTGTCCCTTGTGTTCCCTCTCAGGCATCCCAAAACATGTTACAGTGAGTACAGGGTGTTGTAGTGAGTCTGGATGTAGCAGCTTCTCCAGTTCATCCTGCCTCCCAGGAAGGGCACAGCATTAGTGTATCCAGGTGTGCTGCTTTCAGGGCTGGACCTTTTTTAATTAACCCAGCGATTTTTTTAATCAGAGGAATAAAGGTAATACAAAACACCCAAATGTTTGCAGGAGTGGAGGGAGGAAGATTCAGTTTTCCAACGAAGGAGAAGGAAATGAAGAACTTGATGACTGTGCATCCAGAAGAAAAGGAAGATCTTCAGAACTGCTGGAGCTTCCATATTTTTTTGACTAAACTGATCTCAGCATTTCTCTTTTCTCCTTTTTGTTGAGAAATATTTTATGATGGGAAAGTGAAAATCAACTTTACATAAACCATTGCTTGAATTTTAAAGTATTTTATATGTTGGACTCTCAGTAACATCCTGTGCTATAAAACTGGTAAGAGACTCCTGGGTATGGATTATTAGGTTATTTCTCACGATTGATATCAGTCCTTTTTCACAATAGAGCAGGGGAATGCAAGTGCACAAAACTGTGCTTTTTGGATTTTTTCTCTTGCTTCTGGGATCTTGATAGATGTACATTTTGTAGGGGTCCTATTTCATAGTTTCTAGTGAAAGTGGTCCTAAAAGTAGTCCCATTAAATTAATAAAACTAAAACTTTATTAGTAACTGTTAATACAGAATTATTAACAGTTATAGCTGTTTTATTTTTTATAGCTGTATTTATTACAGTTAACCTGTACCTATAATTATCTACTTCTCTATGGCTATACTAATAATATTCAAAGAGTTTTATGAGAGACTTTTATGATATTTATGACATACTTTGTGATACACGTATGAAATGCACTGATTATTGCATAGAGACTGGAAACAATTCCTTGCCCACGTAGCTTTGCTCGGAATATTGTTTTTGTGGTCTGTGACATCCACGGGTATTTATTATTTTCACATGAAATGGTATGGATCTTGTTCTGTTTGTTTGTTTTTGACAGAATAACAGGCTTTTAAAGCTTTCCTAAAAAGATGAAAACTACCAGTATAAACAAAGACTTGCTTTTAACATATATAGACATAATTTACTTGAGAGCATGGAAAAATACTTCTTAGAAATACAGAGTCCTTCTATTGGAAGATTTTAACTAAGGATTTTATGGCATTTAGTAGGATCTGTTAAGTGTGTTCTGTAAAATAATGTTCATAACAAAGTGCAATCATATTTGATGCCATTTCTTTCATGAGTCCTAGTGGAGAGGCAGCCCCCAAAGTGTTAGAGAAGGAATTGTCTCCAATTAAATATTTCCAAGCAGCAAGTATATTTTATAGTTAAGTGCTTCTTAAAGGAGTTAAACAGGACATTTTAAGCAGCTGCAGTAATAATCACTGTATTTTTTATGGATATAATCTGTATTTCAGATAACTCTTAGTCCTTTCAAAGAGGTTGGAAGCAGGTCCTCAAAAAATTGCACAAAATCAGAGCTCAGGGAGCTGTTCAGGGGGAGGAGAGGAATTAGGAGAGAGTGGTTCAAGGCCAGCTTCTCTCTTCCTTATACCTGTCTATAAACTTTACCAATACAGGTTGAAACAGATTTATTTTTTCAGGTAGACTTTAAAATGCAGTCTATCTCATTCTTTCAGAGGAATTAGAATAGTGAATTTTCATGTGGGTCACAGCAGTGCCAGAGTTATGAACAGCCTTTGCCAAATGGGTGGGCACATAAAATAGCATGACACATACTTAATTTCCTGGATTTGATATCTTGACTTTGAATTAGTCATATTCAGACTAAAAAAAAAAAATAGTAGGTCTGGTTGCAAGTACAGAGCAGGGAGGATTTCTAAAGTTTATTTTTATGTTCTCGAGTTCATCTGTGGCAGAAAATATGCACAGGATGGATTTTCTTATCTAGGACCTTAGAACAGCAAAAATGATTGTCTGCAGTACACGTGTTGTCCCTCTCAAAATGATTTTTTATTTTCTTGACAAAGTTGTTCTTGCTCTTAAGTTAATTTATGTGTGTCTGTTGCAGAGGAGTTGTTCTGGAATACTGTTAGCCCCCCAATAGTGACCTGTGTAAATTCTATAAAGATGTTTGGATAATTTTCATGAACACTTTAACTTTTATTTTAAGACTTTGTTAAAATTTTTGTCCAGAATGAAGTAGAGAATGGAACCGCAGGTTGTAAGAAGAAACTAGAAAAGAGGGAAAAAAACAAATAGGGAAGGGTCTTCAGTGTTACCAAACAATGCACAGTCTGCTACCACCTGTTCAGGTATAAGTGAGATAAGAGGAATGAGGTGAGAGTGTAGCCTGTGTGAAAGTGGGAGGATCAAATGTAGCAGAAGTCTGCAGTATTGCCTAGGAAACACTGGCAGTTTGCAGTCAGCAGCCCACGCACCGCCTGGCTCCAGGGAACTGCAAGTGTCTCGGGAAAGCCCCTGGGACCATCTGGAGCTGAAGCTTTGTGTCACACAGTCCCAGTCCCCAGAACAGGCCTTTTGCACAGGCTTGCTTTTGCAAGCATGGCAAGCCTGCCAAGCCCCTGTTTTGCTGCTTCCTCAGCACTCCCAGTTCAAACTTCTGTACCTTTCTTTCTGTCTTCTAGGTAGCCAGGCACCAAACAACTGCTGGCCAGGATTAGTTCTTCACTTAGAACTAGATCTTTTGATTCTCTGGGAAATGTTAGATAACTGCTTTGTTACTAATCCAAAGAATGACAAGCTTGCTTTTATTTTTAATGTTCTTCCATGTGTTCTTCTGAAAAACTGAGAAAGCGAGTGATTGTCTAGGCATCCTCTATTGATCAGGTATATCAGTTTCCTTTCATGGGAGGCAGGAGGAGATGAAAACTGCCTTCAGTAGCACTGCCTGCAAACTCTTTCTGAAGATCATTCAGTATAACTTCCAAACAGTCCCTTGGCATATTTTGACCAATACCTTATTTCCACAGTGCTCATTTGTTCAGCAAATGCATATGGCACATGCCATTTGCTTTGAATTATTTTAGGAGTTAGTTAGTCTTCTGAAAGACAAGGGGACTTCAGGCACAGCTTTACATTTCTCAAAAACAAAACATAAGGTAAGACTGAAGGTTAAACTATTTTGATTAGCCCCTGATTTTAGATGTTGTCTTGGAATAGTTCTAGATAAGGAGGAGGGGTTTCTTTTAATTGCTGTCTGAAATGCATCTTATATCAGCTGCCCTGTGGGGCTTAGAGCATCTGTCAGACCATTGCATTGGAACCTTTTTGTGTCTCCTGAGTTATATCACCCGTGCAGCTCCTTGATGTTGGCTGTAGATGCCAGGCTGCCAAAGTGTTTCTTGGATACAAAAAGAGATCTGGAAGTCCCTGAAGCATCCCACCATTGGTGTGATCTGCTCCCCTAGCATGTGGGTCACATACTGTAGCTGCCACTTGTCAGAACTCTATTGAGCTCAGTGGGGGAAATGTTTTGTCTGAACCGAAGTTTTGTCTGAAGTTTGGCTTTCCAGGAGAAATACTTATAAATGGGATATCTGGGTATCCAGCTGTAACAACAGAAATTGATTCTTCTTTTCTGTCTACCTCTTTAGGTCTTCAAAAGGTGACATCAATAGTGAAGGATATGTGTTGGAGGTAGAATGCTGCTCCTCTTTAAACCACCTTTCAGAGAAAAAGGAGATGCCTGATTTTATTAAGAAAGTGAGTAAAAAGAAAAGGGGGAGGACCCCCCAGAACACAGTATGCTTTTATTTGCACTATAATTACTGTTTCTAGTTCTGTCAGCTTGGCAGTAGGGGTATGTATCACTTGGACCACCTGAGATACTGTACTAGAATTTGTTGTTTTGTAATTTAAAGTATCTGAACAGCAGTTATACTTCTTGAGAGAAACAAGTTTGATCCTATTATTATTTAAAAATTATTTGTAGTGTCACTGGAGAATGAACTCCAACAGATGATATCAATGTAGAAGACAGATCTACAATATACATTTTATGTTGAAACAATATATATAGTTTCTGTTTTAGTGTCCAGATATCCTATTGGATAGTACTTTACCTAAAAGACCTTTTACCCCCAGATTATTTAATTTTGTTTCAGTATCACATGGTGTTTGATAGAGCTGGTACTGGTAACCTAAATACTTTAGTGAAACAGAAGACTGTTGCTTTCAATTAAGTATTAAATATATACTAGGGAATTTGAAGAGAACACTGCAATTCTTTATCTATTGCCTTCTTTTTAAAATTATTTTTGACACTATAATATTCTGCCAGACTGGAAATTAGCAGGTTATGTCCATTTTAGTGAAAACAGATTCACATTGTGCTTGTTTTAAATTCTGCAACATCTGTTGTGTCTTGTTGCATGTTATATAAACTAGCATTGAGTAGTGTATTTATTTAGCCACAGGGTGTGAGTAGGATGCTCCCCTAGCTTTAGTCCATTTGCAGTGATAATAGTTAAGAAAATTTTAAGAATAAACTACAGCACAGGCGTTATGAGCTTGATGGGGACTCAGCTTGACAGACTGCACTGATCTTCAATCTTCCATTTTTACTGTGAATTGTAGGAACTGGATTAAAAATAATGCAGCTGTAACTATCTGATACTTAAGTATATATAGATTTTGGTATCAGAACAAACTGAAGTTTTCTGAACACATAATAGTATTCAAAAATGTGAACCCAAATTTTGTTTCAGGTCGAACTGTGTCATTACACTACTATTCTGATGTTATCTTGGATTATTTCAATATATTCATACTTAGGAAAAACTGGTGTAGTTATTGTGTACCAGTTCCAACATGTTTGATTTTGTTCTTCAGTTCTTTGAGTCAGAGTAGAAAAATAGGCATAACTGTCACAACTGGTAGCAAAATTGTGCATCATCGAAACAGAAAATGTCTTTGCATTTGTAGCTTCAGAAAGAGTATGGATAACATGAAAACAAAATGACAATCCAGGAGTCATCTTATTTCCATAAATATCCAATTCTGAGACTCTTTAGAATGCTTTTCTAGACATGGAAATGTTTCTGTTGATAGAAGCCATTTGATTATGGGGTTATGAAGATCCCTTTTTGAAAGATAATAATTTAAATTTTAATAGCTAGAATGTATATTTACAGTTTCTCTGTAGGTTGAGTATGTCGCTCATCCTCAGATGTTATTTGATGTAGAGAAATTTGAAGTTCTTTGAAGTTGTTGCTGTGAAGTGCATGCTGTGTCACTCTATCTGATTATGCACATTGTGAAAGTCTCAACATTTTTATGTAAATCTAACTCAGGAAACAAGACTTGTTTGGGAGTAGGAAAATTGTCATATTAACTAATTTGTCTGAGCAACAAAAATAACCATTGCTTTTAAGGGCATATAAACCAGATATAAATCATGTTTACAAACAAAATAAATGGAAAAATAAAGGATGTTCTTCAAACAAAGTAGTAACAACAAGCTGTTAGAGAAGGCATTTCCTTTCTTTAAAAAATTAACAGCCTTATAATTCTTCTCAAACTGTAGAATACAATTGAAGTTAATAGAATGTTTTAATTGAATAGAGAAATCCTTTATCTTTTCATAAGCTGTTCATAACAGAGCCTTTTAGCAGTTTTAGTATCTTAGTGTATTGCCAATTACTGTATTTAAAAAGTCCCAAACCAAATAGAATAGCCATATTTTCAAAATAGGATAAAAAGTCGAAATTTTCTCCCTGAGCTTACTAAAAAAATTCCTGTACACCAAAAAAATTAATTTTATTAATTTTATTGTGCACTGCTGAGCAAGTATGACTTACCTTAAGTTTGAACACAGATGCAATTTTAATAAGTTTTCTGTATTGACTTTTTGTTGCATTGAGATTGTACTTAATATTGAATATTAACTGCTTCCTTCTGCAAACACAATAATATTTTACAATAGGTAATATGTGCTTTTCTTCTATAACTATATAATGTATAACAAGGAGGTTATTTCACCTGGAGAATGCTTCTTGCTCACCAAACCAAAGTGCCTCAGTACAATGTTGACTATAAAACATTTAGGAAATGCCAAAGAAGACTCTCTGGTCAAACCTTTGTTCTGTTGCTGAGATCTTTCTGTGCTGCTGGACTTTATTCCAGTTCTCCACTCTCTCCGCTGCTTTTCTGCCACAGTTTCTGGCTATGGCAAGACAGGGAGCATTTAAATATTGGGGACATGATGTTGCATAAAATACACTCTTCCTATACTTTAAAATCATGTCAACATCACCAGAGTGTGCTTGTTCCTTGGATATCAGTGTGGATCTAGAGTGACTTAATCTGCCCTAAAGAGCTCAAACAGTCCCATGGTGTCTTTGATACATAATTTGTGGGCAGTGAAAGAAGTAACTAAACTGTTGTGTATATATTGTACTGCTGTATTGGTATTAACACTCCTGTCTTTTGCTCTCAGGCTAAACACAGATTAAAGATTTGCTCACCTGCTTTTTAATAAGCAAAGCTAACTTTTGAACTTTGATCACTGGGGCTCAGATCATTCTGAAATTGTTGAAAGTAGAGATGTTACTTCTAAGATACCATATTTTGTAATATTTAGACTTATGTCTCATGTCAAATAGGGTAGCCTTTAATTACTTCCTTAGCTGCTTTTTGTTTCTGTGTATCCTGTTACGATTTCTACATCTGAGAGTGTTCTCTGGAGTCTATGGAGACAAGTAAGGGAAGGAGGAGCTAGGCTGACGTCCCAAGTAAAGATTTATTTTGGACAGACAATCATATATGAATGCCAAATATATTTCTCATGACCTCTGTTTTCTGTATCAATCTGATACATGTCTAGAATCTACAATCTGGTACATGTCTAGAACTGTAACAGGCAGAAAATTTTACTCTTATGTTCACATTTTTGCCATGATGGTGACAGGTTAAGAAATGGAGGATTCTTTCTGTACCGTGTCTCCCAGTTTTAACTTCTTAAAATTTAGGAAGCACACTTTTGGATCCTTGGTTATCTCCTTAATAATGCACCATCAGAGGGAATTCTTGCACGGTATCTTTTTTTCAGTGTGACACCATTGCAGGATTCACACTTCTTGTCCCTGTGGAAATAGGAAGCATGATAAGCACAGAAGAGCATGGTTTAAAAATGGTGCAGCTTAACTGAAATCCAAATGCAGGCATCTTTCATGTTTTTGGCTAGACATGAATCTCTCCCTGCTGGTTTGTTTTTACTTGCTTTAGAAATGAGTCTAATTTCTTCCAGCAAACCTAAGGCAGTACAGATGAGTAATTGATTCTGCATTTTCAGAAGTGGACTGGTTCCACTTGTAACAGGACTGCCATTGAAACACCTTGATGATGCTTATTGTGCCATGGTATCTGCTGGATGGGACAGTGTGTGTCAAATCTGCTCTTTGCTGTTCCCTCTCTTGTGTCTTGGTCAAGTTCAGTGAGTACAAATCATTACCACTGGCTCCAAAGCTGCCAGTAACATGTCACCCCCTTAACTGATCCTCAGAACAGGTTCTGTAGTCCAAAGCACCCCACAAATAATCTTGACTCCTGCAGATACAGTGGCTTTGCTGGTAAGTTTCTTGACATTTATTTTATTGCCTAGTAATAGCATTGCTGGGCCATGGAAGCGATGGTACCTCTCGGGACTCCAAGGAGGAATCTGCCAAGAGAATACATTGCAGGGATGCTGCCACCCATGTGCTTGATCTAGAGTTGGCCTCTGAAAGTGTGACCCCCAGCTCTCTCTGTTACAAAGGCAAGTTGAGCAGAGAATTGCACTATTTGGAAAGAAAGGCTGTACAATACTAACACTTGTGTGAAGAACTCTCATCCTGCATTGCTGAAAGCCCTGTCTAGAGGGCTACTGTATTTTAGTCCTCTAGACAGTTTTATGGAAAAGTAAATGTTACCAGGAGTAAAACTGGCATGAGGTATGCCATGAAAATGTTTCAAGTGTTAGTTTATGCTGTGGAAATTAATATGCATTGCTAAACTGTAGTTGAATTCAGTGTGCTTCTGAGGGGCGAGACCTTCTTGGAGCAGTTTGATCCCCCTGCTGTTATCTGCCCTCTCTTCATTGGAGGGAGCCTCAGGCAGGAGACTGGCTTAATGGCTGGATAAGGAACTGCTACACCCCCTGAAAAACTACAGGTCACTCTCACTGCATGTTTCTCTACATTGGTGACTTAATTAAAATCTTGAGATCCTTCTTTTCTGCTCTTTTGATTTTTTCCCTTCCATTGATCCATAGCTGTTTTGGAGTTTTCAGAATTCTGCTGTCTTAGTTCATGTGCATTGTTTTCTGGAGAGTCATCAGTGTTGCAGTTCTAATTGGTGAAGAATTTCTGTGTTAGTGTTGCTCTTAAGAGACAGGTTAATTCTCCATCTTCTTTTAAGTTGCAAGATAGAAGCAGGCTTGAAGTATTTAGGAGGACCTCGGTTTCTCTTCTAAAATAACAGCTAAATACCTATGGAAATTTCCAAGAGCTTTTAAAATCTTTTCCATAAATGCTTCTAGTCAGGGGAGTGATTCACTTATTTTCTACATATTTACTCGCATCAGAATGAAAATTTGTTTTGTGTGATCAAAACAAGGGGCTTCACATATCTGTATTTTGCATGAAAGCAATATGAAATGATTCTGAACTCTCAGCTTCTGAGTTTTTCAACTCTCTTCGGCATCTAATTAGGAAATGGCAAGAGGATGTGGAAGATGAGAAACATATCAATGTCTCCCTAATAATATGTATTTATATTATTACTTTTTTGGTTAACAGCATGACAAAAAAATGAGAAGACAAAACTCTGCAATTTCCTAGAAAATAACTAATGTAAACATTATTGATATTATAATTTTTTACTGATAATAATAAGAAGAATAAAAATTCTGGGGTTCATATAGCTGTTCCAACATTTGTCATATTCTTGTCTCTTTCATTACTTATTCTTCATGTCTTAATCTTTAAATTTAGATTGATTTTTTGGAAGGAACAAAGAGATGCAGCTCATGGGTTCTTAGGAACACTGGTGTGTTGGTGGATTTCTTGACTCAGATGCTGCAGTCTTACAGGGCTCTCTTGTGTGAAGTCTGTGTTTGCTTTGTTGGTACCAGGGGCCCTTAGATGGTTATTGTAATCCTAAGCATTATTCTTTATTTTACACATGTTTTACCTGGTCTGTTCAGAAGTTTACTGCAGGGTGTACAGTCAGAGCAGGTGGTAGTAAAAGAGAAAAGGGGAAAAAAATTGAGTCTTTAATACTGCTCAGAGGTTTGTTATTCAAATAAATAAGCAATTCAGATTTATCTTTGTGGCTAAAAAATGACCCTTCTAGAGTCTTGTTTATTACCTAGGATTATTTACCTAGATGTGACTTCAATCTCATCTAAAATAATTTCTGTCCTTAAAACAAACCCAAAAAATCCCACCACAAAACCTTCACTCTCCAGGGTATTTGCAAGAGAACAATACAATATTATTTCTTTAGTGCATTATAATGAAAACCATTGCTGAGCACTTAGCTGACAGCTTTGTTTTCTGCATGTTTTCGGTGCAAACAGAGCCCCTATTTTTTTTTAAAGTATTTGGATGTTAGCTGTAGATATGGTCATGAAGTGGAACTTGAAACTCAACATCAATAGTTCAGCTGTTTGTAATCTGCTGTGATAATATTTATTAAAGTGCATTTTGTTAACATTTGCTTAGTGTATATATAACAAGAGATGGTAAAAAATAGCATATACTCTATTTTAAACAGCCTGGTGTGAAGGGAAACATCTGTTCCTGCTTAAGCTTCTTTCAACTTGTGTTCTTTTGACTAAGCCCTGTAAGAATGGTGTTGATATATATCTTCCATGGACATTGCAAAACTATTTTCAGGACTCTCCCAGGAGCCTGGTAGTGCTTTTATAATCCTTTGCCCCCATCAGCTTTTAAGTCATCCCCTTGCCCAAGATAAAAATAGATTATAAAGTATGTAGTTGATATTTTTAATGATCCTACTTCTGTCTGGTGGGAAAAAAATAACTTTTAAAATAACAATAATATGATAATGTTTTATACTGTGCTAAAATAAATTACCAGCAAATTGTTCAAATTGTAACTTTGGCTTATGAGTAACAGATGGCTTGATGAAACAATGTGATTTTAAAGAAACACTCTTCAGTTGATATAAAAATAAAAGTAGTATTCCCTGCAAAGTAAATGTAAAGCCTGTAAGTTTGAGACTGAATTCCTACTTTTAAAAATATCGCTGAACCTTTTTTTTTGGTTTGTTTTCACTGCCTAGAATGGAGAGGGACTAAAATCACTCACATTGAATCACATTATTGCCAGTTACTCAAATGGTTTTTAGCTACAACAATCAACTACACACATCTGTAAATCTATATTTTTCCCTTGCTTATGTTCACCAGTTAGTGTAGGAGTTACTCACTAAAGATTCCTGCACAGAACCTGGTCTGCATTTTGAAAATGACAGGTCTCTGTAGCAAGAGCTTGGGACAGAATTTCTACAGACTTATTTTTCAAGTGAATATCAAATATTTAGGTTGAGTGAGCATAGCTGGCTGCTCTCTAGCAGTTATTCCCAAGTCTAAAACAAATTGTGGGGAATAAATCCTAAATTATATGAATAATTTCAAGACTTTTTTTCCGAGTTAGGGGAAGGGTGGGAGTGTGCAGGTATATAATATATATATTATGTGGCTTTTGGACAAATACCACACTCACTGAATCTTTGTAGCATGTGGCCAGCAGTGTTCACTCTTTGCCTTCAGTGAAGGAACAGGTGCTAAAAGGCGAGGATTGAGAAGAATCAACACATCCAGGAGCACAGAGGATGAGACTGGTTTCAAGACCTGTCATCTAATGAAATATGCTGAAAGGAGCAAGTGTACTTGCACTGTGCTGCACTGCATGTGTAGCGTGGTTATATTGTTCTGTATTGTTCTCAGGAGTGAATACCATGCGAGCCAGAGAGGAATTCCAAGCTGTTAATCTCACCCCTTTCTTGGCTTGAGTAGCAGATGTGTAGTTTGCTGTAATTTAGTATCTCCTGCAGCCCTGCCTTAAGATCCCACCTTCTGTTTCTTTCAGCACAGCAGTAAGTTGCAGTAGCTCCTCGCTTCAGTACGTTTCTTTTCCCTGTGCTGTTTGTGGCCTTCAGTTCCCTTCTGCAGAGGCTGCTACCAAGGAACATGGTGTAAAACTGCAAAGCTTGCTTTCTTGTCCAGTGCCTTGTTCTCTATCTTGTTCTAGTTCTTGTGCCTCTGCCACAATTGCAGTGAGATCTTCAAATGGCAGATCAATGGTTTGGGATTATGGCAGCATTTTCCAAGGCATCCCTCCAGTATTTTATCCCTCATGGCCTATTTTGATGTAATTGACTGTGAAAATACTTGATAATTTGAAAACTTGAATGTAGACTGGGATTTCACTCTCTAAAAGCTACATTTATATTTGCTTCTATGTGTATGAATGTGAACTCAAATACAAAATTTGGTGAATGTGTAAACTGGAAAAGGTTAAAAATGCATGGGAAGTACAGGCTTAAACAAAGGAGCATTCTAGTCAGAAAGGTTGTATGGTTTGGAAATCTGCAAGCAGTGAAACAGACCAGAGTAATAGGGTAGAAAAACTATGAGCAGTTGATGCTTTGCTTAGCATTTGATTAGCAGAATTTTTTTTTGTAATGTGTTATTAGAGATGCAAAAGTACCAAAGTTTCAAAAGTTTTGAGTCATATAGAAAGAACTAAAACCTCCTTTAAAACTAAGCTTTGTTGGTTTTAAAATAAGCAGTAAACTCTTGATGACTGTTCCTGTCTTCTAAGGAAGGAGCATGTGAGACCTACGGAAAATGTAAGGGGCAGACTAAAAACCTGTCTTAATTTTAAACATCTGTTTCCATAAATGAGCAAACTAGAAGGGGGATGTGCAGTGTTTATGATGAAACATGTTCTACTAAATACTAATGAAGGAGGACAGATTTGGAAGACTGTAGTCTTGAGCATACTTTTCCAGTTCCATCTTCTCGCACGCAGTACATAGCATTCTCCTCAAACCACAAGATCGTGGTTTTTTGCATGAAGATCTGTGCTGCTATCTGTTTCCAAAGGAGATTTGCTTGAATTCTAAGATGAAGGTAGAGAAATGGATTGATCTGGTTTCTGGTGCACATTATGACACCTAATGCCTTTAACATTGTTCTTTTAGAAACAGAAGCTAAATAAATAAACAGACAAGACATTTCTTTTACTGACTAAGACAGTTCATAATTGGTTTGAGTAGGCAGCTCTGAGCAAAATTAACCAGCTATTGTTTCCTAGGCCATATGTTTGGCCATCAGTAGGATTAAGTAGCAGCCTTTCCCAAAGTTCACAGCAGAGCTAACTAAATGAATCTGACCATCAGAAAGTCAGTTCCTTGCTCCTGGAAAATGACCTTTGTCTAAGAGCATTTTTGATATGCGTGTTCTTCATAAATTGTTTCTGGATTTCCACAAAATTCTTTCAGTACCTTGTTATATAATGAACCATCTAGCAAACCTACTAATGAAATGTTCAGTGCCTAAACCTTGAAGGTGTTTTTTCCAGTTCTTTAGAAAGTGTAAGCCTTGAGACCATTTAGGACTGCTGTAAACTCAAGTGCCTTGATGACGTTAGTAAAACTGCTTTTTCTCTAGGCACATCTCAAAAATGTCCCACTCCTGGCCTTAAAGAGTTAAGAGAAATTCCTAACACTTACCTTAAAGAGTTAAGAGAAATTCCTAACACTTACTAAATAATTTGTTTAAAATTCTTGTCTGGGAGAGATCCTCATTATTAAATTGCTGTGTGTTGTTTCACATTTTTATTGATTTTGGTGGAATACTACTCTGAGCTCACTGGAAGTGTTTGATTTTCTGTGTGCTGTCCCACAGGGGTGTTATCAGCATCTTCTTGTAAGCAATTGCTGAAGCTGACAAAAGTGTCTGATTCTGTTCAGCATGGGATCTATATCCTTGAGTTTCCATATTTATAAGAGTACCATCATGCTCACTGTCAATAGGAGATTATTATGGAGCTGACAATGGAGCAAGAAACACAGAATCATAATCATTTTATGGGCTGTACAATGGACTTGCCAAGTGTTTTTATTCAGAATAGATTTGAAAAGAGAACCTGTATGTGACTGTTCAAAATGAGCTTTTGAACATGGGTTCTCACATGACTGTGAGAGCTACAGAGTAAAACAGGTACTTTCCAGAAAAGAGGATTTCATCATTCAGCCATGCTGTTGCCAGGTGTGGTTTTACAGATCTTTAATTTAGACTGTCAGCCATTTTCTAATTAGGATAGGGAGCTTTCAAGAGAACCAGAAATATTTAAAAAGATGGGACATAAATTGCTACATCAATGTAATGTTTAGTGACACTGCTTTGTGCTGCTGATGGCTCCTTTTCTTCCAAATGCAGTATAAAAATAGAGGTCAGGCAGTTCTGAAATAAACAATAACACTTCCCAAATGTTAAGAATGTTAACACAAGTGCCCCAGCTAAAATTCAATTAAGGTAGTGACATCAGGGTTGGACACGGTGCTTGTTCCTATTCCTTCTAAAGTTCGTGGGAAATTTGATATTTATTTCTCAGACAGCGAAGGCTAAATCTGTCATTTTTTCCCCTTGGGGAAAATGCCAGGTTTCTAATCAAGCAAATTATAGGGATGACATTAAATTGTTAAACTGCCTTGGCCCTCTGTACACATGAAATTTCACCCGTTCTTTAAGCAGATTCTATTTTTAAACGGCCATAAATCCAATTTGTTGCAAGCCAGTTGCAAATGAATTTGGATGTACCCACTTGGGGGTTTATCCAGATTGAAATAAATGAGTTAAGTTCTGCTTCTGTGGTTGAACAATAACGTGTTTTGTGATGGAGATCTGGTCTTGTGTTTGTGGTTAATATCATCCAAGCAGCACTTTGTGAGGCAATGAAAATGTTTCTGTTCCCATCTGGGGAAAAAAGCAAAGAATTATTTTTTAAAAAAATTTTGTTGGAATTTCCCTTTTCAAAATTTCTCAAGATGTAAAGGGCAAAAGTATATTGTATATTCGAGGTATAAAAATTGTCATAAAATAGTTGAAGTTAGTATTGATCTCCTAGCATAAGGGCATTCTAAATTTAGATTTTTATCTGATCTGAAAAGTGGTAGAGATGTAGTTGTTTTTATGTTTTTTCCTTTCATTTAGTCATACAATGCAGTGTAACAGACCTTTGTTAGTGCTCTACACTGGCGCATAAAGACAAGTAATTATGTTATTTATCTGATCTGGAATATGTCTTGGGTGACCCTGTCCAACTAGCATCACGTTCTTCCCATTCACTTCAGCTTTACCCCTTCTTTCTCTCATTCTTTGCCTTCTTTCTGATTCCCAGCACTGCATCTGCTGAGATATTTTCCCAGAAGGCTGTGACAGACATAACTGTCTGTGTGCTCCAGCACAGGATGCTGCAAGGGGGCCCAAAACCTGCAGGTGGCTTAGAGAAACAGTCCTTCTGTCCTGTGTTAACTCCTGGGCACAACCTCTCCAGTTACTGAGGTCTGGGTTAGGTTTTGTGGGGCTCTTTTGTTTGTTTGTTTGGTCAGTTGGATTAGTTTTTCTTTTTTTATTTTTTTTTTTAAGCTCATATATTCAATCTTTGAAATGCAGGAAACAGAAAATGTGATTCTACTGGATGGCATGATTCAGTCGGGATGTGAGGGCAACTAAAATTTCTTAATATTTAAGCCCTCAGCAGGATTCTGAAAAAGCAAATTGCCTGTGTAGTTTGAGTGTGTTCAGCCTTTACACTTTCTGATGAAAGCTAGCTTCTTCATGGTTTTGTGAGAAGTTGAAAGGAGAGACTGTGTCTGCTGATACATCACTTTCCTGTTCTGCAGTTTGCATCACACTTTTGATGTAGCATTTCCTGCTACATTTGCTTTCTTGAGAATAATGAGATGCTTGGTTCTGCCATATGTCGTTGGGAAATTTTGAACGATATGTTTAAATAAGATTTTGTGTTCTGTATTGTACAGTAGTACAGTATTAACAGTAATTAATTACAGTATTAACTTTGTTGGGAAAGGGCCTTGAAGATACAAAATCTTTTTTTCAACTTCCCTGCTAAGCTGTTTGGCCAGTACAGGTAAGACTGCAACTTGGTTTTCAGTTCCTCACGTTTCTATTTTGAGAACAAAGAAACACCTCAGCTTCAGGTGCTCCTTAGAACAACCACAATTTTTTTGCATAAGCTGAGACTGTAAAACATTGCTACAGTATATGTGAAAGCTGTTCTTTCTCCTCCCTATCACAGCGTGGGAGTCTGATGTAGATTGACAAGCAGACTTTTGACCAGGAGCAGTAATATTACCACATATGTCCTGTCCTTAAACTCTCTAACAGTTGCATACTAGTTAGATTTCTATAATTAGCTGCCCTGCAACCTACTAAACAAATGTAGTGTTGTGTCTGTACATGAGTAATAAGAGATGAAATGAATGTGTAACTCTATCACTAACTATATTAAAAAGTATTAATCAAGTTACAATGGAGAGTCTGGACCATTGAGCACATTATAAATGCATCTGTCACTGATACTCAGTTAAACCTTCCTAAGCAAAGTAAAAGCTAACTTTCTTTGTAGACAGATACCCTTTTGGCCAGCATACTGATAATGGTATTTTTATTGTCCTGTTTAGAAATGAGCTTTACTTAAGTCAGCATCCCATGTTTCCCAGGCTAAACACCTGTGAAGACCATTGCCTTGTTTCCTGGAGGCCTCTGTTTAAATTCCTGTGATCATGAAATGAGGAGTTAATTTAACATGGAAAATGTAATAGTGATCTGAAAGAGGAAGTTCTTGTTGATTAGGCATCATCTGCAGGT
This sequence comes from Molothrus aeneus, assembly GCF_037042795.1. Lineage (NCBI taxonomy): Eukaryota > Metazoa > Chordata > Aves > Passeriformes > Icteridae > Molothrus > Molothrus aeneus. Next base: position 35,920,515 of record NC_089646.1, on the reverse strand, counting down.
TTGTGTGTTTGGAGCAGCAACATGTTACCAGGAAGTAAATGATTCATTTAAAAAAAAGAAAACAACCCAACCCTCCCCCCCCCCCAAAAAAAAAACCAACCAACCCAAAAAAAACCAAACAAAAAACCAAACCAAAAAAAGCATGTAAAGGAGATGCAGAGCTGAGCTTCCTCTTAAATTTGAAAAAGATACAAAATTCTTTCTTTTCACTTGCTACTGAAAAAAGTCCCATTGAACTGTTTTTCCTAAGTTCATGCTAACTTGAGCATAGGCAAAGAATTTAGACACTTTAACTCTTTGGAATTGTGTTATGCAGACAAACTGAAATTATTTCTCCATTCTCCAGGCATTTATTTCTGAAAGATTTATGTGTATTTAGACTTTACATTATGTGAAGAGTATACATTAAATGGAAGCCTTTTCATTTTGGTGAATGATTTTGATAAATGAAGCAGTAGACACTCATATGTTTTCACAGAAATCTGTCTCGCACTTGCACTTCTCCTGGGTTTGAGGAGTGTGAGGCTGATGACTCCATAGTGCAGAATCTGCCTGAAAGAGATTTCTATTTCTGCTTCATCTCAAACCTTTGTTAGCAAATGCTGCCTTTAACTAATTGTCATTTCTACTAGCCCAATGCTTTTTTTTCTTAGGATCTTTTGTGATCTTATTCCTTAATTTTCTTCCTTTACCTGAAGTTTAAAGGATTAATGATAGCGCCTTTTAGTTTCCTTTTTTTTCTTCTTAGCTCATGTCACAATGCCTTTTTCTATTCTGAGCTCTGTATCTTCCCCAAAGTGCTGTATTAAAATAGCTTTGCTTTTATGCGCTCATTATGTGAAAGTTTGCCATTTGTGTCTCAATCCAAAATAGGACAAACAACAACTGTTGTTATAGAATTAATAAGCTTTTCCTTGCATAAGTGTCATAATCACATACCTAATACAGTAGAAGATATAATAATAAGTCTCTGATTTCTTATGATCAACACAAAAATATTTTTGTAAGAAATACTACTTCTAGTATTTTATTATAAATTAGATTTTTCTCTTGAAGAGAAATATGTGGGCATTTTCTCTTCTTTCCTCCCCCCTCCCTTCACATTATATCAGATGGTTTGGGCAACTTTTCATCCTGCTTCTTTAGAATGTACCTTTTTATATAAATGCAACATGACAATTTCTAGTGGTAGTGGACAAAAGTAGCAAAATGACATGCTGGTTGCCTTAAAGGGTGTTATTTTCTGTGTTTCTATTTAGCTAAGACAGCTTGACAGTTAAAAATCTAATCTTCTTCAACTTGTAGATTCAAGATGCTGCAAGTCAAGGCTTGAAATTTGTTGGAATTATACCTCAGTACCATTCCCAAAAGAACTGCCTTGTCAGCGCCTCCCTGACACCTGCCAGTAACAACTCTGTGCAATCAAGAGATAATAAAAATGTTTCAAATTACCCCGAGGATCACGCTTCACCGGATGGCGAGAAAATAGACAGCACTGATGGATGCAGTGCTCCAACTCAGAGTGAGCAAAGTGCTGACCAGTGTGCCACATCCAGAGAGGGCTGTCGAGGTGAAGGACAGGCTACAGAAGAGCTGAATTCCAAGTCTGTGAAGGGAAGTGAAGAACAGTCTCAGCACGAGAACCTGAGTGTGAGAGAAGCAGCAGACAAGACGAATGGACTTGCAGAGAATGAAACGCCAGCACGATGTTTAAAACCACTTAGTGGCAGTAAGTACTGCAGTGACCTCTTGTACATAAAAGCCAAGTTAAAATTGCCTCAATTACGTTCCCAGCTCCTTTGGGGGATGGGGATGCAGGGGGGACATTGCCACTGAGGTAGTGAAGAAAAGATGCCCCAAATGAGCCACTTAACCTGATTTCAGCATGGTTACTCAGTTCACAACAACTGAGCAGGAGTCAGATGGCAAAGGAAGAGATGATATAAGTGGGTGCACTTTTGTTGTGGTCCATATGTATGCCTGAGTGTGAAGACTTATTTTTGTCTGCTGTTCAGCTGAATTGGTTCATTTCTGTATTTGTTGCCATACCCTGAGAGCTATTGATCTTTGTCTCCTTTTTGTGTGTTTGAATAAAAAGCCCTGTTAATCTGCCTGACAAGCTTTTGCAGCCATAGAAGGAATAATTCACAAAGACTTATCACAGTTAGCCCCTTTGTAGAAGGTGAACAGATAGCTGGAATTAAACCACCTTGGAGCAGCATGAATATATGTGATCTGGCCTCTAAAGTCTCCTAGTATCCTACAGTCAGTGTGGGGGTCAGTGCTCCAGTCAGAATTGTAATAACTGGAAAACAGCAGTTATTTTTGTTAATCTTTACTAATTCATAATAAAATTTTTGTAATGGGGCTCATAACAATTTGGCTTCCAGTTACTTTTTTTTTTCTTTTAGGATTTTACCCATATACTAGTTTTATTTCTTTCATTTCTTTGACAAAATTTTCCTCAGGTGGGCTTTCCACTTTTTAAATGTCATTTTATGCCATCAAAGACCATAAGTCTCAGCTGAGATCTAAAGTACCCTCCTTAAGGTGTTTGTTGTTCAAAGGTTACTTTCCATAGCAAGAACTGTAGTTCAAAATAGGATGTAGACCAGAGCAATTTAGAAAACTAAAAGGAAAAATATTCTTGCTCCTTTTCTAGTTTAAGCCTCAAAATACATTTCTTTTCTGTGTTTGTTAAAATCCAAGAAAACCATGTTTACACTCATTTTTCTCATTTCTCTTACTGCTTTCCTTAATTTCTTTACAGGCTACAAATCTATGCAGGGGGGATGTGGGTGGAATTTCTAAAGCTGGGTCTGTCCTTGACTTTAATTTATCCCTATTCTCTAAGACTTTTCATAGATTCAGTCAAACAATCCTATCCCTTTGGGAATTTCCTATATAGGACCCAGAATGACTTTGCATTGTACTCCCTGGATTATTGTCTTGTTTCCGTTGCAGTTTGGTGTAGTTAGCTTTTGGATCCAATTTGGATCACACTCTAGTAACCTTCCAACATAATTTCTTCAGTTTTTGTTGGGCAAGGGGGCACCCAGATAGGGTCAAAGGTTACCTGTTGTTTGAGCAATCCCTTCTCTTCTACAGCCTTAGAGGTGGGTTGTCCCAACACTATAATTTTACGCATAAAACCTCTCTTAGTTTTATAGTTAAAATTTTATTAGTTATCTGCAAGTCTAGCCAGATCAGTTCTCTCTTTTTTATATGCTATCTTTGAGAGAGTTAACTTAGCAAGTTTAATCATCTCTTTGATGCTATTCCTCTCCTTACTGAGCACTGAAATTCTTCTGCTACAAGTAATCACGTTCTTAATATTTCAGCATAATGTGAAGCTGATCACCAGCTGATCACCAGCTGATCAGTCTTCCCAACTTTTGTCTGTAACACCCCAAGATTGCTACTGATTTGCCAGAAAAGAGGGTTTATTTTAAAAATGTATTTAGCTTCCTCAGGTGTCTTTCTTTGAGTGCTTTTTAGCTTTATTTTTCATACTTTTTTAAAATTGCTGTTGTGCAAATACTTTCCAAGACTGAAGGTCTGAGAAGGCAGTTTTATGTGATAGCTCATCTAAAGTAGAATTTTTCCAAATCCTGTGCTGATTTCTTTATTACTCTTGAATGGATTTTTGTTATTACAGCACTCCCTTTTCCTCCCATGGAAAATGTATTTCAGTTTTTTGGCACCAGTTCTCCATCCTTCCTTGGGAGTGTGAAGATTGAAAGCATCAGGTGATTGTTTTTTTTCCCTATGTATTGCATGGGAAGTTACCACTCTTGAACTGCTTCTCCCCTACATAAAACTTCAGGAAAAAAAATTCCTTACTATTTGTGGGATCTCTAATATATTCTTTATGTTAGGTTTTATACTATTCAAGTGTTATTTTTATGCTTCTTCAGTTGATTCCTGAATGTTTTGTAGTGCTCATTCACTTCCCCTGTTTTTAAAAGGCTTTTCAACACAATGTTGAATAATATTTGCCTGATAACAAGGCACAGATATTCCAATAGTATGTCCAAAAGTGCTGTGTTACTTAGAACCAAACTGAGGGATGTCTTTGGCCATGCTTGAGGATTTGGAGTCACTGGTGAAAACTGTTCTCAGTAGTGATTTGGGTTAGACAACACCCTAGACCAGGTTGTCCAGGGGTGGGGCAGTCACAACGTCCCTAAGCAATCTGTTCCAGGCCCTCACCACCCTTACCATGAAGAATTTCTCCCTAATATCTAATTTAACCCTGCCCTCTTTCAATCTGTAGCCATCACCCCATGTCCTATCACTACATGCCTGGTACAAAGTCTCTCTTCATCTCTCTTGTAGGCTCCCTTCAGGTACTGGAATGTTGCTCTGAGGTCTTTCCAGACTGAACAGCCCAAATTTTCTCAGCCTTTCCTCATAGGAATGGTGCCTCATTCCTCTAATCATCTTCATGGCTTCCTCTGGACCCATTGCAAATGTTCTTCCTGTGCTGGGAGCCCAGAGCTGGATGCAGTGCTCCAGGTGGGGTCTCAACAGAGCAGAGGGGCAGAATCCCCTCCCTGGCCCTGCTGGCTGCTCTGCTCTGGACACAGCCCAGGGTAGGGTTGGATCTCAGGGCTGTGAACACACATTGCTGGGTCATGTCCAGCTTCTCGTATCAGTGTCTCAGTATGCACCAGAAAGATCTCCTTTTCAACAAAAGACTCTTCTGGGGGTCAGAATCAAAATGGTGAGAGAAGCATTCTGTGTGTGCTTTTCTGAGGTAGAATTATCATAATTTCATTCTTTCTAAACAAGTTATGAACAGCAAGAGGATTCACATTAATGTTTATTCCTTTCTACTCTATTTAAAATATAGTTCATGTCTGAGATCTTTAGGTCTCTTTTCATGTTGGTTATGAGCTTCCAGCTCTTCTCCTCCAGTGCTGCCAGACTGTTTCTGAGCATCTCCCTTCTGATACCTTTTTCAATTTACACACTGCTTCTTGCTCAGTGATGTTTGTTAGAGAGCAATCTTAGCTTTTCTCTTGACATCTCTTTCTTTAGGTTCAACCTCAACTTTTGTTGAGGTTAGAACCTAATAGCTTGGAAACAAGAGGAGCTTATTGAATGAAGGGATTTCATGTAATGCCTTTACCTTTCATATTAATATATTTGGGGAGAATTTTTGGCATTTAGAAGTTATAGAAATTCTACCATTTATTTCCATGTCCATTAATAAGTAAAATGATAATGTCCAAAATTTTTTGTTGGTTATTTTAATTATGGTTATACCATTCTGAGAAGGATTTCTGCTTTTAAAGTTAATTCCAGTTTAGGGCTGTGAAAGCTCAGCTTTGCTGTCAGCAATGACTTTTTTTCCTGTAAAAAACTGCTCCTAAAATATACTGGAGGAGACATGGAAAAGAGTGTAGAAGATGTGCTAATTTTTAAGACCCTTCACAATTCCATTTTTAAAATTCATTTGCTGTTGTGTTAATGTCTCACCTTGGCTCAGATCCAGAGTAAATCAACAAAGCAGCTACCAGAGTCTCAACATGAATGATTCATTGCATTTTCTTGAGATGAGACTGCCATTGGCTTTTTCCATGCTTTTGTGTTATCAAAACTGAGTTATTTAATACTTTAATGGCTGTGATCTACAGAATGCAGTTCCTTCTAAATTTGCAGTAAGATTTCATGTTTGAGCTGATGATTCCCATGGAGGAATGTTGCATCAGTATTCAGGTATTACTGTCTTTAAATGTTTTATTATCAACAGTGAATCCATTGTGAGTAAGAAATACTCTAAAAGCAAGCAAAATACTGTATTGGGTCTTGAGAAAGTCCTGCTGGACTGCAGAAGTGTGTTGAGGAGATAACCACATCCCAAAGAATTTTTTGCTGTTGCACAATGTAATTAGGCAAGGGCAAACAGTGGGTTCTGTATTGTTTTGGGTGAAATTTTATGATATGGTTGTTGCATTATTCCATTTTTTTACTCTTTGGTAGAAGCAGAGATCTTCGCTCTCTACAACAAGCCCCAAACTCCACAAAAATGCAGCCAGTATTACACAGTGACCATCCCTATGAGGATCTCCAGGAATGGGCAGACTGTCAACAGCTTAGAAGCAAACTGGCTGGAGCACATGACAGATCACTTCAGGAAAGGAGGCTCATTGGTCAACGCCATCTTCAGCCTTGGAATGGTAAATGGTATGGAAATTACAGAAAGCATTTCACTGTGATTATTTTCCTTTCTCCTCTAATGGAGGTCATTATCTTTGAAGAGAAGTTATTTGGGAGCTGCTTTAATGTACACTTGGGGTAGATTTGTATTAGATCAATCTCTTTGTGAAATGGAATGAAAGTACAGAAAATATTTTGGCATTTGAATAAGGAAAACAGATTATGTATTGTATTTTTATAAACATACTGGAGATGATTTTGTAATTGCAGAAATATACAGAGTTAATAAACAGTATCAAGTAAAAAGAATTAAACTAATAAGATTGCAAAACAGATGACCTAAATAGAAGGGTGACTTTGCTGTCCAGCCAGACACTGCATCTGGCTCTGATTGCAGGCCGGTACAACAACTTGAGTTTTATCTGGCCAACAAGAAATCAGTTAATTCCAGTTCTCACAGAGACCCTTTCCACCTGGATGGCACACTGTTTTACAAAATTGTCTTCTGTGTTTGTTTCATCTTACCTGTGAGTGATGGATAAAGGTCTGTTTTAATTTAAGAAGATTAAAAATCCTAGATTTTTGCATGTTGTGGAAGAGTGGCAGTGGGTCCAGCATAGTACTGTAGCCAGTCTGTACCACACTCGTGGCCATCATGGCTTTGAAGGCAAGCCTGTTGTACAGAGAAAAACTTGGGTGCATAGATCCAAGAGACATAAGCAAGAAGCCATGAGAGCAATTCAAGGGAAGTACTTGGACATAAAATCGTTGATGTTGCAGCTGGATTAATTTTATTGGAAAATGATGTGACTGGTATACTTCATGGTTAAAGTGCTTATGGCTGAATCATTCACCTAATTTTGGTTTGTTTTGCATTTTTCAGAAGGACTGTGGTAACCCAGAGATTGCACATTCCTACCAAGATTAGTTGGTTAGTACATCAAAATTATAGGGGAGCTGCTTCCAGAGCATCTTCTTACTGTTGGTCTGAATTCCAGAACCCAGGATAAAAAACAGGAATATGACTCAGTTCTGGTAAAAGTCAATCAGGAAATTAACAGGCAATCCTAATTTTTCATTTTACAAACAAATAGCAAAAAAGGGAAGGTCTAAAGTTCAGCTGGTGGAATGCTTCCACACAGCTTCCTGGAAAGCCTTGTAATTGCTAGTTAACTTGCTTAAAAACAAATGGTCATTTACTTTATGTATATAAATTGCACAGAGGCAAAGCTAATTGGCTTTATCAGGCTCAGTTATCAGACTCAGTGGGTTTTTTTAATAAAATCTGCTTGTCAGTTCACTCTAAAATGTTTTAAACACAGCATTTTTCTGTTATTTAAACTTTTAGAGTTCATTTACATAGCAGAGCCCTGTGGGAGGTTCATATACTTGGATACCAGAGTGAGGAGTGCTGGATAACTGCCTGTGGACATAGATAAAGTAGGCTTGAATACTGGCAATAAAGTTTTAATGCAGACAGGACAACAAATTGTGTAAAAGTGGACAGATTCAGGATTAAGTTAGATTAGTGATTGAAGAAGAACGATTAATGAACATTTTTATTAGCATTTCAGGGTTACAGGAGGAACAATTTTTGAAATCAAAAAGCTAAACAAGGTTTCTGAAGGTGTATTATGCTGTTAGTAGAACATTTACTAAGACTATCTCTAAGTTGCTACTAATTGCAGTTAAATGTTTTATCATTTAAATCCTAAACTTTTTCTATGCTGCAGAGAAATGGAACAGCTTTGTTGCTCATATGCCAGTCAGTATCAAACAATACAGGGTAGGCACAAGAGGAGAAGTAGGGGTCTGAGGGCTTCTCAGCTCCTCACTTTTTTCTAGACTTCTGTGGCAGCCTGTCCAGTTCTTCATATCTAGTCTTATTCACTGATTAATCCTCTTCCAAATTAAGGTAGTATCAGAATACTTTCTTTAGTTGGCTATATCACATTTCTTTGTTCTGGGGGCTGATTTTCTTTTTGGCTTAAAGTATGAATTCATTATTTTGCTTATTAGACTTAAAAGCAGGGTTATTATCTTTTTCTTTTCCCCCTTGTCCTTGGAATACCCAATGAAGTGAAGATTTCCAGATTGTCAGTAGTCATAAATCTGTTTCTTCCTTCTGCTAACAGTTTAATAATGAGTCTTTAAAGGAGTTTTAAAGTTCACGGGTAACAATTGTTTCTTTTTGCTTATTGTACCAGATAATTATAAACAGAAAAATAACACAATTGCTGATCACAATATATAAACCATGCAGTGTTACACCATATATTAAATGTATTCAGATTTTGCTGGTAAGTTGGAAACAGTAGCCTGCTTGGTCCTTGAATGTTCTCATGTCGGCAGATAATAGTTATTTATTTAAATTTGAGCCTCAGTTACTTGCTAGTGTTTTTCATCCAGCTCTTGTAATTGATAATTCTGCCTGTAGTCCCTGGTGTAAACTGATCCTGCCTAGTGATCTAAAGTGACCATAGGAATTCACCCTTGCCCTCTTCTAGTGAGAATGGAGTCTGTAGCAGCAAGCTACAGATTAATACTAAATGGAAAGGAAGTAACAGGTGGGTCTTCTTCTTTCCTGTAACAGCAAGTCTCCAATCAGCGCTGTGAGAAGGCAGGAAGAGTCTCAAACCTCTTTAAGGTTATATTTTGATGTCTTAACAGAGTAATCACAAGCTTGTTCATCTGAAGTTGTTTTGAACTGCAGCTCTTTAAGTGCCTAGCATGTTTGTATTTGTTGTACCATTCTGTCTGTGAATTTTCCTTTCAAACCTAGAAAAAGGCAGCCAAAAAAAACCAGCCAGAAAACACTGACAGTACTTAAACACAAAGCAAATGAAACAAAATGTGACTTTCTTGGAAGAAGAAAGTAGTCAGGTTTTTAAGAGGGTCCGATTGATTGTCGCTGTCATCTGTCTCCGACGGAGATGAGCCGGCGATGCTTTGACCGATTATTGTCACCTTAGCCACAGAAGTACTGGGATTTTTATCATCCATATGGAATTATTTTCTTTGTGTGTGCTGAAGGTGAAAAGATTCAGAAGGGGGGAGGAATGCAAATAGGAAGCAAAGGCAGACATTCAGGTCACGTGCCCCATAAAGCCACAGAGAGCTAGTTTTCCTCATTGAGAGCAACAGCAGCCTAAAGGTTAGTTTGCCTCGATAAGGAGAATTTGTAGTTCAAAGACAATAGGAGGAAAATTGTCGCCTGCCAAGACAGCTGTCATGGTAAAGTAAGTAATCTTTTCCCATATACCTCCTGTAAATCAGAAGCAAGAACATCAGAATACATTTTTGTCAATCGAGCTACATCAAATATTTATACAACCCAGTGAAAATAGCTTTTTGTGCACAGTAGGAAACCTTAATAAAAGATGCAGTGGTAATGGAACATTTTCAGAGGAAGGACATTAATTGTAACCTCTACTTTTGTAGCCTTTTCTTTAAGAAAGAGTGAAAAGATTGGGAAATTCAAGAGTAGAAATTGGGAAGTGATACTACAAACAGCAAAGTCAAAATGTTTTGTTTTATTGGCATTTCTTACTGCACTATTGCAAATGGATGAATATTTGGAATTTCTGACAAATTCTAACTTAGGCTATGTTCCAGGAGCTGAATCTTGAAACAGGAGATTACCAAAGGAGACTACAACTACATCAGAATCAGGAAATATTTTATATAGCAAGCAGTGAAAACTGGAAAGACCAGCTTACCATCTAAACCTTTAGATGAGTGATCTTTGTAGGCAGGTTAGGTAACATCCAGCTGAATAAATGTATCTGTAAAGTCTGACCTGCAGGAATCTGTGTATGAGTTGTCACCCTAAAGTGCCAATGTAATCAATGGAAATCTAGGCTTGGACTGATCTAGTCAGTAGGATTTGTGTTGTGATCCACCTCATCCTACATGAGGATATGCAAAAGAGATCAGATACATCCAGATAAGACTGAGATACTTGGTGCTTCTTTGCCTTAGTCTTCACAGACACAGGCAAAGGTTGCACCTATTTGTAAAAAAAGGCCAAAAGGACAAACTAGGGACCTACAGGATGATCAGCCTCAGTTTGTTTCTGGCTGGAGCACTGAGTAGGTCCTCTCGGAACTCGTGGACACATGAAGGAGAGGACAGTGAGTTGGGACATTCAGCATGGATTTAACAAGAGTAGAACATACTTGAAAATGATTGTCCTCTGTCATAAAATAACAATTTGTGGGTGAAGAGAAAGCAGTAGATGTCATTTTGGGTGAATTCATCAAGGAAGTTTGGCAGTGGCTCCCACAATATTTTTGTATCCAAGCTCGAACCATGCAGCCTAGGTGGGTAAAAATCTGGTTACATGGCTAGACTCAGAGGGTCGTGGTTAATAGGTCGCAGTTTACCTGGAGTAAAAAGTGGAGTACCACAGAGATCTCTCCTGGGGCTTGTTGTGTTTAACAGTTTTATCAGTGATGCACAGGAGGCAACGAGGCTTGCTTTTGTCAAAATTGTGGATGGTCCCATACTCAGGAGACAGCTGATGTGCCTCAGAACTGGACTGCTGTCCAGAGGAACCTGGGCAGGCTGGAAAAACATGACAGCAGGAGTTGTTTGAAATTCCATTAGGACAAATGTCCTGCCTCTGGGAAGGGAGAGGCCTTTTCACTAATCCAGGCTGGGGGCAGCTTGGCTAGGTAGCATCTCTGTTGAAAGGTCCAGGGGAATTTTAGTGGGCAGCAAGCTGAAGATGAACCAGCACTTGAGAGAGTTAGTTCAGCCTGGAGAAAGGACAGCTTTGGGGGACCTACCAGTGCCTGGCAGTGCCTATGAGAAGACAATCAAAAAGGTGGATCCAGCCCCTTGATTGTGGTGTGTGGTAAGAGGATTGGAAAAAAATGTACATAAATTGAAATAAGGGAGGTCCCTTTTGGCTATGAAAAACCACTTTCTCATTATGAAAACAGTCACTCTCTGGAAAAGACTGCCCAGGAAGTTGTGCCGTCTCCATTCTTGGGGATTTTGAAGATGCAGCTGGATAAAGCCATGAGCAGTATGGTCTGCAGTTGTATTGAACCTGCTTTGAGCATGTGGTTGGACTGGAGACCTCCTGGAGGTCTCTATCCAGCTGAATTATTCTATGATTCTATGAAACTGTTGGATCAGGTGCATTCCATCTAGTGGACCAGCTCTAGAACATGTGACTGTCAGCTTAAGCTGCTCTTAGATCTAGAGCCCTGTGTGATAAAGGTACTGCAGACTCAGTGCATTTGGCTGTTTCTTTGCCCTTCCACACCTCTGTGTAAGAGATTCCCTGAAATTCCTGCTGATCCTGACAGCACAGGATTTTAAGGTTGTAAGTGCCTTTTCTTCAAAACATGACCCTGCTAGCTTTCTCTTTGCTTCATTCTCCTCTCCATTATTCTCAGCATCCCAAATGCTTCACATGCAAAGGAATTAATGATCCAATTATTCTTTCCTGTGCCTCCCTTTTTCTCTGGAAGTGTAGTACATGACCTGTAAAAGGTAAAAGGTGTGAGATGTGAGAATTGGCAGGTGTGCATTCATGACATGAATGTTTAAAAGACTGTGGCACAACTGGTAGAGAGAGGAGGTTGGATCTGGTTGGGAGGGAAATCTCAGTGATTGTCATCAACCAGTTTCTGTAGAGTTTTTCACCAGCATCACTCTGTTGAACAGACACTGTTCTTTGCATTTACAGCTGTCTTTCCATCATCATTTTCCCCTTCCAGTTTTCTCATTTTCCATGGGTTTCTTTACTAGCAAAAAACCCCATTAAAAATCAATGGATTGTATGATTGATGGATGTAGCCTTCAGAAGCAGTCACTGTACTTCCAACAAGGAAGCAAAATCTTACAATCATTTAGGCTGGAAAGGACCTTTAGGATCAGGAGTTGGACCATAAACTCAGCACTGCCAAGTGAAGTTTCTGCTGCCTGTAGGGTCTCCCAAGCTCAGCTATTGTTTTCTAAAACATTGCATATGTGCCATCCTACTCACATATGTGGAAGCTGTGAATTGCATGAGTGGAATGTTCAGCAGAGTGAAACATAAAGGATGATTTACGAGTGAGTGCAAACACACGCCTGCTGATTGTGTTGTGATCGCTTATTAATTAGCTGGCAAACACGGGGCGGAGGAGAGCTCAAGCTGCAGTTGTGCCAACAGTGTGACACTGAATTTCATTAAGGGAATTCACAATACAGGAGCAGTGCACTGGTGCTGTATAAAGCTGCCCTGACGAGATCCGAATGTCTGTGTCTAGTAGGGATCTGCTTTCAGTCTTAGGTGCTCTCCTGTCATCCCTGCTTTGGAAAATTAAAGGACTGTTTGTACATTAGCATCCTGAAATAGATTTGGATACGGGTTTGGGTGTTGGAATGTGATATTTCACAGAAATTGAGTTAGTTCCCCCTTTGTAGTGTCAGGTCTAACAAAGTGCTGCTTTTGAATGAAATCCAGTAATTAAATCTTGGACCCTTTGATATGTGGCAAGCTTGCTGTCCCTGTGTTTTCAAACCTGTAACCCAGCTACTTAGTGATCTGGCCTGTTATTTCACAACAAAAATGTCTGTTCTTCTCACTTGGATGAGAGATCTGTCTGGATGACAGGAGTTACTGCTTTGTAGTCCAGCTCATCCACCTTGGAGCAATGTGTAATCCTGGCTTGCTGTAGTGCTGAGGAGTCTTCAGCTCTCTTTATTTTAAATAGAGTTGCAGGAGACCTGCCTGTGAAAACAGTGTGAAAGTAGACAGAGTATTTTTCTTTCAGTCTCCCAATAGAATCTCAAGGATAATCCCTAGTAAGTGGTTTACAGCTTTTTTCCTTCACAAGTGAACAAAAAAAAAAAAGTTTTAGTTTAGCGACAAGTATTTGCATCTCCTGACTTGCATCTTAATGACTTGACAGTAACAGCAGCAAAAGAGGATAAGGGACTGTGCAAACAGAAACAGAGAAGTTGTGCATTGACACCTGCAGCAGCAGTCTTGCTGCAGTGTGTGTGTGTAGACATAAGCCTCCAGATGTAGGAGTCTGGTCTGTTGTGGGCTTTGCCTGCAACAAATTTGTTATTTCCAGATAATAAATTGAATTTAGATCATATAATGACATTGGAAGATGTTGACTGAGATTGTGTCTGCAAGAGGTAAGAAGCCTCTTAATCCTCCTCACTGCTTCCTTTGTGAAAATTGTTTTTGAGTTTGATATATGTTTTCTCTTGGAGGCAGCAATTCCTTCCTGCTGGCATTTCTTGACCTTGTAACATCCAGCAGGAAAGCAGGATGACCCTGATGAAACACCTAAGCAGGCTTATCCAGAAAACTCCCCTGTCAGTTCAAGAATCTGTCAGTTTGGCATGTGTGACTGCATTTCAAAAACATGTATTATACCAGTTCAAAGAATATAGTGTTGCTAGAAATGTAAGGAAACTATCATGCAAAATACAACATTTGGGGAGGGGATAAGCAAGGTCTTTATAATCAGTCATACAGGGTAGATATATTGTTCATATTAGAAAGGCTGAAAAAGACGCTTTTTGACAATGTGAGAAGAGTTTTCTCTGTTTGTAAAGAGCACAGTCCTGCTTATTTACAGTTTCCCTAAAGATAATTCTGTTGTTCCATCAATCAGCTTATTTCAACAAAGAAAGATAAGGTTGGGGGTTTTTTTTGCAGTTGTTCTGTTTCTGTTCTGTCACGGAGCTGACAAAACCTAAGTTCTGGTGTATGAGAGTGATTGCTGGTTATGGAGTGTGTGGCTGAGTTAAAGGAGAAAGTGCTGCTCAAGTAACTTTAAGAGGATGTGTTGTCTGAAAAAAGGCTGAACGTGTAGGGAATGCAAATGAGAACAGAGAGGCACTAAACCAGATGGTCAAAATGCCTTCATAAATTGATTAAATAGTTATGAATGTATCTTTTCTTTCACACTGTTCAGATATGCCAGATCATCTTTAGTCCATGTAGATCACTGTATCTGCAGTTGCTGATCCATATGAAGGGTTCTGTCTTGTGTGAATGAATATGTATAGTCACAAGAATTGATATCATAAATATCATAAAAATAAATCAGTATACCTTCAAAACCCCTTGAAAATAACACGTTGACATAATAAATGGTCTTTAGTGTGTTTACGCCTACAAGTAGGTGAGCAGTACTGCTGAACTGAGGACTGAATCACTTTTGCCTGCTCAGAATGGGAGAGCTATGGTTTCTGATGGCAAAGGAATAACAGACTGGACAGCAATGTGTGCCATTAGGGAGTAGGATTGCTCTTAAAACTGCTAGAGATACAAGTCTCATTCATTTAATAGAGCTAGATTATCAGAGAGTGTCTATGAACTTTATAGTAACATCCTTGGAAGAATATGTTGTTAATAAATTCAGATGCCTCACTACACATGGAGTGTCTTCTATAAAGCTTACAGGAAACCCTGTGTTTTCACAGATTCTTTACACGGGACAACGGATGGAGTGTTTCTCTTCGAAGATTTTGCTGTGGAAGACAGTAAAACCACACAGGGCTATGATGCAATTGTGGTAGAGCAGTGGACTGTCTTGAAGGTATGTGTACAGTCTTTCTTCTTTGACTTTTTTTTGTAAATCAAAGCACTCCAAGACTCTGAGACAGACTCTCATGTACTGACCTGTGCTGCAGCAGTACCAGCCAGGCAGCCAAAGTGAAGGGATGCAATGTTAACAGTAATGCCTGTTCACCACACTCTGGGTTTGTACAACACACTTCTGATCTCAACCGCGTGCTTTTTTTGGAGGGTAGGAAATGCAAATGACATTGAGCAATGAAAGTCAGGGCTATCTGTCTCAAAATTACAGATGTCTGCTGGATTAACTGCACAGAGGATCTCCACTGGTTGTCAGGGCAACATGATCACACAAGTCATTATAGCATCACAGTTCTAAAGAAGGCAGCCCTTTAGGTAGGCAGGCTTAGCTGCAGCAGGAAAGCATGGAGAACTGCCTTGCCTCTGTTTGCCCTCCTTCATATGCTGAAAAAACTGCATATTCTGGGTAGGCCCCTCTAGACAAACCACAGCTTGGCCTTCTGCAGATCCAGGTGCCCACACAGATCAGTAGAAGCACTGCTTAGGCCAGATTGGTCAGTACCAGTCTTCCACAGCAAATTTTATACACACAATACTTCTGTGTTTGAAAAGCTGGGCTTAAAATTCTTAGTGACTTGAAACAAAAAGAACATGGGAGGTTGGGGGAAGAAGTAGCTGCATAACTTTTAGGAGGTTTTTTTTTTGGTTCTGTCTGATGTTTGCTAGAAATAGATGCTGTGTATCTGTAAAGGCAATACCTGATCATTTCACTTGGAATGAATTGTAAAGGGTGTAAAATCCTTAGACAGATAATCCCTCATTTTGGCACACACATTCCAGAAGAACAGATTAAGGGTAAATGGGACAGATGCTAGAGTAAGTGTGTAAAATTCCAGGAGACTTAAGATTTAGAGCTTTGTTAGTAGGTGATGGTTTTCTAGTGCAGCAAGAAATGGCCACATAGTAACGGCTGCAAACAACTTGCAGAGTTGCAGAGTTAACAAGCTGTGTTAATAGCAGCTTTTCTTGTTGGTGATGTGTGTCTGAAAAATGATTCCTTTATTGCATTAAAATGCTATTCCATTTATGACAGACTTGACTGTAAATTCTTGTTCATTTTTAGGGTCAAATTTCATTGTTGCCACTCAGGAACGAGGTTTTGGGGTAATAACAGATGGTTTCATGAGTGCATTAGGTCAGGACTGATCAAGAAGGCAAATGTTAAGAAGCATTAATGTTAACCATGTGTTTAAAACTGTTAGGAAATGAATAGAGGTTGAAACAGTGAGTATATACTACTTCATACTACTGTGTAAGCTGTGTTTGACAGCACCTTATTTCAGAAGGCTGTGTTAGCTCAGTAATTGTTCAGAGAAGAGAGTGGGCATGGTCAGTGATACAGACAGCTTCCATATTAGGAAGACTTTACATGTGTGTCCTTCAGCCTGGAAAAGAGAAGAGTAGAGTAGGGTAGAGAGGTCCTAAAACATGGGAAAGGGGTGAATAGGGATTATTTGCCATCTCTTCCAGTGTAAGAACTAAATGCCAAATGGTGCTAGTCAGAGCCAGGTGCAAAGTAAACAAAAGAGAGAGATTTCAGATAATTATTTATGCAGCAGATCTGTGGAACTCCTTTCTGGACAAGGTTGTGAGTCCAGGAAGTTTAGAGGATCTTGTGTTCATACAACCATTTTAATTCAGATCAGGAGTGCCTTTTTGAAGTGAACCCACTGATCCATCCTTAATATGCCTCACTTCACTTCACAGAATGGTCCCACAGTGCACAAACTGGATTT
The DNA here is from genome assembly GCF_037042795.1 of Molothrus aeneus. Classification (NCBI taxonomy): domain Eukaryota; kingdom Metazoa; phylum Chordata; class Aves; order Passeriformes; family Icteridae; genus Molothrus; species Molothrus aeneus. The sequence continues at coordinate 35,903,994 of NC_089646.1, read as the reverse complement.
CTTTTGGTAGAAACAAAACCAGACATGCTAAGTACACAAAATATTTGGGGCATGCTTGACCTAATACATATTACTTTTCCTTAACCACCACTTAAAACCATGTTGGAAATAGCTTTCTGAGTTATAAATGGATTCCTGGCCAGAGCCAGTTTGGCTCTCAAACAACCAGTCCAAGGTTCTCCATCTGAACAGGATATCATAACAAAGTTAGGCATAATGTGTGGGCACCAGACAGCTTCTGTGAGGCTACATGACAAGGATAATGGGGATCCTGTGTTGGCAGAGTGCTCTCAGGACTCAGCAGAAGAGTATTTTGTAGCAGCACCCTTTGAAGTGTTAGAGGCCTTAGGTGTGGAGTATCATTTGCTTACAATTCTAGCAATTCCATGCTGGAGAGCACAGCTGGTCAACAGATTAAGGATTGAACTTCCCAATGCCATCTGGTGTGTCAGGAGATGCTGTACTGCTGCACACCATGTCTTTGTGAGGGCTAATGCCGAGAATCTCCTGTTCCAAACATAATATTTGGGATGTGCAAATTTCAGAAACTGACTGATAGCGTATACAGAGCTTGATCAGATTATTCTCTGCTGTAATTAAAAATTTGGATACTGGCTTTCCCTGGCAGTTTTGCTCTTCTGAAATCAAGTGTGGCTGTTCTGTGGGCATTATGAAAATGTTCCCCACCAAGCTGAAAGAGGAAGAATAGGGGGAAGAAAAACCTTTCTGAAGGAAGAACGTTGAGGCATTAGGGAAGTCTTGCAAAGGTCTTACCTATTTGGAGAAAGAGCAGAGCTGGCCACTTTGGTTTTCTCCTCCTGCATTTTTACTAACTGCCAGGATATATCTTGCCTCATGCTTTCTGAGACATAATAGGTGTAGGTAGGTAAAGTCATGGAATCAGTGAAAGGACTGGAAGCTGGGGCATCTGTAGGCACATGCACAGTGTCATATCCAGAAGACCAAGTGTTGGAATTTACCTTTATTTACCACCAACATGGAATAATGCAGTGGCAGAGGAAGAGACTGTGAAATCGGGAAGGAGACAGAGTTCAGTGGTGACAGAAGATGTCCAAGAGCCAGTAAAGGCTTCTTTCTGTTACGAGTATTACAAAGTATAGTTGTTACAGACATAGTTATGGAGCAGTGGAATGACTCATTATGTAGAAGATTGGGGTTTTTTTGGTGTACATTCAGCTCTCATCTACATTAACATTTTCTATTTGTTATTTCCATTTCTGTCAAGGCAGTGGTAGAAGCCCTGATGGGTAGCACAACATAAATTAATATAAGGGATCTTTATTTTAAATTTATATCAGATTTGGTTATCTGGATGAGCTTTGGAGTTACTCAGATGTGGTTTAAACTGAATGTAAATTTATTGTGCTGTACTAATTAAGAAGAAGAAGAAACAAACAAAAGAATCCCAGCCACAACAGAAGAAAGCTTTTTTAGAAAGGGCATCGATACATGTAGCATGTATCGATGCCCTTTGGAAAGAAAACCTCTCTAAATGAAAAGGTAAAGGGTTGCTGTTTAACCATTAACACAAAAGAGAGGGGTTGGCACACCTCTTAGCAGGGAAAGTGCTGCCTTTTTAATTGCTAAGGCTAATAGAGAAAACAAGCTGAACAGTGTGATGCACTCAGTGTGTGTGTAAAATGTCAGTTTGTAGAGGATGTAAAGCTCGCAGCTGTCACAGTATGTGGTCCCGCCAAGCAGCAGACAGGATGTAATAGCTCTGAGTAATTTAACTCTTTCTTCTCAAAAGTAGAGCTGTGCTGTCCTCTGCAAATGACCACAGGACTTGTTATGACAAAATACTGCACTCATCCTTATCACTTTAACTCTAAAAATGTCAGGACATATTATTTCCACTGCAGTCTCTGAGATCTGGCCCTAAAACTTATTTGATGGTTTTAATTCTGCTTGTGTAGGCAAATGTGGGTAGACAGTTCTGATTAATCAGAGCCTGCATGATTTCCATCCCCCCAACTCTAAATCTGTCACCTTCCCTTCACCTTCCCTTACCCAAGACAAAATAGCTAATACTGTCTTTAAAATAGAATGCTAAAACATTTATTTTAGATTGCTGCATTGTTCTGCCTCTGAAGCTGTGTTCATTTTGAAAATATTGTCCTTAATTTACACGTATTTTCTCATTGAGAATCTTGAGCTGCTGATTCATCATTTTGTATTTGCTGCTACACCATACCTTTGGTGTACTGACATGAATTAAAATCTCAAATATATTGTGGTGTTGCCATTTCCCTGGCAGACTTGAATGGGGTCAGTCTCCATTGTAGACATGGTAAACCTTTTAAAGTGCGACATAACAAAAGATTTAAAAAATTATCTCTGCTGAGCCTAGGTTGCAAGTTGCCTTAATGTAAGCCTTGAAACAAATTCTCTGGAAATAAGGATTTGATTTGTCTGTAAATCTGATTTAGGTCATATGTCAGTTAAGCCATGTTCTGCTGTCTCTGGCCACAAGAGAAAGGCATGACCAGGTCAGCCAAGGAGCTGATGGCAATGGGCATGAAAAGCCCAGGGGAGTCATGTGTGTGACCCTCTTTACCACTCAAAGGACAGATGTGCTGCTTGGGCAAAAGATTTCAGCAGTGTCTGTAGCTGAATTCTTGTTGCTTTTTAAGAAGAGCTGAACAAAATCCTTTAGGAGCCTCTTATCTTCCAATAATTTGTTTTTATTAATTCTTGTTTCTTTCCTTTATATAACAAATGAAAGCCACATATATATATATATTTTTTTTTTTTCTGCTGAACTCAGTAGACGTAGGTTTAAAATAGATTAAAATCCACATGATTAAGTTCCATAGGGTAATATTTTCATTGGTTTTTATGATTAATGTAGTAACAGAATTTAACAATATGAACTTGGAGCGTCCCTGATAATTTCTTGTGGATCTGGTAGCATTGAACATCTAACAAGGTGAATGCTTCTTCCATGTGAGTAAGGGCACTTGAAGTAAAGAAACTGAAAATTCAGCACAGTATGGATTAAAAAATCCTTCCCAGCTGTCATGGTTTTCTAAGAATTAGTTCTCTGCTCACCCATAAACCTTCAAGAGAAAAACGAGCATCCTAGATCTAAACTTCCCACTTAAGAACAAGCTGAGAAGAAGTATTTCAGTCCTCTTTTATACTTGCTGTAAAACCATGCAGGGCACATGTTTCTTTTGCTCAGCAGCTGACTCCAGCCAGCAGCAGTGCCCTGGGTGGTGCATCTGTGTGAGCATGTTGAGGGGTGTGAGTGTGGCTGCAGGGACCCCAGAGGCCACACACAGAGCCACCCGTGGGCGAGGGGCAGCGCAGCGCTCGCCTTCCTGCTGTGGGAGCCAGTGGCAGTGGAGGGTCCAGGCTTCAGCCGCAGTGCTTGCATGGAAATAGATCATTACTTGCATAACTGGGGAGTGCTGCACAAAGCCTTCTGGTGAAAGCCACATGTTGTTTGGGAATAAATTATAACCATAGGGGATTGTGTCAGGGAGGCTGCCTGGGGATGATTAAGCTGCGTGTGTAGGGCACGCTGGAGTGTGTAAGTTCTCAGGTAGTGGTTTTCTGTGTTGTATTTTCCCCCCAGAGAATTGATGGATAAGCAGTAAAATCAATGTTCACCTTAAGGTACACTTCAAGTGTTGCAGGAATTGTGAAAATAAAAATGCCAGATTTATTGAAGAAACTGTACTGATGGATTGCTAGATCATGTTTATTTCTTGTGTTTCCTGGACAGTTACGTGGAGTTGTTTCATCATTTGTACATTGTCTGTGCAGTGGTGAATTCAGCACGTCTTATAGGATGTGGCCTGTGTGGAGAACCCTCTGTGTCAACACATTCATGTTGTCCAGCTTTTGCTGCTTCTCTAAATTCCAAATTGTGTTGCTGTGCAAATGTACTTCTGTGTTACAGGTGTAGGCAGTATCAGGAGCACTCTGATATTTCTGTTAGTTTATATACATGCCAGAAAATAGGATTTGCATCCATAGAAGTCACAGAGAGAAGCAGGCATTGTGGGCACAGAAGGGTTTTTTGGTTGTTGTTTTAATTTTACCCTAGATGTGGAGCCAGCTGTGAATGGTACTCAGCAGCCTGTGTGTGTACTGAAATTGTGACTGGATTTTCTGAATTACAGAAACACTGTCTTAACACAATCCTGCCTCATACAGTGTTACAGCCTTACTGTATTCTCCAAAATATTTCACATTGCAGGAACTCACATATATATTAGCAATTGTAAATAACTCTAAAGTACATATGCCCAGAATATTGAGGGAAAAGCCTGCCTGTGGATTTATTTATTACTCTTTTTTTTTCTATTACTTTTCCAGTGAGGTCCCCATTTGGCAGCTGCTCTTTGTTGGTCAGTGACCCACCTGCTTCCCAAAGCTAGTGGTGGTTTCCAAGGATGCAGGAGCCATCCCACAGCCCCCTGCTCCACAGCTAATGGATGTGTAGCAAGTGTCTGCCAGCAACATGCTTTGTGGTGTGTTACACATGGAGATTCAGGAGCAGCTCAATACTAGAGGAACAAAGTCCAACTTTTTTATTGCTGAAGCATTTGTGAAACTTCCCTTTTGCTTCCAATAAATGTTTTTCATGGTTCAATACTGTTACACTGTCAGCAGAAATTATCTCTTGGAAGAAGTCTGAAAAGAAAAAAGGCAAATAATTTACAAATTTAGAGCTTGAATTTAGTCCCCGTGTCAGCTGTGTTACTGCAAACATAAAACGTTTGCAGCACACTTTTACTGGGTCATGCTTGCACAGTCCAGGTATTTGATTTCTCTTATTGCATTTTCTTTCTTTTCCACTAAGGTGCAAGTCCTGCTTTTGCCACTTCCACTTCCTCCCTTCAGTGCCCAGGGACGGAAAAGCTTTGGCTTTGGCAGAGCTGGGGACTGGTAGCCAGCCTTGGCTGGGGGTGCTTGGTGCCGCCCTCGTGGCACCCCTCTGGTTTTTGTAAGGAGCTGGGTTTGAATGCAGTGCCCATTTTCTGCAACAAACAGTAGGTTACACTTTCAAAGCAACTTGTTTTTTTTTTACTTCCCATCCTCTTTGCCATCTGTCAGTAAATTTTGGTACGCAGTCTGTTAGGATTTGCTGATAAAGGTTTTATTAAGATTTATTTAATGGGATTTTCAATCTACGACTCTTTAATCCATGCTGGAAAAAATACTAAATAGTGACAATCCATAGCTGCCTTGTAACTAAATCACGTTCACTTAGCCCAGGAATAGCCCAGGAAAGAATGATTTCTGAAGAACTTCTGTCTCACAAGAGCTTAGTAGTTGTCTTGTTTATTATCTTGCTGTGGTTAAAATTGCCACAGTAGGGGGGGAAAAGGAAAAAAAAAATTGTTAATGCAGTTGTTTGTGTGGCTTGCCCTAGATATTATTCTTATCATTTTTTCATCTTTTTTTTTTCCCCTCCTAATGAGCAGAAGCAACTGTGAAAGGAAAAAATGCTGGAAACAAACAATACAACTACAAATAAAAAGAATTCTTTTCATGTGATGCAAGTCAAGGGAAAATCCTAGCTCAATATGCTCTGGCTTCTTGACACTCAAGGTGTGATCAGAGATTACTTATCATCCACAGGAGAGTGGGAAGCAAGTTAATTAAAATTTTCCACCCTTTCAGTGAATGAAATGTCTCCCAGTTTGAGATGCATTGTTTGAACACTTCTTTTTCAGGAGAGCTCTGGCACGGTTTTTTTCTACTTCTACTGGTGTTCAAATCCAGTATTTGCTAGTTAGAAAAGAGCATTGCACTTTTATTTGAGGGAATGGTGTGCTTGAAATTTCATTTCTATTGTCTCTAATAATAGTAGATAAAATAATTACTGTATTAAATGTAAAACGAATACAAGATTACTCTTTTCCTCTGCACCCATCCCCCAGTATGTTTGTTTAGAAGCATTTTTGCTTTAGAAAGCATTTAATATGACACCAATTAAAGGTCTGTATAACTGTGACTCCTGCTGGCACACAAATTCCAGTCGTGGGATAGAGTTACAGCCGATGATTCAGGAGGGGGAGGGAGAAATATTTTTATGTGGTCTTAAAAAAAGCTTCAATTATCTGTATTTGCAAGTCAGGAGTTTGAAGCCCATGTGGATTAACCTCTTTATTTTGGAGTGACTCCTTCCTCTTGTCTGTCATCTTCAAACTCAGCCAATTATTGGGAATAGTCTATTCCCCAAGGACCTGGAGATGAGGTGTAGTGTCTGACTCCAGTGAAGGGGAGTTGGATGGAGCTTGTTAAAGGGCTTGAGGAGCTCAGAGTTGGGAACACCTCTGCATCATGTACACACCTCCTGCCTCCAGACAGCCCAGCAGGCACACTGGGGTGTTGGGTACCAGCACGTGGGAAAAATGAGACGTCATCTTTTTGCAACAACTCTGTAGAACTCCCTAAATAGGTTGATTTTTCTGATTTTTTTTTAAACTGCCAGATTTAAAAAAAGGAAAAAAAAAGGTTTTTAGGCCTAATTGACTTAAATTTATTTTCTGGTAACTTTACCCTTTTGAATGTGCTTCCCTTCTGTGCCACTGGGTTGGGAAATACACCATCATCTGCTGCAGATGATGCTTAATCCTGACAAGTCAGACAGGTCCAAAGCCAGCCCTGTCTCACTGCTCAGAGCCTGCAGGGACAGGGTGCTGTGGCAGGAGTGATGGCATGTCCCTGAAACAGTTTGGCTTCTACAGCAGCCAAATGAGCTCTGCGTGGTATTGATGTCCTTCCTCATTGCCATAATCTCCCTCTGATTTCTGACATTTGTTGCACATCCTGATGCAAGAAGAAGGTTCTTCCTGCTAATCACCCACCTCAGGCAATGAATTCAAAATAGAAATCCTCTTTACAACACAAGATGTTCCTCAGGGCACAGACAAGCTCTGCTGTGCCAGTCTTTCCTGATCTGCTTCCCTCCTCTAAATGAGTGAGCTCCTTTTGGTTTTTCCTCTGCAAACACTGTTTGATGGAGGGAATGTTTTAGACAGGTCCTTTTATGTGGCACCTCATGAAGAGCTTGTGATGGTGGATGCTCTGACCTTACTCTTAATCATCATGTTGCATATTTTCATCTTTATTTTTTGCAGGCATTGTTGACCAATCTCATAAATCTCAGTGTGTTAGTAATACATCTTTTTGAGGCATTACAGCTTAAAGGCATCTAGATACATCATGATTTTTTTTATTACCCTTGGACACTCTATTTTAAAAACTGGAAAGAGTGCACAAATAGCCCTCTTCCAGAGGGAAATGGGAGTCAAAGGAGAGAGACTCTGAATCTACCACAATCCCATCTTCAGGATGAGTTTGACTGCTCCAGTGGACACAAGTTAAGGGCCATGTGGTATTGCCCCCCTCTCCCAGAGTCACAAATTCAGTTTGTACAGGGTGATGTTTTAATGTAGCACTTCCTCTCTAAGCCCCCACAAGCCTCTGTACAAAGTAACATTAGTAGTGTTCTCTTGCAGGCACTTTCTGGGGTAGAGATTTAAACATTTTCCTTTTAAGCAGGACTGATACAGCTTCTTCAGCTATTTGCACTTGTAGTCATGATCGGGTTTTTAATAGGTATAGTCAGGCAGCCATTCAGTTATAAAGATATAAGTGACCTAAATTACATTTGTTAGAAGAAAGGAACAGCTGAGATTGGAATTCACTAAAATACCTTGAAATAACTACAGAAGGATTTGGATTAGTTCTGATCAAATGACTATTTCATTACTGTGGAATAAATGGATTTTTTGGAGCTGCAAAACTATTGTGCCTTCCCCAGTGTTGCGAATTGGCAGTTAAAACTCCTTTCGTGCACGTGAAACCAGTATAAGTGCCTGAGCTTTTTGGCAAATGTAATTGTTATTCCAATCAAATTTAGTTTTATTTGTAGAGACTAGTAGTTACCATTTGTCTTCTTTGTGTTTATTAAAATTAAAAACCAGTAAATATGCTGTAGCATCTATTCATTAAATTACTGCAGTCTTGGCAATTCGACACCTCACTGGAATAATCTTTGTTGAAACCACCAGTGGTTCTTTCTGTGTGGATTGCAAGGTCTGCCATTTAGTTGAAAGGGAAAGAGCCAGGCTCTGCTGGGTAAATGTGCAGCAGGAGCCAGACTCCTGCACTGAAAGGCAAAGCTTTTCATCTCGCCCACAGATTTCCTGATTCAAAATAGGAAGGCAGCAATGCTTATTTGTGAGCGATAAAAGGCACAGGCTCATACTTATGTTTTTTGTTGCTGTTGTTGGCTATTTTCCTTTTGATCCATCATGGTAGAGTAACACAACTGATTTCAGTGCAGATATTCAGGGTTAACTGAAGCTTAGACAAGTGCAGAATCTGAGCAAAGCACTTCTGTCATTTTTTAACTACTTGAACATAATTTTTCTCGGGAGGAGATAATTGATAACATACAATGAATTTATCCTGTTCAGATCTGGAACGATCTAAAGCTAGATGGATGAGTCAGGCAGTGTAAGAACAAGATCACAGATGTTTACCATTTTAAACAAACTCCTTTAACAGTTTGGGATGTATGGGCGGTCGATCATTTGTCTCATGTTTTATAACATTTTCCTTCCTGCCTAGCTGAACATAAAACATGACCCACTTTGGTGCAAAACCCCATTTTCCCTCTGAGAAAACGCACACATATATTTTTTCTTGGGTTTTTTTTTTTTTTTGAGTCAAGCTGAATGTGGCACTCCAAGTGCTAATGCCAACTGTTGCTTTTCCTTCCCCAGGGAGTTGAAGTGCAGACAGATTACGTTCCGCTGCTGAATTCCCTTGCCATGTACGGCTGGCAGCTGACGTGCGTGCTCCCCACTCCCATTGTGAAGACAAACAGGTAGGGAGGGGTGGGTGCTGCCTTTTGGCCAGGGAAGTTGCTGTACAAGCACCACAGTCTGCACAAGCAATTCCCTGTGCAGTCAGTGTGGGTTTCCTTGCAAAGCCTGCTGCAGCTGTTCTCGGGGTTTTCCGTGCCTCACAAGCCACATGGGGCAGGAAGCACATGTCTGGTGGGCAGAAAGATGCAAGGTGGCAATGTGGTTTCTGCATGAATTTTCTGGGTGTTTCTGCAGCTCTGTAAACTCTGCTACCGTAAAATTCCTGCTCTGGATCTTCCAGTAACATCCTTTAGAGCAAAGACAAAATGTGTGATAATGTTTGGAGTGAGATGTTGTCTAGCTGAAGAAAAGTAATTTTATTCTTAATAGATGTCTGTCTAATGCTGCTGATAAAGTCTAGCTGAGCAGAACCCAGTGAGATTAGTGTGTCACTGCTCGAGTAGCCTTGTGTGCAGATATAATAATTCTGTGGTCTACTTTGCTATTATTTATATTCTGAGTTTTTAAATATAAATGCAAATCACTTAAAAATATTCTTCCTAACTGGTAAAAACAATCATACCACTTGTTAATCATGAAGATGGTGCTTTCTGAATTTTCACTGGTCAGGAATATATTTATTTGTATATATACACCAATATAATCAGTTGTGATTTTTTTATCTTAATTAATATGCCCAGCTCTTTATGAGATTTGGATGAAGACTACTCCTACACATAAAAACCTAAAAAGTAAAAGGCCATCTGTGTTGAGGGAGAAACTGTATTTAAGTTTTACATAAATATTCATTCATAAGAATGAATAGAAAATCAGAGTTATAATTTGTAATCCCTGACTCTTAAAAGATATATATATAAAAATAAAAATTTCTTTCAGCTTTCTGTATCCCGCTAATACCTTGAGTAACAGAGGTTGGTGCAGAAGGGCACCCACCTGGTGGTTGTACCTCCTGCCATGCTGCAGACCTACAGGGAGCACCCAGCCCCATTCCAGATCAGTGCCCCTGGAGGGAGGGAAGGAACACTCTGGTGTTGCTGAGACACCGGGGCACTGGAGCTCTTGGGTTTCTTCCTTTTTGTTCCAAACAATTTATTCTGTGTTTGCACACTAATGCTAAAACATTCCACAAAACTGTGTCATAGGCTGACAGGCTCTATCAGTCTGAACATTCCCCTCTCCCTGCCCCCCAAAATACCAGGCTGCTCAGAGACAACAGGGACAGGCAATGTGAGGATCATTCTTCATTTTGTTCTTCTTTGACCTACAGAAATAAGTGACTGAGATGGATTTTCGCTTTGAATGATGCTGGATGTGAATTTAATTCATTCTCAGGAGTGTGCATTTGTTTCTTTTCAGGGAGGGGAATTTATCTACAAAGCAAATTGTATTTCTTCAGAGACCTTCTTTGCCCCAGAAAGCAAAGAAGAAAGAATCTAAGGTAAATAACCTTGAGTTTCTGGTTTCTTTGGGTTTTGCTTGGTGGTATTTTTATATTGAAATTGATTTCCCTTAGAAACAAAATGGCCTATTCAATGTTTCTGTGATACAGTAGCAAGACAGAAGGAATGGATCTGTTCAAATGAAAGAAACAAAAAATGCTCAAATGATGTCAAAGCTCCTAGGTTTCATTCTCTGATGAACTCACAGCAGTGTAAGAAATGCAGATTTTTCTTCATGTAAACCAGCCATAAACCTCTATTTAGACCTAAAATTCTTTGATGTTCGGGCCCTGTAAGGTGGAACCAACACTATTTTCTCTCACCCATTTCCTGTATTTTCTGTTTAAACTGCTCTCTCATTCTCTCTATCTCTCTCTGTTTTGGTAGAACCTGGCACAATGTAGGCCTGATCTTGGCAGGTGTTTCTGATGTGTGAATATTAATGGATTCTGCTGTAATTTAACCAAGACAAGCCTCTAGAATCCAGCTAAATTATCCAAAGGCATAGCTGACAGCTAATGATGTATGGATGTGGATGCATGGATGTATTCCCACATCCATTTTTAAACACATAGCTGTGTGAACCCCTGCCCAAACCTGTCATGCCATACAGCTGGAGAGAGAAATACAGGGACTGGAAACAGAAAGCGATTGCCTTCCTACAGTGGTCAAATTTGCCTTGCCCTTTCAGGATGCAAGGGATCAGAAAACCCAGATGAAGTATGGAAAAGACCTCTGGAACCACGTGTCAATGAGGTTGCTGACTAAGGCAGCCTTGTTTTTGTTCTGGCTCTGTGGGCTTTGCTGAGTGCTGCCAGCCCAATGTCACCTGCAGGAGCGGGTGCTTGAGGCCATGCAGAGCTGAGCTGCAGCAGGAGATCGGAAATGCTGAGCAGAGCTGAGCACCAGGAGCATTTTACCCAACAGTTTAGATAATTGCAGGTAGCTTTCATCTATGAAGCCCTCACTGTTTTGGAGCCTGGTTCTGTGAAAGTTGTCTTTTTGATACAGTGCAGACCAGGGGAGTGTTTGAACTGACTGAAGCAGGAGAGAACTGCTGGGAGTGTGACTGATTTAGGATTTACCCTCTCTCATTAGCAAAGCTGGAGCCCAGAATACTGTGTGAACTTGTTACAAAGCCCACTTTCCTTGTTTTCTCTCTTTGTTTTTAGGTGATTAAAGGGATCTTGGGATGAGTGTTAGAGTGCCTGTATTTGGTCATTCTTTTCCTACCACTGTGTGTGGTTTTAGTGGAAGGGATGGGAGCCCATATGTGGTTGTTCATCCTCAAATAGAGAAAGAAATATGATGCTGATTTCTTGTATTATAATAACACATACATACCATCCAGATGACTTGAAACTTTGTTTAAGTTTTTTTCATTCCAGGTTATAAAAACTTATTTAACAATGTCTGGTTGACAAAACAAAGGACTCACTCGTTGGCATTGTTAAATATACAGGCATATTTGAGGGCAAGAATCACTACAGCACATTTTCATACTAAAGGTCAGGGAAGGATGACATACCTTGATTATAGTTCTGTAAAGGGATGTAGGACTGGTTCAACGTCCCTAAGTGGTTGTTGTGTCACATCAAAGATGCCAACCCAAACATTTGATCAAAAGTTGTTGAATATTCTGCACATACAACATCCAAGGCTCTCAGGGATTTTTTTAAACTTAAGCTATGGCATATTTAAAATGTTTATAGATAACCCTCAGAGGAGGGGAAATAGGATGATAACGTTAAAAGGATATTGCATTGATGGAAAATGTTCTGTCCTATCTTTGCACATCAATGAACTGCTGTTCAAGGTAGTCAGACAAACAGAAAAGGAAATATGCAAGGAGTGGTACAACTTCTCTCTTTAGTGGAAAGTACTCCTATTACTGTAATATTCAATTAGTAATTGTGTTCATTCACTTTGTACAAAACTGATGCTTATTTCAGCTGAAACTGGCTGAATGCATTTTTGTGAAATAACGGTGTAAGTACCTGACTTGAGTACACATACACACACTCACAAAGCCTCCTACAGCTGGATCTTTATCACATTTAGGGCCCTGCTCTTACCTTCTGTCAATGAGGGCTTTGAGTTAAGTGGAGTAGTGGATGTCCAGCCACTTCTGCAAATCAAAGAGGAAAAAACTCAGGTGTCTGAATTTTAAACAGCTGAGCTCTAGAACTGAGATGTTATCGTTCCTCTTTCTCTAAACTGCAGTGCTATTGAGGTGAAAGATAACTTCCTTTAAGTAAAACCGAGAAGAGTTTTGTGAAAGCCAGTTTCTTTCTTTTTTTTCCCCTTCTGCTTTTGCATTAAATTCTGGCTACCAGGAGGAAAGAACATTGTTCCAGCTTTGTAATCTAATAATAAGTTTTGAATGGCTTTTTGATTAAGGAATAAATAGCTAGATCAAAAATTTATGAATACAAAATCTTTTGGCCAACTTCAGCACAGACCCAGTTTCACTGGAGAAAATGGCTTTTTTGAACATGGCTGGGTTTGCTGAATGTCCTGATGAGATTATTTATGCCATCCAAATATTGGCTCCTAACCCATTCCTGAGCTTCCATCAGCAACTGACAGTGCTGAAAAAATGGCTGTGCACATTCAGAGCAAGCTTGTGTAGGATGGCTTAGCTGTGGCTTGGAACCATAGAGCAAGTCCAGAAGAGGCCTTGAAGTTGGTAAGGGGACTGGAGCACCTCTCCTCTGAAGACAAGCTGAGAAAGTCGGGGCTGTTCAGCTTGGAGAAGAGAAGGTTGCATGGAGACCTCACAGCAGCCTTCCAGTATCTGAAGGGAGCCTGCAGGGAAGTTGCAAAGGTACTCTTTCCCAGGAAGTGTAGTGATAGAACAAGGGGTAATGGCTTCAAACTGAAAGAGGGCAGGTTTAGATTAGATGGTAGAAAGAAATTCTTTACTGTGAGGGTGGTAAGACACTGGCACAGGTTTTCCAGAGAAGTTGTGGGTGCCCCACCCCTGACAGTGTTGAAGGTCAGATTGGATGCAACTTGGAGCAAACATGGTCTTTAGGAGGAGTCTCTGCCCATGGCAGGGTAGTTGGAACTAGATTACCTTTAAGGTCTTTCCAGTCCAAGCCATTCTATGATTCTACAACTCTGTGGTCTGGCTTTCCTTGGGGAAAGCTTGATTTATTTTTTGACAAATGAGGCAGATATAATAATGACATATTTGTCAGCCTTTCTATATGTTATACCTGTCAAGTTAGTATTTCAAGGTACTGCTAGTTCCCTTTTTGTTTCTTAATAGTAGTTAAAGCAGTTCTGAAATGGTGGCTGTGGCAAGTCCTGTGGAAGTGCTGCAAGTAGCAGCCTCACGCTTTCTCATCAAACGACATTCCTACAGACGGTTCAGAATGTTTTACTGTTTGGGTATGGTCGTGGGTGTGGTGTTAGTTCTGCTGTTAACCTGGTGAAAAACACTGGAATAATGCCATGGGATTGCTTCTTCTGTCTGCACTTAGCCAGCTTTGCATACCCTTCCCTTCCACACAGTGTAGAGAGGAACCTACCAGGCACAACAGCAGAAGCAGAAAGCATCGAGCTCTCCTTCCTCTCTGAAACAGAGATATATGTGTGGGCAGAAATCATCTTATGCCATCTGATTTGGTCAGGCTACTTCTTTTAATCTTGGGTTTTTTTGGTCAAATTCAAATTTAGTTTTTGAATTAAAACTAACTCATCAAAACATGTTTACTCAGGAAAGTAAATGTCCATGTGAGACTGCCTCTAATGATCTTAACATTTGGATCCCTTCTTTGTAGTTTCACTGGAGGTTCTCCAAAGAAGACATGCACAACAGAAAAATGAAGAATTCCACAAAGGCTAAATTAAGCACTAGGGAGAAGCAAAGGGCACAGGAGAAGCAGGAATTTGAAGTCACAGAGAACACGAGAAACTTAGAATCACAAATCTCAAGAGCGGCCAAGCCTGATCCGGAGCAGCAGCCAGATGATGTCATAGACTTGGGAGAGGAGGTAGCCAGGACCAACGACAGCGGTGCCCCCCACGACGGGGCGTCAGCAGAGACGTGTCCTGCCAGCTGTGACACTGGTGACAGTGCTGGGCAGGCCTGCCCCAGCCCGAGCGTGCCCGGCTGCCCCGCGGGGGAGGCCGCGGAGGGCGGGGGCTGCGCGCCGGGGCCGGACGGCTGCAGTGGCACTGACGGGGCAGCGCTGGACATGGACTGCTCCTGTGAATAAGAACGACTTTCAGGAACCCTGTGAGAGGCCGATACTTTGCCAAGACAAAAGAACAGATTTTGATAATCCCCACCACTAACTCCATTGCTCAACTCAGCATTTCTTTCGCATATCTTTGACTTACTTTGCTCCTTAGCACTCTGGTATCTTAATGTTTTGAGTATCTGCAGGGCCCAGATTTTTCAACTCACAGAAATTGCAAAATTCCTTTCACTGTACGTCGTGGGAAATGCTCTCCTGGAGCTACACTTTAAATTAAAAAGTAGGGAGGGACAGAAATCATACCTTTTTCCATGACCAACCTTAGCAAGCTAGCTTTGAGCCTGGGTCAGGGCAAGTGTTCCGTTCAGTCAGATTTTACTGTGTAGTACTTTCTTGTCCATGTAGCTTTTCTGGAGAAGTTATTGTGCCAGATGTTATTTTATCACTAGGCTTGTAGTGTCATAAAAATGATATTTGGACTTCAAGAGGTTGAAACTGAGGTTGGAAAGCTTAGATAAGATGGCTGTTATCTATATCTTTCTCCAGGAGCACACTCACTGATGATACTCTCTTCTGAATTTTATTAACCCTTACAGATCTTTAAGCAATAAGCAAATCGTGTACCTGTTCAGGCACAGGGGGTAAGCAAACCCCATGGTGAATTTGTGAGGTGGATGATTGCAGTACAAAATGCAATTTCCTATTTGGTCTTTGCCAATCAACAGTTCATTAGTAGCTGTGGGGGCTTCAGAAGACAGAAGAGCAGGAAACGAAAAGGCAGGTAAAAAGTACTTCTGTCAGTGGTTATCCTCACTGAAATGGGAATTAGATGTTACCTCCTGACCTTTTCCAGGTGGTTTAGCACCACTTCCTCACTGTTACGAAATACCTTGTGGTAAAGAACTGAAATTGTACACAGTGGTCCGTGGCCAACAAATGTCAGTAACTGACCTTCCAAAATGAAAATACCTTAACAGACCATTTTCTGTGGTACAAGTAACCATATTCTGGGACTGGTACCTAAGGGAATTCTGTAAAATTACCAACATTTTTATGTTTCAAGCTACATAAAAATATTTACAAGTGAATGTACATGTAATATAGTTTCTGTGCCAATGTTCTCCAAGTGCTTCAGTATTTTTACAAATGTAGGAAGGAGTGGTTTCTCTCTTCTTAACCACCTTCATCCTTATTTAGAAGTGGTCAAGTAATCTGATAACAAGATGAGAAAAACATTGTAAATTCCCCAGCTTTTGTTGTCTTAAAGCAAGAGATAGAGCTCTGTGATTTGCTGTTTTTTCCCTTGACTGATTTGTGCTTGATAATTTTCCTTAGTCTTCAAATCAAAATGCTTTAAAAAGGACTATGTTCTGTATCAGACATGCACCTAGAGTGGTTCAAAAGCACCTTTCATGCCTAAAAATTACTCAGTTGGCAGAACATTGCAGAGAAGGGAAAAATTACATAACTTAAATATTCATTTAATTGGGATGAAAGCACTCAAGTTTAAACCATTTGATTTCACACACACAAAGCACAGTGGTATAGTTTTGTCATTGATTAAAGAGTGTTATATTTTGAATTCAGTGGTTTAACCACAGGACTGTAAGTAACTTCAGTTTCGGATGCTATTTTTCAATTGTTTCATTTGGTATTTTAAGATTACACTGGGGTTCCAATAGCCTCAAAAATAGGTTGCTGCAGTTGTTCTGCTTAAATACAAGGTCTCTGCTCTGTACAATTTTAAGTTCCTGTTTGCAGATTTTTTTAGCATAAGATCCTTTTACTGATGGTTTCTATCCCAAGGACCAGCTTTGTATTATCTTGTTTAAAAAGTCACAATATTTAATGAACGTTTTGCTAGTAGAAAGTGTTGTAGTAGAAAGACCTCTCCAAATACTTTTTAATAGAAAACGTTTATTGGATTGCAGTTTGACCTTGTTTAACTGAATCCCAACTGCTTACAAAACTAAAGAGAAATAAAGGTCATGAGGAGATTCCTTATTTGTGGTGTTTGCACAAATGCCAATTGTTCATGCCCAAAAGGAGGAACTCAGTTCTCAAAGTGGTGATGAGGAGAAGCTCCTTACTACTGAATTAGCAGTAGTTACTGGTGCTACAGAACTGGCTACTTGGTTTTCGTTTCCCAACAGAGCAGGGAAGAGCCTGTGGGGAAGTTGCACTTGTTTAAGTGAAGGCCTGATTTAAAACTGTTCTGTAAAAGCTGGGTTATGTTTGGGAAGAATTGAAGAGAACTTGAATGCTTTTTCACGTTCAAAAGGGCAGCTGCTTTGGGGTTTATAATTTCATAATCAGTTCCAAGTTGTGATTTTGAATTACTCTGAGCTGGTTCAGCTGTCTGAAGTTGTGTGCATGCTTGCACCATGCCCCATCCCAAGGAGAGTGAGAGAGCCTAAATCATCTTTCAGACAGATGATCCAGATGTGCTGAGGGCTGGGGAAGGCAGGTCTGTGGTGCAGCAGCAAGGCTCCACAGCTGTTACCTGCATTTTATCTCAGCTGCCTTTGCCATTTTGGGCCTGGAAAAGCAGGACCACCAGAGTGGCCAGGTGATTGAAAGACAACAGTCAGCAAGTGGTCATCTGAACAAGCCACCAGCTGTTAGGCTGGAGAAAATCCAGCTCAGGCATTGGAATGGGCTGCTCAGGGTGGTGGTGGTGAGGCAAATGGTGGAGGTGGAGTCACTGTCCCTGGAGGCATCACATCTCTGGGTGAGGCAAATGAGGAATGTCAAAGAGTGGATGAATTAAATGAAAGATGGAAAAGGATTTTTAAATTGCAACAAACAGTGGGGAGCAGGGGCAGAGGGGTACAACTATGATGGGCAGGGTGCCCAAACTCTTGAAGCATCATAATGAAAATAGGTATGTTAAGAGGGGTGAAGTGCACAAATGATGGGACTGGTACTTCAGCTTGCATTATGTCTTTGATTATTGGATCTGTGCACTTGAAAACGGTATATATGAAATAGCCCAAAGGAGCTTTAATATATGTATGGAAATGAAGCTAAGTATAAAACAATATACCCATTTCTCCCTAATTTGACTCCTCTGTCAGCCTCGATTTCTGAGGTGAGCAGAGGAAGGAAGGGGCTCTGCATTTAGATAGATACCCTACTTTTTCTCTGTAGTTGCTGTGACTCTACATTTGCCTCAGGGAGCCAATTATAGGGCAGAAATGAAGCATGATCAGCCTTTCATGCAGGAATTTCATCCTCCCAGAACTGAAGAGTATAAGAAGAGCAGATACTAATTTCTTGCTGATAAACGTTTCTCAAAAGTATGAGAAATGCCAGCGAACGACACGCCTATGAATTGTAGTTGCAGGCACAATTCATATGTCTCTGAGGCTGTTAGTGAAGATGTGCCCTTGCCTTTAAAAGGTGATCCTTGCCAAAGCCTCCATCCTCAGGAAGGTGCCTGTGGTGCTGGATGTGGCAGCTGACTCTAATCAGTACCTTACCTATACACTGAAGGGGGAAAAAAGGCTTTTCCATTTTAAGTGCTTTCTGTTACTCACTTACAAAAGCACCCTACTAACTAAAATGATCTAATGATAACTGAATAGCCACTCTTTTTCCAGCTAATTGATGCAAGTACTATAGGAATATTTGATACTCATTGTACTAGATGAGCACATGGCAAACTGGTATAATACATGTCACAGGAAGAAGAGAAAGTCTAATAAGGCTGCAACACCAGGTAACTCACAAACCATGTTCTTAAGTTTAAATATGAATGTATAGATGGATACATGTCTCACTCCTCATTCCTTATTGCAAAAAAAAAAGTTTTCAGTCTATTTTTTCTCCTTCTACTTTTTCTCCATCAGCTCTTTAACTGGTGGCACAAGTGTAAGAGGAATAAACATTTTCCACAATGACAAGATTCACCGAAATGATGAGAGTGTTTCTCCAACTCAGTAGCAGCTGAACAGCAGGGGCTGCTCTCTCTAAATGTGATATTGGCCTGCACTGTTCCCACCAGTGCAGGCCAATATCACATTTATTGAATTGCTTGTAGACCATGTGTTTATATGGGTTAACGTTTCTGGGATGTTATTTTTATCTTCAATTACAGCAGAGTCAGATCCAATAACAGACTTTAAGGTGAAACTGACGTCTTACTAAAAGACCAGGAAACTCTTTAGAAAGAGGCTTCCAAAAGATTCTGAAGTGTCAACAGGAAAAGGCTGTGGAGGAAGGGGACGTCAACAACTTTCCCGATTTCTTGGCTTAGAAATGGCATTTATTACAAGGTAAGAAAGGACTTCTTGCTACAGTACCAGAGCTTACTACTATTTGGGGGGGCAGGCGGTATGACATAATTGTTCTTGCCCATGTTTCGGGGCAGTGTTTGTGTGTGTTTCATCCTGCTCTCTGAGTGGGTGAGCCCACACAATTAGAGAGATGTGTCCTTGCCCCACAGCACTCAGGCTGAGTGTAACAGGGGATGACAGAAGGAGGTTAGAGGGAAAAGAAGACGATGACAGAAGCAAAGGGTTTCAAAATGCCTTTTGTTAAATGGACATTTTGGTGCAGGTCTAAGGAAGGTTTGTGAAAGAGATGTAATTTGGGCTGCAGAAAGCCTCTGCATTAAGGGAAGACGGGTATACCAGTTTATAATTCATGACATGATTTAGAAGTCCTAAGAAAAACAACATTTAAAGGCTTCTCAGAATCTTTTTATCATGACACTGTTAAAACACAGACGAGCCTAGTGCATGGCTATTTTAGGGCACCAGTACTTCCTGATAGCAATGGATTGCACGTTCCTAGGAAAGCCCTGCTTCTTTCAAGCATCAAGCTCTGACATGTCAGCTGTGATCTCTGTGAACACAAAACCCCCTGGGTGTTATTTTTTGTGACGAGCACGCTGTCCTATTTACAATCTAGAGTGAACAAACAAGGAAGCATTCATTGAAATAGGGGTACTCAGAAGGAATCTTCCTCTCATGTGAGGAGGAGGGATTGGATGAGACATCCCCTCTGGGCCTGCAGTGGCTACACAGGGGGCCAGCAATGGCAGCTGGCAGTGGCACTGCATGGAACAGAAGCACAGACCTAAGTGTAGGCAGCAGAAGGCACAAACTTGGGGGCAAAGCCTCATCACAGTACTGTCCCCAAGAGGCAACTTTTAAAGGTCCATCAATCAGATTCACCCCTCCTGATGGAAAATTGAGTCTGTCCTTAAGTTCTCTGTGTGCTGAGTGGCAGCAGGTATGGCCTGTTCCCTTCAATACCCAGGAAGAACTGGCATTATTTCATTTGTTTATCAGCTCCTGACACAGTCCCAGCTGTGTGCTGCTCCTGCAAGGCCTGGCCTTTCCCAGCAGGGCTGCCTCTCTGCAGTCTGAGGATGAGGTGCACATGGATGTGGCAGTAAGCAGCCCCCAGGCTGTACAATGTACCGGACTGATAAAAAGAGGGTACAACTGGAGTATGCTGCAGCTGAAATGACTTCTTGGGAAAGAGCTACAGCTGGGCTTGAGGCCTTCTTAGCCAGCCACAGGGACATTATGCTTGAAAAACAAAGTGCTTCACACCAAGGCAAGTGCAGCAGGCTGGGAACTGGCTGGTGGTTCAGTGTCTCTGCAACCCCTATTTATGGCAGAGCAGGAGACACTGATGGCAAGGAACGTGCTGCATTGCCTAGACTGCTATGTCTGAAACATGTAACTGAAGGAAAGGAGCCACTAACAAAGGGAAGGCCTTATCCATTTGACATTTTTACTAATTCAATATGAATTTAGTATTTTTGATACTGTTCCTGATTGAGGTCTTCAAGTGTACAGGATGAATCTCTGCCACTTAAGGACTTGAACTGTCTATGCAGATATCTAAAAAACTCATTATATATTTTGTTGGTCTCCTAATTTCTATGATGAGTTTTTCTAAAAGTTGGACAAAGAAGGGTCATTCAGGAAGGGCTCAGGTATTGGCCATTACACCTAGAGGTACACTCATGCCTTGCATGACCAACCTTTCCAAAGACTTTTTCCAAGCACTATGTCCTGGAATCCCCTAAAGCTCTGTACTTTATGCAGCAGGACTGTGGAGATTTCCTGTCTCAGCTGTTGCTGGCCAGTGCTGCTTTTGAGGACATGGCCCATGCAAGCACAATCTTGGCTGAACAGCCTCAGCACAGGATACAGGTTCAGGGGAAGAATTCCTCTGAATGCTGCACTTAACACTTTCAACTCAGGGCTAAACAGGATTATGAGAAAATATCTTTCTCAACACAACTAACTTATTTATATAAACCACATAAAAGGTGTTTTTTTTTTCTTCTGAGAAGAAATGGCAAGAGAAGGAAGTCACAACACAGCAGCTCTTCTATAAAAATAGTAAATACATTATATAGAACTGGGGGGGAAGTGTGTTGACTCATTTGGAGCAGATGCAGAGCTTGTGACCTGAATTATCCTTACAAACATATCTGGCCTTGCTGCACAACTGATTCTCTACAAGTGCTGAATCAGGCACTGAAAAAGTCTTTTAAAAGCTGACTAACAGGGCAACTGTATAAAGTGAAAATATGCTGGCACCCATAAGAAAAGGCAAACCATCAAAAAACTAGAACAGTTAATGTCTTTAATATAAAATCACTTTTCTTTCCCCAAAGCAGCAGCACTGTATTACAGGTGTATTACAGTTAATCATTGAGGACATCTTCATTAAAATCTTCAAAATAATTAATAGTCCATCTCTGTACATTTTATCAAAATGCACTGGAAAAAATACTATAATTTTCTCTTCAGCAGGTGTCACGACCACCATTTCTCAAAGAAAACACGGTTTCTAGGAACACCAATGTTAGTGAGTAGTTTGGATATAGATTCTATCATTGGAGGGGGACCACAGATGTACCATGAAGTATCATTAGATACGTGTTTCTCTAGATCCTTTTCAGATATTCTTCCCTCTGACAAAGAAAAAAAGTAGGAAATGAGAACAGAAATATTAATCGTGAAGTCACTTCAAAAACAGTGTCTGGTTAGAAGTATTTCAAGCAATCATTTCTTAGAAATGCCTGGCCTGTTCCAGGATAATAGGTATTGAGATTTAAGGCTTCCAAAACCATTTTTTTCTGGGGATTTAGATCATTGCTTGTACTTGGAATGCAGAGGGTATTAGTCACTGAAGAGAAACATGGCTTACAAACAAGTAAAATCCCAAATTCACATAAAAATAGGTATCTAACACAAATACTGTAGACATGGAAACATGCTGAAGTATCTCATAAGCAGTCAGCTCATGCTTCATCAATCCCACCTTAAGGAAAGTAAACAGCATTTGCTTAATAGTTTCTGGAATAAAGTCTGGAGTGGGAAATACCCCTGTAAAGTTTAGGATTAACAGAGGAAAAAAACTGCAAAGACAAAACTTTTCTGCAAAGTGGAATAAGTACAGAGAAACTGTTTAACTCACATCTCATTTTGAAGCTTTAAATGTAAAAATGCTGGGTTATTATGCACAGCTTCATCCTGTAGGATGTAATCAAACTGGGGCTTCAGACAGGATCTCTGTACAATGACATTTACCTGTAACGTGTGGCTGCAGTTCTTTACAGATCTGTGAGTGCTGCTGAGTGACGTGGAAACAACATGTGATCTTTCCAGGAAACGCCTTCATCAAACCAAGAATATTTTTCTGTAATGTTAAACACACTTGCTTACACCACAGGCCATTAAATCAAAGCAGATGTATGCACACAGTCCCAGAATGCCAGTGATTATTACTGAGAACCAAAACTTTGCATTTCAGCAGTGAGAACCTGATGGGTGTGATTCCACGGGCCTGACCTGCACACATACACAGAATTCCCACACTTGGAATGCAAATACCCTGCCAGCCTTGTTAGTGCTTTTCTCCTTTTCTGACATAGATTACAATCTGTAAGATTTGGACCTAAGATCCACTTAGGTCATTTCCCAATTTCTTCCCCTTATGAATTCTCAGTATTTCCTCCTTCTACTTCCACAGGGGTTTTCCATTAAAAAAAAAACCCTTCAGTATGTCTTTACCATTAGTTATGAACTTTTTGAGTCTTGTCTGGTTTATCTGATAAGGTCACCAGACCCTTTAGTGTCTTATGTTCTTAAGTAAAACCAACTACCACGTAATGCTAATGTTATTTTTACCAGAGTAGAAAGTATAAACTCATTTTCAGTTCCCTAAGTCACAGCTGTGGTAAGTTACCACCAAACCCCCAGAGGCTTTAGTTCAAATCAGCAAAAAAAAGAATATGTTAGTCAGATGATGTAGTTAGTTCTGAAATTAAGATTTAGCTACTGTCTAGATTCTGCATTATACAGGATTTTCACTGCTAGAATAGGCACTGGAAAATCTTTAAAATATTCTGAAGTAAAAATAATTTCTAGGTAAATTTGCTCATTTTAGTGTTTGCTTGTTAAGTAGTTACTACACTGAGTCTGCCCTGGGTTGCTTAACAAAAAAACCCAGAAAGGTTCTACTTTGTAAAAAAATCTGTTCCTGAATACCTAAAAAGACATGGGATGAAGAGCAGCACATATTGCCACTGCTGTGCAGTGTTCCAGCAGCACCTCCACTATTGACTTGCTGTCTTTGTACCCCAATGCTGTTGCTTCTGTCATTTGCACTAAGGATATTTCCAGTGCCTCAGCCTGTGACATGAGAGCACAGTAAGGATCAGACCCTACCATGGCATCTCCCTTTGCCCTTGTCAGCCCATACACAGCTGCTCCTTCAGGGACCACATCCTCCAAACGATCAGTGATAACCCAGCATGTCCTCCTGGAGATTGTACACATCCTGTACTGATGTTTGTCAAACAGCATAAAGGCTGCTAGGGATTCTGTTTCCTCAATCCCCTGCACAAAAGTGAAGAATTTTGACAGCCATGTTCTGGATCTGAGGGACATGTGAAGAATGAAGGAGGGATATATTTTAAGCACTGTGCATGATGACACTGTTTTCTCTTTTGTCCCAGAAGCTTTAGTGCAAAAGTTCTGCTGTCGTAAAACTGCTTAAGTGAATGCCAGGAATGTCAGTACTGGCACTGGAAAAACCTGTGCATGCTTAGAACAGACTGGAAGATCAGTAGGTGGCAAAAGGAAGAGCAGATTATTCCACTTCTAGCAACAAACAAATGACTTTTCAAAGAAAGCAAGTATTTCCGTATCTAGAAACATGACAGAAGTACAGAAATAAAACTAGTGATGGATCCTATACACAGTTTCTGGAATCATGACAGCTCTTCATCTTACAGTCAAAAGCTTTCAATATTAAAAACCCCATAAATCATTTTGGATGCTTCTTTACAGAAGCTGTGCTAATTTGACCCTAAGATATTGTCAATAAACCTTAATGGCTGAGTGTGACAACTGATTGTTAACTGCTGAGTAAATGTTGATGAAGTACTGCAGTAAAACAAGCAGTTTTAAAAGCAGCTATAAATCCTTCATTCATACACTAGTACTTATTAGTAACTAATGCATTATCAATAAAAATCTGCTGTTATTTTAGAAAGTATTCCTTTGGATAGAATTATTCTTTTCTAGTCTTTACATTCAATACAATTTCTACTTAAGACTATGTCATTACAGTATTATAGCACTATGCAGACTATTAGTGTGTATATACATATATATATAATCTTTAGTATACTATGATGGTCTTACAAGATCATAGCAAAATGCAGGGATATAGTAAAATTCAGGGGTAATTGACTTATCAAAATCAATGGGAGCAGATGTGTCCAGTAACAGCCTTACTTTGTACACTGGCATAAGTAGTTAACAAAACACACACGGGATTTGAGGCAGGAAGTGACTTTTGTCTCTGTTTGTACAGTGTCTTAGACAGAAGGACTCTCTGGAATTTGGTAAGATTGATATACACACTAGCAGCTGAATAGCTGAGACCTGTTTTTTTTAAAAAAAACCTTTTGATTTACCTTAAATAAGAGTTCACTGGTATTTTTTGCACTGTAGTGCAGCTTCGCTGTTCCCAATTTGTGTCTTTTTCCTTTACCCTCTTGGTATCCATGAAGATCTGCTATATGCAGCAGTATAGAAAACAATGGATTAATTCCAACACCCCCTGCTATCAGCACTAGGTTTACTGGGGAGTCACCAGGCTGAGGATCAAAGAAGAAATCACCTCCCACTCGCAGAGCCACTTCTGAGTCAAGAGTACACTAGGATGGAAAAGAAGATATTTAATTTCAGAACTAAATGCAAAAGTTGAAATCTTACTCTTTTTGCATCCCAGTCACAAGGTTTGCTGGGCTGTGATTTTTATTTTAATTGACCAGTGAAAGAAAACCAGAAGGATTTTAAAATATATACACACTTTCCAACTATCTGAAGTAACCCAGTGTCTCTAGGGATCTAGTTCTACTTTCAAAAGTTTCAGTCTTATGGTAAGGCAGGATGGTGACTCCCCCTTCCTGTCCCCATAAGAGCTGAAAGAGGAACAATTCACACAGAGTTTTCCAACAACAATGTGTGGTTGTGAAAACCCGAGCTCAACATATGAAATCACACTTCTACCCAAAAGCAGCTTCATGCCAAAAAAGGCCTTCCTATGAGGTCACTGAAGGTCAGAATAAGTTGCATATACAAAAAGTTTTCCATCCCCATTCCTTAAAATTAAAATCCACTCAAAAGTGAAGCAAGTATCCACAAGAATGTTTCTTGCAGAATCACTTCTGCAGTTGCAAATTCAGAGACTCAGAAGAAGAAAAATCAGGGGAAAATCTCTCTTACTCTCCACTTGTATGTGAGAAATGACTTCCTAAAGAAATGTGTCCAAGCATGTTTTTTTTGATACATGGAAAACAAAAGCCACAACAAAAAAATCCACTTGGGTCAGTATCTCCTTGGTAAACCAGCAGTGCATCCTGTCTGAAGGGTGAAGCTGCAGTACAGAGAGGTCAGGTGAGTTCTTCCACATCACTGCATGCTGACAGAGCAAACAAGAGCACTTAGGCCATACATAGGTTTTAAAAGATAAAATGAAGGGAATAGGGAAACCAAGAAAAGTGGGAATGGAGGACAGAAAAAGAAGCTATCTATAGGAACTGCTGAAAAATTAGCTTAGAGAATGAAAATACTTTCTCCAAAGAATTCTTTTCACAGCAGGAAACAGTAAACTGAAACAAAGGGAGTTCCATTAACGAAGGCTGCACAGACAGCTAAGGTGTAAAGTGTAACAATTCCACCAGGAACAAGAAGGAGGCCCTTGGATGCAGGTACTGGATAGAACACAGGGGTTCCTAAGATAGTATGCATGATCATTAAAAACACCCAAGAATTTTCTTGCTTCTCTTAATTATTGCAGAACTTTTGTCTCAAGTATACTGTAGGGCAATGAGCATTCATTATCTGAAACTGATTTCTCTCCCTTGTGATGTACACTGCCACCCTTTGCCACCATGTTTTACTCTGGTCTAGAGAAGCACAAATCCACATGTTCCAGATCCATGTGGCCAAAGGAGGACACAGAATATGGTACCCTTTGAGGAAGTAAGCAATTTTAGGGAGAAACAATCTCACATCTGCCCCCTTAACCAGCCATAGTTCCTCAAGATCAGACATGGGATTTGGGGAGAATCTCTCTTAACCAGCAGCCTTCCAGATATTTCCATCCTTTGGCCATGAAAATGATAACAGTAAGTTAGTATACAAGAAAAAATAGTAAAATTCTGGAGTAACACCACGAGAAAGTGTTGTCCTTTAGCCTAGTTTATAGACACAGCTCACGCAGAAAAGTGAAGCAATCAATACATTACATGGATACTTTTTAAAGAATAGGCTACATCTTCCTCAAGTTATGTAAAATACATGGTGCTAAAATGTACTATTTTATACACAGTAATATTAAGAAATAAATACCTGCAAAAAACACAAATACAGTGAGTAAATCAGTGTTAATTACTCCCGTAACATTTTTAGCCTGAGATACCAACTACCTTTAGGACAACTTTTAAACAATTAAGTACCAGTTTTGTCACCATATATACAACATTTCTGAATTCTAGGTTGCTATTTTTTCTGCTTGTTTCCTGAAGAAAAGCACGCACTTTTGTTTAGCTAGAAGAGTCTGTGTATACCCTGGAGGTTTCTCCATGGCCTCAGGTTTGATGTAGGTTACCCCTTAACTAAAGATTTATCCTATAAATTCCATCAGAAAACTCAGCAATAAAAACTGATTTACAACATCAAAAATTCTTAAATAGTTTCCAGAGACTGTGGAAAGAACAAAAGTTGATAGGACAGATCACTGATGAAACATGTGACACATCTGACAAACTAAATGGGGTAAATGATGAACAAAACACCATGAGGCCAAATCTCAGACTTTACTTTACTTTTCATACAGCAAAAACCCAAGCCTTGTGTTATGTCTTTATATAAAAATATTGTGCATTTAAAAGAATACTGTAGATATTCTGAAATGTTTTATCATTTCAGAAGAACTGCTCTAAGTGTCTTCCTTGGCTCCCCTTTAATAATCTCTATCTGTGATTTGTCAGTGATTCCTACTTTATATTTACAGAAATAGTCAGGAATTATGGAAGGTTATCAGAGGTAACTTTGTAATGTGTAACACTGCCTGTTCTCAGGGATATAAGTTAGAACAGAGGTTTTTCAAAAATTCATTAATTCCAGAGGAGTGAGAACCCTTATATACACTAACTACAATATCACTTTAAGTCCGCTGTAAGCACAAGTGGTGTCAAAAGATTGCAATAACCATATTTCCATATAAACATCCAGTTTCAGTCCCTTACTGAACAAAAGGTTTTAAGATTTATGTTGTATCAAAAATGCTTTAAGAAGCCAATGTGAATTTTGCAGTTAATAGCACAAAGTGGTCTAAAACTACACACCATCACCTTTACCTCAAAAAAAAGAGAGCAAGCCCAATCTCCCAGTTAATTTCATTTACCTCAGTGTGAATCCAGTGAGCAGGAGGATGAACAGTGTGCTTTACTGCCAGCTCTAGTATTCCTTCTCGTTCTAACAGGCCAGGGCTTGAACATATTGAGAATCCCCCAACTACAGATACTCCAGGAATAAAGAAATCGACCCTAAAAATAGATCAGACACGAAAGTTTAAAAAAGAAGCCAACAGCCCCAAACATGGACAACAATAGCCAAAATAATGTGGCTGCCTTTGTTTCAATTATCTTTCCTTTACATTATCTTCATTTCTGTAATGTAACTTTTCCAAAAATTGAGTTAACCTTGAACAACACCATTTCCTTAGAATTATTTTCTTCTAGAACCATGTCATCATGTTTGCTAAACTAGAAGGTTTTCAAACCATTCTGCTTTTAGCATTAGATGTCACATCTCACAACAGACTAGAATTCTAAGTGTTTTAAATCAATTATTTGCATATTAGAACAAACAAATAATTATGGTCTGATAGAGTAGCTTAATTCACACTCTTTTTGGTCCTTTTGATGGGCTCTTCAATTTTCAAACATAAGAAGATTGGCATTTTAATTTTAGGGAAATTACTTTATATTAAACACTTTCTTTTCCTGAGTAGATGAAATATCTGAAATAAAACCAACAGTATGTAAAAAATTTCCCATAGAAGAAGTCCACAGTTGGCAGCAGAACTGCAGCTCCCTCTGGTGGCAGATATCGCTTTTTTAGGTTATAGGAAATTGAACTGGAATAAATTCCTACTTTTTTTTCCTTTCAGCTTAAAAGCAAACCATGCATGAATTTGTACAGATAAGAAGGTAACATGTGGCTAAGCTTCTGCAATAACAGCCATTAGAGAGTATGGAAGGCAAGTCATTACTATATATGAACTATAATCCACTCTCATAAAAGTACAGCTTTGATAAGCCTTGATTAGGCTTCCAAAGAATTCAGAAAAAAATTACAAGTTGGTTTGTGATCTATCATCTGCACGCCTCTGTGTTCCATAAGTCTTTAAATGCTTCAGCTTTCTACAGCACATAACAAAAGCACTGTATTTCACAATAAACCAAATGCCTATAACCAGTTGTGCTGGTCCCCTTAGGAAACAACCACGCTGATAACAATGCCAGGTATTAGAAAAACATTATTCAATTCATGCCTGGGTTAGGCTGGCTCAGTATTAGTTAAGCGGGGATGCAACAAGAAATACAGACTGACTGCTACTGCACAGGTATTTTCTTTAAACAGCAAGGCTGTATTCTTCACAGACACCACAAATGCTTGAGGAAAGAGAAGCACTTTGAGTAGGTTGCCACTTTTTGAAGAAAAAAATCATGTCTGCTTACTCCATGAAAAATTCACCCTTTGAAGAAAAAATCTCTTTCTCTCAAAGAATGCATACACTGTGATATAATTTTAAACTTGATGCTTGTAATATCTTGATAGTGCATAAAGATACCTGACTGCAAAAGAATGGTCTACAACCAAAAAAAATGACAAGCTTATTTCAGTGTCCTCAGCTTGTGCAGCTCCACTACCTGTGGGGCCCAGCTTTACTGACAGTCAGGCCCTGGCAGCTGAGAAAGGTCAACTCTTGAATTGCAGCGTTTATCCTGCCAAAGAACATCTCACGATGCTGCTGAAGCTCTTTACCTCCCTCTGGTGGAAAACAATCTTCCTACTTAGATCAACTTAAGTTAACGAAAAATATGAGAATTTATGATGTAAAGTAACAATTTATATTCAAGTCAAATGTTCTCCTTGGCATGTAAGGGAAACCTTACCCATGCCTGGTGGGGAAACACACAAACATTATTTGCAAAACATGTTTTTTACCTTTTTTACTATCAAGCATGGTTTTTACCTTTCCCAAATACTAATGCAGATGTGTTTTTTCCCCAAGTACATAGCTATGAGAGATTTCAAGGCACAGTTCACTATCTTATAGTGGACTAGCTTTGATGGCTTGTCTCAGCCATGTAAGGGAGGGTGAGAGGGCTCCTGAAGAAATGCTACCTCTGACAGCCTAAGAGAAAAGAGCAGCAGAAGGGAAAAAGGTGAAGAAAACCCACAACAAGGAGTGGCATAAATATAAATAGATATAAACTAGAGATCCCAGGGTGGTTTTTTACTTCTCTCCTTTTAAAACCCACCTAAACCATATCTTTAAGAAATGAGTAATAATTGCCCATTGCTGGAGTGAGAGACCAAAAACACTAAAATCACAAAGCTACTTCTTAAAAGTATTTGCAACATGCATACACCTCAATGCATGTTTTAGTAAATCAAAAGGTGTAACAGCAACAAGTGTCTTCATTATTATTTGAAGTCAGATAAAAACCAGTATCTGCCAAAGTGCTTGCAAAACAAATTCACTTTTGCTTCTGAAAAACTCAATAATTAGAACACTTTCAGAAAATGTAAACATTTTAGAGACAATCTTTGACTGTAACATCTTACTATAGCAAATCCTAACAAGTTAGCCTTTTCTGCTCAGGAAAATGTGTTGCTCATCAAAAAAATGCAACCTAAGATATAGATACAAGTACAGAGAAGTTGGTGTGTACCTTACAATAGCATTAGAACACTTTCAAGGAAGAAGAAAATGAAGAAAAGTAATTATAATTAAAGCTTTCAGTTTCCAGCACGATCATTTCAAAAACATTTTTGGAGGGTAAATGTACGTTGCAAGTACTAGCAAGCAAGAATTTAATATGAGTCACTGCACATGTGCAAAAACTGTAGCAAATTACTTCACAAACAAATTATTGCTAATCAGCATCTTGTGTTCTGGTTCTAAATTTAAAAGCCAGCATATTAACACTCCATGAGTAACATATGCTGCTAGTACCCCAGCAGCTATACTTTGATTTCAGCAAAACCACTTTCAGATGGCCAAAGCCAATAAAAAGTTTAAGAACATTTAAATGTCCATTGCCAAAAGCAACTACTCCTAGTTTTAAATTAATTTCTAAGGGGGAAAAAAAAAGTTACTGAGTGAGAGTATTTTTAACAAGGAAGGAAGACAAACATGAAAATCCACTACTTCCTTGGGAAAAAAAGCCTGTAAAATTGTTTAAACAAACGGCTAATTGTTTCAAAGGCTTGATAATTCAAGATTTTTATTTTCAAATTTGTCCATTTATATTAATATATTAATCTGACTTAACAGGCTTAATTTTCAGAGTGGAAACTTCAAGGGGAAGAAATAAACCAAAATTAAGTAACTTTCAAATCAGCAGTCTCAGCTCCACTGTAAAAATAACTTGTGCATAAAGACAGCCTACAGAATAAAGTGCATTGAACTTCAAAGTACTCCTGAAGAAACAATGTAATATAATAAACCACAGGAAAACACCAAAACACTATAACTGAACATTTAAAGAATACCCACTTCTGCCCTTTTAATAGTAATATTAGCATTTTTTATAATGACTGTTTAAAAATTATGCCAAATATCAGCTCTTTGACAGAGTATCCAATAAGAAAACATAGTATTATATAAATTAACAACTTTTTTTCCAAGGCCCAAGGACCAGAAACCTTCCATCACTTTGTTATAGTGGAATTCTCCTAGTAATTTCCCACTCAAATATACCAGAAGATCTTACCATTGTCCTGCTTTGAAAGTAAAATCCTTATTTGCAATTGCCAAACGAAGCCTTTTGACTGTCTCTGATTCATTGGTGATCCCACACACTTTTGCTTGTGTAATTACCTAGCAAAAGAAAAAGAAGCCATTGTGATATGTAGACATAATCTGCAGCAAAAGCACTCAAGAAGCCATGCATGAGACATCCATCACTTCCCATGTTACCCATGGCATTTCATTACCTACAGCACCAATATTTTTCACTGAGATGATGAAACAAAAATGGATTCTATCCCTGGAAGTGTTCAAGGCTAAGCTGGACGGGAGCCTAAGCCACCTGGTTTAGTGAAAGGTGTCCCTGCCCATGGCAGGAGGTTGGAACTGCATGATCTTTAAGGTCCCTTCAAGCCCAAACCATTCTATGATTCACTTAAGTAGTCATTGAATGGAGAGCAGACCTTTTCTAAGACTATAAACAAACTTACTTTAGTTGAGCTGAAGAGAACATAGCTCTAAGGAGGGGGGATTGCTAGTTATCACTTATCAGATTCTTCAGACATCTATACAAGACACACACTCCTGCATCCTCCAGCAACAAAGTAAAAAGATCTCTGATATAAAGACAAAGAACTTGTAAAAAATCAGTTGCAGATGAAGTCCCAGGGACAATTCTGGATCTAGATTGATTTAAGTAATTAAATGCATTACTGAAAGATTATGCATTAATGTTAATGCATCAGTGAAAGAAAACCAACAAGCCTTGTGTTATTGCATTTATCCCCTACACCCCCATCTGACCACAGGAAAACCAAGACACAAGGTCTCATGGCTGGTTAACAGAGCAGATTTTGTTTGGCAGCCACATGGTAGGGGATGTCAGAGCCATAGTTAATACTACTTTTAAGGAGTTTTAAAAAAAGATGAAAAATGAAAAGCAGACTTTGCAAAAAGACCCATTGGGGATGAGCACCCCACTTAAATTCTTTGATGCCTATCAGTGTAACATGGATTTTCATCCCCTCCCTACCCTTCCTTTTCAGGTTTTTTGGACTATAATTATTAACCTTTTTTCCTCTACAAAGAAAGCAATGCCCTAAGTATTTTCTACACAGAGCAATACACAGATCTTACTGTTAAAAATGCTGATGTCACTTACCACACAAGGAAACACTCAAAATAC
Organism: Molothrus aeneus; assembly: GCF_037042795.1. Lineage (NCBI taxonomy): Eukaryota > Metazoa > Chordata > Aves > Passeriformes > Icteridae > Molothrus > Molothrus aeneus. The sequence continues at coordinate 35,871,746 of NC_089646.1, read as the reverse complement.
CACAACTCTCCCATTTATCATTTGTCTAAGATCAAACAGATCAAAAAATTTTAACTTTAAGCAACTATGCTGTAATTTAAAACATATGTCAGGAAATTAATTTATTCTTAAAGCAACATCTGAACATGTTCCCTGTCCCATTAAACAGCAGGACATTTGCTAATTTAAAATGAAGTATAATGGATTCCTGTTCCACTTTAGCAGACAGTATTAAATGAGAAATGCAGTCAGTCAAAGTTAACAAGAGAAATGTCAGATACATGACTTCAGTGGTTGTTCTGATGGAGAAGTGCAGGAAAAGGACATTAAATTTGGACTTCTTCATTCCCTTCTTTACTCTTCAGTACCCTCCTTAATTTGTTATTTGGCTGAGAGAGCTGCAAGAGTACTGGAAATCTAATTCTTAATTGGTATAAAGTTATTTCAAAAATTAAATTTGGGTCAGGGTGATCAAAGACATTCAGCCAGTATTTTGGACCATCACCAGAGTATCCAACTGATCAGAGCAAGGCTGCAGTGAGAGGAGGGCACAGGACTCTGGATTTTGCAGCTGTATTTCAAGAAAGCATAAGTCCATTTTCCTTGCCCTGGTCCTTCACATTATCACTCTTCAACAGGCAATGTTCTGTAGCATTCACAGTAATGCAACACAGATTTATGATTCTTTCATCTTTTACAGGACTGAAATGGCCAAATAAGGCAATATTGGCTGAGGAAAGTCAACTGCTGATTATACGGAATTTAAAACCAAGCAGAGGATTTAAAATAAACTGATTTTAAAGTGGTCAAAAATGAAGCAACAAAGAATAAATCAAGCATTAAAAAAAGAAACAGCATAATCCTCTGATATGCAGAGAATGTGCAGTAGCAAGAACTGAGCCCTGCTCTTTCACCTATCTCATACAGCTTCCTTCTCTTTCTTGTGCCTTACAGTTCCCTGCACCAACCCTGAGCTTCCAACACCTCATAAGGATCCATTTTCCATGTATTTTTCAGATACTGACATTGAGCAGAGAAAGGAAGCAAGCCAAACAATAAATACAAAAAAACCCCATGACTGCACCACTCAGAAATGCCATCATTTTTTTCAGGTCAGAAGCAAAAGGAGGACATGCATTGGTCTCTCCTGTCTCTACATCCATTTTTTTGGGTAAACAGGATCCACCAGAGCAGCTGGATGTCCACAAGCAGCACTGATCTGTACTCAGGGAAAACTGGCATTAGTGGGAATAGCTGAGGCACAGCTCTGTGCCTCCCAAAGCTGGTGACAGCTCTGGTGACAGGCAGAACCAGGCTGCATTTGTCTCATCCATCCACAGCCCAGGTCAGACAGGGCTGAATCTTCTTTCTCAGGGGTTACCTACATATCCCCTGCACCCAGCTTCCTCTTGGGAAAAATGGGATTTATTCTCCACTACAGTTAAGGAAAAACAGCAGAGAAGGACTTCATGTACACACGCTGACAGATGTGTGGTGTGTTTCCATCTGTGTGCATCTACTTCAGCTTATTACAGAAAGGAAATATCTGTATGAGTACAAGAGTATGTTCCCCTCTGAACATTATGAAAAAGAATGCTTGCTGCTCAAAACTGAAATCCAGAATAAGCCCTTCTGGATTTGATGGAGAACAACACTATATCTTCCTTGTATTTATGAATTAAACTAGATAAAACTGAAGATCTCTTATCTCTCCTTCCAAAATATCTACACTTTATGCCTTACTCCTATGTTATAAAAGGACATTTTCCACATTTTAAAATCTCAAACCTGAACCAGAATTATAGAAATCCATAAAAATCTGAGAAGTCAGTTTAGAGATGAGAGGTATCCACAGGCTTTTATTAGTTATTATAATCCATACTTGGCCAGAAATCTATTTCTTGTCCAGCATAAAGTAAACAGCATCATATCACTGAAAAACTTAAAAACTCATTACATTTCACCCACTGAGCACTAAATATGCTAATTTTATACCAGCAACAAATATAAAAAGTGAGGAGAAAAAGAAGAAAACCAGACTCTTACAGAAGGCAAAATGGAGACTAGGAATTGAATACTATTATCCAATATAATTATCTTTGCAGAAAAAAAAAATTAAAATTACTTGCATTGTAAAGAACAGAACACTAACCTCCTGTCGAAAATTATTTGCTGTCCTCTCTAGATGATCCATTTTCCTTTTTGATTTTATTGTGCTGCAAGAAAAAGCAAACAAAGATAATTGTCATTTTGACAGCTGTGCTACTGTCCCTTACTGATATGAATTTCTATTAACATAACAATTTACCAGGGTAATCCAGACTACAGATGACACAAATCTAAATAAGAATTAAATACAAATATATAATTGGGAGTTAGATTAAGCATTTATAGGTCTGTAGTAATTTGTCAGTTTGATTTTGACAGTGTTACCATGGCATTCTCTTAAAAAAACCCAAGGAAGTGGATAACCTACCCGTTCCCTGTGCAGTAACAAAAAGCAGAGTGTCTCAACACCCCCAACGGAGAATGAGAGGGAAAAATTCTGCTCTGAGCACCTCTCAGTAATTGAGGAACAATGCAACCCACATAAATAGTAGCATGAGCCATGATGATCAGGCAGTCTTCAGAATCACTGGTTCCTGAAAAAAAAAAAATCGTAAATATTTATTAAATGAAGCATTCAGTGTTTGATATGGCTAGTTTCCAGCTTTTATTTCCCTTAAATCAGAAAAGCCAAAGCTCAGCTGGAGCTAAAACTAGCAACAAAGTATAATGAGAGGGAATTTTGAAAGCATGAAAGTTTCATAAACAAGTGAAAATGTGCATCCTTCAAGTGAAGGGATGTTATGCCCACTCCTAGAGGGTAAAGTGAGGTTCTGGTTAATGGATTCCTTGGGGCAGATTAGAGTGAAATGACATTGAATGCCCAGTGTTTGTTTATGTTTATATATTTATTTATTTTTATATATGTATAATGCATATTTGTTTTAAAACAATTTGGTTGCAATGAAAATGAGGTACAGAGCCCTTTTAATTATTATCTAGAAATGAAACAATACAAAAGTATAAAAGAATCACTTAAGAAAATATATAAGGAAAAGAAAGGAAGAGAAAAAAAGGATAAGAGAAGATAGAGGAGAGGAAAGATATCACCAACCATGGATCCAGTGACAAGAACTGACTGTTGCAATTTCACTTAGTCAAAGTGATGGCTGGACAGTTGATCCATCGGGGTGAGGGAAGACCATGAAACACAGATTTCAATGGGTTCAGTCTGTTCAGGTGGGAACACCCAGGCACCTCCCTGGGGTAGTTTTTCACTGTCTGTTCCAACACTGGGGACCATGTGCAGTGGTCTGGTGGGAGGCCCCAGAAATGACTCTGGGGGCACTTTGGGGTCTTTGATGGGTCATGACAGCCTCTAAGCCATGCCAGCTGCCTCTCATGCCAGTGTAACTGAGCCAGTTCTGCCCCCCAGGAAGGGATGAACGCCCTCAGGCCCAGCTGGGCACACGAGTGTCCTGATCCCTTCCCTGGGAGGGGAGATCTACAGCTGGCCCAGCTGTGCAAGGGAGGACTCTGGCAGGATAATCAGCATTACCCCACCTCAGCAGCACCTGCTTCTCACTGGCCTTTTCCCTCATCTGGCTCAAACCCAGCTTGTTGCTAAACCAAGGTCAGTTTGTTGTGGTCATCCTCTGGTGGTGCTCACCTTCCCTGCACCTGGGCTGCTCTTATGCACACCAGAGGATTCCCAACACCCACCCAAACCTCTCCTCCTTTAGTCCAGGGGTGCAAACCTGACCTCAGCACAGCCCCTGTAGCTTTTCCAAAGGGGAGGACCTTGTCAGAGATGATATGGAAAAGGCTGAAGTACTCAACACTCCCTTTGCCTCACTCTTTACAGGAAAGGCTGAACCCAGACTCCTGTTTGTACCAGTGGTGGTTGGGAAGGAGAGGGATAAGTAAGAGCAGGGCCAGCACCTGCTGAGAGATGCTGGATGCACTCAAATGCACAGGGCCAGATGGGTTACACTCAAGGTTGCTAAGAGACACAGCTGACATGCTCGTCAGGCAAGTGTCTATTACCCATGAAAAACACTTATCACACACTCTCCAACTGACTGGGAAAAGACTTACATGTGCTCATTTTTTAAGAGAGGCAAAATGCAGTGCTTACATCCGCCAGCACCATCCCAGTAACTGGAAAAAGGCTCAGAGCTTGTCCCCTAAGCTAGGTGAAAGCTAAGAAAGCAATCAGGAAGATGTGACTTAGATTTACCAGGGGCGGGTTATGTTTGATAAACCTGAACAGCGACGGTGATGAAAGGCCTGGTCATGCAGCTAAGGGGACAGGATACAGCACACCTTGAGTGTCCTGTGGCTCCTGGCACCAGCCCCTGAAGCACACACACATTAGTGTGTGCCAAGACCAGATGGGTGGTTGGAGTGGCTGAAAACTTGTCTGGGCAGACAGAATTGAAGACTTGATGCTTCAGGTTTGCTTCACTTGTTGGCTAGAACAGTAAGAGTACCCTGGGCCTGATATAGGTAATACATTTATCACTAACTTGGATGATGAGACAGAAGGTGTCCTGTTCATGGCATGGTTGTTGGAACTGGATGATCTTTGAAGTCTCTCTGGGCCATTCTATGATCAGCAAACTTGTGGATGATACTAGGTTAGAATAGTAGAACTCCCCTTCAAAAGGGAACTGAGAAACTGCAGGGCTGGAAAGCAGAAATTTCATGACAGAGAGGTCTATACCTGGGACTGGCTTAATCCAGTGTGAACAACTGTCCTGCTCCAAGCATGAATTCTGACTGGATGATGCTCAGAAGTGCCTTCCAGCCAGCTTATCTGTGATTTTAAATGATCAAACAATATTAATGTATGAAAGATCAAACACTGACTGTGCATTCCCTTTCTAGTGTTAAAAGGTTCTGGGTGGAGAATTTTATAAACTTTAATTAAACCTGTTTGTTCCCAGGTTTATTTAAAAGGACATTAATCCCTCACACTTCGATGTACCCTACATAATACAACTCTGAACTTAGAGTAAAGAAAGTGAAGGACACTCATATGCACTGCAGTAGGAACACATTGTGAACCTTCAAAACCATACATTCAAATAGCTATGACAGAGAAAGCTAAACTGAGATGCACAACATTCAAGGTTAGTCAGAAGTACCTTTCAAGTGTAGGAACAGGTTCATAGAGAGCCAAGAGATATTTCTCATTCCTTGCAAAACTGCCTTTATTTTTCCTAAAATGGATTAGCATAACTCTCAATCATATATCAATCACCTATCAAATTATATTTATTCCCATTATGCAGTCCATTGCTTCTTTAAAGCATTAATATTTTACTTTCATTTAAATATTTTTTCCGTGCATTCTTTTAAGGCATGTAATTTATTTTCAAAATGTTTTTCATTTCTAATCCCTTGAAATGGCACTGATCCAGCTTGTAGATAACCAATCAGGCCAATACTCTCTAGGATTTCACTAACAGCTGCACTGGCTGGTCACTTGGTAATCTGTCCTGTTTGGAATCTTGTATGAATGAAGGCAGAGCTTCCATAAATTAGGCTGCTCAAAAATGGAATACATTTACAGTCACTACTCAAAATGCCCATTTTCAAGCATAAGAAATACTTCCTGCAGCTTTTAACTGTCCATAATTTTAATAGTTTTTCAGCATTTAATTCCACAGCAGCTTGCAACTTTTAAAAATGGAATTACTGAAAAGTCTTCTACCCCCAGTGAGCAAAATTACTTCAAAATTTTTTTTCCACAACATCACAGAGTACTTAAAGTGTACTTAAGTGTTTAAGCAAAACATCAACATACTTTAAGCAAAAACACTTTCTACATCAAATGTGTAGACACTATTGATAACAAAATTGTTAACAATCTCAAAATATTTTAGCAGAACAAAATACACATCTAATGAAGTCCCAATCCTCTACCTTGGCATATTATCTGTTAACCCAGAGTGCTCAAAAATCAGTTTCTCAAATTCATGAGATCACTTTATGATCTGGAATCTTTCATATAGCACATCATGGTTATAGACATCTACATCTCCAACCAATCTATAGTTCAATATCAATACATAGTATTGGAAACAAAAGAAATGTCAGCCTAATTTTATAGTCACAGCTGAAAGACCCTATTGATACAACTGCTTGAAGGCTGAGTCTCTATCCTAAGTTAGAAATAACTCTTGAACCATAGTTCAAAAAACTTGCTCCATTTTTACTATCATCACTTTCCAATAATGAAAAACACACAAAAAAAAAATTTGCAATTTTTACTCTGCAACCAATAAATTCCTAATTGTCTTTTAATGAGTCCTGGTTCTCCTCTACCACATACAAGCGTGACTCATGCCTTTACAAATTGTGAACAGCTTTTCCCCCATCTGTCACCTCTGTGATTTTTTCACTCATCCAGCTCTTTGGCAATTCCCTGCCCTCCATGAAAGCACTGTGCTTCAGCTTCCCAGGCTCCTGTCAGGTGGGATGTTCTCCCTTTATTCTCACCTTACCCAAGCCACTACAGAAATAGCCACTCCAAATACCCTCTTTTTTCACAGTGGTTGGAAGGGACCACAGGGGGTCATACAGTCCAACCTCCCTGCTCAAGCAGGGCCATTTGAGAGCACAGGGCACAAGACTGCATCCAGATGGTTCTGGAATATCTCCAGTGAGAGAGCCTCCAGTACCAATGGGCAATCTGTTCCAGTGCCTGGTCACTCACACAATAAAGAAGCTCTTCCTCACATTCAGGTGGAGCTTCCTGTACATCAGTTTCTGTATCAGTTTCTGTCCACTGCCTCTTGTCCTAGTGGTTGGCACCCCCAAGAAGAGCCTGACTCCATCCTCTTGACACTCACCCTTTACATATTTTTATAAACCTCCTTTGGTCCACAGAATGAAACCAGCACTACTTTTCATGACCTCTTCCTCTCCTCGCTTAAAACCAAAGAGCTATTCATTCTCTATCCCCTCTGATCCACTAGCCCTAGGTTAGTATCTGTTGAGATATCTGCATCTCTTGTGTCTCACAATCCCACGTTACTATCTGAAGGGAGAATTACTTTTAGTTCACTTAAATGCAAATTACGAGGTAGGTTAATGCAAGAGAGTGCAGAGAAGGGGGCAGCAAGGGTACTGAAGCAAGCAGCACAGGAAGCCTTTTTTCAAAAGCTATCTCTGAGTAAGACATTCCTTTAGACAAAGAGACCTTCCTGCAAAAGCAATCAAAGAGAACAAGGTTTTCCCCCTTTTCCCGGGACTGAGGGGAACACGGTGAGCGCTGGGAGGAGGCGGGTGAGGAGGGGAAGAGGCGGCGGCAGCCGGCGCCCAGCTGGGGCGGGGCGGCACTGAGGCGGCCAAGGGGCACGGGAAGCACACGGCTAAGGGGCAGGGACAAGGAGCAGGGCAGGGACAAGGACAAGGTCGCAGCAGTGCCCGGCTGTTCCCCCACAGCCCCTGGGATCTCCAGGCAAGACGCCAGGGCTGGAAGCGGCAGCGCCATCGGCTGCAGAGGGCGGCCCGGCCACCGCTTCCGAGCGGCGTGCGGGGCTCCTGCCGTGAGGGAAGGGGGAGCCAGAAGGACTCGAACGCGCTGCCCCTCAGCCCGCCGCCCCTCACCCTCCTGTCCCCCCACTCCCTCCTCCTCCCCAGCCGACCCCTCCCTGCGATCCGGGATCCCCGGCCCGCTCCCCACCACCCCTACCCGCCGCCGCATCCCGTCACGGGGAGCGCCGCCCTCGTGCCCCCTCAGGCGCCGCCTCTTCCCGTCCGCCCCGGCCCCGCTCCGCCGCTCCCCGGCGGCATGGCCGTGTTCCACGACGAGGTGGAGATCGAGGACTTCGAGTACGACGAGGAGACCGGGACCTACAGCTACCCGTGCCCCTGCGGGGACCGATTCCTCATCACGCGGGTGAGGGGCGGCCGGGCAGGGCTGGGGGGCAGAACGGGATGGTGCGGCCCAGGGGCCGGGCAGGCGGCGGGGCCTGACCGCTCTCCCGGCGCTTTTGCAGGAGGACCTGGAGAACGGGGAGGACGTGGCCACCTGCCCCAGCTGCTCCCTGATCCTGCGCGTCATTTACGACCAGGTGGGTGCGGAGGGAGGGCAGGCGGACGCGGTTTCAGCCGGGTTCCTCTGAGGCCCGGTTCGTCGCCCCGTGCGGGAAGCGCCGGGCAGTGTTTAGAAATGCCTGGTTTGGAGCTATATCTGCTGCCTGGTCTCTCGTTTTTCTGATCTCCTCCTGCCGTGTTTGGGCTCAAAAAGACGCTTTTACCTGGGTGGTGTGGGGTAGGATACAGAGTCAGCCACAGAAGAGCTACTGTGGTTGACTTCAGCAGCCCTGGCAGCTTTTCTCACCTCGTAGGCACGTTACGGCTTTCGTGTTTTGGGAGACAAATTCATACTATAATCACTCTGTTTTCCAGCCTGGGTGTATGTCGTGGTGTTTGTGAGGTAGAAAAGATCCAAAAATAATGTAAATCGCCTAAATCCCTGCTTGCTGTCTTTAGGAGCAGTTCATGCGGGATGAAGTCGTGGCAGAACCTTTGCCAAACAAGGAATTGGTCAAGTGCTGATGAATGCATCGTGGACTGTGCTGCTTTGGGATGAGAAAGTATGGGCATGGTGACTGCAGAAAGACTTGTGGTTCTCCTTCTGGAAGTGTGTGTTGCTGTGGGATACAAGTGCAATAATTGTCTGTCTTCTTAACAAGAGTGAGAGTTTGCTGGGACATTAAACACATGAATGCGTTTTGTTCCAAAGGGTTATACTTTGAAAAAATATATAAGTTGCTCTATGTGTTCCAGAAGATTTGAGGATTATGATCCTGATTTACAGCAAGTCAATACACAGAAGAAGAGTGTGGAGTCAGGAAATTAAAACATTTAGTCTAGCAGTGGTTTCTTAGCCTTTGGAGAAAAACAGGCCTTATGGGGGTCTATGCAAGTGTGAAATGGCACAGAGAGCTGAAATGTTGGGAGGCAAGGTTTAGGAGTCCATAGGACACACAATGCCATACGGAGTTAACACAGCGCAGCTTCTCCCAGCATGGGGCTCAGGTACTTCTAGCCCGTACTGAATATAGGGAGGAAACAAGAGACCCAGAGCCAACATTTACCCAGTGTTGGCAAATTGTCTTTACTCCTGTAAACACGGGGAAGGTGCAGTTGTCTGTGTATCTGCAGTGGGGGCAACACTTGAATTGGGGCAGATTTGTTGCTAAATTGCTTCTAAAGTTGGTTTGAAAGAACTTTGGTAGTTGTTACCAAATGGCTCTGGCATAACAGTGGCATTACTTTGAAGGGTGTTCTGTGAAATGGAGTCAAACTTTTTTTTATCCCTGCAAAGCTGCTGACGTGCAGGACTGGAACTCAAAGTGGTTTGTATTTTACCCCTGTATTCTCAACAACTTTGTGATTTGACTCTTGCAGTAGATATAAATGGGCTGCAGTTCTTTGTGCCATTTGTAGTAAATTTCTCAGCCCTTCTTTATTAGGTTCTGTCACATCCTGGATAGGAGATGGATAAATTTCACTTAATTAATAAAGGCATTTTTTTAGGGTAGAAAAGAGTTGTGAGAACATAGTCCACATTGATTCCAAGACTGCTTCTTGAATTACAAGCCACTGCACTTGAATATTTACTTAAAATTGTCGTCATTCCTGTGTTTTAATAGGATTTAACATCTGTGAAGTTAAATTTGGGGGAAAGAACCTGTGAAGAGTGTATGTGGCTGTTTTGCTCCAGGCACTAAAGATAAGCAAGTTTTATTGGATTCTTGCATTGAGTTATTTTTGTTCTTACTGCATTCTGTGAATGTTGAAGATGAACATTCTAGTTACTTTAAGAAAAGGAGAGGAAACAAGCCTACATCTAGTTGGAAGTTTTGAGTGCAGTAGGAACAACCCAGAGTGTTTCCATGCCTAAACCAGGAGGTGGCACTTGTGTTCCTTTGACATATGTGCTTAAAAAAATAAATGTTGTGGTACTTTGGTTAGCTATGCCTTATCAAATATTTATTTTGACTATTTAAATAAAGATGTTTCAGATTCCATCAGTGGTTATAATGGGCCATTACTTATTTTGTTTCTGCACCAGCCATAATGATTTCCAGAGGTCTTGAGTTGCTGCTGCTGGGGTGATGATAGTGGAGGTTTTTCACATTGGTTAATAAAAATCGTTTCGATCTATCAGTAGACGCTGTAAAGCAAACTCACAGGAACCCTACCTAAGCCCCTGTTCAGATTTCTACTGCATAAATACCTTCATGATTTTTCCACAAATATTCTACATAAAAGGAATTGTAGCAATTTTCAAATGCAAGGCCAGGGAATGCATGCTCTGATCTAAGGCATCAAAGTAAGTTGCCATCTTATCTTAAGTATATCATCTCTAAAAGTACATAGATTTTGAAGAAACCATAGACCAGATTTTGTTATATAATGAAGGTCGGGCCCTTTCTGACTTAGGAAACTTGTCTAGAGGATTTTTTGTACTCTATATGGTTAAATTCCAGCATGGTTGTAAAAAGAGTTTATCAATTGAATTTTACTTGGCAGGTCCCAAGTAAACATGGCATGTAACAAGTTTTTAATTGATTCTTTCTAGTGTTTCCTACTCATCTGAAATACAGGTAATGGCTTTTAAAAAGTAATTTTAGCAGAATTAATTTGTTCATTACATCAGTTGGGACTGTCAGGGCTTGAAGTTTCTTACCTGGTGTGAATAGGGTCCAAGTTGTGGAATGCAATTTACATGCACATTAAAATTACTTGATCACATAGTCTATGTATCAAAGCTTTAACAAAGTGTGTTTGCATACCTATGTGTTTTTTATTGTGTACTTATGCAAATCATGTTTGCTTTTCTGGAGGTTTTTTTACAGCTTAACAACAGAAAGATGTTGAGGCTGACTGTTAGAAAAGGATGTGCCACATTTGCCCACTTAAATTACTTCCAACTCTTGTCTCATTGCAGGATCTCAACACAGTAGTTGACATCCCCTCCAAAAAGGAGGAAAAACAAGGATGGGTGTCATCTTCCTCTCTTTTTGTTGCCCCTTGAGAATCTGAGATAGCATTTAAAAACTGTTGAGCTATTCTGTTGTTTTCCCTTCTGCTCTGCAGAGAGTTCTGCAGCAAGAATTCATTGTTCATGAAGGTTCAGCAATGCTAGAGCCAAAGGGTTGCCCACTTTTGTCTTTTGTTAACTTGTAAGAAGCTTTTGATTCCAGTGATTGCAGTAATCTTTTAAAAATATTCTTTCATACTGTGTCATTCCAGAGCAGCAGTCAGGGCAGTCTGAGCAAGCCATCAGAAATGTCCCTTGTCAGGAATTCAGTCACAAGGTTTCCTCCCAGCGCCGCAGGCTCTGGCCCCTCACGCATTACTTGTGTATTACACGCTCTTACAAACCAGCAGCTCACTTTTTTTTTCTCAAAAGGCAATTGTGTAGGACACAAAGAAGTCTTGTTTGCTGCTTGTATCTGACAAGCAGATTGATTGATTATGTGTTTGATTAGGTCTATGAGTCTGCACTGAGGAGGCCAGTGTGGTGAAAACAGCATCACGTGAATGTTAATGAAATAATTCGTACTTGGTAGAGAGGGTGAAACAATTTATGGGCAGTTTCAGATACTCAAACTGTGAAATTTCTCATACTGTTGAACACCTCTGAACTCCTGTGTAACACTGAGAACAAGCAATACACTCTGTTGCCACAATTTTATGGAAAGAAATAGAAAATTATTTGCTCTTCATTAAACTAAAGAGGCTTAGCCTCCCTGATCTGTCAGATTCTTGTTTGCATTTCAAAGAAACTTGCTGAGAAGGTCATTTACTTTTGGCTCCTTGTGCTTGTACATCAGTGGTGTACATGATTAGTTTTGAATAGTTGCTCTAGAAGTCTGTGACACAGAGCCTCAAAGAGCTGAGGTCATTAGGCCACTAATTTTGCTGTTGCACTTGTTTCATTGTCCATATATCAGGGAAGTCCTAGTGTCCCAGAGGACCCTTTCTAAGTACCTTGACATATCTTCTCTCCATCACACTTTTTAATTATGATTATCAGCACCAGCCAAAAAAAACCAAAACAGGTGTTCCTTACAGAGGGACAGAATTAAAGATCATTACATAGATTACCAAGTCTTTCTACCAAGAAGCAGATACTGATTAATTTCAAATAAACTGGCAAAATTTTATGTAAGTTAGTGAACTGACAACTATGTATTGTCACAAAGACAAGCAGTTTCTGCATGTTCCATCTCCATCTCTTCTATTCCAATTTAACACTCAGATCATGCTAACTGTAGGGATAGGTATTTGTTACACTGCAAACTTCTTGAAATGTTTTTTAAAATAGGGTTTATCAAGGTATTTAGTATTTAAACTTGCCATGAATTTTCTCCCAGCAGTTCCATGTGGATTGCTTTGATTCTACTTCATGGTAACTTAAAATGCTAATTTCTTAATGTCTTTCCATGGCATGGAGGAGACAGAGAGCATCCTGTGAAGATGCTGGGCTCATCAGCCCTGAAACTGGTCAAACCTGTTGAGTGACAGAGGCAGCAACTGACAGAAGCTGTGCCAAGAGGGAAAGCACTCACAGTGTCAGCTGTGGTCAGGGAGGAAGTGGGTCAAAAGGGACCAAACAAAAGGGTGGAGCAACCTTCCCACCTTAAGTGACCCATCATCACTCTTCCCACCCCTTGCTGTCACCATTTTCAGCTGTTTGCACACCAGGTCACCTCTCCAAAATTCTTGGCAGCTCACCAGTCCAGCATAGGTTTCCTGTCATGTGGAAAGTCACTGCTGTGCCATTGACCCTGTCAGTGAGTGCAGCCAGCCAAGAGAAGCTCGCTCTGAAGGCAGGGTGGTGTGCAAAGGTCAGAGCAGAGCTGCCCCATCCAGGGGGTGGTCATTTTTTATTTCTATGTCAAAACAGAGATCTTTATCTTGTTTGAATGCCGAAGCTGTTGCTTTAGGGAAAGATCCAGCTATCAAGACTAAGGGTAAAATCAACAGGAGCTGGCAGTAAGTCACTTCTGTGACTTATTCAGGCCCTTTCCTGCTCCATGGCAAATGGTTTTATTTTGGTCTCATTTGTCCTTCTGGAAAAGTCAGAGGACAACTTTTTGTTACATTCAGTACTGCAAGTAAAAGATTTCCATCCACGGGAGCACTAAATAGCTACACCACTTCTTAGCACGATTTTTATGTATGTAGTTCTGTGGTGTTTACACAAAATATAAATTTCTGGTATACTTTTAGTAACAATGACTATTTCACACTGCCTAGAAAAAAATTACTATTTTCAAGGGAGGGGTTTTTTTCTTTTCCAAATATCTTGAAAAAGATATTGTTTAACAGTTTTTATTTCTGCATGTCTTTTAGTAGGTCTGTTGATCCTTTCCATGAAAATTGTGTACCTATGCAATGCAATACCATCCTAAGGTATTTGGTTTTAGACAATAGCAAGACTGCAGTAGAAATTTAGCATTTTTATCACTATAATGGATTAGAACTGATTTTGTAGCCTGTGATGGGTTTTAAGGTTATTGTTAATTTAATTACAAAAAAAAAAAAGTGGATAAAATATAAGCCCCTACTTATCCTACTTTTTCACTTATTAGGGTAGAACACATTTGACTTTTATATTATCCAGAGGCTTCTGTGGTCTCCGGTGCACTGCACAGGTGTTCCCACATTGATGGATTCTGGCATACATCCCTTAGCTAGAACCAGATTTTGAATTTAGGTATGTAAACAGTCCAGAGGCAGAAATCCAGACAAAACACCTGTCAGTCTCACAGTCCCTTTCTTGCAGAACTACTCAAGAGGGCCATTTCAGAGCCAGTAAGGAAAGCTCCTGTCCTGGAGGCTGAGCTGAGCTGTGGCAGCAAAATATGTCAGTGCATCAGAGCAGGACTGACTGTCCCAGGGCAGACCAAGGGTCTTCTTGGTCCCATCCCATCCCCAGCACTGCCCAGCAGCTAATGAAGAGTCCCTGACCCGGGCAAGCCTTTGGGGATACTTCCCTACAACCCTCCCACACAATTTGAAAGTCATGGACTTCTTGAGACTGATGCATTGTTGTTAAATACCATGAACAATATATATTTTTCCATGAATTTGTCTAATCACTTTTTGAATCCACATCACAAAATCCATTGCATCCCATGGAAAGGAATTGCCCAAGTTAAGTGTGCCTTATGAAGAGACATGTCACTCTGTTTCTATTGAACCCATTGCACTGGGGTTCATTTAAAGACATCTTTTGGATAGGAAGAGACAGTTTTCTGTTTTCAGCTCTCTAGCCTACTGAGGACTGTTAAGATTTTTTTTTTCTTCTTTTTCTGCTCCATTTTTGAAAGGAAATAAGAACTGTGCACAATTCTAGACATGGATGCATTATGCATACATTTGCATAGGGATATTTGTTCTCTATTCTGCTCTCTTATTTTCCAAAAATTCCTAACATGATGTTGTTTTTTGACATTTGGTGAGCACTGGGCTGACATTATCTTAGAACTTATGTTTAGTTAAAGAAATAAGTTTTTAGAATTAAAGCCTTAGAATAACCTTGCCTTTATCCTCCTGTGTCTTCCTCATGGCCTAGGTGGTTTTTTAGAAGATGAGGTGATCTGGATTCAGGTAGTTTTCTTGCTAGTCCCTCCCACAACCTCCTAACAGCAGCTGATGAAGGTGTGCAAGCTCTATGCACTTTGGTAGGACTGTCCAAGACTGGTTTATGTCCACTCCTCCCATCATTTAGCTGGCTTTATTTGTTTAATTTTGTAATGTGTTACTTCCCTTGCATGTTCATTTTATTTAGCCCTATTGCACTTCTTACATGACTTCATCTCTTCAAAGCTGCATCTGTGTGCCTCTCATATTTCCTTGTCTTTGCTACAGTGGCTTTTCTGAGGGATATCTGAATTTTCTGGGCAGTGAAGCCTTTTATTTGAGTTAATGCAGTTTTTCAATGTGAGATTTCTTTTTGTTTTGAATACACTATTTACTTTCCTAAAAGAAGTGGGGATACTGCCCAAGATGCACATATAAAATAGTGTCCTTTTCGAAAGGGCAAAAAATATTTTCTTTCATTCAAATCTACTATTTCCTTGTAACTTTATTTCCTAGTATTCACCTAAGGGGGGAAGTCTTAGCCTGAATAAATGTTGAATGCTAAATGTGATAGACTGAAGGATTCGTGCTTTTCCTTGTGACGAAGGGGTTAACTATAACTCACAGTCTCTCTCCTCTTGCAGAACTACTCAAGATGAAGCTATTTCTTGGAAGAATACCCTTAGGAAGTTAGTGACCTAGAATGAGCTTGGCACAGAATTGCCTTTTAGCCTTAACTATGATATTTGCTGCTGCAGTCTCCTAGACAAATGGGTTTTGACAGGCTTTGCAAACAGCCTGAGGTCAGAGCCTGTGAGCTTTCCTTAGGCAAGTAAAAGCTGCAGAATTGGGAACTTAATACATTTCTTGAGACAAACATCAAAATTCCCAAACTCAGGGTTGGTGCAGCGTGGGACAGTGACAGGCAAATGCAATCCCTCACAGGACTGTGAAAAGGACATGGTGAGGAGAGAAACATGGTCCTTGCCAGGGATGGTTCATAAAGTTCAAGCTCTGTTTTGAACTGGAAGGAAGGTGGTGTTTTTAATATGCCTTGACACAAGGCCCAGAAGAGAGCAGGTGATGGCACACCAAACTGGCACCATGCCTTGGGCATCAAAATATGCTTCTGTGGCCCCTACATCTTCACCACAACCTGCTTAGCAACCTAGAGGTGAGATTTTGCTGTGGAAGCCAGGGTGAGCAGCAGAGAGAGCTGATAACTAAGGTTTCCTCAGTGCGTTTCCTCTATGCACACTGAACCGAGAGTAGTGGGGCAGCCTGAGGGGGATGCAGTGCTTCAGGATCCACTGCCTTCTACTTACAAGAGAAAGGGATTTCTTCCCACCCCAGCTGTTTGTTCAGGCACCAACCTCAGAATTTGTTTCTCGGTAAGCCTTACAAGTATCCCAGTAGTTAGGACTGCTTGGTTATCTCTTGTGCATACACAGGTAGGGGGTGATGTATAAAAGATGCATACTGGAAGAATTTAATCTGTCCCCTAAAAAAACACTCTGATTCTTGCAGATCTTTAGATATTTTTTTTCCCCCTTGATTTTTTTTTCAAGTTTGGGATTTTTGTAACTGAAGGAGAATTCAAATAAATCAGCAACCAGAGTAAATGCCAAACAACCACAGTTAAACTTTCTCAGTGTTTTAAACTAATGGACCCCCTTCTCAAGATATTGTGCCTAGCAGGATTTGATTGTTCTTTCTCAGACAGAGGATTTCTGTCAGTACCTCTGCCAAATGCACGGTCTCGCAGAGGGAGGATTTGATACAGATCCAGGTTAAGTCAGCCTCTTCATTCAGAGACAGCAACTGCCAGCCCCACACAGGCTGCAGCAGGGCCACCCAAATGTCGAGTTTCCACTGAGGAAGGCCAAGTTCCCCATATTCTTTTTAATTTTTGCAGCCGTAGCAGGGCTGTGTCCTTGGGTTCTTTCCATGCCAAATAAAGCGTCTGCACATTTTGTCTAGTTCATTTTTGTACGGCTGAGGCCTTTGTAGCAGAGGCACCTGCAAAAATAGAAGTCTGAAGAAACAGATCTATTTCTGACAGGTTAACCAACCTGAGGAGTAAGAAATTATTGTGCTAGATCTGTAAATACATTTGCAGCTTGCCTTGCAAGGGCAGCTTGTGAAAATTAAGCTGGCTGGGAATATCCTGAGCCCTAGGCATAGAGCACCCTCTGAGACACAGCTAATACAAAGTGCTCCAAGGCAGATCCTGCCATCCAGCACAGCTGTGTAAATCTGAGTAACACAGGCTACTTCAGGGATGTTACTTCAGATCCACTTCACCCAACAGAAGAGCAGAATTCAGATGAATTACCCATGAAGAGAGAATAAAGAACATGTGCAGTAAATAATACATTTCTGGGTTTTCTGCCCTTCCGTGACTCTCTCTCATAAATGTTTCAGCCTCACTTTGAATGCTGCTTCACTGTGTCAGCCAAAAAAACCAGACTGAGCAAGTGCATTTCAGTGTCATCCACATCTGAGGCTGTTAATGGCTCAGGGAGAGCAGAAGCGCAGACAAAACAATGATTTCTAAGAGCATGACATTGTCCTCACCAGAGCCATAATGCCTCAAGACACATTCTATGACAGCTCTTGGTCAGATACAGTTCCCATTTTGATTATTTTTTTATCTCTTGTAGAACTGAAAAAATAGGTAGGAGAGACCAGAAGCAATTTTTTATTAATAAAAATCAGTTTGGTCCCAGAGTGTTAATTGAAGCATTTCAACATTTATGAAATTATTAATTTTATTCTGAAGAAGTCAATATGAAGTCTCACAGTATTTCTCATCCTACACCATCCTACCACCTGGGGTGGCACTTGACACCAACCTTGAGTAGTTTTGGTTCCTCCAAATTTTTCAGGGGATGTTATCCAGTGCATAATGAATCTTATTCTATATTTTCTTTTATTCTTTACATTACAGTTTAATTCTTTCTACTAATTTTATTTCATCAGCTTTACAATCTCTATTACAATACCCTTCAGATGTAAGACACCTGATTAGAATTAGCCTCTGTCACCATAAGGTGACCTTGCTTCATAAGGTCAGGCTGTGATCCTCACAACTGGATGCACCTGAGCACTCCCCTGCTGTATTACACATGTTCTTGATGATCCTGAGCAGTTGCCCAACACTAACTTGGGAGCAAAACACCTTGGTGAGATTTAAGGAGCTATATCCACACCTGGAGCTACATCCACACCTGAAATATCCTTTTCAGAAAATCTGAAACTACTCAGTTTTATTTGTCTACTTTCTTACTGAGGTGACTTATTTTAAACTTCTCAAATGTTTTTTATCAATATGAAATACTGTTTAGTTTTGCTTATTCTTACATTTCCAAGTCTTTACTGTGCAAATTCTTTCCCCCATTTTCCTCCAGATGTAGCATATTGTAATTCATTGCTCATGACTGCCAAGAAATGACATTTCCAAGACTGTCCATAGTAAATGAGATGAGCCTCTTAAATAGGGCAGGGACAAAACCTCAGTTACAGATTTGTGCATCTCTCTGACATGTCCAGCCAGAAAAAGAGAGATCTTGGTCTTGGTAGAACAAATGACCACCTGCACATTCTCACTGTCTGAGAAATACCTCCTCCATCTTGTCAGTTCTGCTGGTACTTGCTCTCCTGTGTTCTCCATTAGGACTGTCTTCTTATTGCCAGAACCAGGAAAAAAAAGGATATGGCCCTCCTGTGTTCTTGATAGCTGTAGACTTTTTCCATATGTAGGGGGTTTACTAATTTTGCTATTTATTTTGCAGGTTTATTTTAAACATTTTAAATAATAGAGTTGCACTAGATGAGACCTAGTATAGGAGCAGGTATAAATTGTACTTGCCCTTTTTGCAGCTTAATATTATTCTCTTCTTTTTAGAGTGACAAATCCTAGGTCCACAAAGGTGAGGGGTTTTAATAGAACTGGCACAGCTGCAATGATCTGGCAAAGGGGTGCAGACAGAACCCAACATTTTTTTGTTGTCAAGTGTCAAAATGGGAGTTATCTGGAGGGACAGATTTTCATAGTGTGCTGTACATTTCCAGTGTTTATCAGTCTAAGAAGCAGAAAATTTGTGGTTTTACCTGTCATCAAGAGTCACCTTGAAACCAATAATGAAATATCAATAATTGAGAGTAGCTGTTTGCTAAAAAGATTAGTGACAGGCGTGAAATAAGTTACCAGTAGCTTTGAATGTATTTTATATCTTGGACATTTTCCTAGCAGACTTCAGTCTTTCATTGAGTTAGGCAGTAGGAGCACTGGATTTGGACACTTATGCACAGATGAATAGTAGGATTTTTTTGGGGTGCTGGAGGGGAGAAAGTGGAGCTTTTTTTTTTAAGTCAGTGTACCATGATGTTCCTTGGTTAGCACAAAAGCATAATTCTCTTCACAAGTGGAGAGGTCTGCTTCAGTTTATTCTTTTTGCAGTATGCAGTATATAAAGAGAAAGAAGATGAGATAATTCTTCCTGGAGAAAATCCAGAATTTTAATTAAATGGCATTTTCACATTTATTTCTTACTGCCTGGAGTTCATGGCCATACTGGCCATACTTGCTTTCATGTTAAGAGCTTTCCAGATGACCTTCTCTACAAATGCGTTTTTTTCTGCCATTAGAGGTCCTAAAACCAATAAAGAATGGAGACAAAACATACCTATTAATTTGGGACTAGGACATTTTCACAAGCTGGACCTCAGTGTCTGGTCCCTGAAACCCAGTGTGGGGGACAGCATGTTTTACTGTTAATGTTAAGCAGACATTTCTCTACCTTGGCATGTTGTCTTTAAATCCAGTGTACTCAAAAATCACCAAGTTTCTCAAATTCATGAGGTCACTTTATGATCTGTAGTCTTTCAGATAGTACATCATGTTTAGAGACTTCTACATCTCCTTTTTTTTAGACTTCTTGCCATTTGATTCATGTTTTCATGCTTTTCACTCTAACACAGTTTCTAATTCAAAGTAAAAATGAGGGGTGTTTGAAAATGGACATTCTTATGTAAGTTTCTGCCAATAGCTGTAACTTTATTTAAATCAACACAACATCAACATGAACCACATGAAATCTGACACTGTTACAGAGGCCTAGGTCTGAGAATAAAGGCTTAGGTTTTTTAAAAAATTACATCACAAACTTAAAAACATTTTCTGTAATTAATTGCGACTAAACACAGCAACATTTGCTGATAAACTAAGTGGCCTAACTTTGAACTCCAATCAGAGATTGTCAGTTGTTTGTTTTATGTACCTGGTTCAATTTTGCTGCTGAGGTAGACAGTCATTTATTTAATGAGCCATCCTCATTCTCATTTTTTCTGCTCCCACTTTAGGAAGCAAATATGAAAATGTAAAAAAGCCTTTCCCTGTCAGGCATGTCATCAGGAACCAGTACTTGCAACATAAACCTGAGGCTTCTGTTACTGTAGTAGCCCAGCAAGGTTGTTCTGCAGTCCTCCAGTGCCATAGAAATGGATGGAGGTACTTGGGGACTGTAATTAAATTATCCTCTTCCCATTTGCCTCTATATTCTTTCTCTCTGTTAAAAATCAAATACTGATTTTCCTCATTTTGCTGAGTCTGCAGTTTTTGCTGGCATGTAATTGTTGTAGACACGTTCACAAGATCTAGCAGTAAAAATCCAGGAAAACAATTTTTCATTAAAATTTGCCCACCTATTGAAAGTAAGACAGCCCAGAGGAAAAGGTTGTTGCTTATGATGGGCGACAAGGAAGCAGAGCCCAGCACCTTGCCATGGGCAGCTTGACCTCCCTCATCACTGCCTGTGTGAGGATCCCAGCTCTGTTCCAGAGAGCAAAGGAAATGGTGGGTCTGACTGAAAGCAAATTCAGAAACCTTGGAAACTCCTCAAAATGGAATCACCACTGTCTGCCGAGTCTGAGCATCATGTTACATCTAATCTTGAATGAAACTGCCAAAATTGTATATTTTATAGAAAAGACGGACATCTTGCAATTAGCAAATTATGGTCTCATTGTTCTTATTTTGCTTATCAAGTTCTTTTCCAGTGTCAAGACCTATTTTGTTTCACCCTTTCCTCTCATTGCTGATTTAAGAGTTGTTCTTGGCACTAGAGAATCTTAAGAGTTCTGTCACGGGCTGCACACAGAAGGTTGTTCCAGCAGCAGGAGCTGAGCCCAAACCGCACAACTCAAAGTTATTTCCTTAGCGTCAGCACCGGGCTCTGCTCCTGGGCTTGTGCGTGTGCGAATCTGTGCAGACACCACAGACTGACCGCAGGTTGCTGCACTAGGAAATTAATGTTTCCTTTGCTTCTGCAAGCAAAGGAATCAACAGCAAACTGCCCTGAAGAATTGGCTCTTGCCACCATCTGGGAGCTTGCTGTAGCAGCCAGGGATCCATCAGCTGGACTGCATGGGCTCAGGGAGCATCAGACTAAGTGGTCTTCCAGGCTCTGTGGTTTGTTGACTGATTTGTAAGTGAAGGCAGCTCTTGGCACCACAGATGATAAGTTTTTGTTAAGTATGACACATACACAAACTAGTATGACACATACACAAACATACTTTTGTTAAGTATGACACATACACCAACTAGGTAAGACAAGGGTTTACGAGACAACATGTCCAATATGAAATTTACTGCAAGGCTTACTTTTTAATTGACATGATGAATCCTATGAGTCTGCCTGTTTGAAATATTTTGATTATTAAACTCTGTTTACTGCTTGGCTCTCGATTACTAAGCAGGCAAAGTGTGTGCTAATAAGAGGGAAAGCAAAAGAAGACGACTCTAATGCAATGACCTGTTGTGTCTGTAAGACATGTTTGCATCCAACATTTTGATTTGGCTATAGCTTTTGACCACTTTTGGTTTGTTTAGTAATCCCAAACTAGATATATAAAGGGTGATACATCTCCAAGCAGCCTCCCAAGGGCTTGTACTCAGGTATAAATGTCTGATGTTGTCCATCTTGAACTCCTGATACATCAAAGTACCAGTTGATTTTCTTTTGGAGCTGCAATTAAATTTTTTGTGTAATTATTATTACAGTAAGTGATAAAAAAGAGACTGTAAAAAAACCCAGTTTTCACCTAATAGCATAATAAGAAGTGAATAAAAAATATCATGAAAAATACAATACTAAGGGATGTAATACTTTATGGCTCATTTATGCCTATAACAATGGAAGTGACATTATTAGATTATTTGTTAGCGGTCTGTAAGACTGAGGGACAAATAAATGTGGAGCAATCTTTTTGCACAAAATCGATTAGATATTTTAAAATATATTTAGTTTTTTTTTTTAGTTTTTTTTTTAGTTTTTTTTTATTTTTTTTTAAATATATTTAGTTTCTTTATAATATGCAAATTTTCCAAAAAGTTAATTACTTTCACCTTTTTGTCAATTTGTAACACAAAATCACCATTGGTGTAAATATCATTATAGTATTACCAAAGGTCATGGACTCTAAGAAAGGTCATTGTGTAGCTACTTAGAAACTGAGTAATGCATTCAGCCGTCAGGCTGGTCTGTCTGTAACTTAGGTTCAAGCTAAGAAGACCCTTGCAAACAATCCTGGCACCTGTATCTGTTCTGTGTAGTGAAAATTGTACTTCAGCCTTCCAGCCTACTCAGCTGAAAGATATAGAAGATTTATTATTAATATTAGAGTTAACATCTTCAAAATATTATAGAGACACTTCTGAAAATTTAAATTCTCATTCCTTTGGGACCAGATCATCCTTTAACACAGCATCCTACACAATGGGGTCTCTCAGTCTGTGAACAAAGAAGCTGTCTTGGAAAAGTGCTATTGGATTTAACGCGTTTGAGGAAACTGCAGATGGTAGCAAGTTTGTTCTTGGCTGTCATCTCTGTGCCTAAAGCCAGATCTTGGGGGAATCTTGGAAGAGCTGGGCACCAGGGTTGGGCTCCTGGAAGGGATTTTAGCCTGAGTACCCTTTGGGATTATTTCCCTTCGGGATTATTTCCCTTCCACTTAACACCAGTTTAAAATTTATACATGACATCTAAATTAATTATCAAGAAACCCTCTCTAATCAGTAGAGAAAGCAAGCATTTCTAGATAGTGATTTACCCATACTGGTTAAATACTTGCCATTGATTACCTCTGGAAATGTACTCTGCTCACCAGTAGAAGAAACTGAGACAACTGCCTCCGTTGTGACTACTGTTCAGGTGGCCCCAGTTGACAGAGGTGAATCCTGTTCCATGTGTTTAAAGCATAATCATCACCAAGAATGATAGCTAATTTAAAAAAATTAAAAATTAGCAGCTATAAAGATAGAAAAACCACTATGGCTTCTATCTCAAGTAATGTAGCCCAATTGTTTTTCCAAAACATCCTTCCAAAGCACCTGGTGAATAAGCAGCTGTGAGCTGCCTGAAGGGTGTGCTGGAGTTCACGCTTTCCAGGGACTCTGTGTTTGGAGTTCTTATTCAGACCTTTCCAATGAAACTAATGGAAATTATGGCAAAGGTCTGCAAAATCAAACCCCCTCTAAGATGCTGACAGGGGCAAGTCCTCCTGTACATTTCTGTAAGACTGTCAGGTGATGGCTAAATGAGGGTATTGCCACTGGATGCTTTCTGACTGGGTTTTTGCAGACCAGCTCTGCTGCAGCATGAGGAAAACAAGGCATTAACAAATCATAACACAATGAAGGAAATAAAAATATGTTTCTCTGTGCACTGATACACTTTATTCAGGGCAGACACGTGCAGTTTGCATAGCTTAAAAACATGAGCTTAAAAACATATTACCTATTTGCAAGACACTCCTTTTTTACTCTCTTCCAATATGTTTGCAGTTTGAATCAAACTGCTTGAGATAAAATGAGATACAAAGTTAGAGTCTGAAAGCTCTCACTCACATGTCACCTTCCAGCTGTTATGGAAACCTAGACTGTTACTGTTCTTGTCTAGGATGCCTGAATGTAGCTCCATTCTTTCCTGGGAATATCAGAAATGGAAGCTATTGCATTTCAATCAGGAGACAGTATTACAGCTCAATGAACATCTTCAAGGCAGCACCTGGAAGCACTTACACGTGGACTGAGAGATACCCTGAACATTTCTGTGCTACAGGATTTAGCATGAAGGTTGATAAACCTTCTGTCCCCGTTTAGACTTCAGGTTAACACATGGAGAGGAATGCTGCCATTGTTTCTCTGTGCCAGTGATGGCACCTCACCCAACAGAACAAAGCCCAGCCTACAGCCAACACCAACTGCATCAACTGGGGCTCGCTTTAAAAGTACTCTGAATAGCATTTCAAGTCTTTATTTTCTTCCATTTTAAATGAGCTGGGAGAGGAATAAACTAGGTTGTTTAGTAAGTGCTGTCAACCAAAAGGTGACCTGTTCTTGAATCTGACCTTTTAGCTCAGCTTCATGGGTGGGTTTGGCTGAAAGCACTGTGCCTGGATTGCGAAATTCAAAGAAACAGGTGGAGTTACATTATAAGGTATTTATTTGTGTTATGCTGGAATTCTTTTGCTCTTGCCTGAGTCTTTGGAAGCTTTCAAAGTTTAAACTGCTTCATCCTCGCATGAAACATTTTGTCCATATGTTTCTCTCCCATCACAGGAATTAGTGGAACCTGAAATGTTGACCATGTCTAAATAGATAACTGAAAGTAATTCTATGTTTTGTGGTGCTCAAAGAATCATTGTGTGCTAGTATTGCATGAAAGATGGGTAAAAATGAGGAAAACATACCAGCATGCTTAGCCACCACTCTTTGTTGAGCCCAGTTCCATAAGGAGAAGAGTTTATCTGATGGATGTAACCACAGGGGCAAAGTCTAAATGACCACCATGAGGAAACAATATTGGTGAAACCAACCAATCCATTTAAAAGCCATATAGGAAGGAAAGTAGGAAAAACAGGGATAGATGCTTTCCCTTGGTTTTTTTTTTTTTTTAATTTTTGTGTACTAAGTTGTGTTTATATTAGAGGGAAGTGTGCTCCACAATCCATGTCCCCTTCTGGATCATGCTCTGGAATTTAGTTCCCTTGGAAACCAAACACACATTTACTCTGTTACTAAGTGAAACAAGTGCATTAACAATTATTTCCTAAATGGTATTGCACCATAGATTTTAATTTTATTTTGTGAAGAGGTATTAGGTAACATATTTTTCTATGGTACATATATCTACAGCAAACCTTCTTTTCTAGGTTTTTAACACTATGTTAAAAAGTAGTATAAATGAAGATGTCCATGTCTCTGAAATTCCAAACATTTCCTCTCTAAACCAAAAATTTTTTCATTCTTCTTTGAGATAAATATCACTTGTGGTCAATTACCATATTTGTATACATATTTTTTAGCATTTACCTAAATTCTGAAGGAATTGTATTCCCAGTGTAGTGTCCAAAATATAATAAATAATACATAATTTAAAAACCTGGCATAGTCATAATTTAAAATAAAGGCATCACATGTCATTAAAACAGCATTTTACTCAGCATTTATGCAATTAAAAAAATTCTCTTTTCTCACCCTAGATTTGGGCAATGGTCAGGTATCACTTGTGTTCTGGAAGAGGTTGCTATCATCATCTTAGCTGAAAATTAAAGCATTTTCCAGAATGTCACAGGAAATTTTAAATGACACAGCAGAAATAGTAATAGATTCTGATGCTATCAAAGAAAGCATAAGTGGTAATCAAGATGATTGGAGTGATGCCTGAACACAGTGTGGAATCTTTAGCACTCAAAGTAGACGGAGAATTAGATACTGGGAGATGTTTTGGACAACACAACAGAGAATACTCTTCATGTCCTCTGTTGTAACCAATTTTATATGCTTAATACCAATTTATTATGATTTACTGAAAGCAGGCAACTGAAAGGCTCTAAGCTGAATAATCTGTTACTCCTTCCTTTCTCTGAAGTTTAAACAATGTGCTGTGCATTTAAAAAAATCCTACAATTTTCTTTCTCTTGAAAATAATGCAAAACCTAAGTGAGTTTCATTAAAGATGCCCTTCCCCTTTAATATGTACATAGGATTATGATTGATCTATACTTTTAATCAGATGTGGTGTTGATGTGGGAAGACTCCCAAATCTTTGTTCTTCTTTCTTAGCAGGCTCTTGGGAAGTGTCATCATTGACTTGATCTTCAAAAAGGAAAGTACCCTCATAAGATACTGAAGTGGAAGTTTACTTGGCTAAGTTCATACTGTGTGAGATCATTCTTGTTATTTAACCTCATCTCTTATTCACTCCTTTGAAAGACAGCAGATCAGCAGCAATGCAGGCTCTACAGAAGAAGCTTCTTTAGAAAATTTGGTCTTTTCAGGATCATCTTGAAGACCCATGACAGCAAGAATCTATGCAATCTTCTTGGCTAAAACTGACAGCTTGAAAGACTTAACTCAGGCTGCAAGCAAATGGAAGCAAACCAGTATTTTCTTCCTAGGCAGACAGTGTTGAAACTGGCTGTTTCCCTTCACTTGCTGTTTTCAGCCAGCACTTCTGTTACTGTAATAATAATAGTAATAATAATAATAATAATAGTAAGCTCATCCCATGGCTTTACAAGAGCAAATGGATGCCGCTGATCCTTTCTATTAGCAAATATGCAGAGAAGTTGTTACCCTCCTTACTACCACAAAAGTTTCCTGAGGAGTTGTCCTTAAATATAATTAAAACAACAACCAAAAAAGTTGTTAATATTTTAGTCTCATTCTCCCATCCAAATTAGACTGTGGACAAGGATTTAAGGAACGGTGTGCCAAACACTGAGGACTGTTAGTAGTCCAAGTCAATTAGAGCAATTAGTGCCTAATTAAGTGTTAATTTATGCTCTGTGTAATCTCACAGAGAGTAGAAATTTGGCTCAGGTTAATTGGAAAACAAAATTTTTGCCATTACAAGTGGAAACATCTATTACTTTCATACATACAAAACCTACTTTGTTTTATATGAGTCGAGGGCACTGTAAAACAAGGCTAAACTCCTTGGTTTAGCTGGCTTCCTCTTACAGTTTCAAAAATCTCACTTTTTTCCCTGTATCCTGAAAAGTCACAGCATATACTGAAGACAAGTTGTCTGGAAGCCAATTTTCCATGTTTCCATCAAAGGGCAAACTTAAGTGTCTTCTGCAATAGAAGAGTTGAGAATTTATTGATTCTCACAATCTCTCTATTCCCTGCTTCACAGAATAAATAGAGGTTTTAGCTAGAGCTGGGTTAACCAGGAGCCAGGCTTTTAAGCAAGAGAAATTCCTGACTTCTCTGCATGCTACAGCAAACACAAACATCTTTCTTGTCCTTGCAGGAAATGCATCTTAAATCCCAAGCAGAAGTAATGTTAAACTTTGGAGACTTGACCTCTGCAGAGACCTGCCAGTCACCTCTGACGCAGCCCATGGGAACGCTCAAATTGCCACACCTGATTTGCGTTCTTGTTACATGCACACAGAAACAAGTCCTTCTCATCTTCACTCTTTGCTGCCTCTATGCATTTGCCAGAAAGGACATGGACAATCATTCCATTCTACAAGATGAGAGAAAAAGGGAAAGAAAGAACAAATTAAAAGTAAGGGATTTCCAGTAAAAGCTAGGCCATGTTTCAGAAAATTTATATACAATATATCACCAGTAATAACTGGTTGTTCAAATATTTTTTAAGCAATGCTCCAAACACAATGACTGGATTTAGCTGTGTGCCCAGAGCATGGTGAATATTCATAGTTCCTTTTGAAGCTAACATGAGTGATAGGGGCTGAATTCTCTTCCACCACTGTTTTTTTCCTATGCCTACAGGTTGTCATCAGCACCACCTCAGTACTACAGGCCACAGCGTTTCATAAGGACCAGTGCTTGCCTTAGGAATCAAACCAAATTACAGTAGGGCTGTTCTAGAGGATTGCTGGATCCCTACAACTACAGTAATTACTATTTTCCCAGGCTGTCTCAGAGCATGACATTTTTCAGTCTTGTTGAGGAGTTCCCGCTCTGCTGGGTAAAGTTCACTGAAAAACAGTGAATTCCTCTAATAGGAAGTTTGCTCTTCTCTTACAATGCAGGAGAAAATTTAATGTTTCCCACTGTAAGCTCCACAAAGGGCTCTCATTTGGGAGTGGTCAGGATTTCCAAACCCTCCCTCAATCTGAAAAAAAAGGAAAGGATTTGCCCTGCTCTTATTTTCACAAGCACTGGTTCTGATTCTATTCCAACAAGGCCAGTAAGACAAACAGGTAAAACAAAGACACAGGATTTTAGGTAGGATTTCTGTAGTTGCATTTCTAAACCAAATGCTTTTTACATTGACAGCGTTAGTGGGCTTGAGACATCCTATTTTTTTCTGGGTTAAAAAAGTACAGAAGTGGAATTTTCCTTTCAGGTACCTCATCTTTTCCTCACACACAAATCTGGAAATCACCCAGTGATCCCACAGTTACCATCAGCTGCCTTTCCCCCATGGCAGAGCCACCACTGACCTCCTGGACATCCCAGTGCTGGTTGCTGTTGTCTGTCTCCTTTGTACAGTTTTGAGGGATAACCTTCCCATGTCTGACATCAAAGCAAAGCCGTGGAGCAGAACCAAGCAAGATTTCCTTCATGCTATATTCAAAGTACTGGGAAGGGAAGGGTTTGTGTGAACAATGATGGATGGACATCCCAGTTAATTTTTAAAGGCTAATTCTAAAGACAATTTCCTGTACATGTTTGTTAAGATGCAATCCAAACATAAGTTACAGAGACCCAACAGCCTTGACCCTTCAAGCAGTTCCCCCTGCTAGCTAATTCTGGCATAACTATTTACCCAAGGAAAGGCTTTGTGAACTATGATTATGTGTGACATAAACCCACCCTGTCATAAAATTTTCCAGTTTCATAAATATTTGAACAGAAGGGTGTTTCTGACAGTGTCTTCACATGCTGCAGTTTGAAATGTGCTTGCAGCTCACCCTGAGCTAGACCGATGCCAGCTAGGGAGTGTAAATGAATTTTTTCCTGCCTAAGACTGCAGTTTAGGCATTAATCTTCAGATTAAGTCACTAAGGGAGAATCCCCTCCTCCCCCTCTATATTTTGGAATTGTTAAGTATTTTTTACTCACAAGCTTTCTCTTCCCCAGACACTACCAAATATACTAAACAAATAAGTGCTTAATTCTGTCTTCTGGAGCAAAGTGTGGGTATCTGCCTCACTGACACATGGGGACATTGGCATTTTTTGAGTGGCACTTAGCTGTGGAAGAGTGGGCATTGTTGCTTTAGCACATGCTAATTTTGAACATGCCAGTATTTCCACTAGTGTCAACCCAGCCCCTTACATGTTGGGGTGCCTGTCTTCTGCATGGCTCCCTGGGTCTGACACAGTGCCTATACACTCAAAGTATTACCTGGGTGGGACTGTCACTGCAAGGGGAGAGCTCAATAGACCCTTCTGCAGTAGCTCTTCCAGGCCTGTAATCTGCACAGAAGCCAACACCAGTATTGTAAAGCTGTAAGTAAAGGTTTATACTGAAATAAATCACAATTGGATACAAACAAAATATCCTTCACCTAACATTTTGTGATTGTATCCCTTTATGATATATGATTTTGTTCATAAATCAGGCAGTATTTCTTTTCTTTCAGACTTGGTCTTGCATATTGATCTTGCAAACTAATGTGATATAAAAGGCAGACCCTTTCACCAAGGGTCAGTTACCCAGTGAGTTTTGTTTAAATTAGAGAGATCCACTTTTGGGTTTAACTATTATGATAATTAAAAGAAAGGTATCTAAATGTTTATGCTAGTGAAAAATTGCACTTCAACAGGACACTGTAGTCAGAAAAAACACAAGATATTCCTGAAGAAAAGAAACGTGACAATTCCTGTGATCCAAACTCAGTTCTTACACTTTTCTCAAGCTAACTTTGAAAATAAAGAGCACACAAAATAGTTAAAGGACACAGTAAAATCTGGCTGAAGATAGATGAGTGTGAATTAATTAGTAGACCTTGTTGCCTTGTTGGGGGAAACTCCCTTCCAGTAAGGCTGCTGGGAATAAATTCATATTCAATGAATTATAATTATCAACTCTGTTTAAAAAAAACCCCAGACATTCCCTGTCCTGTACACAGTCAGCCAGGGAACTGCTATTGCTATCACTTCTCTCCTTTAGGAAGTGCAGGACTGAAGAAATCCTTTTTTTCTCTTTGTGCACATGGGTCAGCACAGAGATATCTTGGCTGCTGTCACTTCTGCCATCTGCATGAGGCAACACAGTTCTTTTCCTTTACTAATGGCACCTGAAGAACCTAAGGTTAGGATCCTCTGAGCTGTGACACTGAACTGAGTCAGACACTCTGGGTTCAGTTCCTGGCTGGTTTTCAACATTTATGTGAGAATTTGGGCCAGCTCTTTGTCTTTTTCTTTCTCCTCCCACCCTGGTTGCATTGCCTGTTTGGACCGAGTACTCAGAAGTGACACTGGAGTCTTTGAACAATGCAAAAAAGAAGATCATTCTTTATAGTGTGTTTTCTCTTACCTTGCCAGAGAACCTTGGTGTGTCTCCAGATTGGGAGAGTTCAGGGTACACATTTGATAGAAACCACTGGAAATTTCTACAGCCCAGTCTCTTCTGTAGCTGAAGGCGCTCGCTGCAGTCTGGCTTTTCTGCCTTTATGGAGAAAGGGCAGCAAGGTTATTGGTGTATTTGTGTTAGAGATGCTAGGAGTGGAAATGACAACACAGGAATTATTTCTACCACCTTTTCTATCCTGAATGTTACAGATATTTAAATGTATCTCTTATGACATATGCAAAGGGGGAGATCCAGCTATAGCCTTCCTCAGACTTTGTGCTAAAACAGCCACAGTCTGGCATCGAGACAGAAGTGTTTCAGAAGTAGCATACATTGTGAAATGTCCTCTAAAAATTATTATTATACTGCAAGATAAGTCAGTCTTTGTCATATTTTTATTTTAAAAATCAGGACCAAGTTTGATAGTTGTTGCACTGGAATTCAGTGGGATTGTATTAGATTGCCATTTAATATGGAATTTTTCCCGCTGATAAAAATTCAATTTCCTGGCCTTTAACAGCCGAAATTATCCAGTTACTGTCAGTCCTCTATGATCAGAGGGAATAAGTGATGACAGAATTTAACCCCAAATATAGTCTATCACCTATTATCTGTCTATTATCTGACAGTTACTAAATCTAATGAACAAAGGTGTTCTGCAGCTATAATACATAAAACCTTTCCCATGATTTCTCCATTTTCTTGAATTATAAAGACACAATATCAGCTCTCAATTTTCCTGGTAGCGATTCTTTTTTGAAAAAAGACAAATGCCTTCAACCCTTGGTGTAGCTAGAGGCATCTGTACTGCAAAGGCTGACAGACTGAATATTTGAGTGTATTCAGCACTAAAGATGACTAACAGGGTTCTCAAAACCTCTAAGCATTTATGTGTCTAATTCTGCAGTTTCAAAACCACACAAAACACTTTTCTAAATCTCTCAGTGCCCAAATATTAAAAACATCAAACAACCCTTAAAAGTTTCTCTCCTCTTTCTTCCCAGCAGTAGATCTCCCCTCTTCATGTTTCTACTTTTTAAAAAATGCAGTTTGGGATGGGATTCCAGGAAACCGGTCTGGATTTCTGCATCAAAAATTAAAATTGGCAACGTCAGCAGAGAATTGCCTGTAAATAACTTTTTCCCAGACCAGCTATTTCTCTGTATCCATAAAAAAGAAAGAAAAGGACTTTGCAGCATGGAAAACACTGACAAATGAAGGGCCTTGGTGATCCAAGGTGAGGTGTCAGTCTCTAAAGGCAAGGATCAATCATTCCATATGGCACTGTTTGCCAGCCTTTGTAAACTCCACAGGCAAAGCTCAACAGTTGCAGTATGTTAAAGAGAGCCTCATACTTCAGAGTCAGTCTTAGATTCAATAAGCATAACAACAAAACTTAGCAATTCTGCACCACACAAACCTGTCCTCTAGAGGTTTTCTTGGAAAAGGGAGAGACAGAAGTAAAACGCTTCCCCTAAAAAGAGATGTTCCTCATGAGACCCTGCCCTGGCTGAGGAAGGCAGTGGCAGTAAATCTCATTTTATCATACTAGTTACAGTCTGCATTTGATGCTGAATAAATGGTGTAAATAAGATAAAGAAAGTCATTGTCCGTATAAACCAACCTGAAAGGAAACTGTGCTTATAAATTCAATATGCAAACCACACAAGAAAAGGAGCAAAACTACTTCAGCTGGTGGCTGAAGTAGTAAAGAGCTGGGAAGAGCCTAATTCATCTCTTTAATGCTCACACCACAGGCATTCTGTGCAAGATGTGATTCAGACCATAAACCAAGAAGAGTTATAAAGCCACCTAAATGGGGGTCACTGGTTGTTTTCTGCAGTGAGCAATGGTGGTGGTGAAGGCTCACGGAGAATTCTATAGTGGCCCATAGGTGGCTCTGCTCACCCTCTCAGCGCAATAAATCCCCTCAGGGCCCTTTGCCGCTGAGTGGCAATAATGTCCTTGCTTGCCTGTGCCTTTTGAATAACATCCCGCTGCACTGACAGCCTGAAAACATCGGCTGTGAAAGAAAGGAACACACAAAAAGGGCCATTTATGTTACGGTACGCTGCACACAGAGATCATAAAATTGATCATTTGAGGGAGCATCATACTCAGAAGTAGTAAAAGTATTCTGGCTAGAATAAACTCAGGCAAAAGGTCATGCTGCTTACAGCTAGCAAGCTGTATCATTGGTGACTGTAGTTTTTAGTAGAGAAAATTGCTTCTGAGCTGACAAGAAAAGCCTTCAGGGAATTATTAAATGATTTAAAAACCTCACTGCCCATTTTAAAAAGCTTGGTCTAGTGGCTATAAACCTTTGTGAATCAATTGACAAGCTCCTGGCCAGTGAAGTTCAAACCTGCAACACAGACAATGAGGGAGGATCTTTTAAAAATATGTGAAAATAAGAGTAAAAAAGGAAACACAATAGTTCCAGACTCTACAATTAGTTGGCTCATGAAGAGGCAGATCCACTGGTGAGCATAAGGAAGTCAGGCTAGGCAGCAAGAGAGAAGTCACACTGATATACAGTCCTATTCCTCTCCCCACTATAATGCAGCTCCTGCTGGATCTGGCTTTCTTGGGTGATGGTCAGCCCTGAATGAATGAGGCATGCAGGACAGGTATTACTGGTGCTCACCAGTGCAGGTGAGCTCATTAAAGCCTTCAGGATTGGTGACAGCCCTGGCTGTAGCAACCAAGGCCTTGAGTTTGTGATCTCAAGGAGTGTGAACCTGGTGAGGAGCAGAGTTAAGACCCTGAACTTTGCAAGAGCAAGATTCCAGCTGTTTAAGGAGCGGGTGAAAAAGATGCCCTAAGAAACTGTCCTTAAGGGCAGAGGTGTTGACCAGAGTTGACAGCTCTTTAAAGCCACTTTTCCTGCAGTGCAAGAGCTCTCTATCCTAGTGTGTAGGAAATTGAGCAAGGCAGGCTATAAATTAACATGGCTGAGCAAAGATCTGCTCCTCAAACAGAGGAGTAAGAAAGAAATGCACAGACAGTGAAAGCAGGGACAGGTGACCTGAGGAAGGTACAGGGATATTGGTTTGAATGTGTCAGGGTGGGGACAGGAAAGCCAAAGCAAAGCTGGAACAGGACTTGGCAAGGGACACAAAGAATCACAAGAAGGGATTCATTCTATAAATACATAGGTCAGAAAAGAAAGGACGAGGTGAGTGTAGCCCCCCTTCCTGCTGATAACCAAGAGTGAACTGGTGGCGACTGATACGGAGAAGGCTGAGTTGTATTCCTTAGTCTTTGCTGGCAGTCAGGCTCTCCATTCTCTCAAGACCCTGATCCTCTGAGTGAATGGGAAAGGGGAAGGAAATTCCTCCCCCTACAAGGGAAGAGCAAGCTGGGGATCACTTGATGAAACTGAATAGAAGTGAGGGCTTCAGGGAGAATTTAGAGCAGCCTCCCAGTACCTAAAGAGGACTTACAAAAAGAGCAGTAGTTTTAAACTCAAAGAGAGCAGGTCTAGATTAGTTATTGGGAAGAAATCCTTTACTCAGAAGGTGGTGAGGCGTTGGCACAGGTTGCCCAGAGAAGCTGTAGATGCCCCATCCCTGGAAGTGCTCAAGACCATGCTGGATGGGGCCCTGAGCAACCTGATCTAGTGAATGGTATACTTGTGCATGGCAGGGGAGTGGGAATGAGAGGATCTTTAAGGTCCCTTCCAACCCAAACCATTCTCTGATTCTATGAAACACAGGAGCAGATATGAATGGGAAACTGCACAGCACTTACTCATGCTCTGCCTAAATGCTTTCAGTGATTTTTTTTCTCCTTAAAAGCCTGACATTGTTAAATGGTACACTTTCATTCAAAACTGCTTACAAGTTTGTCCACTGCCTTGTAGAAAGAATATGATTACAAGAAGAGGTACCGGAGCCAGAGAATTCCTGAGAACTGCAGCAACATTAACATTATTAACAACATTAACTCCACAAACAACATTCCCCACAGCTGCAAGACTCCCAGTAAGCAAACATCCACTTGTTTGTAATACAAGGGATATACAGTTCCTTGACCACCCCTGATCTGCCATGGAGATTGTACTTAAAAAACAGGTGTGGCCATTCTGTAGTTATTGAATGGTATGTAACCTGCAGATGGTTCAACTGTAGGTGCCTGTCAGGGCTATACCACACATCTGCCTGCAAGCCTGTCCTAGCTTACAGGCTGCTGGGAATCCAAATTCCTGGAGGAATGTCTAATCAGATGTCCACACCCTGCTTCTAATGAAAAGGTAACTTGTAAATAGTGGCATGTTGAGATCTGACTTTCTCGGTTCAGTTGCTTCTGGATGTGTCAGTTCAGGGAAAAAAACATACCTTTTCTGTCACTAGACCACTCAGATATGTTCCCTTCCAGGAGAGGCTATAATTTGCCACTTGCCTGTGACTAACACTGAATATCCTCATGAACCCTATGAGGAAAACCAGAAACTGAGAATGAACCCTCTAGGACATCCTTTGAGCACACAATGCTGCAGGTTTCCACTTCAGATGCATCACAACCTTCCATCAGTGACAAAACAAACCACAGCTTGTTGGGGAGTCATTTGGAGAAGAGATTGTACTCCATGAGATTTGATAACTTCAGCACAAAGCTGAATTAGGCACAAGTTTCTCTCTCTCCTCCTTGATCTGACAGCCCTTTCACCTGTCGTAAGGTTTGATAA
Source organism: Molothrus aeneus (assembly GCF_037042795.1). Taxonomy (NCBI): domain Eukaryota; kingdom Metazoa; phylum Chordata; class Aves; order Passeriformes; family Icteridae; genus Molothrus; species Molothrus aeneus. Next base: position 35,836,842 of record NC_089646.1, on the reverse strand, counting down.
AAAGATTATCCCCTGCATCTGACTGCATACAGATACCACCACTCCTATTCCTCTCCCTTCACCTATCTCTCCACAAACCTCCATAACAAACCACTAGAGATGTTTTTACCTTGCTGATTAAGAAAGCCACTGTATCATGCTTGTAGAAGTTCTCTTTAAAGGACCCCAGCCAGGTCTCTGCTATCCGGATTTTGTTCCTCACAATGGCCTCTTCGTAGGAGAAAGCGCGGGGGAAGTGATTTCGATAGACGTGCCCAACTCGGGAGCATGGGATAATTTCTACAGAGCCACCACAGAGCCAGGTCTGAAACACAGGTGAAAGCACAAATAGAGATTACCTTATTTAGATTACTTCTATCTGAAAGGGAGAAGATCTTTTACTCTAGGCTCCGCTTCAGAAAATCCTGGAAACAGCAGGAGCATTATTATATGCTTCTTCATAAATTGCTCCTCACAGACACAGAGAAGATACTGGGCATTGAGACCTCTGATTTGACCCAGTATGGCTATTAATATGCTTTTATGTTTTTCTGTGCACAAACAGTGCAGAGTAGTGGAGAGATCTGGGTGCACAGCTTCCCTTGTGTGGGACAATAAAAACACTATGCCCCTTTGTGCCTGCAATTTTCATTGGTTTTCAATATCAGTTCCTCTCCGTATTCAGCAAAAATCAATGCAAAGGATTTAATATAAACAATTTGCTATTAAAACTACAGGCTGGCAAAGAAATAAAGCTACTCTCCCTTTGGTGCATGTTAACATGCCAGAATAGAAGAGGCAGCTTTCAGAGGGTGCCAAAAAGCAGTGACTCAGGCCTCAGGCAGATAGTGATAGCCAGCAAAACTTCCTTCTTCTGACATAATGCTCCTAACTCACAGCAGCTGCATGTTCTTGTATAGTCCTGACAGGCTGTGGAGCACGGGGATTGATTTCTGCAGGGAAGGTTGTTGTCTCCATAACCAAACATGTTCTGCACTGTTTTTACAAATATCTTCTTCCTTTTTCACTCAGGTTCCTTAAAATTGCAATAGTTACCACATCTTGATGTTTTAATTAACGTCCTTACCCTAATGGATAGTTCCAGGTTTTCTGCTCCCCACATGGTCATGTCAGAATCATAAGCTCCAGTATTTTGGAAGTAATGTCGATCCATGGCCACCACTGCACCAGCTACTGCAGGACTCCTGTGTAGAGTTTGGAAGTGAACACCTTGTTTATGGATAAGGAATTACACAGAGGGTGAAAATTCCACCATTTCCATAGAGAGAGTATTACAAAATGATTCAATACTGCTCCATATAAGCTTGAATGAACTGATTATCTAACCAAAACTTGGGGAAGGGAGCTAAGAGGTGAATTATCAAATAAGACTCAGAACAGTGGGGAACATTGCACACATGTACATTCAAAACAAGAGATAAACATATAATGAGACATCTTTTTTAACTCTGTATGACTTGTCTTTTGCTTTCCCTACAAATCTCCACACCTTGTCTAGTCAGGCTGTTCTCTAGTTGTGTCAACGTGTGGAAAATATTTGTCACATTGAAAGTGTGACTGCAGTCTAGTTAGAATGATTACCAAAGGCCAAAAACCAGCACAAACAAAAAAACTATCCCTTAAGATTTATTAATTGAGCATGTGCAAGTAGCCACACCTTTCTCTTGTTAGCTGGAAGATGACCCAAGATGACCCAAACTGTACAGTTTTGCTGCTGAGCTGAGCAAGGCACATTGTCTGATGGACTGTTACCTGATAGGGCTGATGGGAGACTGTCGTACCTTCTCTTCATGCTCTGGCACTGGCTCCCAATGAAAATCTAATTTCCAATCAAAAACACCTCGATGCAAGCCCACAGAGTGATAGTACTGAAAGGTCTTCCAGTCTATGACATCTATGACAGGGGAGACGACACTGTTTCTGAAAAAGACAATGCCACTTATTTCCCAAACCAAAGCATAAATGAAGTCCATTCCTCTCTTAGTAAACATTAGTTCTCCTCTTTGACACTGCCAAGCACAAGCAATCCTCTAAATGCTGAGTGCCCTTAGTTTCCCTGCTGACAGAAGCTCATGCTTGTTGTGTGGGAATACAGAGCATGCAATGAGGAATCTAAAGATCAATAATTTACTGATACCCTGTACCTTGCATTGTCATATGACACTATCTAGGATATTGTTAGGAGTTAAGCATCAGAATTCTTGTAAAGCTATTTTATACAGAGGCCCCGGCCTCTGATGCTGCAGGCTCTGCATGGATGCAAAGTTTATAGAAGATGATTCTGGCCTCTCACCCTTTACCATCCTCTGATTTTCCTGTAAATGTTGCACACACTTCATGAGTTTGTCACATCAGGCCAATAAAGAGTGCACTTATCCTTAGTTTGTTCTGCTGGTTGTTTTGAAAAAATATTTATTACTGAGTTCATAAGCCAGTGCCTGTTTGTATTTTATCACAATCTTAGAATGCTCTTGCAAATGCACTGTCCCATAGTGGAACCTACTTTTAAGAGCAAGAACAGAGCCATTACACTCTAGGTGGCAATCCTTGAATTTATTTCTAACTTAAGTTAAATTTGGATTAGTCTGAGAAGAGGTACTAGACATTTCCCTATGGCAAAGAAATCACAGTATTTCACAGTGTACTTGCACATCCTCTTGGAATTAACTGGTAGTTCAGAACAACATTCAGTGTTCCTTGTTTTCAGGTCAATGATATATCACATTTGGAAATTTTCAGAGTATGAATGAAATGGTATTAGGGACTGCAGGGAAAAAGTGTTTCCATTTCTTCTCTGTTATGCTAAAAGGATAGTCTCTGGTCTCAGTGCAAAGGCTGGTCTATAGACAGAAGTACTTCTGGAGAAAAATCAGTAATATTTAAGAGGGATTAAAGTACACTGGAAAAAAATTATTGTTATTTTAGAGTAGGAATATCCATGTAGGAAATTATTCCCTAGGAAAAAACTTCCTATTAAAACAGAGACAAACATGAAATGTTCAGTTTGGGGGCAAAGTGTAGATGTTCTTATCTCCTCTTTTAAGATGTATATGTTGGTCAGAAATCACAAGGAGAGAAATTTGATTGAAACATAAGACTGCCAGTGAAGGAAGGACATCTCAGAAGTCTCCAGTGCAGCGAGACATTTATATTTTTCCATGGCAGAAGCCAGAACCAGCTAAGGAAGATGGTAGCTCTGGGTTATGTTAATATAATCTTGAAATATCTTCTCTGCCTCTACAATCACTAGAAAAAAATGTTTTTTCAGAATCAGAGTGGGGGAAAATGCCCAACTTTATTTTTTTACAGTTGACATTTCCTGTAGAGGATTTTAGAAGCCCACAGAGAAACAGACTACTGCTTGCTAGTTGAGAGTACAAAGATGAACCGTGCAGAGGATTGCTTTAAAATGACCCAGTTTTTTTCCTAGTAAGAGCAGACTGTCCTATGATGAGCTTAAGCCAGGAAGATTTAAAATAGAAAGGTGATTTTATTTCTCTGCTCAGGTATAAAACTATCCTTTATAGTATGCAATAATAAGCACTCTTAGAAACAAGCATCTGGTTTACAAATAGGTGAGAAAATTTTATGGTCACATGCAGCATTTGCAGGCATACACATCAAGGCAGTGAGTTCCTGTCATCCTTCCCCAGGACTCAAGAAGAAATGGAAAGAAGTGATACTAAAAATAACAAAGCTGATATCCTTCTCTGATTCTCCTAATGATGTCCCTGTGATACAGTTTTGTATCCATGACAGGAGAAACCACCCAGGACTCAAGCTAGCAGGGCCCTTTCTACTGGAAGCTTTACCCACTAACAGCATGCAAAGCAAACTACCTGCTTCTAAAAGTTCCTAAAGGTAGTGTCCCACTGGGCTCACTCAAACAGGCATTCCTTTCTTTGATATGCTGGGGGAAATCCATCTGACAAGTTAAATGGATTTTAAATGACTAAATGTCAAAAATGAAAAGTCACTGTAACAGTAATTTCTACAGCCTGCTGCATTTTCCAGTGTACAAGAATCTCTGACAACTGCCTGGTTGGGAGTGTAGAGGCAGCTGCATAGTTCCCACCTCAGTTTGCTGCTGCTTGCTGAAACCCACACTATCTATTGCTACTGGTTTATCCATTCTCATTCAGGCAGGACCGAGGAATTAATGACCCCAGGGTAGTTTATTTTACTATTTCAGATTCAAGAGGGAAATATCAGGAGGGCATATTTGAGTAGAAGCCAGAAGCAATGTAGACTAAACTACTCAGAAGACCTTGACCATGCAGACTAGACCACATGAACTGATCCTGGATAGTTCAGATAGAGACAGACACACACAGATATATTCTGGATCAGATGATCCAAACATTTCAGACTATTCTACATTTTCATATCACTGTAACTGTTTAAAACCTGTCTTTTTTTTTTTTAATCCACCTTAAATGTGTTGCCACTATAAAGCTCCAGACTCCAGTGGAGCTTCTGGCATAAGTACAATTGCTCACAAGAGTAGGCACCACAGCAGTAGTTCTAGTTATTGGGCATTGATTCTTCAAGATTTCAATTCAAGAAATATACCAGTAAGGTCATAATGGATTCTGATAGTTTGGAGACCAAGCAATTATCCAAACTATCTGCAAATTATGACATGGAAAATTACAGTGTTTAAATTGAAAATAACTCACAGGAATAGGCCATGTTCTATCCTGGATAAATTCAACCATAAACCAGAACAAAATAAAATCTGATCTCCTTTCCCACAAAATTATACAGTAAAACTGATAACTGTGTTTTAGAGTTACTACTTTTGTACCTTTTTCAGAATGCCAAGATTAACAATTTTCAAGAGTATGTTTGTAAGAGTAATTCTAGACCTTCAACTGGTGTAAGTGTAGTATAGTCATGATGTAGCTCTGCTGAAACCAACAGAAACACACCTTCTTAAAACTAAATATTGGGAGTGTCTTTCTGATCTGAAATAGAAGAATCTAGTAACTTTGTCTTGTGTGAAAATTGGTCATTATTCAATTTTAATCCTAATCAAGCAGTGCTTTACCCGTTTTTTTCTTGGTATGATAAAAAAATAGTGATTTTCTGCATATTCAAAGATGGTTTGACATTTGTGTAGTTCTAAATGCAAATTTGCAGTAGATGGTAATTGGAAGATGTTCTTAGCTATTCTTGTTTTTTAACTGGGTAACTGGCAGACAGCAGCTTCTCAACACTTTGAAATGAAACACAAACTACCGCTAATTTTACTCTGTGGAATCTGAGGGAAGAAAAAACCAGGAAATTCAAATACAACTAGCAGCAAGGCTTTGAACTGTTTGACTAATCTATGAATATTTCAAATGCTTGGAACTCACACAAATTACAAAAGGTCACAATTCCATGAAAAAGAGCAACCCAAACAAGAACAATTTCCTGGTTTGAGATTTCTTTACCAAATACAATTGCAAATGAAATGTCTTCCCATGACCCTTTACAGTCAGCATGGACATTATGTTCTTTTCTAATTTTAAACTAAGTAACATGAGGAGAGGAAGATTTAATTATTGTATCAGTTTTGAAGTATTGGATACACTTTTTTTGAAAGCACTTTTGTATTGATTTATCCTGTGTTTTGCTGGAGGGAATAGATTTTAATCAGTTTGAATCCTCCTTTAGATAAGGAGAAAAAGAAACCCCTAAAAACCAAACATAAAAATTATGTATAATTCTCAACCTATTTCAGGGTGTGTCACAGCTTGCAAAAATTAGATAGCTAAGAAATCCAGGCAGTCCCAGTTCTCTGTTTCTGCATCCAGTCAAAACTTCAGTTAGTAACTGAGGACCCAAGATGGTTCCACAAAATGCTGCCTTTCCACTGAGAGCACATTGCTGGCTAAAGTCTTAGAAATACAGACCACTTGAAATTAGATAGGGTTAACAAGAAGATAAAATGCAGTGATAAGGAATGTTATAAAGGATTACTTAAATACTGCCTTACAGACCAACTCCAGACTAACTTAGGGCATAGGAACAGTCTACTCAAATGGGTGGAGTATTCATATGCTAAGCACTGAGCAAATCTCTGCAAAGCAGAGTGCTAAGGGAATGCTTTATTAAAATTAATTTTTGAACCTGCCTTTTAATATTTTGCTAAAATATTAAAATTTGTATGTAGGGTAACAAAATCTGTAGAGATAACTAACAGCTTTTAACACTGGGCAGTCAGGGCACTGAGCCATGAATTATGCCTAAATCTTTATTGCTCCTGTGTTTAGCAGTAATATTTGCCTTTGGCTGTAGACTCATGTCTTTATTTTCTTTACCTCAACTTCTTTAAAATAAGTCACCTTCTGATCCTGATCAACTCTGAAAGATTGTAAAGAGATAGCTTATCTTTCCATAACCTACCATGTAAATGCAGAACATTTACTGAATTTGAAATGAATGTTATTGACAAAAAGGGGATATAAAAGGATCAAGCAAACACAGAAATCCCAGGAAGTAGGCTGTTACATGTGAAGTGTATGGAAGGCTTTAAAACTGGGAAAGCAGCATGGAATTGCATGCTCAGATGCTGGCGTTGTGTGGGCTCTGAATGGATAACATCCTCCTTCTCCAAGACTGTGAGAAGTTAGAAAACAGATGGCTCATGTATTTGGTAGCTCAGAAAGCTGGGATATGGGCCACTGAAAAGTGGGGAATCAGACTAAAAGAGATGAAGAAGCTGTTCAGCTTTAGTGCAAAATATTTCCCTTCTCTCTTGTGTATTACCGTAAAATCAGAACCACACTGAAAATTTCTGGACAGCAGAACTCTTTCTATTCCTGTATCTACAAGCAGAGGCTTCCATTTGTTCCTGATGGGAGCACACAGATGATGAAACACCTTTCCACTGCTATGCTAATTTCTTATTCTGTTTATCAGCATTTTCATTAAAGATAAGTGACCTAGAATCACAGCGCTAAGTAGAGGCACTTTGAATTTTAGAAACCAAATAAGCTCTTTTAAATAATGTAACAGGCTTCTGTTTCCTAATCTAATATTTGAGCTGTGGTATAGGCAGTGCTCCAGCACAGAGAGAAACAGCCCTCGCAATGAGGAGCAGGGGGAGGTCCCAAGGCCCAGCTACCCCTTTGCAAACCACCCCTCTGTCCATAGCTATGGTGCCCAGGCCTCTTTTACAGGTGGAATTCCTTGTCAAGGATATCATCAAGGTTCATTTTGCTTTCATGAAATATTTTAAGGAAATATATTTTGGATTTTTTTTTTAATCATCCTGTTTCAGCACGGTGACCACTGGTTTTAGATCAAAGGAACAACATTTTTAAGGCTTCATGGCACTGTTCATCATATGCCCCCCCTGCCTTTCCCTGCCTTTGGACAGAATACAAAATAGCAGCTCTGCAGTCTCCTGGAGAAGGCAAACCCTTCCAAAGACGACGGTAATAATGGCACAGCTGCATTATTATGCACCATGTTACTCACCTGGAATTAGCCTGCAACACAAACAGTTGTCAAATTAAATGATCTGTGGGGCATCTCATGTGTTTTCTAATATTGTCCAGGTACCTACAGTATTCATCCTTGAATAATCAAAATGTCAAGGAATGCTTTAGAAACCACTGAACCATTCTCTAGGCAATATACTAAGCTGATGCACAGCTTCTCACTCAATTTATTAGCCATGGTTCACAGACCTAGTCCCAGTCAAGGTGCTCAAAAGTGTATATTCAAAGATTTTGGAATTACTTAATTTTTTTTTTTCAGAAAAATAAATTAGATTGGGTTAGTGAATAAAGCCATCAGGCAGGGAAATGAAATGTCATTACCTAGAACAAGTCAAATATCTGCCAAGTATTTCTGTATAAATATTTCTATACCTGTAAAACTGGGATAATTTTTCTATATTTATCCTACAGTCTACTAAAAACTGAGTATCTCTCTCGTTGTGAGTATGTTCAACTCACAGTGAAATCTCAGTCTGGGCAAGGATCTCTCAGCATCACTCTAAGGCAGATCACAATAGTATTGACACACTTGGATCAGTAGTCTAGAAAATTAGGCTTAATCACTATTTTTAAAGTTAAAACCACTCTATAGCTCCCTTAAGTTCCTGCAAAGGTTTGAGCTCTGAAAGGCTGCATTGGTCCTTGCCAGCAAACAACTCACTCAATCCAAGTGATTGTTTTCCCATCCAGCAAAAGTGCATGAGTTACAGTTTGATCGGTACATTAGGAAGAGGAAAGATGGATATTTCACCAGACACTCTCAACTTCCTGTGCTTTCCTCACTTGGGCAGTCTCGGGGAATGCACATGATTCAATTTAACAGCTCCTCAAGTGCTAAATGAAGCCAAGTTGACTATGATAGTGCCTTCTTACATTTCCATGGTGATCTCCATGCAAGCATTACAAGCAATTTATGAAAAGTCATGAATTAACTTCCTTATCAGGTCAGTGTAATTGTCACCATTCTTCAGCTGGAGAAAGAGGGACAGTAAAGGAAGGTGACTGCCAAGTGCCTTAGACCTTATCCTCCCTCCTCATTGGAGGATGTCACAGGCTCTCCTCACTAGAAGTGACAAACTTCCAGGGTCAGACACAGTGACCGATACAGCACACAAAAAGGGATGGCTTAACCCATACTATTATCCAATCAGTTTTCCATCTTTGCTTCATTAATCCAATTAGATCTTAGTTAATTCACTGTTAAATTCTGCTCTCCTGGGGTAATGAATGAGCATATGGGCCCTATAATGAAGAGAATTCCCTTCTCACCCCCTGGTGACAGTGCTACAGAGTCTCTGAAGAATAGCAGACTTGGAGGCTTTGCATTCCCTCAGGAAAGATAATTTTTGACAGTGAATTTTTGACATTGTGGGGGTGTGGGGTCCTAACTTCTCTCTCCTGCTGTCGTAATTCTCCCTTCACTATAGCTCTCCTCTGAGACTTTTTGTAACTCTTTTAAATTCACCAGTTCCAACACCCTTGAATGAGGACTGGCCAATTGATACACGCAGTAGTTTTGCTTGAACATCAAAAATAGACTATAGTTCAAGGCAGAAGAATCATGAAGTATATTCATAGTAAACCATCTAATTTGTCAGCAAACAAAAAATAATCTGCTTTTCCAAGGAGGACCTTTTTGAAAAGAATATTCCTGACATTCTAGGGCAGCATTACTCTTGCTTTCAGTACTCTTAATGTTTTCATTCAAATGATATAATAATTTCTAAAAGCTCACATTAATTCTCTTGTAAACAAACATAATAAGCCATAAAAGCAGCTTCTTCCAGTGCCTGGGAACAGCCTTTGAAGGTGTTTAGCATGACTATTTAACAGTCTAGTAAGAGTTTGAAGATCTTTTTTTTTTACCCTCTCTAGCAATTATTTAATGTACAAATTTTTCTTTCAAAATAGTCCCTTTAATAAAAGATTTACTGACATGTAAGCCTAGAAACATTTGCAGTGGTTTTAATGTCTTCAAAGGACTGCATAGATGAGATTAGCTGTAGATTAGAAAGCAGGCCCAAGAACCACCCTAAACATTAAATACTCAGAAATATTAATCTCTACCTTACTCTGTTACTTTGGGGTCAGTGAAAGTATCTGTGATTAGCTAAACCTGCCTAGATTGCCCTGGAAGTCTGGGCTTTTTCTGTGGAAGAGAAATGGCAGCCAAAAGGTGACATGGTACACAGCCAAACTGGCTCAGGAGGACAAAGCATTTTATTCTTGGCTCCATTACTGAGACAGCTAAAACATAAAAACAATGCAGTCTTGCAGTAATTTTCTCTGGTGGATGTCTGCTGATTTACAAACAGGTTGAGACTGAAACCTTTTTAATTCAGACCACCAGGAAGCCTTCTAAAACTTCTAAGCTCTAGCAGGATACAAATTCTGAAATTTACACAGGGTGTAAAAGTGAGGGTAATCAGCCATGAGACATATCCTGCTTCTCACATATCAGAGTGATACATATGCTGATAAGGTAGAAAATAAAAGGGATGTGACCAAAAGCAAGAAGGTAACCAAGGGAGGATTACAAAAACTACCCAACACTTTCCAAACAGGTCCCTTTCAGGAGAAATCAGCTTACCCAGGGATATTTACCTGCTGCTGGAGAGCCTGGCCAGGAGGGGCTCCAGCCAGCCCTTCTGACACTCGCAGTGGGAATCCATGAAGATGAGCACGTCCCCGGTAGCCCGTGCGGCTCCCAGCATCCGACCGCGGATGACTCCAAGCCTCTTGTTGCTCCGGATGAGCTTCACACCGTCCAGCTTAGAGATGTATTCACTCAGAGCTGACTTCAGGGGCCCTGTCAGAAACACAACAGTCACTGAAATGTTTTAGCTTTGATTCAAGCTGTTAGAGAAAAGAAACAGGTAGTAGGAGATGCTACTTCTTGCTGGGAAAATGTTTCAGGGGCATTTGTTTTAAATGGCCAAGTAGGCCACATTTCAAATATTTCTACAGCAGCATAATGTCAAAGGGAAGTAGAGACTAATGGAAACTGAGATTCACAAGTTATGAGGCTATTCCTGTGGGAATCTTAATAGCCTCCTTTCCTGTTTTCAGCAAAAGGTGGATGCTCTCATCATCTCATAAAATACACAGATGAGAGTGAGATACTACAGGTGTTTGGCTTTCCCAAGCACTTTGGACTACTTTAGCAGTGTGGACTTTTCCACTCTATGCTTCAGCCAAAATCCAAGTCTGGAAATTATGACAGCAGACCTGGTCCAGTGGGAATCCTAAGATTTACACACTGTGATCTTATTTTAAAGTAAGAAAGTTCAGAGTGGTTGTAAAGGATGTGGGGGTAAAAACAGAAACATATCTCAAAGTTGAAAGGCTATGCTGAATTCTAGGGATGGACAGTGAAACCTGGTAGCCAGCTCTGGGCTGTGCTTAGCTCACTTCCCAGGAGTCATCTTTGCCTTCTCCTCTCCTCACACACTTCTTAGAGGAGGACAGTTTCTTCCCTGAAGTTTTGAAAAAAGAACTCACATAGAGAGAAATGGGAGCTACCTTGCTGGCTGAGATCGTCAACTAGGATGATATCCTTGAGTAAGGCCTTTGGGGCTGTATCCATAATGCTGTGCACAGTTCTCAGCAGAGTAGACCAGGCTTCATCATGGAAACAGATGATGACACTAGCAGTAGGCAGACTGGAGTCATATTTTTGCTGTAGGCACCTGCATGAGTGAGATGAGCAAGACACTGGAAACACTGGAACAAATGGCTAATTATTTTTCTCAGAGCAAAGTTGCAAGCAGAACCTAAACTTTCAGGAGTGGAGAGCAGTTTAAGATCTCAACTCACTTCTAAAAAAAGAAAGTACTAAGGTATATCCAAAACTGGAATATGAAGTGAAAATATGGGAATAGCACTATCAAATTATAATACAAAAAGAGGAAAGTGTTCCTGTGTTCTGGCATAGTTTTTTATTCCTGCTGTCTGCCTCAAAAACCAGAGCTCAAACAGAAACAGTCCAGAATGTAAAGAAAAACTGAAGATAATTAGAGCAGAGTGAGGGATAAAGCAGGCCAGCTTCCACTAATTTCCACATTTTCCCAAGTAAGAAAGAAAAGAGCAAACAATTGCAGTACCATTAATACTAACAAATGAAATAAGTCATCTGCACAACAGATCAGTATACCTGTGGATTACCTGACCAAGATCCTAGTGAATGAAGCCAACATCTCAGTCCTTTATGGCAATGGCATGGATCCTTATATGGGCCATGATTGCAAATATAGATACATTTAAGAAAGAAAAGGTATTTTCATTATAAGGTTTGTACAGGTTGCTTTTCCAATGAAAATGAATCACTGGTGAATGAGACTCCCAGCTGGGAGTCAGTGTGCAATCAAACCAGCAGAGCAGTCTGGAAGCGGGCGGCATGGTGCAAAGCGGACAGTTCTGGGGGTTTGTTCCCTCATTGTTTTTCATTGTCTTGGGCTTGGGGAACACTGCCTGCCGGGAAAGTCTGCCATCTTGTCTTTGTCTCAGGAGGCTATGTGGCACTGGGTAAGGAGAGGGCCCCCATCTTGTCTTGGTCTCAGGAATAACTGCAGTACACTGCCAAGCCACAGGAACATCCCCCTGCCATCTGTCTTTGTCTCTGGAATAACCACTGTCATTGCCAAGACACAGGAACATCCCACTCGTCTTTGTCTCAGTGGCCATGCAGAGCTAAGTCAAGGTGGTGAATGCCTTTTGTGTGTAAAGCACCTTCTCTCTTTGTATACTTCTGTTATTAGCATTGCTGCTGTCACTGTGTGTTTCTTTACTCCATTGCTGTTGGTTTTCAGTAAATTATTATATCAACCCACAGTCAATCCTTTGTCCCTCCCTCACCAGAGGGAAACAGGGGGAAGTTTAATTCCCACCTGGTGTTAAACCACCACAATAACTCAAACATTTAAAGATGACAAACACTTCCCATTCATCCTCACAGAAACTGTATATGAAAACCATCTATTCTGGTGTGAGGGTGCACATTTTCCAGAAAATACTTTCAAATGCCCATTGTAGATATACAAAGACTATGTCTATAGTTTGCTGACATTAGAAAGCACATTTAAAAAATCTTTTTATTTTCCAAATAACAGTCATTCAGTGTCCTAACTCATTTAATCTCCAGCAGCAAGAATTTCTTCAAGGAATTACACAATTGGCTGAATGTAGCCCATTGTTATTTCAGCATTTTTGTATTGCCAAGCAAATAATTATACAGAGTTTACAGTGGTTGTTAAACAATTGGCTACTCAGCAGAAATTCATGTAAGGGATATAATTTTAGTATTTCTCTTTATTAGTGTTTTACTTAGTGCTTCCGTTCATGGACTGAGGTTCTATGCTGCTAGACACTATCCAGACACAGAGCTGCTAATCACTTAAGAGATTCCATAGTCTGAATGATTTAATACACATAAATGATTACTATAGATGCACTTTTATAGTATATTATAGAATAATATGTATATTGTAGAATAATATGTATTCTATAGAATACATATTTGAAATGAGGACAATCTTAATAATTTATTGTATTTTTCAATAGTTCACTTTTTTTTTGCATCAAAAGGAAAATTTTCTTGATTATTTTTACACTGTAAATTATCTATATTGTCCTTGGTTTACTAATTTTGTGTAATCAACAATACTGTTACCTCATAATTTCATATAAGGTGATTGTTTCCATTTTCAGCAGGATCAAGGAAAGAATATTCTCACGACTTGGGAGTGAGTATTTTCAAGCAATAGAATAGAGAAATAATTAAGAAAAGTGAAGATCTAATGCAGACCTTTTAGTATCAGGCAGCTTCTAACCAGAAACATTCTATAGCTATTAGCAGCTAGTTGCTAGTTCTGTGGTTATAGCAAGAAAATAAGGCTGTTGTGAAATCTTAATTGGAAAAGAATTGAAAATAACGGTACTTGAACACATAACCTTGGTGGCAAGTGCTTAGTTGCCATGGAGATTGGCAAAGACTTGCAATATAGATATCTAATCTTCACAAAAATGCACAAGGGTACTGGTACACAAAAATACCTTCCCTGTAATTTGGAGCAGTTTCATAGCCTGTCTATCATAAATTGGCATTTCAAAAAGTCAGGGCTGTGACTGATATGAGACATAGTGATTTAATCTAATTTGTGAAAAACAAGGAATTGTCACATGCAGCAATGAACAGAGAGCAATTCTGACAAGGCAAAGGCAGAGCTGACAGGGACTCCCACTCACCTTCAGGAAAATATTTAATTGAGATTCAGCTCCAAACAGCACTCCAGAGGAAGCTATACTTTGGTAAAGAAACTTAAAACTTTTGTAGATACCTTGTGAGTTTCTTTTGCCATTTGGCACTCAAACCCAAGAGAGGAAAACAGACCTTTCTTTTGGGCAGAACCCCCATGATAAAAGTCACAATGGCAGGCTTGATTCAGGTGTCCCAGGAGAGTGTCAGTCCCAGCTGGAGCAACTGATAGCAGCAGAAAGCACTTTGAGGGATGAAGGTTCCTCAGAGCATGGGCTGCTTCTTATGTGAAGTATTTGCCATGCCATTTCAAGTGACCTGAGGGAGACTGAGTCCATGGAGGGAACTCACTGAAACATCTCTAAGTGGCTGGCTTCCCTCTAATTAAATAATAATAGGCATTGTGATGAACAACATGATGCAAACCAAATAGAGACACAGACAATCTGATTCTGGTTTGCTCTCTTTTTATACTGCTGTAAAACTGGGCTGACACAGTTGTGAGCCAGGCCCCCAGAGTAAACTACACCTAAAAATCATCATTGTGGTTTGTGTGTTATGCCATGAAGGACAGGTCTGGCTTAGACATATTCTGCTCCAGGTTTATGATCTGGATTTAAATCAGCCTCAGATGCTGACATCTGGGGTTTCTGGACTCTGTAAGCTGTGGTGTTGAGAACTCTTTAGACTGTAACTAGTGAGACAGCAAAATCCATCCAGGAGCTCTGAGACCATGGCTTAAATGTTACCAAGATCAGAATTAACTGAAGCTGTATCTTGTTGGATGGCCCTTCAGCTGGCAATGTAAATCTGTTTTTTGGCTTTCCACTAAAGACAGTAAACCAGGCTAGTCACTCCCCTTTGAACACTACATAGTTTGAAGAGTTAGCAGTGAAGCATGCCAAAAAATAACTGAAATAAAATCAGCATGTCATTATTTAATGGAGTTAACCAAATTAACACTAAACCTAGTCAATAAGTACAGAAAACACTCCTTCATTTCTCTTTCTTTGAGACTGTACCCTTAAATTGGGGCCGCCAGCTATCTTTAAACATGTGAAAATGAACACTAGAAAAAAATGTATTCTGGGTCTGATATAAAATGTTTTCCAGTATGTCTTTCCAACATGTCCTGGGAGAAAACTACAATTGTTTTTGTTACAGGAGACGAGACACCACTCACATTCCTTGTGCTCCCTCTGGGAAGGGAAGCATATCACAGAATCAATTAGGTTGGAAAAGACCTCTGAGATCATCAAGCCCAGTCTTTGACTGGTCATCACCTTCTCAAGGAGGCCACAGCACTATGTGCCATGTCCAGTCTTTCCTTAAACACTTCCAGGTTCAGTGACTCCACACCTCCCTGGACATTTAATTCCAATGTTTAATTGCCCTTCCTTTGAAGAAATTCTTCTTAATGTCCAACCTGGACTTTCCCTGGGGCAGCTTGATAGTAGATACACCTCAGATCCTTTTTAAGAAGTGTGATGAGCAGCCCTTCCTGGGCTGCTGGGACAACTGGCTCTAAAGTCTCAAGACTTCAAATGTAACACCTGGGCCTTCAAATGCAACATGTTTTCGAAATGGCCTTACAGTGGCAGCTGTGGTGTTGGCAGAGTTTGTCTGACACAGCAGTATCCACCTTCCCTCTTCCCAGGAATTTCCTTTCAATACTTGCCACAGAATCAGAGGATATTCTGAGTTGGAAGGACCCACAAAGATCATTGAGTCCAACTCCTGGCCCTGCCCAGGACACCCTAAGGGTCACACCATTTGCCTGAGAGCATTGTCCAAATTCTCCTTGAACTGTCAGGCTTAGTGCCGTGACCACTTCCCTGGGCAGCTGTTCCAGTACCCAACCATCCTCTGGGTGAAGAATCTTTTCCTAATGTTCAGCCTAAACCTCCCTTGACACAACTTCAGGCCATTCCCTCGGGTCCTGTCACTGGTCACCACAGAGATCAGTGCCTGCCCCTCCTCCTCCCCTTGTGAGGAACCTGTAGAGAGCAATGAGGTCTCCCCTCAGTCTCCTCTTCTCCAGGCTGAGCAAACCAAGTGACCTCAGCCGCTCTTCACACGGCTTCTTCTCCAGACCCACTGCCACCTTTGTTATCCTCCTCTACAGCTTTATATCTTTCTTATATTGTGGTGCCCAAAACTGCACGCGATATAAATATATAGTGAGGCCACACCAGTGCAGAGTCGGCTCCACTTTTATGAGTGACCATCGGGTCACTTTTGTTCTAGAAGAGCCGAAAGCCCCAACTCTTCACCCATTCATCACTTTGTGAGCCCAGTGACCCCATAGCTCCGGCAGGTGGGCTGAGACGGGGCCTGGCCGAGGAGGAAAGCCGCCTCTCCTGCTCGCCAGTCCGGCGCGGGTTCCCTCCCCCTCTGCAGTCCAGCAGCCGGACAGACAGACGGACGTACGGACAGACGGACGGACGGAGAAGGGCGGGGCCCGGGGTGCTCCCTGCCCTGCCGCCCCCGGCACCTGCCGTGACGCGGGCGCCGGTAGGGGGCGCTGCCGCCCGCTCGGCCTCAGGGCGCGGCGGGGCCGGAGCGGGGCCAGGCCGAGCCGAGCCGGGGGTGCGGGGGTGCCGCGGCAGCGCTCACACCGCCCCCACAGGCGCTGCACTCCGCGCCTCTGCTCCGCTCACCCAGCGAGCCCCAGCTGCCCTTCCCGCACCGTGCCCCCCTCCACCTTTGCCGCCCGCCGGCTCTGAGGGCTTGAACCACCTCCCGAAGGAGGATGGGAGCGTCCCTGGTCTGAGGAGCGCTCCGCCCGACCCGGACCGGGAGTTCGATAGGAAAGACGCGAGCTCTAGAGGAGGAGAGGTGCGGGGTTTGCAGTAGTGGATGTTCAGGGAGACGCGGCGGCGGGGAAGGAGGCAGGTTTTTCCCCAGAAGTGAAATAGGGTGTTTTACTTACAACGGGTGTCGTACCTCAGGCAGGTCCCGGCGCAGCGCGATCCGCTCGCTGAGCACCTCGTTAAAGCCGTGCGTTTCCAGGCCGAGCGGCCGCTCCCCCGCCGCAGCCCCTTGCCCATCCTGCAGGGGCAGGGACAGCGGCTGGGACTCGGGGCCCCCCTCTGCCTTCCCCTCCGGCCGCCTGCCCTGCTGCTTCACCACGCGATAGCCCTTCCTGGCCCTGCTGTGGTTCCTTTTGCCGGTGGGCGACACGACGGCCATGATCAACTCATCCTCCCGCAGGGAGATGAAAGGCGATAGACCATCCAAAGGGTAGTACTGCTGGCTCTCCTCCTGGGTTTCCAGCATCTCTTGGGTCTCCACAAAGTCCAGCTGATACCCTTCCCGGGGGTTGAACTCCACAGGCTGGAAAGTCCCTTCCTTGCTCTGGTTGCTGGGTGGTGGATTCAGCGTTGTAACCATCAGTAGTAAAAACCCCAGCATCAAAAACAGCAAGAGAAACTGCAGCTTACGTGATCCATATCTGCACTTCTTCCTCAAGAACATACTGTTGGTGACAAAATTATACAGATGGTCATGTTAAATATCACTTGAATCTTCCTCAGATTTCAGTCCTCGGGTTGCACAAAAGCTCTGGTTTTCACTATCTGCCAAGAGGATTTTTTTGCTCCCTTCACATTTCACTGTTGCCATTTAATGCTCTCCTCTCTATTTATAGAAAAAAAATTATAACATTCCTATTAATATTGTACTTACTGTAGTAAAATGTAGCATGGATCCAGTGGGATAAAGTAGATCCTTTATTATGCGGAGTCCCAGCTTAGTTAGAAAAGTGCATGCTTTGCTGATTGAAAGAGTAGCTAAAGCTTTGATTTTTTTTTTTCCCTTTTAAAATTCTAAGTTGAAAGAAAGCCCATTTCTCATAGTTTCTTTCAAGGGTAGATCCTGCTTCTTCAAAGTTTCCAATTGCTGCCTGGATTGAAGCAGTGTATCTCAGAAAGCAGATCTGACAGCTCTCCCCCGTTCAGAGGCTTCAAGTTAACTGTGATCAACAGATGAGAAGTAGTCGGTCCCTGACTTTGTTTCACACATAACTACGGCACTCAGTCAGGAAGCACTTTGCCAGACATAATACAGAGCAATGTGTGCGTCTTTCTCTCGGTCCTAATGCCCTCACTGTGCTTGTCCTATCAAATCACAACTTTGCAAAAGCTGTAAGAGGTGACATACAAGAAGCAGAATGTTGTATTAGAAAAGAAATCAAGGCACACCACAGACTGCTGTACGTTGGAATAGCTGTAATAAGCTGAGAATGCACAGAGCAAGAATCAAGAATTTTATAAAGTGAGTAAAAGATGGAGAGCACATGTTTTATTTAAGGTTAGATTTATTCATATGATAATGTGTTAGCTGGACTATATTTCATATCAAATAAATATTTACAGCTGTAGGGATTTTAACATTGACATAAGGGTGCCAAATTATCACCTGGCAAGCTGAAGTTGTCTCCTCATCCATAAATTTGGTATTGCAGGGCAAGCAGCACTTCAAGTTTTCGTTAGTCCAGGAATAACATATATAAAAGCCTGGGCTGGAACAACAACCACTGACACTGAAAGAAAACAACAACTTCTGTGATTAAAAGGAGAGCTCAGTCTCTGAGGTCTGTTTGCTCATACTGCTGGCATGGGTGCTACTGGGCATGGACAGTGGCATTTTTTGCTGCAAGATGAGTGCTTGTCCAATGGGAGAAGGGGTGAGACAATCCACGTGCTTCAGCATCACATGCCTCTTGGTCCGGCAGGCAGAGACCAGGGGTGGATGCAACTCAGGTGTTGCCACCCCTTTTGATGCTGGGGGCATGGGATGTGGTATTTTTCATATCATGCAATATTTGATGAGCAGAAAGCTCCTGCTCCAAGAGGCATGTGATTACTGGAGAACTTCCACATTCACAGATTTTAAAAAAGCCCTACATTTCTAGACATTATAGCTAAAAGAATAGCCTGAAGACAGGCATGCAGTATACTCTAAAGAAAGCCAAGGATATATTATTTTTTACCTTCTTTGCTATTCCCTCTAAGATGTCCTGTAAGTTCAGACTATGGTTCCTGGTATACAGCTTCCAAAAAATTAAACATGAGAGGACACCTACTTTCTAATTAAAATGCATCACAACTTTCAAAAGCAAGGACGGTATAGAGCACCATAAGATTGCTGGAGGCACGTAGTGTCTCACTTCTGTGTGTACTTCTCTAAGCAGCTTATACAGAATGCCTTGAGGGAGTGTGACTGGTCTGCTGTGTCTTGGCACCTTCCCTGCATCAGCTGTTCTTTGAAATATACAGAACTGCTTTAATCATATCTTGAAAAGAAAGAAGATTGAGCCAGTATTTTGATACTTCACTATTGTATGAATCTCCCTTTTTTAGCTTAAATTCACACAAAAGTAACATCCCAACTCACCTTCAGCCCTGAGAATATTACTTTTTATCCTGCTTTTCATAGGGAAAAAGAAGTATTGATGGTTTCAATTCAATAGGGAAGCAGCACACATTTGCATTAAAAAAATCAGAGCTAGAAAGCACTCATTTAAATAACAATGTTTCAGCCATAGAAAGACAAAATGGAATGGAAATGAAGAGACCTGTCCGAGATGTTCTCCAAAAAGCTGGCCCAGTGACTTCAAAAGGTTCAGTTCCACAAAGTCCCATTATCAGGCATATGGAATAAAATAAAATTAAATTAAAAGGAGAAACTTAAGAGTGGGTGGAATAAATGGGAGAAAGTATTACTTTCTCTTTTCCTTTTTTAACTTTTCTGGGCTACCTGAGTATTTTGATTCAATTTAATTAATATTTTTTCCCTGGCTAAAATATTTTAACAAGATGCTGTAACAAGTCTTATCAAGATAATTCCAGCCTGCAGTAGAAATCACGGTATAAATTCTGTCCCGGTATGTTTTGTATTGCTGAGCAAATCCACCTCATCTGAATTTCAGCTACAGATGAAAAGACACCCAATTAACAAATTTACAGCAATCTTAGACACTTTTGGGACAAAGCTGATAGGTAACATTATCACTGAAACATGCATGTGGAATCCAGCCTTTTAACATATCCCAACCATTTTAACAAAGAAGAAATGAACAATTGCAGAAGATGTTTGTTCAGTCTAGTCAATTAAATGTGCAAGTACAAAACACTGGGTGGCACACTTCCAGCAGCTTCTATTCCCTCTTCTGCACAACAAATCTTCCTGAACCATTTCCCATCAGTCTGTTTTTCAATCTTATCTCTTAAAACAGTGGTTTTCCACTGCCATCATATGAAAGAGATATTTTCTTTCCAATGGATGAGCCTCCCTTTAGTATCTGACAGGACATCTTGTTTCCTTCAATGCATTTGAAGAACAGCATCACTGTTATGGTCTCCCCACATGGAAGTCAAGAATATAAAATCCATCGTATTTTTCTTCATACTTCTGGTTACTCAGACATGTTACAAAGTAGGCCCTTCACTGGGACACAGAATGGGTTGCTCCTCCTGCCTAGTCGTTGATGATTTCCTTTCCTAGGATGCTTTCCTGTGCATCCTTTGATGGAAGGGGAAGGAGCACTGCATGGCTCAGGTTCTTCTGTCAGACCCAGAGCCATTGCCTTCACCCTGAGGTCCAATCTTTTAGGTGCTGCTATGTGCAGATAGCCCACAAGCCGGCTGCCCGCAAAAGGTATTGCTGTCCTTGGACTGCTGTTCTACAGCAAACCCTAGAGCTCCTCAGTCCCTGGGAAAGGACCATGTTACAGCTTGTGCCAAATACACCAGCAATTGCTCACAAAAAGGGCCAGTTTGCAGTGTCAGTATTGGCCAGTGCCAATATTATGTTGAATTTCCTGCTGGTCGATGTATGCAAGAGCTGAAAGGCTTGTACTCCTACCAGGCCAGCTCAAGTAGACCTAGTGGTAGAAATCCCAGTGGTATAAATACCTTCAGCAAATGCAAAGTCAGTTATTGACTTCCCTAAGAAAATATTCACCATCCTTCACTATTGCAAATATTGCTCATTAATTGCCAAGAGCTGGAACATGAAATCAAATCTCGGTCTCGTTAATTCTAAAGGCATTAGGAAACACAGTTGCCTTATTGCAGAGCAACAAACCTTTCAGTCACTGTTCTGTAGCTGTTTGTACTTACCCTTTCCTCCCCACCTCATTTTGGCTCGCATTTTTGTCCAAACCATTCTGCATCACATACTTGTTCAATATTACGTGACATGTTATGTTATCCGTACGTGAAGAAACACCATATACTTTCAGTGTACAGAGCCCATGTTTAACTGCCAGGAAAATAACAAAGCAAGAACAAACCCAAGGCTGGATGGAAGAAAGAGCGTGTGGACAGGTTGTTACTGACTCTTTAATAAACATCTTGGATTGATTTACACTCCTATGCCAAAAGCAGATGTGCCACTTCCATTTAAAGACTCAACACATAGCAGCACTCATGGTTTCATAGCTGCATGTATTGTATGCCACAGTTCTTTGTGCTTGTAACAATGGCTTTATTTGCACAGATGTGAAGAAAGTCAGTGCATAAAATGAGACCATTTACACGGTGCACAGGATTTGTGGTGTTTTTGTAACTAAGTAACTTTCCCCACTCTTCCAAGAATATAATAAGGAGTATGTGTTTTTAGATCAGAAGAAGATATCATTCATTTGAAGGTATTGTAGATGGTTTGTGTGCATGGCATTGTAGCAAATATTGCTCATTCAATGATATTTTCTAATAGCAAGTTAATAATAAGTTAGAACAAGTTCTGTGGAACTTGCTTTTTAAGGCTATAAAAGCTTGATAAAATCTGCTGATCACTGGCAGGGTATTTGGCACTTGAATTTGTGATTTATAAGATGTTTGCCAATCTGTCAGAGAAGGAAATACATCTGAAATTTCATTTTAAAAGATTTCTACTCATAAATCATGCCCCATGTAAAATGGAGCATGGAAGCCATGGACCCTTGCACTGCTTTTCAAAAGCAGTTCTGTGGGCATGAAGGTCAGGCACACAGGATGGAAAGTAAAGAGAATATATATCACAGGAGGGACAGCTTCTGGATTTACTGCACCCCAGCCTCTGGCTAACTCAGAAATGGTAGCTCTCAGGACATTAAGGGCAGTACCATGCCTAAAACCTGGCCTCTAACACAGCCCTACACAGCTACCAGCTATCTGTGAGGGATGAGAACTGTTGATTATCATTAACCCCCCTAGAAAAGGTACATCTGAAGGGATGTGGGCAATACACAGGCCATCACCACCTCCTGCCTCTTAATCAACCACTATTAATATCCTCAGGCTGGAGAGGGTTCTGGATACCTTTAATCCTCAGTACCCCACCCTAAGGGAATCTGAATCCAGTTTTGAACTGGTTCTGACTATTTTAGTGCCAACATCCTTCACTAGAATATCATCCTGCATTGACCATAAAATGCATCTAACAGCATCTAACCCACCATTAGGGATAGTGGGACTAAATAGTTGGGTCTAAATTGCAGGTGGAAATGGAAATAAGGTGGTTTACCCTTTCAGAGTAGCTGACCTGGCCTCCTTGGTTTTAAAAAATGAAACAAATTATGTAAGGGAAATTGATCGTTCGTGTAGTATTAACACCAGTGGTGTTACATCACAGATATATTCAGCCCTATGGATGGAAGGTCATAAGAAGGAGTCCTCCATGATAGGTACTGACTGGGGATCTATGCCTGTAGTTTCATTTATGGCTGGAATTTTCTTCCATAGAGCAGGTCATGAAACCATTTGCAAACAGAAATCTCAAAAAACCCAAGTGATGCTAAAGGTATCCACAGCAAAACCATTTTTCTGCACCAAGGGCTCTTTAGCTGGTGGGCATCTTTAACAATATGTTAAATGAAGTTTTTACTCAATTTCTTTCTGCACATACAGGTGGTATATAAACAGCATGTGTCTCTCAGAGACTCTAAATACAGACAGCATTTAAAAGTCACAATATTCATATGGAAATTCTGTCCCCATAGTAAGTATTTTTAGTTAAAGTGGTGTTTAGTGAAGAGAAAAAGCTTTAAATGGTTCTGGCATTTCTTGACACATTTAAGTGCTCAGTGACATGTGGTTGTCTACAGATTGCTCCTGTTTCAAGGCAGTGGTCACCCACATCATCGAAGCTGGAAATTACGTTTTTTTCTTCTTCCTAAATAGTTACATATTTATGTGTAGCTGGTATAATAAATAGTTGTTCTTCAGTTAGCTGCTGAGTATTGCACATTGGATTCATCAGGGAAGTTGGCACAGAGTATCATGAAGAGAAGACAACATTTAATGAAAGTGTGAGGAGTGAATGATGTCACTCTTGCTGGGGGGTGGTTCAGAGCTGAGTAAAGCACGAGTTAAGTCACTGCAGGTGTGCAGCTTAATGACCTGCAATTGAGTAGCAAGTGTGCATGAACTGAGAGCACAGAGGGCATGTTTGGGAATGTTATTACCATGGAGGAGCTGAAGTAAGTGGATGGATGTGTGAGGTAAGGCTACAGTGGATATTATTTTTTGTGCTTTCATTTTTAATATGAGGAAAACACAGAGCAAATGAAAGTAAGCTATGTTAATATAACAGGTGTGTGAGTGGGACCTATGACTTCTCTATGTATTTCCCAAACAAGATCTACATTCTTTAATAGTTTGGGAGAGGAAAGTGGAAAATACTCATTTTTGCAAGCCTGTTTCCTTTAATAGTTCTTTTTGTTTCTAAAGTACCAATTTTAAAAACACATTACAAGAGTTAACAGAGAAGTTATGATGCAGTTCAACTGTGTGTATGTCAAAGTTTACTTTCCAGAAGAAAGACCTAGATTCCTTCTACCCTGCTCTCTGCCCTTTGAGGTGCAGTTAATGGTGGGATGGATATTCTGTAAAATATGGAACCATATATACTGATGTACATCTTGAAAAATGTTTGTTCAGGAATCCAAAACAAACCCTGTGGTTTTCTTTAAATTTGTTTAGGATCATCAATATTCACATACAATAAACATTACATTTAAAGTAATATCAAAAATGAAGCTGGGCTTCATGCCTAAGATGTTCTAAATAAACTAGTTTTAGCTCAGAGATGAGCACTGTCACTGGTGTCTGTGGGAGCTGTGTGTGGGCTATGCATTTAAAACCAGGATTGAATTTAGGGCAGAAGATAGAAAGGAAGTACCTGTGTGTGTGTATGTGTATAGAATTTCAGTCTGCATATATACTATGTGTGTGTGTGTACATATAACAATTTAAATATACAAAATAAAATTAACCTCATCTATTCTCATACATTTCTGTGTGTTTTATCCTACAATCCTGTCCTATGCACTCTGATTGGTTTGTGGCAGGGTTGCTAAATATAGGAGTAAGCTAACTGTTGAAGATACTTCCTTTCTTACCTTTTTTTTCTTTTTCTGCAATAGATAAAACCTCCTATTTTCATTCCTTTAGCAGCACAGGACTGAACTCTGTACAGCTGAATGAAGTATATGACTTTAATATGTTAATATACTTTTAAAACTTGCCACCTATGTACGTTTCTGGTTAACAGTGACACTCTGGGAAGGTGCTCAGTAATGCCTGGAACTTAGAGAACCTTGTTTCCATTTTGTGACCATCCCTGTGGATCTGGGTTTGTTTCGGATCAGCTATTTTCTCAGGCTTAGAATGGGATACCAAACTACCTCAATTAAGGAAATCTGCTAAGGGACATGAGACCCATTTGTTTGCTGTCTCATGAAAATATCTTCACATTGGCAAGCCATTAAAAAGAATAAGAGGGTGGAAGGAAGAGGCAAGACAACTGAGATATCGGGTAATTTACTGCATTCCCTGTGCAAGTCTGTGTTTCCAAAGGAATGGCTCTGGTAGAAAGGAAAGGAAAGGAGTGTCCTTTCCAAACATAGCCTTGGTAGGAGGTGAGGCACAGAGCTACAAGAGACACTCACTACAAGAAAAGTCTCTGCCTGCCTTTAGCCTGTAAGAGTTTTCTGTGTGATTTTCTGAGCTTTCTTCTTGACAGAAACTTAGGCAAGAACAGGGATTTTGGAAGCCAAGTTATAAGAATTAGGATTGTCATACCAACAGGTTTAATCTCTAAAACTTCTACTTCTTAGCAGCCTAGAAAGGGGCAGAGGTGATGGACGATAGAGGCTGTGGTCACTTCTGACTGCCAAATAAGAGGCAATAGGAGCAATCATAAACAGTTTTATTACTCTGATCACAAGCAGTCAGGTTGTTAATAGTCATCAGTTAATATTTTGAAAGATATATCTGCAAAAATATCAACCAGGTTGCTAAGGTAATAGAGACAGAAATTTATGACTGTCAAGTGCTGTCATTTACCAGACTCTGGACATGCTTTGCACTGCACAAGAACACAAACTGAGCTATGTAACTGATTATTCCAGTTTATTTTTATATGTTTGTGGCTGAAGTAAAATTTTATTTTTATTCTCTTACTTAATTACTGCATACAGTGCTAGATTGCTGAGATTTTTTCCCTGAATACTTTCTTCTTCATGTTGGGTCTTGATCTGTGGTTTCATTTTGTTTTGGCTTTTAAAAAAATTATTATTATTAGTGTTATTTTTTTTTCTGTTTAGGGAAAAGGCTCTCTTGGCATATGTGGAATACTTGGTTTGTGAAGGTGGTTAGCAGATGCAGTCTGAGAAGCCATCTGGGAGGTAAAGGCTCACAGAAATTGAAACAAATAATAGAGCTGTTAAATGAGGAGAAAATTAAGTAGGCTTACAATAAGTAATTTGAACAAAGTCTTTGTCTAAGGGTACTGAGTGCTTCTCAGAAATCACACTCCTCCTCATCCATACAGTGAGAGACTGAAAATGTGAAGCAGGTGAATTTTGGTAGGAAGAGTCCTACTTTTAAAGGTATACCTAGGGATGACATCCTTTTCTGAAAACTCTTGTGACTGCAGATTTATGTTATGGTTGGTGAACTAGGAACCTGGACTGTTCTTTTGCTAGCACCAACATTTTTGTCATCAGTCTCAAAAGAATAAGCCCATGGGAGTTTTGGGAAACAGTGATTCAGAGATTCTGCACCAAAGGGAAAAGAGCGGGAAGAAAATTTTCAGTAGATGTTAAAAAATGGTCCTGCAGGTTTCTCAGGACTTTTCCTCTGTAAGGAAAGGCAACATGCAGGGCAAGGGATCATCACTAGAATCATCATGGGAGACTTTTAATTGGGGTGAAAGATGGTGAGAATTTGGCACTGCCATATCTCAACCCAAAGCCACCATTTCCTGGCCTAGACAAGAGTCAAGACAAGCATCTGCCTCTGAACCTGGTCTGCTGGATCACTTTGATCTATTAAGACTCTCTATCACTTCTGCCTTACAGGAAATCTGTATCCCCACCCAGCTTTCTGGGTTATAGAAAGGCTGATCTATAGTCCTGAAGCAAAGAATCTGTACACCAAAAGCTGGAAAAGTGGCTTACATTTTAAGAGAAATTCTCCAAACCAGAAGGTAAAGTGAGTGTGTGTGTTCAGGGGGTGCTGTTCTGGAAACCATCACTCAGCAGGTATCTAAACAAAAATAACAAGTCTTTATAGTGGTTTTAATAAAGTGCATTTTATAGCACCTTTCATCTTCAAAGAATGAAACAAATTTATTGTTAGTATAAACTCATGGGGACCAATGAAGATGAAGAAGGGAGTGCAGTTATCCCTTTACTAATCAGGGTCATGATTCCACAGGAATATTATTTTGTACCATGTCAGTAACTATTACAAAATCTGGGAGGCTGCAGTATGAATTTAGCTGCAAAAGGCAGGCTGAATCTTGTGACTGCAGACTTAATGGCCATCATTAAGTATAATATATATGCATAGCTGCAGTACACTTTTCCAAGATTCTGGAAAGATCAGCTGAGTAACTGACTACAAGAGTGTAAAATTTATACCTCATCTCACTAATGACTACTTTTATTCCTACTGCATGCAGTATGAAATTCTCTAGATCATATTACACATAAAATTGCACCTCCTTCTCTTTCTCACCCTCTTGCACAGCATCATTTTCAGTGCATTCCTTGACAGTATGGGAGCTGTGAAAGTTCAAATTGAGGAAGTGAAACACTGGACATAATACAGGAATCCAAAATGAAGCAATGCACTTATGCCTGTTAGTAAAGGAAAGGCCTTTGGAAATGAGAATACAAACAATATGACATTTCAGCAGGGCATAGAGAACATTTCTTCCATGTTGCCTTAGTCATTTTATGGTGTGGAAAAGGCACAGGGCCAACATATGAGGCTAGGTCTCTGTTTTCCCCTTGGCTCTACATACTGAGAGTGCAAGCTAATGCATTTTGCTTGGCTCCTGCAAAGAAGTTCAAGGATCCCCCTCTTTATCTGAGCAACTTTTGGCAAAATCTGCCTGCATTTTGCTTTTATAGTGGGAACTTTACACAGAATTCAGATTACTAATGGCTGGCAAACTAATATGCTGGAATGTCTCAGATATGACTAATCTATGTTTCACCTCTGATGTTTTATTAAGGGGGGAAGGGCAAAAAAACCCTCAGAAATACTAGCAAAGGAAAGAATAAACTTTAAATTAGGTAGTGGTTTACAATACACAACCCAAAACTTAACAAGGTGGGTATGAAACTGTCTCACTGCTACCAGTATTTTAATAGATCCTGGATGAGATTCTTTAAGCAAGGTCTCATTTAATTTGACTTGTATGAATTCTTGGTGGAAGAGCTATTGTCCATGTAAAAGTAGCTGGTTACTGTGAGACTTCTTGCAAATACTTCACAAAGTTTAATCTTAATTATAGAATAATGCAGGAAGGGCAGATTCCAGACTTATCTTTCAGATTACCTTCTTAGAGGTAATTTAAAAAATGAATGGGTGGGCATTGTCTAACATGAAAAAAAATTATATACCTTCATTATAAGTAACACCTTCTGTATATTTCTTAAATACTTTAAATGCTTTGTTCTCTTCTGGTAATGTAATGCACCAAGTTTTTTGTTTTGTGGTATTTTGTCTCTGCACTCATTTAGGCTCTTTGGTTTCTGTGAAATGATCGTCTGTTCTTGGTGTATAAACATTGCAAGGAGTGGTAACCAGGAAACACATTGGTATTAATGTAGCTGCAGAGTAAGTGACCAGGAATTCCTCTGGAAGTTGCACAGACTGCTCTGTTACTTCTTACTCTGTAAACAGCACTAGAGCATATGCCTTGTTCTATGCTCTATACATGGAGGAAGATAGAGAGAATTAGCAAACTCCCTGAAAGTTGCTTCAGAAAGATCTAGTGAATGGTGACAGTGCCCTGGAAACTGCACAAGAGCGGGATATAAGGAGATGTGGACTCTTCCCTACTCCTCCCATTTAGTCTTTACTGGTGGATCACTTACTTGTGCATTTCCTACATTTCTGTTTAGATTTCTGCCTTCTCCAGACAGGACCTGTGTTATGTCAAAGGTTCACTCAGCAACTCTGCAATGCCAATCTTACCTTAACAGTAGTTTTGTAAGGGCTGGAGTTACTGTGGACAGCAAATTGAGGTGACACATTCTGGGGTAGCTGCTTCCAGCTTGGATCAGGATATCATACCTTGAGTCCCCAGTTAGAGTTGTGTAGCATCAGACATAGTAATAGCCAGAATGAGGCTCTTTTGCAAAGCTGTACGAGAAAGTGACCTAACAGCCAGATGTAGATGGAACTGACTGATGTAAACTTCCTTTAGCTGGGAATTTCCTTCCCCATGAGGAAAATTTACTCATTGAATGGGGTTGCAGAGATGTTTTCTATAAAGAAGCTCAAAATGGCTAGGATGTCTCAACATAGTAGGGATTTGTTTACTATCCTCCATTGGTTCTTCCAAATGTGGGGTCATTCTCCAGGACTTTCAGAGTGCTGTAGAAAGAGCTTGTGATATGCTGTTACAGCTCAGTGTGGCTGTTAACGTCAACAAAATCTTACTTGTTCTCCTGCAATATGTAATAATTTCCTTGCTGTTCACTGTAATTTTTTAAGCTTTTGCATGGATAAAAGTGATGTTCACAAGGAGTTTATATCCTTTAAACTTGCTGATAAACTTGTTTGCCTCTTAAAACAGTACAGTCTGCTGTTGTTTTAATGTTTCCTTCTAGCAGTACAGTACTAGATAATATATGGTGAAATAACATAATTTATACAGAGATGTTAATAAAAAATCCTAGCTCTATAATATTACAAGCATAATTCCTGCAAATGATCGGAGGACTGTGCAGTTTATTCCTCTCCCATGCAGATGGTAATCACTACCACAAGACTGTGTAATCTCCTGTTTACTGACATACTTTTATATAAGTGTGCTAAAATGGACTGTCCCATGCTGTCTTCTGCTTCCACTGAGCTTATAGCAAATCCACAGATTCCCAGGCTACCTCAGCTGCTCCACTCCTTTGGCATGGTGTAGAGTGGTGAGTAACCTGTGGTACGTGAGGATATTGCCATTGCCTCCCAATACTCAATGTTTTGTGTGGAAAAAACGCCTGCCATGGCTAAGAGGGCAGCCCTCAAACCTGAAGGGCATCGATGAGTGTTAATAAATAACGCTGGATACTTTGTATTTCTTAATGCAAGGGCTGTCTGTAAGTCAGAGAGGCAGCTATTCATAGACTGAGGAATTGCAGCCCAGGCTGGCAGAGGTTTGCACCCATGATACATCTGTCTCCAGGATTTGTGCTCTTTGTTGAACCTGTGGCAGTGGAAATATGAGATGCGTGTGCTATTGCTAAATCTCTGCTTTGTGCCAAAGAAGGACTGAGGCTGAAGAATGAGTTATAAACAAAGGAAAAAGCAGCAGTAAACTTACTCCAACCTGTTGCCTCGGTTGATGTGAGGGCTGTGTTAAGTGACAGGGTGCCAGACCACGTGTCTGAGGCCTACAGCTGTGGTAAACAGAAAATAGTGTTTGTTTTTGTGGTGACAACCCTTTAGGCTCACAGAGGGAGATTTGTGATTATGTTTGGAATTGGGCAATATGTAAAGTGAGGGGCAAACAGGTTGAATCTTTTTGAGGACTGTCGCTCCCAATGCTCAGTCACACATTATTCTAGTATCCATAGCTGCTCTATCCGTGCAGGTGCTGGGTAGCAGTGTGGCAACCTAGGCAGCAGCTGGTGTGAAACACCAGCAGGTATGTGTCAGTGGTGCTGGCTTTTCAGTTAGACAGCTGAAGAGATGATTCCTGTCTGTCCCATGATGGGGCATGGCTGGTTGTAGTTGAAATCTTGAAAGCAAAGAATCAAGTGTTGCCTGCACAGCTGAACATCCCCAGTCTCGCACAGAGCCACTTTTCCCTCTTCTTCCTGGCTTCCTAAATATGGAAAGGGGTGTTGAAACTGCTGGGACGGCCTCTCCTAAGTGCTGTTGAAGGTGTGGCTTGGTGCGCCAGGCAGCAACAGTATTTAGTTTAGTATTTTTTTCCTCTGACCCAGCAGTCACCAGGCTTGTTGTGTTCAAAGCATGAGTGCTTGTAGCAGTGTGGAAGGAGGGTGGTCTACAAAGGGTGACTTCTCTGAAACCTGGATGGAGCTGTGTTACTGTCAGATGAGGATGAATGCTAATGTGCAGGTCAGAGGTGGTGAGATGGCAGTTTGGAGGATGCTTCACTTCTGGTGCCAAAGGGTTCTGCTGTGGGTATAGTGCACACATTTTGGACACTTGATGTGTGTCCACGTGTCTCCAGACAGCTGTTTAGTACAGTAGTGCTGATGGAGGGTCCTGGGCCAAGAGCTTCTTTCAATGTAGGTTTAACAACCTTTCATATATTTCTGCCCAAACAGATCATGTTGCAGCAATATCTAATTGTGTATGAGTAAGAGTTATTCTCTTCCAAGTTGTTAATGTATTAATTTCATGAGGTCAGTTTAGTCAAATGTGTTCTGAAGTTTTCCTGCTTGGCAAAGACTTGTCAAAGTGGCAGCTCCTGGGTTTGCTACTTCTCTGGAGAAAACAGCAAAGACTCAGAAAAACACAACTAAACTGTACCCAGTCTACAAAACTAATGAGAAGTTCAGATTTATTCAGGCAAATACTCTTTGAAATGGTGCTCACTACAAGCAGTGCAACTGTGTGAAGTCACTAATTCTAAAAATATAAAAGGGTGGTAAGGAAAATAGTTTTGAAGTTTTCATCTAGAAATGAGCAACTAGCTACAGGAATGTATGTTTCATGGTATGTATTCTGTTTGCACAGAGATGTAGTGCTTTTAAAGTTAGTCTAATGGCAAATAAGGTCAAAATAAAACGATAATTGTGAAGAAAAATAGTTTCTTGCAACAGGAATTCCTTCATTTAAGGAACTTTTCCTGGAAATATTGTTGCAAACAAATACTATCTACCAACTTGTTCCCCATTTGTGTTGGTTAAGGATTCAGTCTGCATCTCACCTAGCTTTGTGTCTAGAAGTCTTTCCATTGTTTTCAGTGGATTTGAAATTGGGTTTCCAACTGGAAACTCCAAGATAAATCGTGTTTTGTACATCACCTTGGGCTGGTCTGTTCTTATGTCAGGCAAAATATACCTTTATTTCTTCTGCCAAGCTCACCTCAGTGTTACACTGGGGCATGTTTTTTTGGTTTTTGTTTTGTTTTGGCTTTTCCATTTCTTTTTGTTTTGTTGAGTTTTTGTTTGGTTTTGTGTTTGTTTGTTTTTTCTTAAATATAAATCTCTATTGCCCTGATGCTTTCCCTAAGGCAGGAGACCACTGACACATCTCCAAGTTGCTTTTTGACTGCTCTGTGAATGCATTTATCCTAACAACAAAGCAAATGATTTCTATTCTGCTCTATTTGCTGTTGTAAAGAGTTTGTCAGAAATTAATACTGCAGAATGTCCCTGTGTGCTTTGCCATGTGGAAATGGACAGGGATAATTGTCTCCCATCACTTACAGCTCAGTGGGGCTCTCCCTTGAGGAACAGCAAGGGCTCTTGTACAGCTTGAAAATTCCTCATGTGCTGGGGCTACACCCTACACAGGTGTAGATAATGACAGTCCCAGATAATAAACGCTGCTCAACAGGAGATCAGTTCCCACCAGGTCTTCATAAGACTGAAAATGTACCTACATGGTGCTTCTTGAAACAACATGTAAATGATAGTAATATAATATCCACAGTGATGTGATGCTGAATTCCAGACATGTAAGAACAACCTAAGGGCCTGTTACACTCAGCCTCTGGGGTATGCTCTGCTATTTGTTGTATGGTCTTCTGGTCCCCCTAGGAACATTTGCTATCGTGCTGCTGGATCAAGTAAGTCCATTTGTGCCCTGCCATGCCAGAATGGATAGCTGACATGGCCTGGTGCCTTATTGCCCATCTTGTAGAATGAATGGCCTTGTACCTGATTATCTCACACTTTTTCTGGAACACGAATTTTTTCCATGCATCAAGTTCAATTGCAGTGGGATTTTAATGCTATCTGCATCTTGTGAAAAAACAGGTATTTTAGTCTTGGGAGTTGTATGCACAAAATCATTCCCAGGACACTGAGAGCTCTTGGGGTTCCTAGTCAGATGCAGGGTTTCATCTTGCCTGTTTACAGCTCTCTAAATCCTCACCAACTCAAACATAAATTTGTAACAGTGCAGATACTCTTGCTTTCAGCCTTCTAGCAAACAGTTGCATCAGGCAACCATCCATCCTTCTCTGGTGTCTTTTAATTTAAGACTGTTAAATATGGATCACAGTCTCATTCTATAGCTTTCACAGTAGGTGTTTTATTTTAACACTACTTTTGTCCAAGTCCTTAGTTGAGGCTAATGGGAATTGCTTGTTACATATCTACATTTATTGCAAATGGTTTAGACCCACACTTGCTAAGCTGTAGCCTGCTGTTAGACATAGTTGTGACATTTCTAATGAAAATGATATTTAGGCTCACTGCTACAGTGTGGTCATTTTATTAATGTTTTGCCAAAAAGCACAAGACAAGTACATTTTTTTTCTCTCCTAGTACAAAAAAATCTTTGCTCACGTTGCCTTGGAATTAAAAATGAGCTTGCTCAACTGAACAGCTCTCTGTGTTTTTGGAAGTAGTCTTGCTAGATTGCCTCTGTGTCTCTTTAAGTCCAAAATTAGTCTGTTCTCATGGTCAGGGCTCTGGCTGACTAACTCTGTAATGAGAGAGTGGGTACAGTACATCAACTGGTTCTAACAGTACCATTTTTTACACTTATTTTGCTAGTCCCTCACCTAAGCTGAGGGACATCCATGCTATTTCTACTTTTTAGATGAAGCAATCTGCCTAATTTCTAACCTCATTTAAGAGATATGCTTGCTCTTTGGACATGGATTTCTTTGCCTTGCTTCAGGAGGGGAGCTGATAAAAATCAGATCTGTCTCCTTTGCACTCCTGCATGTCATGCTAGGGAGCTTTCTAGCTTAGTTTCAAGCCAGAGGGCCAGAAGATCCACTGCCAAATATGTAATGACAGAGGATTATAAAGATGACTATAGTTCAGGTTAAAGTCTTTATGTTCTGTTCTCTGTATGTTCAAGACAAATATTCTGTACAAATGTATCATTTGAGCACCCATCATCTATCATCTCATGAGGCTGCAGGTCACAACCGTGGGGACCTCATTTGTTGTCTTTTGTTTTTCTGTGGAAGATGCCATCCTTGCAATCCACTCAAGGTGTCATCTCAGCAGCTGCAGTCTCTTCTCATATGGCTGTAGAGGGTGGCTTTCTCTAGAAAAAGGTGCTGTGCTTAAGCAAACCATCATCTCTACCACTATTTATGAAAATCTTTCACTCAGGAATCAAAGACCCAAATTTAGAAGCATAAATCTTGAGATGCAAGGTACATGTCAGTCCTTTTATGCAGGACTACCATTTAACAGGTTTTGTATATTGACATTTAGTCTTAGACGGGGTTTTTTGCTAGTTTTTAATCTTAGCAAAATCTTCCTTATGTTTTTCTGCCTTGGGGAATATGACAGCAATGCTTATTTTAGATGCACATCTTAACTGGATGGTTTTGACCTGTGGGAGGCAATCAGTGGAAATAACCCTGCAATGGATCTTTAGACTGTAGTAAAAATCATCATAGGAAAATGTTTCTCCCATCTGGAGGTTTCCCTATTATGTCATAGGGGTGACAGACTGTCTGGAAGAGGGAAGCCTGTTGAAAGGCTGGGATATAACCTGCTTGACTCTATTTATATAAGACATCACAGTTAGCTGCATCTAATCTTCGTTGCTTCCGTTCTAAATGGCACAGTGCTTTATCCCACTCTGAAAGTCTGCTTTTGCTCAAATGTAGTGTGCCAACATCTTATTTCAAGGGCAGTTTTGCAGAAGTTGGGACTGCTGTGTGTTAGCCTAATTGAATATATTTCTTGTTTCTTTTAATCATCCAAAAATTCAGAATGTCTCAATAACACTGAGATCATGGGATCTATTTCTATCCTTCTATATGCCTTTGCTGTAACAGAGGCAAGTTTTGGTTTCTCTTTCAAAACCAGTATGGCTTTAAATTATGACTTTTCTCCATTTTAATGT
This sequence comes from Molothrus aeneus, assembly GCF_037042795.1. NCBI lineage: Eukaryota > Metazoa > Chordata > Aves > Passeriformes > Icteridae > Molothrus > Molothrus aeneus. The sequence continues at coordinate 35,802,577 of NC_089646.1, read as the reverse complement.
AGCCAGTATGCCATTTTTCAGATCTGGCTCCTCTGTGGATACAGCCATATCTGGTTTTCATACTTAATTTTACTAATAATTTCTTCCTAGATTAAATGATGCTTGGAGGCATTCAAACTGTATATTGATCTTGTCTACTGAGCTGCATAAATTGCAGGTGTTAAATTTGTGTAAACCCACTGAAGTTTGCACAGCTATTGGTAGGCACAATATGAGATGCCAGGGTCAGTACAGCTGCAGTATAACATTTGTGATACTTGAGCAGAACTACAAGCTATCATAAATAAGGTTTATTTTCAGATTTCAAAGTGTTTATAGACAATATAATCTAAAAAGGAGAGGCTTAGAGTTAATGGTTGACATGGATATGACAAAAAGAAATAGAACTTTGCAGTGCTACATTAACAGAGTTAAAGTAGAGTTGGCAATCATATTTCATATGGAAAATTGTATTTCAGGATTTGATCTACCCTATAAAGCAAGAATAGGAAAATAAGACTTTCACATGATATTACAGGATCCTTAGCAGGAGAGGCAGCTGAGGCAGTGCAGTATGGCTTGCCTGCTGCTTTAGTCTTTGTTTAAATTGCCTGCCTGTGCTTGTTGTTAACATTCAGAATAGCTATACACTGAACTCTAAAGATACTTGCTGTCTCTGTATTTGACAGCTGAGAGATCCTTGGCATATCTGCTGATGCACTTTATCTGTGCTTTTATTAACATGTGTTTATCTCTTTTTTGTACCGTTTAAGACTGGATTACTTAATCCAGATCCATCATAACTAGACAGCATTATTGCAACCACAATCATCTAGGCATAAGAGGAAAAAGCTTTACCTCCTTGTATAAATTGAAACTTTCTTATACAATTGTTAAATGGCTTGATTTTTCTCCCATCAGATTTTTTGATTTTTTGTTATTATGACAGCTGAAAGAGTTTGATATTGTATTTTTCTGAATAATGTATTCCTGATTATTTTAAGAGGGTGTTTTCTTGCACATAAATGAAATCCCATCACAGCAGCTGTAGTTCTTAAAATGCTAGCTACAGAGCAACATGCTCAATGTTTAATTAGCCCTGCCATGTTATTAACATCTCTTTAATATTCACTCAGAAGTACTTGGCTGTTAAAATGTAGAAAAGCTAATGGATACATATAGCTGATTTATATGCATAAATTAGTATAAACATGAAAAATACAAATGGAAAATGTAGGCTAAATGCCTAGACAATCATTTTGACAGCCAGCTTTGCCAGATTGTGGAATCAAGCCTCCTTGCAAGCAGCCTTGAACATCAGAAGATACCCTGTGGCATGCAAGGGACAAGAGATGTGGTTTTGCCGAATTCTGGGCTGAATGAGCTGACATTATTTGATTGCTGTTGTAGTGGCCTCTCAGCTGAAGGCACTGCTCGGGTGCTTGCCTTGTGAAAGGGTCGAGACTTGCAGCTTCAGGTGAGAGGGTGATTTATGCTTTGTCTGACAGCCTCTGTCTTCTGAGTTCAGAGTTGAGAAGGGGATCTGACAAGGGCCAACCAGCAGATGCTGTGGGTAGAGTGGCAAACTGTCTGTGCAAGAGAACAGAAGTGGAAGCAGTGACCCTGGGAGGTCCTGCTGCTGTCCCAGGTATGCTACAGAACACGCCATCCTACTTGGTGTGGGGGTGGCAGAACTCCTGCCAGGTGCTTTGCTTTGGGTGTACTTGTGTCCTCTGGATATCTGGACAAAGCGCTGCTCGGAAATAAAACCTTACCCCAGAGTATTTTTCTGGAGCAGGAGGACTAATGGCTTCTTCTCATCATAGGACAGACTTTTTGCAAGATCTGAGCTCTAACTCATATCAGAAGTGATGATTTGTAATGAGAAGATTTACTGACTTACAGCTGTGACTTGTCCACTCAAGGTTTTTTCCCCAGAATATATGAACCACTTTGAAATGAACCATAGAAGGCAACTAAAAAAAAGAAAAGTTTTTTTCTTTTTGTAGGACTATGGAACAAAAAGGGATAAAAGCCCCCACCCTTCCCTACAACTACCTTTTCAACTACCAGCATTACCATGCCAAGAATGCCATGGAGCATATTTTTCCTGGCTCCTTTGAGGATTTATTCTGCTGCATTACTCACTAATAGGAACAGTTCTCAGTTGTTGTTTATTTGGTGGTTACTTACTGTAAAATCTTTTACATGTTTTGAAATCCATTTTCATGTCTTCTTGTGATTGACCCAGCAGTGAATCTTCATATGAAATTTTGCACTGCCAGTCTCATGTTCAACTTGAGTTTGCCAGTTCTTGCCATTCAGTGAATAACTGTTGTTTCCAATGTGCCTTTATCTCATTTGCTTTCCTTGGATCAGTTGGGGAACAAAAGAAGAGAGCAACTAATGCTAGAGGTGCATAAATTACATGAGTGGTACTTAAATATAGCTGTAAGTAGACATCTCTGGAGAATCAACAGAGAGAAACACTTCCCCCAAAGCTTGTTCTACAGTGCATTAGGAATAAATAACACTCTCTGTAAGCAGTGGAGTGGGAGAAGGAAATTGTTGGGCTTTACATCACAACTCCTAACTCACTGAGAAAGAAAAACCTGTCTGATGTTTCAGACATAGTCAATATTCCTGCTTCAGCTGTTCCTGATATACTTCTTAATGTCATCATCTCCTCTCCCATAGAGTGCTTGAAACTGGAGGAGGGGAGTGAAATGGAAATAGTGATCCTTCTTTCCTAGCATTTTAAAGACATGAGGACATGCTTGAGACATTCACATTTTTTTCCTCCTTCTGCTATTCTTCTCATATTCTTTCTCCCCTTCCTCTTCTTCCCTCTAAAAGAGACTTCAGAGGAAGAAGGATGAGAAAATTCACGAGCTTTCTTTCCAAAACTAAAATTAAAGGACATAGGAACCAAAAAAAGAGCTCCTTTTGTTTCTCACTGTATAAATAGCCAAAACATGTTGGCAGTCAGTCAGAATGGCGGGTAAGGTACTCGCAAGCAGATGACTGTAAAGCTATCAGATTTACAGGGCAGCTTGACGTAAATGTAAATTATGCACCATTCATATTGGGCGGGTGCTAATTGAATCCATACATCTATTTAAATTGTATTCCAAGAAGAAAGCTTCTTCCTGTTGGATGCCTGTTGGCAGGGTGACAAGTTCATTGCCTAATTTTGTAACTTTGCTTTGTCCATATTAACAACTGCCGAACTCTAAGAGAAGATAAGATGTCAGTGTTGGGTCCTTACCTCTTATTCAGCTGCTGTGATTCATGTGAGGCACATTACAATATGCTGAGGAGCTGTATTATTGAACAAAAGGTTCAAAGATCCCCTTTAGAGCAGAAGATGAAGGTTTGGTCAGCAAAGTGCAAGGCTACTTGGTGTCCATTTAGAGAAAAAAGAACAATAAATAATATAATTTTTTGGCTTTACTTGTGTAACCTTGGAATGTGTCTGACAATTGCATGCCATAATTTGTTTCCTTGATTCTGAAGGCAAAACCCCGCAAACATTCCCACACTACTGTCCGAGCAGGAATAACTGTGGCACCTGAAAGGCAGAGGTACAAATTATCATCCTTGCAGGCTCAGGCTGTACTAAAGCCAAGGCTTGCTGCCATCTCATTGATATATTAAATGCCAAGCAGTTGAGACGAAGAAACTGTTACTTCATCCATCTTCCTTGACTGAATGCCCTTACTTCCCTTACATCTTGTTTATTCATGAGTATTTAGAGACATTCCTCACTGTGGGCTGTGTAGCTGCAAGTTTGTCTCCTTGGAGTTTGTCTCCTTGTTCACTTACTTCATTAAACACTGGTTTTGCATTTAAGGCAATAGTGTTTGTTACTTAGTTCATTGCAGCCTGTTTCAGGGAAAAGTATAGAAACCATAATTAGATGAACAAGTGTAAAATGGTAGGTGTGCAATAGGCAAGGGGGAGAAGCAGGGCAAGAAATTGAAATGTACTCAAGGAATTGATTGGGCAGGGAAAAAGAACAAATTTTGCTGGCAAGGAGGGCAGGGGAATAAAGCCAAACCAAACTTCCTAAAATAAGAGGATAGAGATGATGGAAAAAAATATAAATTCCTTTATTAGTGTGTAACATATTTGTAGGGCAGTTTCATTCTTGGGTGGCAAGACATGGCTGATTACCAGTTAGAGAGAATAAAAGGGGGGAATAGGTTGTAATTGCTTCAAGTTGAGGAATAAAGGAATTTGGTTCCCTTTCTGGTCAGCCCTATGATAATACTGAGATGTCTCTGGTTTTCCTTCCCTACTAGTTTCCCAACAGTAATCAAAGTGGCCCCAGCTGATGAAGCATGGAGAGGACAAATAAGCTTTGTTTTGCTTCAAAGTGCGGTGATTCCTTCTAGAATTGTTACCAAATTTTACAGTTCACGAGTCTGAACTCACTATCTTGCATCTAGGATTCATTTAATTCTTATTTTCAGCTATTTTGGAAAACCTACAAAGTAGTATAAGTAGTACATGTGATTTCCAGCTTAGTGGAGTCGTAAGGGCTCAGAACTGGAAAATTATAGAAGTAGTTCTAGAGTGTCAGGCAGTGGTATTTGGTCCCCATTTCTGATACAAGATGTGAGATGAGTTGGCCTTCTGGCTGAGGTAAAGGACAAGAATTTCAAAAGTGACCTCAAACTCGACGTGCACACCAGCAGCCTGTTTTCAATGCAGAGTGAGGAGCAGATGATACCTGCAGGTTTAAGTGCTGGAAATGCAAGTGCTGGTGCATCACATAAAGTTAGGTTCCAGTAAAGAAAGTAGAACAGAGCTCTTGGGTAATGTGGACCATCAAGGATGCAAAAATCAGTTGAAATGGCTCCAGTTCTCGTTGCCCCATGGAAACTGACAGATCCTTCACAGTGTGGGTGTAGGCTGGGCTGTTTACCATGAGGACACCATTCTTCATTGTCTTTATTGCTGTCATTTTTCACACTTGCCCACGGGATTTTGAGTAGCAGGATTTGTAAAAGAGGTGTAAGAAATAGCCTCAAGCTTTTGTTGGCTGAACATCACCCTGGTCTGTGTGTTGACACTTGAGAAGTGTGAGTGGAGGGTTGGAACAGGTCAGGCTGTGGCCTTTGTCCCACCTCAGCTGTGTGGGCTGCTGTGAGAATTGCTGCCTGCAATTGTGGAGGAGGTTTTTAGGAGAACTGTGGTGCCAATCCCTGTGCCTGCATGTACATTCCAGGAGGGAATTTGGTCTTACTGAATGTGCCCAGCCACATATGGGAGCTGACCTTCCAACCACCCACTTGGTGTGACAGATCTCTCTGTTTGTATATGTCAAGCCCCACTAAAGCAGCACAAGGTGGAAAGTCTTAACTTGCAGGTTCTTTCCCACAACATTTTAGCATGTAATGTGTTGTAACGATGCTGTCACATTGAACAGTATTGTGGTATTTTTGTGTTCCTTTCCTGAATTGACTGGCTGTGCTGGATTCAGATTGTGGTTACAAGAAGCTGTTCTAGATTTAGGTGGTGTATATTGAAAGTGAAATCCAGCTGAGAGACAGGATGAATATTATGCTTAACTGAAAAGCATGTGCTTAACTGTACCCATAACAAAGCCACAACTTGTCAGCTCTGGAGTCAGGATAAATTGGGCTGATTAGTGCCAGGAAAACAGTATGGCATTTTTTGTTGTTGTTATTACCAAAAATGTGAAAGCAAAACTTCCATGAAAACAGGAACCACTGTTGCTCTGGTGTAGATAAAAACAATGCCAAATCAACATCAGCAAGTGGGGAAAAAGAAAAAAGAAAGAAATTCATATTCAGAAAACAGTTTATTAGAAATAAAAGTTTATGTAACTGATAAAAAGCTGGACTTTTCCCACCACAACTGCAGATCAGTATTCCAAAAATCTTTCCCAGAATTAATATGTAGAGAGTGTTTATAAGCTGAAGTCTGTTCATAAATTTGTAACTCAAGAGCAGGCAGTGAGTGCCCAGAGGGTTTTGTTCTTTCATCCTACTCATGTGTAGGCCATTGAAAGAATGGCCACTAAGACCAATCAGTCTATGAATGGTGCATGAAGATTTCTGGCCTGTAAACAGAATGAATCAATTCTCTCTTTCCAGTTGCATTAGGTTCACTGGTATGTATGGGGTTAATGGCTGTGCAGGGTATTTGAGGACTGATTGCACCATACAGCCTTGCCTGGCACCAGAATAAGCCACAGATCCTGCCAGGCTGGGGAGGATTGGGCATTGGTGGGCTACAATGTGCTCAGCAGCATTTCCATCTTCTTCCCACTGCTGGGAAGTTGCTGTATTTGTGGTTCTGTACAGCCATTGGTAGTGATGCATTGATTGTTCAAAGCTGTCTTTTGTTTTCCTTATCTTTCTGTCTCCTAAGACAAAGAACTATTGTGAGTCTGCTCCCTCAGCTCCTCATAATTGCAGGTCACGCTATAACAACCTTTTCAGGGTTTATTTCAAAGCCATTGGTAGAAGTCTTTATTTAGTATTATTTAGCATCATTATGAAATTCAGTTCATCAAAAAGTACTGCTTAAGCCCTTGGCTGGTGGACATTCTTCATTCTAATATGAAGTACACAAACCAAATGATTACTTTTTAAGAACAAAACTCTTTTCGATGGGTGAAGCTTCTAGTTTTTCCCCTTTCTAGAAGGAGCAAAAGCAATACATCAGCATAATGGAATGAAAACTGCACAATTGGTTCCCTTTGGGAGCAGTGATAGGCAGAGATGAAACTTGGGTCTGGCAAAACTCATTCATTTGTATCATCATCTCACGGTCTCCTATACATACATTACTTTGTTTATTCATTAAACACTGGCATTCCTACAAAGAGAAGCATTTGTTACATTAAATTATTTAATTTTGTGTGCATTTTAAGTGCTGGTTTGTTTCTTGTTTCAGTGCAAACAAGAAGAAAATTTGTCTTTTCTTCTTTGATGTGTGCTCTTTACTGTCTCAGTAATCCCCTCCAAAACCTTTAGTATAATGGATTAGGCATACTCTTGCCATCTGGTTCTGATCAGATCAGGATTTGTGATCTGTGAATATCTGGAGGGGTAAAATCAGTAAAAGCAAAAGCTTTGAACAGATTTCATTGACTTTAGTTTCTTAACTTCTTTGGTGAAGAAGTTATGTGGCTTGAAAGAGTGAAACATGAAAACAGCCAAAATAAATAAATCCAACTAACTGAGGTAAGACTTGGTAGGTAATGCAACCATGCTGCAGGTGTATTATTTCTGAATCTCATGAATATTTTATCTAATCCTTTGTAGAATAGCTGCATACTCTTAAAAAAGGCAAACCAACAAATCAACCCTCATGAATCATTTATATGAAATAGATAACACAGAATGGGGAAGGAACTGGCTTAACAATTTCACATACAGAACACAGCAGGATAACTATAGATTTATTGAAAAGTGACTTTCTGTGCTGGGGTAGACTACTACTTCTACCATAAATAAGATTCAACCAGTGCTCAGCAAACACCAAAAGGGCAAAAAAGCCAAAGGGGCTCCAATAAGTGTCACCTCTAAAGATCTTCTTGTCCAAAATTCTCACTCTTCTCTCTGTCTGCAGTTAAAGGGGACGTTCCCCCTTCTTAAATCTGTAATCCCATAGGTACTACCATGATTGCTGATGGGCTTGGCCTTGACCAGTGGTGGGTCCACCTTGCGGTCAGCTGCCCTGGAATCCATCAGACACAGGGAAAGCTTCTGACAGCTTCTCACAGAAGCCACCTCTGTAGACCTTCCTGTTACCAAAACCTTTCTGCACACAAACTCAATGCAATAGGTAGCCAGAACCTTTCCTTTGAATGTCAGAGTTGCTCTGGGGAGCTCAAACCAAAGTAAACAAAGAAAACTGCTGTAATCCTGGATTGTTTCCTTGGGAGCTGTCAAAGGCCAGGGTGCTTGTGCTGAAGGAAGAACAATAGGGCATCTGAGGTACGACTCACAGTTATGGAACAGCAATTCTCCCCTTCTCTCCTTAGGACAGCAACAGGCCAATTTCAAAGGTTCCCAGCTCTTTGGCTCTGCATCCCACTTGTGCTCACTTTTTCTTCCTTTGGTAGGAACAGTTCAACTTCAGTTCAAATTCCTTATTCCAGGAGGTAAAATCTGATTTGCTGATCTTGCTGAGAAGTCCTGAGATTTTCCTGTTTAGAGCCATGATTCTATGAGGATAGAGAGAGTAATTTCTGGACATTGCTGGTTTTCTCTGTGGGTTCTCTGTGTTTCTGATTCTAATTTGACAATAAAAGCTCAATGTTTCCTTGCAACTAATGTTAAACCTGGATCTTTCCCCTGAATATCTTTATGGGCTTTGCTAATCATCCCTAAACACTTTTTCTCATAGGGGTTCCTTTGAAGCTGTTTCTTGGATATAAATGACCAAGTTTGCAGAAGATCTTGTAATTGGAAAGGAAGTGAACAGAATCAAACTTAATGGAGTCTTTCTATAAAAGAAAAGAACAGAGTTTTGAGACTGCAAGTTAAGAGTAATTATTTGAAATCTTACTCCTGGGGAGACAAAGTAGTAAACACTGTTACATAAATGAGGGTAGGAATATAAGCAGCAAGTGCACTGTTACAGTCTGGAGTTGTTTTTAACTTCTTGCATTTTTATTAAGGCAATACTGTTCAAACTTTCAGTGCTGCCTGTCCAGGGAAGTGTAACCTAATAGCATCTGGTCCTTTGCTGCATTCAGTCAGCAATCACTTTGTATGCATTATTTCTTTAACTAAATTTTCAACTGCGCAGCACTGGTTGTATAAAAACATACCAAAATTATGGAGGCCTTTCCCATAATCACACATGTGTCACAACTGACTTTATCTATCTAGCCTGTCATAACAAAGCATCTATTACATTTGAATTGCAATCTCATTTCATGTTGCTGATAAGTTTTTTTCTAGATTGCAGGGGAGAAAAATAATTTTCTGGGGAAAGTGAGATGCTCTCAAAGGAAACCAGGTAGGAACCCTGAAACTATGGCATGAGCAGGGACGTGTAACCAAGACATTTGCTGTGGCTTTTTCTTCCTCTAGCTTGCTGCTCTGGAGCAGTGCTCAGTGACAGCGCTGTCACTGCTTTGCTTTAACTTTCTTAGTCCTGTTTTTCTTTCTTCCTTTTCTCTCTCATTTACCTGGAATGGAGCTCCTTTGACCCAAGGACAGTGTTGATGCAAAATCTAGCCCACAGGTCTCAGAATTTACAGGGGTCTCTAAAGCCTGACTGTAATGATAATTTTCGTTATCTAAATAATTGCATTTCCTTAAAATTTTTCTCACTGTCATTTGGAAAGACCTAAAATAACCTTGTTCAGATCAGCATGCCCATAAGTTTAACTCAGAAAGTTTTTTAAAGTGTAGAAGCATTAATGTGTTCAGTGATGCTGCAAAGCCTATGCAAAGCATAGTATATTCTACTTCTGTCACTTCTCAACCTTATCAGACCTGTATTGACCTTAAAATGTATAGTTTGTGGCATGAGGGCTTATTTTCTACCAAACGAAGCACATTTCAAAAAATATTTAAAAGATCCTCAGTCTCTTTGGAACTGAGTTGTTTGGAACTCTGAAAATAGAAGTTCACTATTGGAATCCAACTGGAACATTCAGTGATGCTCCACATTGGCTTCCCATCCAGAAAAATTTTAGTGAAAGCTCCAATGAACATAAATTTAAATGAAAGTTCTATTTCCCTGGATTGGAAGCAAATAATATTGTTTTGGTTCATATTAAAAGAATTCTTTTGTTGATGTTCATGCAACATATTTTGTGGTAAGCTGGAAATACAATCACCAAAGGCTGCAGATAAAAAGATAGAAACAGCTAAATAGAAAAAGGTTGTGCCACTGAAAACCAGTAAGTTTGGTATGTTTGTTAACATCTGGATGCTGTTTGTGAGGAGATGGAAAGATGGCTGACGGGAGCTTGGAAGGAAAAAACCCTAGAAGGGTATTGAATTTCCTATGCCTGTTTTCATGCAGGCTGAAGCAGCACTTGACTGAACTGGTGCATTTTACAACATCTGAAGCAGCAACAGAACAACTGTAAAAACGTGTAGTGATAAAACAAGGTGAGGTGGTTTTACACAACTTCTCTCTTAAAGAGTTACGGAGCACGTTACTTGGCTAAAGAATTTGCTCCAGGTTATGTAGTCTGCCTTATGGGAGGAAAACACCCATCCCTTTCAGTGATTTCTTTAGACTCCAGGCATTTCTTGAAGCCTGTGCATTGATATTTTGTCCTGCTTCATAATTGCTGGGAAAAAAGCAGTTTAAAAAAAAAAGAAAAGAAGTGTGGTCTCTACAAGCAGAACTATTGCTGATATTCCTTCTAGCCAAAGCTCAGGGGCAAGGTGGGATACCAGCAGAGATGCATGAACACCACTACTTTAGCACAAAATATGGAGGAGGAGAAAGCTTGGGCAGATAAAATCCTTAGGGAGCATCTCATGGGTGTTACTGTCTGCTTCTCTACAAAATTGAAAAATGTTTGACAACTCTAGGGTAGCTGGACACTTTGCAAATCAGGGACATGTTCTAGACATTACAGGAGAAGAAAAGATCACAAAAGTCCAGCTCTAATAGCATCTAATTCTGCATATCTACACAGTTACAGAAGCAGAGCTCATAAAGCTTGACTTTGGAAATGCGTTTAATGTGCCTTCACTGCAAGCCCTTCCAACAGCAAAACTATATGAATATGAAAATTCTTTTGTCTAAGCACTGTTTGATGTTAGCTAATAAGATTTTGTGCTGGCTGCCTCATCTTATTTGAGTTTAGAAACACTTTCAGTTGATGGCTGAAACCCTGTCTCTATTGAACTCCATGATAGACTTTCAGAAGGAATAGGATTTCACTCTATATACTTTTGCAATGGAGATTAAGCTGTGATGCTGTCCATATAATAGCTTTTTTGTTCCTTGAATCAGCCAGAACTTTTTTTTTGTCTATGAATTACCACTAGATTGATTTTAAAATGGTGTATGCATAAAGCAAATAGTGAAGAAAACCATGAACTTTAAAAACAAAATCCAGATGTTTTCTATATGTTAATTGTCCACAAGTGTCATCATTTCTTTATTTATGGCTGTAATTTAGCTAAGTGTTCTTTAACTGTTTCATTTCTTTCACTACTACTACTATCTGTACTGATGGCGCAGGTCCCTTACCATACCTAGCACAGTGAACAGGATATGATAGCAGTCACCTTTACCTCAGTGTACAATGCCAAGGTTGCAAAGCTCTGTTGCCCTATTTTGACAGATAAAACCTGGAGGAAAGGGAGATTGTTTTTTCCAGCTTGAACCATAATGTCTTTGTTCTATGCCCTGCTTCTGATTTTCAAAGATGCAGGTTTCTGCCAAAAATGACAATTTAAAGGGCAGCACTGAAAGGATTTATTACTTTCTAGATTTGTAAGTGCCTACTAGCAATGGCTTTGTTTACAAAAAATATTGGCAGGCTTTGCTTTCTATTATGAGCAGCTCAAGATATCACTGGCATATTGCTGAGAAGAAGCATTTCATTCAGCCGACTTTTAACTCAATAACCTGCATGGCATTGTATGGGTGAAGGAGGAAAGAGTTGTTCTTTCTGAAAGGGAGGTGCTTTGAAGGCTTGTTTTCCTTTAAGAGAAGCCATCCTTTCCCCTTTTCTGTATTTCCACTTCCCTGATTTAAGAAGACAACACTGATCTCTTCTAAATAGTCTCTGCTCTAATTGTTTAGTTTTCCTTCAATTCCTAGTCAACAGTCCTTACAGCATAGAAATAAAATGTGAAACAGGCAGAAGGGAGTTACCAGGGGTTGAAAATAACAATCACTTTGCCCAAGATGTGATACCAAATCATTAGGCTATTGCCTGCCCTCTACCATTTCTCTCTCCTTTAGGGTTTCAGGTGTGTAGCTGTTTTATAAGAGCTTGTATTGAACATTTCACTGTGCAGTGTGTGCAGCTCGTTTATTTTGATTCAGAGCATAATCCATTTGCTGCTTTATGAGGTTTTGGTGCATGTCTTGTGCATGCAGCTCTGGGAATTATGTTCCTATAGGAATGTTGTCTATTAATAGCTCTGCAAAGTAGAGACTAACTCTCTGGGAGGCTGCTGTGATAAAAAGCCTTATCACAGAAAGGTCACGTGCTATTTCTATTAACTCTTTTGATGTGATTGAGAAAAGGCTGTAGCCTAATAAACTGAAGATGAGACTGAAGCTGGGGCTTCTTAGTCCTGTAACCATGAGAGTAATGCCTCTAATAGCCTTGCAAAGACACAAAGGGCCAGATCCTGTACCTAAATCCCACCAATCACACCAAACTCAGACTAAATGAAATCAGGAAGTATTTAGGTACCTAAAAACTTTTGTGTATCTGGCCTTCTGATCTTTTATCTGCTTTTTGAATAGGACATATAATACTCATAGTAGCACTGTTGGAATCAATCTATGAATAGGGTGTGGTTGTTATTTATGCAAATATCTTAAAGAGAAAGCTACTTTCAATGCCAGACTTTGTTGTTAAGATATAATTTCCCTGTCATATTTACTAAATATCTCTGCAAAACCTTCCTTAAAAAATATTTATTTAATGTGTTAGGAGGTAATGAAGTGCAAGCATAAATAATTCAGAAATACACAGAAAATGGTGGGCCTCTGGACTCCAGTGTTGATTTCTCTGACTCAGACTGATAAATGCCAAGTTTACTTTAGATCTTTTATTTATGTATGTGTCTGTGTCTACAGTTATATGGAACTCTGCTCAACAATTTAGAAACTCTGCAATTGAATGTTACAGAACACACATCGCTTTCACAGCAGTTTGTGGCAAGAATCCCATGAGAAATGGTTGAGACAGCATAACTTTGTTGCCAAATAATAATGTTTAGTGACTCAGAAACTGCCATCTGTTATATAGACTCATAGCTTGAGCTCTGCATATTGAAATAGACCTTGAAACATCTGCAGGTTTCCTTGTAATGTTTAGGCTTAGGCATCCACCTATCTGGAATCTCCTACCTCATCCTCAACCCCTCCCACAGAGATATTCACATATCATGGCTGTTTGGGGTTTTTAACCTCCCATAGCATACTGTCAACCATATTCTCTTTCAAAAATATCTCTGAGTTCATGCTCTTGAACTAATGCTTCATTTCAGCCACTAAAGCCCGATATTTCTATGGTGTTCCCAAGGTGAAAATTATCTTACAGACTTTTGAAACTCTGAGGGGGAAATGAGAGTTGTACCACCTGAAGCACCAAATGCTCCTGTTCAGATTACAGTGTTTGTCAAGTGGGCTGGCTTGCTGTTGGACACCTGGATTCAGCGCAGCAGCCCCAAGCACATCTCACACTGGGGAAGCAGCTGTGCAGCCTTCTCTGGAGCTGCTGTCCACTCAACTTGGCATTGCTCTCTGGGTGCACCTTGGAAGATTGTATGTGTGCCTGAAAATGTGCTGCAGGAGCAGAGGAAGACACAAATGCTCTCTGGTAAACTTGCAGATCTTCATCAATCTGACTCTGAAGTCTTTTGTATGTTGTAGTCTTAAAAAATTGAGTCTGGTCTCTTCCCACCCTCCCTGCTGCTTGCCGCTTCTCATAGCACAGAAGTAACCCCAGTCCCAGTGAGAAATGTTGAAGGAGGAAAGTAGGTCATGGCATTAAATGATGGGGTGTTTTGGTGCCACTGTCTCTCACAGTTCTGCCATCTGCTGTGCAGAATCCAAACCAATCCCTGTGCACAGGGATCTTCCAGGCAGAGGTGAGCCACAGAAACCTATTGAACAGTCAGCATGGCTTGTCTTTCATCTTAGATTTTGCTTCTGTCAGAGAAGGTGAAGAAGAAGGCAAGGAACAAAGGCTGGAAGCTGAAAAAAGCATTAGACCTGATGGAGATCTGTGCAACACAGCTATGAAACACAGATGTGAATGCATTGATGCAGGGGCACTTGTGAAGGCACATTACATGCTCTGTTCCATTCCTATTATGTTAGAGGTAGAATGTTAGAGGAAGTGACAGCCGTATGGTTTTGATGCTTGGGTTTGTTTTTATACACTGAAAATGAAGGTCAAAGAACTGAGAGAGAGCTCCAAATCACAGGTCAGCCACAGGCAATGCCTTTCTATTTGTTTATTTTGTAGTAGTTCCAGTATTTATAAAGATGTTGTAGTCCAGGAAAATGTCCTAATACATTTATATGATATGATATTGGCTAAGAACAGGAATAATCTACAGCAACACATTAGGTTTAGCCAGAAACTAACCTTGTCTAAATATTACCACAAGATTGAAGTATCTTACCAGCAGAATGGCCGTGAAGAAATCTTTTCAGAAGTACAGAAGAAAGACATTTTGCTTCTGATGTTAAAGAGAAATAAGATCTTTATAAAGGAGTAAAATATATCTGGAAATAGATTCCCTCATGGACAAAAGCAATGATTCCTCTGAAACAGCTTTACACAATAGTAAAATTTCATTTCTTGCATAGGTTTTTTTTTTTTTTTACTGCTCATTACACAAAAGGAGACGTTGTTTAATTAATTCCAACAGTTATTCACATTTTGAATTTACAGGAAGGTTTGAATTCTTAATGATGGTGATGACTCATGAATTAAACATCCCTGAGAAGCTTTCACCTCTGTCTCACCCGTGAAAACCCAGGTATATGATCCCTACCACACTGCCTTTCCCCTGTTTACAGGTGGTATGTATCCGGCGTGGGCACAGTGGCAGATATTTGAGCAGCTGGGGCTGGTTTCCTTTGAAAGAACAGGTAAAGGGAAAGATTCTTCAAAGGGAAGAGGACTGAAACTGGGGGCAGGGCCACAGAGCTGCAGAGAGCTGAGATGTTGCTGTGGCCCTTGGGACAGCCATGGCAAAGTATTAAAACATAGGTCCAGCCTATACTGCTATAGAAGTTTTGCTGTCATAGAAATGTCAGTGAGGAGTGAGAGCCTTTTCCTTATGTGGCAATAGCAGTATAGCCCCAATGCAAAGGTCATCCCAAAAAAATCCCTTTGCTGCCACAGCATGTTCTGCTTAAGGACTAGATACAAGCCATGGGAGCAAAAGAACTTTATTTTTGGCCAGCTCCTGATTGTGCTTACCTTAGGAGGAATAGCTGGTATAGCTGTGGCTTTTAAATGCAAAAGGGCCATAGAGCAACAATTAGAAGCATGTCTTCTCTCATTTTTGTCCAGGTCTGATCATGGCATGTGGGTGGGTGACAGATTAATTCATTATTTATTTTTTGTTAAGATAGATTAGTTCAGCATTTTTGCACTAACATTTACTGGAGAAGTAGAATTACTTCAGTTTATATACAGCACATAAAACTACCTTGGTACCACATGATTAAAAAGGGGCAAGTGTGCCTTCAATATATTGAAATTATATATTCAATGTGAATTGACATATTGATATTGAAATTCAATATATTGAATTGATATATAACATTTTCAGGAGGATTTGGGACTTAGCAACCAATAAACCTGTATCAGAAAAACTAAGAAATTTGGTTAAAAGTAGACACACAAGGAGGCACATGCACAAATAAGGTATGATACAGAATTATCATTGCTTTTCCAGAGGGATCTCATCCTGTGGATATTTATTAGAGACCTATTATTATTATTATTAGATTTATTAGGGTAGTTACTTGCATGTGTGAAAAGCTGAATAGTAGGTCTGAATGTCCAAAACAGCTTTTGCCAAACACCTGAAAAGGAGCAAAACTACTGAGCAATGTGGTTGTTCTTATGAGTCTGCAATTCATTAAGAAACAGGAAACAAAGAGTTGGATGCTGTGGTCTAAAAATAAGCATTTTGTGTCACCTGGGATGCTCCATGATATCGAAGACACCTGCATGAAGCTCTCAGACAAGACCTGGGATTTAAGGGAAATGTGCTGGTTGGTACTGTACAAACTATGCAATACACAAAATTACATACAATGTTTTTCTTTATACAGTGGATCTCACTTGAGCTGTAGGTACAGACAATGGGTTTTTGCAGGGAAGTAGAGAACTGCAGTCTCCTGGACATCAGTGTTAGAGCCAGTGCTGCCTGGGTTGTCCATGAGTGACCTGATAAAGGGGGATAGACAATGATGAAAGGAAGTTTCAGGGAGAGAGATTGCCACAAAATGGTGTAACAAGATCACATTTCATAACTAGGTGATAAAGTGCCATCTGACACTCACTGTTGATAAAAGCAAAGTAGTGCACTTTGGAGAACAGCCCCAATTTCACATATACAGTTATAGGCTGTGAAGTAGATATTGGCAATCACAGAAGACCTTGGAGTAATTTTGGACAATTCTGTCAAAATGTCTGTTGAGTGCTCACTGAGGATCAAAGAGGAAAAAAAAGTGTATTAGGTAGTGTTAAGGATGGAATAGAGCAGAAAAATGAGAGGAATAGTGGTGCTGCTGTAAGAGTCAATAGTGTGCCCACTTCATGAATCCTCCATTCCTAAAAGGGATGAGTAAAGAGAAAGGATACAAAAAAGGAAGGCAACAGTGATCAGAGGTACAGAGCGGCTTCTTTCCAAAACATGACTTAATAAGTTACAGGTCTTCATCATGAAAAAGAAATTACTAGGAGGAAAGAATATGACACAGAGCTATCAAATAAAGAGTAGCAGAGAAGGTAGACAGGGAAAAGTAATTCACCTTTTTCTCCACTGTTGTTACATGCTGCCAAGTGAAGAAACAGGTTAAAAAGTTCAGAATAGGCAGGGGAATTTTCTTCCATGATCCCTAGCTAAACTCTGGCAGCCTTTGCCAGAGGGCATTGTGGGGACCGAAACTTGACCCAGGGTCAAAAGCAACCAGAGGATCTCATAGAATCAAAGTCCATTAGCACTTAGGGGCACATGAGCATATGCTTCTCCTTTGGGAAGTCCTGAAGCTCTTGATTGCTGGGAGTGTGTTCTGGCAAAGCACCACTGTGTGCTTAGCCTGTTTTGATAGTCTGACTTCAGCATCCCTTACTGGTCTCTGGGCAAGAAAGGATAATGAGCTAGAGGATGCAGTAGTCTGGCCCAGTATAGCTGTTCTTACTTCTCTAGCATGTCTCTTTTTCCCTGTGAGAGAAGTGCCTATTTGATTCAACAGCTCCCCTGAGATACAGGTGATAAAAACAATAACTTACATCTGGAAGTGAGTTAAGCTTCAATCAGCAGTGTCCCAGTTTTCCATTCTGCAAACCTGTGAGACTGCAAGCAATACCAGCAGTACAAGATATTAATGCTATTTCTTATCTACTAATACCTTTCACCTTTTTTGAATGCTGCATTTCTCAAAAAAGCTTTGGTGCTGTAGTGATCTCTTGAGCTACTTGTGTTTTATCTTGGTGTGAAAGTGAGCTCTTCATCCACAAGTGAAGGAAATTTAACAATATATTTTAGATCTTATTTGGAGCTCTGTTAACCCAGTTGAGAGAAATACTCCCTGATTATATAGATTTTACAAAAGTTGGGGGGGTGGTGGATGGAAACACCACCCCTTTTTTTTGCATTTCTGCAGTGTGAGCTTCATAATCCTCACAGTGTTAATCTTGCTATCAGCTCTTACCTTCAGACAGTATGTTTTGAAACAAATTTTTCTCAGTTTCTGATTCCTGATGCTCCAATTCTTCAGTTTATGATGCCTTTGTGGGTTGGCACAAAACTCTCCAATTTCTGACTTGCTACAAAACAAAGATGGAAATTATTGATCCACTTCCTATTAAAATTCCATCTTGCATGGCTTTGTATAGTTACCATCATTTCTTTCAAGCAGCAAGTGTATCATAGAGTCCAAATGCCAAAGGAAGATACAACTGCTAAGTTGTCAGTAAGATACTATCAAGAAACTCATGTTGGTTTTTTTTCATATAGGTGTTGCTTGGACTAGCCAGCAGGAGAAGTTATTGGGAAAAATTGTTAACCAAATGCTCTCTGGTGCTCTCTGATTCCCTTTCTCTGCTGTAAGCAGACAATGTGTAAGGCAATCAGTTAGCAAGTGGCCCTATGTCCACCAAATATTTATAGCCATGAATGATAGCAAGCCCACCTTGTCCTCCCTGGTTTGTTTTTCTGTTTTGGGTTGGGATCTTTCGATAGTTTTTTGGGTCTGGGTTGTTTTGGGGTTTTTTGAGTGTGGGTAATTTTAATGAGTTAGAAATGTTTTCTCAAAGGAAGTTAAAATCCATATTAAAGTAGATTGTCACATAGGCCACAAATAAGTGCAAAACCAAGTTAAAATACTTATTTTTTTATCACAATTCTTCAATATTTTTGTTGGACAGTGCTGGAGGAAACATGGTAGGGCAGAGATTTAATGGCAGAGTGAAGTTAGTGATCCTCACTTACCTGAGATCAGAGCTCTGCAGAAGTGAACAGATACATTCAGTCCCTGGGACCATGAGGGCCAGCACCTGCTGCTGTGGGTTTGTATTATCCATATATTTTGGGGGAACCTTCTGTCTTTCTTCCATTTCTATTAATGCACTTAAAGGAGTAGAGAGGTGAACTCTCACTGGATTGCCTTCTTTGAAAAACAGCAATTTTGTGTCTAGTCACTGCTTAAGGATATTGAGATCTTGGAGAAAGACAAACATCCCTAAAAGCTATGAATTTATTTGGAAGAAAAGAAACCATTGAGTAGGAGTATTTGCTCTCAAGTCAGTCATCTCAGGAAGAAAAACGAATGATTTGGGGACAGAATTGCATTATTGTTATCACAAATTCATAGATGGTGCAATATGGTGAATTTTTCATTTGATACTTTCCTCCCTTACTTTTCAGAGTAACAGAGAAAGTTTATTTAGAATCTAGATAATGAGCTTTGCAATGAAATGGCCTCAAGAAATGTATGAGTTAACTGTCCTCTTTTACGTCTGTCATGGATGAACTAAGAGTCGTTGGAAAATTTAATGGAAATAAAGTATCTGCTCTGCTGAATATGGAAAATATAAGCATGGGCAATCAAACTATTATTTGCTATTTGAATGCTGTGGTTACATGGCACTGCTCACTAGGGAAGGTATAAATTGAATAGTTTCACAGTGCAAGAGCACTAATTATGCAGGAAGTGTCTTGGAGCAGAACTAAATGCTGCAAACAGCCTTGCTATACCATCACCCCTTACCAAAGGTGAAACCAAAAATCATTCCTGTTTCTCAATGACACATCTAATAAGGTCCTGTTATGTTAGGATGTATTTCATCCTGAATGTGGTTAAAATGTCCTTGCTAGAGAAAGTCCAAGTATTTGTTGCTGGGGATAGCCAACAAATTGACAGATCATACTGTGCTGGCACAGCCATCAGTAAATCTCAGTACTGAGTTTGGACTTGACAGTTTTTCATTAACTTTATTATTTCCCAGAAAGTTCACACAGGAGGGCTCAAACCTATTTTGTTCTGTCCCAAAAGCTCCCAACAGCTTGTGGATCTGGCCTGTCTTGTGTTTTTCTCCTGTTTACCCTGCTCCAGGTTGGACAGTGAATATTAGTGTTTTACAGTGCTTTTATAGCCTATTAGTATTTTTGTGATTCTATAGCAACTAAAATCCTTGAAGAGGATGTGGGAATTTTCTGTCCATGGTTTGTTTTTTTTTTTTTTTTGACAAATATCTGTCACTTGGTTTGCCTACTCATTCCCTTGCTACTGCCTACATAGCCTTCAGTTCTGCCCTGGAAAGATGGAAAACTCACAGAGGCAGGAGAAAACCTACTCATTAGTGCTGACATTTAGAAGCTGGAGGTGTATTACACAATTTGGCTGCCTTGTGGGGAGCAGTTTATGACATTTCTGCTTCCCTCTGCCCCTCACTCTCATCCCTGCCCTGTGCTTCATCATTTCTCCTTAGTTTTACTGATAAGATTGTTCAAAATAATTTTTTTAGATGCTTCATTTCTGACAGAGATGGCAAGTAAAGAGAAGCTTGTATCTCCCAGTGCAAGGATCCAGTGGTGCAGTAACAAACTGCTTTCTCTGCTCCAGGCTGGACTAGATCCCTCGAGCTCTTAGGGCCCATCATGCCAAACACCGTCCCTACACACACATTCCTGCTGATCCCTGATCAAAATGCATGCAGTAACTGCACATAACCAGGGACAACACACTCTCAGATGGGGAGGTGATGGGTGAAATGTCCAGCTAAGCTGGCTGGACAGTCACTGCATGCTGACTGCCTGCCACCCAGGAGCTAACTGCCCCACTGCCCATGCAGTGATGTTTTCCTAGAGGTGTAGGCACCTGAATCCAGAAAAGACATCAGTGGCATCTCAAGGATTTCAAAAGGAAATGACAGACACATGGTGAGAATGCTATCTGTCACTCCAGGCATAGGTGTGTGGGTGTTATTCTGTATGCATGTTCCCAGGCTGAGGATGTTGTTGGTAACTCTACGGCACCAGTGACAGAGAGATTTATTTCTGCTTGCATCTGAGTAAGTCTTTCTGATGAAGTTCTCTCTGTGGTGACATGTGGTGTCAATGCTTGGGAGATTGTAGAGCTCACTGATTTGGCTCAGGAAAACATAAAATCTGATACTGAACCAAGTGAAAACTGTGTTGAATTGCTTGGGCAGCCTTACATAGAAAAATGTCATTTTGTGTCTGTGAGACCGTCTCCTTATGCGGTCACAGTTGAGGGTGGCCATGCTGCTTTTAGTAGACCTGCTTTGCCCAGGTGTCAGAAATCCATCAGCATCAGCAGCTCACTGCTCTGCCCCTGGCTGTGCTTCTTGGCTCAGAGAGTCTTGCTAGATTTCTTTCTCATTCCTGGGAGTGTTTGAGTATCTCTTGACTGTAGTTGTCCTCTGAAGTTTGGTGTTAGGTTATATAAACTGCACAATGGAGGATGAATATGATCATGGTAGAGCAGAGTGTAGATACAGGGCTTTCTCCTCAACTTGAAGGTTGAATTGATGGAGATGGCTTGAGCAATTACTGCCCTTAATTCACACCACCAATTTTTTTACAGAGGTCTTTGTCAGGGTCAAGCAGAAATAAATGTGATCGTGAGCTGCAACTTGTATACAATGCATAAATTCAAAGTCAGTGATTTTATTTCACGTTAACGTGTCAGACTGCAAACTCTGGCAGGTAGATACTCCATTTGACAAACTCTTCTGCAGGGGTAGCAATAATTGAAACAGGGTAAAAAGAACAACTGAGGGTCAGCAAAACATGTTTCATGTTACAAATCAGAAGCTTTTTGTTTTGTGAGAGAGATGGATGAAAAGGTCTTGATGTGGCTCAGGTTTTTAGCTCACATAAAGGGGGCCATCTTTTTCCAGAGAAGCTGACATTTAACTTGATGTAATTTTCCAATAAGATAGTGAAAACTAAGGTCTTTGACCTAGCAAGCTGATGACCTGCTGGAGTGTCTCGTGGGAGCCAATGTTCTAGTAAACAGAGCTTACAAGTTCAGGCAACACTTGTGATTGTCAGTACTTTTATCAAAGCTTTTAAAGTGTTTTACAATTTATGGGCAATTCTAGTTCTAAGCTCAGTTATGCAGCTTCATACCCTTGTACTTGCTGGCATTTTAAGAGTGCCCTGTCCTTGGTGATGGGTGACATTCCCAGAGTGCCGAGGGGACTCATCAGGATGGTGCTGCCTCAGGCTACAGACAACGAATCAGGATCTTTCTCCTTTTGGTTACATTTGGTTTGATTTGATGTGCTATAGGAAGGTCACACACTCATCTGTGAGACTTCTCCAGGCTCTGTTGAAAAAGTCTTCACAGATATTTCCAGCCAGGTTTTGCTTTGAAAGCTGCTGCTGAGCACTGGCTTTCAGAGGTTTATACTGCTTTGGGTTGTTTGCCTGTTTAAATACCACATCCAGTGCAATGCTGTAAACAAGGGAGCAAACAGCTACATAACTATGATTCCCAGGAGAGAATGATCCGTTAAAAGGGAAAAGTGCTTGTTTTGTCACAGCTGAATTACTAATATTCCTATAAATTGCTTCTCTGGGGTTGTGTAACGTGTTTGGCAATGTGGCAATAAGAGATGTTGAAATGGGGAACAGACTTAGAGGAGCAGAAATGGAAGGAAGCCAAGCCAAAATACACAGTGAGCCTTTTCCAAAGACAGGTCAGCAGTGATCCAAGAGTATTCCCACAAAATGGAAGTTCAGACGGGAACTGTAAGCAGTGGAAAATATTGCATGCTCAACTTATGTTACAAACTTCGGTCACGCTGAGTTCACTGCAGAAAAAAATGTTTCTAGAGCCTAAAGTCCTTTCTTATTCATTTCTTTTCCCTTTTTCTTCTCCTATATTTAAATATTTTTGTGTTAGGTAAACTAAACTAGGAGAAAAAAAAAATTAACTGTTTTTGTAACACAGGAAACCTTAGGAATAAAAATACTACAGACCTTTTCACGGTAACATTTGTTAGGATAATACCTCCAGTTTTCCTTAGGAGGAAGGCAGCTTAAAGGAGAAGTTTTATGGGGTATGTTTCCACTTGGCTTTTATCTTTATTTTAGGCTGGAAAATAACTTACTGTGTTGCTGGTTTCTACCATTGATGCTCTGTGCTTGCACACCCCTTCTGCAAGTAGGCTCCCATGAAGAAGACTTCGTCATGCTTATTAATATTTAGCTTGTCTTTATTTGTAAAACTGCTGTTTGCAGTTTGCATATCTGGTACCAGTGTGTTGATATCTAATCACAAACTAGATGCAACCTGTGCTTTTCTTTTGTTTGAAAGTAGACAGAAACCATTAGAAAAGATCAGAGAAAGATCAGCCTGCTCTACAGCTCTGACACTACAAAGAGAAAAGACAACCTGGTAGTACTAACAGCATCAAACTTCTGGCACTAATTACACTTCGAAGTCAAGCATTATTAATGGAGGCAGAGATGTTTCCTTTATTGAGAAAGGGATTTATAGCAGGACTGTAATTTGGATAAACTGGCTGGCCCTTAGGAGATGCATCTGACTCTCTCTATTACCTGCAGAGAACCTGAAAGATTTATTGTAGGCATCAGCAATTAGATCATGTGAATATCCACCTCTGCCTCAATTTCTCAGTAAATAAGGAAATGCTGTGTCACACTTGTTCATGGAGTTTTATTAATGTCTTCAGAAGGCAGACCAGACATCTTTGTTGGTTGTGCCTGCTCGCACTCTCACAACTCAAAAATAGGTCAGTAACCCTTCTCCCCATTCTGACATCTGTTGTTGGTCAGGTTTCCCATCTCTGTTTTCTTCTCCCTGTGTTCAATTATTCTGTTGTCCCAGACAGACCTGTACATTTTATACACTCAAAGTGTCTCCAGGATGGAAGCTTCTGCACTTACTTTTTATTGAAATTGAAGTAAAAGAGGGCAAGAAACCTCTTCCTGACCTGAACAGTTCTGGATGTTCCACTGATTTGAAATTTGTCACAGGGAAATTCCTTCTGCAGGCCAGTCACATTAAGGTGGTCAGCCCTGCTAGCACTCTGGTTCCTAGGCTGCTGCCATGGGCGATCTGAGGTCAAACTCGGTCTCCTGGCTCATAAAGGCCTAAATTATTGGGGGTGTAACAACTGCCAATTTTGTCCTGCCAGTGCATTAACAGAGCTCTTGCCCACCCTGCCCTTTGGTGGTTACTGTACACCTCTACTCTGTGGGCTTTTTCCTCATGGAATTAGGTGTGTGATGCCCCATCTCTTGGGTGGCTGCTCAGCCATGTTGAGGATGTGGGAACCATGATTCCTTGTGGTGTCTTGTTTTTCCCAGATGCTGCCACAAGGAACTTGATTTTAGCCTTGGTAGAAAGCTCCCCGTCTCCCAGTTGTGGGAATTCAGCCTTTTACTGATGTAGCTGGTTTACAGTTATAGATTTCTATACCTCTTGGATATGCTTTTTTTTCATCTGTTCCTTTAAAATATGCTTTTAAATGACATGTTGGTAGTGTTCCCTGTGTGATGTGACCATGGGGATTAGAGGTATGTTTTTCTCTAAGACATGTACTAAGAAAGCTTGTTATTTGCCTTTTCAAATTACATGCACTGGGGTCTCCAGCATTCCTGGCTGGAATGCTGAGTCCATCATCCTGCCACCTCTGGGTGAAAAGCCTGAAGGTGTATTCCACAGAATGGCAAGTGAAGAAAAGCATTCAATCAGGCTAGTTTTATGGTTTTTATATTATTTTATGGTAATATCAAAAATTTTTTGAATAGTTTGTAGTACAGAGTAGGAATACTTCCTTCTAGCTCAGGGCAGAACGAACCTGTCCCCCCTCCTCTGGCAAAGCCTCATGATGTTTACAGTTTGACAGTCTCGTGCGTTTGTTCTGGACAGCATTGCTCCCCAGATGACCTGCATTTCTTGTGCTAACCTATAATCAGAATTCCCATAAAAAGCAGCCTTGATCTGACCACAGTTTGTGATAAAATGCATTGGAATAAAATGGGAGATACTTCTTCAAACTTCAGCTCCCCAAGCCTCCAAAGTCAGAAAGAGCAAACAGTTTAACACAAAAACTCAGAGATGTGTGTTTTAAAACCTGTTGATTTTTTTTTTTTATTTTCTCAAAGATAAAAGTGAAAAAGAAAGAGGAAACTGGGTTTTTTGGGTTTTTTTGTTTTTTGGGGATTTTTTGTGATCTTAGGAAGAACTTCAAAAAGTAGCAAGTTCCTGAAATATTTTTATAGACCTTATAACAAAAATAACAATACAAACTTCAGAATAAAACAAATTCCAACCCATTGGTGTGCATGAGTATGGAAAAGGAATAAGTATGCTCTCCAAGGTCATGTTAAAAGCAGAAGTGAATAAAAACTACTTAAATATGCATTCATCTTTGCTTTTTTTTCTGTCTGCAGATCCCACCTGTGGTAGCACATACAACTCATGGAGTACAAATTATGTGCAGTGGGCGTTCATGTGGAAAATCTGTATGGCTAAAGCATCCTGGCAAACCACAATTCCTGCTGGGTGAGTTAAGAGTCTGTCTTGAAGGAATGAGGGATTCAAAACTCCCCATGCAGGTGAGTGTAAATCTTTTCCTGCTTTCATGGTTTTAGCTTTGCTGGTGGTTTTAATTCCCAGTTACAAGCATTCATTGGAATGAAATGAGAGTCTCAAGGTGCTGCTGCATGGTTCATTAACCCCAGGGTTTTTGATGGAGTCTTTCTTTGCTGTGGTTTCCATGGTTAGCTCTGTTCTCTGGAGTGATCCTTCACCTGCTGCCAGTCTCACCTGCACCACCATAAAGGGAAGGTGCAGCCCATGTCAGTTTGCAGAGGGAGCAATATCTCATGGCTTCTGAGTCATGCCTTAAGGCCCAAAGGGGCTTCTCTTGCATTGCTGTTTTCTGTACTAAGCAATTTTCCAAAGCAAGAACTCTGAGCACATTAAACTTGAGCTTTTTATTTGCTTTTTCTGTATAGTAATGAGTCAAAAGCTTCTGTGTTATGTAATTATATAATTCTGTGTTGGTTTTTTTTTTTCTTTTTCTTTTTGTTGGTTTGGGGTTTTTTTGGTTTGTTTTTGATTTTTTGTTTGGTTTTGGGTTTTTGTTTGTTTTTGGGTTTTTGTTTGTTTCTTTGCTTGTTTGTTTGGGTCTTTTTAAAGCTAGAAAATAGAACCCTGACTGCTGTGGTGAATTTATCCCCTAAAAATTTGTGCAGTCATAAGGAAGAGATGGGATGATGGTGATGATGATGATGATTTGTTAAAATTAGTCTACCCCGAGCTTCTGGCAAAGGATTGCAAAGTGTAATTTATGCAGCAGGCTTCAATAATGCAGTAAAAATATATTTGTAATGTAGATACAATGGCTGAGGTTAACTGCCTCTTTTAAATTTTCCAAAGGAAAAAATATCCCTTTTGCTTCAGCAAGCTATGAAGGTCATCTTAAGTGTGAAGCCCAAAGCAGGTGATTCAGCTTGATCATCCAGTCCTTTGGGAAAAGCTTTTGTCTTCAAGAGCCAACAGAAAACTGCCACAAGCACCTTGAATGTCTACTGAAGACAAAACCCAAATCTGGTCTGGGATGCTGAGGTGTTGCTGCCTGCAGTCAGCTGGCCTCATGTCTTTGCTGTTTTAGGCTGTAAAGAACAAACATCTGGCCTGCCTAGGTAGACATGAAGCAGCTCTGCTGCCGGGAATGCTCCACAGTTTGTGGGATCATGCATGACCTGGTGAGGAGCTGTTTTACCTCCCTGTGCTGGGCAGCCAGGTACCATCACAAACTGCAGACTTCAACTCCTGTGAGGCTTTTAACAATTCACAAAAATGGCTTTGTGTCTTGCCCTGGATGGTTGAAATTGTGTCAGTGCACTTTAACTCTTCCAAGGCATAAATTTCCTGGCAGTTGGTGCCAGGTTGCACTGCCAGGTGCAATGGCTGTAGAGGGAGGGACCCTCAGCACTCCCTGGGTTCCCTGAGACAGTCTCACAGGCTGAGCTGCTCCTTGGTTTGCTCACCTGTGGCAAGTCCCCGTGGCTGCCCAGAGCCCACCTGCATGGAAACGTGGTAGGCACTGCCAGGGCACTGTGCCCACCTCACTGCAGGCTCGGGGCCAGCTGAGCATGGGGCAGTGCAGCTCTGCACAAAGCCCTTCCCATGAGGCAGGGATGCCACATGTGGTTGCTAGCAACCACTTCACATGCCAAATAAAATTCCTCAGCAATAGAAAACAGAAGTTATGACAGCAGGCCAGCTACATATCCAGAAATACAGGAATATGTCCTTTGTCAGCCTCATGTGGGGTTATTGGAGAGAAGTTTTGGACTTGTGATGGTTTCTTTTAGCTGAAACAGGAGGTAAACTTCTACTCTGTGAAAAGCACCTATTTTGGAGGGCAATCATTCATTTAATTTAAAAATATTTAGTTTAGCCCCATGTTTTGCTCTCTGGAAAAAGCTCAGCAATGTGAACATTATTCATTCAAACCTCCACAGAAGTTAAACTTGCTAACTATGAAGTTTCAAGCCTTTGCTCTGGACAGGGTAAATTGTGTTTGTGCCACTGAAGTCAGTAACAGCATACATCTGCTGAGCATCTTGTCCACAAGTATCTGCAATAAGCTGGCAGTGACATTTATTTCATAGAATGAGATTGGATTTTTTTATTATTGCTCTTTGTGTCATCCAAGATACACACATCAAGAACTGATTCTCGTCCTCTGTGTCTCAATCTGTTCTCACATGAGAGCTGTCTCTGAATGTGACCAGAGAATTGGGCCCTAGCCAATAAAGCTAATATTTTACAAAAGGACATATCAGGCAATGTAAACTGCCCTCACAAGGAAAGTTTACATGTCTGAAATATCTAATGCTTTTTTAAACTTCTGCCTCTCTATCCACTGCCAACTTTCTCCAAGAGAATCATGCTTCCTAAGACATCCTTTCCGATTGTAAATCATTCTCACATATCTAGCCAGAAGACAGACTATGTAGTTGCTGGCCTGTCTCAAATGGATATGGCAGGTAATTATTAGTCTCATTAGTAAACAATTCACAGTCAGCTGCAAATTTTTGATTTAATTGTATGCATGACAGAAGAATATATTAAACTTTAATCTGCAGTTTCGTTAAACAAGTGAATACATTAAACTCTCCTCTGCAGCTCCATAAGCAGCAGAGGAGCTAACATTCAATACACTATGGGTTATTCTACATCTTCTAATCCTGGGGTTAGTGAAGATCTCCATTTTCCTTTATTTCCAGTATTTTGCTCTTTTGAGACCTGAACAAAACATCACACCCCAAGATGATCATGTTTGTGCTCTGTTGGGAAGCAATACTAAAAGAGCATGCTAGATTTTCCTAGTTCCACCTACATTTACTGCCATTCTCAGATATAATTTTTCTCCTCCTTTGGCTCACTCTGCGTCTCCACTGAGGATTATAGAGTTCCTTTAGAAATTAGCCCATGCTGCAATTGCCAGAGAAATCCTCTTTCTAGATTCATGGTTTGCTATTTTTTTTTCAGCACGTAATAATATGTGCATGCCCAGGGACTCACAAAAACCTGAAGCCTCTCATTATGTGTTCCTCTGCTCCTGTCACAGGTGCACAGAATTTAAATGCTGGCTATATGTTTTTAACTCTTATGCAGCCTTCAATACCACACTGAGTTTCACCTCAATCTCATCTGGTTTAGGTGTGGGGTTTTTTTCTGCAACACCTCTCTGTCTCAAGTCATTGTTTCATTTGCTCAGAAAAGCTGCTCCAATTCCCACACTACTTTTGGAAGCTAAAATCCAGTGCCATGCAGAAGTTAAAATACAGAGGCCTGTGCTGTATCCAGGACCAGAACAGTCAACTCACAGAAGCAGTTTTGTAAGATACAGAGGCCTCTAGGATGAGGGCTGTGGTTTTGATACTATATATGTATCAAAGGCATAGGCCTGTGCCTGTATTGCTTTCCTTTGTCTCGCTTTTTCTCATTGTATTTGCAAGAACTTACAATGCTCTTATTTTCAGCAATAGCTGCCTATTTCTAAGACTTTTATTGCACAGGGTTTCAACAGGTGATATTCCCAGGTGTGTTGTCCTGCAGGTTAATACTCCATACCTATGCAAACTTAGCTTATCAGGTTTTTGAAATGTGATTTGAACAATATTGACGCTGTTTTTCCTCAGACAGCTTAATTATAAGTCCCTGCTTATGAAGTAATATCATTCAAATCACAGCTGTCACAAAACATAACAATCAGATTGGGATTCAATGTGTGACATTATGCTCAGCTGGTTTGTCATAGGTATTATATATAGAATTTATGTATCACATATTCTTTAGGAGATCTAGATAGTTACAAGAGTAATGCAGAACCACTACCCAGGGGTCAGTATCACCAAGAAGTCCCATGCCTGGCTTGTACCATGGATTTAACATTTGTTTGCACATACCAGTATGTGTAATTTCAGACTGTTTTCGCTATGCCTCTTCTGTTTTAAATCAAGTTTTCAACAATGGGATTTTAAAAACACTAAAAGCAGACAGTAATCTATGATACTTCTTTACTTGCTGTCAATTTCTCTTCCCTTAGGGTCCTCTTGCCTACACCAAGTTTTACGTTGTCCAAAACTCGGTATAACTGTTGGTTGCCACCAGAAGATGTGGTTCTTCTCCCTCCCATTCCCTGTTGTGCACAATCTGGTTACAGTAAACAGCTGCTAAATATCTGGTCAAAGCAGGAGTGGTTCAGGGAGTAATTCAACACCACACTAATCCCCCACAACAGCAGATAGCTCTGTTGGAGGTGAGCAAGCTGAACTGATGGAGCTGGACTGATGCATGGGATGACAGCAGATGCTGTAGCCCCAAAGGAAGATGGGGAAGGATGGCCTTCTCCTCTTGGTGGCAGACCAATTTTACAGCACATCAGCTATAATGCACAGCTGTGCTCTATTTTCTTCCTCCTACAGAAACGGTTCCTGTTTTCAAGAGGTTTTCTCATCCTCTGCGCTATAATGTCTTTAAGTGAAATATACACTTTGATATGTTTTCAACACAAGAAGAGATATTCCATTTCCATAGGCAATTGCGAACTTTTCTATTTCTCAGGACTTTATTTCCTCTTATAGGGAGGCTGCCTGAAGTTTCACCCATCTGTATTCCACATGAGTCAACTTTCTCTGCAAAATCTTTATTTTAGATTCAGATGTCACATTAATCAATGTAGTCATGTCCTGTTTGTAATAATCATCTCATCTAAATCAAACATAATATTCCAATCAGTGGAAGTATCTAGCTCTTGAATTCTGATATTTTTTCCTTTCCTTAGCTAGATTTTCCTTTATTTGGAATATATACGCTTTGGAATAGTTTAGGATATAGGGTTTTTTTTTTCCTTTTCACAGTCTGCTGTAAAAATGTCTGGTTTTCCTGCAGACAGACAAGTTTTTCCCAACAGTTGGACACTGCATTGCTCCCACGTGTGCTCCTTACCTCCTGCAAGGTTGGGCTGCTTCAGACTTTGTAGAATAAGCACACTCAGTTGCCTGTGCTGAGAGTCTTCCCACCAAGATCTGATAGGTACAATCTGTACATCTAATTAATCTGTGTTTCTTCCAAGTTTAAATCCAGCAAGTTTTTAAAAGTTTGGGTATCTGATCCCCATTAAAACACTGATGTGACTAAAAGACTGTAAGCAGTCCAGAAGAAAGTGTTTGACTGCACAGCTGACATCTTTGATTCTCTGGAAAGTTATAGCTACTAAAAGTCTCTCTAATGCTTAAGAGACGGGGAAAAAAATTACAAAAACTTTGACTGCTTTATGCTTGTTTGTGTGGTTTTGAGGTGTTTTGTTTGGCAGTGGGGGTTTTTTGGGACTCTGTACCTTGTCACAAAAAGACTATGTAACTACACAAAAGACATTGAGGTGCTGGAGTGCATTCAGAGAAGGACAACAAAGTTGATGAAGACTCATATGGGAAGTGGCTGAAAGAGCTGGGATTATTCAGCCTGGAGAAAAGGAGGCTATGGGGAGGCTTTTCCAGCCTCTACAACTACCTGGAAGGAGGTCATAGCGAGATGGGGGTTGGTCTCTTCTCCCAGGTAACAAGCAACAGGACAAGAGAAATAAGCCTCAGGTTGTACCAGGGAATGTTTAGATTGAATCTTGAGAAAATTTTATTCACTGGAAGAGTTGTTAAGTGCTGGAACAGGCTGTCCAGGGAAGGGTAGAGTCACCATCCCTGGTGGTATTTAAAAGGTTTATAGGTTTGGCACTTAAGGACAGTTTAGTTGTGGACTTGGCGATTTTTAGGTTTATGGTTGAATTTTGTGATCACGGAATCACAGAATCACTGAGTGAGGTTGGAAGGGACCACAGTGGGTCATCTGGTCCAACCTCCCTGCTCAAGCAGGGTCATCCCAGAGCACATGGCACAGAATTACATCCAGATGGTTCTGGAATGTCTCCAGTGAGGAAGACTCCACAACCTCTCTGGCCAACCTGTTCCAGTGCCTGGTCACTCACATAGTACAGATGTTCTTCCTCATATTCAGGTGGAACTTCCTGTGCATCAGCCTCTTCCCCTTTCCTCTAGTACTATTGCTTGGTCTTTTCCAACCTAAATGATTCTGTAATTTCATTCATTATATTCCTGGAAAGTTCAGAGTAGTCCATGTTTCTTGCATACTGGATTTTTTTTTAATCTCTCTCTTTTAGAAGTGTTTTTTCTATCCCTACCCCAACTCTGCTAACTTGGCAGCAAGGTTAGGTGCCAGCTAACCAGAAGTGAGTACCAGAACTTATGCCTTAGAGGGGTTGTTGATATAACTAAGAATCAATAGACTAAAGTTTCTGGAATGGAAAGAAAGAAGAGTATGTCTGGCTTTGAAGGCTCCAAGTCAAATCTCTGTATGACTAAACTCCTTCTAGACTCCTGTATTTCAGCCCAAGTCTTAAAGACTAGATAGGCTTACAGCTAAAATAATTTGGTAGCTCTGCTATTGATTTGTGGATGAAAAAAGACAGACATTTGCTCTAAGCTTGCAGCCATGTGATTATCTTTCTAGGAACGGCAGTCACAGCTTTTCTAAGAACCAAATAAAAATGGAGCAAAGATTCATTGTTCAGCTCTCTGTACCAGTATTCACATGGCTCATGCCCATGTCTATTAATACACATTGTGACTTTAAAAAGTGACTTGAAACTAATAAAAATAGGGATAGTTTCCATAAAGTGCTGCTCTCTTTCTTTTCCACTGAACAGACCCAAAAATACTTTGGCTCATGTTAGATAACATGGTGAAAGAGAAAATGCTTTTTCTTTGATCCATAAAGTTTGGACTGCAATGTAAACCAGATGGAAAAATCCCAGCAGAGAATTTTCCTTTCTTTTGACCATTGAGGGCCATCACTCCCATCATATGAGCTCAGAGAACCCTTGAACAGCTCTAGCATATTTACAAAATGAGTTGGACTGAGAATTTTATTGTTTGAACACAGTGGCTGCATGGAAATAATTCAGTGATATACCTATCATATTATCTAAGGGAAGACTGAATTGTATAAAAGACCTTTCACTCTAGCATGCATCTGAGGCAGAGTGACTGGTGCCAGGAATCAGGAAATTTGTGGAATTTGCAGTTTGACATGCTTTGTTTTTAGTTGTCCTAAACACTATAGGCAGCTCAGTGCTTCAATGTCTGCTGTACTTCATGATTTCGTCTTACCCTACTGCAAACAATTTTAATAAAATGTGTATTAAATTAATCTCAGTTTTACCAAAACAATTTCAAAAGAACATAAAACAAATTGTAAACTGAAGTGGAACAAACCTGAAATGCAATAAGTTTGTAACAGGCTATTTATCAGACACATATGTTCCACCTTTAGGTTTTGCATGCTGACTGTATTTCATACAGATACATATTTGCTGCAAAGAAAAATACTGTTAGGGAAGCAAAACCATACTGATATGAAAAAAAGCTATGTCAATACTTTAATTATCTAATTCTTAAAAGAGTCTCTTTTTAAGACTGATGTACTGGCATTTACTTTACACTTTCTTAGCACTTCGGTTATTTATTTACAGTTTTACTACGCTGATGCTAAAACCTGTAGCAGTATTCTCATGGTCAGTATTCTCATGGTCAGTGTTCTCATGGCCAATCATCAATGAAAAGCGAAGTCTCAGATTGCTTTGGTTGTGTCCAGGATCTCCCTCTTCCACCATACCCTTTCCACCTCATCAGACATCACAATCCTAAAAAAAGGACCTTTTGAAGTATTTACACAGAATGGCCCATCACCAGACCCACAGAGAAATTTAAGACAGATAGTTCTTTGGAAAACTTTTATATTAAAGGGGCACAAAACTGTTGGTGCCTGGTCTGTCTCTGCTGTAGCTGTCTCTTAGCCATACCTGTAATTTTCTGACTGAAAATTCAGCAGTAATGGCACTGGCCATTTCTGTGGCACATACGGATTTCTGCTGGTCTCAGTAGTGACCAGCAAAGGGTGGTGACCTCTATTTTAACAGATGACTCCACCAAAGGCAGGGAGACTATAGGCTTATGTTGCTGCAACTCCACTATTTTTAATGGATTCATTGCAATACTGGCATGAACTAGAGCTTGGAGAAGATTCAGACCCAGATACAACCCTGCATAGTGAAAATGCTTCAATCAAGCTTTTTCTGTGGTGGGACTGTTTGTTGGCAGCACAAACAGTTCAGATCCTGGAGTGGCGATCACAGGCAGGCAGATGTACTGTATTACAGAAACTGCCGTGCTTGGCACTTCAGGGTGGTGTCTATTGTCTTTGCAGGAAGAAAAACCTTTGCTTTGATAAAGCTTTCTGATTCCAATTTTGCAGAAAGCTCGTTCACCTGGATTTGCTGCTGCACACTCGGGTGTTAAACCTGCCAGTGCAGGGAGAGCTGCATTCCCACGTACAAGCACATTAGATAGCTCATCTGCCTTTAAAGTGATCATGGCAGTTATTTTGGAGACTCATTTGATTCTGTGAATACAGCTGTTCTTGGTGCTGCTCTGTTCTTAGCTCTTCAAAATTCTCATTAGTGTGTGGTTTGTGGAATTTGGCCTTTTTCTTTAAGAAATGAAAATTGTCCTGCCTAGATCCTAATAGATATTTAACAAATCAGTCTGCATCCCAGTACAGCCTGTTCTGTTTAAGTAGATGCAAATGACCCTCTAGCAGGTGGCTTAGTGATCCAGTGCAGCCAACATTTGCATACCTATTTTGGGCTAAGTTACTGCGTCGTGACTGCTCTTGTCCTTGTGAGCAAGTTGGAGTTTTAAAGATGCTGCATAGAAATGCAGGACTTTGTTCTAAAATTGTGCCAGCCAACTGGTTTATTAGTTTAAGCAAAAACTTTAGCAACTTGTTCAGTTCTTTGGAACACAAAATGGGAGACTGAAATGGAGAATTTTTCCAGAGAAAGCCATGGATAAAGCTTAATGCTTCAAAATAAAATTTAGGCCCATATTTGTTATTAAACTGATGATTGAATATCCCAACCCACTGGAAGAGAAGGCAACTGCTTTGTGTCTAGTTTTATAAAAGATATATGTTCTTATATCTGCTTGGTAAGACAAAGTTAGTTTTGAACAATAAGAAAGCATTCAGAATAAGAAAAATTTCAATTTCAGTCACTCTTTCTGCAATTGTTAGCATAAGGCTGAATTAAAAATTTGGAACTGCTTTTCACAGGTGTTTAAATGAAAAAAGTGTTAAGACTTCCAATATTTTTTCCATGCTGGGATTATACAGAATCGCAGTTTGTTGGTTTATTTTTCTCTTGTAAAATTCAGATACTGCTAGGTTTACTGTGAAGAAAATAAAGTAGTAGTTCAACTGGGCCAAAAGAACAACTTCAAGCTTTTCAACTGGACTGCCAAAGAGGGCAAAGTGAGGAGGCAAGTGTGCAATGTGAGAAAAAGCATGTAAATTTTCTCATCTTCTCTCACTTTTTTTTCCCTAAAAATGTTTTGTCCTCTTGTTCCTCCATTCTTACTGTTCTGACCTGTGTGATTTAAACACTGCAGACCAGGTTTGGTACTCAACAGGGTTATGTAAGTCATGGTCAGACAGTGGTTTTGAGGTCTGTCAAAAAGCTTTTGGTGACTTTTCAGGGTTACAAAGCTGTAGTCTGTGACAATTCATGGGAGACCGAGGTTTTTGCCAAAGTCCCAGATTATGTTGCAACTCAACACAAGGAGGCTTGAGATCAGTCTTCACATCTTTTTCTACTTTCTATCAACATGAAGTCCCAAAACTGCAGGGCAGTTCTTACGCTTCCCATTGCTGCTATTTCTGGGTTCCAGATTAAATGGGTGATTATGAGGGAACAGGATAATGA
Source organism: Molothrus aeneus (assembly GCF_037042795.1). Taxonomy (NCBI): domain Eukaryota; kingdom Metazoa; phylum Chordata; class Aves; order Passeriformes; family Icteridae; genus Molothrus; species Molothrus aeneus. The sequence goes on along the minus strand of NC_089646.1, from coordinate 35,767,785 downwards.
GAGGTAGTGATCACTGCAAGCTGCTCTCCATGTCATTTCAGTTTGCCCACTTGTTCAGACAAAGTAAAAGGCATTAGAGTACTGCAAAGAGACATGGATTCTGCTTCCATCTGTCAACAAACCGTTGCACAGTTTTGGGAAAGTCACTCTGTTCTCTGCCTTGACCTCTTATTGCTTATGAAGTGGGACTGCTGGGCTCCATTTTCATTTGGGGGTGCATTGAAAACCCCAGACTTTGGTTTCTGTATGAGCATCTTGGAAAAAAAAAGATTTTCTTCTTTGGCTTGCATAATTGTGTAATGTTGCTTGAAGAGTTCTGCTGACTAAGGAAAAAATGAATAAAGTAAGGTAGAGGGAGATGATCCTTCACAGCAGCCTTCTCCACTGAAGTGTCTGCTCTCTGAGGTCTATCTCCAGCACAATACAACTACCCATAAAAAAGATCCTGTTTTTTGATCCTGTTGGTGTAATTTGAAAAATCTTCATTTGAAACAACTGTAATATATGGTGTTAATATGTGGGTAGCCCTAACCAGTCTCAGAATATCTTTATACTCTCAAAGTGGGTGTGCTTTTGACTAGTTATAATGTACTTAAGTGAAGGATTTGTCATCCAGGGTGATTTGCTCGTGAAATTAATATCTTCCAGGTCATTATTGAAATTATGGTCCTTTGCCATAAAGAATTTCTGTTATCCCTTTCCTCCCTAGCCCATCCCCTGCTGAAACTTGAGTTTGACCTCTTCACCACTGAGGTGATCTGTAAGACCCATGTAAAGGAGAGAATGTGCAAGTGGTTTAAGTACTTTATAAAGCAGTTCAATTTCTTTAGCAATTTCTAATAAAGTAGTTCAGGCAAAACCAGTGTGTAGAATAATTTTAGCAAACATGAAGATAGTAAAGTTCAAAGCTAGGTTTTCAAAAGTGGTGGGAAGGTGGGCTTAGGCTGTGGTTCTGTTGAAGAATCCTTCCTTTTATTAAAGTCTTAGAAGAAATAGAGGTGGATTTGGGGAATCTCTTGTTCTCTTTTTTCTTTTTTTTTTTTGTGTTTTCCCCCAGCTTAAACAGGGAGAAAATATTTATGCCACCAATACTTTGAATACATTGATCATAGTGCTAAACAGTAACACATTTTTCATATTTCACCAGGTTGCTTCTGCTGCATACATGGCCTTTTTTATTCTTTAAGAAACCACAAATAGAACACTTTTATGTTTGTTGTATTCTTTGGTTCCCAGATTCCCATGCAAATTTGTCAAGCCCTCAAAAAACCAATTCACTGCTTAGGCATTCAGTGTATTTGATACCTGCTTCAGTTTATCTTGGTCTTTTCTCCTTTCACAGGTTTGAAGGCAGCTCTTGCCCCTCATTACTCCATTTTCTTTCTCTCTTTTTTTTCTTTTCTTTTTTCAATAGGAATGTGCATTTTATGGCTTTGTCCTTTCTTTTGGCAAATTACCAGTAGCTGGATTTTGAAACACTCTTGCTGGAGTCTTAATTGTCCTCCACAAATTAGCCAAGGTCACTGGCTTTTGAATCAATGCAATCTGCAGAAACAAGGACAAAGCCAGGAGTAAAAATAAAAGCAAAATATTCTCTTGGCATGATAATTGTCTAATACACAAGCAAGTGTAATATTTGGAGAGTAAGTCAGTGGTGTGGCCTATTAGATATTGATTCAAGCGGAGACTTAAAATGTGTAAAGATTTGAATCTTCCTTGGAAAAATCACATTTTTCTTTTTTGTTCAAATACCTGCATCTCAAGTGTATCTTGATTTATCCTATTCCTTGTTTGTAGCATAGCCGCAAGATAAAGGCCAAGTTTTTGAGCTAGATTGTCGTGCTTTTGGTACTAGTCAGAAAGCCTTCTTGGTCCAAAAACTTTAAAATCTATTCTCTTTAAAAGTAGCATAATGAATTACTGTTTGATTTGGGGTTGTTTTGCAATAAAATATAGTGAAAATGTGGAATAAACAACAGAAGTGCATCTGTAGTGAATGCTGGGAGGCAAGAAAATCACATATGACAGGATGTTCCAGCCTTTCTGTATAAGCCTGCCACTCCAAACAGATCCTTTGAAATCAATGCAACTCATAAGTGCAGATCTGCTTATGTGGGTATCAAACAGAACACTCTTCTCAGCAGATCTCTTCCTTATAAAAAGTATCCTAGTTTTGAAAACATTTTTTTTGGAATAACATTTTATTTTGTCAGAGTATTTTTTAGAAGTCTTTGGATTATATTAGAAAATAATTGAAACAGCAGGTTTATATATATAAAAATATATATAGTAAGAGTATAGTTTTGAGGTGCGAGCAAACAAGAGATTTTATCCTAAGAAAGTTACAAAAAAGTGAAGAAAAGGAAATTCTAAATCTAAGTCTTAGCTCAGTCCCAGACACAAACAAAGCAGATAGTGTGTAAAAACTACTATAAAATTCAATTAAATTAAATACATGTGAACATGTGCATTCATTAAGTGGCTATTTATATACATTTATGATGTTATTGTTGTACATGCTTTAGTGATTCAAGCATGTAACTGAAAGCTGTGTCTAAGACTTTCAAAGATCTAAGTGACTTAGATCTTGTTTTCAGCAGTAATGTTGGCACTCATGAGCCTTTGTTTCCTTGAAAGTTAGTGGAGCCATGCAGTCCCAGGTCATTGGAGCTTCAACATATACAATAGGAATTCTTATTTGTGCTTGTTTATATGCAATTTAAAAATGAATAAGGTATAAAAATGAATATACCTGATGAAGCAGCACAAAGAACATCTTTCATCCAAGCATTTTTTCCTGCCTTGCTGCTGCCTCCAGGTATCAGTGGCACAAAGCACCTTGAATACAGCAGAAATCAGGAGGGTTCATCTCTAGGGTCCATCCCTTAGGCTGAAGGCAGATTAGGTGCCAGCAGCCACAGATCTGGAATCTGGTGGAAATGCTGCACTTGTGTGCTGGTGACACCTCTGCTGGCAGACTTGTCCTTTATCCGGACAAAGTGATTCACTCAGTGTTGTGGAGGGGCTGAGAGCCAGAGATGGTTTGTTTCTGCTCCTGTGGCTTTGCTGAGGGCTCCTCAAAGAACAAACCTGTGGAAGAGGGATGCCTGAAGCTTTCTATTTCATTTCCAAGCCACACTATGCCCTGCTTGTAGTTTCCATTAGCTTCCAGTGAATAGGTATGAAAGGTATATCCCATACTTGACTTCTGTGAGAAATATTAGACACAAGGTGTAGAAAATATGTGTAGTGAGTCTCTTAATAGACCATCTAGTAATAACCAAGTTAATTTGGGAAAAAGAACATGGAAACTCTGCTCAGGAATATTTCATACTGTATGACTTGCTCTGCAAAGTGCACCTAGACAGTGGCAATACGCTTTTTGTGGGAAGGGAGCCCAGCCTGGAAGGCTGTGCTAAAGGCCAGTCCTCTGGAGGAGCCAGTCACAAATATTCCCACTGTGTGAGAGGCCTGTGGCCCTGCAGTGCAGCAGGGCAGACCAGGGCTGGGCTGGCATAGATGCAGTTTAAAATACCAGCATGTTGTGCCCACCACAGCTGAGAAGATCACTGAGGTGTGTCTCCTCCCCAGTTCTACAGCCAGGGCTGTGGCAGTGACACAGGCTGGATGGCTCAGGCACAAGTCTGCCTGATGACTTGGGACTGCAGGGCTGCTCTGCTACTGCAGCACTGATCATGACATCAGTCTAGGTGAGATTTTGGGGCAGTGTATGCAACATTCTCTCTCTTCTGTAGGACATAAGAAGCCCACACAGTCCCTTGTGAGCAGTACCAGGCTTGCCAGTGTGGCATGTTCAGCAGGAGCTTGATCTCCCACCAGCCACACTCTGCTTTAGCCACAGTGTAAGAGAACTGAGCAAACCCTGTGCATGCAGGAGGGACAGGCATTGCTACCTTGCTCATCAAGTCCACATCTATGTATTCAAAAACATCTGCAAGGTGGTTTCATACATCCTTCTAACCTCACTGCTGTCTTTTGGCCAAATTTCAACTTCCTGTACTGAACCTTCACAATCATCTCAGTAGTTTGTGGGGAAACCTGCCTTTGTCACTAATTTTTGTTAAAGAAAGCATCTGAACATGGATATTTCCTGATTGACTTCAGTCAGAGAAAGAGCATGGAAGATTTTAGATCTTGAAAGCTGAAGGTCTGACAAAGTTGCCAGCAACTGGAAAGAGTGGATATGATGGAAAATATTAGCATGGGGTAACAATGGATGGAGCAGTAGCAACACCTATAATTATAATTGTAAGTGACGAAACAGAAAGGAAAACTACATTCCATGGGATTTAAGAGGAGTTTTTTTAAAAACCTGGGCTAGATTGTTCCCTTCCATGTTAAAACCCACAGAAGGAGATTTTTGGAAACTGCTACATGCCGATCTGCAGGCCTGTCCCAGACTCATCCCTGAGGCAGAATCTCTTTTTCTGCTCTCCAAAGGGGGCAGATTTTCTATTCTAAATAGGCACACAGATGCCTGAACTATCTTATTTCAGGTCCTGCCCTAATGATCTTTCTTACTCCTCACCTTACCCCTACTCCCAGTTAGCCTATTTGATTTGGAAGCACCCTTTGAGCTGTCTTGGTTTGTTGGGAGCAGCCTCCGGAATGGAAAAGGGAGAGATGGAAACTATGCAGCCTTTGGCCTCTGGCTGCACAGGTTATACAGAGAGAGAAAGGAACAGCAGAGAAGGGTAAAAAATCAGATTTGTCTGGAAGGGAAGGATCTGCACAGAGTGAAGAATGCTTGTACCTGGCTGCTAGCTTGCTGTTTTCTTAAAATATTGTAACTGGCCTTCTGAGTTTGCTAAAAAACATAAATAAACCAGCACTGTGTTATATTAACATTTTTTATAGCATAATATTTTTAATATAACTTTTGGCAGCATGTGCTGAGAAGCAGAGATTTTCTCTGAAATGTGGGACCTCAGAAGAAAGACTGTTTGTCCCAAAGTGTCACGTTGTTTCTTGACCTTTCACAGATGTTTCATGAATTTGTCATCCTGAGCTACAGAATTGCTTTTGTTAGGATGTAGAAACAACTCTGTACTTGCAGAGCTGTTGGTGACATGACTCATGGTCCCACTGAATAGACTTGGACTAGTGCAATAGCTGGATAGAGGGAGGGATTTTTTTTTTTAATTTTTTTTGCAGTCTGTTGTAGTAACAAAGGAGAGAAATTGCTCTACCTTTTGCTTTCTTCTCCTCCAACCAGTGGTAAAAGTCCTAAATAAATCTATAAGAAAAATGAATGATGATCTGTAGTAAGGATTTATTACTTTACCAGTTATTGAATTTCTCCCTTAAGATTGCACAAAGGGCAATTGGAGGTGTTTTCCTCATTCATAGTACAGGGTGTAAGCAAAACCAGGTAATGAAGAGCAAAGCTCAAAACAAATTATGACATTGTGAAAGAATCTGCCTTCAGTCACGGGGGAGTCCTTAAAAAATCATCCAGTTTATCAAGAAAGCATAGTCTGGGATTTATTATCTAACAAATGTTTATTGTTTTTAATATCCAGTGAGTGTTTTTCAGATTCATGTCCTAGAAAATGAGGCAAACATTCCTTCAAGCTCTTGCTGGAACTCTCTGTGGACATTATGGAGCCACCTCCTCTTATCCTCTCCCAAATGACAGCAGGAACCTTTAAGACAGCCAGCTGAGACTCTTGATGCCTCTCTTGGCTCTCTGGGTTGCAGGACACAAACAAAGAGCAGGTCAAGCCACTCTTCTTGACTGCAGAAACCTAGCTGAGGACAGAGAGTTGAGTTCAAGACTGGAGGATGGAAGGACATCTTTGGACCAAAATGAACTTTGTTTCTGAAGGCCACTTCAGTTTCATCACTTTCAGATGCAGTGGCAGTACAGCAAGGCAGGGACGAGGTTCCCCCAAAAGAAAAAGTTACCCCGTCCTTGCTGTGACAGACACAACTATCATCCAGGGTCAAGGCAGCTCTGATGCTGGCAGCTCTCACCACCTTCCCAGCTGCATTCTTTTATATCATCTCTGCATCCCTGCTGGCTCCCTCTTTTCTCTTAGCCTGCATTTTGGTGAGGGATGAGGATATGGCAGTGTTGGCACCCCCATGATAAGTGATAAGCCTACAGCAACAGGCCCAAGAAATCTTCCTGTAGCTGCCCTATATTTTTGTCAGTTTGAGCTAGGAAGGTGTTTTAACTAGATGATGCTCCCAAAAAAGAAGAAATGAGTCCTCTTTTGCATATTACTGAGTGAAGTGAATTATCCTGGAGTTTGACTGTAAGTTTCCCTGAGGACCTGTGCAACAGTGGTGCACATGGCAGGAAGAGCTTGGCTCAGACCTCACAGTTCTGGCCAAGTTTGAAGGATTGTTGTCAGAAGTTGTGCCTGATGCCAGGACAGACCTCAGGTGCAGCCTGTACAAGTCCTCACGGAGACTTAGACTCCTGCTCCATGGTGTCTTTTTCAGAGACATGGTTCTTAGGGCTGCTCTGCTCTTGGCTCCTGGTAGAACAGAAGGAAAAGCAGTGAGACAGTGGTGTGAAATCAAATGAGATGACAGGTGATATTGCTAATTATGGGGGAAAACCTCTAAAAGTCTGGATTACAACATATAAATCCTGTCACTTACATCCTTCTTTTGTATTGATGCAACTTTTAAGTTAATTCTTAAAAATTCAATAGTCACTAAACAGCCAGTGCAATGGAGCAGGAACTAAGCTTCAAAACAAGTGCGTGGTAAATATTCCACTACTCCCAGGAGCAGGAGTGAGAGGAAGGAGCTATTCCACAAGGAGCGTGGCAGTGACCACAACACAGCTATGAGGGTGGAGCGTCTGCTCTGGGGTGTTCCAGAACACATCCTCTCCATGGCACTCTGGAGATGTGCTGGGTGTTGCTCTTGATATTTGCTTGCAAAACCAGAGAAAAAGGCTGGCCTGCAAGAGTGTGCTTTCCTCACTTGCCCCATTGTTCAGTGTCAGGAACCACTGTCTCCCATCCCTGTGGGTCACAGAGAAGAGGTACTGGGGCGACACAGGTGTGCAAGACCAGGGGTGTCACCGCAGGAATGTGCTGAAGGGGTCACTGGCCCCTCTCAGGAAATCTGTGTTGGATTACCTTCTCAAGGATGGCCAATACACCAATTCACATGGATGTTAAATCTCCACCAGTACTGCCATTTGCTGCCCCAGGCTCTAGCTCAGTTCCTTGCTGCCAGAGTTAAGGGTGGCCTACAAAGCTCTCTGTCTCCACAGCCACTAATAATGATTCACCAATTTTCAACTGCCCAAAATTGATGTTGTATGGACAGTGGCCTGTTAGTTGTCTTTGGTAGTAAAGCACATTGTGTAATTTACAGTTCATTTAGAGTCTCTGAGGTAACTAATGCTGATTTATGTCCTCCTGTGAAATCCTAGTCTTCTGGTGTCAAAATGGCAGGCTTGCTCCCAGCATGCTAATAGGACAGTCAACTTGCCACAAGGCACGTCTCTCACTTGCCTTTACAATATTCCTACAGGGCAAGAAATAAAGTCTATTCATAGCCTGCCTCTAAAACCTTTTAAATCCTTCCTAACAGAGACAGTGTGGCAAGAAAAGCAATGGTTATAGGAACCGCATCAACAGGTGTTGGACTCTGAGTTGTAGAGTCCAACCTCTCCAGTATCAGTAGTCAGCAGAAATCAGAGATCTCAAGCCTGGTGGCCTTTTTGGAACAGAGACCTCTTGAGGGCAGGATCAACCCTATTCACCCCTGCTGCCCATAAGGACCCCTCACTCAGTCCTTGGAGCCACTTGTGAAAATCACACCAGATGACTGAGGCTCCCAGTCTGGGGAACTTGTGAGGATGTGAGTCTCTGGGATTATTTTTAGTTGCTTTGCTGTGCTACTTTCCCAATGCAGCACAGCCATGAGCCTTTAGGCAGCATTGTGCTAGCAGGATTTTTTAATCCAGCCCAGCTAATATAAATTTCTGGACTTTCCCCATTGACAGTATTGCTGTGTGAATAGATGGTTAAGAAAACAGAAACACATCAAACAAGGCATAGGAACCGCCATGGTAGGTTGGACAAAAGTCTTTCCATTGTAGGCAAAGCAAAGATGCTGAGAAGCATTTCTGGGGTATGTGCTCCAGCTTCCTGGCCACCAGCTGCTGCTCAGGGACGTTCTGTTCCATCCCACTCCGGTCTGCACCTCCTGGCACTGCTTTGGTTGCACATAACATTGCCATTACAGCGACTCCCGGGACTGCAGGAACGGACGGACGCTTTGCTGTGTTTATCAGCAGAAAGACAGTCGAAGGCAGTTTTGTTTGGGAGCTTGGCATGCAGGTTTAATTCCCTTCAACAGGAAAAAGATGGGAACAGTCAGAGTTTAGCAGAAAAATAGAATAGTCATGGGGAAAGAAACAGAAAAAAAAGTATCTGAATAATTTTGCATCTGTTCTTACTTATGGACTATGCTCTTGTGTTGACTGGTTACCTCAGATTCAACATTCAAATGTTATGTGTGAATTATTTTTAACTCCGGCCTGGTAAATATCAGCTATCTGCTGCTCAGACTGCCTTAGCAGATAAGTTGCCAGGCTGAACTGAATTCATTAACCAGCAACAGTAAAAACATTTACAGGACAGGAGTCATCATCAGAGGAGGGAATTAAGATATCCCAAAGTGCAAGCAAACACACCCTGACATTTCCCCAATAGAAAAATTAGTCAACAAGAGTATGAACTCCCTAACTGATCTGTGTCCCCTCAGCTTGGCCTCCCTGATTGTAAGCTGCAAGAAGCCTCCACCCAAGCAGGCTGAAAACATCTGCTGCACATCAGAAGCTTTTCCCTGCACATCCACCCATCTCCATTTTCCCAATTGCTGGACTCATTTGAAAGAGCTGTCAGTGCAGCAGCTCCCTCTCAGGTGATCTCTGTCCATCAATATGGCTTTATTGACAAAGTATCTGTGTGTCCTGTGGACTCAGAATTTTGGTGAAGGTCACATGGTGAGTGGGTCACAGTGACTCTGAGTCACTGCGTCTTTTGCCTGAGTACATCCTTCATGCTCAAGTGCATCCCAGAAGTCAAAATAGAGTTCTAGAGACACAGACCTTTCAATAGCCTAAGTGTTCTGTAACATGCTTTTTTAAATTAGATGGCAAAGAAAACTAAATGATCCTTTCCTTCTTGCTCATATGGTTCTTCTTAGAGCCACCTATTTTCTACTATCCTACTCCTTCTCGTCCTCTTCCTCTAAAACAAAGAAACTTTGCTCATTTTCCCCCCAGCACAATTTCCAGGAGTACTGCCTGTTTCCAGAAAGCAGCACTGCCCCTGTATTTCTGTGTTTCAGACTTGAGAGATGGAATAGCTTGGTGGCACCTTTATAACAGAATTTTTTTCCAGTACAAAGAGCAGCTTGAGCTGTTCTTGTACTTGCTGCTGCCAGTGGGCTTTACAAGGCCCCCAAAAGGTGGGACAGCAGATCAGGGCACCACAAGGAGACAGTGGCTTCATTTGCATCTTACTACAAGTCCGTTGGTACCAATTCTGAGTCACCTCCTTTACCCACCCTACCATCTCAGCTGTGCCTCACAGGGGCATGATCAAGATTTCTTCTGCCAACTACACCAAGAGTTACTTTAATTTGCTTCTGTTGGGGATGAAGTACTGCTGAAGATCCTAGGAGAGAAATAAGTTTCTTAGTTATCTCAGGTGGGCCCAGGGGTCCAGAGTAGGCTCCCCAGCTGTTGTTTGTCTCAAAATGAGATTTATTTAAAAATGAATAGTTTCAGTTACCTAAAGCCCCTGGGTGAATCCATTCCTCCAGTCAATGAGAAAGCTGAGCCAGAATGAAAAAATAGGAACGGGACTGTGCATGTAAGTGTAAGAAAAGGAGGGACAGGTGGAAAAACAGTGTATGAACACCTCTTGCTAAAAGACAGAATTTCTCTTTCCCTGAGAAAACCCTGAGGGGGCAGAGATGTGCTTGGGCTCAGCCTCACATGGATGTGGCACAGTGCAGCCTTTGGCACAGATGGGAGCAGGGCAGGATGGCAGCACTGTCCTTGCACTTCTGCAAAGATGCTGCTCTTACAGCTAGGTAAGAGAAAAATCTCCCCAGATGATGAGTTACAAGCCTCAGTCTGGCCAGAAGTCTCACTCCTGACTTGGCTACTTGGATCTGGAGACCTATGGTCCAAAAGCAGAGTGGATGTTCAGATCTGTGAGTGGAGTGGTTCAGGGTTTCCTGTGGGTAAGAAATAAGGCCCCAAAATGTTTTTACATTTAGAGGCGCTGGCTCTGATGAAGCCTCAGTCCACCTCCAGTTCTTTTTCTGGTTTGAATAGACAACATCCTGAATTTCATCTGGTCAGATCAAAAGGGATAAATCCAGTCATGCTGTTGCAGCTGAGGATTGAGTCATGTGAAGACAGGAGGGAGCAGCAGAGTCAGAGCTTTTTTTTCTTCACTATCTTGAAATACATTATTTGAGACCTGGATGATGATGTAGTCTCCACGTATAACTTCAGAAACTGCTATAATCTGCCATACACTGCTATAACCTGCTCCCAGATCTGCACATCTTCTCAGTGCCCTCTTTAAACAGAAATGTTCCTCTACTGTCAGATTTTTGGACAGATTTTCACTGCTAATAGTTAAAGAAACTTGGTTAAATGCTTGTATTTCACATAGTCTGTTCCTACTAAAAAAATACTTGATTTGTACATAATAAAATATATGGAAATAAATAGGGATGATGATGATGCAGGGAAATTCTTTGAGCCAGGAAAATAAATTATCCATTCCATTTTCAAGGAATCTATATGAAGATACAGATCCAGTCTCTTCTGGAGGCAAAGTGGTAATGTGGAGGGCTCATTCAAAATGAAAGCAGCTAACTTGCCAAAAGATTTTGATTAGCCAAAATTTTATGCTTGGAAATTTACATCATTTCTTAATCCTGTTCCATAAAAATATACTGCCATACGTAAGTGTTTAACATCACATTTGTAGGAATTTGATCCAGTTTAACACATAGTAAATTAGTTCCGTGAATGTTGCTTGCTTTATGCTGCTCTGGCTGTTCCCAATACTCCGCCTGTCTGACATTCCACTCTGCCCACATGTTCCATCCCTGACATATAAAAATATGGAAGATTAGGACCACCCTAGAATTTCTGCTTTCTTTTTTTAAAAACTAACCCCCTGTATTTTGGCTTCCATATAAGTTAAGGAAAAATGAAAGATTATAAGAATTCATTTGCAGATGATAAGGGATATGTGGGTTTGCAGAATAGATCTCTGTGTTTGTGTGGAGTTACAAGGCTCATGTCTTGTTTTCAGGATGGGGTCAAAGAGAAGAGCAATGAGTTTGTTTTCAACACAGAAATCCTATCAGTGAGAAGGAGAGAAAAGTTTCCCAGGTGATCAAAGTACATTTTAAACCAGCTGACTTTGGGAGCTAATATTAATTTGGGGGGGATTTGGGTCAGATATGAAAGCATTTAATCCCCACATAGTTAATCCTCCCAGGAGCTAATTTAAATGGAGACTGATCTGTCAATTACAGCATTGCTTTGCTACACAGTAGAACTTCTGAATTACTGAGGTTTAATTTAGCTTGAAAATTTGTTAAAGTACTCTGTTAAAAGTTCAAATAAAATGGAAGCAAATGACTGAATTGAGAAAGAAGTCTGGGTTTTTTCTCCCACAGTGAGGATGGATTCCTTTGACTTAAATTGGATTTGGGGAGCTTGTTCAAGGGTGGATCTTGGTGACGTTTTTGTATATTTTGGTGAAAAATGTAGATTCAAGGCAAAGAAAATTATCTTTGAACTTGTCAATTTATTGAAGGTTTTTAAGCTGGCAGAAAAAGAATCCAAATGTTTAGTATCAGTATTTTCTCCTGAAATCCATTTATTCTATTGAAACAAAATTTAGCTTTTATACCTGAAGAATGTTTTGAAGAGCCTACTGCCTTCTGTACTCCCAAAATGAAACATATCATGTCACACTGACCAAAACAGTCTGTCTGGCTGACAACAACACCTTTGGCTATTAATTTCTATGTCAAAACTTGATGTATTCCGTTTCAGGTTGACCTGGAACAGCACCTCTGACTTGAAGGTTCACATATCAAGCCCCACGTCTCAGTTATTTGTGCAACTCTTTTCTGGGAGTCTGGCCTCTGAGAATAGACCATGGTAAGGGCTGGCCTATGGAACTGGCCTGACCAATTGGAGAAAACATTCCATTCTCAAAAATGTCCTCCTTACATCTAAATTTAGTTAAAATTCATGTCTTTTGAATCTTGTTCCATGCAACAAATGTTTTGCCAGGCTCCATAGTGATAATGTAGCAGTGTTTTCATAGCATTGGAGAAGACAATGACATAGGCAGCTGCCTCAAATTGCCAGAAGTTTTGCACTCTCTAACAAATACAGCTCAGTGTTGGCTGATTAAATGTGGAAGTAATTTATCCAAATGAAATGCTAGGCCTTTTGCCAAGATTTTTATGTGGGTGTGTGTATGTGCCTTGTACTCGACCAATCCTTCTCTGCTCGATTGGTCGAGAGTATAAGCCATGCTAAGATGGGAATCTTTGCTAGGTTTGGGATCATGTTTCTTGTTTCTGACTACTACTTGTCCCTCAGATTGCTGCCACTCAGTATCAGGACATTTTAAAAGAGAAGAGCTGGGTGCAGGATTGTTTCCTAAATCCACTGATGTATTTTGTCTTCTGTGTCCTTACTGTCTGCTGCTTCTACACCACACTTTGTGAATGCATTTTCACTGAAAAAATGCTGGCTGCCACACTTCATTTCTTCTTGGTCAGCTTCCATGGGGCATTTATCAAATTCCCCTTCAAAGCAGTGTTAAGGTTCCTGTTGATTTCAGTAAGCACTGGAGCAGATTTTTTGTGCTGTATTGCCCTGTTTGTTTTGTGGTGGCAGCTCAGTCTGGGGCCTTGCACTTTTCTGTCTCTGAAGAATTTTGGAAGATGCCTGCCCCTCTCTCAGCGCCTGTTCTCCCTGCCTCTCCTTGGGCCCCTTTGGGTCTCAAAAATATACCTGAACCACTGCTCAGTGACAAGGGGCATTTGCTCCCCTGCCTTTCTGGATGTGGAGCAGAGAAGAAACTGGAGCGCACAGGAGCCACTGAGCTCTTTGGGGAGAAATTGCTGGAGTCACCAGGAAATTTATTGCTTGCTAATAAATTGGCATGACAGGCCAGAAGAGCAGTGAGCTACCTGAGGATCCCAGTGAGTAAGATACTAGGGAAAACGAATGAAATTTTGTCTCCCACCTGGGATAGCTGCTCTCCACTAAACTGATCAGAGCTTGGCTATGGGATGAGGGCACAGTATCTCTTCTCTGCCAAACTGGGGCAAACCCAGTCGCTGCTCATCCCCTTGCATGGCAGGGCTCACCTTGGGACACAACATGCCCCTCCTTGGGGCCATCAGGAGCTTGACAGGAAGAGCAGGCATTACTCAAATTGTTCTTTGTGTCCCTCAGCTTGAATACACCCTTCTAGCCAAGTGTGCAAGAATTTGAAATTTGCTGTGTCAGTCCTTCCTTTTACCTCTTTCTCCTCCACATTTATTTGTCTTTTCTGAAGTTTAATGTACTGTAGTGAATTCAATAACATATGACAGTAAAGATTCAGCCTTGCATATGTTACAATTCATTGCTGTTACTTAGCACTAGAAACTTCCTGTGGCTGCTAGACGGATAAAGAATGGAGCTGCTCAGAGCCAAAGATGCTTTTCTGTATTATTCAGTTATTTTTTAACCTTTGTTGCTATGAATGATTGCTGAAAATAGCACTGCTGGTAAAAGAAAGAAAAAAACCCTTAATGTTTACATAGAACACCTCTAGTAAGGGACTTTGTTATACAAGAATAAGCAAAGTTAGTTTTCTTTATTTTATTTCTCTTTCTGCAAGAGCTTTTATATAATTTGGTGATGGGGGTTAAGAAAAGCTTGGAACATTACTTTCCCTTTAATCCTTAGATCTCTCAGCTAGCTCTACATTTTGTTTTCATGCTGAAAGGGAAAAAATATTTTCCTGGCAGGTTGAGAATGATCTTTCCATTAATCTTTCCTTTTGGAGCCAAGATACATTTTTTCACAGAGAACTGATGTGACATAATACTGTACCTGGAATTTCACACTAAGCAGAGTAGAAAAACATTCTCAATTCTCACCACAGCAAGCACTCACAACTGGGCTCCAAACCCTCCAGCAAATCCAAGAAGCCAAAAGAGCAATTTTAAAAGGGGATAGGAAGGGAATATGGGGCATAGTAATTTCCCACGGGGAATGAAATGTCATGCTACTTATTAAGGCCTTTCAGAGATATGCTGATAGAATATGGTATGTAGTGGGACAGGCCAACAATTATCTTGCTTGAAAGTTATTGCAGCAATTTGAAATCCTATTAATTAAAAAAAAAGAAAGGCACATCAGGGCAGAATCTCAAAGTGTAAATGTGAAGAGCAATAGAAATGTTTCAGATTAATGCAATTCAAAGCAGAACAGAAAATGTCTCTGCAATTAAACACATATGTACATGATCTTGGATTTATGAAAGTTGATAGAATCCACCCATCTGACTATTTTTGGCTTATCAATGTTTTCTTTCAACATTTAAAGTGTTTTCTTCAAAGCTCAGTGCTGGAGCATTTCCAGGCAGTTTAATTGTCCAGATGTGGAGTGGATTTCATAAGTACTTGAAGTATAGGGAAGACATGAAGGTTTTTGCTTGGAAGACAATGAAAAGAAGATAAATCCTTTCAAATTCTGACTTGGTTTTTAAAAAGGACTTGCTGGAATCAGTCTTGAAAAATTCACAGGCCTCAAAAGACAAGCACAACTGTCTTCATATGTCTCATCATGGTTCTGTGCTAAATTTATCTCTGGGTGCCCATGCATTCACAAGACACAGCCACTCTGAGTGGGTTTTGTACCCTGCTAAGGCCCATTGCCTATTCAAAGGACTTTCTAAGAGTACTAGATGGGTGTGTTTCTCCTTAAGTCTGCTAGAGCTCTCTATTGTGTTTCTTGGTACTAAAACCCCCAAACAGTACTGAAGTACAGGAGACAGATTCAACAAAAAAGGTTCTTCTACCAAGTATTTTTCCAGCACGAGGAGGGTTCTTGGTTGCAGTGCTTACCTGAAGTGCAGTTGCCCAAGCTCTCCTGTCTTCTCCATGGCAGTCAAGCTTGTTGTTTCCCAAAAGCAAAATGTAGAGCATTTCATGCTCTCATGGCACACTGTGACTGCAGTATCCCTGTGGTATCACAGCCGTGTAGGAAGGGACCAGGAAAGGCAGCATTTCTTATCTTTTTGACAGTGATCTGGTGGCATCCATCCTACTAGCAAGACTTAATTTGTGGAGAACAATATTGACTGAAATGACATTTCAAAAATCCTCTAATCACAGGATCTGATTTTTTTGGCTAGTTTGAATTTTCAACTTCACATGGTTCAGCTACCAAGGAAAGACTAGACACCCCTAAAAATCAGTCTCTTCCCTTAGGCCCTGACACATGCATAGAATCTGTTCAATCTGCCATCTGCATTGTTTCATTTAATGTTTCACTTAGTTTTCAGGCCCTAGAGCAAAACTGGCCTTCATGTAGAGTGAACACCACCCTCTAAACCTCTATTTCTGCCTGCATATAGGATATCTGAGCTTGGCCTGACATTTCTAGTGACTGTAGCCCATTTCCAG
Source organism: Molothrus aeneus (assembly GCF_037042795.1). Taxonomy (NCBI): domain Eukaryota; kingdom Metazoa; phylum Chordata; class Aves; order Passeriformes; family Icteridae; genus Molothrus; species Molothrus aeneus. Next base: position 35,752,047 of record NC_089646.1, on the reverse strand, counting down.
GGGTTTAATCCATTGAGGCAGCCAGGAGGGTGCTGGTAAATTCCTGATGCCATGGCACCCTGTTTACACAGGGCTGGCATGAGATTGCTTAGTCATGTCACTAACAGCTACCAAAGGAGGAACCTGCAAGAGTGGTTATGTGGGAGACTGTGTGTCCTAACAAAATTTTTTGAGGTAGTCAGGCTTGACTGTGCTGTGGAAAAACAGAAGTTATTGTTTTGTGCTCCAGTGCCACCTGCATAGGCAGCATTTTATAGGGAGTGTGCAGAGGAAAAGCCATGAGCCATAACAGCTGCTCTTCTTTCAAAATGCCCACTGCTAGCTGAGTGGTTTCACTGCAAGCAGCCATGGCTGTTGTGTGCTGTGCCTTTGCATGAAGAGAGCCCACAGGGAATATCAACTGAGTCGTATTCTTCATCTTGTGCTGGAGTCCTACATGCTGCTTCCTTCTCAGAAACTCATGCTCACAGCAGGGAAACTGCTGGGAATTCTCCATCTGTATCACCCAAGTCAGAGCCCTCCTAAGCTCCCCCACCCATCCCAGCTGAGAGGAGCAGCCACTTCCCACAAATGGGTAGCAAAAATGTTTTACTTACATTACAAATTCTAACAAATCTCGGCCCCTTTGCTGTACGTTCTGAGCTCCATGTAGGCTTACTGTTTTATTTGTATGACTTTCTGCCAAGCTGTTTCTGAGAATTGGAAGTGTAAAAAAAAAAAGAAAAGTTACATGTGAGAGAAAACCTATTTCTGTGTTTGAAATCAGTTCCCAAATCTGTGGCTGGCTAAGCTTCACCCTGATGTTATTGTGTGGTTATGGATATTGGACATTCTCTTTGCTGGAATGACTGATGCCAAGATGCACCCTTTCTGATGATCTGCTAAGGGAAAAAACAACTGTGTACCACTGCTGAATGCAAAAGTCAAAACAGGAAGCCTCTTTTTAACAAAATCCATCAGGTTCCATCAGTGTTACAGTAGGTAGGAAAAGGCTGGGAAACTTGTGTAACAGTGCAGCCCAAAATAGGGCCATTAACACACAGAAATAGTAGAAAGAGAGACAAATATACCTCAGCAGTCATTTTTCTCTCCCCTTCTGTCTGTCCTCTCTCCTTAAACCTCACAATTTTCCATTTTCCTTTTAGATTTTTATCTCTTTCAGGCTAATTTTATTTTCTGTCTGGCAAGAAGGCAAGTGATTTTGCTTGGTTCACTGAAAGAGTTGGGGCTCAGCTGGGAGTGATTAGGGAGCAAGTTGAGCAACATGCTTGTATTTCTAGGTGTTGTTATAATGTCAATTATAAGCTCTTTGGTTTCATAAGGATTTTTTAGCTAAGCTATAAAACAGAGTTTGTATCTATTTAGGGTCCTTAAAAGTCTTTTGTCATGAACCAAATGTCCCCATGATCAAATGTCAATAATTTTCCAGGATCTCATTTTAAATCATTCCATACAGTTAATATGAGGGTGTTACAAGCTGCTTTTGGCTTCAGAAATGCCATCGTTGCAGTGGAAGGTGAAAAACACACAGTGTATCCGATATTTCTGTTTAAAAAACAGTTCTATGCCACCCTTGTCTGCATTAGCAACCCTCCAGCAAATGTCCTTGTGTGATAGGAAGATGTAGTGGCTAGCAACAGGCATGGATGGAGTGAGGGACTTTTCCTCCCATTTGCATTTCTTCATCAGCCCAGCTTCCTAAAGGGGCTTTGGGACCATTCACTGCCTTTACTACCTGCAGTGTGTCTGCTCCCTGATCCTCTTTTTATCCATTCATGTTGACTGGCACCTCACTACCTGTGCCCTGCCCCACAAGTCTGTGAACTCCCTGTGACAATAAGCTCAGTTTATCCAGCTGTGACAAACTGATTTCCTCCTCAGGATCTGAGTGACCTCTCCTCACACCCCTGCATGAACTCCATGCAGGTGTTGAGTGCTGCAGACTTCTTCCCTCTCCCTCTGCAGGACCAAGAGGCTGAGACACCTCTTGTAGGTGTCTTGGTCTGTGCCTGACATTCCCTGGGCTAAGGGACACCCATCAGGATCCTTGCACAGGGCACAGGGATTCTGTATTGTCTTATTTCTCTTGCAGCAGAGGCATGTTTTGGGACCATTGTTTTAGGACCATTTTAGGACACATGTTTTAACCATTTCCATGACTGAATGCCCCCCTGTGTTGTAAGTGCTTTTGAAACAACATCTTTCTGCCTGGTATGCATGCCCATTGGCTTGGCTGTGGTATTCACATGCCGTCTGAACAGAGAGAAGCTGTGAGACAAGCAGAGAAGAAGGAAAACACAATTCTTATCTCGCTTGCTGTGCCTGTGTTGTGCTAAAGTAGAATGCAATATGGAGATTGTTCACCCAAAATGAGGATGTTTTGTTCCCTTGGCCTATCAGGGCCAAGAAGTGTGTGTGTGTTGGACTGTCATGGGACAGTCACGAGAGAATGAGAGATGAGTGCAGTGTGAGCAGTTGTGAGCAAGAGTGAGTGCATGGCAGATTCAGTTTAGATACAATGTACATAGCATAGTATAATGAGGTAATTCTTTAGCCTTCTGATGATGGACTCAGATGCATCATTCTCTCTCCCCTTTGTTGGAGTCGCCTTTGATTTACAATACTTGGCCATGAGTGTTTCCTCTTCTTCCTTCGCTCTTCCTAGATCTGACCACGTCACTTGGCAGCTCCTGTACATTTATCCTTATGACATGAATTAATTCTGATAATTGCTGTGGGGAAAAATAGGCAGTGAACTATTAATTTCACTAATTAATTTGTCTAGTTGATTCAATCTGCTTTGGCTCTGCTTATCCACAACAAAAGCAATAGTCTTAGTGCTCAGGTGACTTGCACTGCCTTTATTTCATAGCTGCTGTTACCAGCAGGTCTGGTTCTTTTAGTGTTTGCTGACATGACACTTCACTCTTGCAAGACACATTTGTTTCTTCCAAAGTCCACAAGTGTGTTCTGAAATCGTGCATGGAAAGTTTTTAGTCAACATTAATATTGTCATTGTGTGGGAAGCCAGGCCAGCAAAACTGCAGGGGAAATATGGAAAGCCTTGAATGAATGAAATCAAGGTCGAATTTTGGTGTAGGGACCTCAGATATACAAATTATCTCACAGTTTGGTAAGAAAATGAAGACCAGTGCAATTGGTCTGTTGCTTGTTTGTTTGGAGTTTTTTAATCTGCCTAATTTTTTTAGTAAAATGTTGTGCCATTGCTGCCAGAATGGCATATTTGAAGGAGTTAAAGCACTAAAGGGTTATTTTGGGTAAGATGACCCTCCAAGTAACTTCTGCATTTGAATTCACAGACTCACCACAGACATGAGAACTTCTACAGGTTCTTACCCCAAAGGCTTCTCAAACTGTGAGGCTGGTCATCATCTCAGCTCCTGGCTGAGGCTAGATACACAACATACACATGTGTGCAGATGCACACACACCTTCAAGTGTGCAACAGTAGTTTGGAATATGTGATTCAATGCCTGTGACTTGGCCCTCACATCTCCTTGTGTATCCCTAGCAACAGTTCAGCTAATGGATTGTGCCTTGCTGTGAAACTCAAAACAGCCTTTTCAGCCTTTCCAGCATCCAACAAGCTCCCTAGGCCTCCAAATTTTCCATGCCTTAAGAAACATGGTTTAACTTCAGAAGGACAACCCTGAGATCCTGGGTTTCTTTCTTGTTCCAGGAAAAGCCATTCACCAGAGTTCCTTTGCTTTCAGTTCTGCCTAAAATTAGGCTTTCAGTTTAGGGGTTTCTATGATATTACATCTGCTATTACATCGCAAGGTCTTTGACTTCTTTCCCAGACAAATTTCAGAGCAGGGATGGCTTTATTTAGGCACACACTACCTGTATCCTTGCTCAATGCTTGTGTCTGAAGTAGCCCACTTCTTTGATGTGCCACTCCAGGACAGTGCTGGCACTGTGTTCTCCGTGTTCATGATGCCCCAAACTTCCAGGCATGTGCTGTATTACAAATCTGGCTGTACCACAATGTGCAGTGATGGGATCCTATGGCAAACCCTGCATTTGCTATAGTGAGCCCCACTCCTGAGGTAACCTGCAAGGCTCTTATTACATTTTCCAGACTATCTCCTTACAAATCATACACAGCTTGGTACCATGCCAAGGCTATTCAGCAGGTAGCTAAAAGATCTGTGTGCTGGTCCATATGAAGACCAGGTGACTTTCAAGGCAACTTCTCTTCTAGGATTTGCATATAATCCAGAAGGAGGCTGATATTTGCAATCTTCAGCTTTCTTAAAAGGCCTCCCTATCCTTTGTTTCATGAATTTAAGCCCTTGTCATGAGTTTTTCCCAGGCTGAGCGCTTCCTAATACCTTGCATGCCTGGGTCCCAACCCCAATATGAGCCAGTTCCAGTGGCTTCTGCTCTCTTTTGTAGGTCAGCTCCCACATTTCCTATACAAAACTACAACAATATTTTTCTCAATCTGAATTTATTTCCGGGGTCTCTTATATGCCAGCTTGGATTTGATTGAAGGTAGTTGGCTGTGTCATTTGCTCATACATATTTATCCTAGGGAAATACCAGCTGATACACTCTCAAAGGGCTGTGGGCACCACTCCAAAATAGTGAGAGTTAGGTTCTAGCCATCTCTGTGGGTCTGGACCTTTAAGGGTGTAAAACTGAGTTTAGAGTGGGAAAAACCTGGAGCCCCTTTTGAATACATGTGCTCTGTTGCCAAAGAGGTTCACTCACCTCACAGCCATTTAGGAGATCTATTTAATGCTACATCTTAATGCACGACAGGATTTAGGGTCTCCCCAGTGGTGGGGAGCCAGTGGTACCGGGGCCGTCCCCGGAGCCGGTCCTGGCAGCCCCTGTGCAGCCGGACAGACGCCGTTCTGCTGCTCCCCTCTGCTGTTCAGCGCGGAAACAACACGCTCCCAGCCGGCCATCCTCCCCCAGAATCCAGAATATTTTCCCTTTAGCTGTTTTTCTTCTTTCTTTGGCCAGGTGTGGGAGAGGTGTGGAGGGGAAGGGAGCCGAGCTGACACTGGATGTGTTTATTGTGCTTGGCAGCTGGCTGCAAATGCAAAAGGAAGTAATGCTGATTTCCTACGCACTGGAATTCTCATTTCTGACTTTTTTTATAGATAGGGAAGAAGAAAGATAATTTGCTGGAAAAGCAAAATAAATGGGACACAGAACCAGAACTTGTGCCAGGAGAGATACTGGCTAAATGTGCAGTGCATGGCAATGGGCTGAGGCAAAGGAGCTTTAAATGTTTTGAGTCAAGGTCAAATGAAGGCTGTGTTTCAAGTGCAGATTTAAAATATTAACATTAACACATCTTGCTTTCTCAGGATGTCAGTTCCTTTTAAATGGGAATCTCAGAGTAGGGCCTTTATGGGTTTGATTGGACTGCAAAAAAAAACCAACCAAACAAACAAACAAAAAAACCCAAAACAGATGCATCAGATGCATTTCTTCTTTTCTTTCCCCCTAGAAATTCCTTTCAAATGCTTTAGCTTTGAAATTTTGGATTCCAGTTTGGTTCAAGTGGCAAGCAGCGTAAAAGAAAAGGCACTGCAACATTAGATAATTATAAATGATAAAGTGACACCCTCAGAATTTTTAAGCCTGCCAGTTTAAGTAATCATTGCTTATAATAGAATTAATCATCTAGATTGTATTGACTTGGATTTCTTTCTTCAAATCAAACCCTGCTGCCAAGTCATCCTCTAAGTGTAAAAAAGAAAGAAACAAGCAAAATCTCCACCTGTTTTTCTCAGTGGCCCTCATATGTGTAAACAAAACATACAGCTTGGAGAGAAGACAGACATTTCTTGATAGCTTCATTTTTTTCTCTCTCTTTTTACTGGATCAGCCATAACTTACTGCATTTTTCTAAAGCCTGATTAGTATTTGCAAGTTCTGCACAATAGGTCAGCATTTCTGCAATTCCTGGCCTCCTTTCACTTTGTCCTTTTTTGTCAGGGGTGGCGCCAATAAACTCGAGGGGGCTCAGATGTAAAAGGTTGAGACATTCTCTGGGTTAAACCCCTTGGGGAGAGCTGTAAAAGATGTGATGGCATTTGGACTCTGCCCACCTGTAAAGGTTGCAAAAGGCCTGGGCAGTCTGACATTCCCCTATGGAATGCAGGATGTTCCAGCAGTGAACAAATAAATGCTGGGAACTGAAAGGTCTCCTCCTCCTCCTCTGCCGAGTCAGAGAGCGACCGCAGGCAGGCGAGATGTCAGTGCTCTGTGCTGCACCTTTTATGGCTGCCTGCTCCATTCACCATCTTTTCCAGAATGGAGAGGGAAAAAATGTACTGAAATGGCAGGAAGAGCTGTGGATGGATATCACATAACATGGATATCTGTTGTGAATCATTACACTGAGAGCCATGCTTCAGAGAGAGAGGAAGAAGCTGATTTGAGCCTGCTCTAATCCCATTCTAAACTAAAGTGGCTGCAACTGTGACTCCATGCAAATCTTTCAGAAAAAAAGTGAACTTGGTCAAATGGAACTAGTTTAGGTAGGAGCATCCCTATGGGAGTTTATTGTGGTTAAACTTTAACCACATTTATGTGTAGATGTGGCACATAGAGAAGTGGGTGTGTGGTGGACTTGGCAGTGCTGGGTTGACAACTGGACGTGACCATGATCTTAAAGGTCTTTTTCAACCTAAACAATTCTATGATTCTATAAATGAATCCTCCACAATTTCACATCTTTGATAGATTTTGATGAATTTTCTCATATAGTCTGACATCAAAAAAACCCTGCTAAGGCAGATCTAGGGAACATTTTGCTTCCTGAGGGCCCAGAAGGACTCTCCAATACATTTAGTAAAAGAGAAGTTTAGTGTGAACAGTCTGTAAGAGCAAAGAATTCTTAACAAAATGGCCACAGGCTGTAAGAAATGGAGCCATGATTTTACACTCCCAGGTTTCAGGTGTTCTACGATTTGTTACTCAGAGCAAAGATCAGAGTCAGATCTGTTGTTTGAAAATACAGATCACTGGAAGCCCTGTGAAGAGAGATTGCCAGACCTCTATTAATTAACAGAGGCTGCTTCTTGTCTTTGTGACAAGTTGCAGTCAGCATGTCAAAAACTGTGCCTGCTGACTGCATGTACTGAAAACAGGGGTGCAGCTTCCCCTTCCTTCTCAGATCATAACACTGCCTCACACTGAATATAGCAGGGGTTGCTTCCATTTGTTTTTGAGTTTCTGAGTTTCCTATATTCAAGCTTTTCTGAATGGCAGATCAAAAGAGAGATATTACCAGTAAAATCTTTGTAATCCCACGATTTCAAAAGCAGAAGCTTTGAGTAAATCCCAAAATTTTCTTGTGAAAATAGCAGTTGTGTAGCTGCCTGCATTCCAAACAAGCCTGCCCAAAGGATTTCATTTGGATAGGTTATCATTCCTTATTATCTATCTAGCAGTCACAGTGGCTGTAAAATCCCTAGGAATGGTGACATTTCCATTTATTTCCATGTTCAGCTTACAGAACACATTCATGACATGAAAATACCATAGAAATGCAAGGTAATTATCATTATTATGTAACTCCTTGGCATCCAGGAGCAGAATTAACAGCCTGAGTGGTGTCTATAAGAAAAACAGAATACATTTCAGTAAGCAAGCCTGTCATTTTTTATCTCTTAAGTAACCTTAAATAAAATTGAACTGGCTTAGTCAGTGTGGAAAAAAAGGAAAAAAAAGCAAGTTCTTATAATCTTCACTGTGATGATAATACATGTATTACTTCATTTAAATAAAATCTCTGAACAGCACCTGGAGTTTTACAGAGAAATCCTGCACTGGGGATTTGTATGCAGCACACTTGCATATGAAATGTCAGAATTCCATGGACAAGGACAGCAGTGAAATTTAAAAGGTGATGGATAAGACAGATGGCTGAGCAGAAGTGGTCTGCATTGCCATGGAGAAAAGCCTGGTGCTATCCTCAGCAATCACTGCTCGAGTTTGCAAGAGTCTGGCTGCTATGGAAGCATCTGAGCCAACCCTGGGTGTTGCAATATGCCAGTTTTCCAAGAAACAGATTGGTGTACAGTGTGTACTATTTTTTTTATTTTCTTGGGGGAGGAGGGGAGAATCTATGGATTTGGGGCTGTCATTTGGCTTTGAATTTTATCTTATCAATGCATTTCTTGACACCTAGGAAGATCTCTTTGAAATAGAGATGATATTGTGAATACTGACACAACTGCCATGGAAATTACTCCCCCCTCCCATCTTGTGAGAGCAGAAAATCACTGTTTGTACAGAATCTACTAATTTCTACTCACTGTTCTGTATTTAATCTGTGTGAAAGGTCCCATGTTCCTTCCTTGAGACTGATAACAGTGTTAATCTCTGCATTTCAAGGAATTTTTTGTGGGCTTGCCTTTGTGAGGGGTCAGCAGTCCCGAGAGGTCTGTGCAAGAGTCAGTCAGAGCTGATCCCCAAACAGTGAAGAGATTTCCCCTGGGCCAGGCTCAAGGCTGCATCTGATTATAACTAGGAACTGGGAGGGAAACAGCCCAGGAGCACAGAATTCAGGGTCTGAAGTAATTGCTGAGGAATACAGGGAACCAGGATTAAAAGAAAGTGAGAATATTCCCTGGAAAGAAGTGTGAAAGCTTTTTGCCTCCCAGGGCTTAAATTCTCTGGGATATAAAAATCTACTGGAGAGACTTGTGACTCAATTCTCTAACTGCAAGCAACAAGCTCCAAAATAAAGATAGTTAAGTAAAACTAGTCTAATTTCTGATAATTGTTTTCTCTAAAGCATTTGATGACTGTGAAAGTTTCCACTTAATTTAAGAGAATGCAGCCAGATATGAAACTGCATTATGGGCAATTGAGTGGTACTGACAGCCCATGAAACGTGAACAATATATTTGTGAGTGGCAAACCAAAAGGATGGTGAGAGCACAGACAAGTAAGTGATTGGCCCACTGAGCCAACATAGTCATTTTGGGAAAATGTAGAACTCTTGGTAGGAGACTAGGATGAGTTTATACAGCAAAACACTCTGTAAAGGCTAAACTTTTGACAAGATTATCAAAACATAGCCTGAGAGGAAAGTCCCCAGCTGTGGTGAAGCTTACAGAAGTGGGCAGTTCTCTGAGACCTGGCAGCAGACCCAAGGCAGAAAGCGATGTGAATCTCTGACAGACTAGATAAAAAACATGGGCTGCACAGGCTGAGACTGAGCAAACTCCCACCCCCAGCCAGCACCGTGCATTTGGGGACCAGTACTGCTGTGGCTTGTGGTCCCTTGGAAGAGACAATAAGCCCAAGGTGGTTATAGAAGTGCCATGGGTGACAAAGGAGTCTCAGCACAGCAGTGTGTGGAACAAATGCCAGCAGATGGGATGTGGATTCATTTTCAGTTGGATGGGAGCATGCAGACTTGTGTGGTTCCAGAAGCAAGGATCTTACAGCACTGGATGAGCAACCATGGGTGGGAAAAGATAAATAGTAGAGAGGCAGGAAAAGCCCCTCTGAGAGTCTGATATAGCCAGTATCAGTTCTGATAGCAAATAGGAGAGGAAAAGGCCATATGCTGGAGAGATGGGGGTGGAAATGACATAAACAGTAGCTCAGCAGTATTCCCTTATGTTGCTTGGGTTTAGACCACTATAGCTGAGGTCACTTCACTTCAATTTCTGGACTGCAAGATGTTGAATCTTCCCCAACCCTGAATCTTAGCCCTTCTCCAGGAAGTAGGTTCTGCAAAGGGACGACACTGGGTTGTAGAATGTCTCTCTTCCCTTGTTTTGACAGAGGAGAGAAGACTTTGCCTAAGAGCAGCCCCTAGTCTTGGCTGTGGACCCTGTCTCTAGGAGACCTTTATTTCAAAGAGAGGTGAGGAGAAGGGTGTCCTCTTTCCTTTTCAGCCTACTCCCTCCTGAAGTAGACCCCAGACAAATCCAGTGCAGGGGCAGGGAGAAAGACAGAAGAGACTGGAGAAGGTGATGTCTCCTTTGGAGGAGAGGGGGATGCTGGCACACAAAGCCCCTCAGGGCCCAAATCTGGCCAGGAACTGCAATTCTCACATTGAGACCTCTAGAAAACACGCAGCTTCAACAGGGAAATTAATGCTCCAGATGAAAAGTGTGGAAAAGAGAGCTGAGAGAAAAAGTAATTACGAATGGAATGCAATCGTGCAATAGTAAAACTTCAGTGACATTTAATTTCTGTGTAAACAGAGCATGGTTTTGTTCTCTTGGTTAGCAGGAGATGGATTCAGGAAGCTGTATTAAGTTCTTGGCACTATTTCTGATTCACTTAGTGGTCTTCAGGAAATGACTTAATTGTGGGGTCTCGCAAGTGCTGAGCACACACTGAGGAGCATTTCTTTCCTCTAAAGCAAATGGGGCTTTCTGGAGCAGGAGAAGAGCTCTCCATCTCAAAGGATCAGGGTGTGTTGATTGAAAAAACACAGTCCTCTTATCTTTGTAGCTTGCATAAGAACTGAGTTCAAGAATCCAGGGTGCTAGTACTCTTATCATCTGCAAAGCAAAGAGGCTGGTTTGCTGGGGATCTGAGAGGAAGCCAGCTATAAAGGGCTGTAATTGAATTAAAGGATGGACTGGCTTTGCTGAAAGAAAGGGGAACAGAACCACCCAGGCATGTGTGCTCACATTGTGAAACAAATTACAGGCTGACACATCCGCTAATAATCCGTGCTTTGGTGCAATAGACAGGAATAACTCAAAACCTCTGTGGCTGGCAAAGGGGAACCAAGAGTAATAGAGGAAGCTTGTTTCCTATGAATCCTATCCCACACCCTCTGAACCAGGTCATCTGATTGTCAGCTTGGGCCAGGTGGAGAGGGACATGCCAGTGACAGGGCTGTGCTGGTGAGGCAGGTCCCCAAGGGGAACCACCTTTTTAACAGGACAGGTGAGTGCAGGGAATAAGGGGTTTTGGCTGGAGGTGAGGCAGATGTTGACAGCACTGCCAGGACTGAACTAAGATACCTACCTGAGTCTGGTAAATTGTGTGTGAAATTCAGCACACACAGAATATTGCCTGGACAGAAGTGTATTCTTCCCAGAAACAGTTTCTCCAAATAGCTTCATTCTGCTGAAAATGGAGAAGGATTCTTCTGTTCAGGATGGTTAGTCCTTCCCACCTTGCTGCAGTTCCCATCAGCACTGCCTTGATGTGGTCCTGTGAGCCCCATGCTGCTGCTCCCATGAGCCACCAGCCAGGCCATGGTGTTGGCCATCCTGCAATGTGTGAAAGCTTTCCACATTGGAAGGCTCAGGTCTGCTCCAGGGATATCATGGGGTATTTCCTGTATTTTCACTGGCTGCTTTTTTTCAGTGATCCTGGTTTGCACCGCAGGAAACTCCTTACCATACGTGCCTAGATAAATCCCTTATGAAGGGTGTGGATCAGTGTTACACACTCTGGGAGTCCTGTCCGGCAGAGCTCGGCTGCACTGCAGCATGTGATGGACATGTGGGCATGAAACGTGTGCTTTTGCAGTTCAGAGCAGTAGATATCCTCAATCAAGCAGATTTCCCCAGCTTTCCTGTGCCAAGCCTCTAAAATCCGTTGTGTTCCTCCTCTGACCCCGTGCTTTTGATTTCCTCAGATACCCTGTCTAGAAACAGACAAGCCTGAAACAGCCAACAGCAAACATGAACATGAAGAAAATGCAGCTGTTCAGCTGTGTGCAGATTGTGTTCAGGAGATCAGCCACATAAACATTGATGGAAAAATAGATTTGTTTCATGACATAGTCACCAAGCAATATTTAGATTAAAACCCCTGTTCCATTTTTAAGCCGTGGTACTAATTTCCCATATACATTTATACACCTACATATACATACATAACATTGGTAGAAATTCTGTGTTCATATAAAAGAGGTAAAAGAAGCTGTTCTCTATATTCCAGTAAACTGGAACATATATTCAAGTTGAGCAAGAAGTCTTCCTTGTCTGCACTTTGTGATATTTCTGCTTCTGTTTGGTGGCTTCATTCTTTTTTCCTGGTGCTCTTCTGTGCACTACCATTACCCTCTGCATTTTTTTACTGTATTTCCCTGGATTTTTATATTATTCCATCTTCATAGAGTGCTGGTGATAACATGTTTTAAGTGACAGCACTACATACTTCCTAAATAATCTCATTTTACTTGTTGTTTAACCAAAGATTTTTGAAAGTATTCCTTTGCTTTTTTTGCTGTTGAGCTGTGATGTTCCAGGAGCTCCAAAAAGAGATGTCTCTTACGACTGTGCTAGGAACTGCTGTCATTTAAATAAATTGACTTATGCTGATGCAAATGAGAGCAAAATTTGGCCCCATCTGTTCTACATAATCTAGTTCCTAAATCAGAAAAACCAGTCACTAAGAAATGACAGCCAGTATTTTATTTTTATGGGAATTTGGTGTTATCACTTCTGAAAACTGCTGAAGCTAATAATGCAGACTAGCATGCTAAACATGTTGGTTTTATCTAGGATGATGCTGGAGATTTTTCTTTCTTAGTTTCTTAGGTAAGAATGCATCTGCCTTATTTAAATGGATGTTAGATTTACTTATTGGCAAGAAAGAGTAGCCTTCAATGCTGTAGTTTTTAGGGAGGATAATTAAAGGTGAGGAAAGTAGAGACAACAGATGTAGTGCTTAAGCACTGAATAACATCACAGTATCTTAAACTAAGGAAGAGCAATATATTTTACCTCAGTAAAGTATCTGGATAATTTCAAATCTACTGGCCTTCATTCCCAATGCCTGAAAGTGTTCCTTGTTCCTTGCTCTGTGCTACTTGCCAGACCTCTCTGCTTTGTAGTGAACAGGCTTCATGTCAATCCCTTCACTTTGCAGGGTGCTAGAACTGCCATCAATAAGTTTGCTAAAAAGACTGTGGGACAGATTTGTCCATACACATGAAATTGCTGTGGAAACCAAGGGACATGTCAATGTACTGCACTACAGCAGTGCACAAGCAAGTGCTGCTATGGCAGTGCTTCAAACAACATCCTGGGAAGAAGGAACTCTTAAAAGTCACAGATCATCTGTAGTTCAAAAAATCCCATAGATGGTATTAAGATGGTTCACTGGGAGTGGTGGAATGCAGGTTTTTCCTCTCGTGGTGTGTCAGTTTGTGAAATGACACCTCTCCCTTACGGCACAGTCTCACCAGTTGCATGAGATCAGGTGCAGATGACAAAGAAAAAAAAGTCAGACACTCTGGCCAAATTTCCAAGCCAACATATATGCATTGGATATGAACATCCTGGTCTTCCAGTAGGTGCTCCATATTTCCAACTCCTTTTGAAGTAAATGGAGCTGCTGCAGTTTTCTTTGGCAGCAGGAGAGAGCTCAGCTTTTGGGCAGATGAGGCACCTTATACTGGCTGAGGTGCCCAGTTACCAAAGACCAAGTGTGGACCTCTCCAGTCTAAGTGTTTACCAAATACCATGATAAAAACCCAAACCCAGTAAGTACATCAAAGTTAGGAGGGGTTTTTTTAGGAATGAAGATCTGTAGTAGTTAGATTATCATTCATGACCAAATGTCCTCAGGCCAGGGAAAAAGTCAATTAACTATAATGAGAGGTTAGGAACTGGACATTGTATTATTTCCTGTGCAAGGGATATATTCCTTATCCTTTTGAAGAACAGACCAAATTCAGGCCCAGTGTGTTTGGATTCCAGCTAATTCTATTTTAATGAAAGGCTCAGTATTGTAATATCAACATATGACTATTTACACTTCTCCTCAAAGAAGATTCTCTCAAAAGTGTTCACCTTTCCAGAAATTATACTATATAAAGTGTCAAACTCATAAGTGAAATAATTTATAAATAATGTGTGTTTATAATACAAAAATATGTTAAACTTAACAGATTCCAGAGGATATTTTTAGATAAAAGCACATGGTGTAGAGAGGTATGGAATTTGGGTAGTGCCAAACAGAGGTGCAGTTGTTTTTTGACTCTGAGTAAGCCAGAGCTCCTGGGAGTGCTGAGATATTTCTTGTTAGAGCAGCCATGAGGCCCCATGCAAGGAAAATTTATTTGCCAACACTCAGGATATATGCAGAATATATGCCTTATTTTGTTCCTCCATCTTTATACAGAAAGTAATCATTAAAAACCTTTCTGATATAATTAGTACTCTATCAAATTCTCCAGGAGTTTTCATTGCTCTTAAGCACCCCAAGTAATTATTGTGCTGGGAACTTGCCATGACCATGAGCTCACCTTGAAATCAAATTACTAATAGCAGGACTGCTTCTCACTTGAGGCAGTTTTTAGAAAACTGTGACTGATTGCTGCAAAAGCTACTGATAAAAAAACCCCCACATTCGTTATCCTGCCTTCTTGCAGTGACCAGAGTCCTGGCTTCACAAAGAGATGTGTTACTGCTGACCACGTGTGAGGAGCAAACGTGGGAACTGCAGGATCTGCGTGGAGCCCAGGAGAGCCTGCAGACACAGAGACTAGAGGTGTAGAAGGAAAATAGTTACTATTACAGGAAAATAATTAACATTACAGGTGTGTGCCTTCCTCTGACTAAGCTCTCTCAGCTGTGATGCCTAATATGTGCAGTCTTAATTTGCCACCACCAACTACTGACCTGAAGTATCTTAAAGGGCAGTTCCAGCAGTTCTCAGCCAGGCAGAAAGGAAATGTAGCTCTTTCTCTAGGAAGGCCATTGCATCTAGGGAAGTGTCCAAGTACCAGTGTGTAAACTTTCTACACTTGGTTGTGCTGGGCAGTGTTGCAGGTGGAGCAGATTGGTCACTAATCCCAGAAATTAAGGCCCAAGCATTTGCACACTTTAGAGAAAAATGTTTGGCAAATGCAATGGAACAAGCCTCTCCATCTGTAAGCAATCCTGTAGGGTCTTCAGTGAGTTTAGATGTGTCAGGTACTCAGTTTCTTGGGCTGTCTCCTGAATGTTTATGTATGGGGCAACCCAGAGATGCCACTTTGCTTGTCCTGGAAAGATGGAAAGTTTCAAATACCCCTTGGTTCAAACACATCTGGAATCAGAAGGCTGATAGAAACCAGCATCAGTGTGATACAGATGCCTCCAGCTGATCTGCCAAAAGCATGGATCTGTTTCAGCCCTCAGCAGCTTGTGTGTTAACTGAATCCATAGAAACTTAAGACACTTTGCTTTTCTGAATAATAAATGCACAATACCTACTTTATCAAGCAAAATATTATCCACAAACTAACGGGCGTGATTTACCTCATTTGGGAATCAGACACACTCAGGGTTATATGATGGGTTATTTGCACATCCCTTAAGGCCTATTAAAATTGATTTCATGGTTTAGGTACTGAATAGATTCAGGCAAATGATCAGGGCAGATCTTACCCAGAATTAATAAAACAAAGAGCCTTTGGCAACTGGATCACTGAATAAGAAGCATGAATTGAAAACCTGCCATTAAACGTGATTGTGAGTGTGCCGCCCGCACAGCGCCAGAGAGTCAGAGATAACTTCTGGGAAACCCTCTAAATCCTGGATGGAAAATGAGTGTGAAAAGAGCAGGCCAAAACTGTGGACAATACTGTACAGGCCACCTGCCAACAAAGTTTGCAGATCACTCAGCAAACTGAAGCTGGACATGTTCTGGCAGACAGAAAGAAAAGTGGAACTGAAGCCAATTTTTCTCAGTATTTATCAACACTATTATAGCACTGTAGCAAAAAAGAAAAAAATTCCAGTTAGATGATTGACAGGGTTTCTTTACATCTTTCTTCCCCTGAAATACATGCCAGAAAGTGTCAGCTGAGACATCTGGGAAATCCTGAAGGACAAACTGTTCAAAAAGTTTAGCCACAATCCATGAAAGCTAGATAAATCCTAGTCTGAGTGATATCAAAACCTCAGCAAATTAAGCTGTATCTGGACCAACAGGCTCCAGTGAGCTGGACTTTTTATTTCAGGCTTGAGTGACCAAAAAAATAACCAAACCACTGAGAAGGAAAGAGAGGCAAACACTTTCATAAAATCATAGAATCATTTAGGTTGATGCTTGTTTCCTTGGCATAAAAATGCCTTTGGAGAGGCTGGGAGGTCCTTCACAGCCAGACAACAGCCGGCACTGTTGGTAAGAGTGAAAACAGCCTTCTGTGACCTGACATGTGTTTTATTTCTGGTGAGGGGATGAAAGTACTTGTGATGCGCTATGACATTTCTGTCAGTCCTCAAAATGCACTTGATGTTCCCACAGAGAACATCATGTTTGTGCTTTGCAGGGGGATGGGAGATGGGAGGGTCTGTCCCCTTCTCTCTCTGCTGCCCCTGCAGCAGAGCTGCAGCAGATTCACATCCTTTGAGATGTGAATGAGTGCCAGTGGGCTGAGGTGGCACAAAGGGCAAATGATGCTGCTGCTATTCCTCAGTATCAGGTCCCTTTCACTTGCAGAGAGAAGGGGTGGGATGCAGCCTTCCATGTAATAGAAATTCAGTATGCTTGAGCACCTTTTGCAGCATTTTCTAATCTTAGTGAGAAAGCCTCCTTGCAGCAGTTATTTTGCAACCCCACGAAAGCCATAAATGCATTCGCAGAGGCCAGAGCTGCCTAGCCCTGTCGGCACCCAGCAGACAGTGTGGGAAACAGCACAAGTGGTGAAAAGGGAGCAAAAATCAAACGCTGCTTTGGAGTCCAGTAATTCCTTCCCCAGCATTGTTCAAGCCCCAGATACACACTGCTTTTCCTAGATAGACAGGGTCACATCCTCAGCTCCTATCAGCTGGCGCTGCTCCACCAACCGCAGTGCAGCTGACGCAGCTGGGCTAATTTGCTCCCACCAAGGATTTGACCTGCTGTTCTCTTCCTGACAGCATCCTTTAAAAGATACATGATGTTCTGCAGGGCCAGGCTAATCTGCTTGTGGAGGAGCATCCATTGTTCAGCCTGCTGTCCTTATCACCTGCTCTCGCCAGAAAAGAAGGCCAGGCTGGTGACAGCCCTCTTCAAGCGTGGGTCTTGCTGAGGCTGTGAGAAGCCTCATGCTGCAGAAAGCCCCCAGGAAGATGGGGAACAGCCGTGCCTATGAATCACCCCAGAAACAAATGATTCGCCATGGGTAAACTTGTGGAAATGGCATGCTACTGTAAAGTGTGACAAAAGCTTTTATCCCAGGGGAAAGCCTCACAGCACCCCCACCTCCTTCTTTCCATGCCATCTTGGAAGTATGTTAATTATTGCTCTGGGTGTGAATATTCCGTGTCTGTATTAAGTCACTCTAAACAAGCAAGTCCACTGCCCTTTCCATGCAAAACAATGCTGGATTATGTAGGAAAGACTGCTGAAAACACTTGACGAAACATGACTCTAGTGGTCAGAAAGCTGTGATTCAGCAATAACTGATGGACTTGAGAGTGGGTGATTATTTATTTAAAAGTGTTTCCCTGTTGTGCTTGCTGCCGCAGGGATCAACACAGTGAAGACAGGCAGTCCTGCAGAGCTCCAAGGCTCTCCCAGCAATGTGTTGGGTCAGGAGACATGGACTCTGCTGCTGTAAAAACATTTACTCTGTGAAAAACAATTTCTTGATTCCCTGATGAAAAAGCAAAAAGATTGGTAGACACTTTGTCCCTACCATCATCCACGAGTTGTGAGGATGCTCTGGCCCTGGGACTTGGTGTATTACTTTAAGGAAACCATTTTGGACTGACTGACAGGCAATGTTATTGATGGAAGCACAACCTTGTGATGATCCAGTGGTGCTTGTTGGCAGTCCCAGATTCTTCTGTGGCCCTTCATATTTCACAAGGGAAAAAATTCTCTCTGCAAAGTCAGACTGCATAGTTAGAAAAAGGATGAGAGTTTCACTCTTCTCTGAACTGCATGTTTCTGAGTGATGCCATGGGTTTTCCTGAGCTCTAGTTAACATTGGATCATCTTGCTGTTTGAAAGGACAGAGAAGTCTGACTTAAACAAATGAGTGCAGAACTGGACTGCTTTTTATCATGCTGTTTTTTTCTGTTCCTATTTTATGGCCCTGAATTTTCAAGGGCACCTTTGAATTAATCTTTTCAATTTGTTTTAAGGCCTGCCTGAATTTTCATAATGGCTGAAAATGTATATAGAGAAGCCAAGATAATAACTTCAGAGGGAAAGGTATTGCATAATATTATTGTACAGGAAGCACAGAGGTATGCTGAGTTTTTCCTTACAAAGACTAGACACCTTTTAATATAAATAACCTTGAAGTAAGAGCATTACCATAGCAAGACTTTCACCAATACCTCCTTAAATGCCTATTAGCAGACTGTATGTATGATATGAACTGCAACAACATCACTAGAATTCTACTTAGCTATTCCAAAAGACAATGCAGGCTGGGACTAACAATTATACTAATGCACTGTGTTGCTTAATTGAAGGAATTTATGACATAAAATAAATGTCAGAGTTCAAAGCCAAGTATGTGTGTGTGAGAGAGAGAGAGAGAGAGAATATGTGCAGGTAGGGTTGTCAGCAGCTGGAGCACTAAATACAACCCTCTGTGATTTTACATCTGGGAAAATATCCAGAAATCCTTTCTAAGCAATAAATTATAGGCTTGTGGGACACAATAATATACAAGCAAAGCAGCACCTGTAATGAGCTTGCAACCATCACTGAGACCTGGGAACCTTAATGCCCATTAATCTGAGGGAAGAGTAAGAATGTGCCAACAATGCTACAAAGACTCACAACATACCCACCTTGTCTTCCACCTGACTAAGTGCACAGACTGTTAATGAGAACACCTTTTTATTTTTTTTCTCCAATCAGCTTCCTGGAAAGTATTTGCTTATCAAAAATAGTTCACAGCGTCATGCTACAATAATTTTCACTAGTCTTTACTGCTTCTGTCAGCTTGGTGACTATACAGTGAACTTGGAAGTGCAGTTAAAAAATAATTATGAATGTCTTGATCAGTGTTGATTCATCAGTTGCATGGTGTATGCAAAAAATGTTATCATCCTTAATTGTCTCTGTGATACTGTGCTCTGAGAGGAATATCCCTCAAAGGAAACCCTTGGGAGAAAACACTGCTTTCAGCTTTTATGATACTAATGTGGCTTGGACTAAATTGATCAAGCTACTCACATTCCACAGAGTAGTTTAAAGGGACCATTTAGCATTATTCCCAGCTGGAAGCTTGTTCTGTCTGGTTTATAGATTTGTAAACTGTTTTGCTTGTTTTGGTTTATCCTGTGTTTTAGCTATATTAATATTTAAATTGACTTGGAACAAACAAGTTCCCTTTGATGACAACAAAGATGTTTTGATGAAACTAAAGCAAGGTAAAGGCCAGTTTTGGGGTTTATTCTTCCATCTTCTACTTGATTGACTCTCTTATTACATCTCCCAGAGAGAAGCTGACTGTAGGGGTTGGTATGAAGTGCCACAAGACAATGCCATTGTACTGTTTGGTGAAGAAGTCTCTTGTGCAAAGGCTTTGATCAGCAAAGCACTTCAGTAGGTACCTAATTTTCAGCACCAGGAGTAGGCTGCAAGTGCTTTAGTGCTCTGTTTCTGTTCTGCACTCACAGTTCCCAGGGTGGCTGTGTGGGTCAGAAGAGCACATAACCTCACTCATGGTGAACAGGCACATCTCCATGGCACAGATTGCCTGGCAAATCCCCCTCTCCAAGGTCACCTGGAAGGTGCTCTTTGCCCAGCCCCTTCAAAGAGACGTCTGTGCTCTCAGTGCATGCAGAGCTCAGTTTCCAAACCTTTGGCTTGTGAATTACATGACTTGGATTGCTTGGACAAATGGGGTGATTGATAAAGGCTTTTGGCTCCCATGGTGGCTGTGTGTCCATGGGGTCACTCAGCCAGCTAGTTCCTGTCTGCACTCCTTGTGTGCTACAGGGGTGGCACAAGGAATATGTCTGGTAGGGAAATGCTGCTGCTACAGAGCAGAAGGACAGTCTTGGAAACACTTCCTCACTGCAAGGCTTCTCCAACAGCGAGACAGCTCAGATAGCCCAGAGACAGCAAGAGCTCCAGTCCTGCACTCCAAAAATGCAAGGTCCTGGCACCTCCATGGAGACTGGGGAGCAGGCAGATGGGAGCTCTGCTTGAAAGATTTCATGGGTAAGGACAGCAGGGACTGTGATATCAAAACATGGAAAAGAAGCCATGCTAGGCAATACTAGGGTCAGTGCATAAACCTCTTCACATCACGTATTGTTTTCACTCCCACACTAGATGTGTCCATTAGATGCTGCAGGAGCTACCAGAGGGTTTATCATTTAAAGGGCTCCAATGCATATACCATACACACGATGGTGTTGTATACACACTGGAGCCAGGGAAATAGCCTTCACAATAAAAGGGTTTTGCTAGAAGCTGAGGCATCTGTAGTTACCTTTCAGTTCAAAAATTTATTCTTATTGAGGGCATGAGAGTTTGCTTTTGAGTAATCAACAACTTGGGCCAGAAGGGACTGGTCTTGTGCATAATACAGACCAAAGAATGCCCCTCTCAATTCCTCTGCAAAAATCATTAGCAGTGTTTGGTGCTAGAAAAACAACCAATTATAATGTTAAGCTTTCCAATTGTGGAAAATCCACTACAGCCCTTGTTAATGTTTACTTACCTTCAGTGATAAGCAAAAATGCCTCAGCTAATTTGCAGTCTGAACTTGTCTGGTCTCAACCTGCATCCACTGAGTCTTATTATACCTTTCTGTTCCACAAGAGCCCTTATATATGAAACTGCAACATTAGCTAGAAAAAAAAAAAGCACAGGGGTGATATTCCACGGGAAATTAAGGTTCAGGGAGATAATGATGATGCTCCTTCAGTGAATACATGTAGCAGTGCATGTCACCTTGCAGAACATAGCCTGGAGCTGCATTTTGGGGTAATATACGTCAATCTCCTGGGACAGGAATTGCATTCTCTTCCCAGAGTCTAACGTCAATTACAGTCACTGTCTTTTAAGATGTTAAAACTACAAAAAGGGTCAACATATGAAATATTCATGCTGACATTTCCTTATAGCACATCCTTTCCTGGATCAGCCATTTCCTTAAGCAATAGCTCTGTATCATGCTGTGCTCCCCTGCTGCCCCTCTCCCCCTAAGCCCTGTCAATTTACCTGCCCTTGAGGCTCCTTTGGTCCCTTTCCAGGAGAAATTCTAGGACATTTCTACTGCTACTGCTCTGCTTGGAATGCTCTCAGCCCATGCAGTCTGTGACCTGTCTGTGTTTCTAAGCCTGTGTGATCCTTTCAGTGGGCCTCTGAAGCCCAGCACTATTCTGACCCCCATTCTTGGTATAGTTTCTACTTCATTGCACAAGTCAAAAAATTCTATCAATAATCAGTGTATAGAATGTGTTGTGCAACAAAGCAGAGTGAAAAACAAAGATCCTTACAATTTGCAACAGGATAAATCATCACAAAGCTTAGGTTAATTTCACATGCAAATGTTTTCATTTTGAAATGTCTGAAGCATTTCCTTGTATGAATGTTTTCTTTCAGCAAAGTTGCATAGGAAATTTATTTATGTAAATCTCTCTCTGCAAAATCTTTCCCTTTTAGTAAATTGGTCCTTTCCAAAAAATATAACACAACAAAATGAAAATAATTGACAGAGTATCTTTCCATCTGATTATGCCTAATTATGATTAGCAAACTCATGCTGGAGGGTTTTTTATTTTTTCTTTTGTCTGCTAACAACCATGTATGCTTCTGGTGATGGATAAATAACATCATCCTGATAGAGATGCAATTGCTAGTTCACACAGTGGTTCCTCATGTTAAAGTATTTAATTTCCTAATGTAACCTTGGGTATCCTGTCATGCTATACCTCATCCCTGTGTTTTGAGCAGTTCCTTTAAAAATCACAATATAAGGAGTATTTTCTGAGTGCCTGTCACTTCTTCCCTTTGAGTTTGAAACTTTGCCTAAGAGGTTGGCAGAGAGGTTGCTAGAGATAGTTGCTGTCTGTACAACATATTTCCTCTTTTCTCCCACCATTTTTTGTAGAAGGAAATTTTCACTGCAGAGTTATCACAAATTCTTCTGAACATATACCCATCATCTTTTTAGTTTTATTTACTCAAGCCTGGGATTTGTAAGGGTCATAAATCAGGGCTTGTTTATCTGGGGAGAGTTATGGAGTCAGACCTGGCTTTAAGTTGCTCCTCCTCTTTGATGGTTGTGCTGGACTAACTCTTATATGAATGTTTGTGAGGTGATATTCTGCCAGTGAGAAGGGCTGATGTGGGGTATTTAGAAAAGAATTTCTCAGGCAGCCTGCCTAGACACAGTTTGCCATGGGCAAGAGGACAAATTCCACATTAATCCAAACGTGCAGATGTGGTGATTGGGGTGACTGTAAAAGTGGGTGCATGCCACAGTGCCAGGAAACCCGACCTCCAGTCTCCACTTGGCCATTAAACTGATGGATGCCTGGGAGGAAGAGCCTTGCTTCATCACACCTTTGCTCCATTGCATCCTCCCTTTAGCCTCCATGACATACTGAGATCACCACCTGTTTGGGGAGGGCACTGTTTTACATTCTGTATTGCTAGGAAGATGATGCCCTGCTTTTGGTAGGGCCTTTGAGGTGCTGCTGAAATAAGAACAATTAAAAACAAAACAACAGCCTCGAGCACACCAAAGCAATAAAGCAAGTTTGTTCAGAACAAGTTGTGTCACAGAGGGATACAGGGATTGTTTGTATTACCCCTAGGTAAAGCACTGAACACTTGCATCCTCTGTGCAGAAAAACAAACTGACCCAAATTCTTTACAATTACTTTCATTCAAGAACCACAGTTGACAGCAGAGCCATGCACCAGCACTGAGGAAAGCAGCATCAGCAGTCCTTTCTCCAATTTGTGGGGCAGGCCCAGACCTCTTGCTTGCTCCCTTCCCAGCACTGTGAGGCTCTTGGCAGGAGAGCTCACATGCACCAGGGGGGCAGAGGGTCTAACCAGGCTCTCTGGCCAGCAGCTCTGCTGCTCTGTGCCCTGCTAGGAGCTCAGGCACAGCTCAGGCACATGCCACTGCTCTGGTCAAGGTTTGGGAATTTCAAGTTCCAGTTTCCCTCCTTAGCTGCTGTGCCTCAGTCACACTTACACATGAACTTGAGACCTGAATATATTTGTCCAGCTTGCTTCTTTTAGTTGGCTCTAGCAACACCCATGAGTCACCTGAGCCTGCTATGTTTGCTCTCACTCATATTGGTGCAAGAACAAAGCCACATCACAGATGTATATCAGGTATTTTGTATACAAAAGGTACCCTGGAAGACACAGCCAAATGCCCTATCACTGACCTAGCAAGGGAAGCCAAGCAGCCTGTGTGAGTCATTCTTTGTCAGGAAACAGATTTGCTTTCCACTCCAAGGTGCTCACTGGAGAAAAAAGGGAAGCTGCAGCCTGTGCTTCTAGCTAGCCCTCTGGTAAAGTCTCTGAGCTGGTGGCACTTGGGTGACTTTACAAACAGTGCAGGGCTCTTTCCATCAGTTCAGAAGCTCCCTCCTCTCCAGAGGAAGAAAAGTGTTAATTAAGCTGGCAAAGCTGTGCAAGCTGGGATGTCAGGCACTTACAGATTGTCTCTTCAGATCCTCCCTACAAAGGGATGTCTCAGCACTGTCGGGCCTCAGTCAGTTAACGATGAACAAAATGCTCCTTTGCACTCAGGAGGTGCTCAGCTCCACAGCTTTGCTTGTTCGGTAAGCAGGTTCCTGAATTAGTCTCAGGCATATAAACAAGCAAGGGGCAGTGGCTAAATCTGTAAATTCCCAGTGTAATTCCCGGGTTTATTTTGGTATCAGCTCAGGCTTTTAACTAGCAGCAACTCTCAAAATTTTCAGATCTCAAGATCAGAGAACAGAATGTGGAAACTAGAGAAATTTCTTCTAGTGAATGATCCCACATGACCTTCCACCTTACAATGACCGAAAATTAACAGATTTTTCTTTTAAAATCTTCTCTGGTCCTTCCCATTTTGTTGCTATTGATGTGTAATCAACAGCTCTGTCGTTTCAGCTTTTAAATTAAAGACACCTTTGAAATTTCATCTTTGCTGTCTTAGCACATCCAAGAACTTCCTGGAAGTATTTAACGCTTGTAAATACAGCCTTAGAACACAGAAAATTAAAATACTATAAGGTGATCAGGCAGAGGAGATCCAGCTGGCTCAGCATCCCATTTCTAACTTTTGGCAGTAATGCAAACCATACAGAAATGCTTCCCTGAAATACTTGCATTGGCACAGCAATGTGCTGCAGAAGGATTTCCTGACTGACGGACAGTCCTTCTCAAAGACTAGCTCTTGATGGCTGTTTTCTGCATTTATTCAATTGCCTGTGTATTTAGTGAACAAATGTTAGTGCCCTGTTGTCATGTGATAGAAAATTTAGTCTTGTTTGTGGCACATGCCTGTGAAAGTATGCTTTTAATTCAGTTATATCTTTAATGGGGACTCTTCCTTCAGCAGTTTATTAACATTAACAGGAGGACCAGAAGGGACTAAACTAGAGACCTGAATCCTTGAAAGGTGCCCATCTGACTCTGGTGTCACCTTCAAGCAGCAAATGATCAGGAATTGGGTGAAAGCAAAAAGTACATGAAAGTGGGACTTGGGCTCAGGAAAGCAGTGGTGTATGAACACCTGCCAGCAGCCAGATGCCAAAAATTGTAAGGCAATAGTTAAAAGCCAGTCAGGAAGGAGACCTTGGGAAATAAAAGATAAAGATTGACAAGGGTGGAAAAATAGATGAGCACAATGTGACATCTTGGGACTCACTATCCTGATAGCATGAGAGATGTGGCAATCTGCAGAAAAGGGATCCTGCATAAAATGAACTTGTGATGGTGGAGCTCGATTTGCTTTCTTGAAACTGTTGAACTGTTGATTTACCAAAACATTGTCATATCAGAGGCCATTGCACTCAAATAATACATTGCTGCTTGCAAGGAAGAGCTCTAGATAGTGGTATTGCAGCTGGCCTTCCCAAAAAAACATATATGGAGACATAAATGGTGTTACAGAATCAGCAGGAGGAAATACAGCAGAGAAGTTGTGATGTTGACAGTCTAGCCTGCAGACAGAGCATCAGAGGTCATGGCAGGGATTTCTAAGAGTGGAGACACCAAGGAATAAAATGGCAGCAAAGTAAAGTGGCTTGGAAGCACTCATTGGTGTGTTTAAAAGAATGCCTTACATCAAGGAACAAGGAGGGCCTTGGTTTCAGTGATGTAAGCAACACCCAGTATCCTAGATATCTGTGTTTGAACTACTGTGGTTGGGGAGACAGTCCCAGAAATGTGTGGAGGTGACAGAAGAACAGACTGGATGAAAAACCACCAGTACTGGATGAAAGTTGTGAAAAAACTAATGAGTTAACTGAGAAACTGAGAAAAAAATTATGTTAAAAGTGAGTTAAAACTGAGAAAAAACTAATGTTAGATAAAGCCTTTGAGACAAGAAGGTATTTGAACACCATGGATCAGGAGTGACTGAGAAAGAAGGAAGGGGATAAGGCAGCCAGATCCTGGACCCAGTGACCTCTGTATTCATACTCGAGAATCAGAGACACAGCATCAAAACAACATGTACCAATGTTGGGAAAGAGATTTAGTCCTAGAAGGAACCAAGTTCATTATGAAGTGTTTCCCTAGAAGCTCAGCAGAAGTCCTCAAACAAAAAGCAGAGAGGCAGATGTGAGGAGTCACAGTAAGTACTTTGCTGTGGTTGCTATCACCCAGCTCTCCTCACAGGAGGAAGGAGCAGCCCTTGAAGTACATGCCTTTTCCCAGAAATAAACATTTCTCTGGAATTAGAGAATAGGGAAATGGGAGGAAACACAGTCCAGGTAGAAGGAGAAGTGTGGGGCCTCCAGGTGCAGGGAGGGACATGGGGGAGGGAGCCCACCACAACCTCAGCAGGTTGGTTCCAGCTTCTGGCAAGTGCCCTGTAGGGATGACTCCAAGTAAAGCATAAGCTGAGATCAGAGGTTGGCAGGGCAGCACCTATGTGTGGTGAATTGTCAGAAGGTCAAGCATATTTGAGTCTAACAAGTTCCTGATGGTATACCTTACAGAGATCTTGTTTAGACAGGGGACAAATAAATCAGGCTGAAACTGGTCTCCTTTAGGGTATAGATAAAATCAGGACTTCTTGCTTCTTGGAGAAGAAATTGGAGAAGCAATTTTGCCAGTGGGTCTCCTAAAATGAGTTATCTCCTACCTTCACTGCCGTTGCCATCAAGTTGTGAAGCTGTCTGCTTTACCTCCATTTCAGTTCCTCACAGTTTGTCTCTCATATGTTTTATGTACAGATTCGACTGTGCTAGAAGCACAAAGTTCACATCAAGTGTAGACTTGCTTGGTTTTATTGGAACTGATAACAATCTCATTCCAAAGAGTGGAAACATTATTTCTGACTAATCAGGTCATACAAGATAACTTGCATAGTACATTCATTATACAATGATTACTATTAAGCATTGCCCCACATGGAGAATATATTCAGCAAACTCACTCAATCCTTTTAATTGTGCCTATAAAAGTGTGTAACGTCGTCATATAGTTGATGCATTGTCATGACCATGGTGCTCTGGAGGAGAGAGATTCTATTCTTGCACACTGCTAATTGCTACAATATACCATGGATGTTGCCACAAGTAATAAATTCCTGAAACTACCTCACTGGGATATGGTCTCCAATATGTTATACGGTAAAAAATCAATGGAATGGCACCATATATATCTGGGGAAAGAGGCACACTAAATGAATCACATCTTACTTTTCTGATACAAAAAGACCTGCAGAAAATACTGCTTAACATTGCAATACTGTCTTGGTACTGTCCCCCTCACTTGCATAATGTATTTTTGTAGATAAACAGGAGTCTGTTTAGCAGGGTTTCAGCATTTCTGGACAGGCACTGCAAGGTTGAATCAAAAGGGTTCAGTCTTTCCAAAGTTCCTAGATAGCTTCCTCTATGCTCAGATTCTGTGATTGCTTTACCTCTTTGATGCACAAAAAAATCACAATTCTTTAAAAACTTTCTTCCAGTAATGTTGTTTGTTCTCATAACTTCAAAGTGATAAAATAAATATTTTCCTTCATTTCTGCAAGAAAGAAAAAAAATGTTAATTTCCTTCTTCATACTCAAAAAGGCAATTAATTGCACTCTGCCAGACATGCACACCAATTGTGGGGAAAAGAGAAAAGTACGGTCAAAAGTAATTGACATACAAAGCAATAACTTTATCTTTGTAGCAGTGAGTACAACTACCCCTCACAGTTTTAAAACTCACCATTATATTGTTGTCCCTTCAAAGCAGCTTGCACTGAATATCTTTGTTTCTCTGGTTCACTGAGTGGACTCATGATTCTGGTATGCTAAACTCTTTATTGACCTGCTGGGAATGCAATTTATTCCTGAGAAGACACCATGAAGCTGGACATGTAAAAGAGTTTTGTGACTGGAATAGTCTTGTAATGCTTGGCAGAAATGTGATTTCTTACCTGGCTGTGGTGGAAATAAGCTGCATGCAAACACTAAATTCTCCTCTTTTTTTTTTAGTGTTAAAGGGGAATTTTGTTAGAGGGCATCCAGTCAGTTTTTATAGATAATGTTTTATATGCTCCCTTTTCCTGACCTAATTTTCCTGCACACACAAAACCAAAACAGAAAAACATGACAAATTGATTGCATGACAACAGATTTGTCTCTTGTTGGCTTCTTGTAATCATGTGAAAGTCATCTTAATGAGAAAGCACATGCATCCAGCCACACCTTGCGTTTTGCATGATCACATGCTGGAGTCTTCATGCCTTTCCCCCCCTCTTATACTGCTTTCCTCAGCATTTCCACCCTGATGAGGATATACAAGACACTGACTGCTGGACTATCTCAGACCTCAGTCTGGGGGTCCAAGCCCACCTGCAGCACCATGCACTGACACACTGCCCCCAGCCTCTCCTGGAGCTCTCACCTCCACAGCATCTGCCAGGTCTACATGTGTACATCTTTGCTGCCAAAACCCTTCCAAGCATGGGTCACTTCCATTCCTGACTCACAGTTAGGGTTGGCTGATGAGGAGTTAATAGTGGACAGTGTGTGAGCCCTGAAGGCTGCTGGATACCCCAGGGTGAAACCCCACTGGGTTGCTAAGTAGTCAACTGCACACAAAGGAAGATATTGAAAGGATACAGTAAGAGGATAACTGTACCCTGCTTTTCCTCCCCAAAGAAGCCCTCTGGTTCTCTTAGATTGGCATAAAGTAGAACAGATGGGCTTGGTAAAAAGCCTGGGACAATGCTTAAAAATGCCAGTGGAGATGCAGGGGAAAGCACTGTGCCTTTCACTGTCTTCAGGGATTCCTACACAACAGATCTTTTGAGGAAATGGCAGAGAACTGCCTGCAAGGTTTCTGTGACCATTCCCATTCAAGGAGACAAGAGAGATGCAAGTTTTACAGGAGTACCTGAGTGTGCATTCCAGCTTGCTGAGTTTTATTGCTGCTGCTGTGCTAAGCATCCAATTCTCACCCAAAAAGAGGCATTTTTTTCAACAGGGTCATAAGCCTTAAACCTCACTTAAGCATAGAAGGAAACAGATTGATAAGATGCAGTCCCTGAAGATTTTCCCCAGTGCCTGAAACTAAGGATATAACAAAGTAAAACTGGGATTAGAATACAAGTGCTTTTTCTTCAGAATGTCTTAAAGTCCTACAGTGCTGGCCCTGCTTATTTTGCCTCTACGCATCAATGTTAAACATTAGCAAGTTATTTCAATGCTGAGTAGGAACAAAATATGAATGAGGCATCCTTGTACAAACAAAAAGTTGTAGGCAGTGTCTGTACTACACAGCCTGAAATAGAGGTAGAGCAGATATAAATGGGGTAAGGAAAGAGGCATAAAGCATAAGCAATGAGGTTCACTGGAACGATGGGAAAAATTCAGATGTTTGCTTCACAGGTGTTCTTCTCATCTTTTCTGAAGGGTTGAATCAGAAGGAAATCAGATAAACAGAAAGCAAATTGTGAAATGAGGATGACAAAATAGGAAAGGTGAAAAAAAGGAAAAGAGCAAATCAATGAATGAGTGATAAAGAGGTAAAGCAATTGTTACAGAGGCAGCACACAGTAGAGAGAAAGATACAAAAGTAAAACGTTTTTCAAGAATCCACAAACTTTGGTTTTGCTCATCAGCTGGGGTCTCAGGCTGACTTCTTCTGGCAGTTTTCCTGAAGAAAGTTTGCAGAAGTGGTGAAGAAAGAGGATCACCACCCAGGTCTTCTTGCCCTAAAAATTCTGTCTGTGTTGTACTGAGGAAAGACAAATGGTAGACCGCGATGCCTCAGTTGTGGGTGAGGGTATATTGACCTATAAAGCACAGAAAAGTTTGAATCAGTTTGCTCTGCAAACTTGTGTAAAAAAGACAGCAGAGTTAAAAACAAATAAAACCCTACTTCATGCATCAAGCATGCTGGTAACACTATGGCTTTTAAGTTAAAAAACCACAAACCATTGAATATTAATCAATTTACTAAAATTTCTGTGTTGGAAAGTAGGTAATAGGCCTTTGAGGAGGTTGATAGCCTGGCACAAAGGCTGGGAGAACAAGCAGCTGGGAAAGCTTTCGAGCTCTGTGAGCTCCTTTGCCTCAGCAGACCCACGACTTTGAGCCCAGGGTACCCTGTTAAGCCAAAGAAATAACTTGACCAGTTATTAGAGAAGGGGACCAAAAAGCAACCCAGCTAGCAGCCCATCATGTTTCTGCCTCTTTTCCTGCTCCTTTTCTGTTCTCCTCATTTTTTGTGTGCCTCTTAAAGAAAATGTTTAGCCTTGCTGTCCAAGATTAAATATTTTTCCAAAGGAGCTGTGAACAAATGGGAAGAAATTATCTTAAAAAAAACCCCAAAAAACACCAAAACTTTGCTTCAGTGGGATTAGTATATATTATGCAGTGGTAGATCTGACTGTGCTGTCTTTGCTTTTCTTCAGCCATTCTCTGCAGATAAATGCTGCAGATCTTTGAAAATCTGAAATGCTGTGTTTGGAAATATTTGAAATCTCTGGTACCAGATCAGGAAGGCTGTACAGCCATGGTGCTCTCTAAGGTTAGTTAGTCTTCTTTAGACAGGTTACACTATGCAATGTTGGTCTGGCTCAAAAGCCATCAACTCAAAGAAAAAATCCCTTTGCTACTTGCATTTTCCTTTTCTTTGCCTCTCTTCCAAGTGTTTTATCTCTTCTCCTTGTCAAAACAAAACACCAAAACCCCAAGTATTAAGAGTCACTCCACACTCCAAAAATAAACCTTTTACCATCTCCATCACTATCTAAAAACTATTGCACAGCCATTACTAAGTAGAAAAAATCCCATTAGGTGGTAAGAAAAAAGGAGGAATTGTTTAAATGAAAGCTCAGCTCATAGGTCTTCCTTCAGCTCCTGACTTGACTTTGACTCCTGTATCTTCCTCAGAGATTCAAGGAATTTGTAGTGATGGTTGTTGATGATATGAGGGAGCAGCTCTGTCCAGCCTGACTGGAGAGCATCATGCCCAATCCTCACACAAGTCTGCTGTCAAGCAGCCATCTGGACTGCATTCCCACCCTGACACCTGAGAAACACCCCAAAATCCAGACTCTTTGCATCATATCTCAGTGTCTGGCAAGTCATCCCACAGGAGAGGGAAGCCTGCAATGTTTCAGGCATTCACAACCATCCTTTGTTGGATTAGGGCCCAGTGCCAGGATTTGTGCTATCTTCTGCTGGCATGGACCAACATTTGAATCCAACCCTTGATATTTAATTAAGAACAGTATTTGGAGCATCTGTTTGCAAAAGCAGTCAGAGTGTATTCAGATAATGAGCACTTTGCAGCATGTTGTGAGGCCATGCATTTTGTTATTTAGAGCTTTCTTGGAAGTGAATTCCCTGCAAATATACACAGGATGAATTAGAAATAGAGTCTAAGTGTTCTTTCTTCTTCTGACCCCCAACACAGTAATGACTGTATGGAAACGGACACTGCAGAAACACACAGAGAAAATGTCTTGTGAGCCATCTGATAAACCTAAAATTAGAGCACTAGTTTGTCCAAAGAATTGGCTCAGGAAGTCAAATCACTTAAGCTGAACAGAAAAGCATAGAAGGAAGGATGCCAGAGCAGTAAGAAGCAAAAAGCATAGCTTGAATTACCCTTCCTTATTCATTATTAAAGCTTTGATTTGATGGGGTTTTTTCTGAGAAGTGGATGATTCTTCAAACTACAAGAACATAATTACTGATTTACCCAGTGAATATAATGTTTTACACTATGAAAGTTCTATAGAAATGAAATTAGAGTTGTTTCAACGTACAGGCCATTAAACTCACACACTGTAGACTAATAGAAATGGTCTCAGCTAGATTTTGTTTCTGATTACATCTTTTGCTGAGCAACAGAACCTGATGGACTGTCATTAACCCAAGGATCTAAAAATGCTGATTGGTAGATGAATAAACCCTGCTTACTGCCTTAAACAGCTATTAGCAAATGCCCTTTGACATCTAACTTTGATTCTTACACTCTTTCTTTGGGAAATTGTGATGGGGACCTTTTTTCTTGTGCTGCAATGCATAACAGAAACAAGGATCTGGTGAATAAGATAAAAAATTTTGAGAGATGAGATGTAAAGACATTAAATGCTTTCAGACAGGACTTTCAAGAGGAGGGTGTGATCGTAAACAAGAGATGCTATAGCATTTTTGTTAATGATAAGGGACAACCCATGATGGGAGTTTAATGGGCTTCATAATGCATTTTATCAGATGTTTCTATGTTCCAAGCTGGTCTCTTCCACAAGGCTGGCAAGCTCTTTCAACATGCTGAGGGAAGTCCAATCTGCAAAGACCAACCACTTACAAAAAAGGAGTGTTGATGAGGTGTAGAAACAAAAAAATGCAGGAAGACAGGATATAATGACTCCAGCTGCCTGGGTAGGCAAAAGGAGGGAGGGGCAGCCATTATCCAAATACAGCTCATTACAAGAGACAGAATGGAAGCAGAGGGCCAGACCTCTTGAAAAGGACAGCCCAGAAGGTATCTGCAGGCAGGAGAGTATGGGGGCAAGTTTTTGGGATCACTGAGAAGGGCTCTATGTGCCCTGATGTCTGAGCACCACCTGAGAGCCTGTTCTCTGCAGGGATTGCATGCAGTGACAGCAAGGGGCTGCTCAGGTGGCTGCATTGCATCCTCAGCCTGCCCTGGGAACAGGGGGAAGGTGATCAACTATGGCAGTGTTCTTTCTTTCTGTCAATAAATTACAGGCTGGGGTGTGGCATTTAAAGTGCTCTGTAGGAAGGAAGATGAGAGAGCTTTATTTTCAATTATATGGAAATGCAAACAGCAGTTTTGATATTTAAACTGACATACATTCATGGAGGTGGAGGCATCAGAAATTGAACTCCCATCAAGAGTGGCAGACTACTTCTCTTCAAGGAAAATACAAGAACATGAGAATTCAAATAAAGTAGCTTGTTCTTGGAGTTCAGGGATCAGCAACACTTAGAGCAGCTCTTCCTAGGCCCAGATTTCATCTGAGGTTCTTGTTTTCCTGTACCTGAGAGACCAAAGAAAGCACCAGATCAGTATGTCCATATGCAGGCATTCCCTTTAGCATGCCACAGGTCTATATTCCTGGTTTAATGCAGGGGAAACATTCCCTTGCACATAAGGAACTATATTTTCTACAATAACATTGGTATCTGGGAATATGACTTCATACTCCTATCTCCTCTGCATGGCTTGAAAGCTGTATTTACTGTCAAACTGCTTCTTCTTTAAACAAATCATCATCTGTGCTAAAAATTAACTTCATTATGATGCAATGTCAGTATTAGACCTTTTTATTACTATTAAAGTTATTTGCTTACCATTTGTAATTTACTTACATGGACAATTAAACTATATCTGCTACTTAATTTGTTTCCAATCAGTTGAATTTCATGATGTGACTAGCATAACAGCATGTTATTTAAGGGTACATATTATGAAATAATAGAAGGAAGTTCATACATTATCTAAAGATTGCAAAAAATAGCTCTCTTGATGTAATAATTTTTTTTTTGGCATAAACAAGCCTCTCAGTGACAGTTTAGGCTACAGAAATGAAACTACTGCTGGGCATCTAGCCTCTAACCCTCTAACCTTTGAAACATTGAAATAAAACACATGGTTCCTAATAATAGGGTTCTTGATAAGTCCCAAATTTCTTGAGCTAGACCACACCACTGTTTTATAACTAAAAAGCAAATTATATAAAATGATGGATACAGTGTTTCAGTCCTCAGAAAACTTCTATTCTCATGTGCTCATGTGTCCCAGGAATAATGTGGTTTTGATAGGAGAATTACTGCTGCTGGACAATATAACTATAGAAAAGCTTTCTAATATGATGAATCTCAGAATCACAGCAATGAGGTCTGGAAAGGAGTCCAAGAGCTCATCTAGTTCATCCTTTTGCCTTGTGGCAGAGCTAGCCAGACCTTTTCCATATCCAGCAGATGTTATCAAGGCCACTTTCTGGCCTCCTAGTCCTGTCTCCACCCAGCCTTTACAGTTAAACTCTTTTTCTCCTAACATGAAACCTAAGTCTTCCTTGCTGCATTTGAAGCTCTTTAAGTCTCATGCTTTCCATAGGGAATATTCTGATAAATAGTACTTCATTCCACTTTTCCAACCACTTACACATTTCAAGACGCATCACATTCCCACTCTAATTCTTCTTCTTGCCTGACAAGATAATTCCAATTCTTTTAACCTGTGCTTATAAAGCACAGTGTCTGATAACAGAGGGTAATATGTTGCTTTCATCCACCAGATCCATCCTCTCCTCAACCTGTTCTCCCACCATGCAAGAGTAAGTTTGATTTTTCTGTTAAATTCATGAGACATTTTAACTAGAAATGGTGCATGTTAATTAGTTGATGGCAATTCTTGTAATGTGTAAACAATGTAAAGGATGAACTAGAAGTGATTATATGCAAAACACCTCTATTTTTGGTTGACTTTGTAGTGGAACCTACCCCTTGCTGTCCAGTTTTTACCATTTGCACAGAAAGAATATGTTGTTACTTCAGTACTTGAATTCCTGGAGCTTCTGATGAGTGTAAATTTTTGTTTTCTCTCCTTTTATCAGGACAGATAGTACTATCATCCTCCAAGGGTAATATCCCAGTGAAGATCTGCTGAAACAGATCTGAATACTCAAAACTTATTGAAATTTATAATTCTTCTAATGTCAAAAAAATTTATCTCATTCACAAAAACTGAGATAAGAAATAAGATATTTAAGGTAAACTAACCTGTTATATACTTGCTTAAAAGAAGTTTCCCATGTGTATTCCCTTAGAATCAATCATAGAATCCCCTAGGTTGGTTTTTCTGTATTGCATCCTACTGCAAGCATTTAGTGTAAGAGAAAAGCAGACAATTTTTTCAGCAAATGTCTAAAAATAAAATGCATTTGGGTTCTTATGTTAAAAGATTCTGAATCTTCTTGCAACTTCTTAGAAATGTTAACCTAGTGGGATATTTCCAAGTGCTGAGCTGCCTAATTTCATGAGCATCAAGAGGAGCTTGGTAGCTAAATAGGTAGGCATGTTGGAAAGTCTCCTTAGCACCTGTCAGTGGTCAGGGCAGATGTCCAACACCATTCTTTGAGCAATTTGACTGTTTTGGTTCAGCTCAGTGAGATGAAAGTGCAAAGGACCGAAAGACTTTTCTTAATAATTTCTTATGCCTTAAAGGAGCATTTGGCCCAGTACTGCTTTTTATTTTTCCAGAACTCAGCAATACACTATAGCTTACTGTGCAGATTCCAGAGAATTACTAAAAAATTCATAACCTAGAAACAAAAATGTAAACAGTAATGCTGGATGCTGCACTATGCATGAAAATAACTGATGCCAATTCTAAATGTATACTGCTAATCAATGTAACTAGATTTGTAGATACTAAAATGACATCTTTGTCTTTCTTCCAATATGGGAAAATGAAACTACAAGAAGCAAAAACAAATCTCACAGCAAAAAACAAACTCAGTGTTGAAATCGGTCAGTAGTGCTTTCAACAATCAGTTGCTTAATTGTTTCTTGCTTTTCTTGTGCTGCTGCCAAGAACAAAGGTCATATTTAATGACTGCCTAAATAATTTGCAATATTTTTTAGACTTGGCCTAGAAGTGGCTGATGTGGATCCTTTAGTACTTGGTAGGAAAGTCTCATATGGATTACCCAGTTAAAGAAACATTATCCTTCTAAACTGATTCAAATCCCTTCACATCCTCCAAAATACACACTTTTCCTTTTCTTTTCTGTTTCATGTCAAATACTGTAGTGACAGCTCAAACAAAGCAACAGTGTTTGTTTCAAGATTATAGAGCACTCAGGACATCCACATCACCTTTGAAGTAAATTTTTGAAGCCATAATCCTCTGCCAAACAAAAAAGAATATATGTCATCATAGCATCATTGTAATGACATGACCTTAACCAGGAGTCAGAGACAGCAGCAAAAACTGAGGGCCTAAGTCTTCTCTGTCTTGTCCCTCAAGTAGAAAATGTCAGGGCTCCATCACTTAGAAGTAGTGGTTTACTGTCTCCAGTCTAGAAAGTGAAATCCAATACAGTCTCATTTTTTTTAATGACAGGACACTCCTGGTATTTACACACCTTTCTCTTCTTGCTTTATTATAGGCCGGTAGTTGGGCAGTAAACAAAAGGAAAGTATTTTGTAACAAAGCACTTAATGGTGAGGTGAAAGCAGAAGCAAGAATAGAAGAAAATGGAACATTAATTTCATAATTTCAAGGAAAGTCTGAGACAGACTGTTAGGTTCTTCAGTCAGTCCCAAAACTGGGGCACATTGGCCATGTTGAGGAGGGTTGGCAGTGGAAAGCACTGGGGCTCAAGATAATGAATTTCACTCCATCTGAGGGACCTAGGTCCTATTACAAAAGTGACCCTGTACTTTCTGTATTTTCAAAAACATCTCAGTGGGACAGAGGGTGATCACAGAGGCGATGTGTACAGCAGCATTACACAGATACTAAATCAGTTCAGAGTTTCCTTCTGTTCTCTTCTCCCATCGCTAAAGGTGTTCCTGCCCCAGAGAATTGGAGTCCCACATTTTTTAATGTTTCTTTGAAAACTGATCATTGAAAACACAGATTAACTACTTCAATCTATCTTGATGATTAAAATACAGTGTTTAATGTTTAGTGCATGATGGTTACTTTTCAACACTGCTGGTGTCTGCCCTTGCTGTCATTTAAGTCTGTACCATCACAGCACCATAGAATCACAGAATATGCTGTGTTGGAAGAGACCCATCAGGATCAGA
The DNA here is from genome assembly GCF_037042795.1 of Molothrus aeneus. Lineage (NCBI taxonomy): Eukaryota > Metazoa > Chordata > Aves > Passeriformes > Icteridae > Molothrus > Molothrus aeneus. The sequence goes on along the minus strand of NC_089646.1, from coordinate 35,715,692 downwards.
GTCCAGCTCCTGGCCCTGCACTCACACCATGTGCCTGAGAGTGCTGTCCAAATGTTTCTTGAACTGTGTCAGGCTTAGTGCTGTAACCACTTCTCTGTGGAGCTGTTCCAGTGCCCAGCCACCCTCTGGGTGAAGAACCTTTACCTGGTATCCAACCTGAACCTCCCCTGACTCTGCTTCATGCCATTTCCTCAAGTCCTGTCACTGGTCACGAGAGTGAAGAGATCAGTGCCAGCCCCTCCTCTTCCCACTGTGAGGATGCTGAAGACCACAATGAGGTCTCCCCTCAGTCTTCTCCAGGCCAAACAGACCAAGTGACCTCATAGGGCCTCCCCACTCACTGATCCTGAAAGGTCCCTTCCAAATCTGCATATTGCATGATTGTATGATTCACCATCCTTGTGGCCCTCCTTTGCATGCCTTCTAATAGATTAATGTCTTTTTTATGTTGTGGCACCCAAAACTGCCACCAGTACTCAAAGTGAGGCCAACTCAGTGCAGAGCAGAGCAGGACAATCCCCTCCCTTGCCTGGCTGGTGATGATGTGCCTCTGCAGCCCAGGACATGGGTGGCTCTCCTGGCTGCCAGGGCACTGCTGACTCAGATTCAGCTTGCCATCAACCAGGACCCTCAGGTCCTTTTTTCCACAGTGCTCCTCTCTGGGCTCTTGTTCCTGGTCTATACACACAACCAGGCTTGTCCTGTCCCAGGTGCCAAATCCCACACTTTCCCTTGCTGAACTTCATTTGATTGGTGATTTCCCACCTCTCTAACTTGTCAAGGTCTCTCTGCAGGGCCTCTCTGCCTTCAAGGGAGTCTACAGCTTCTCGCAGTTTAATGTCATTGGCAAACTTTGGGTCCCGTGTCCAAGACATTAATGAAGATGTTGAAGAGAAGTGGGTGGAGGATGGTCCTGGTTTAGGGCAAATTTGGGAGAAAACTTCCAAAGGGGTCCCTCTAGAAAGCAGATTCAAGCAGCCCCTCCCCCAGCTGGTTTGGGAAAGTATTTCCTTGGAGAAAAGTGTAAAAAAAACTTGTTTATTTAACAAGCAAAGTATTCACAAGTATAAAAAATGAATAATATTAAACAATAAAACCTCTTGCTGTTTTGAAGAGATGGCAAATTCAGGAATTCCTTTTTGTGGGGTGTAGCTCGGCTCGCTCAGTCTCTTGTCAGTCCCTCTGGTGCTGGAAAATGCTGCATCCCAGGCCCCAGTGGGCCACAGGTGTGAGCTCCTGGTGTTTTTCTGGGTTTTCAGTCTAGAGCAGGCTGATCAGTTTCAAGAAAAATAAAAACCACAGTCCGGGGAACTTCTCTGCCTCAGCTAGCTAAAAAAAACCTAAGTAAAAGCAAAGGAGAGCTCTCTCCCACTGTCCATGCTGCAAACAAAACAGTCCATGAGAGAGAATGCAGGGGAGCAAGTGCAGTTTCTGAAAACAGTTTCTGGGTTTTCTTCCCCCTCTTCGCTCTCAGAACGAAGAGCGTAGAAGAGCGAAGAGGTCTTAAAGGTGTAGAGCTTAATATCCAGCATAAACAGAACCAACTGGGGATACAAACATCATAAAGTCACCCCAGGACAAGGATGGGGCCCTGGGGAACCCCCCTAGGGAGAGGACACCAGTCTAATGTCACCCCATTCCCTATAACTCTCTGTGCCCAACCCATGAGCCAGTTGCTCACCCATTGCATAACACTGCTATCTAGCTGTGTGCTGGACATTTTGTCCAGAAGGATACTGTGAGAGACAGTTTCAAAAGTTTTGCTGAAATCCAAAAAGATTACATCTACTGGCTTATGAGGTAATCCAATTGGAAAGGCGCCTCTGGAGGGCTCCTGTCCTCAAGGCTCTAAACAGTCGGGTTCTTTAAAACCTCCAAGGACACAGACTATACACCCTCTCTGGGCAATGCCTTCCCATGCTCAATTTGCCTTATGAAGTTTCTTTGTTTCCAGTCAGAGCATCTCCTCTTTCAAGCTACACCTGTTTTCTCACATGCCCTTGCCATGCACCACCATGAAAATCCTGGTTCCGTTTCCTCAAAAACCTCCTTATAGGCACTGGAATTAAAGGATGTGCAAAAGCAGAAGTAAAGCCTAAATACAATTTGTCCACAGTAACATCAGACCTTTGTATCAGTGTCTTCTCCAATTTCCTCTCCTTCTCAATCCTGACTGAGCATTAGCTCATTACCTCCCTATCCTTCCCCAACATGCTGATCCAGGAGGGTGTGACAAACAGCTGCAAGGACACCTGTGTAGAGGACCACTGACTTAAAACGACTTTCATATGGAAAAAGAGTCTTTCAGAAACATGAAATGCTACAATGTCACATCTTCATACTCATCTTCAGTATCGTTCTTGGCTTGGAGCTAGGATTAACCATCCATTATCTCTCAGTCACAAAAGCTGGAAAGCAAGCTTGAATTTATGTTTTAAATGCAAACTGATACTCTGAAATCATTCCTTGGCCCGGGACTATGTGCTGGTAACACATTAACCAATGTGAGAACTGGTAGCACTGCATCTATACCTAGGCATGTGCTTTCAGACCTTGCCAGACAGAGGGAAGAGAGAGAACAGCTAAGCCTTGCATATGCTCAGTTTCCCTCAACAAAACCATAAACCAGCAAATTGTTACACTAACCTTAACTTGCACGTCGAGACATTCCATTGAAATGATACCCTGTAGGCTTGTGATTAGCCATCAACAGATTGTCACTTAAATGTCATCCTTCAGGAGTTATTTAAGATGAAATAAATTTAGCCCAGAACCAAGCCACACTGGGGGAAGTTCAGCTTGTAGAAATTTGCTGTCCTGTTAGCTCTGAGCCACACTCATTTTTAGTAGTGTGTAATGACATGGGTAAAACTTACCCATATTTTGTATGATGGAGACACAGCAAATTTAATAATGATTTAATTAGTCATTTATACCAACAGTAAAAATATCCGCAATTACTCTTATTAAGCCCAAACTGGAAGGCTGCCTTTCATTCCCAAGGGAACAGGCACAATACCAAATCACGGGAATTAGGAAGAAAGTGTTTTCCTGACTGCATTCCACTTTTGTTCATTATTAATGCATTTTTCATTCTCAAAAAGCATGACAAGGAATCCAAGTGCAAGAGGAAGGCATGGGGGAGAGAGAGAGAAACTGTCAGTGTACAAACCTGAACTTACTAGCACTAGCCTGGCACTTCCTAACACACACCATAAACTGTACTGATAATAAATAGCATAAATCCTCAATTCAGAATTTGAAGTTTTGGTTACAGGGGGCTCATCTGAAGCTTTTTATACTGTTTCCAGCAATATCCAGTCTGCCAAGGAATGGCCTGCCCATTTCACTTTTTTTCTCTGGAGTACTGCCAAATTCCAGGTACTTCTCACCCACGGCAGGACATGTTTCTATTTCAAGGGGCTTTATTATTTCCGGAAAAAAAACCCAAAATTGGGGTTAACACGTGGTGGCAGCAGTGAGTAGCAAGGAAGGAATGATGAAATCGATACTCAAGCTGCAAGGAGCACAAGGTATGGGCAAATTCCACAGAACTGTTGAGTTTTCCACGTGCCCATGTGTATATTTCTGCATTCGTTATGTGTATCTTTGCAAGTCCAGGTGTGAGTAGGAGTTTTTCCTGAGGGCATTTTATCCCACCGTGTGTGTGTGTGTGTGTGTGTGTGTGTGTGTGTATCTGAGTGCTTCTAACGAGCAGTTCAGACCACAGACAGCAACCAGATGATCCTCACAAACACAGGAGCAATGTTAACACCTCTGGGCTGCTGCTGCACAGCCTGCTCCCCAAGCCTAGGTTGCAGCAACTGCTCTTACAATATCTAATGGCAGCTCAGGGCTGAGGATGGGATGCTGAAGCCAACAGTGAAATGCAGAGAGAAGGGTGTACCTTGTTATGAGGGGGTGTCATGTCCTTGCTCCTCTTCTTCTAGAGTACTGAGAAGAAGGCAAACCTAGTCAAGTTAAAATAGAGCTGTATGTAAGAAATAAATAATAATATTGAACCAGCTAACCAAATAACAACTATGTTTAATATTTTCATAATTTTCCTTGGAGAAAAAGAAATATTAGTTATCTGAACGTTGTCAGCACTATGTCAGTGTCAGGAGATTTAATTTTGGAAATTACTTTGCTACTTTGTGTTACATCTGAGCAGCCTAAAGCTCAAGTTTCATAGCACATCTCTGGGCTTTGACTCAAGAAAAGGCACAGGAAGTGTCAGGAAACATGAGAAGATTAGTATTTCTGCCTCATTTTGGGAACTGCTTCACGAGCTCCTCTGCAGCCTGTGGAGCAGGGGCAGAGTAGGTGACTCCTGTGAGCTGAAGGACCTCCCCACCATAGGCTGCCTTTGCTTTTCAACCAGTGCCCTGCAAGTTAGGGAGGAACGTTAGCATGGATCTGCAGGCACACCAAAGAATTAAGTCTATCCCCAGAAAAGCTGCCAGCACTAATGCAACAGTAATTCCAAGCATCCCTCACCTATCATGGAATTGGTGTCATTAGTGAGAGGTCCCTTCAAAGGCATGAGGATGGGAGAACATGACTGCATATTACTGTTTTATAAACAATAAACTAAGCAAAAGGTTAACATTTGTAGGTTTTCACTGCTTTTATAAAAATGCTGTGGACTGCAATTGTCATGGTCCACAAAGTGATGACAGAATTGAAGGCAGATGCACTTGCAGCAAGTGATTTCAAAACTGTTTACCTGAGACTGTAATATTTGTAATAAGTGTGCATGAAGAAGGGATGAAGCACTACTGAAACACAGCAGTGCTGGAGCCATAATGGTGGTGATAGGATTTAATGTGGGAAAAAAAATAGTAAGGCAGGACTTTCCACTGGTGCAAGAAGTAATAGCCCAATAATGTAGACTGGTCAGCCTTGTATTGCCATTTCTTTTATCCTGACTAATCATGTGTGAAAGCTATTACTCCTCATGAATCCATATTCCTCTCTGTGTCTTCTCATGATCTGTACTAACTACTCCCACCACACCCTAAGAGTGTCCTCGGTGGGGTTTTATAGTGGCCTTAATGCTGTTGTTCACACAGGCTGATTGGTACCTTGGCCTGTGCTGTATTGCAGAGATGATTATAACATTGCCAGGCTGTAAAGACAAAGGGGAGGGGATGTAGACATTTTAACATGTAGACTTTGAACCCTCATTTGTTGCCTGAGAAGAAGAGTTATCCTTGCCACAGGAGGGCTGTGTGAGAGAACACAAGACAGGAAAAGAGAAACCACACGTGACAGGTCCTGCCTGAGCCCAAAGAAATGCCCTGCCAAGGCATCAGTGAGTATTTCTGTCAGAGATCCTAATAGCCCAAAAGAGCAAAGGGAAAAAAGATGTTAAGGATCTGTCTTGGGCTTCCTCAGGAGCACCCTGAAATTTTGCTAGCCCACTATGTTTCCCAGTGTCTGCTTCTCAGGATGGAGCCTTGCCGTGGAGGGAAACAGGGAGCAAGAAAGGAGGGCAAAAGAAATATTATTTGCATTAGCCTTGCACCTTCTGGAGATGTGAATACAGGACAAGAATAAAAGGTAACAAAACAAAACAGAAGAAAACAAAACAAAAAAATTCCCAGACTTTCTACAGTTACCTGTTGCTTTCTTTGTGTTCTTAGCAGTATTAGGTTTGGGGAACATGTGGCATAAGCTCCACCATGCAGCAAATTTCAGTATTCTATGTGGTCATATGCTATAAAAATTTAGTTGCTGAGTGTGACAATAGTTTTACAGCACTGTTAGAGGATGGCAAGAACCATGGGCCCATTGCAGTTTCATTAGCATAATTGGCATCCACACTTATATGGATTCAGCATTACTGAAGCAGTTTCAAAGGGACTGATTATGTGCTGTATTCCTTGGAGCAGAATTTCAGCCAGAGATCCCACTGGGATGGAGCAGACATGAAAAAGAGCCCTAAATTTTATAGTGTTGTGTCAGTATTACTACAAGAAAAGTGTGGTAATAAAAGAAATTTGTCACACACAGGCAATTACCAGCTTAATGGATTTACATTGTTCTTTTAGATTTATCTTGATCAGTTCTCTGTTATAGCTTCCCTTGATCATCTAATAGGTTTGCTCTTTCCCTAGAAACTGAACTTCAGTGTTTTTTGTTCCTTGCATGCAAAATGTAGTCACTGACTTTGTGATCTAGAAAATAAGGGTAGCATCACTCCAACACCATTAAACTATGTGTTTCTGCTAGCAGCAGGTTGTGCTCAGAGTTTTTTCTTTTCCTTTTTGAAGCAAATGCCCAAATGCAACTGCACAGCCAGCAGGACAAAATCAGTAAGGAGGGTACAACATCATGCACTTGCTTGTCCCTAAGTCTGAGGATACAGACTAGAACAGCCAAAAAATTTCTGACTATGGCAACACCTGCTGAGAGCTCCAACCTGTACTTGGATCTTGCTCAAGTTTCAAGGATGTCCCAGCTACCTTACAGCTCTTACTCCATCCAGTCTTGCACTGCAACATAAAGTTATCAGGATTCCACACTTCTTTCTTTTTCTTTTTTTGCCCTGGATGTGCCAGAAAGTAGGTATACTCCTCCAGCATGATTTTCCTCTGGAAGGCTAGTGCAAGGATGCTTAATAAGGTTGACAAACCAAATTTGTACTATTTTTTTGGAAGCCATTTCAGTTGTTAGATAAATATAACACATTTTAACCTATATATATGTTTAATATATACATTATATATCCTTATATATGGGCTATGCAGATTTACCATCATAAAAATACGTGTATTATGAAGTAAGGAGTAGTGAAATTATGAAAAATTATGTTTCTGCTCATGTTACAGCATGTGTACCTGCAGCTGTGCACAACCTGTGAGACCTGATGGCTGCCAGCTCCCCTGCCCAGGTAGGGACACTGACAACCTACTGAAGAGTTTACAAGGACAGAAGCTAATCCAGTGCTGACCTTTGCTTTCACAGGTAGGAACCCAGGTTCTCATTCTGGAGGAATGTCTCAAGCTGTGACATCTTTTTGGGGAAGGGTCTCCAACACCGGGTCCCTGCCATTCAACTACCCAAGAAGTTCAGGGATCTGTCCTTAAGTCTCAGGGCTTAGTGGCTGCAGGATCCCATCGAGATTTGTCATGTGCTACAAATGAAGAGAGATTTGTTAGTGATGGAGAGCCAGTAGTCTGTTAGATAGTCCTGTGTCTCTTACCATTCCAACTTAATTTACCCCTTCCCATACCTTGACCATGCAATGAAATTATTTAAATGTTTTCAAATTAATGGGTTTGTGGTTTTTTCTTAACCCAAAGGGGATTAGAACACTGAGAGTACATGTTAAATATAATCACAGAAAAGACCACAGGTGCCCTTAAACTGTCTTTGGGACACAGAGAAGAAAATTGTTTTCCCCATTTTCTTCCTTAGACTGCTGTGGGAGACAGCAAAGAAAGCATTACATATTTCTTTTGATATATCACAGAGAGTAAGCGGTGGGGTGCTGTAAAACACTGTTAAATGCAAATATATTTTAGGAAGGATGATTAGCTTTAATAAGGGTATTTAAAAACAGCACTAAATATGTCACTGGGAATACAAATAGATTAGTTCTGTTATTTTTAAATTAAACTGATATTAGTATTTACATTTCTTTTTAATTTTTCTTCCTTTTACATTACAAAAGGGACAATGAGGATTTCCCTGTTTGCTCTCCAGAGTTTTCTTAACCCTGATATTTTGAATCAATGAGTTGAACAGAAACAGGATAGCTGTGGATCACAAATGAGGAACCAGATACATATGGAATTGATGAGGTAATTAATATCACTTTCTTGTACATGTCTAAGAAAATCTGTTGTGTCCTGCACAGAAGTGTCTGTTTTGATGAGAACAGTCACCATCTATCCCACAGCTTCTTTACATGGTTCAGCAAGAAAAAAATTACAGTTTCTATCTACGATAGTCATTAGAAATCACATTTAACAAGGAACAAAGGGCCCTAGGTCAAGCTGTGAATGCCCAGAGCCATCCCAGCCTTGCTAGCAGGATGTGCTTTCACACATGCACTTGGCAGCAGCCAGTGGAAGCAGTCCCATGACTCCCACCCCTCTCTCCCAGCCCGGTGCTGTCCTTGACTATGCTTAGAAGGATTATTTCTGTGACTGTGCAATGAGCTGGCTCAGTGGACAGGTCTTAGCTAAAGATCATTCAGGGAAAAAAAAATAGAAAGAAAAAAGTTATTTTTCAGCCTGCCTGCCCAGGTGGCAGAAGCAGGTTCTTGGCAGTGCATCCAGGGATGCTCACATCCCCAGCTGCTTGCAGCAGCTCCTGTGAAACCACAGCCTCACTGCAAAACTCCTCTTCTGAGGAATAGGAAAGAGTGAGGGGCTATTAGCTCACTTTATCCACCCTGGTTTTTCCTGATATGGAAGAGCACCAAGCTGGTTCAGGGGAGCTGGAAGAGGGATTGTGTGATGGAAATGATGGTAGTGCCAGCCCCAAGCATTCAGAAATCCTGAGCTGGGCTGGCAGAAGTCATAAAGGCTTTAAAAATAAGAAAGGTACTATTTCTTTTAATTCTTGCTGCAGTCTTAACCTTTAGGGCACATGAGATACTGGATACACATCTTCTTAGACTTTTCGGAGGCACTAGATTGATACAACCACAAACCAAGACTTACATATTGCTCAGAAAATATAACCAGCCTTTTCTTGGTGGCTCTTTATCTACCCAGCATATCTGACACTTATGTATCAGAAAACTGAATCTGACCCTGATAACTTAATCAAAAATTACCAGGCTGCTGTGGTGGGCATGTGCTCCTGGGGCTGGCCATGATTCCTTGCTGCCAGCTCCAGGTGAGCAGTGATATCCCTGAGCTGCAGGCACCTGCAGGCACCCAGAGCTGGTGGATGAGCTCCTGGGCCACTGACCTGCTGGTGTGCCACACACCCCATTTTGGGTCACCTCCTGCTCCAGAGCCTGCCAAGTAAGTTGTCATCAGGAAATACTTTTCCCTTGCACTCTGCTGATTTGATTTGGCAAATCGTCTGAAGATCAGATCCTCCCATGAACCAGTAGGAGTTTCAGATAATGTATATCTCCTCTTGGGTTTATGGGTGATCAGAGAATGCCCATATGCATTATTTATTATGCAGTTGAGGTATTTTGACAGAGTTGGAAAATGGGCTATCAGGAGACTGTTCCAGCTCAGCATGGATGGTCTGAGAGAAATCTCAAGAATTATTACAGTGGGTGAAAATCTGCAGTTCAGCACCTGCAGACCTGCCAATACATACATACAGATCTATATCTTACATTGAGATATGCAGTTTTTACTACCATAATTTAAGAGTCAACTTTCTTCTTCCCTCCCCTCCAGTGTGTCCTCACACTGCTTCACCCCGTGCAGGCCTGTCCAGAAGCCTGCTAAAAGAAAACAAACATTAATTTCAGGTGGATGAATACATGATTCCCAGCCAAAACCACTTTGCCTTGCACAGTGCTTCTGTTTTGCATTGTGAGTCATTACATGTACCTGTGAACAATGGGCTAAGCAGTCACAGCCTGTTTCATGCAGGATCTGGCCACATCAGTGCAGAGGGAATTGCTGGGTTCCCATGCTGGGAGGGCACTGGGGCAGTCACCTCAGCTCCAAAGATGTAAATGCCTGTGCCAGATGTGAGCTGAAGGAGTTTGTGCTGGTTTTTCCATAGGAGAGAAGCAAAGGTATCAGACACTAAAAGGACTTTTGAGCTACATTCTATTTGTATTTGTTTGGCACAAAGAGAAGCACAATCCTGGCCAGTCTCCACAAGTGAAACTATTAATAATGTCTAACACTGATCATGCAGTGGAGCCGATGCATTGCTCTCACCAGATGCAGAGCAAGGCTGGCACTGGCGGTTCTGTGTGGCTGGGGAAGGTGCAATGCAGGCTGCAGCAACCTGGCTTCCTTTTCTCTCCAAAAAGCTGCCAGAGATCTGTGGATTCAGGACTCTTTCTGTCCTGTGATGCTGTGATGGACATACTATTTTCTGGAAGTGTTAGAAGTATAGCCAGATTCATTCACCTCGACTTCAGCAGTTTGCCCCCAACAAAACTGTCTCAGACCCCTGAAATCCCCCTGGTGCCCAGCAGCTCTGACCTTTGGCTGGGCACTGCCACAGCAACAGCCCCTTCCATACAAACCCCCAGCAGGAGCGACCCTCAGAGGGCTCCTCTGCCCCCACGGGGCGCTGCTGCCGCTTTGCCGTGTCGGGATCGTAAGCTTGTCAGAGTGACTCCGAGAAGAGTTCGAAAGTCTCCTTTCCCAGCCCGGGCTCGAAGAAGGAGTCAGAGCTCTTCATTTCTCGCTCTCAAGGTTGCTTATTGTATCTTATCTAGAAAATTCTTTCTCCTGTCCTGCCGAGGTCAGCTCAGCAAGACAGTCAGAGGCATTCTGCCTGCCCCTGGGGCGGTGTTATGTCTTCATACTAAAAATTACGTATACAATGTTTACAATTACTTTCCAATACCTATCACCTATGTTAGACAGTGAGCTTCTACTCTAAACCAATCTGTAAGTGTCAACATCACAGCAGAAGATGGAGGCCAAGAAGAAGGAGAAACGCTGGACACGCCCAGTTCCCTCCATCTTGCCTCCTGAACCCCCATACCAAAAAACCCCAAAATGTACTTTTCCACCCTGTGACAACTTCATTATTATTCTACCTAAACTGTTGTGGCTTGCTGATCTTCATCTAAGGTTGGTAACTTGGTCCACGGGTCATAATCAAAACCACGGGCATTTTGGGCTCTGTGCCAGGGTCTCTGAGCCCCCTGGCAGGGGTCTTGGCTGCTCAGGACAGCCAGAGGGATGTCCTGGGTCCTGACACTGCCCATGGCAGGGATTCCACTGCAAACCAGCACCGGCCGTCACCGCTCCCGCGGGTGCCAGGCACGGCTCCGGTTACCGGGAGGTGACACCGCCACCGCTCCGCCTCGTCCCGCATCCCGCCACCGCCACCTGCCTCAGCCTGGCAGGGCAGGAGCTCTGCCACAGAAACTGCAGCTGAAAGGGTGTTGTTTTGATGCTTACAGAAACTTGTGAAAGAAATGAACGGCAGGAAATCTGAGCTGGAACAGTAATGCAAATAGTAATAACAGCAATAAAAAGAAAACTTCCGCATTCAGCCAAATGTCTGCTCTAAATGACAGCACTAAGGAAATAGAGATATTTATATGGGTATAACACAGTTATGTGTGGGTGGGTGTTTCTGAGCTATAGTGCAGGGAGGATGTCACTTATCCTTGGATCCATGGCAGGTCTAACAGTGATTCTGATCCTAAGTTCTTATTTTGGAGGGAAACAACTTGAAACCAACTTTGATGGTAACACAGTTCCACAGTATGACTGCAGGACATAATTCTCAGAAACATAATAAATAAATAAATTTCATATTATTTTATAGAATTGGAAAACCTGCAGTTGAGAAACATAACTACACAGTATGTGCAGCACTTTCAATACATGTTCACACCAATGGGCATGTGGGCAAATGCAAAGTCCTTCCCTAAATCAACACTGTGTTGCACAGACCAGTTGCCTGTACAGAACCTTTGCCAAATATGTTACATGGAAGTTTTCCAGTATTTCTGTTAAATTATGCTATTTCAGTGTATGTAAATTTAAACTTAGCAAATTCACCTCATGGCAATGTAGTACTCTACAGTCAGTACTTTAGGGAATATTTGGTGTTAATGTCTTCAGTAAAAGAGCTTTAGTTACCTTCATCCCAGTGCTGGCTGATGTGGAGGTTATTCTCTCTACTTTTCCAATAAAAGTATCATACTTTCCTATTTAGAAAATGAAAATACAGGTTAATCAGCATGCCCTACAAGTTAAGAAACTCAGGCTGTATTAGGTAAGGAGGGAGAGCAGATCACCAGTACAGATTCTGAGCAGAAAACACAATATATGCAGCTTGCTGGAGCTCAGGGCTCAATCTTTGCACCTACTAAAGAAAAAAAAAACTAAAAACCACTTATTCCAGCACTGTAGTGGCAGACCCAGCTATGAAAGAGCTGAAACACCTTTCTGATTTCATTTGTTGTGGCATATGTTCTAGGGGAGGGCAGGAGCACCAAGTTATCAAATCCTAATTAATAATAAAGTTGGAGGTATTTTAATGCATTTTCTCTGTGCATGTCAAGTGTCAGGTCCAAAGCAGCTCCAAAATCCATACTAATGAAAAATCTCAGGCTAAAATATCCATATATTAGGTTCTCTGACTGCTGCAACTGACACAGTACTAACCCGTACCTGTACGACTCCATTTTGTTTTAATATTTTATACAAATGGAAATTCTTTAGCATGAGAATGAAGACAACATCCTGAAAACAGGAATAAAGTTGTCTATTAAGACACAAAGATAAATGCAAACTGTTTGCTTCATTTTCTTTTCTTTGAGTTACAAATTTCTTGCTGTCATGAAAAACCTTTTCATCTTTCCTGAAATTCATCACTGTGGCGCTCGGTTGACAAATGTATTCATCACAGTAGTGTACTTCCCAGAGATTCCTGTCTTCTGCCTCAAGCATTTTATTCCTTTAGATGATAAAAGTATTTTTCTGAGAAGAGTTTACATACATACCTGTGTGGCTGTAGGCTCACGCACATCATCAAAGTAGTCAAAAAAAATCATACTTCCAAGAAAAAAATCAGCTTTAAGGATGGATATTCTTTATGACAGAATCTTATTTCCACAATGGCTGCACAGTGATCGTCTTTCCACCATGTTTGGACAGTGAAATGCTCTCTGCTGTAGCAATTGAGGAGCAGGCAAGTGTATTTTATGAACTTAAAAGTTTTTTTGGAGGTTCTTAACGTGTGGCAATGCAGCTGCATTACTTCATCTGGATGTGTAATAGCCATTTACATGAGATGGCATCAGGCAACACATTATTACTAGGTAAGAATATGCGTGCATAGCTACTGCATTTTGGTTTATACAGCTGTCCTGAGGAGAATGAGAGCTGAGAAAGTCGGCCATTACTGCAGCAACTGTGGTATTGGAACAATAAGCTTTTCTTCACCTTCACTTTTCCTTATAGACACTATACCCTTTTTAATGGCACCTACTCCTGGAGTGTTGGGTGTGAAAGTGGAACTTGTGAAAGCAGAACCTCAACTTGTCCTCCTTTCTGAACTCATATTGTGTTACTTGTAGCCAATTTTCAGAGTTCTCATTTCCAGTGCAATTTGGCTGGTGGAAAAAATGTCTTTTCCCTTGGTTCCCTACCCCCACCCTGGTGACTACTTCAGGGCTTTATAGCCAAATACGTGAACTATTCACTGGCACCACTTTCCCACAATTGAAACCAAACCAGTCTGAAAGCAAAAGCCAGAGGATATAGTCAATAAGGGATCTTCATCTCATCAGGAGAGGAAATTTATGTATGCAGAAATCCTCTTCTCTAAACAGGCAGCTAGTTGCAATATTAGAATTATATCATCCACCATCAGAAAATAAAGGGTTTGGGTGCCCAGAAATTTCTCATTCAGAAGTCAGATCCTCTGTTTTGCTTCACACATGAAAATTGGCATTTCCATTTTAATACTTTCACTACTTCCACTTAATACTTTGCTACAAAACTGGTGAAATGCATTTCAACAAAATATCCCTGTGTAGCAAGTGAAACCTCCCAACGAGACTCTTGTGGTGCATAAAGCCTTCAGCTAGCCAAGGTGACTGACCAAAACTCATCCCCTCTCACTGGGCTTAGGTGCTTCATGATGGGTGTCAGTCTCTGAAGAACTGGCCGAGCCAGAAAAAATAATTTGCAAAATCACATCCCACTAGAGTTTCCTGTTAGTCAATACTGTCCACTCTGATATGCAATGAGCCTGAAAAAAATCCCAAAACATTTTGAGGCATTTGGTTATTTATATAAACAAAGCAGAGTATTTTGTTGAATAAATAAAATGTAAGTAAAATATTATATTTTGTTTATATAAAGAGATACATAAGAAAATATTCTAATCTATAAAAAAATAATTCAAGGTAGGTTGATGTGAGAATGTATAAGGGTGCTGATATTCACTGTGTTTTAAGAATAAGTGATCTTGGGGTGGGCTAATAGCAGAAAATATGTTAATGATGTTTTTCTTTCTTTTTCCATGTCTCAGGTAATTTTAAAGATAAAATTTATTTTTTTAATGTTTATTATATTCATTTTGGCTTCACAGCTACTCAGAACTAATGGTTTTTTAAGATCTCATTCCCAAAAGCATACAACTTCATTTTACTACACTTGGACAGTTGAGAGACAGTAAAAAAAAGAAATCATAAGAAGATTTCAGTTAAAATTCTCCTCTGTGTCATCTAGAGGCCAGGGTCCCTTGTACCTTTCCTGTGCCTCTTTGAGACCCTATCCTGATGAAGAGATAAACTTAATTTATGGGGGAAAAAAGTTGTATGTTATTCAAACTAGAAGAAATGTGAACAAGATTTCTAATATGCAACTCCAGATAAAATTGCTACCTTTGTAAAAGCCTCATTTGTATCCCTTTTTCACCAGTATTACTGTGTATTTTTACCAGTAAAAATTTTTACTGTAAAATAGGCAGCATAGGGACACACCAAACATCTTGCAAACTTCCTGCAACATTTTTCCAATCAAAATGCAAGTGATGTAGTTTCTTGCCATTGCTGCCTCATTCCATATATTCTTAATTTTCTGTTTTCTCTCACTTCTACTTGACTTTTCCTTAGAATACAGGACTGATAGGAACTTAGAGCTGTTTTGCTGGCCCCTGTCCCTTGCTGATTGTTCAAAGGAGACTCATATTTGCCCTACCCTCCTCTGGATATTAAATTTGTTCCTTGAATAAGGAGGGCAAAGGAGTTCCCTCATCTCCTGTCTGCAGCAGACAGGTATTAAATTGGTCAAATGAGCCACCATAAGCATAATGGTGCTTTGGAAGTGCCAGTCGATGATATTTGATTGATGAAGACATTATGATACTTAATATGTTTCCACTACAATCAGGAGCCATGAACAGCCAACAATTCAAAATGTAATCTCTGGGACAGAACTACAAAACCTTGACTGGTTTAGATTTTGATGGATAAAATGTGTCACAGAATGTGTAAAATCTTTATGATGATGCTTCCAGCATACCATTATAAAATGAATGTGGTTTCCATCTAGCTCCCCAGAAGTGCTGATTCAGGGCCATAAAGAGAAATGCATCCCTCTGTAGAAAACTATAACATTTCTATTGATTTCAGACACCTTGTATTCTGTGCAAAAATAAAATTAGCCCTGCTTTAATTTAGGAGTACAGGGCAGTATTTGGAGGAGATCAGTGGCAATGAGGACTCCTGGATTCTATTCCTAGCCACAGCAGTGACTCATGCCATGACCTTGTGTAAGCCTGTTGACCTCTGTGCCTGTTTACCCACATTTAACAATGAAAAAAGAATGAATATCTACTTCACTGGGGTTGAAGCCCTCAGTCAGAAAGAGCCAAGTATACAGGCATTCCTGGCAAAGTAAATAAATCATGAGGATGTTTCCAATGAGCTCAGAAAATATCTCCAGTATGAGGTTTCTGTGGTCTCTTCAATTTGATCCTGTTATGTATTTCAGTGCAGCACATGTCCTATCTTTAAAACACTGGCTAGAGTTACGTGCTGTGGGATAGGTTACAGCATGATTTAATATTAACATTAATGGGAGCTGTGCAGTTAAAGCCTATGGCTCTCTGCTGAAAGCGTGCCCTCAGGAGAGCCAGCCTGCTAATAATTTACACATTGTCCAATTAAAAAGTGTTGTGGAAATTTCTAACTTCTGCAGACATATCTTCTGAACTCTATCAGAAATGCTGTGGCTTTGAGTATGTTTGCGTGTCAATACTGAGACTTGTGTGAAATATTCTGTGAATGTTCGTGAGAGAGGCTGGGGCAGTTACTTACCCTTTAACAAAACATTTAAAAGCACTTGTTTCCTTGCAGCACTGTTACATCTAACTTCTGAGGTGTCATTGCTGTTCTATTTCTGTCACTCTGCAGTCAAATACTGTATTTTGTGGGACCCTAGCAGATCAGACAATACTTATACTGGTGATATTCTCTTTTTTTTTTTTTTTTTCAGTTCTAATAACCATTTGGGCTGCTTTTCACAGAATAAGGCACCAATTTATATTGTGACCTGAGTAAAAACCTCCACATGCAACTGATTGGTATCAGTGAAACAACACTCAGAAAATCCCTCACTTCTGTGTTATCCACTTCATGTATGCAAGCCACCTCAACAACCTCTCGTGCTTAAACTGAAACAGACAGGTATCTCCACCATCCATATTTTTACTTCTGCACTTTACCATTTGAACTTGCAGATGGTACAGCTAACAGGCCTGTCCCTGGCAGTATCCTGAATACTGGAGCAAGGAGCTGGAAAACCAATGATGTATTGGTTTTGCCATCCCCCACTGAATCAGGACCTGGCTCCAAGCTCCACCAGCTGCTCCTGAGACAGGTGAGACATTTTCATGTAGGATAAACTGTCTAATAAATTGCTGGAAATAACAGGTGAGCTGAAAGTAGATGTTTTTTCTGAATAACTCTATAAACTGATAAGCTTCACAGGGAGAAGAACTTTATCAGCTCCCAGACATTCTTTTCACTTTGAAAAGGAGCAGTCTAATTTGGGGACAGACAAAGGCAATGCTTCCTGAGGTCATTTTCTCCTTCACTGACTGCATTGATAAAATTATCTCTAATTTCCACAACCATTGGTCTCTTCACCACATTATTATCACAGTCCTTAACTGTTTTGCACAGTGTCAAAATCTACCTGTTTCATATTTGCAATTTACAAAACACTTCTATTCACAAACAACAACAACAACAATCCCCCATAAGGTACACAAATACACAAATAATAAATTAGAGGGCTACTTGAAATAAATTAAAACATTTACTTATCACAATCAGCATTTCTGGACATATCCAGATGTCAAAAACATTCATTTAGGAAGTGTGGGAATGTTGATTTTTTTTCCTTTGCCTGGTAAAATTGGACTACAATTCTTAACTGGTTAAAATAAAATAACCAAAACACATTCCATCAGATCACTGGTATTCAAAGCTAACTAAAATAGTTAGCCTCAGCTAGCACCCATAGAAAACCCTTTTGTTCTCATGCTGCCAGTCTCCAAAAGAACATATCCACGTGCCAGGCTCCTGCTAGAATCAATAACAAGACATGAGAGCAAAACCACACAAATGAGTGCTCACACAGAACACACTCGTTGCTTTATTAAACTTTCATTTTTCTTAGGTTAATAATAAAGTCTAAGTAGATTTAAGTGTGTGTGGAGCATTAAGAAGTCACAGTCTATTTTGAAGCTACAAGAAAATCAAGAAACTTGAAACATTCATATCACCATTGTCTGTAGCAGTATGCAATACCAAAAAGCCTCAGTCTCCCGAGTCTGCTATTTTTTATTTTTTGAGGGGAAATGAAAATTCAGGAGAAAATAACTCTTCTCAGTCATAGTTACCATGCTGGGCTGGCTGGCTGCAGCACTATCTTATGGAACAGCAGCACTGTCTGATTTCAGTGTCCTGTGTGCTGCTTCTCGTCCATTTCACAAGAGGTTTTACAAGTCCCACCTATCCTAATATGGTGCTTGATGTACAGCGCACAATAAGCCTGTAAATTATCTGTCAAAATACAGAATAGGAGCGTTGCAGATGACATCTCTGCTGGTCCTCTGCCAAAAGAGGTGAATACTGAATAAATACATTGCAAAGCCATCTTTCTCTATTTCGAGTAAAGTGTTTTCTGTACTCTATGTGTACATGTCTGTTCCGTCTGGCGTTCTGTCAGAGCGGTTCTCGGTGTGTTTATCCGGCCTGCTGACACTGCCCAGCACGGTGCCCCTCCAGTTCTCCATCCTTCCCCTGGGGTCAGGAGCTCACAGCTGCCTTTGGTGCCGGGCCAAGCCGCCTGTGCCGGTAACCCCCATCCCGGGGCTCCTCGCTCCGAGTGGCCGAGCCTGCGCCCGGGGCCTGCCGAGGGCCGCGCTGCTCCCGGGCCGTGCCCGCTCCGCTCCGCTCCCATGTGCCCGTCCCGCGTTATCGGCCCGTGCCGGGCCCGCCGCGCCCGGTCCGCCAATCAGCGGCGCCCTTACTCTGTCCCGCCTCCCGAGGGCCAATCAGCGCGGCCCTTGGTGGTGCGGGCGGGCGGGTTCATTCAGGAAGCTGCTCGGGGGCGCGAGCGGCGGGGCGGGGCCTGGAGGGCGGGGCGCGAGGAGGCCCCGCCCCCAGCGGCGCAGGGTGGTGGCGGCGGGCGCGGGGGGCGTGGCTGGGGGCGCGGCCGGCGCGCGGGCGGTGGCCGCGGGGGGGCGTGGCCGCGCGGCGCGCGGAGCCGGGAGTCGTTGGCGGCGGGCGGAGGCGGCGGCGCGCGCTCGCTCGCCATGGTGTTCCTGAAACTCCGCGAGCAGGTGGGCATTCCCGAGCTTCCCGTCCCTTCTCCGCCCCTCCCGGGGCCGCCGGGCGCGCCCTCCGCCGCCGCGGGCTGCCGTGCGTGCGCGGGTGACAGGCGGCGGGCAGCGGGAGGCAGCATGGCTGCTGCCGCCGCTGGGGTCCGGGCTGGGTGGGAGGCGCCATGTGCGCCCGGTGTGGGCGCCGGTGCCCCCGCGGGGCGGGCGGGAGCCGCCGTCCCTCGCAGGTACCGGGCCGAACAGGTGGCCGCGGCAGCCCGCCCGCCCCTCGCCCCGCATCGCCTGCGGGTCCCTGCCGAGCCCCCGCCCCGGCGCAGAGGGGAAGCCCGGGAGAGGTGATGGGGGTGGGTCTGAGGGCTCCCCCCGGGCCAGCCCTCCCCCGCGCCTGTCTGGGGGAGGGAAGGGTCTCTGGACGGGGTAGCCGGGCCTGAGGAGCTGGCCGGTGTGAGGGGATCGACCTGGAGGCTGCCGCGGGAGGCGGCGTGCCCGGGAGATGGGGCTGGAGCTGGCGCCGCTCCCCCGGACCCGGAGCCGGCCCTTGCCCTGCGCAGTTTCACGTGCCCGGGAGCCGCCTGCTCGTCCCTCCACCTTTCCCTTCCAGGCCTTTACAATCTTTTGTTCGGCCGCCGTGTCTTTCGCCTGCCGCGGTCATGCCAGAGCTTCCCCGAGCCCGCGCTCCCCTGCTGAAGGCGAAGGAGGTTCTTGGTGCCTTCAGTGGGTTGTTTGCTCTCGTCACATCACACCCTTCTTTGTCTGCCAGGCTCTTCGGTTTCCATCCCAGCTGGTGTAAAATACTTGTCTTCGCTGCTCTGTCCTTTCCTGGTGTCTCCCCTGTCCTACCTATTGTCTCCTGTGCGGTATCAGGATACAAAGGTGGGAGGGTCTGCGCTGCCAGTTTGCCGCCTATGAAAAGATGTTTCTTAGGAATGGTATCTTCTCGTGTTTTCATGTGTGCGAGGCCAAATTCCGTGTAAAAAACTCATACATCCTGCTGTGGGTCTCCTTGTTACTCTTCCTTAAAGATAACCAACTGTAACACTTGAAGACCCCACCCCCTTCCAAAAAAAAAAAAAATAAAAAAAAAAGCCCCACAGTAAAAAAGCCTGTAGAAACTTGGGGGTGGTAAGGCAGCTGGTATTCTGTGTCTGTTTGTTATGCTGATCAGTATCAGCCCATCCTTACCTGCGAGTCCTTTCATTAGTTACATACACATCTGTGTTTTCACACTTAGGTTGCATGATCCCTCGGGACTTGTTCTAAGGAGGATTTGGTGATATGGGGCTGAGATCTCTTATGTCCTGCTGTGTTGTGTGTAAACTTTGTGTGAAGTCTCATGTTGTTTTAGAACCTCATCTATGAATCAGCAACAGTTGTGGATCTGAAAGACAGTGTCCTTTGAGTTAGATTTTCTTTCAGGATTTGTTGCTGTTCTTCTATGGGAGACTTCCCACAGAAATAAGCAGTTGTTCATCCCTTCTATTAAATAAGCCCTTCTGTTAAAACCAAGAACTACAACCCCTCTGCAAGTACTCATTGCAAAATAATTAGCAAAAACCCCATTATCAATCTGTTAACATGACAGTACTGTATTTCAGAACTTTTCTTCTGGGAAGGATCCTGCTATTGACAGATGTTGAAGTGAAATATTGAACTGTGTGGGACCATTGGTTTGACAGAGTAATGCATGTGGGGCTTTCAACTTCTGTCATAATGTAAGTTTTAATCCAGAAGAAGCACAAGGTGGATTTTTTAAGAGGCTTCACAGATCTGTAAAGGGGAATTGATACACTGGGAATTGAAGTATTCTTTCACATAAAGGAGGGGGTGCTAGGGCAGGGAAGGGATGGAGGGAAGGAAGGGAATGCTGGTTTTGGACAGTCCTTCTGTAGGGGGAGTGATTTTTAGCAGCAGCTGCATTTCTGCTGCTAAAGTGTCAGTTGCTTGACAAATCAGTTATTTCAAACTGAATTCTGTTATAACAGTGTGAGAATGCCAGAAAGTCATGAGGAATGATGTTAACATGAAATCCCTCAGCTTTGGTGTACAGAGCATTCCTGCAGGTCACTGTTGCAGTGTGCTGCAGGATGTCTTGATTTGAGGATGCTGTACCGAGAGTGAGGCAGCACCTGCTCTTTATGAAAACCAGCCTGTGGGACTGTGTGGGAGCAGAGGTGTTCCTCTTCAGTCGTTCATGAAACATGCTTCTTGTTTTGATATTGCTTTGCTCCATAGTGGTGTGTTTGGTCAGAATAAAGTAAGTTGTCTTGTGCATTTGTAGTCCTTAGAGTGACTCTGTCTTCAGTGGTGGCTGTGCTTCACAGGGAAGTGCAAAGGCTGCTCTGTTGTTTGTACTGTTCAGCTGGTATGAAGAAGGGAAGTGATTTGCTAGTTTCTTTCTTCAGCTGTCAGATTAATAACTTTCTGAAAAAAAATTTATTAACTAAAGTATTATTTAAGTGGAATTATCAAGATTATTTTTCCAAATTCAACCTGTTGATTTTATTCCTTGAAAATGTAGAAGGGCTCTGTGTTAAATGTCAGAATTATGCTGGGGACAGGCAGACTTATGCCATATAAGAAGCTTAGTGTTTTCTTGCACTTGCTTAGTTTTTCAAGTTACTGCCAGCTGGTGTCAAAGCAGTGCTTGGGAAGTTACAACGAGGTGAGAAATTCTGCTTTGAGGCTCTTAGTTGAGCTCAGAGGGTGAAATCCCAGTTCCGCTTGCTTGATTTAATTTACTTAGTACCTGATAAACAAAACTTTGATCCTGCAGATGCTTAATGTGTTTGTGAAGCTCAAATATTTGTTTGTCTGTGGAGGCTGATTTGACACGTTTAACCTTCAGAAAGCAGGTTTTCCACTAACTGTGAAAAGTAGGCCTTTCCTTGAGTCCAACAAGCAGCCAGCCAGTACATTGTCTATACATTTGTGTTGCTACTTGAGCTTTATTGCTTTGCCATCCTCCCAGGTAGGAATATATTTCAAAGTTTGGACATAATTGAGGGTGTACACTGCACTTTCAGAAGTGACTTATGTTTGCTTACGAAGTATATCAGGTATCAAAAAACCTCATAAGCCATGTTTGCAAAAATTGCATTTAAAGCTAAATTGAACTGTATTGGGCAAAGCTGATACCTGTAATGCTCAATAGCAAATTGTAACTCAGGTATAGAAAAGCAATCATTCAAGTGTCAAATTAGAAGTTGTAGATTGTTCTCATTGCTCTTGGGTTTTTGTGCAGTGTTGTGCAGGTTTTGTTTGATAACAAAGGAAGCAAATCTGCAAATTCTGAATGTTAAACTATTCAAGGTAGAGATGAAAAATATGGTAAATATACATTATAATTGAGGTATTTGCTCTTAAGTTTATTTGCTTTCGTATTGTCTTCATATATTGATGCTTGTATACCAGGTTCTTCTAAATGAGATGCTGCATTAAGTACACAAATGCTAAGTGAGACAAAGCCTTGAAAAGTTTGTTTCTTCCTAAAATGCTGTGTTACACTGCTGTTAGAAACTACAATGACAGTCCAGCTAGGTCAAGGGTCTCTAATGTTTTATCACAATATTTTGGTTGTTTCCCCATTTAGGGGGAGTGTGTGAAAGGGAAGGTATGGGGTGGGGCTAAAAAAGGAGTATTTTGCTTGTGGGTATCCATAGTGGTTGCCTTGGTCTCCTGTGTGAAAGCCCTCTCACCTCTGCATAGCTAGGTGTGAGGCTCTCACCTCTGCATAGCTAGGTGTGAAAGGCTAACTATCCTCTGGGTTTTTTTGTTATGCAATCGTAGGTTGTAGGAACACTGTTTCCCAGAACAGATACATTCTTACTTAAGGCGTTGTGAATTAGTCTCTCTTACACCTAAGAGGTAATTGACAGCTTAGTTTTTCTTAGCGGGTAGGTGAAATTTGGATTGCCCAACTGCCCAGGGATTTGTTCCTTTTCTGTTACTTGCCTTACCTGTATATGTGCCTATAGGTCATCTTTTAGGCTCACATAAGCCTACATCTCAGCAGAGTTTTGTTGAAAGGTATGAAATGAATCAAAACTGGCTTTTTTGTTTTTTCTCTAGTTTTGCAGCTCTTTCTGGCAAAACTCATTGGATGCAGTGTCATTCTATTTGGTAAAGCTTTATTTTTTTTACTTTCAGTGCATCATAGTTTTAATATTAAGCATTTTAATATTATGCATTTCCCATTTTCTCTGAATCTTAAATGTGTAATAGGAAGATGTCTTAGGGCTAATAATGATGGGCATGTGGAAGGATTTTGTATGGGATTTTCCTGTGTGACTGCTAGACTGTGCTTGAGGCAGTGCATTTATTTCCATAAGTCAGATATGAGTGATAGAGATCTGAGTAGGAACAACTGCATGAGGATATTAGGATGACCACTTATCTTTAAAGTCCTTGAACAGTGAGAGCACTGACTTCTTTATTGCCCATTTATATCTTTCTCGTAGCTGAGATGGATCTTGTTCAATTGGCAGTTAAACAAATGTTTGCAGTGTCATAGTGAAGGCTCTGAATGCCTCTATGGTTGCTATTTTCATTACTGCCAGCGTTAGACTTCATTCTTTTAGAATTTATGCCAAGAATAAATGTCCCAACTAGTTCCTTGTTACACTAAGAGGAGGAATGGTCTCCTGTGGTGATGAAAAGGAGCTGCTGGTGTTCAATGAGGGAGGGATATGGTGGGAATGGAATTATGTGGTATTGCTCTACAAATTCTGTTCAGATGTAGGCTAATGAGATGTGTGTTTTATTTTTGACTTTTTTGGTAGAAGTTACTTTAAAGTTACTCTTTAAAAAAACCCAATAATTTCTTTCATGAATCTTGTAATAGCTAAGAACCATCTCTTCGTACTCTGTTGTGCCTTGTATGTTCTTCCTAAAATTTGCATCTAATCTTTTCAAAGTGCATACAAGATAATTAAATTAAGAAATTGTAATTCTTACCAGGACACCCAAAGTCTTACTGTTAGTTCTCTTGTTCCCAGGCTAAGAACTTACATGTGCTGAGAAGATAAGTTTCTTTAGCTGATGGACAACTCTGAGTAACTTGAACTCTGTTTATCTTGTTATATGCAGTAATTACCAGCCCTTCCATTAGAATGTGTTGAGAGAGCCTGGTTCTACCACGTGTTCCTTTGGGGGGGGGATCAGATTGCCCCAAGATAACTTTGGAACTTTTGACTTGTGAACAAGCAGTTCTCCTCAGTCAAGAAAATAAACCTTTTAAAAAAAAAGGTGGGGGAGAAACAAAGCAAGCCTTGATTCTGCAGTCAGATCCTCAAGGCCGATCCTGTTGACTCAGCAGCCTTCTGTGGGGATATAAAGGTCTATTCATGTAGATAGCATCGAAGGTTTCTGACCATTATTTGGAGGCAAATATCAGGGGAAAAATGAGGCAAATGGGCACATCTCTATGAAAAAGTGACTTCTTTAGCATCCACAAGAAAAGATGATTCCTGTAGGAAACTAGTAGCTGTTGAGGCTCTGAACTAGCAGTCTGCTCTCTGGCATGGATTGTTATTTTCCCAGATTCCTAGGGTTGTTCCATTCACTGAAATGGGTTGTGGAATACCATTGTTGAAATTAAATATATTTGGTATTATATACTTCATATTCTCCACCTCATCTTTTGTCAGCAAGTTTATTTCTCATTTGCCATACCTGATATTATTCTCTAATCAGCTGGGCCATCCTGAGGTCAAACTAGTATCTGATGATTTGTTTTCTTGCTCCTGCCAACTTTTTACTTTGTTCTTACCTCTATTCCTTACTCCTATTTCTGGAAATTGAGTGGGAGACTCGTTGCCTTAGTTACAGTGACTAACTGTTTCAAAGTTATTTATAATATTTGTTTTTAAATAACCTATATCACAATAGAATCATAGAACATTTCACATCAATAAAAAAGTAAACAAAGCAGTACATCACTGGGAGCATGCTTACAGTGCTGATTTTTGGGAGGTTTGTTTTCCTTTCGTTGTTTGGGGTGGAAGACAAGTTCTCATCTGGCATTTCAAGATGCATCTGAAATAAGGTGTCTTGTTGTTATCCTTTGTACAAAGAGAAAAGAATCTTAATGTTTAAGCTCCAAAATATCAGGGAATGTTATTCTTTCCTTAGTAAAGACATTAGCACTCTTCCCAGGGAGTGGCAATATACAGGTTTAACTCTGTTAATTCAGTTGTGATTCTGGTGTTGATGAATTATACAGCACTGACCCATTTCAGCTCAGAAACCAGAGCTAATGTAAGAGTGGTGGGACTGAGTAGCTGGGAGAGAAGGGAAGATGAGACTTGTAGCCAGCTGTGTGGGTGCAGAGAGATGAAGAGGAAGCACCAGCAGTGATATGCAAATAAAAGAGGGACAAAGTAGTTGGTTTGTAGCGTTCTTGTGGATTAGGAAACTGCTTGTCAGCTGAAGCTAATAACTTAGCTGATGACTTCTGTCCTTAAATAATGAGATACTCTTTATTGTGAACCGAATATAACCTGAGATTTTCGTTGTTTATCTCTACTGTAATGTATATATGTGAATTGAGTGAACAGTACTGTGTAAGTAGATTGTTTTCTTCATGAATAAAGTCTACCTATTTAGGGCAGCCTGAGAACAAATATTTTTCTCAGTAAGTTACTGAAATGGTATATAAATTTGAGAAGGATGAAGCAGAAGTCTGCCTATTCAAATGCTTGGCATCTGGCAAAAGAAAAAAAAAAAGAAAAAACCAACTCAAGCTTATGTTGTTAAACTTCAGAACTAAAGTTACCTGGATGGGGGTGAAAGTGTGTACAATTGTAAACTGACTCATGTTAGAACTTCCTGAATGTTCAGGTTTTGTAGGTAACTGCCTGTTTACATGGCTTAAGTCTAATTCTGACTGTGTCTTGAACTGTTTTGAAGTCATCCTAAATGTTTAATGTTTCCATATTCTCAGACAATGAACTTCACTTAATGGCCTGTCTAATTCAAGATGATGAGCACTTGCCTATAAGTCATTCTTGGTAATTTTGCAGTCATGCAATTATACTTAAGGTCCACTCTCACTTTGTGCTGAAGTCCTGTACCTGCGTCCAGCTGGTGCAGAGAAGAAAGCATGGATTTTTTTTGAGTTTTACTTTGGCAAATTGAAGATACAGCACTGCCTTAATGAAGGAAGAGAAGGGAGCACAAGCAAAAACTGTCAGCATGACATAATGAAAATGAAATTACAGTTTGTTGAAGCATTGAGACCAAAACAAGCCTTTTTTAGAGCTTACAGAACTTCTAGCAATAATGATGAATCCGTGTTTTGTTTCAAGATTTTCCTATTTGTCCTCCTTTTTGTTTTTATTTTGATAGCTCCATCTATGCTGGTCCCCTTGAGAAAGGAGGAAGTTGAACCTTCCATCAGGAACCTGATCATCAAACAGCAGGCAGCATAATAGACCAGGGATCTACCCAGCATGTAGGTGAAGGAGCCTCTTGTGTCATAGACAGCTTACCTGGGGGCAGTGAAAAGCATTTTCAGGAAGTTCTGTAGTTATTTATATTCTAACATAATCTATAACTAATAAATCATTAAGTAATTTAAATCCATTGCTGCAGACTAAGTTTTCTACCATATTTAGGGTAATTGTTATTCTCTCCTTCCCTGTCCTATCTTCAGGTCATCTGCTTCTTCTGTCAGTTGCTCATGAGAGTGGGCAGATAATCTATGCAAGTCTTTTTTTTCCATCCCGAGCACTTGATGTGTCTTTCCTGTCTCGGATCTCTGTGTAGCGTCTGCTAACATTTCATTCATTCACCAGTGTGTCCCCACAAAGTATTGTTGGTAGGTTAAAAGGAAAGACATAAATCAGAAGAGGAAGAAAAACAAAATGCTAGCGTTGTTTTTCTGGTTACATTATTACTCATTGTTTCAAATTAGTGCAATGTCCCAAGCCATGGTAGAAGGATGCTTCAGAAACAGCATGTTAATGGCATTCCTCACTCCTCTCCTCTGTCCCTTGCTAACTGTAGAGTTTTGTTCTGTTCTTGCTGTGTTGGCTAAAACATGAGGATCGATAGAAAGAGGTCTATGCTTAATTCTGTGTTGCTGTGCAGTCTTTGCCAAATCAGAACCCTGTAATAGTACTGCCTGATAGCTTTTATTTCCTTTGCTCCTTGTCTCAGTTCCAGGAGCTGTATTTTGTTTTATAGCTCTGCTGTGTCTGTTACCTTTTTTTTTTTTTTTAACAGTGCTGTTTCATTCAGGGGAATAATTTTCAGTATTGAGGAGTACTTGTAGAAGAACACTTTCTCTTCTTTTTTCTGTCACCTCTAAGGTTGCAAAGGCCATTACTGACCTGCAGCAGTACTGATCCTGTAGTAATCAACTCATTTATTTCTTCCAGTCCTACCCACTGATATTGTTTGCAATTCCTTTCCATCCACAAGCACAGGAACATTTAAAGTTTATTATCTAACACTACTTAGATTACAGAATGGTAAATCTATTAAAATAAAACCTTTCAAGTAAAGAATATTTTATGACTTGTCCAGAGACATTTCTTTTTTTACCATAAGTTTAGCAAATTATAATCACTGCAATCAGGGATGTAAATAGTCAAGCTAATCTACTCCGCAAGAAACAGAGCTCAAGAGAGGAGTTCTTTGAATGCTTTCATAATGAGAGCAAAAAGGAAAGGTGAAGAGAGGATTTATAGAACACCAGAGAGAACCAGGAGGACAGAAAAGGTTAGGATATCCCAGCTTGTCAGCATCAGTGAACAGCAATGCTATTCTGATGAACTTCAGGTTTCATAGTCAAGGATCATCCAAAAACCAACATGTATCCAGCTGCCCTGTGGAGCTGTGTTTGCAATGACTTGAAGATATTGATTCCTTTTTCTACCTACTGCAACTTCTTGCAGCACAGGAAGGGAACTTTCACAGCACCTGTAATCTCAAACTAACACTGTGAATAATACACAGAAGCACAGAAGAGGATGCCTCCTACTGTTTTTCTACACCCAGAGATGTAAAAAATGGTTTTTGATCAAGTATACCAAATTTGTTATTTTGGAAGGGTAAATATATCTGCATGCAGCCATATCTTTTATCTCTGAAAGGACTTTGACTGCATATCATGAATTTGCTTCCCTTTTTTTTTAAACTCTTAACATCTAGCAAGCCATAATTAAAAAATGATATTTTTTATAGCATGCACTTGAACAGATTATTTATGGGGTTTTCACACCTGAAGGTTGATAAAATTAATGTAATACTTTGCACGTGTTATAACTGCTTTTGTAATCATTTAAGTATTAAACTTACTGCATATGTAACTCAAGAGTAATTACTAGAAGTGCCATGGTTCATGAGTCTGTGTCCACAAGTATTAGAAGAATTTTGCAGAAAAATTGCCATGACTGTTGAAAAATTGTTGATTATATATTTTCATTTTAGCCTTATTGTCGTCTGGAAGGCTCTCTTTTGCTGCTGCAATGGCTGTACAAAATATCCCACACATTTAGGGTATCACACTGGTTTCCTGTCTGGACATCCCACCCCTTGCATGGGGGAGCAGTGAGATATGTTTCTGCAAAGCTCTCTGCTGGAGCTTACATAAGGCAGAGAAACAGTATCAGTTTGAAGGGCAGGAGGAACAGCAATGCCAGCGGTGCTTTGGGGACCGTCAGAGAGGTTCAGCTCCCCGTCCCTGGAAGTTTGCCACGCCAGTATTAGCAGGGCTCTCCTCCTTGTTGATTGCAGGTGTTGCAGAGTTGTTTGGGACCTGTTATCCTGGAGTAAGTTCTTTAGAAAATTAGCTCTTTGGCTCTGCAATGGCCACAAGCACAAATAAAACCTGCAGGCCTGAAGCTTGATCTGGTGGGAGCAGTTGGCCAGAGTGAACTGAACCTAAATACAGGATTAATGTATCTGCAGAAAAGATCTCAGAAGTGTCTGCTGGAGCTCAGCCTTCCATGTTGTGGCAACCCTTATTATCTTTACTGACATACAGGTGTTTTAGATGTGTCCAAAAAAGCCCTGGTGTTTGTTTTCATATGTATGTTTGTTTTATATGTATATATAGTCATACATATATGACTGTCCTACCCACTAGAGCTCCTTTTATGATGCCTGACACATGCCTTGTTTTTTGGGAAAAGTAACCTGTAAAAGTAGGATGGATAATTGAAGAAAAGAGGGGGAATTGTTGGAATTACATCATTTGACCTCAAGGTTTCGTGACCTGCTCTTGTGTGGAGTGCAGTGATATGTTGCCTACCTGGGAAGTGCTGTGTTGTCAGAGGATGCCTGTTCAGAATGCCAAGTTGTTACTTTTCACTGTGTAGCATGGTTGCAGAAGTAAGGTGCAATTCCTTGGTGTATATTTGCACTGTCTTGATTTTTTCACTAGATAAGAAGCAATGAAAATGACCTGTAACAAGCAAGGTTAAAATACTGACAGAAACATTAGGGTATGTTTTTCTCATAATTCTGTTTTTCTTTTAAGAGGTTAATTAACAGCCAAAACTATGCTAATTATATGACTTGGAAATTATCTACCACAGTGAGTGCCAACATTTTCAGCTGACAGATAGGAGAAGGAAATACAGATAGATGAACTACTGAATGCAAATGTATTTCTGGTGTAGGTTAGGACTGCTTGTGTGAGAAATGGAGTACATGCCTGAATCAATCCTGTTCTTTTAAGCCAGCAGAGTAGGTCAATTTTTATGAAAGATTAGAGTTCTGTAATTTTAGGATGGAGTTTAATGATGTGCTTCTCCTTGAGTTGTTTTTTTCGTTTTTTTGTTTT
The DNA here is from genome assembly GCF_037042795.1 of Molothrus aeneus. NCBI lineage: Eukaryota > Metazoa > Chordata > Aves > Passeriformes > Icteridae > Molothrus > Molothrus aeneus. The sequence continues at coordinate 35,686,408 of NC_089646.1, read as the reverse complement.
CATTTGCAAGGTTTCTAACAATAATGGTTGAAACTCACTGGCTTCTAATCTATTGCCTAAGGCCACAGTTTGATATTAGGTGGTAGCTGAGCTTAAGCAGTCTTTCATTCTTCTGCAAAGGGGTGAAAAGGGAGGGGAGAGGCAAATTATTTAGCTTAGCATAGGACTGTGAAGTTGTTCTTGGAAGTTTTCCAAAGTAGGAAGTACAAATGAGTGTTTTGTATCATATAAACTTACTCTGATGTCTGTCTTTGTGTCAGATGTCCTGTAATCACAGATGATGTGCCTTGTGTAAGTGTCCTTGGGTTTGGGGGCTGGAGGTGAGTGGAGAAACTTGACTGTGGTCTGCCTTGGACTTTTCTCTCTGAGTAACTTTGATGCTGTTGGTCTTAAACTTCTTAGAATGTGTTTGAAAACTCAACAACAGGCTTGATTTTTGTGTCTGGTTCTTGATTGTTCTGGGCTTTGAGTGTGGTTGTGAATTCTTCTTTAACTGTGAAAGAACCTAGGGTCTGCAGAAGTCTGCTTCTATTTATAACACACTATGTTGACTTATATTGACTGAAAACTCCAAAAGAAGAAAAGTTCCACTGTAACATCCTTGTTTACCACATGCATTGCCTGTCAGGATACTCAGCTTTTCCCCATCTCTGATCTGACAACAGTGTGTCAGTTTTCCTGCAGCATTTTAAAGTTGCTTTTTCCCCCTCTTAGGGTGATCACATGCTCTACCAGTCAGTTTTACAGCTGGAGCTCTGAAAATGACACCAAAATGACTTTCTCTTGCCTTCCATCTCTTCTCAAGAGGTTACAGTGAAAGCATAATACCATGTTTGGGAAGTCCATGTATCTGAAAACCATATGCCAAAATAGTCTGAACTTGCTGCAGACTTCTTTTTTTCTCATAGAAACATGTATGGATAGAGGACCCTTCAACATTTGTGCCTCTTATGTGTGCAGCTTTAATTCTTGGACACCATCCAGTGATGGCCTGGAGTCATGCCTGTTGTGACTAGTGATCCCTCTATCTCCCTGCACAGAGATATGTGTTTGGGGTAGGAAAATATCTAGTATGAAAGCACGCTCATAGATAGATGCCTAAGTTGAAATAAACTCTACAAATAGTAATTAACAAAGCATGTCACTCTAAGGGTAAACTGCAGCCTTCTGGAATAGAAGAAAAATTTTCATCTCAGCTCAATAGGAAATGGAAACAGAAAATAGTAGTTAGTGTTTATTATTCCACACATCACCTCGTATAGCTGTATGAATACACAACATAAGCACACCGGTTGTGCAAATATTTTTATCAGCAACTAGAGAAGATAACATTTTGAATTGTCATTAATGAAAACCTTATCTATCAAGGTGGACTGTTCCTTACTTTATTCTGTTTCTGGGTTTGATTGTGCTGTAATAACATTTAATTCAGCAGGTCAGGGATGAGGCCATTCATCTGACTGGTTTTATTTTCTGGAATAGGCAATGGTAAAACTACAAAGCTTCATTAAAAAAAAAAAAAACCAAACAAATTTGGCATGTCTTTTGACTGTGAGAAAGCACTGAGAATAATTATCAGTATATTAGGGTATAATAAAATTGTTCTTAACAGTTTCCAAACAAACAGTTGCCTACATATTACCTGTATGCTTTTGAAGACTTAGGTTACAGCCCCTACTTCAGGGTGGTTCTTAAAGCTGGTCATCAGCACCATTTAATTTTTTTTTTTAATTTTAGCCTAAAAGTCATAGGCAGCTGTTCAAGAGCTGCTTTCTGAGTAGGTCAGCTGTCTCTGCTGTGGGCTGCTTCTAGTAGGTGCCAAAACCCAGATGGGTGACATAAAAATGTAAAACATAAACAAATGAACACGGGAGGGTGGGAGAGGGAATGAGAATGACAAACATTAAATAAAGAACTATTTTGTACAGTGTGAATAGGAAACATAGTTTGATATTTAAAACAGCTTACCTAAGTATCAGATTATAGATTTTCTTGGTAAGAGGACAGAATATGAGAGGATAGCAGAATCTTCTTTGCTATGCTGAAATAAACCAAGTTACTAAAAGTATGCAAAGTTTTGAGAATACCTGTTTTGTGTAGCTATTAGTGTTTAAAAATCAGAGTCAGTGCTGCAAATTAAGTTACATTTATGGCAAATTTCTTGTTATTCTGTACTTTATGTTCCATGTTCATAGAAGATACAGAGTAGTTTTTGTTGTGCTTTTTGTATTATGTTGTACAAAGGTTCTCAGTGATAAGACTAGACAAAAGGTTAATCTATTTTCAGTGTGGTTTATTGGCATGGATTGTGGGAATTTCAAGGGAATGTTTGAGCTTGAGTACATAGAGAACAGGAAGGAAATTTTTGATTTAAAAATTACATTAGGAAAGGATATGAATATAACTTGCTAAGATTTAAGTATAGCATCTACTTGCTTTCAAAGAATTATAAAAAATAGCACTTAAGTAGTATATATTTCTTGCCAGAGGATTGAATTCAGACTGCTTCATGAACGGAAGTCATGAGCTAAGCACTTGGAACGAGTTTGTGAAAGCTCACTGTTTGAAAGCAGCATTAGACAGTAGCCTCTTCTGGAACAAATGGTATTTTCTTTACAATTACCCCTCTTAATTGGTCTGTTCAGTGTTGAAAATCAGAAGAAGCTGGGAAAAATAAAAGCTTCTGCTATGAAGTGAAGTCTGACAGAACTGTGCTAACCCTAAAATTTTGACAGGCTTTGTGGCCACCCCCAAGTCATTGATTCAGCTCATTAACTGTCGTTCTATGAAGGAAATACTGTGGACCACTTAACTCAGGATATTTTTGGAAGATTTTAATTAGTGGCACATGTAATTAAAACAACTTAAAATATTTTTTTAAATTTCTGTCTTTGTTAGCTGCTCTGATAAAATCACAAATTAGAAAGTATAGCAAAATTAATAAAAGTAAAGTAATTAGTGCATTAAAGTAATTAATGCAGTGTAAAGGTTGTCATGTGGTATTTAAGTGCATCCAAAAAGCAAAAATAGCACTCAGGATAACTCACTTTGATTTGCCCAGATCTGCCCTTCTTCTCAACACAGGTAGAGATTAATTTAAAAAAGTCTTAGTAAAGCAATCAGCTGTCTGTTCTGAAGAGTGTCACACCTGGTGATCTTGTGGAGGGATGCTAGGATAATCATTTTACAGGGGGTTTCTTTTGTGGCTGGTTTTGGTGTGCTGGATTACACCCTGTTTAGTGCACATTATTTTGCTGTTCTGTGTTTGGAAGGTTGGAAGGCGTGTTCATCACTAGGGTTGGAAATGACCTCTGGAGATATCAGTCCAACCCCTCCCAAGGCAGGGTCACACAGAGCAGGTGACAGAAACACACTCAGGTGGGTTTTAAACATCTCTGGAGAGGGAGGCTCCACGACCTCTTTGGGCAGCCTGTTCCAGTGCTCTGTCACCTCAATGAAAATAAGCTGCTCCTTGTGTTGAAGTGAAACTTCTTGTGGTTTGGTTTATGGACACTGCTCCTTGTCCTGTCACTGGGCACCACTGAAAAGAATCTGGCACCATCCTCTTGGCATCCACCTTTAAGATATTTATAAGCATTGATGAGATCCCCTCTCTGTCTTCTCTAACCTAAGAGGTCCAGCTCCCACAGTCTTTCCTCAAAAAACAGATGTGTTCTCACAATCTTTTCCCATCTGGCCCCTATCTTCACCCTGAATAAGTGAAAAACTTGAAATTTTCATGTGGCACAATTCTCGGGTTCTTGTCTGTCAAGAAAAAATCTGACTTGTTTTATTTGTGTTTAAGAGCATTGCACCTAGATAATTGTATGTAGGCAAACGTACTTTGGAAGTGAATTCTATTTAGTCAGTGTAATGGCACTTTACTGAGCAAGGTCTTAGTTTGTTTGTGTGCTCTTCTTTAGATTGATGGCATGACTTGGTTGGGATTCATTTTCCTGAAAATGTCTGTGTCCACCAAGCTGTAAGAATTAACCTGTCTTTTTTCTCATCCCTTGAAGTGTTCCACGAACTGAAATGTAATGGTATTTTTAAAAAAAACTTACCCTTTTTTTTTCTTGTAATGGTCAGATCTTGCTGAACTCCAAAACTGTGCTCTTATGTACAGCAGTCCTCAGGTCAGATAGAAAAGGTGACTGACTTCTGGCAGTCAGAGGCATCTGATTTTCTTCCCTTTGCAGGCTGTATTGATGTAGTGAATCTGCTGTGGCACTTGTGCCTGGCAGGTAAAAATGCCAGTTTGCCTCATTCAATTATGTGGAAGTGGCAGTCATGATTTAAGCTTTAAGCAATTGACAGAGTGCACATAAAGGAGTGCGCATAAAGCAATCGACAGAGTGCACATGTGTGGCCATGTGTCCTGTCCAAACAACTGGATTTTTCCCTTGAATAAGAAAGTCCTAAAGTGTGTGGTAGTACCCTCTGTGTTTCCTATGGAATTACAGTGAACTGGAAAATGTGGATCTTGTTTTTCACTCAAATATTTGACTTGCAGTTGACTGATTTACTCCTCTTCTAAGGTGAAGTGCTGCTACATCCATATATGAAAATGTGTCTGAGTCTACTGGCCAGTTATCTTTTACTGTTGTGCATTTTGGGGAATGAAAGCTGTGTATCATTTAGCAGTGTTAAAATCTCAAAGCTTTGTTCTGACACACCTATGTGGAATGCCTCTATTCCAAGTGAATTCTGACTCTCCTATTTTAAAAACACGTTTTTGTCCTGTTACAATAGCCTCAAGGCTGATAAAGACCACACCACCCCGTGTGTGCTAGTGTTTATATGAAATTGCAGATTCTTAAATCTATTCAAAGAGCTGCTTATTCCATATATTTTGTTATGTTTTCCAATTTTTTTTAAAGGCCTAGTCAATAGGATTAAGAAGACAATTGCTGTTTGCATTGCTGGCCCTGGGAATAGAGAAATGACTGCATGCACTGTTATTCCCAGTGTATTATGGCACTTCCTCATTAAAGATCCAGTGAGGCCATTTGGATGTACTTCTATTTTTGCTTTCAAAAATTAATCTAAAAATAGTCTTTTAAAGGCACTGTTTTCTTTCAGGGAGGGAGAAACAACTCCAAGGAAGCTTTTACTTATGGTGGCTTGTTTCTGTTAATGCATGAGCTGAATATTTCCAGTAGGCATTCTTTTTTTATGCCTGTAACTTAATTTTGCAAATGCATACTTTTTTGTTTGAAATAGCATTTAGGTTTTATCATTCTGTCTGATGGATGTGTATTATCAAAAATACTCCTAACCGTTCTCCCTGTTTCTCCTACCTTTGTATTTGGTAGAGTGGAAATGTTAAAATTCAGATACATGAAAATTAAATAGTAATGATTAAAACCCATAAATCAAGAAACAATTTCCTAAAGGTGGTGTGCTGGTAAAAGATGACCTCACAAACTTCCACCCTGCCATCCTATAAATACTATTGATCAAGTCTAATCTTTGTGCCTTGGCAGATACCTAAAGTATGCATTCTTTCCTCCCTCTACCCAATATCCATTTTTAACTGCTGTCTTGCCATGGATGTTCTGAAATATGTCATTGCTGTATACTAGAAAGTCTCTGTTCCACAGTCATAATCTGAGGGTTTTAACTCTTCAGTCCTCCTGTGTGTTTTAAGCACTGAGGTTTCTGTGACTGTAGACTTTGACAGGTAACCTGCTATGGACAAACATAGACTCAAATGGCTGCACACCTGTGCTTTCTTCTGATGTTAATGTCTATGAACATCACTTCTTGATTTCTCTTTGAATGTGACAGGCATCTGTTCAGAATAGAAAGCATTACTCTTTTCTTGTCTTATGTACAGTGTTTTTGAAGAGTAGCTGTAGGTTCTAAAGAAGTCTGTCCTGGCTGTGAAGTTTCTTAATGGGTTGATTTATGTATGAACTGCTGTGACTCATAGCACACCACCTCGTTTTTATCCAGATAATTACCTTGCTAAAAGATGTGTGAAATGTAAAGATTTCTTCTCAGCTTGAGGAGAAATGCTATTGTCTATCTGTCCTTTTGATGTTTAAGTTTGATCAGAATTCATCTTCTGCTTGCTTTGCCTTCTTCCCAAATTTTTAAATGGAAATTATCTCTGAAGTGCTTAAAGAATAGTAAAAGTGAAAATGAAGGCCATAGCTGCATCTGAGTGCAGTAGCTGCACTACTTTGTTTGTGGGTTTTTTTAAGGTGTATGTCATAAGAATTTTCAGTGTTGATATGGCTTTTTGTATAAGTAGTTATTGTTCGAAATTATACATGTGCACATGCTGAAATAACATGTAGGTAAAGGTTTCTGGATTTGTTAGAGGATCTTATTCCTCTTCTGCTTTGATCATTTTTCATTTTTAACAGTGGTGTGAACATCAGAGGATCAACACGTGTTTTCACTTATGTCATTTGGGATGCTTTGTAGGTTCACAAATCCTCAGGCTTGTCAGGTCGTTATTTCACCTCTTGTTTTATGCCAGGGAACTGTTCAAGCTCAAAGCTTTTATCTGAATAGCAAATCACAGAGTCAGATTCAACATCAGGAGAACTATTAAATCTGGCTTTTAATTTACTTTTATTTAAAAATAAAATATGATCTCTGACAGTTCTGCTGATTCATAACGAAACAGCTTGAATTACTGCTTTGTTTGCCTGTGAAGCTCCTCCACGTGGTTGTCCTTGGTAAATAGTAGTCACTGAGGAAACAGTAAGGGATAGCATCCTCCTACCCCCTCAAATCCTCCTCCTTCCCCTCAAATCAGCTTGGCTCACAGCTGCATGTGTATGTTAATGGTATTGATTTTATGTTAGTCTACCTACTTGTGAACTGTGATTACTGGGGACAGACATCCCTGTGAATATCTGCTGCTGCTGCTAAACCTGCTGGGAGTTGTAAATGCTGTTAATATAACCTCTAGAAAGCTCTGAAATAATATGCCTGATTTTAACCAACAAAAAATTAGAGGATCAAGTAAGTAAACCATCATAAGTACATCGGTGATCTTTTTTTTAGATTGTAAACAGTTTTCTCGTATAATTAAAAGATGAAGGCATGAAAACAAGGAGAAAGTGAGATACCATTTTAAATTATTTGTACATTTATGCTGCTCAAAGCTTGGTATAAATATAAACAAATCATCACAAGGATTTTGGAACAGCAGATGGATGTCAATTTTCCTCCTTCCAGCCCCCAAGGTATTGAGGAATATCTTGGGAAGAACTTGTTGTCCTTCCTGTACGTACTCTAGTTTATATGTAACCATGATAAATAAACTCTGTGTTTGTGCTACATTGAAACAGTCTTTAGCATCATTTGGTACCACTGATACTCATCAGATGTAAAAGATGGAGGGTTCAGTGCTACATATGTTAAATTACATATCCTGAGATCCAAAGGAAAGCTTAGTTTTGCACTTTAAAATATATTGTTTTTATTACAACTAAAACAATGTTGGTAAGCTCAGGCTCCCACAATTTGACTTTCCAGGACTTTTTAAAAGAGTTACTGAAGACACGTGAACTTGGCACATTTTTCCAGTATTAATAATTTGTTTCATGATAAGTCTTGGTTATGACTTCCATGAGTTTGGGTCCCCCACCCACCCAGCTGTTTTGGGAATGGCAGTTTTCTGTGGCACGTTGCTCCAGACACTGGTGGTGGCTTTGTCTGCCCTGGCTCAGATGCTGCCATGAGGCATCTTTTTGGATGAGACTTCCCCCACCTTTGCTGAGATTAGTCTCACACTGCACCTTTGTGAGCTCCTCGTTTCTTCTAATGTGTTTATTGCTTTTACTCTGCTCAGCACAACTTGCTTCAGAAGGCTGCTTGCCAGTGTTGATTCTGTTGTTTTCAGGCTGTTTTTTTTCCTTAGTCAATGCATTTGGTCTTGTCTCTATAACAAATGGTTATCTTAAATAGCTTCCCTCTGAATTATTGATGTTCCACAATGACTTTTTGCTCCAATCTATTTATACTTTGAGCCTATCTGCATTATTCTGTGAGATAGGAATATTCATCTGAAATACAGCATTAATCAGCCTCTGCAGTATTGTTATATATGAGTTTGTAGGTACTTCTGTACTATTGATTTCTGTGTAGCATTCTACAACTAATTATAAATTCAGAGAATAAGGTGTTCAGTGTCTGTCACTGTAGGTAGTTCTTAGTTTAACTGCTAAGTCTCCCTCTATTTCCCAGCTTAACTGCATCCATAGCATTAAGAGCAGAGCATCATATTGCTTTGTGTTATCCCTGCTATCTTGCCAGACTATCATTTGAATGTGAGTACAGATGGTATGACTCATTTACACTTGTCCTAAGCAGGCAACGTACTTAACACCAAGTATGTGCCTCCAGCTTTTGATTCCTGTGAAAAAGCGTGTTTCCCTCTCAGCACCCCAACGAGAGTTATTTTGCTATGATTCAATCAGATTTTCGATCACCTTCCTTTTAAAATTAGGGAAGCAGTCTCTTTTTTTATTTCCCCTACCTAAAATGCAATTGACACTATTTTTAAAAGGTGCCAGACCTCTGCTAATTTTGCTGAGACCACTTTTAAATGGGGAAAAATGAAGATGAGCAAATGAATGGCTCCACTGTTTGGATGTAGAAAATACAGTGAGGTACTGTAGACCTACTCTGCGACTTTTTCAGTACCTCTGGAATATAGACAACTGTTTTTTCCTAGTGTATGGGGAAGTTAGTGTATTCTGCAACTTGGGACACAGATAAATGGACAAACATTTTTCCTTTTTGAAACAGAGTGGGTCTGATAGTGCTTCATTGTTGTCTAGACCTTGTATGGCAGTCTTAAATATGCTGAATGGTTTATCTTTCCTCTTTAGGAACAGGGATAAAAAAGAAATCTTAGAAACCTGTGTGTGGTGGTGGAAGTAGTGGATTATTATTTCTTTTTACACAGAATCATTCACCTCTTTTCTCCATGCCTCAGCTGAGGATCTGCTCTTACAGGTAAGGTTGAGGAGCATGCAGTGTGTTGAAGGCACATTTGGCACTGAACAGCACTGAAGTGGAGCTGAGAGTTTGGGATAAAATTGATAAATAGTCCTGTGCCTTACTTGTTTAACGTTTCCCTTTTCATTTAAGTCAGGCCCAAAACCAAGTTCCATGTTGTGATATAGGATGTTGTTTTTTTTTCTTTTAAAGGCAGTACATTTACTGAAAAAAAGGATCAGGAGCACATTTTCCTAACTTTTAAAAATATTAGTAATTTAAATGGGCAGAACTTTGAAGTTGTTTTTCATTATCCCATTGTATCCTATTTTCTACTTGTAAAAATAGTATAGCAGCTCTGCTTTTCAACACAAGCTTTGTTTTCTTGCAGCTTTTTCACATATGTGCTGTGTCTCAATAAGAATTTGGAGGACCAGCCCTCCCTTAAACCTGTGTAGGTGTTCATAATCACAGAACTGTGTGTCTGTTCCCACCTAGAAGCTGAACACTCTTGTTTAAAGCTTGTACTCCCTCTGATGGCAAACTGCTGCATTTCTCTTGCTTTCTGTGTTCACTTTCATCTCTCTCCCTTGGTCTCCATTTTATCTCCTTGCTGCAATGCTGGATTAGGCTGTTGTTTCATGTGTGTCCCGCTGAAAGTGGAGTTTTAATGAAGCTGATAAAATTGAAGGGCCCTACCAGACTGCATGTATACTAGACAACAGTAAGCTGTTTGGTTAGGTAGGGGGAAAGGAGGCAGAGCTTATCTTCTCCTCTTGAATTTATTTAATATTTTTAACTATTGTGGTCACTCTTCTGTGGTACAAGTCATACTTACCTCCTAATGCTTGGCTTAAACTGATGCCTGCACCTCCCTGAAGCTTGCATACGAGTACTCTGCTCTTTTAAGCTCAAATTCTTTGTTCCAGAAATCAATTGTTTGGGTAATATCATCTTATGTTTGGTACAAAAACCCCTCAGTACTATAAAGACTTCATTAGTTGCTTTTGTATGGAATTGTTATTAAGAAATGACTGTCTGTTTTAAATCTTGTAGTTATAATAATAAAGATCTAATATAGAGAAAATAGGACTGTCATTGCAACTTGTGAGTTAATGATGTGATAGCATATGGTAATCCTATTAGTAAATTTGGCATGTAGATTACAAATAGTAATCTAAAACAAAATTTTAGATTTTAGAATTCTTGTGAAACCAAGCTGTTTATCATATGGTTACAGAAATAAGACGTTGTATAGTTTGTATGTCTTTGTACATCTGTGTGTAGAAGACCAGTTTGAGAGAAAAGATAACCATCCTGTTGGCCCTTTGATAAATGACACTTTGCTACAACATTACTCAGAGAAGGAAGTCAGCAGATCTTTGTGTTCTCATTGCATCCCTTTCCTGCTTCAGTAGTAGTAGTTTCAAATGTTTCTTGAAAGCGTTTGCTAAATTATTTAATTATTATTAAATATTACTAATTTAATTAAATCTAACCTTTGCTTAACATCAATTATTTAAATGGGTGAAGACTATCAGTTCTCATTCATTGTCACTGACTACAATAGCACTGGTGGGTACTTACTGTGTGTGGTGTTGCCTTTCATGTGTGATGCTGGCAAGAGTTTCAACTGGTGGAAGAGATGTAGGACTGTAATGGGTTTTCTGGTGTGCTGTCAGCCCTTTTCTGCTGGCATGAAATCCAAATCCATGGTGCATCTGACTCAGGGTCCCCTATTTTGTTCAGTTTGTAGGAACTGTTGGCTTTCAAGTATTGCTTCTGTTTGCTTGCTCAGCCTTGCACCTTTTTGGGAATACTAGTTAGCATGTTACTGGCAATTTTGGTGGAGGTAGGTGAACCTCTAAACATGTCAAAAAGACTGAAATAAAGCCCTTTTAATTTTGAGCCTTTAGTATCTCCTTGAATGTGAAGTCAGTAGTCTTAAAATTTTAGATGCCTGCCTTGGATATGTGAAGTGACTAGAGCCTTCCAGGAATTCTGGCATTTGTAGGAGAGATATTAAAGTAATATGTCCTGGGAAGCAATTTGGTGGTCTTGCTCAAGTGTTTTGGTTTTCTTTGGTGTGCTGCCACCAAGTGACAAGGTTTGATATTTCTGCTCTTGTTTTCTGGTTTTGTTTTGTTTTGTTTTGTTTTGTTTTGTTTTAACAGTGATTTCCACTAATCACTCTCTTTTCTTTCAAACTGGAAAAATTAGAATATTTCTTTATGGTCCTCGTACATTCAAATACAATATTCCAAATTATTATTCAGAATAACATGACTGCTTGGAAAGTCTGACTGAAAATTTGTAGGACAAAAGAACTGTCAAAGCTAAGCTTTTTTTCTCCCCATCATTCTGCTGTTCAGTTTAAATATTCTGGATTCTGTAAATTATTGGGGAGTCTCTGTCACTGGAGATATTCAAAAATCATCTGTTTGCAATCCTGTGCCATGTACTCCAGGATTGAGCAGGGAGGTTGGACCAGATCACCCGCTGTGGTCCTTTCCAACCTCACCCATGCTGTGATTCCATGATTAGAAATAATCTTCAAACTGAAACAATACAATGTAAGCACACATCTGAGCATAAACATCAAGTATAAAAATGCTGAGATCAAAAAACAATATCTGGCAGATCAAAATGTATTATAGAAATAATGTTTGAATCCTACATTTAAACATTTCAGAGTATCTTTTGATGAACAATTTTACAAAAATAACCAGTATATTAAACCAATATTCTAAGCAACACTCAAAATACCTCCCTATTTGCTAATCTATACAAAACTTGCTTTGCTTGGTAGGATAAAGGGTGTTGGTGCATTTAAGGGGAGATTGTTGCAGATGGATTGGGGTATTCATGAGGTGCTGGGGGTGACCTGACATCCGTGCAGTTCACACATCTGAGGTGTGCTGTCTATTTGACCTGCTGGGCACTGGGTGTGGACAGGAATGATGGTGGGGTGCAGAAATTAGAGACAAGATTTTACATTTCCACTGATTACTGATACTGCCACTGATACTCTTTATCTTCTCATTCTTACAGACTTGAGTGCTATAAAAATTGCTGAGCAGTGATATTATACTTTTTTTCTAAGAAAGTGAAGACGTTTAAGACTTTAGTTACAGCATTATTTGGGAATATGATTAGGGAATATGATTAGAGGTCTGATTTGTACATGAGACAGTAGCCAAGGTACATCTGCACAGATTAGCAAATCCATCCTAAGTGCTGTTTAAAAAGACTTCAAGCTCTTGCTAGAAAAGGTAGTCTCCCTTTATATCTCTCCCTTGGGAGTTTCCTGGCTGTTCTCTTGCACTGTTGTTCAGCAGATCTTACAGCAGGCAAGTTTGGGGGCTGAATTAGCAAAAAAGTTTTAGCTTTCTGCCACTTGTTCTCTGTAGGTCAGCTTATGGGACAGTAAGGTAAATGCAGTGACAGCACAAAGAAAACACTGGGGACATGTAACTACAGCAGTAGTTCCTCTTTGTTCTTGGCTCTGCTGGGGCTGAATATGTCACGTGCTACTCCACCCACTTTGGAAAGGTGACCGAGGATTGTGTTTTGACCTGAGTAATTAATTTGTCATTAAGACTCATCTAAACAATGTTGTAATCATGCAGTTATTTTGGATTGTTCTGTACCTGCTTGCCACAGCTGCTACCTTGCTATTTACCTTCTATACCCACTCTTAACTATGAATGCTGAATCTTCTGAGGTTTGCTCCCTGCTCTCCCCTTTTGCCCCTCCTCAGATGGAAGGGAGGCATCAGTGAAAGTTAGGCTTTCTTTGTAAATATCATGTATGAAGGAGGAGAGGAAAATAGTGATTCATTTGTTTTGGTCCACAGAGAGGAAATCCGTCAGTAAAACCTAATAGCAATGAAGACCAAAACAGTTTATATAAATACATTGAAGCTTCCAGAGATCTCCTCTCTGGCACAGGAAATGTCACGTGTTCCTGACTATGCTGCCAGTTCTATCCCCAAGTATTGGCCTATCAATATGCCAGCTGTGCTTCTTATTTTGCAAAAGAAAAAAATTAATTACCCAAGGTACAGTTTTGTTTGCCTCAGTAAACTATTGCAACAGTTTTAGCATAATTAAAGCGTTTACTTCTGAGGTGACAGTAGTTGTTCCTGTAAAATATAGCCAGCATGTGATATATTGGGTTATATTTAAACTTAGTGAAAGAGGATTTAAGTTCTGAATTTTTTTTCCTGTAAATTAGGAATTAATTTTGCCTGTGGCCATTTCAACTCCAGTGTAAGTGTTCCTGTCTCATGGTGCGTAAAGGCTACCACAGTCACATGGCATTTCACAGGGTAAGACGCTTCTGTATAATTTTATGAAATGCTCTGTTTCCTGTTGTGTATTTCCTTGTTCTCCTAATGTTCTTCAAGTGCTTGTGTTATTTATTAAAATAGCAAATAAGTAAATTTAATTAAATCCAAATTTTCATTAAATCCACTGTGTATTCGATGATGTAAGTTTCATTGGTTCCCCTTACAGAACTAACCTATAAAGGAATATCCAAAGTGTTTAGAACTGGTATTGTGGATAGACTTCTTAAACAAAAAAACACTTATCCTCCTAACTTCCAAAATAGTGGGGATGTGTAATTAAGCACTGTCTTTATTCTATTTAAGGAAAATATATCAAGGTTGTATGTTACCTTAATTCTGCCATTTTCTGGCTTGGTTTGATCCTGGTGGGCAGCTCAGCCCCATGCAGGCACTTGCTCATTCTCCACCAGTGCAATGGGGGAGAGAATCAGAAACATAAACATGAGAAAAATCATGGGTTGAGATGAAGGCAGTTCAATAGTGAAAGCAAAAACTGTGCATGCAAGCAAAGCAAAACAAGGAATTCATTCACCACTTCCCGTGGACAGGCAGGTGTTGAGCCACGTCAAGGAAAGCAGGGCCCTATCACACATAATGATTACTTGGGAAGACAAATGCCATCACTCCAAACACTCCTCTCTTCATTCTCCTTCCCTCATCTTAATATGCTGAGTGTGATCTCATATGGCGTGGGATATCTCTTGGGTCAGTTGGGGTCAGCTGTCTCAGCTCTGTCCTTTACAGCTTTCGGATCACCAGCCTGCTAGATGGTGGGGCATTGTGAGAAGGAGAAAAGGCCTTGGTGCTGTGCAAGCATAGCTCAGCAATAAGTAAAGCAACCCTGTGTTATTAATATGGTTCTCATCACAAATCTAAAACACAGCCCCATTACAGCTACTGTGAAGAAAATTAACTTCTGTCCCAATACCTGTACACTGAGTACCTTGAGCTAATGTTTTGTATGCAGTGTGTCTGTCCTTCATGTGTTTGGATAAAGGCAACTATTGTAACTACCTATTTTGGCATATAAATAAAATGGGTAAGCAAAAAAGAGTGAAACTTGTCAGGATGTGATGCCTGTAATTTAACAAGTAAACTGTATGAGGTCATCTGGTTTGTGGCAGCACTTTGTTTGTTAACTGTATTTATTTTGATAGTACCTGGATTGTAGAAGGCCGTGAGAAGAATTGGTTTAGGTTGATTGAGCAGGTCACTGGTGATGGAAGCCTTTAGGAGAACACAAGTAGACTTCCATTACTGCTTTAGAGCCATGGGTGTGTTTTAGCTTTGCACCTGAAGTTGCATTTGCTGTAATTTCTTATACATTGGGGATTTTGCTTCAGATTCTGAACTCCATTTTATATGTTTGTCCTGGTTTATGGCAAATATGGGAGATGTCCCAGTTTCCAGACTAAACATCATTGTTGCATTTGAAATTACAGATATATTTTTCTTTTAAACTGAAGGATGTTTTTCTGTTTAGCCACGACAACTTGTCTATTGCCTTCTGGTTTAGACTAGTTCAGCTACTTCCTTTCTTCCTTCTAGCATGGGAAAATAGATCAAGTTCTTTACCCTTAAAAGTAGTTCTGAAACTGTAAAAAGAGCGTTAGTGTCAAGCTGTCTCCTAGGGCTAGAATCTCCCTAGAGGAGATTATCCTATGCTACTATTGTCAGTGTAGTATCTATGGATTCTCTGAACAAAGTAGTCCCTGTTGACTAAAAAAGTCTAAATTAGAGCTTGCTTGCATAACTGCTTTACTGGTATAAAACCACTGTTCTTCCCAACTTGCACAGGTTTTCTGTAAATTTTATTTTTATAGGTCTCAAAGAAGTAGTTGCTTTGCTCTTTATGGGGGCCAAAACACTTTTAAGCTGTTATGCTCTTTTTTGTTCATTCCTCTTGCATAAGTGTTCCTCTGCAACACTTATGGAGGGAAAGATATTTTAACCTGGCATAGTGAAAAAATCATAAGGGCTTAGAGAAGAGGTAAATCCCATCTTTTTCTTGTCTGTTGAGGAAGAACTGGTTATTTGTAGACTATTCTGGATTTTTGGAAAAGCATTGCAGTTTTTAATGCTTGACTTCAAAAGTAAATTTACCTGAGAAGCTAGTGTACATAATTTCAGATTATTACTGCTGAATAAAAGCTGAGAAGGCCAGTTTTGACCAACAGGCTGCATGTTCGCCAGTTCTAATTAATATGTTTTTTTCTGCTATGCTGGTTCTGTATTGAAGAAGACTTCTACTTTGAAAGAAGTAGCACCTACATGGTTTTTTTCTGTGTTGCTACCACCAGGTTAGAAAATAGGAGTCTATTGTCACTTAGCATGTTCTTACCCTGTTCCACATACCACTTGCATGTAGACTTCCATATAGACCACTTCCATAGAAACAAAAAGCAGTAATACTTCTTGCCAATAATGAAGAGGTGCATTGCTCTCATTACTTTTGTTGGAAAACCCCAGATTCTGGGAGCAATGATATTAGGACAATTTTGGTGGAACTTTGCATTCTATAAGCTCATGATAGTATGATAGATTTCTAAGCAGAGGAATTGCTGGATGTAAGAGGAAGTAGTTTCAATATTTCTCTCTTCAGTCTCAACAACTTTCTTGTGCTGGATGAGGAAGATTGTCATGAAATGGTAGTTTCAGTTGCTGGAAATTTTTGCTTCAATGTGTGGGACATGAACCTCGCTTAGTTCATTAAGACCTTTCATGCTTATACAGTAATCCTTCTTTCTCCATACATTTCTACTGCTTAAACATGTGACTTTCAAAATCAAACCCAAAAGCTGTGATTTGTCTTGGAGCTCCATATGGGCAAGTCTGTTTATAAAACTGAAGCAAGAAGTAGTCATTTGCTTTTCTCAGCCCTCCCAGAGCTGATCTCACCCTGGTCTCTGTGAGCTGGTCTCTGTTGGGACCTTGGAGTGGTCTCTGTTGGGACCTTGGAGCCTGGCAGTCCTTGGCCCCAGCAAATGGGATACTTCTGGCTGAGCCCATACAGGTCCTGGGTTTGGCTGCTGGGGGCTCCCCAGTTGGTGTGCAGTGGAAGCCATCTCCCTTGTGAGTGATGTTCAGCAAGACCCTTAACTTGCAGAGCTTGACAGTGTCTTTGGTTGATAAATGTTTCTTGTGGGTACTCCTGACTATGCTTTGTAGCATTTGCAGCAAATTGTTAAAACTGGTACTGTTTGATTAAAGCCCTCTTTTGCAAGACACATTCCTGTTGAGACTAGTAGGGACTTCAGATGGTTTCACTATACTCCTTTTGTTTTGTCTGCAGGTTTCTGTAGTTGCTATGATTTGCACAGAGGTGGCCATCTATTTCATCTGAATAGATGGCCAAACTCATCCTCAGCATCAGGAGAGAAATGGCACACAGAACTCCTTCAGATCTTCGTTACAACAACCTCCCCAGACTGTTCAATTTATGTAGCTATCTGTTTTGGGCTGTGACTGATATTTTCAAAAGCCTCCTCTATAAGGAATTCTTTGTTATCATTTTCTCTGCTATCAATGAGGAAGAAGATGCATCTTTTTGCATCTACTTGCCCCTGAAATTTGTAAACTTTGCATATAAAGTTGGGTCAAGTAGCCTAATTACGAAGCATCAAGATTTGCAGAGGTGCTGGGTATTGGTCATTGTATTGGTTTTTTGTTCTTGTCTGCTTCCCCTGCCCTAATAAACTTGAATTCTCACTGAGAAGCTGTGCAACTGCTGTAACTGATACTCACTTGAATATAGGAGAAGTTCCGAACTTCTGGCTAATGTGAGTAATTTGGGAATTTTTCTTCTTGAATCGGAACAATTTTGTTGATACTTAGAAAACCATGCAACTGGTAGAAACCTTAAAAAATCCAACAAAAAATACATATAAAAAAGTAGAACTGGCAAAAACCCTGAAAGCCAGAGGTCTTTAGTTTACTGTTACAGGGCTGTAATTAGGTTAAAAGTGGGCTTCCCTTAGTAGGGAACATGCTGAGGTTTGCAGAACCTCTGCCTGCTCCCATCAGCCTATGCAGTGAACCTCTGCACCATGATTTGTACCGTGTGGTGAAGCCCAATAGGGGCCTGTGACATTGTTCCTTTCTGAGGGATATGCTTTAAGTCAGTCCTCACAGGAGAAAAGTGGCTACATTTTCACTGGTTTCCAAGAGTAATATTGGTCATAGTGTTGTTGAAATGCTCCAAAGAACATTTTGTATTTTCCCCAAGGAGAGAGGAATGCATTGGTCTCTTTCCCTGTATAGAGTGGTTTGAGTTCAAAGGGACCTTAAAGGTCACCCAGTTCCAATACCCCTTCCATGGGCAGGGACACCTCCCACACAACCAGGCTGCTCAAAGCTCCAGCCAGGTCTTGAACACCTCCAGGGATGGTGAGTCCACAGCCTCTCTGGGAAACCTGTACATCACCACCCTTCTAGAAAAGAATTTTTTCCTAATATCTAATCTGAACCTGCCCCCCTTTAATTTAAAGCCATTCCTCCTTGTCCTATCACTCCTTACCCTTGTGAAAAGCTTATTTCCAGCTTTCTTCTAGGCCCCCCTTAGGTCCTGGAAGGTTGCCCTAAGGTCTCCCTGGAGCCTTCTCCAGGCTGAGCAGCCCCAGCTCTCTCAGCCTGTGTTTGTAGGAGAGGTGCTACTGTCCCACATGATCAACTTAATGGCTCTCCCCAGGACTCCTTGTAACAAGTCAATGTCTTTGTTGTGCTGGGGGCCCCAGAACAGGACACAGCACTCCAGGTGGGGTCTCACTAGAGCAGAGCAGAGGGGGAGAATCACCTCCCTTGGCCTGCTGGCCATGCAGCTTTTGATGCAGCCCAGGGCACGTTTGGCTCTCTGTGCTGTAAGCACACATTGCTGGGGTACAATGAGCATCTTGTCCACCCACACACCCGGGTCCTTCTTCCCAGGCCTATTCTCAATCCATTCTCAGCCCAGTCTGTACTTGTGTTTGGGATTGCCTCAACCCACATGCAGGACTTTGCACTTGGCCTTGTTGAACCACATGAGGTTCATACAGGCACACCTCTCAGCCCATGAAGCTCCCTCTGGATGGCACCCCCTTACTCCAGTGTGTTACCACACCATACCACACCACCCATCTTGGTATTGCTGGCAAGCTTGCTGAGGGTGCACTTGACTCCACTGTCCATGTCACTGACAAAAATATTTAAAAGGATCAGTCCCAATACTGGCCCCTGAGGGACATCACTCATCACTGTTCCCCACTTGGACATTGAACCACTGACCGCAGCTCTTTGAGTGAGGCCATCCAGACAATATTTTATCCACTGATAATCAAATCTACATCTGTCCTGTTTAGAGTATTTTGCAGGACAGTGTCAAATGCATTTCATAAGTCCAGGTAGGTGATATCTGTTGCCCTTCTCTGGTCACCACTGCTGCACAAGCCCATCATAGAAAGCCAGCAAATTTCTAAGGCATGATTTGCCTTGAGTGAAGCCAGTGCTGACTGTCACCAATCACCACCTTATTTTCCATATGCCCAAGTGTAGTTTAAAGAAGGATCTGTTCCATGATCTTGCCAGGCACTAAGGTGAGACTGACCAGCCTGTAGTTGCCTGGGGCTTCCATATTTCCTTTTTTTATATGGGAATTATATTCCCCATTTTCTAGTCAGTGAGAACTTCACTATACTGGCATAACTTCTCAAATATGATGGATTAGCTTAGCCACTTCCTCGGGCAGTTGCCTCAGGACCCATGGATGTATCTTACCAGCTTCCATGGACTTGTGTACCTTCAGGTTCCTTACATGATCTCGAGCTCGATCTTCTCCTACAGAGGAGGAGGAGGAGGTTCTTTTTTTTCCCCAGTTCCTGCTTTCACCTTCTGCAAATTGGGCAGTGTGGCTGGAGCACTTGCTGCTAAAAACCAAGGCAAAATAGTCACTGAGTCCCTCAGCCTTCTACACATCCTGGGTAACCAGGTCTCCCATATCTTTCCTGAGAGGACCTACATTCTTCCAAGTCTTTCTTTTATTAATAATGTACCTAAAGGAGATTTATTTTTTTACCCTTAATGCCCTTGAATAGATTTACCTCTCCCAGTACTTTTCTAACCAGATCCCTGTCTGTTCAGACAATTTGTCTCTATTCCTCCCAGGCTATCTGTCCTTGCTTCCACCCTCTGTAAGCTATTTGTGTTTGTCCAGGAGCTCCTTGTTCATCTCTGCAGGCCTTCTGGTGTTCTGCACTATTTCCTGAACTTTGTTGGGATACACTGCTCTTGAGCCTGAAGCCATCTTTGAATATTATCCAGCTCTCCTGGGCCCCTCTTCCCCCTAGGGCTCTATCCCATGGCACTCTACTGAGGGCATCCTTGAAGAGACCAAAGTCTGCCTTCCTCATGTCCAAGATAGTGAGCTTGCTGTGTGCCCTCCTGGCTGCCCTAAGGATCTTGAACTGAAGATCAAGTAGACTTTATACCATCCTTTTAAATGTCTTTTGTTAACAATAATAATTAAAAAGTGGGTTCTGTTTTGAACTGCTGTTACCGGTTGTATTTTTTCAGTTTTGAAGACCTCCATCTTCTCTTAGTTCCTCAATATCATATGCTAGAAATCTGGAGGCCAAGCTGCTTTGTGGTGTAGATGTCCTCCTATAATTTGGGGCCTGTGTGAAGATCAGTTTCCAGGTCTGTCCCCTCATCTGTAAAGATCTGATCTTTTACAGTTTTATATGTCTGGTGGTTGTTTTTCTTGACTGACCTGTCATGGAATCAAACTAGAGCAACTTTAATGCAAATCATACTTTTAGAGGAAAGTGCACTGACAAATGTCCTGGAAGAAGAGTTGGTTTCCCCCTCTCCTCCTTCCATCTTTCCTGTTGTTGAAGTGGCTGTGAAGATGATGGCTTATAGTGGTTTAGTTTAGAAACTGAAAACCATGGTTTGCTCTTCTGTCAATACAAAAATGATGCATGTCCTTATTTAGAAATACTGGAAGCACATTGCTAGCTACAGTATTTCCAAAATGCACTTGCTGAAAGAAGGGTGATTGGTTTTTTGGGTGGGGCATGCACTTTATACATGTTATGGCAATTGTTTGTGCCTGGAAATTGTTCTTTTGCAGTAAATTATTGAGGAAACTGGATCACCAGACAGCTACAAGCTATCCGAACACATTGGTCATATACAGATAAGAGACTTGAACATATCCATTATTTGTGTGTAATGGGTAGCAGAATGGTGCATGTTTCTTTCTTTGACCTTTCAAAATTTCAGTACCAGCTATAAAATACTGTACTGCTATATAACACTTAGGGTGCTATAACTTAAACTACTGTGTGGATTAAACAGATAAAAATAAAATTTATTTTTCCCCTAATCTTAGTAATACTGGGTGGGTGGAGGTTCATTGTTGGTTTGGGTTTTTAATTTTTTTTCTTTTCCCTTTATTTTTTATCTGATTCTGACACCTGATAGAGAAAACTTGAGTCTGAATTTTGACTGAGTTTAAAAGCTGGATGCCTGTGGCACTTAGTATGTGTGGTCTAGCATTTGTGCAGATGTTGTGGTAGCTCTTTAATGCAAATAATGGGGAGCAGTATAAGTTTTATTTTTAAGTGTGTTACCTTGGATTCTTTCTCTAGTGTGCACTTCAAGATGACCTCATTTTAATCTTTTATATTGTGTGTGATATTTCCATAGCTGCTGACCAGATGGTGATAGTAATGACTGAAAAATAAGCTCCTTCCATGATGAATGGAATTTATTGGCTGCTGCTTTTTGGCAGGGGTGGGAGGGAATGTTGTAAAAATATGCTGACTGGCAGTTTGCTTGTTCCATCTCTGTTAAAGCCAGGAGTTCTGTGGGGCAAGAAGTTGGATGTTTCTCTGATATGGGAAGTGAATCTTTTTGTCCTTCTTGATCATGTTTTAATGCTACAGGAATTCCACTTCGATATATGTAAAACAAAGCTTGTATTACGTAAAGAGTAAATGCTTGAGAATCTTTTCCCTTAGACTTGGTAAAGAGATGGAATAAAGGCTTATTTTTACATTTGCTTTTAATAATTTTTTTAAACATGGGAAGTTTTACACATTTTGCCAAAATATTAATATTGTATTAATTAATGTTATAAGTACTTCAGAGAATAGAATTCAAGTGTTCTTTCTTAGAAGGTCAAGAAATTTGAAGTAGCATCTCTAAAGAAATTACATAATGTAGCTGCATTTAATTTCTAAGAACTGACAATATCCTCTAAATGGCTTTGTCTTGCATATTTAGGTAAAGATAAGTATTTCAAAAGAATGAGTCTTTTTTTCCATGGATATTAAATTTCTTGGATAATATTAATTCAGTTACCTCTACAGTATTTAAAAAGAGTTGCTAATACCCCTAGCAAATAACATTACAAGCCTATTACATATATATTACTCTTTATTTTTCACAGTTGAAGACTTTATAATTTTAGTTAGGAGTAGTTTGTTAGATTATCAATCTTGAGATATGTAGTGTGTGCCTTGACTATATAGATATGCCACAGAGTTCTCAATCAAGAAGGAAGAAATAGCAGAGGTTTGGTGTTTTTCTCATACATGTCAGCCTGTTGGAAAGAGTGAAAAGTAACACACTTCTACTTCCAGTATGAGAATCTGGAGGAAGTAGTGAATTTTACTAATATTCTTAGGTAATCATGTGTGTAACTTTGAAGGTTTTCATATACTTCAAAGAGTAAAATGTTTTTGTGTAATGCCAGAAATTTATCCAGAGGCTATTTCTGTCATTTGGGGAAGAACATTTCTGGTCTCATTCTTCATATGGCAGTAATCCTATTTATCTTCCTGGTCTCTCTGTTCTCTGAGGAGTTACAGCAGCTGTGGTTTCTTCCCTGCAGTTTGCAGCGTCTGAAGCTGGAGAGAAAAGTTACCTTGTCCTTCTGTCTTCCATGATACAGTGTTTGTGGGGGGCAGAGTTCCTCACTGCTCATCAAAAATTAATGCTAAGTAGTTTCTTGCTGAGAGGAAAGGAGCAATAGACCAAATAATGTCATCTTAAGATTGACATTTCTAAAGAGGACAACATTTCATTAAAAGAAAAAGAAATTAATTGGACTTTTTAAAAAGGAGAGAAAAACAGAACAAAGAGAGCATTAGACCTTAAGTATTTTTTAAATGGCCATGAGGTGTCAGTGTACATCTAAAAAGAAACTTGGGTGATCAATGCTTCTGAAAAAATGGTTGTCTTTATTTCCTAGGGCCTGAAATAAATCTCTAGGGACAAGGTTACAGCAGCTGAGTCAAGACTATAAAAATGTATATCTGCATGAGTTGAAGGTTACATTTTCATAGTTATTTGGTGTTTTTTAACCAAGATGTGTAAGTTTATTGATGCATTTCTAGACTCTAGTTTAGTTTGCAAACCAGTTCATGAGTTCAGTGTTCTCTCTTCATTGCCCTGCATTATGAGCATGCTGGTTGCATGAGGTGTTTTCTAGGGAAGACACTCCTCAACTTGCTATGTAAGATATAAACAAATAGGACTATTCCTAACCATATTACTGACTTCTTGTTACTAAATATTGAAGTCTTCCTAATATATTTATATTTTATAGAAATCTGGTATATTTTTTTTCCCAATGCTTTTATAAAACAAAAATTGTCTTGCCAGGAAGAGGCAGAAAACAATTGCATACAGGATGCCCTGTGGCCTCGTTTTTGCCACAAAACTTGACCAAATACTCTCCCTTTTTATACCCACTTATTTGCTGAGTGGGGTTTGGTTATTTGTAGGTTCTAAGATACCTAATCCTAAAGGAATGTTAGAGGCAAAGGTGTATAGAAGTTAATTTTCTTAATATTTTGAATAAGTAATATGCAGCTCATGTGTATTGTGTATTATGTAGTGTTTTGATACCATCTTTCTGATTTTGTATGATAATATTCCTTTATAATGCAATTTGTTGGCTCTTAAAAATGTCAAAATTTACTTTGCAAGTTCTCCTCTAGGTGTCGTCTTAATTGAATAAATCACTGATTGAAGCCAGTGTTAGGAAGATTTTGGAAGACATGAAGCCCAAAATAATCCTGATTGAAAAAAAAAATACTAAACCCCCCAAACTCACAAGTTTTAGATCATGTTGGATAATTGTGTAAAAGTTGTAGCTACCTTGTTGTGCTTGTATTTAATACATAAATTGCTTGTGTGTGGATTCTGGATACATAATTGATTTTATCTGCTTTTTTTGAAAATTCTCTAGTACTTTCTTTATAGAGCCATATGCTTTATAAATACTGTTAGTACTATAGGGACAGTTTGATTAACACAATCTGTGAAATTTCTATGTTGCAAAACGCTTTTTTTTTTAAAGGAAATTTATTAGGAGCAATTTACATATTGAATCATGGGAGGAGAACTTAATAATTCTTTGCATGACTATTAATTAGAAATAATTTAAGGAGTGATATACTTGGTTGTAATCGTGTCCAAGTTTGGAAAAGTTCAGTGTGATGAAAACTGTTTTGAGATATTTTAAGGAAAATACAAGAATGGAATAGTTGTGATACATGGTTGATGGAGGGAGTTGGGTTGATGGGTGAGGGTTTGCAAAGCTGTCTCATCACTGTCTGTTGCAATGAGCAGTTTGAACCCTCCCACTGCTCTGTGGCAGCTGCAGGCCCATGGTGAGCTGGCTCACACAATTGGCCAGCAAAAAAAGGAAAAGTAAATAGGGACAGTTGGGTCATAAAAGTGGCTCAGGAAAGGGATGTGAATGTGCAAGGATCATGCGGAGAAGGGAGGAGTGAAGAGTCTGTGTGGTGACCAGCAGTTAAAATCAGACTAATACACTTTTTCAAATGTCACTTAGGGAAAAAAAACCAAAAGCCAAACAAACAGATTTTTAGGGTGGTAAGAATTTAATTAGCATTCTAAAGTAATACTCTGTTGTTAATTTGGTATTAGACTTTTTAAGCAAAGTGCTTTTTTATCTTCTAAATACAGAATTGAAAAATGGATAGGAAAAGTAACTAAGGAGTGCAGGTTGTGCTCATGCTCTTATCCTGTAGTGATGTGTGAGAGCCCTCCTCCTGAAGAGCTGCTTCCCTTGTGGGCATTGTGGGGAGGATTCCTTGGAAGGTTTGAGGCAGGCAGGGATGACTTTTGTCTGCAGCTGTGTTTCTCTTTGCTTCTTCTTTGGGAAAAGCCACATCTATTTTGGCAGCGGCAGAAGTTTTAGATGAGGTCTCTCATTCTTCAGTAGTGCCTGTATGTGTGTGTGTGAATGTGTGGATTTCATCCAGCTGTGTTTTATAGACTGTTTTCAGTTGCCAGGAAGGAGCTTTTCCTTGGACATGACGGAGGTGTAGGGGGATCATTTAAACTTCTAGGAAGTTTAGCTTTCCCCAAGCAGCAAATCCTGATGCTTGAGGCAGCTATTGACACACACTATTTTAAAGATAATCATAATAATTTGTGTACAGTGACACTGTTTATCTACTGAAAAGAGAAAAAAGAAAAAGTGGTATCCGTAGCAACTGGGATTCATTTTGCTTGTGTTTTGAGTCCTGGTATGTATGGAAACCAAAATTTCACATGTGAACAAGCCAGCTGAACTGTGGCTTCTGTGGTCACAGTCTATTCCTATCTACCCAAAACTGAATTTAAAGTATTGCACTTGTAGGAATGTTATATGCATTTTTAGTATTATAATAGTTAAATATTTATTTAAAAATTTGTTCCAATGCTTATAACTTCTGTAAGAGAGAACTGATTTTAAAAAAAGTTTTCTTTAAGAGAAAACTTTTAAATCTTCTAAAAAAATGAATGTATTCACCTTTCCCTCCTAAATTCAATCCTGGGAAAAAAGCCCTCATCATTAAAATGTGCCCCCCTTTTTGCCTCCTCTGTCCCTGCAACAACACTCATTCCTGGGTGGAACAGGGAAGGGGAGACTGCGTTGTAGGCAGATTGTACCATCACATGACTAATGAGTAGGAAAATCTGAACAGAAACTTTTAAAGGCCACAGTTTTTCTGTTTTGTTTTAGAGCTATGAAATAATTCAGCCTTTTCCTTCCCTCAGTATTATGGACTCCCTCAACTTTCTACTAGGAGAGTTTCAGTAATGACAAAAGTATCGAATAGGTATTTTGCAGGAGCAGATTTTGTAGTCCTTTTCTTCTTGACAAAATCAGAGCTTTGTTTTGAATAGCAGAAATTGTGTTGTACTCTTAGAAAATATATGTTGTTATCACTCTGTTATTCTAAATAGTTTCCTCTAGATAATGCATTTTAGTTCTTTTACTTATCAGACTAAGTGAATAGCAGACATACATTTGAAGCTGAGTAAACTTTCCTTCCCTAAGATGGTCAGATTTGGAAGTGTTCTCTTCCTGATGCCCTTCTAGTAGAGGTAAAGCAGCCTGTACTGTATAGTTGCTCCTTCTTAGGTTTTATCTTTGTTCCTCAGTCCAACCTGTGTTATTTCCCCTTTTGGTCATTTAATCACTGGAAGCCAGTGAGAGCTGTTTAACACTTCTTTAGGTGCATTGCTCTACTCTGGTTCTTAGGTTTTCACAGGGTTTTCATTACTTCTCACTCTTAATTGGTTATATCTTCTTGCTTCTGTGACTGGATTGACATTTTGTTAGTATTTACTGCTGAGATAACACAACTGTGAGTCCAAGCACTACATGGACTAAGATAAATCCCTGCTAATATTGCTGAAATGAGACAGGTAATGCACTGTTTGTTATAGCAGCATATCCAAGCTGATTCTTGCAAATATGCTAAAATCAAACTTAAATCAGCATAGTTAGCAGTTGGAAGTCAGTGTGCTTTCTGATCTTGGCTAGCAGAGATAGATCCACTGACCTTCTTGGGGTTTGTGCTTTGGGAGGAGATGGAGGGGCAAAAAAATCCCCAACCCAACTCTTTCCTTTTTACTAATTCTCTGATAGTTGAATGGTTCTGTTGAAAGCGGGTCTGTCAGTGTTGTTTATTTTTTGGAATAGGCAACTGCTGTTTGTTACTTGAGAAAAGCAACTGGTTCTGGAAATGTTCTAAACTGATGTGAGTCATCAGTGAAGGATTTAAATAGTTGAATATGATGTTTGTTTCCTCCCTTCCGTGGCTCAAAATGTATGAATCATTTTTTTTAGTGTTTCCCAGATAATAGTCTGAGTGGAAGTGGTATGTGTTTCTGACTCAAGTTCCTAAATGTTGGTGGAGCACTCCCAGCCACTGCTGATTTTGGTCATGTGGGAATTCCATAGGAACTTCTGACAAATGTATAAAAGCAAACAGTTTGTAACCATGGCAACTTACCCACAAGGATTGATGTGGTTGGTGGCATAAAACTTTGAAAGTCCTCTTCTGACTGGCATAACTAACATGACTTTTCTGCCTAAAATGTGTTAAAAGGTATAGGATAAAAATTCAGTCATGAGAATTGCTTTTCAAGTGCGTGGAATGTCTTGTAGAATGCTAGAATTTGTGTTGCATTTTTATATGGCTGCCTGCTACTGTTCCAAAATTGAGGTGTTTTTTATGAACCCACATCTCTGTAGTTTCATATGCTCTTAGCTAATTTCAGCTTTCTTTGTTCTTTCTGCATAACTTGGAGCATCAAAAACGATGCATACTCCAGTGTTAACTGAAATGGTGCTGAAAAAATTAGCTAGTGAATTTTACAGGAGAAAGAAAAGGGAGAAAGGAAAGGAATGGGCACATGTGTTTTAAAGAATGGTATTAGGAGGATAATCTTGATGTAACCTGGAAAGGACCAACTGATTTGTCTGTCATCCCAAGCTCATCACACATGCTGCAATGAAAGGTTTTATATGTCGTCAGTATAGTGGAGATTGGGATTGAATCAGAGTGGTTACTCAGCAGAGCAATTCTCATTTCTAGAAATCTCTCTGACTACCATTTTCTTCTTCAGAAGCTCAGCAGCTGGCAGCCCAGCAGAGTTTTAATGAGGAAATTATAATCTTTATGCCAGATTTCTTGGCTCCAGTGAGAACCTCCTCATTTTCAGTCTCAACACCAGCACTGTCCAGTGCTGAATCTGGGTGTTTTGCATTGTGCTGCCTTTCCTTTAAGGGGGTTTCCAGTCTTCCAGCTAAAGAACCAAGGTTAGAAAAAGAGCAAAGGATAAAGGTTATTGGTTTATAGCCCATCCAGCTAAATGAGCCTCTGTGGGGAAGCTGAGCCCTACAGACCAAATGCAATGTGTTCCTAATCATCTGCTGGAGAAACAGCAGTTTGTTCAAAAACAAACCAGAAAAGCATACAAATCCAGGGAAACTGGGACTTCTTTTCCCATGCAGCAATGAAAGATCACACTCAGGGTTTTTTTGAGTAAGCAGCTGCCAGGTGAGAATTGCTTCTTTTCCTTGGGATACAAACATAGAGAATTGGTTTCAGTGCATCAGAGACAGAAGAAGTGTATCATGCCATGCATTAGAAAATCCCAAGGAATTTCTGGTATTCAAGGATGCAGTCTCTGAGAGGCTTGTGGTGTTCTTGTGTGTTATAGTGTCTGTCCTTGAATCCCATATGCTATCCACAAACCCCTTAATTCCTACTGAAGAGGCAAGAGCAAACCTATTACATGGTGAAAAATAAGGCAATGTTATGTTGACCTTCTGTGATGTGGACTAGTTTTTCTGTAATGAATAATGAGTTTGATTTTTTTTTTCCTCTGCGGGAACAGTATTGCAGGAAGAAATTTTCAAAGAGGAAATATGTAAAATCAGCACTTCCTCTGTTCATCTTGAGCATGACTATAGATCAGTAGAAAAGTAGATCAAAGGAGATGTACTAATTCTCAGTGTAAATGTGTGCCCATGGGCCCAAAGGGAATTCTCTTAGTTGTTTCACCAGCTGCACTAATATAATTTAGTAGGATCATATTTTAGTTAATTTACAGGAGTGTGTACAGTAGTGGTATAAACACTTTCAAAGCAGGTGATAGATGATATAAAACTATGATTAGGAATTCTGCAGTTGTTATTTCCTCCAGCCAAGCTACCTGTTTCTCCTTCTTGGGAAAATGTAGTAGCATCATTCCCTGCAGCATCAGGCTGTCAGTGCCAGCTGTGACAGTGGGTTGTTCTTCCAATGTGTCTGGATTGTTATTTTTGCTCTGCTCTTGCTGGCATTCCTGTCCAGCCTCACCTCCCAGCAACGGGCTGGATGTGCTGGGAGAGGGTGCTTGAATGTGAAAGAGCAAACGGGAACTGCTGAGACTGAGTCTTTGATTTTTGTTTTGTTTTCATCAACTCTGCTTCTAGAGCTGGTGTGCACAGCTGAAATTGCTGCCCTCAGTAATTATTCCTGGAAGGACACTGTGGTTATTATTGTAATTGATGCCATTTTCTGTGCCAAAACCCAGAATTGGCCGGGGACATGATATGAGCTGGAAGGAGATAAGGAGGCCAGAAGAATTGCTCCTATCAGTGTATTTTCTGCCTTTGCTCTGCCAACAGGTGGAAATACTTTCAACAAACCTGTGGGCCTTGCTTTTTGTATTATGGAAACATTTTTAAAAGCTGTCATGCTTGCAAAAACCTTAAGTGTACAGGTAATAATTTTGTGTTTATGTGGGTTTAACAAATGCTGAAATGTTTTGCCTGCTTCTCTTTTCAACTAAACTGATATTTTAAGATAATACGGTCTCCATTTTCCAACAGAAGTCATCTTCTCTCACTTACCCTCTCCTAGAAAGAAAAATTGCTTAAAAAACAACCTGTCTTCTATCCAAAATCCACACCACAGTAGCTAAAGCGGTTTGTCAAGGTCTTTGTCTTCATGGATGCAAGTGTACCTTAACTGTTCATAACAATATATGTGGATAGGTGCACCTTTTTGTGGTCTCTCTTCCCTGAAACAGGAGTTGTTTTGACTTCTCGTCAATTTTACAAGACTGACAATACCACAATCAGACTCGTGTGGTTGTCATTTAGAAAAGCTGTTGGATGTAAGAGCTGCCTTCTGTTTCCCAAAAGACAGAGAGGTGGCTGCTCTTGGGTGCAGCTGATAAATCTGAGCATGCACATTTTCTGCAAAGTACCTTGAGAGCGTGAATTCAGACAGACTGGAGGACTTCTTTTATGTGCTGTGTGTTAATGTAAGAATAAATTGTTGATTTTTGTTTACAGGATTGTACACTGAAAGCGCACAAGGTGCCTCCTCCTGCCAGTAAATTTAAATCTGGCCTAAAAGGAAAGTGTGCTGGGTGATATCCTAGCTAGAAAACATGTTGGAAGATGCAGGACCCTCATATTTTCACTTTGTTTTAAGAGAAATGGGAGTTGCATTTACTTTTCTGGGTTTTGGTCTGTGCACAGTTTGATTGCTAGACTCCATATTTTGGACTCCAGAGTTAATTTTTTTCAGGTATTTACTTATCTTGTACTGTGATGGCTGTATGGTCCTTCAGCCAAGAGTTTGTCTGCAGGTGTATTGTGCAGACATACAGAATAGAAGTCTTAAACAGAAAATTGCTTAGTAGATTTTAAACACTTTCAAAGTGCTTTATTGCTCTTTGATCAGATTATATTTTTAACATGTTACTGGGTGTTTAAGTATACAACTGAAGTTTATATCTGAATCACAGGCATTTTTTATTAATTAGTTTTCTTCTCTTGCTCCAATTGAGGAAAGTTATAATGACTGCTGGATTATTTTTCTTCTTTGTATTTCAGTTTCAGCTGAAATGGCTTTTTAGATACTGGATTTTATTAATTGCCAAGTGTTCCAAGATAGTATGTGACTATGTGAAATAGTTCTTTAGATTAACAGAGCCTGTATAATTGCACGAGAAAAAGTAGGAATTGCCTATGGTATAATGAAGTGCAAGCAGAGCTATTTTGCATGTCCTTAGAAGCAGAACTGGGGAGTCCAGGGGTTAAAACTATTCTGCAGATGCAGATGCTCTGGAATAAACAGAACAAAACTGGGAAGAAAGGTACTAATTTCTTGCTTTAGACTGTTCTCTTTCCTGACTCCACCTCATTCCCTCAGGAGTGGGGAGGAAACAGCAGAGGAGTTCAGATGAGTGACTCATGAGAAGTGTTCTAGAAGTATTGTAACTTATATTCATGGTGATGCTGAACACTCATCTCTGTCTGTTTGTGATAAAATCAGCTTATACTGGGGCATGCCTGTTTACTTAGAGCTGTAGCTGTTAAAAGCAATTTTTGTATTATGAAGAAATACACAGATTAGGTATTTGCCTTGCAAAGTTGATATATAACTTGGTTCTAAGCTTTTTTCATTTTTACTGGAACCTGACAGAACAATTTTCTTCCTTTCCTAGATCCTTTTAATCATACAAAATATTACCTGAAACCAGTTGGATTAACCTCAGCCCAGAAAAAACTTGGTAAATGCTGATTGGCAAGAGAGAAATCTTTATCTAACTAGATTCTTTGATACTGGTTGTCCTTTGGTTTTTTGTGTCATCAGCAGCGCTGCTACAGTATTTTGCTTATTTGTTCCTAGAGAAGAGGACAGATCCATAGAAAAGTTTGCTATTTTTAGCTGATTCAGAGTTCATGTTTTTTCTGTCTAGCATAGATGGCTGACATCTGTGTTTCAACCTGCAGGTTGCATTCTTCTAATATATTATCTTCATATGCACACATTAAAGACTCCTAAAACTTGATTTGCTTAAAGCCAAGTGTAGTTTGAAAATTACAACACTTTTTTTTTTCCTTACAGCTACCATGTCCACACAAAAGCCTTTATTTTCACAAAAATGGATATCATCATTGCACTTCTTAAAATTTGAGTTAAGTGTGGAGATCTTACTTTGCTAACAGATCTTGTGGAGGTCATCAGATCACCACTCAAACCCCTGTAGACATGGCATTCTTTTTTTAAGTTAGGCCATTTTTGAGCGTTCTTTCCTACTTCTGATTTCATAAGCTTTTGTATGGAAATAGATGACATTTGGAGAAGATGGATGATGATGACCTGCTGTCTTCAGTTATTTCAAGTTTTATTAATACAAACTGTTTGAGATGCAATGTTCTTTATACCTTCACAAAGTTCTGTTATGATTCCTAAATTAGTTTGAGGAACAGAAGCTTAAATTAATCATCTTGAATTTACTCTGCTTTCATTCTCTGTTGCTATTAGCTCTTCTACACAGAAAGTTGTTAGTCTAGATAAGCTGCTGAAAAATTGAAGCCTTAGTTTGGTTTCTCACAGTAGAATTCTAAACAGTTTTTGGTTTTTAGAAGAGCTCTTAGGTAACATCAGAAACTGCATTTTGCACACCAGAAGATACTTTGGATGGTTTTTTGAAGTTGAAAGAAGAGGTCGTTAGAGATGCTGTTTGCATTGAGGTGAAGGCACAGCTTTTGGTTGAAGGGGATGTAAGGGGGAAATGCCAGTTAATTGTGAGCAAAAATTAAATATCCAGAACTGGGTTTTGCTTTGGTTATGGAAGCAATTGCACACACGCAGTCCTATCATGAGCATGGTGTTTTTGCTTACTTACATGGTTTAGATTGCTATAGAAATCAATATAATATTGACTCAGTTGTGTTGGTTCTCTTTCTAATGCAAACTGTCATGTACTGGCATTTAACTCTCTGTTGTAATGTTAGAATTCAAAAACATACAGTGTTAGGTGAGATATATGTTAACTTGCTTTTGGAAATAGTTTATATTAATTGTATTTTATCTAAGATCACTAGAATAATTATCAGAGTAAATTGAAAAGTTCTGAATTTTCACAATTAACTGAGTGTAAAGCATACTTTCTAAGGTAACTATTGAATTTCTAGCTGACTTTGAAGTATTAATTACAAAGGTAAAAAATGGACCACATTCAGATAATTTGAACTAAGTTAGGCATTATCTCTACCTAGCAATGTGTCCAGTTGGTAATTCTAAAGAAAACATATGGAACCTTTGGCATTTGCTTTCTGCATAAATGTACTGACTCCTGAAAAGTGTTCACTTACACTGAACATATGGGCTTAGCTGGAAAACCATTATCTAACAAGTGTGTATCATATGAAGCTTGAGTATGCATTTTGCCAGTATTTTGCTTTTACACATAAAATCTGAGTTTTAATTTTTTAAAAATGCACGTTTAGTTATGCAAAAAGCTAAAGTGTCTGTTCCTTGGGGCATTTTTCACAAATAGAAAGCAAGCTATTTTCTGTGTTGTGGTTGTTTTGTTCCATAGCAGACAGTAGGGTGTTGCAATAGCTGAGCTTTGAGGATGTCCATAGTTTATTAGAACTAGTTCTGCTGTGGCCAAGAAGAACATGAGCTGTCACATGTACTCAGGTGAATCTGTGTTGTTGCTTTTTAATAAATGGGTGAAATGCCTGGACAAAGCAGTGTGGCATACAAATCATTGCTTTTTTTGTAATTAAGACTAAAAGTATGAGATTTCAAAACAACTAGACTCTATGTAATGAACAGAATTTATTTATAAAGTTATTTGTTAGTTTTGAGAAATTTTAATCTGAAGTTTCAAGATGAATCAGAATCTGGATCTATATTCTGCCAGGCACGGACTCTAGAGGTCAGGGAGCCCTTGACCAAGATACTCTTTTGCACTTAGAATAAGTTTCACCTGCATAAAGTGTCAGGGGGAAAGGGAGGTGTTTAAGCAATTCATTATGTTACAATCAAGCTACTGTAGGCATTTTTGCAAAAGAGTTCATGTAAGCTTTTCCTCTCCATGGCCCCCAAAGGTGGGAATTCAGTATGTCTATTTATATCCAAACCACTTACACACCATTTAAACCTGTCTTTCTCTCTGTCTGGATTCCTGTGTGAAACCTGAGTGCGAATACTTTATTGAAGAGCTATAAACTTGCTCACCTTTGACAAATTCTGCTCTTAGCAGCCACTGAAGGACATCAGAATTGCCTTCATGCTGCACAGCAGGAGCAAAAACCCTCCCTCTGTTCCTGTGGCACTGAAGCTTATCCAGCAACTTTTGACAGAAGCCATTTACATAATACACCCACGAGCCAGCACCATTTAGGCAGATTCAAGCTGAAGTATTTATTCAGCAAGTTGTAGGGCTTCATATTATACTTAATTATTATGGTATATTTTAATAATATTATATTTAAATTATACTTAATGTAATTTTTTTTCAAGCTGAGGTTGTGTTTGTTTGTACTAATTGCAAAAACCCACAGCTTTGGTTGCTAGTAACTGGCTTTTTAATAATCAGCCTATTGCTTTAAGATTTTACTTTTCATTTAATTTTCAGAGGATTTGTCTGGGGCATTTGTTGTCTTTAGTGAGTTAAATGAGGGCTGTTTTGCTGCTTGACCGGTGCCATATGAAAGCAGTTAAAGTGCTGGAATTGTTTACTGCCTAAAGTGTAGTTAGTCAGCAGAGCCAGTACACCACATTGCTTTGCGGCTTTTAGTGGAAAATATTAAACAGTCGCTCTTTCTTCAGTTATAGAATTTTTACGTTTTCAGCTGCGTTAGTCACCGAACTGGCGCAGGCTGCAAAGACTGCCCCAAAAAAAGCAAAAGGCGGGTTTTTTCTGGTGCCAGAGGAAGTTGCCCTGGGAGCGGTGGCCGGGCGCTCCGGTAAGTGACATGTGAGCATTACCAGGCCTTGCACCCGGACAGGCTGCAGCGCTGCTCGCCGGGCTGCTGCTCAGGGCAGCGCTGCCGTGGCGCTGCTCGCTGCGCCGCTCCTGCCGACCCGGACAGCCGAGCTGGGCTGGGAGCTGTACAAGGCTATCTGCTGATTGTATAATTTAATTTGTCAAGGAAAAAAACTGATAAGCAGAAGCTCTAACTGAAGAGGAGAATCAGGTTGGCGCAGTGACAGATGTTCGGATAAAGAAGTTGGCTCAGAGAAGATGTACAGAGTCTGATTTTTTTTTCCTTTTTTTCCTCCCCCTCAATCTGAATGAAGACTATCATGGGAACTGCATTCACATGGTGATCAAAAGAAACACTTGAGTGATGAACTGCTTTTTCAGAAGTCTTCTAAGGCAGTAATTTGAGCTTTTGTGTGCAGTAGCTAGCTTGTTTTGCTGAAGCATTCCTCCTCGACAGTATTTCTGCCTTACGCATTCCCTGATGGAGAAGCCACAGCTACTGCCTGCTGAAGGAGAAATGAACGCTCCGCATTGCTCGTGTCCCTGACGGAGTAGCACCGGCTGCGCTGCTTTTGCTGGATTCAGCCGTCAATACTATTCAAGGAGTTCATTGTCCCTGTGGTCTGACTCATTGCATGTAAATGTGCTGCAGCCGTGCTGCACGTTGCAGCTATTTTCTTGCATGGGAAAGAATTCTTTTCCTCCGAGCAGGTCCTGAATAACTGCTGAACCGAGATGTGTTTTTCTGTCCGGACTGTTTTTGACATTGAGAAAGGAAGCTGTAGAATGGCAGGATGATCGGGAGGCACGTTTATTTTCAGTCACCAGAAAGCCTGTGAGGGTTGATTTAAACTGACCTTGCAGGAGTGGGAATAGCTGCGGCCGTCTCTCTCGGGGCAATTGTTCCTTGTTCCGTCCTCTGCAGGACGGAGTCGTGTCTTCTGCAACAATGACTTCACTGTGGGGGTAGAAGGACGCTGTGGAAGTTGTGACATTAACAAAGAGAAATTTGCTTCTGAAAGGACAGCTGTGTGCGACAGTGAGTGCTGTTCGAATGGAATTGGATCTTGGGATATTTTTATCAGCTGTTCCACGGTTTTGTTATTGTGTATTCAATGCTTAGGGACTTTTTATTTTATAAAGAACAACTTTTTTTTCAGCAGTGTCTTGAACATCTCATGGTGTTTAAGTCTGGAAAATGAAGCGTGGGGGGGGATTGGAATGTCCCTTTCTAGATGCTAAGACACCAGCAGTAGCACTCACAAGTTGGTGAGGGCCTGTGAAACAGGTGAAAGTGTTTCCTCTATGGTCACTATTGTGATACCTGCAGTGTGCTTCCAAAAATACCATTGCTGGCATTTTCTTGTTTGCTTTTGCTTCCTCAAACGGATCGAATGAGTCGAGTCTGTATTGTTGTTTTGGAGGAGGAGGAAGAAGATGATTCTCCCACATTTATTTCCAATTTACCTCAGGAAAATGTATCTGTACATCCATCGCCCTCTGGAAACATGCTGGTAAGGCATGTTGTTTGTTGGCATATTTCCTGCTTATAATGCTGTCTAGATACCGATAGCTAGATTCCTAAGATAAGGATGAATATGTGCAATGTTGAAACAAGACAAGGTGATAAAATCTGCATGTAATAAAGATGGAAAAAGCTGAAATTTAGTGGTAGAATTTATGCTTGCAAGGGTTCTTTCTATTTCATGTAACCTTATTTATGGTGCAGCAAGAACAGGTCTTGATTCTTGTGTAATAGCAATGGGGTTTTAGAAGGCTTGGGGAAGTGTATTTGAAGTAAATGGGCTTTCCCTGCTCCACTTCTCACTCTTCAATAGTACATTTATGCAGTACCACTTTAGAAGCTGATGTGATCATTGTATTATAATCGTATGCTGTGTTTATTTTGAGAACTGATAGAGTATATAGTTATATCAAACAAGAGCAATTCTAAGCTAAAATAAAAATTACCATAAGTCACAATCTTGGTATAACTGTTAGATTCAAGTTAGCACTTTCTGAAAATGATCAGCATAGGGGGGACTGTGCTTTTATTTCTTTAAATTATTTTATTCTGTCTAGTGACTGACTTAAATCTTGCTAGCATACCTCAGCAGCTTTTCTTACTTACTAAGAAATCGTGCTATATTTAGGAATAGATGTGTGTGAGTGTGAATTTGTTACCATACTTATCTGATGCACTTTACTTTCCCACTCTGTCTAAACAGGTGAAAGACTTCCAGTAACTTGAGTCACTTGCTAATGTAAAAGGGGATTGTTTGCTTATACTGTATAGAATTTGCAGCATGTAATGACAACCCTAATTTTGTTCTAAGGCGTTCTCTTTTCAGCTGTTATAAGCCAGTCTTCTCAGCTCCTTTTTTTTCTTTCACATATATATTTAAATGACTTAGAGGATGTCTGTGTGTTTGAGGTTTTTAAAACTTGCAATTTCTTTGATTCTAAATACTGGTGCTGGTTTCTTTGTTTTACTGCTTGGAATGGGGTATTTTGTCATTACCTTGGGTTTCTGTTATGTTTCAAAAAAAGCTGTATGTGTATCACTAAAACCTAATATGGGGTTTTATTTTAAGATGTGTTTTTTCTTCATTTTAGCCACCATTGGTTCAAGCTATATTTAATGGAGATCCTGATGAAGTTCGAGCACTAATATTTAAGAAAGAAGATGTTAATTTTCAGGTAAAATCAAATATAGCTATCTTTGAATATATTATAATTTTGAATGTATTTTAATTTTGTTTGTTACATCTTTCTGCTGTACTAATCTCTTGAAAACTTTGCTAATTCTTGAGCTGTACATTTTATATTCTAGTCTAAGTAATGCCTATACATACACTTAATACCGGGAATCAGATGTATAGCTTTGCAAATTTGTGTGAATAGTAAAGACCTAATTTTATATTCCTTGTAAATGTTAGTTCTGCAGTGCTTGGGTAACTGCAAAGTTTGTTTATACAGTTGCATCAGACTAATTTACAGAAAGCTAGACTGGTTGAGTGTGATGCTATGCAGACTTGAATTGTTTTTAAATTTAATATAGCATATAGTATACATGAGACAATTATAAGAACATAGTCTGGGGTTTCAGTAGGTACATTTAATAGTGGATTAGGAAGCCTAATGATTGTATTAGTAAGAATGAGAAACAGGATTTTTATTTTTGCAGTGCTGCAGACTCAGGCATTGCAGACATAAAAATTATACTGAAATGGTACTAAGTTTGTTCCACTGGGTGACATTCAAGATTCGAACAGCATGCAGTTACTGTATTTCTATTAAAATTCTAATATGCGTGTTTGACACTGTGAAAGATAATATAGCATAAACTCTTTACATGGATTAGAAATTGCTTTGATTATTACAGCAAACTGACAAAGACTGTTTAGGGCTTATGCCATAGGAATGTGTGTGGCTGTTTCTCCTCCAAATGCCTCAGAGCAAGAGTGATGCTAAAGGGCAAAGGCTAAGATGCAGCAGCTACCTAGGGGCCCATTTAAGACCATAATGATTGTTTACACTTTCTTCGAGGGAGATGTAAACCAAAAGTAAATATTAGTTTGGTATGTCTCTTTTGACATTTAAAAGCATTCTGCATAATTTACAGCTGAGAAATGCTGTGTGAAAAGTCTCAGTGTAAGGGAGCCCTCCTGTTGTCTTGAAGAGCTTGAGTAGGACCCTATATAAAGAAAATTTTTGTCAAATCTGAAACTTTGTTTGATAAGGTTGGACTTTTTATCCTCTTTCTGGAGTTTTGTATGTCCTTAAGCAAGATTGTATGATGGATTATACCAAAAGACTTAATATTCTTTTTAGTTATGAGAGCATTAGTTTTGTATCCTTCCCATGTCTGCATCTATATGCTCTGGTCCTGTTGCCATTTTTATTTCTGGAAGATAATTAGTGTTGTTACTTTGTATTCATTCATGTGTTAAAGTCACGTTTAGCATTCATAGCTATAGAGCTTGTAAACAAAGTTAGGTTTACTATATTTCTGCTTTTTTTAACTATATATTACCAAAGCCTCTGCAGTATTTCAGTATGTATGTGGGAGTGGTTTGGTATTGGTTTTTGTTCTTCCTCAAGTTCTGTCAAACACTTGCAAATAGATTGGAAGATAGGAAGTCAACTGATAAATAGGAAAGCTCATATTTTTTGCTGTCTTTTGCTGAAGAGAATTACTTCAGATTGCAAGGTACTTCTATTGTAGGAAGAATAGTCAAAATCTGGAGGTTCCTATGTTTTATGTCCTAATTTTTTTAATTTTAATTCCTTTCTGTGGATGTATCTCTCTTTAATAGAACATGTGTGCACTAGGTGTTAGCCTAGTAACACCCAAGGTGTGGTTAGAGTCCACGCAGGACAAATATGCCATTTTTTCACAACCACCTTCTTCAGCACAGGGAGATGCTTATCACACATGACCACTGTTTATTATCATGGCACTCCTAGTCCTGCTACAGTATTTAATATTAAATTTACATTTATCCCTTAAATGCTGTTTGTTGGGACTAATGGAGCAAGTAAATTCTCCCATTGTCTGGTAGACAATGAAGTAGACTGCTTAATACATTTTTCTGTGTGTCTGTGTGCATTTTGTTCCTTTCCTTGGGTTTTTTTGTTGAAAACATCCTTGGCTGAAGGTAATATATCTCTACATAGCCTAGATCCAGAGTTGCTCCCTGAGTTATGTGTTACAAATTGGTGTGGACAGAAGGAGGGAAAAAGAGAAGAAAATGAGGTAGTTGTTTTTGTTCCTAAAAAAGAGAAGGATCGAGATAAACTGTTTTGACCACTGTGGATTGTATTAGACCAGTGTATATACTGGATTTTTTTCCACTTTGCTATCCAAATATTTCAGTACAGTTATTTGAATTCCAGAGTCACTCCCTTCAATGCCTCTGCAGAGTCATTTCCCCCTCTCAAGAGTAACTAATTATTTTGCAGTTTGTATTCTAATAGTTGAGATTCCTTCCATCCTCCCTTCCCCTGTGCATGGGCCTGACTCTGTAACTGGAGACCCAGCAGTGTTCTATGAGTTAATTTTGCCCAAAAGTGAACTGAAGATAGGGCTGTTGTACATCTTTGTTGTGATAGTGACATTCATCTAGGAAGGTTTTTTATGATGAAATGTGGGTATTTTTTCCTTCTGTTTCATCTAGCTTAATTTACCTTCTTGGTTTTACGAAGTCTTACAGATTGGGAATTGTTGCTGTGACTGTAAGATGATGTACAAATAGCAAATGGGCTTTTTTCAGGAAGAAGATTGCTTTCTGTTCATGCCACACCAGCGTCCTGAATCACAGGCTCAGTTTAGATTTAGGAAGTATGTATTGTATTCCATCTGCTCTTGTAATCTTTTGTGAAGAAAGGACAAATTGAGTGTATCCCTAGCTACTTAACTGGGGTTCAACAAGGCTTACCCTCCCTGCAAGCTGGAAATGTGCAGCTCTTTATAGACAAAACTGATTTATAGGAACTTTGTTCAAATAAATTGTTTGGAAAGTGTACTTTCCTGAGGCTCCAGTTAATGGAAAAAAAAAACCAAACCAGCTGGGATGGGGTTGCTTCTCACTCATCTTTCCCCAAGAAAGCTTGAGTAACTGTAGCTGCCTATTTCATAAATCAGGCTTAAATCACATTCATCACATATGTCTGACAGCATAGAGATTCTGTTACAAGCATGGCTTCTGCTATGCTGTGTGTGTTTGTTTAAAAAGTTATTATTATTTCTTGGTACCATCTTGAGCTTTTGAGACTTGACAGAAAGGAAAATCTTGCATGATAATGGACACATTTAATATCTGTTAGTTAATGGAGATCCTCAACGTTTCCTGCCCTTGCTGATTAGATTAGTGTGGCTGGTTTGAATTCTACTTTTCAGCAATTCGCTTTAGCTAACTGAATGATTCCAGCATTGCATTTATAAATTAGTATTGGTTCAGAACTTTTTTTTTAAGCTTTGGAGATCTGTTACTGTTGTAAACTCGGCCATTTCTGTTTGAAATCAAAACTCGTATGGTGCACGGTTAGTTTAAAAGATCATGGAAATGGAATATTTCATCTCAGCTATTAGTTAAGTATGTAATTCTCTCAAGGGAATACCAGCTCAGTGTCAAAAATTATTTAAAGGTTGCAAATCTGACTACTGAAGCGATTGTTCAAAATCAGAACAATTTTTCCTCCTCCTAGACCTATTAGGGTAGTAATTCTTGCCATGAAAATTGATACTTCAGGTAACCCAAGATGCATTTTTTATAACCCCATTGCACTTGATCATAGCTGAGGGGACAAACATCTGATCCTCTCTGGAACTGGTGTCAGTGTGTCCCTTGCTCTTCTCATACTAAAGCCAAACAAGCTTTTTTTTTTTAGAGAATTCCCAAAATCACAGAGATCTCTCACAATGAGCTCAAAAGTGCTCACTGTTGCTATATAAAATAGTAATGTTGACATATGTGATAAGTTACTTAAAAATTAAGTACCTGGATCTTACTTTGTATTGTGCTTTGTGAGATTAAAATAGATTTTAAACTATGAAATGTTCTAAAACTGCTTTATGTGTGATTTGGTGGTTTTTTCCCAATAGAAAATGAAATAATGGGAAGTGAAATTCCTCATACTGTACCATTACAGCCATTGTCACCCTGTAGCAATCGGGGTTCTCTGTATGGTTTCTATTCTGAATTATTGATCCAGCATGACTCCTAATTTAATGTCTTTTTTGTATAGTAAGTAACCACAAAGTAAAAATTCACCTGTGCTGCTATTTTGGGAAGATGGGAAAAACAAAACAAAACCATGGAACCAAATGATCTTTTGTCTGCGCTCCCTAACCCACACCTATATTAGATAGCAATGAAAGGTTACCCGTAAATCCCAAGTTTTGTTGGTGGGACTGCAAGGGCTATGATCCTATAGCACCAAAGTGCTGGGTACAAACAGGATGGCTAAAATTCTGTCTGACTGGTGGTAGGGTGCCTCCATGGATAGCTGTTCCAGTCAAGATGTGGGCTTCATTCCCAGTCCTGCCAAATGTGGGTTTGCATAACTTCTTCTTTGTGTTTTTTGTATAGTAGGAGAATGCTGCTGGATGTTGTTCTAGGACAAGACACAGCATTAGGTTATCCTACTCTGCAGGTCACTGTATATAGTGAAAGAAGAAGAAAGTTGGCTTTTCAGTCTAGTGACAAGTCTAGGATTTGTTATACAGCATCAGGTCTGGGTACTGGGAGAATTAGATTATTGGGGGTCTCAAATATATCATTTGAGTAATTTAATAATGAATAATGAAAGTTTCAGTACACTTTAAATAGCAAGAAAGATTCTTTGAGATTATGGTTATAGTCAGCAAAGCCCTAAAAGAGGTTAAATAGAAAAAATAGGAAATGGATGTATGGTCACCTGGCTTCATCTTTATACTTGTTGTTTGGACTACTGGAA
The DNA here is from genome assembly GCF_037042795.1 of Molothrus aeneus. Lineage (NCBI taxonomy): Eukaryota > Metazoa > Chordata > Aves > Passeriformes > Icteridae > Molothrus > Molothrus aeneus. The sequence continues at coordinate 35,645,052 of NC_089646.1, read as the reverse complement.
TAACAGGTGTTTTTCTGTACACTTGAGAGTGCAGTGTAGAACAGAAAAGCCTGAATTACATGGCTGTAGTATGGAACATTCTACAAGATCTAATGAAGTTTGATGTTCTGATCATGCAAATGAATCCTGTGCCTATTTCATACAGTAAAAGAATTCTAATATATGTTGTTCTGTGCAAAATTGTAGTTGCTCTCTAATTCAGCTATTACATTGAAGTTTTCTCAGTGTAAAGAACCCTACATGAGTAAATATTATGGACTTGCTTGAAAACAAAGGAATGAGAAGTCGTAATTGGTAATGAGGTAAAATTAATCATTAGGTATTTTCTTATCTTTGTGTTCCCAATCTTTCTGTAGCCAATTATTTTACCAATTACTAATGTGGATTTTCTCATTTGTTTGTTTTTTATAAAAAGTATACATGCAGACTACAAATGTAAATTCACTTTAGTTTGACTTATCTGTGCTTCTAGAAACTTTTCTGCATTAATTGATATGCATAAAGTGGTTGAGCTATGCCTTTTGTTATCAGTGCCTTTGAACTTAAAGTCCCTGTTAGTTTAAGAATTTGCTGGTTAGGACAACTGGAAGAAGTTCTCAAAGCAGGTTAATATGTGATGCTCTTTAAACAGTGGTGGTTGATGTACAGCACCATGTTTCTGTGCTTTTGGTGAGAGCACGACTCAGAGATGCTATTTTTAACAGGGAGTGGAAATTGTTTTGAGAACAGGGGAGAAGACCTTGACAGTTTTGCAGAGATTTGTATGGGCCAGATAAAAGCAATGGGAAGAGAGGCATGTCCTAGCAGTCCTCCTTTCCACTTCAGGAATGCTGACACTATTGATCAGGAAAAGGAGTTCATAGTGGTTTGTGATTTGGGGCACTCAGAGTATGTTTGCAGGGAAATAATTTTCCAGACCAGTTCAGCTGCAGCACCTCTTGGTTCTGGAAAAAGCTTCTGGCAGTCACAGGAAACCTGCCCTCTGGTTTTTGGACCTAAACTGGTGAGAGTAAATGGTGGTTAAAAATGAGTGTATTGTAGCAATAGCTAAGCAGGAACTGTGAAGAGTTTTTTAACTCTTCAAGTTGTGTTTCTGAAGAGGTGAGATGATGGGTTTGCTAGCCAGTCTATTTGTTCCAGACATGCCTCACACCCAGTGTTGGTAACTATTTTGTCAGGTTCCTGCAGGCAAATCAGATGATTTACAGGAAGGACTTTTTCACTGGCAACTGGAGTTGGCAACAAAAACTTGCACTAAAGTATTTGTTACTGTGGACAGCATCTTACTGTATTCCTTGGCAGGACAGACATAATGTCTGGTTTGCTCATTTGAATGCTAGGGAGGAATTAAAAAGATGCCCAGAAAATTGTAAAATATTCTGAAGAGCACAATTTATTTACTTTTATTTCCTATTTTAATCGGTCAGTTTTTACACTTTTGGTTTCTTAGTTGTTGACATTGCTTAGGGGTTTCAATCAGTTATGCATTTTTGTTCTCTAAAAGTGTCAGTCACTGTTTTTTTTACTGGATCTTTTGCTAATTTCCAAAGGCAGGCAAGCTTTTAATAAAGAGACACTGTAGTTATTGTAACTTGGACACTGTAATTATTGTAACTTGAACCATCTAGACTGACTTTGTGAAAGTGTAGCTGCTGTAGTATTTTGGAGGGATGCAGTTTAGACCTATTAAAATAAAACTTGAATTTAATGCCTTCTCTCCAAAATGTTATAATATCTCGAGTCTCTAATCATAGCAAAGAAGTATTTAGTGAAAATAGTAACTTTTGAGGTAGTAATAAAGTGCATAAAAATATTTGCATGTTTTCTGCTATATCGAGAACACTTTTTTTCCTCAGAGATCATTAGAATAAGAACAAATTTAGTTTCCTATTTTTGTAATGTGTTTTTTAATAGCTGCTGTGTATCCTAATATTTATATCTTCACATTATAGTCATCAAATCTAGAGGAAAAATTATTTTAAAATTGATTGCTAATTTCCCATATCACTTATCTATTTAAAAATCTGTTCAACCTTGAAGCCATTTCTTTCTCCACTAGAAAGGTTTCTGCTTGGTTGAACATTCTTTGTAACATGCTTTTTGCTTCAATTTAGAGTGTAGCAGATTTGGGGGATAAAATTAAAGGTATTTGTGAGTTTGAAAGACTTCTTAATATGATGAGAAGATAGGAGATGTTGTAACTTAGAGCAGCAGTAATTCCTCCTCAGTTTTCCTGCAAATAAGAACTGTATATTGAAGGAACATATACATGTGTATGCCTGAATGTAAATGCATTCAAGTTATAGATAAAATATGAGCTTATTTTTTTTAAAATGGTCACTTGCCTAATGTTAACAACAGAAGGCATATAATGAAATGACAGTGAGAACAGGCCTCTGAAATAGCTGCAGGATGCTGGAGAGGAAATAAAACATTCCTGTATAAACAAACACTAATAAAGAGAATTCCTGCAGTAAAATGCACTGCTGAGAAACTCAGGGCAGCAGCTGCTGCCTGGCAGCCTCTGCCTGGAACCCAGTTTCAGGTGCTGCAGCAGGGACCAAGAAATCTCATATTGGGCAAGTGAGGGGCTGTGAGACTTCACAAAGCACAGGTGAACTCAGGGGGCATGTAAAACACAAAACAAGCTGTGTGTGCCTTCAGACCCTTCTACTGCTAACTTCTAATAGAGGAATTTTTATTACCCATTTAAATAACAATAATGATACCTAGCTCTTACTAAGAACTGATCTCTAGTAAGAACTGAGAGCTTTTGTAATTAGATAGAGACATTATAATGGTTAATGGCTTTAATTTGGTATGTTTTCATTTTGGGCAAAGTATATGTAAATATATTTTTTGAATGTATGGGGGAGAAAACTATAATGTATAACCCCAGAGACTGATGCTAGTTCTTATCTTTTCTATTTGTTTGCCCACATGCTTCTAACAAAATACAGCTTCCTAATGGGAGCAAGATGTTTCTTTCTGCTTAAACCTGTGTTTGGGTTTTTGTGCAATGTACAGTACTCTCAGACTACTGTATTGCTTTCTGCTTCTAGATATTCTCTGTACTAAACTTTCTAAGTGTTTTTACCACAATCAGGACCCCCCATTTCCTGTGTGACCAGCCTGATGAAATGATGAGTCATATGAGACTCTTACTTTATAATGTGTTCAGTTAATTGAAATTTCTTCACATCTGAATGAAGATTCTGTGAAGAATTCTGGTTTTGAGGGGAGCATTTGTGATCTTGAACAAACAGGAGCAGCCTGCTCAGAACTTGCATCTATGCATCAGCTTTTAATGTGGAGCTGAAGTATCTTGCATGTAAGAAAGTCCAGGAATTTGGTTTTAGAAGAACCAAATTTTTTTAGAAGAACAAAATTATTTTGTGAATAGCACAGGCCAAAGTGTGTGGTGTTGTATTAACAAGAGACAAAGCTTGTGAAACACCTTGTCACTAAGCCTGATCAATTTTTAGTGAGGTGTTTGTAAAGGAGGAAATGGAGTGCAGCACTACCATGCAGGAGTGTCCAGGAGTTATTTTGGTAAAGAATTAAGTACCTTGTTAAATACATGAATATTCATGTCTTATGCCTGAAGCTGCAGGAAATGTAGGGAAGCTCTCTCTATATAAAAGCTGTTTCTACTTCTAAAGGATTCAGTATTAGGTTGTTTGATCCATTGATCTGAGCCTGACTGAGTCCAGAAATGGAGAACTTTGGAGACTAATTCTTCCAAGTGTAGTGGAAACTTGCTGCCAGTTGTATATTGTAAACAGTATCCATCAGCTACTCAAAAATTATTTAAATTCTTCACACAGAAGCTATTTACTGTAACTTAGCTTTAAAGTTGAGCATTTCCTGTTCATTAGTGTAGGATGCTTTTCAAGCATGTCATCTGTAATGATTAATCAGATATCTTAGTTCCTCTGTAGTGTTTTAGAGTGAATCATGTTTTTCAGCCTCAATATAAAGTCCGTCCAAATGGCGTTGAGTTCCTCTTCTGGCATAGAAATAGATTCAAGATATTTTAAATACAAATCTGTATAATTAGGCATTTTCCTTCAGAATTGAAAAGTTTAATGAGAGAAATTTGCTAGTCCAGAGAAGAGTAAGTTTTATGCTTTGTGTTGATAGCACTGTCTTTAGCCTCTGCAAATGAGATTTTCAGCTGGATCAAGTTATTACTCATATTAGAGTGGTACAAACAAACCTTGAGCAGAGTTACAGGATAATCTGACCCATATCAGTGAATTGGTACTCAGTACAGCTGGTGCTGTGCCCATATGTCATATGGGCAGTGGCTCTTGAGAAGTTACATTGCAAAGGGTAGAACTGAGAAGTACACTGTGCTTACATGGCATGCTGCTGCCTTAACAGGAAATGAGAATTATTCTTTAGAGACTTCAGTATGAGTTAATATTAGTGTGCTACTCAGGCAAACATCTCCTCCTTCTCATCAGGCCTAGTAAGCTTGCCCAGTACTATGCTAATGTGGATTTACTGCTTGCTAAACTGGGCAAACAAGCCTGGATGTCTGCATGGCAGTGCTTTACAGTATTGGCCAAACACTGAATTTCTTCTGCAGTAATTGGGAATTTGACAGACAGCTTTTGTTTCAGTCACTGTGATTTCTTTAACATTGAAAAATTCTCATTGGTGTAGAGAGCCTTGAATAACTACTTCAAATTTAAAAGTTTGAAGAGTTTTTAAAGTTTCAAGGGTTTTGTGTTTGAGTCTCCTACATGATTCTTAGTGATGATGATTTGGTAGATCATGTCTAATTTGCCTTTTTACTTTTAGTGATTATTGCTTAAGATTCTAACCTTCAAAGCAGAGTTGAAGTTATGCATTTTTTGCTGCTTTTACAAAACAAGCTGGAGGCAAGGTCTTGAATAGTTAGAGCTTACTGGAGTTATTCCTGGCAGTTGCTGTGCCTGACATGCAAAAAGAATTGGTATTTTAGAACAGAACATCACCACTGAAAGAGCAGAGAGAAGAAAAAAGTCCAATAGTCTTAATGTGCATTAGCTTCCCACATAGACACAGCCCTTAAAGAGGGCATTGCTGGGAAAAGCAAGATAGGACTTGAATTTACTGATTATTTGTAGTCATTTTCTGGATGAAAACCCTTTATGCATATGTAGCATCCCTTTGAGCAAGACAATTTTCTCCACTATGCAAGTTGTTGAAGCTATCTTACTGTGGGATATCCAATCAGTAAACATAATTTCCTTTGTCCAGATTGGCCCTTGTACACAAGCTCTACATGAGGTAGATGCATCTTTTAAGATCCTTAAATTTTCTTTAATAAAGGATGGATACACATCCAAAACAGTGAAAAGAAAGTGTTTCTCATTTGTTTGCTACATGATATAGGGAGAGCTGACCCATAAATACCCAAGGAGGAGGACTCTTGCCTATTGTCAGTAGGACCTGAAAAAGCTCATACTGGTGTCAGGTATCAGGACAAAGGAACTGAAGGTCCTTTACTATGACTTCTTGCTGAAGAGCATGCTCCAAAATTTCAGATACAATGTCTTGATTATGAAGTTGGAGGGGGTATTTCCTCAGGCCTATGGTATCAGCCTGTACCTCTCTGTTTCCAAAACAAGTGGAATTCTTTCTCTTTCCAATCTTTTGAAGTCCTACATTATTATTATTATCATCCTTCCTGATCATTAATTTAATTTCTGTTTGAATTTGTGTTAAATACTAGTTATATACATATGTATATATGTAATTATGGTAACTTATAAATAAATTACATGATGCTGACTTGCTGTCTCAAAGGAGTGCTCATATCTTGCCTTAGTTGTTGCAAGCTTTTCCTATAATGACAGTTATCTTGTAAGCTTTTCCTGTGTCCACTTAGCCTATGAAATAGTGCACATAAGATACTTTGATCCTAAGATAACCAGCAGGTTTAGATGAGTTCTTATCCTCACTGTCAGAGGCTTTGTGTTGGGTTTATTCTGTGATCAGTGTAGGCAATTCTCATTTTCCATTGTTGAGTGGAAGTTTTTTTGCTCTCATTTTACTTGTGTTTTTCAGAATAGATGTGTTCTGCAGGATTTTTCTTGCCTAACAGTTAGCCTTTGAATTAGCATAGATTGTGTTGTATGCTGTTTGGAGTTCAGAATGGTGCAAAGGTCTCTTAAAAGGAGGGCTTTACATATTCCAACTACATGACCTTACTTCATGAAGCTTAACACACACTAGGAAAATGTTTTGGCTTGCTCCAAGAAGAGGTGCTAACGTTAAACATACAGTCTGAAAAGCACAAATTTTCCTGTCAGCAAGACAATGCAGTTAGTGGGACAAATATCTGTTTTCCATCGGTGCTTGTCATTTGAGCACTTGCCTTTGCAGTGAAAAGGGCAGAAACCCCAGCTTTTCTGAACAAAAGTGTCAGTGGCCCGAACGTAATGTGCTGGATTTAAACTGTGGTGGAGATGTGCATACCTTACCTAGTGTGGTGTGTGATCTTTCACTGGAGCATAAACAGAGCCTGTGTTGTACTGATTTCACTCTTGGCATATTTTCTTATTTGTGTCCTCAAACATTACAGATGATGACACTGTAAGACGAGGCAGTGCCCCTGTTCCAGCCCACTCTGTGAGCACAGGCTGGGTTACATAATGTGCTCCACAGCACTGTACTCTCATTATGGAAAATCCATTGTTTTCTCATATTGCTGCCTTTTTTTTTTTTTTTTTTCCCGAAATAGTTTCAGAATTATTTATCATTTTTCTTACCAGCAACTCCATTCTGTTTAAAAGCTGGGGTTTTCTTCTGCCATACCTACCAGGTAAATGTTTGCAAATCATATAACTGGCATTTGTGAAGCATAAAGGCAAGGGCAGGTATTTTCAATGATATGTTATTGGTGTGGGGGATTTTGTGGTGGTTGGTTTTTTTTTTGAGGTTGTTGGTTTTTTTTGGTGGTTGGGGATTTGTGTGGTTTTTTTTTTTTAGTATAACGGAGTTCTGAATTCTGTATAGGTTAATGGATGAGTATTTTTTTAATTTTAGTGAACTTTTTTTGCTCTCTCCTCCACAGGGATCTAGCATGCCAACAAATTGTCTTGGCCCTAAAAGATGCTTTTATTTATATTCCTGAATTAAAGGAAGGGAAGTACATCCAAAATGCCTCAGCTGCACAGTGAGATCAAGTTGCTCTTACCAAAGGGTACAGAATAGCTCTTTATTCGTTCTATGTATTGGGCAAGAATTCAGTAACCTTTATTAGTGATAAATAGGACCAGTCCTTGATGTTGGAACTTTTCTGTGAAAGGGAGCAGCAGCTTGCAAAACCTGCTTAGTTATTCAGGTCCTTTCCAATATCCAAATGAATGCCTGAGTTTGCTCACAAGAAATCCTGGCATTTCTAATTCCGGCAGAAACATTTATGTGTTGTGAAAAATTTTGTTATATCTACAAAGCATGTAAAAATGTAGAAGCATGTAACAACCTGGGTTTAGCTTTTCTTACAAGCTGTACTTGTTCCCTACACAAGTTCTAAAACCTGACCAGCAGAATTATGATGGCAATATTACAAAATCTGCATGGAACATCAAGGTTAAAGAGTATGAGAAGATGAGTATTTCCAAAAAACACTCTGACTCAGTACTTTCAAGAAAGAATAATTGAAGATAAATGGTTTTCAGCTGAATTACTTGGAAGTGGAAAAATACAGAGATGTTTAGTTGTTTCAAAATCTGCTTCTTGACATACTTGAAATACTTGACAGCAAGTCAAAAAGTCTTCTTGCTGTGGACCTCTTTAGTTGAGACAAATAAAGATGCAATGTGTACCAGAACGCCTCAAGCACTCCTGTTCTCATGTGTGAACAAGGAGTGCTCAAGTACTGAATCTCACTTTTCAAAAATCTTCACCACATCAAAATAACTTGTTTGGGTTTTTAACTGTATATATTTAAATGAGATTTTTTTACTCTCATGTTCTGAATGAGACATTAGCTGGCTGTAAGATCCAGCAATCATAATCTTAGATGAAGTTTGAAGCTTAATTGCTGTTCCGTGCTCTAAGTGTGACTCACTTTCTTTTGGGGCCACTCCTATAAGAGGAACAGGGCTTCAAACAATTACACTTGAATGGTGTTTTGTACCTGATTTTTGTCATGTAAGACAGCATTTGAAGTTAACTCATTTAATGAAAGATGCCTGGAATGGTGGTATTTAACAACATGAATTGTTCTGAACTTTAGGTTCCTTTTTTACCAATCTTTTTTGGTAGTGTAGTATCAACTTACGTTTAAAATCTCACTTCACTGAGTTTCTATAGACATTAAAGTTTGAAATTCAATAAAAGTTAAGCCAGCAAATTTTCTCCTGTCCTCTTCCTGTCAAGTTGTTGTGCTTTGTGCCAAAGTCAAAGACTAGATTGTCTTTTAGAGAAGAGTAGTTTTGGCATCTGATATTTGCTCACATGACTCTTGATATTTTTTGTACAATTTTTATAAAAGGTATTTTCCAATGTGATTTAAAAATACTAAAGAGATACAAATGGGCTGTCTTATAGATATGAAATTATGTTTTTTCTGTGCAAACATAATTTTAAGATTAAGATTGCTTTTAGTGTTCAAGCATTTTAGAAGTGAACCAAACCTTCAATGTGCTTTTTGTTTATATGTTTTTATATTGTGCATGAATTGTTTGCAGTGGTTCAGTAAGGTAGAGATTTTTATCAGTTTTTCGTTTATTATTTGTCTAGAATCATTAGCTGAATGGGAAGTAAATTATCTTCCAGGGATTTTAGTGCTGTTCTGTGAACTTGAGCCTAAATTCAGTCACAAAAAATTTTGAAATGACAAGAGGCATCATGCTAAACAAGGAGCTGCCAAGTATGTCTGTACAGCAAAGCCATGCAATGTGAATTCTTTCCTGCCTCCTTCTTGGTGGGGATTCTCATTTGTGTGCATGCAATGTGGAATGGTGTGCAAAGAGATAATGTCATTCTGCTCTTCTCTAGCTAAAGGAAAAACTCAAATGTTTGACTTTTTCCTGTAAAACTTTAAATATTCCCCAGGTTTCATGTTAGGAAAGAAATTTGATTGCCTGGGATGTTTCAATAGTCAAAAAAGGAAAAGACAGTTGTTTGGTTATGAAATGCATTAAAGTTGGTCTGTTGGTCATTGTTTTTGTAGACTCTAAAACTCCAATTTGGCATAAATGATACTTTTTTTCCCTCTCTTAGGTTTTTACCATGACACATAACTTATTGTCCAGGAGAAGGAGGTTTCTAGACCAAGGTTCACTGTGTTGTTAAATTCATTAATTTTTCATGGTGGAAATGTGAATATATCTTGATAGTTTTTATAGCCAAATTTCTTAGCCAATTATAAATGTCATAAGTATTGAAATCAGAGTAGATCAGACTTTTTCATTGCTGTAGTTTTTAAAGCCACTCTGCATGGGTTTCCCCCATTTTGCTTGTCCTCTTCACCCAGACTCAAGTTAAACTTTTGTCTTGTTTCTGAAATATGCCCATATGCAAAATCTGACCATTTGCAGTTGCTGAGGGATTTTGATGTTTGGAAAATCAGATTTTGGAGTGGAAAGTTAGTATCTCCCTTGCAATTATATAGCTAGTAGTAATTTCTTCTATCATGCTACAAGTATGGTGTTTCATGGTTGTTTTGTGGGTCAGTGTAGATTTACTAAAAAATACCTTACAATGGGATTTTATATTTTATTATTGTTCCTTGTGACAATTTAGAAAACTGTGAGTCTGTGCTTTTGAGGAACACAGGTGTTTAGAACGACTTATGTTCAGGTAAACTCTTGGTTTGTCATAAAATGGTGCTGTGATGACATTTTTCCAGGCTACTTTTTTAGTTCTCTTCTGATGTATCTTTTATTTTTTAATGTTACCTGCAGCTGCTATCCATTTTTTTTAAGGCCTCCACTAACTCACAATGCCACAAATGGTAGTCATGAGTAAAAGCTTTTGTGGTTTATTCTGTGGTGCGCCAGTTTTTATTATTGTTGTTGTTACTATTATCATTTTCATTAGTATCAGCCAGAAACAAGTAAAGAGCATGCACTGTTAAACTGGTACTGAAGACCTTACCTAGCAGCAACAGTGGGGTTTGGCAGATTATGGCTGATGTGATCCTTGTTGCTAAAACCACTTCTTTTCTCCTATAAGATGAAGTCTCTCTCATCAATGGTCACTCTGTCTTAATGAGCAAAAGGGCAAAAATTCCTCCTATTTTTTTTTGTGATTTTTTGGAGTTCTAGATTTGTTCTGCCCTCCTAACAGCTGGGATGAAGAGGACATGTCCTGAAATTAAATGAGTAGTGATAAGGTCTTACTAGTGAAAGTTCAATACTGGGCTTGCTAAAATGTTTCTTGCAAACGCAGTACAAATGTTCATACAAATAGGAGCATGAAAATTAGTTCAAGAAATTAATGCAGTCAGCATGCCAAATCTAATAATTTCAACTAAAATGTATCTATTGTGTGGCTTCAAAGGATACTTTGTGTTTAGCCATGTAACATGTATCGGTTTTGTGGTTACTGTCATGCTTTCTTCATTTTTTAAGCATGCAGGAGACCATTAGTGTTTGTTACATTAGCTCTCTCTCTATATTGGATGTGCATCTTAATTTTGAAATATGGGGGAGAAAATGGAGGTCTGCTTCCAAAAATTATTTCAAGCATAATTAGTTGGAAATTGGTTGATTTTTGGCAATGCAAAGTTCTGAGAATTGACTTAAAAATATTAAAAAAAATCCAAAGAAATAGCAGATGAGTTACAGTTAATGTCGGGTAGGGATACAGTATTAATTTCTCATGTATTTACAAGTTTTGAAAGTCTAGTACTTGATCTTTCTCTTCTAGTTTCAATTCAGTAATTTTCTAATGCTAGCTATGTGTTTCTAGGACACAGTTGGGATTGAACATACTTCTGAAGAATTAGTCCTCATTTCTGGAATCAAGTACCTAAAGTAAACTTCTAAGAAGTTTAAAGTTGGAATGTAAAGGCCAAATATTTATGTGTCTTTTTTTTTTTTTTTTAAATACAGGAACAAAAAATTTAGTCAGAGTAGATGGTTATTCCACCTGAGAAAATGATTATTCTAAAAACTGTAGCAAAATTTGTAACTAAAATTTGTTGTTTTAATGACTCCCAAGAGTAGCACTGGGACTTCACACTGTGATACTGGACACTATCAAAAAATTGGAAATACTTTGTAATAATTTCTTTGACATTTTCCATGAAGTCAGGAGTTATACATCACCCTGGTTGAAAAGTCCTGTCTCTCTAAGCTAACTGAATAATACACTTAAGAGTTATATTTAAACCCAGTTTCATTTAAAAGGAATGTTTGTTAAAGCTACTGCACACTATGCTGGAATTGAAACTTGTTCGAGATTTGTGATTGTGTATTTAGGGTTGATTTCTGCCAGGAACAGATGGCACTAGAAGCAGACAGATGACAAGTGATACAGCACAAAACACCTATTAAAAGATATTTTGTAACTGTGATCATAAAATAATGAGAGTATATTAAAGTGTTTTTGCAGAATTTGGTTTTGAAGAGCAGATAGCTAAAGAGGAGTTTTTATGAAGGGGGAGGTTGCATTCAGGCTATTTCAGAAAATGTTTTAATTCAAAGATTCCAGATCAGTAGATGTTGAACTGCTTGAAGGGCAAATTGAAGTTATATTCTAATGTACTCTTGGGAGACTCATAGATTGGTTATGGCAGTCTTGTTGGATATGCATGGGATAAGAGATTTGCCTTAAAGGCATCTAGCTCCTTAAAACTCACTGTAGTTGTGTGAGGTTACTCTAAATCAATTACTGAGATAGAGCCCAAACCAGGAATAAATTGTTTTATCTCAAAGGACACTTACTCAAAGAATACTTTAAAAAGAGGTAGGTTTGAAACCTGCATCTTTAAATTAACATAGATTTGTCCTTTGTAGAAGTTTTGATCCATAAAATAAGCAATGAAGCAATTAAAGCTTCTAGTTTAGGTTAAAAGAAACAAAAGTGGCATTACCATTGTTCTAGGTTGAAGTTTATGAAGAAGCTCACAGTGTCAATGTCACTTTATTCCAAATTTGGTTTTGGCAGGGTCAAAGGGCCTTCTCCTATGCATTTCTCATATTGCCATTTTATACAAACTTCTGTGTTGATGAAATTATTGGGAAACTCAATAAATGGAATTACTGGGAATGGCAGGATTATATATTTTTCACATAATGCAAAGGCACATATAGATGTGATGCTGGGGCTTTTGTGATGCAGAAGTACCATTCTGAAAACTGATTCCTTAAGATCTGAACCCTTTTATTGCTTTTTAGTTTAATGACAGTACTGACCAATATCTGGACTTTAACTTGAGAGTTTCTCATTGGGAATATAAACTCCTTTGTTGTTTACACGGGAAACAAGTTTTAAAAAGGTAAAAGTTCTCTTTCAACTATGTAAAACCTGCTTAATACAATCAGTGTGATCTGTGTCCTTACTACCATTACATTAGCTGATTTAGAGTTGTAATAGTCCAGTTTGCCATGCAGATATTTGAACTGGAAAATGAAAGTGCCACAACACTTGCTTTTCTGTGTTGTAAATACTGCTGCAACACTGCAATACTTGGAATTAAATAGTATCATCAGTATTAGATTTTACATTCTGTGTAACAGTGACTATTATGAACAAAATCCCTTCTCTAGAGAAGTTTTTCTTTTAGTGTCATTTAAATTTATGAAATTAAAGGAAGAATATTAGGTCCAGTATTTATATTAGTGTGACAACACCAGTGGTGCAACACGTTGGCTTCCAAAATTCCTTGTTAGGGCTGAAAGCTTTCTTAGTGTTATTTAAAGAAGCCCTTTATATGCAGCAATTTGTATTTGCAGATGAAATTTGTTCATCAAATAATTACTTGTTTGAATAAAATGTAGTGGATTTGTTCAGAAATACTTTAGTAGCATTTAAAATACAGAATTTGCTTTAATTTTATTCAGATTTCATTTATTAAAATTCATTCGTTAAATGTAAGTCTTCAGATGGAGCAAAATGAGAATTTTCCTTTAGTGGAAGTAAAAACAGCATCATGAGAGGTTGCTGAATGCAGCATTTCTGCTTTTTTTGACAGGTTCTGAAAACCAGGGTTTTAAATACTAAACAAAAAACCTTTTGCACAGAGATATTACATTTTTTAAAAAGTGTTTGGAAGCATCAAAAAAATGCCAGCTGTGAAACTAGAGGGGAAGGAAAGGCCAGGGTTCCTGTCAAAGCAGCCTCAGCGTGTGGAATATTTGTGGTCGGTAGATACCCTGGGGCTTGGGATTGTTGAAATTCCGATCTCTGGAGCTGACCCAGAATGTGACAAGCCCTGAGTGTCCCAGCAGTGCTGCCCTGGTGCTGCAGGGAGCAGGGACATGTCCAACCTCCTGCCTAGGTATGCTCCCAGTTTGTGCTCCCTGCTGCAGAACTGGGAGCTGGGCTTTGAGTGCTTTCAGTCTGTCAGCTTAAGAGCAGCAAAACTGAAATATTTGTGTGGCTGGAAACTCACAGCTTGGAGTGGTGGAGTGGAAATGTTGCTTGTGTTTAAGCTGCTTTTATGTTTGTAACTTGACAATTTCAGGATGAGTATTCACTAATAGAGGTTGGGTTTTTTTGGGAAGTATGTCTGAAATTCATCAGGAGTTTGGACCATGGATGTTTCAGGAAAATGTATTTGTGGCTTGGTGATGAGTGTAGTTCTAGATAAACCCTTCCATTCTGTCCACTGTTTTATTGGAAGATTTCTGATTCATTCTGTCACATTGGTTACTGGTATGACTTCTGTCACTGAGATGTTAAAAAACCACAAAAGAAAACAAAGTCGTCAACAACACAAGTGTGATGAACATTTTTATAATAATGAGTTTTGCCCACTGAGTGGGGAATGCAGTTTTTCTCATGTTCCTATGTAAATGCTGTCTCTACAGAAGGATGTGCTCATGGCCCATCTTAGTTTCTCTAACTCTCTGATGAAATTGCAGGCAGTATACTATCATACTCATTCTCATGAGTTCCCTAATCTCTAGTTTATAGGCTTTTTAGCATTATCAAAAAGACTCCAATGCCAGCTACCTATAGGAGCTCTGTTTTCCATACTGGAGGAATAAAACCAGATTTTCATTACTGGCTGGTCTTTACTTTCTTTCAGCTGGGGAAGCAAGTTTAATATTTGTATTGCTTTTCTTTTTCCTTTGTGCTTCTGGTATTTTTCCTTTCCTTTTTTCTTGTTTGTTTTTTGTTTTGTGGGGAGTTTTTCTTTTGGTTTTATTTGTTTGTTTGTTTGCATTTTGGGGTTTTTTGTCTTTTTTGTTTGATTGGGTTTTTTGGGGGGTGGTGTTTGGTTTTTCTCCTTTTTTTAAAGTTTTTTTTTTCAAGATAGCAAGTCCTTAGTGCCAGGGGCCTATCTTTTTTTATCCTCGATGTGTAAGCTGCATTTGAAACACCCTGGCAAGAAATTGGTGAGGTACTATGTGGTGTTAGTGATAAGTGTAGCATTGATTCCTTAGGGTGCATCAGTGTCAGGTTTGCACTGCTCAATTTGGAATTTCTTGCATGTAATTCAGATATTTTGTTAGGAAACATTGCTAATATGGTGAACTGTGTAGCTTTAACTTTTTCTGAGCAGGGACTAGGCAGGGAGTGGGTTGTTTGGGGCAAGGAGTTGTGTGTGTGGTGATGTTTTTGTAGAGGGGGTGGTTTGAATGCTCTGAATTCTGAAGTTGCCTTTTATGTTTCAGAAGAACTTCTTGGGTCTCAGCTCCAGTTTTGCTCTAACATCTTTCCTACCATGAACTCTAATTTTATTCTTACCTGATGCTAGGTGTCAAGTCAGGGTTCACTAGATAAGGTTATTCTAGCAAGGGAGAAGATTGCTTTTCACAATAAAATGTCAATAGAAAATGTGTGTTAATTTTATCATAGTCGTGACACAACAGCAGAATTAATAGAAATGTCTTGCCACTTAAAATTTCTTGCTGCATATTATCTTGATCCCTCACCCCCAGTGTGTTTGAAACTCTACTAAAAGGATCTAAGCAGAGCTTAGGCCAGAACCAGGGTGCTGACTGATTATCTGTCTCTTTTCTGATTTCTCACCAGCTTTCCCTCAGAGAGCAAACTAGTTGGTTCTTGTTCATTTTTATCACTCACTGTGATGTGATCTTATTTTTCTGATTAAGCTATAAACTGGTGCAGAGAAATTAGCACTGATCCTGAAAGAGTTACGAGATATTTTGTGTTTATCTTTCAAAAGAGCAACTTCATTGTTATATATTGTGCATGAATAAATAAGATCTCTTACTGGTACCTTCAGAAGGACCTTAGATCAGCTTGAACTAATTAAAAGTACTGGGTGTTCCTTGCAGAGTGGGTTTTTTGCAAAAGAAATTTCACCTCTGTCTTCTCTTTACTTATTAACAGCAATTGAAACAGTTGAAATTGGATTCCACTATTTTTGCCCTTAAAATCTGTAGGTTCTTTTCTATTTTCTATTAAAATAATAACTTCTGAAATTGCTTTAAACTTCACAAAGAAAACGTTTCTCACTAATCGTTGCATATGACAATAACACAGTGGTTTAACTGTGTGGGACAGACTCGAGTTCTTGTCTCTGGAGATGAGTGACTGGTGATTTAGAACTGGTGGGTTAATCTGAAGATGTGATGGGCATCCTGTGTGTGTCAGGAAAATGGTGGTTGGCTATGTGGGTGTTAAGAGCTCCTTAGGGAGAAGCATGTTTGTCTTAGTAAGTTTGACTGATTTTAGAGTAATTATAGATTTTTTATATATATCATGTACAATATTTGAAAGATGAACTTCTATGCAGTGTTTTTTCATAACATACAAAATGCTAAACCAAACTTTTTTTTTATTTTAAATAAAACCTTTTTTCCCCCCTCTTACCACAGGATAATGAGAAAAGGACCCCTTTACATGCTGCTGCCTATCTGGGAGATGCAGAAATTATTGAACTACTTATTTTATCTGGTATGTTCTGTTCCTGTTAATGGAAAACAAATAAGTCTATGCACATCCAAGGAAGTATTTATGTACATCTTAGTCTGTGTAGTTTTTATTGAGATATTTAATGTACTAGAAATTAAAGATGCTTGTACTGAAATTTTAGTTTCTAGATTTATTAGTGTTAAAATACTGTGTGTTTCTATAATTCTGCTCTAAATTATTTCTTTGTAGAAAGCTTTCTCAGTTATAACTATTTTTATTTGTAGCTTGATCAGCTTTCAATAGTTCAACACTAATTTAAGGAAGTAATAGTGTATACAGAACAGGTAGGTGTTAGCAGCTTTTCTTTCATTCTGAAATGCCCTTCAGAAAGGCAATTACATTTGAACATAAAGATGCCATTCAGAGTTGGTTGTATTATTTTAAGTATCTTTGCCTGTTGGTTTGAATGAACAGAATATAATTAGAACCAGCTGAAAATGTTAAAATATCTTTTTTTTCCCTATTTATTTGTACTAATAAAAATTCCAAGTTCTGCAAAACAGTATACTTTGGGTTGTGGGTTTGGTTTTGTTGTTTTTTAAGGGTAGAGAACCACAAAACTAAACCAAAAACCTGAAGAACATCATGACAGAAGGACTGAATTGACTGTCTTTGATCTTGGAGAGACCTACCCATTAAGTAGCTTGAGGCTGAATTCATAATACAGAGCTTCAAGCTTACATAGAAAGATGAAAACTTGTAGCAGTCCCACAGAACTACTTTAATCTTCAGTCTGCTTAATTGCAGGCCTTACCTGTGCAAAGCTGGCTATTTCTACTGCCACCACCCCCCATCAAGCCCTTCTTACAAATTCTGCTTGAAGGAAATACCACTTTTAGAATTATAGGAGTCACTTCTAGACCTTCAACTGAATTTGCTGGGCATAATTTAATTTGTTATAATTTTAATATGATGTAATATTTTTGTTATATATATTACTTGTACTCTCTCTATATAAGCATATTTACATCTCATAAATATACATGATGTGATATTAATTAATACATCTACTGTATGGACATACTCTGTAGTGACATTTTGTCCAGAAAAGTTCCCTTTTGGAAAGGTGCAATGTTTGAAGATCTAAAAAGGTGCCATTTGTCCCTATCAAGAAGAAAGGCAATTTCTGGTGGCTCTTGAAAATATATACTGACCCGTCTTCATCAACTAACAATGTTATAAACCTTGCAAAGTTGTAGTCAGCGACTTCTGAGAGGGAATCTTCTGTCTGGTTTAGCTGAACTCAGACCATTTACCAGATGAGTGATAGAACAAAATACCCCTTTCTTGGGCAAAGGGCTTATGGAAGGAGGGGAATTCTAGTTCAGGTGGGAATGGAACAAGATCCTGGCTGGGGGGAAGCAATAGGAGAAGAAATATTAGTCCTGCTATTTGGGCATGTAGCCTGGAGTTAAGCATAAGGAAAAATGGAGAACAAAGAAGGGAGGTGAGAATTAGAACTGTACAAGTAGTGCAAAGCTGAGCAGCTGCATGAAGGAGAGGTTGTAGGTGCTGCAGTGTCTGCAGATTGTTCAGCGAGGATGTGAGGCATTGATATGTCCCAGATAACATTTATTTAATGAAAATCAAGATTGGCTTACAACAAAACAATGCATTAGATAGTTGAAAATCAAAAACTCTGAAAATCAAAAGCTCTGTGGCGATGTCCATCCACCCTTGGTGTGCTCATGTGCTGTGCTGTGGAGTGCAGTTCCATGTCGTGCCTTGCTGGAAGGGCACAGCCTCCTGAAAGTCCCAGGGAGAGGCTGCACTGGGAGTGAACCAGGGTGGTGCAGTGAGGGGTGCCCAGGTAGGTGTGAGCTGTTGTGAGTGAGGAGAGGCATCAATTGCAGGGTGGAAGTGATGTCTGAGTGCTCAGGCTCTTCAGTTTGCAAGGCTGTGCTATACTCAGGCACAAATCTGTGTATTACCTCCCTGCAAGCAGTAGTTTTAGGCAAGCCTCTTAAATATTTAAAAAGTATTCACCAATTTAGTCTTCCTCATTTCTGAACGCTGGATTTGAAATCTTTGTGGCTGGTGAAGTATGAGCACTCAGCTGTATCAGAAGTGCTGAGGCAGCTGCTTCTCAGAGAAATCAGGTCTAAATGTATCAAAATGCACAAGCTATGATTTGTCTTTTAGCTCTCTTAATTGAAAGGTGGGGAACAGAGGTTAAGTGTATTTATCCTCTCCATTTCATAAAGATAAGGAAAGTTCATCTGTTGTGTTTCAGCTGGAAATCAAATCTCTCCTTTGAGGCAGATGTATAATGTTACATTTTGTAGTAATAGATGAGCATTAGGAGCAAATAAAGAACATCTGTTACTGCAGCAAGGCTTGAAAATTGTTTGTTGTGTTGCAAGACCTCTTTTTTAAAATTGAGGAGAGTGGTTTGTTGAATAAATAGTATTTCTGTGCAACCATCTCCTCTGTGTAGTAAATTTGCATGGAAAAATTGGGTTATGTGACTTTACCTGACCTATTGTAACATACCTGTGCAAGGGAGTGAATTAAATGTGGACTACTTTCATCCTAATGTTTTTCACCTTGTGAAAGCTTGTCTTTGCAACTTTTAATGTCCTCTAACATAGCTTTGCTGGAATGTTACTAGGAACCACTTTACAGTTTTCCTGCTGTGCAAACTATTCTACAAAGACTGTTTGCTTTGATGTTTTTATTCTTTTTTCAAACTAGACCTCAAAATTACTGAAGTCAGTATTAATCTTCCCACTATTTGGTGGCTTATACTTGATTCTTTCTTATTATTCTCTATTCTTAAAGTGTTATTATAGACTACTTACACATAGGTTTTTTAATTTGATTGGAATGTCTTTTTCATCCTGCTCCAGGAGATCCACATTGCTTTCGAATATGTATTGTGGATCACATATTGCAGTCACAATGCCTTTATATTACTTTGCTACAGACCTAAGTAACCCATATTGCACATCCTGAAAATATAACTGATCCATCCTTTTTCAGACTTTTTTGGGAGTAAATTTTCAGTCTCAAGAGCATTCTTACTTAGTTGTTGAATTCTTGAGATATTTTTCTACTAAATCTTAAGGTTGCTCTGTGACCTTTCCTATTGTCTTTCAGCTGGACAAGGAGTCTGAAGGTGATGGTTTGCATACAGGCTCCAAACATCAAAGGAAATTGCTTTACTGACTCCATTTTGGGTCTGGACATTAAATTGCCTTTTGGTTTTATATTTTGAGACACTGAACACTAATAAACTTGTCCCCTGAGGATATGAATGTCTTACCAACAATTTTTCATAGCAGTGTAGTTTGTGGAAGTTTAAATTTTCAAATAATCTCTCACTTTTGGATTGTAGCTTGATAAGCAATTAGCATTCCTAGATTTGTGGTGTAGGGAGGTGACCAAGAGGAGGCATGAAGATTATTTGTAGCATCCAGAAGGATAGAACAGAAGTTTATATTTTAGTCACTTGAGAATCATAATTTTAGAAGCATTTTCCTTTTTGTATTACTCTGGGAAGAGTAGTAGCACTCCTCACAGTTGTATTTTTATGACCTTTGTACAGCTCTGCATCCTGGTGCACAAATACATCTGTCTACTTGGCATAATTGCACTGACTTTAAGACTGTAAATGATGGCAAACTACTAAAAAGTAGAAAAGTATAGTAGTTAAGTCTTAATTAACTGAATGTCCAGCTTTTTGTTCTTTCCAAGAAGTCCTGATTTAAAAAATCAAACCCTTCTTTAAGTCTGGCATGTGAACTGTTCTGGAGAAGCTTCTTGCTTTATAAAAAAATCATTCTTTCTAGCTGTCCTATGATTTTTAATCATCAGAGTCTACTGTGCCAGGAAGTGTCATGTGAAAAGCAGAAGAAATTATTGTGATCACCCAATGTATTCTTTTGATTACTAATTTTTTCCATTTATTTTCTAAAAATACCATGGAGATGATTATTGCTTTCACTGAAATCAGTGTAATTCACAAAAATCAACATTTGAATTGTCTGTTATTTTCTTCTGAATAGATTTAGTTACTATATTGCACTGATACTTAAATACTAACACAACACATTGCTGTTTGCTTAACCCAACATTTTCTCTGCATGAAGCTCAGTGTTACGTGAGTGTGGTCAAACTCCATCTCATTAAGGTTTGGCAGCCCACGAGTTTTTGTTTCCTCTGGGTCAGGTGGAAAATGTAAGAAGCGTGCTGATGCTGGAAAACTGCCACTGTTGTCAGAACAGATTTTGGAAGATAGTAAAGACCCTTCAGTGTCACACCAGTCTACTACCTCTGTTTCTTTCATCTAATTACGAATCTCTGCGAGTATGAGAAATCCATGCCATGGCAGTCACATGGCTCAGCTGCTGGAAGGCTCTTGCTGCCTCAGTCCCAGCAGAGTGAAGCTCCCTTTGTTGGGATTGCAGATGTACCCACAGGCTGGGGGTGTTTCACAGGGGCCCCTTTGACACTGACTGTATCTTTCAGCCGCTTCCTCTTCTTTTGACAGCATTGTTGGCCGATGTTTTTCTTTTCCAAGCTGGCCTAACTTCCCCCTGGCAGCAGTAAAAGTCAGTTGCTGTGAAGAAAGTAGCTCTGATGTTCTTTGACAGAAAAAGTTAAGCTGACTCAGGAAAAGACAGAACTGTTCAGTAGCTTGAGTCAGAGAACCTCATGTTGCTCACTGAAGCTCAAGGGGGCGGTGGCTGAGATGCATCAGAAACTGAAATTCTGAAAGGAAATTGGCTTATATTGACAAATTAGTGAAGTCCTGGAAGGATGGCTTCAACTTGATTGTTGTTTTCCTTCCTTTTCTGGCCAGTGTGTCTCCATGTGTATTTGTTTTGTGGGGTTGTTTTGGGGTTTGGAAATGTTTTGTTTGTTGGTTTCTTAAGGAACAAAAATAAAAACTGTTCTTGAAGTCTTATTCTGTTTGGACAAAAGATTCCAGACCTGTTCCTCTTGGATTTTTTTCACTATTCTATAGATCTTCTGCTATGCACTTAGCTTTTAAATAGCAAGAAGCTTTCTCTCCATAAGGTCATTATTTTTGCAGGAATGATTTTCCAAGTATCCAAGTTTTCAATAGGAAATTACACTCCATTATCTATTATTGATTATTCCAATTCATATCTCAAATCTTATATTTTAAAAACTTCTTTATCTCCTCCTGACTGTTCACATATTTTTCTATGTAAGGAAAAGTTTTCATCTCTATCTGTTTATTCCTCAGTATGGTCTGAGAATTTCTGCTTGCCAGTTTAAGTGCTTTCAAGGTCATTGTCTCTAGATAAAACAGTGGATCATTCAAAAGGAAGAACTTCTCAACCTATTACTAGCTATTAGGAAAATAATCAAGTAGAATCTTATTACAGTAGGACTAGTTGTTACTTTCAGTGATTTATACCTGAGGTCTTCCTAATTTCTCCAAGATTATATCTAAAATTTTTTCAGTATGCTAGTTTCTAAGACAAGGTTTGTTACTTTCTTAAATGCACTCTATAAAGATCTTATGTACATCTTTTACACCTAAATAGACATTTCAGAGCTTCAAATACCAAACATTGGGTGTCTGTATTGCATAACTGAATGAAAATACTTTTGCTTTCTTTGCGTATGTTATGATATTACTCAGTCACTAGCACATCTTGTACAATAACAAAGGAAAATACCATCCTTGAGAGGCTAAAAATACAGACTGCAAACAGAACAGTGGAAGGCAATTGAGTACTTAAGTCAGTACTGTGAACAAAGATGAAAATGTCTTGTCAGTTCTGTTGTATTTCTTAATCTATTTCCAACTAGTGACGCATAATTCAGCCGCTGCATTCATTAGTCTTCTGAGGACATTTCCAAATAGGAAGAGTTCTGGTGCAGAGGAGCTGTGGAGGAGTGTCACAGCAAGAGTTTTTGTGAGAGGAACACAGGGGTGGTGTGAGACAGGACAGTGTAAGAGTTGTGTGGCAGTTTATGGGTGAAGGAAGAGATGCGTGGTTGTTCCTTGCAGCATTTCCTGCCCAGTCGTTCCTTGTCTGTCTTTGTAAGAGATGGTTGAGATGCTAGATCTTACTGGAATGTAAGGATATGGACACCAAGAAGTATGCAGAAACATATGGCCAGGAATTGGTGGCTAATTGCACAGTTAAATGTGTAATTGCCACATGTGGGCGGGAGGAATTAAATCCTCCAGGATCATTCTGTAAATCAGCGCACGTATTCAATTAGAAAATTTGTCTCTTGAAACATAAATTTGCTAGAAGTAAGCATCACAGAGCTTTTCAGTAGCCTCTGTACTTTATTTATTAAGTAAAATATGTCTTTCTAATTGTCAGTCTTGCAAATACAACTTGGCAAGATGAGATGTAACATTCAGGGACTAAGAAGAAAATTATGTAATACCTCTCTCTCATTCCCACCCCGCCTTTTGTAGAGCAAAAGTGCTTTAATATTTGCCTAGATGTGTAACCTTACTGGGCTGTACTAACAAAATTAGTGATGAAGTAGGTGATCTTCTTTAATGTTTTAGCTTAGTGCACCAATATGAAGTAATAATTCACTTCATGTGGAAGGTGCTGTTTTAGGGGAGGGTTGTTCGCATGATTGGTTCTTAAGTTCAAGCTGAATATTTGTGTTCCAGTATTGGGATTGCTCTCACAACCACCCTTATCCTTTTTTGCAAACTCTGTGGCATTAAAATAGTTGAAATATAAGAAATTTTGTAGTAAGCAAATGAGAAGTTCTAATAAACATACTAAGACCAGGCCCTTGAAGTCTGGAAGATCCAAGAGACAGAGGCAGAGAGGGGGAGAACAGCAGTTTATTAGGGTTGTTTTTTGTTTTTATTTTTTTTTCCACACGGGAATTAAGATACACTGTACTGTGCTTTGAAAGAGCAGACTGCTCATAGCTGGCATTTGAAATGTGAGAAATGCCCTGGTTAACATGTCAGCAGGTTGAGCTTCACAGGGATAATATTGCATTTGCAGTGCTGTGCAGTAGGTTATACACATACATGTGTTCAGACTCTCTTTAAGCCAAATGTGAAGCAATATCTTAAAGCAAAAGTTATTCAGTGGAGGTATAACATTTGGTGTACATTTTTGTAACATTTCTTTTCAATGGTCTGGAGTAGAGCTTTACCTCAGATGATCAAGGCTGTAAATTCCCTCACTGCTGCATGGTAGGACTTGTCAGAGGTTTGAGAGAGCCTGTGAAGGGTCAGGGAGGAGCAGTGACATTTTCCCCAAATCATGTGCTAGGCAGTAAAGAACAGCCTACAGGAGGATTATGTCCTCAGATACAAGGCTGTTTGGAAAAGCTCCTTTATGAAATTTAAATGATTCTCAGTAGCATGGCTTCTTGGAGATGATTAAGGGCAAAGTATCTCTCTATTAATTTTAGAATGTTAGTTTGTTAAATGTGTCTAAAGCTGGCAATCTCCCAGTCTCCAAATTAATAATGTATATGTGGTTTTTGGTAGTACATTTTTTCTGATTATTGCTTAAAAACTTTCTTTCAATACAACAATATTGCAGCTTCTTTGAGAGTTTTTGTTGTAGAAGGAAAAAACAAGCTTGGTGGTTCTTTCTTAAGTAAGTCCATCAGGGATTCAGATTTGTTATCAAAAGTCAACTTTAGCCAACTTTTTCTTATGTCAGAGAATCTACAATCTTTTGTGTATTTTGAAAAGTTAACTTATATTAGCACCTGTATTTTACACTGTTTCAATGTGCTAGACCTAGGCATCCCTGTTTCTTTGGGTGGAAGACCACTTATGGGATGAGGAGCAGGTATTTGCTATGTTGATTTTTGTTCTATTAAGAGGACCACGTTGCTTTTAGATATCACTTCAGATTTCCTTAGACATTTCTCTGGCTAATGCTTTCTTAATGATTTTCTTTCTTACTTTTACATATTCTTTTCTTTTAATCTTAGCAAATGTGATTCACTTATCATCGTGAAAACCTTTTGTACAGTATCTTTTTGTATTTATTTCTTCTCTCTTCTGGTGGAGTTTTTAGGCTGTGTGTTAGATGTACCAGAAATATCAGTAAAAACTGAACACTTCCACACTGCTTGGACTCTAAGCACATTTTCACTGAGAGCTAGAGCTTAGCTAACTGCTGCTTTTTAGAGTGAAAATGTGCATTTCTTCTCTTCTGATGGGCACTTTCCTTTTCCTATCTTGGGCTTCATTACCTGGATGAATCTGAGCTGACCCCAAGTCTTGCAAATGCATTTTCCTCAGAAAAATCAAAGTCTTTATTTTTTGGTTGTTGGCTGCATGTGAAGGCAGGTAGAACTTGGAGTACAATTTTGGCTCTTACTTTTTATCTCATCTGCTACAAACCAAATGTGGTCATCAATTACCTGAAATATAATCAAGAATTACAGATAATTTTGACATATATTGATTACAATTTCACTTACCAATCATTACCTCATTATATTTGGGATGTCATTCATCACTTGCTGTCTTCTGGGAAAGATTGCCACAAATCTTCAGGCATTTCTAGTGACTTTTAGAATACTCAGATTCTTTCTTTACTTGAGTTCTATGCAAGACTTGATATAGTACAGTTTGCTGTGGCACATGATGTGTTGCAGTGCACCACTGGTTCCTGAGGACGTGTGACAAAAATAGATACTCGTGGTGTCTCCTAAACTTTTGATAGACTGTGGTGGTTTTCTTCAAATGGACTTTCTTCCCTATTTACTAGTCTTATTTTTCAAAAACTTTTGCACTTTGGAAAATAGGAAAACATCCTATTCTGAAATTTAGATAAGAAAATAGGGAAATCCCTGAAGTTGTAGCCAGCAGTTAAAACTCAGTCTCAGTGGGTGGAAGACCTAGGATCAAACTGGAAATTTGGATCCTGCATCAGCTTCCATGTTCTAGTCTTATGACTGAAAGGGATGGATTGATTAGAAACTCAAGAGAATTGACCTCAGGTATTTGTGTTGCTTAGTATATACAGCCATGATTTTGTACACACTCCTGAGTTTCTTGATCAAGTAGCCTGGGAGAGACTTCTTTGCTGGTGCAGATCTTTGATCAAAATACCCTGTGTCTCAGTTGAATATCCTGATTTGACCAGCAACCTTTTTGGCATCTTGTGTCTTACTGGCCTTCCACCTTTTTTCTGTTCCTTACATAGAAAAAACAGCAATTGGTTCTGACATACCAGTATTATGTTTAGCTTGAGATGTTAATCAGCACTGGTCACATAGCATTAATGTTACTGTGTGATTCTTTCCAACAATATTTTGTAACTCTTTTTCTCAAAAATGTAAGATTTTATCTAAGCTATCCCTGTAAAATATCAGAAGTTTCAAAATAAAGATGGTAAGTTTCCAGTAAGGGTATAAATATCCTACAAGGTTCTGTATAAATTAAATTATTAATCTTAATCATTAGGTTTTCTTGTTTGTTGGAGTTCACTGGAAGTTAAGATGTAGTTCAGCTGCTTCCTTCAGGGGAAAGAAGTTCCCAAACCCTTCTTTCCTTTTATTATTAAGAAAAAAATTAAAATCCAAACCCAAGCTTGTGTCCCTTAGAGCTGTTTGTGCAGCTTTGTTTCCTGGGGACAGGGAGGGCTGTTCCTTGAGTGTGCTTTCAGAAGTGGAGAGGTGTGGCTGATAGTCTCATGAAGAGAGGACCAGGAGGTACCAGAGTGGGCTAGGTGACCTGCTGGAATAGTGAAGATTTGTTCCCAAAGTAAGTCCCAACAGAAGAATCATCCTCATTCTATGTACCTGTCCATCAGACATGGCAACCACAAGGAAACTGTAGGTGTGGGGAGTAAATGCAGCCTCTTTCTATATTTTCATAGAGAATTTCAGCTATAATGGGAAACCATGAGATTTTTGTTGCTGTGTGAAGGCAAGGAGTTAATCTTTCTTACACAGCAGCCTTTTATGTGGCTTTGGAAGGGCAAAAGATTATAGAGGATGACCTAGTACAAAAATATGAATATATTTTGATGTGGAAGAGTATTATTGGGAGTGTTAAAAGAATTTTCTCAAAGGGTTGATTTCAACTGGAGGAAAGATTCCTTTTTTTTTGCATGAAAAATGCAAAGAAATGCCTAGAATAAGTAAATTCATTTTATTAGAATACGTAAATCGTTCTCTTTCTGAAAATATCTTCTTGAAAATATCTTCTTGAAAATATTTTAGTCATTCTGTAAATACCTTTTAATTTTCTGTTGTTTTTATTTTTTGTTACAGGAGCTAGAGTTAATGCCAAAGACAGCAAATGGTTGACTCCTTTACACAGAGCTGTAGCATCTTGTAGTGAGGTATGTTGCTCTTTTTGACTACTTTGTGTCAAAATAAAGCATCTCAAATTAACTTCTGTCGTTCATTTTTAAAAAGTGAAACTACTCCAAATGTTTGGAATTGCAGAACATTTTCACAATGGTTTTTTTAGCCTTTTAAGGCAATATATATATGTGTATCTATTGCTTAAGCAGTAAGAAAGGAGGAAAACTATAAACTTTGAGTTCTCAGCTTTGCTCTCTTTGACTTCCCTAGCAGAGGATTCTGCATGCAGTGTTCTTAAATCCTGTTTACTTCTGCTAAGGTAACCAGAATGGTTCAGCATGAGGGAAGAAGAATTAAGATTTAGAATAACTTTTACAGCATGGTCTTTGCATTACTTCATATTTTTTTACATGCTTGTGTGTTCAGTCATTGAAGAAATAAATTATTCTACTAAAGGCTTGACAGTGTCTTTTTTTAAAAGTGATTAATTAATAGTATTGAATATCACTTTAAAATTCTTAAATGGAATGTAGACTGTTTCTTGAAGTCTACCAGTTATTCAGTTGTGAGAATATCATAATGCAAGAAATTATTTGGTTATTGTTTCCCTGTGGTGGTTGTCCTAATAAAAAATTTAAATGCCTGTAGAAGATCAAAACAAACAGAGAAATGCTGATCTTGTTATGTGGAAGAGTTTATGCAAAACTATCTCCTTTGAGATCCTGAATCAAATTGATGTTCATTTTAGTACGTTTCAAATAAAGGTTTTTTATTAGTAATTTTTGTTTGGGAAGATAGGATTGAATATTTTAGTTTTGACAAGCATTGAACTTCAAGTGTTTGATCCATGAGCTATCTAAACAAGCCTTGTTTCAGTTTTTGCTTTTGAATTCCCTGGATAAACTGCAGTATTTTGTCACTAGCATTAATAGCAAAGTTATGTAGAGATCATGTTACTCAAAAAAACAGTGTTTGAAAATGAATCTTCAAGGGCTTCTTATTCCCAAATGCTATTTGTTCTTGAGATATTTTTAGGCTGTTCCTTTGGGAGCTGACCAAAGCACCAAATGCTGCATTCTTCAGAGCTGAGGAACAATAAAAGCTCTCCACATCAGTAATGCTTGCAGAGGCAGAGGAGTGCTGCAAACAAATTGGGATTAAATGATAACTTCAAGAAATGCAATCATGGTCATAGTTTTTTTTAAATATGGAAGATTTCAAACAAAACATTATTCAGAGGCAAACAAGACAAGTAAACCAGTCAGAGCTTGATAGATGCTTGTCAGAATTCTCTATTTATAAACACACTGAGTCATGGGAGCCCATGTACAGGGTTGATACATGTAGGCACTGTTTTCTAGCTGACAGACCTATATGGGTTTGGGGCACTGGATGAAAAGCTGTAATAAAAAAACTGCATCATGATTTCAGTAGAACATCTGGACTCTTGAAGTGAGGACAGCTGCAATTAAACAAGGACATTGAAACTTAAAAAATAGCTGCAGTTATGGATTTAGCTGTCAGCTGCACAAGTTCAGGCAGCTTCATGACAAGACAGTCACATTTTTATTTGTGTGTGCTTGCTGTATGTTGCAAATTAAAAAAAAAAAAACAAACCCAAGTAGATTCAGTCATGAAATTCATAAATGCACATAAAAATTAGATTCATTATTTTTAATTATTTTTATACTAATATTGTGATGCTTCCTTCTGCAAAAGGGGTAATAGCTGTTCTGAAATTTCCTTGTTCTGATATGGTATTTCTTAATATTTGGGTTAAAAAAGACAAGATGAAAATTTTATTAGTTTTTAAAGAATTAAACCTGCTTCAATTTCTCAGAGAAGACCTATTCAATATTCTCATTAAATTACAAGCCTGTGATGCAGTATTTTCACTTCTGTGTTTGTTCCTCTCTTCTTTTTTATTAACAGCAAAAGAAATTTCAACATTTTAAATATTATTTATTCTAACATAAATAGGACCAATAGTGGCTTAGCATTCTGCCCATGGACCTTGCTGTTGTGCCACAGTGTAATTCAGAATCTCTAGTAACAACTTCTGGTAACATGTTTTAAGTTCAAAGTGGTAATCAATTATTTGTGTGCTCAGTGACTGAGTTGGCAGTCACCAAAAGCAATTAGTGAATCGTGGGAAGGTCACACAGCTGATGCAAAATGCAATATTCATCATCATGTTGATACTGCCAGCACAGTTATTTTTTTATGCATTCCAATTGTGTGCACATATTTTAGTGGGATTTGTTTATCTTGCTGTAAGAATTACAGTCTTATTTGTCAAATTTTCACAGCTTGTACTTCTAACAAAAGGAAATGAATAATCATTTTGAGAGATGGAATTCAGTGCAATATTTTAAAACGGTTTTCAGGAATTTTGCAACAGTGTATGTTGAAACTTTTTGTGACTATGCACAGTTTTATTTGTGGTTCTCTAAATGTACATTTAACAATCTCAGGTTTGCCATTTGTAGACTTGGACAGTTGAAAAATTGTACTTGGCAGATTGATGGAAATTCATTTTATAAGTTCATAGTACTTCACTAATCCTTGGCTAAGAATTCCACTGATGGAAGAAATCCTAGGATGGTTTATTAAACTTTGGAAATCAGTGTGATTACAAAATAATTTTCCATGTGGCTTAAGGAATAAAAGACCTGGAAATGGTTGATTTGTTTAAATTATTCACATCCTTGAGAACATCCTCAAGTTTGGATTTATGATAAAGTACAAATCCCAAAGTGTCCCAATGATTATGTTTGCAAATGAACAAATGGTAAAGAGTTGTTTTCCACTGTACTGTCCTTAAATCCAGGGCTGTCATTTCTGATCTTTACTAAGTGGCTTGGTTTTTTTGTAAATGTTTTCAGGATGCTGTTCAGGTGTTGTTAAAGCATTCAGCAGATGTCAATGCTCGTGATAAAAACTGGCAGACACCCCTACACATAGCAGCTGCAAACAAAGCTGTGAAGTGTGCTGAAGCTTTGGTGCCTCTCCTAAGCAATGTAAATGTGTCTGATCGAGCAGGCAGAACTGCACTGCATCATGCAGCCTTCAGTGGACACGTTGAGGTAAAAGTTAATTTTCTTGTCTTCCACTTGTCATTCTGTCCCTCATATTTCTGATATTTCATTTTTGAGTTTAAAATCATTTCTCCCCCATTCCCTCAAAAATCCTCAACCTCTATTTTGTGCTTTTTGGTTTGAGTTTGTTTTCTGTATGCATCTCTGTGCAGAAAAGTTGTGGAAAATAAGTGTTACATCATTTTATTGAAAGTTTATTACAGTGTTCATTTTTCTTGTGACAGAATGAAATTTGTTAAGTGCAGTTAAATTAGTAACAGGTAAATTTAAAATGGAAAAGCCAGGATATTTTTCTGTTCAGTTAATAGCGAACATAGGGAGTTTGTTGTCACTGAAATTCAGAGGAAATATATGTAATAAGTTCTGACTCATTAGTCCCTTAGTAACCTGAAGATATAAAAGATTTCATGGCTTTGCAATATTTAACTAAGAAAGTGGTTAAGAAGTGGTTTTGTTGACATCAAGTTTTGTGCTCCTTACAGTCACTTCATTGTGACAGCCAATTTTTCAAACTTATGGAATATTCAAGACCCAACTCATTTAAATCCTCTGAAAATGCATACATTTTTGTTTTCTTCCATGGTTTTCTCTGTTGAGGCAAAGTTTTTTCCATTATGAATAGAAGATTTGTGTTCTTTTTCTCTATCTCAGATGGTCAGCTTACTGTTGTCTAGAGGGGCCAATATTAATGCATTTGACAAGAAAGACAGACGAGCTATACATTGGGCAGCATATATGGGTATGTACATATTTCAGTTGATTAATACTGTAGTAATAAAAAAAATCATCTCATGTTTAGTGGTTTGACATATTTCTAGGAAAAATATTTGCATTGTGAGCATTGAGTTGATCTGTGTCTGCCAAAAAACTGTTAATAGTATAGTTCAAATTGCCTTGTAAATGTGTATTTTGTGGTGAGGAAAATTAATTTGTTGGAAAAAGAAAAGTAAGGTAAGTAGTTTTGTTCTTTAAAAAGGAGGAGCTATGTTCATCAGTTAACAAGTCTAGTTACAGGTGAAAAACTTCGGAGAAATGCTAAATAAAAAGTAAGCAGTTAATACAAGGGACACCTGAAACAGAGGATCATTGCAGCATCCTTGGGGATTGTATTTTCAAAGAATATTTCATCTCTGAAACTACAAATTCTTGCCTCGCCATTCTTATTCCAGAGTGGATAATTATTGTTCTCGTGGTCTTGATCAATACCCTTTCAATACTGTCAGAGTAATGTTCTTCCTTCCCTTTTATCAGACTTGAAAAAAATTGAATGTGCCATTCAATTAGGAAGTGATCATCACAGCACTAATGCTCTTAATTTATTATTTGAAGCTGGATGAGATTGCACTTCAGGTATTTATACCAGTACTTAAAACCCCAGAAGTTAAAGAACAATCTTCATTATTGATCTAATGTTATTTCAATATTAGTGTTTTTAATGTACTTATATCTGCAAAACAATGTCTGTGGCAGTCTGTCCAGCCACCTTATTGAATGTGGTTATTTGCAAAATTTTGTTGAATGAAACTTGTATGTGAAGTTTCAGAGAACTGACAAGTGTCAATGAGAGGCCAGAGACACCTTCTGCCTTGTGCTTGCCTAGATGAAAAGTCTTCTGTTTTGCAAATAAGCTACATTTATTCCAATTTTAATCAGTGCTGTATTGTAGGCTATTTACAGGGAAGTCTCTTAATGAAGAGTGTTTGGGCAGGAAAAATGTAGTTTAATTGATGTTGATCTGCCTAAATTTCCCTGTAGACAATAGAGAAGAAAAATATTTTGAAAGCCTTCAGTCAAAGTAAAAATAATTATGACATTCTCCCTCACAATTTGGAGCCATTGTACATTGCTCCAATGTACATTGTTTGGAGAAAACCTTAAAAAGTTTTCCACCATGTAAAACTAACCATAAATTAAACAAGTTATGCTTTTCGTCACTCTACTATAAATAACTTTCTAGGGTGATGTCCATTGTTTTGCTTCCTTCCTGCTTTCCACCCGGCTCCATCGCTGTCCAGCTGCAAGGCTGGGACTGCAATGGACTCGCAGTGCTGTGTGCTGGTGTTGCCCTCACTGCTGCACCGGGATGTCTCTGCAGCACTTCTCAAGTCAAGTACCTTGCTCTTCCCTTTGAGAGTCTTCCACTGATTGCTGCTTGCCTTTTCAATGCAGGTCAGGGTTTTTTTTGGCTTTTTACCCTCTCTTTGAATTTTTTTCTGTCACTGTTCTGTTCACTGTCTCTATTCCTTTCGCTGCTTTAGATATCTTCTGAACTTCTGTTTCTCCTTTAGGGCTTGTTTTCATTCTTTTCCCCATTGTATTTGGGTAAAAAGATGAGTATTGTGTTTGCATTTCTCTTTCCCCTGTTTCCTACTATACTGAGATAATTAAGAAGTGAAATATTATTGCAGCACTTCACATTGCGCTGGTAAAGTCTTACGGCTTTGGTTGGTAGCTAAGGTGAAATGGTATTTTGTGTGCTGTTAGGTATGCAGCATAAAATAAGTATCACAGTGTCTGAGTGTTTATAAAAATAGCTTTGTCTGTATTCCTTTGGGTAGGCACTTCCTATTCAAACTTTTGCAAATTCTCTTAACTGTTTATGAAGCAAAGACCCACACTCTTTGTGAAGCACCTAAACTGAAAGGTGGATTTGATACTTTCTACTTAGATATCTGACTGGATAAGTATAAACATAAGTATTCAGTGTGTCCCTCACCACTTCTTTAACTAAGGAAAGGATGTCACCTGAAAGGTAAAATAAAGAGTCCCACATGGGTCAGTTACAAAAGTAAAGCGCCAAGTGTATTGTGCTCTGTTAAAGTCATGTATTTCTTTATTCAGCAGTCTTTGTCATGACTATCCATGTGCTTTCAGTAATTAGTTGTTTGGCAGTTAAATTAACAATAGAGCAAGAATGACAGATACTTGGCTACCCCATTTTCATGGCTTCTTAGCAGGCAGTGTCACAAGTGCCTGCAAGCGGAGGAGGAGCATGTGGGCATGGAAGGGAAAAGCTCATTGCCCTTTGCAGCTGGGGTGGGTCATGGTGCTGGCGTCCCTGGCCCAAAGCTGGCAGTGAGAGTTACTGCCCACCACTTCAGGGTGGGCTCCCTGCCCTCTCTTCTCTTTTCCACCTGGAACCTCCCCCATGCCTTCTTCATTATCCCAACTCTTACTCTTCCTTGTACTCTACTTCCATTGTCTTAGGAGAGCAGTTGATGCTTTTAAAAGGCTGCAGTTCCTCAAAGATCATCTCTGAGTCAGTCTTGAAAACAGAGCTTTACTAAACCATGTATGATGTGGCTTAACATTTTAAATGCTTTGTGGGTAAAAGAAGTCGGATTGGGGGGTATATTTTGATGTAAAAGTAGAATATTTTCTTCTTTCCGTGTTTGCATCAATTTTTCAAACTTCCTGTAAGATTTAAAAATCCTAATGGGCGTGTTTGGAGTTGGGGTGGTAGTGGAAGATTGACAGTCACATTGTCTCGCAAGTTGTTAATGTAAATTTGTGGCAAATACTTAATAATTACAAAGTTACTTTGCCTCTCTAGTTCTCCAGGATTGTGTTTTGAGTATACAAATTTATTTTTGCAGTGGTTGTTGGGTGGGGTGTATGGAGATGATTATTTTATGTTGCTTTTATAGTTCATGATAGGATTAGAAAACAAGAACAATTCTTTCTTTTTTTACATTAGGTCCAAAGGAATAGTTTCTTGATCATGTTATAACAATTGTGGAATTATGAAGTTTGCAAACCTGTGCTGGTTAATAAAATATGATGCTTCATTTTATTTGTCCTTATTATTTTAGGTCATATTGAAGTTGTGAAATTACTCGTGACCCATACAGCTGAAGTGACATGCAAAGACAAGAAATCATATACACCCTTACATGCTGCAGCATCTAGTGGGATGATCAGTGTAGTCAAATATCTTCTGGATCTTGGAGTTGATGTAAGGAAAAATAAAATTAAATGAGATTTTTTTTTGTTCAAAATACTCTTGTTAGTACTTGTAGCACACAGGTTAGGATATAGTGAAAGTACGTGAAGGAAGATCTCTCCAAGTACTACATTTTCTTTTATAAACCCTCATTTCTCTATTAAAAGAAAACCTCCTTCAGAGCCTTGCAGATTTTACACAATACTTGGAAAACAAATGTGTATTCAGTGGGGCTTTTTGTTTATTTGATATTTCTTGCTCTTAATTCACTGGACTGGAAGTCAGGAAATAGGAATTCTGAGCCTAGTTTTGCCACACAATAATTGTTGAAATGCAGGAAATTAAATGCTTTTGCCTCATTTGGTAAAATATACATGGAACTGACTTTCCTACGTGACATAAATTTTAGATGATACTAAAAATTGTGAGAAACTTCAGTACTGCAGTAAATGAGACCATATTAATATTGAAATGCAAAACAAATTAAAAGGTTCTTTAGTACCTGGCTGTAGAAGGAGTGTTAACAGTAAACTGTGAAACAGTGTAAGAAATCTACTTTGTGAATCATAATCTTAGTCTTGCAAGGCTGGAGATTGCAACTCAAGCTCAATATTGAGAAGTAGATCAGAATTCAGTGTCATGTTGTGTACAACAAGAAATTCTGTTTTTATATGTGCACATACACACACAAAAAGGCTCTTTGACCTCTGTTGTTAATGAAAACTTGCAATGCTGTTTTATAGAGGTCTGTGCTATGCTTTCTCTGTAGCATCTATGCTAATTGCCACAGTTGATATTTTTGGCTGTGTGGCTTCTCTTAGAGTTGCGTACAGGAAACTGGTGTGGAGACAATTGGAGGAGGTTGGCTCACTTGTAAAGCAATCATATCTTCCCCAGGACACAGATCTCAATCAACATCCTAGATCCAGAACTTACTTTTAATATCTGCTTTTGAAGAGTTCCAAAACATAATCTCGTGACTTGAGATTTTTCCTTTGCTAGAATTAAATGCTGCATTAAGTACAGCTTTTTGCATACTAACTAATCTTGGGGTTTTTTTCTCTTACAGATGAATGAGCCAAATGCCTATGGAAATACTCCTCTCCATGTAGCTTGTTACAATGGGCAAGATGTTGTAGTGAATGAACTGATAGACTGTGGTGCTAATGTAAATCAAGTGAATGAGAAGGGGTTCACACCTTTGCACTTTGCTGCTGCATCAACACATGGAGCATTGTGTTTAGAGCTCTTGGTCTGCAATGGAGCAGATGTAAATATAAAGGTAGGTGTATCCAAAGCCATCCTTTCACACTTAAAAATGCTATACATCTTTATCAGAGGTAGTTTTTTCAAACATACTTGTTTTGATAACACGGAGAAGTTCCCACTGATAGATTGAGTATTTGTTTGAAAAGTACTGCAGTAAAAATGAGCCAGTATGTTGCTTCAAGAATTGATCTGAATCTGGAAACCTCAATGGGATATATTATAGTGTCCAAAAGGATGAAGAAAAATGCCAATAATGTCTGGCCAGTTTTAATTATATTTAAATGTCAGAATTCTGTATGCTTTGTTTTCCCTAGTCTAGCCATGTAAGTAAGAGCAAATAATTTGAAAAAATGCAAAAGTATGTGTTTTTCTTATAAATAAGTAATATGAACAAAATCAGGGGTATTTCAGGGAAATGTGTATCACCTGTGTAATTGCTGGAGCACTTGAAGAGATGATAATGTAAGATCTTAGAATCTAATCTATCAGGGAGATTGGGGAAGAGTGTATTAAAAATACAAATGTAAGTAGATCAGGCCAATGGAAAGTCTCAAACAGCTGGTGTTTTAATTACTCCAGCAAAATTGTGTGAGCAGAGTCAGTATACATTTTACATCTCTGTTTGGTCACAAGTCTTTGACTGCAGAATAATCCTTAGAATCCAGCCTTGTTGTAGGTAGAGAGATGTAAGACCTTCTGGTTCGTATTATGTTGATCTTTACTCTAGTAATGAAAACTTAAGTGTGTTCAAAAATATTTAGTGACAGTATCTGGTGTCTTGGCAGGTTTTAGGCCTAGGGAGGTAGGAAATGGGTGTATGGAATGAAGAGTCCAAGTGTTCCTTATGTCATAATGTCTGGTTGCCTGAACTGTCACCCACATGCAGTATGACAGGAATTCTATGTTATTTAATTTTTTTAAAAGAAAAAGGAAAAGAAACCTGCTTAATAGGTTTATGCTTGAATTTCAGCACAGTCTGTGCAGAAGATGAATATTAGAGTAGCTGACATTTCTGTTAAAAATCTTGGGGTTTGTGTCACTTCACGTAAGCACTGATTTTTACAGTGATTCAAGCTGGTTTTCAGCTAACTAATTCCAAAATACAGTTTTATATCTATTGTTAATACAAAACTCATAGCCAACTGAAAATTTGAGAGTATTTTAAAAATAAGCTCTTTGATGTGGAAAAATCCTAAATGAATGTTCCTGCTCACTGATACATATATTTAGACATGCAGCTCATTCAATAAAAATGTGCATAACTCAGTTGTGGAAAAATTCATTACCAAAGTGCCCTGCAGAAGTAAGGAGCTGTGTTATAGGGTTTATTGCCAACTTGTCCTAAAATATCCAGGTCACAGTCCATTTATTTTTGTTGCCAGCTTTCTGCTCTGCCTAATGTCCCAGGCTGCATATGACTGAGTGTTCAGTGTTGCAGGCTGGCTGACTTTTGTCCTACATTCTTGAAACATCATTTTTCAGTAAAGTGTGGTCTGCCATGAAAATAATCCCACAATGTTAAATATACTTCTGATTATATTTGTGTGTTACTCACACAAATAAGAGCAAAGAAGAGCTTAGAGCACCTTCTAGTAGCTGAAGGGGGCCTACAAGAGAGCTGGAGAGGGACTTTGTGCAGGGGCATGGAGTTATAGGACAAGGGGAAATGGCTTCAGACTTTGAGAGTAGGGTTAGATTAGATATTAGGAAGAAAATCTTTGCTGTGAGGGTGGTGAGGCCTTGGAACAGGTTGTTCCAAGGGGAAGGGAAGTTGTGGATGCCCCATCCCTGGGAAGGGTTCAATGCCAGGCTGGATGGGGTTTTGAGCTACTTAGTCAAGTGGAACCCTGCCCATGCTAGCGGGGTTGGAACCAGATGAGGTCCCTTTGAACCCAAACTCTTCTGTGATGCTCTGACAAATATTACCAAGCCAAGAATTACTGTTTTTCTAAATGCAGGGCTGCAAGGGTTCATGATTTTGGGCATATTTCTGATGTAGAAGAAAGAAATGGACAGGGCTCCATTTGAGAACCAGCATTAGCTTTAGCTATGGGGTTGGTTGTAATTAAAATGTGCTGATTTTGTACATATCAAAATTCTTAAGTGCAAAATTAAGCGAGTAGGGCTATGTAGGGATTTTAAGCAATTATAGCTCGAAAATAGCATTTATCCCCACTTTCCTCACCAAGGTGTTTCTGTTGTAATTCTGTTAGTAGCATTTCTGTGGATTTATACCAATATGACTGAATTTGGCCTGTAAATTTGCACCTGAAGGCGTGAACAGCCTTACTTTGCATATGAAAACTTGTCACTTGCACTGTGAAAAAGTGCAAGAACTGAGGCAAAAGAAAATAATTTTTAAGTCAACTTCTACTTCCCTGGAAAGGCCTATAAAGATAAATCTTGGACTTAATCAGAAGAGCAATCCCTAAAAAAATAGAATATGTTGTGTAACTAAGAAAGAATTGTGGATTTAAAATGAGATGGAATTAGGGTGTTCTTACTAAATATTTATTGAAACCAAGCTAGTTCAGTTTCCAAATATTGAGGCTGGAGTTCAAAGTAGTTCTTAAAATGGCTCTAAGATCTATTTTTCATCATAATAATATTGCTTGTGTAGGCTGATTCAATCATTTCCTCCCATGTGCAGCTTTTGCTGTGATTTTAGAGGTAAGAGAGTGGATATGGATGGCAATGTAGGTGCAGACTGGACAGTACTATTACAGTTCTTCCTGCTGTGGATGACTGAGTAGGGAGAGCAAAAGGGAAACACTCTTTACTCTGGATGGCAGATAGAGAGGAAGTTCTTGTGCATATCTGTGAGTGCTGGCCTCATCTCAAGAAGGGATTATATAGCAGAAGAGAATAGAACAGTAGAAATATGTTATATGCTTTTTATCACCTCTGGACATAATTTCCTACTTGTTTTCATAGCCTTGTCAGTGTCCACTGTAGAACAGTGAATCTTATTAAGTATTGCTCATTACTGGAGCACTCCCTCCTCACTATTCAGGATTTCCATGCATGGAAGAACACATTGAAATGAGGATGTAATGGGACAGTATTAATTGTTTTATGGACCTCATTGCTGCTTGAAAATTCAGTGACCTAAATAGAAAAAGTTTTTTACTTTCATTGGTGGTACTAGAACATAAGAATTGTTGCTAGGGGGAGATTTCATTTGGAGGAATGCTGTGACATGATAGACCCATATTTCCTCTCCCTCAGTGAAGCTCAGTAGTCTGAGTACAGTTAATATATGAGTAATCACTGAATGAGACACCTTGTGCTGTGTATTATTTCTGTCTAATAGCAATTACTGTTCTTAGCAAATTTGCAATGATCTAAGTATTTTGTGGATACATTTTCTCTAGTGATAGGAGAGATTTGGGTGATTTTACCACATTTAGCTGAGTTTCAGTGAAGACAACGAAAGTTATCGTTAGCCCATAGCTGTCCTGTCATGTGCTGTGATCCTGTCTGATCTCATTAAATCACACAGCTGTAGTTAGCTTGATATTTAGAGAGAAGAACCTAAATACATAAAGAAAAGGAAATGGAAGCAAAGTTTAGAAAATACCTCCCTGCTTCTACAGTCCAATCTCCTGGCATCTCAGGAAATAGTGATTTGCTTAATAGAGCATTGATACTTCATTGCTTAAAGAAGTGTTTGGCTACTGGTTCTGTTTGGCTACTGCTTCTGGTCCTATATATCCTTTTCTAGTGTCTTAGAAGGCAATTCTGAATACTATCCTATACCTGCTTCTACATGGGAATTGTCTTCATTAAATTTTATACCTGTTCTATGTTTATGTGCTTATAGACAATTGCATGTTTTGTTATTCCTGGGCTGGAAAGGAACTTGAGACTATTAGACATGAGAGAGGCACTTTCATAAAATCCAGTCTTAGAAATCTATGTTAAGTGCATTTTTAAGTAAATTTGAACAGAGTAAATATAAAAATCTCTTCTTGTTTGTACTGTGTTTTTTCATTTATAAGTGGAAAATTATTCTGTAGCATATTTTGTTGTTCTTTTCAAGATCTTACCGAAGTTTTCTTGTGAGAAAACTTAACCACAGTGCTCTTCAGTTTCTAATACTGTCACCTTAAGTTATTCCTATGTCTTTGTAAGGTACATTATGAGATCTGTGTTTTTTCAGCTCCATCTTCTTTTTCTTCATTAGCCTTCCTATGAGATACAGATTTGTTCCATCTAAGCCAGTGAGACTGCAGGCTACTTTATCTGAGTCCTGAAATTCTGTCTGTTACTTCACTAAGCTTATTTTATATGATATTTTTTCTTTAATTAATAGAAATTAATAGATTTTATAGATTCTTTAGCTTAAAGAAGGATAAAAGTGAGGAGAAAAGTCACCAATGTCTAAGAGTTGTTTTAAAGTAATTGGGCACAGAGAATTTTAGTGGTTGGAAAAAGGGATGAGAACTGAACTGTAGGGAGAAACATGAGAGAAAAGTGGAGCACAGAGGTTGCTTGAAGAAGTTGTCACTTATGGTGTGTTTATTTGGCTTTTTCTTAAGGCATCCAATGACAGAATTAAAATTGATTGTCTAAATCCTCAAGAGGATTTCAACCCCATGTTCTGTGTTTATTTGCATCTGCTATGGATATGTGGATGTTGTCTTTTGGATTATTTATGGTCAAAGAAATCTGCTAGCTGGAAGAGCTAGAGATAACTTAATTCCTTATCAAGTGTTTTATTTCTTTCAACCTAGGTCTGAGAAGACAGTGTTTCACATAATTGTGCTGTTATGCTGCTCCGGGCAGTGACACAATGAAAAATTCCATATCCATCCTTAAGAGGGTCTTAGCAGACTTTCAGTGTCACATCCATAGAACCATGTCCATTTGGTGCCAAAGGGAGAGTAAAGATGGGAAGACACTTTTGCATATGACAACAATTTGTGATGTTTCAATACACGTGTTCCTATGTTCCCCTGCCATATTTGTCTGATTTAACTTTGTATTTTGTGAACATTTCATACTCTTCAAAGGCATCTTTGAAAACTTAGATGCAGTATGCAAGTGCATTCAAGGGTACTTTGATTTTCTGTGTTGTGTTTGCAATTTTTTGAATGCATGTGTAGGAACTTTTTTCTGCTGTAAAGCTTTCCCATTACCTGTGACAAGTATGAGAGGAAGATCATTCCAAAATATTAGCAACAGTAAAAATAGTGCTTTGATACTGAGCTGTTAAAAAGTGAAGTTTCCTTATGTGTTACTGTTAGCCTGCTTCAAGAGTGTCTTTACTGGCTGAATGATTAAGTGCACATCCAAGATGTGCATTTCAAATGTGTAGTACCTAGTAGGGTTGAATAGTTCTACCCTAGGATTACTTTTAGTTTATGATAAATTGCTTACAAACATCACTTTACAGAAATTTCTAGGAAACACATGAGCTTTGTAATGTGTTGTCTTCTAATATAATGTTTAAACCCCTCTAGTAAATACAGCTACTTTCTTTCAATAAACAATCTTAAAACATTATTTTATTTTAGCCTTGGGGAGGGGAGGGGTTGGACATAGACTTGTTGCTGAAATTGTGTGCTGTCATCATCCTCTCAAGAGTTATCTTAGGGATAACTGTGAGTGTGAGTGAGTGGGCATCCATGAGTTGTCACTGGCATCTGGAAGAGTGACTAAGAGCAGCTCTTGTGAAAAGCTTGCCATGTCATGCTGAACTTCTCATTGCCAGCATCTGTCTGTGCATAGAAACAATTTAAAGGATGGAGTGTAGAGAGAAAAGAAGTAAGAAATGTCCTTTTTGTTGGTTTTTCTTTTATCAGATCTGATTAATTGCTGTTACTGGTGATAAGTAACAGTATTTTTTTTCTCTTCCAGAGTAAAGATGGGAAAACACCTTTGCACATGACAGCGATCCATGGTAGATTTTCAAGATCCCAAACCATCATTCAAAATGGTAAAAAGGGGGAGGGAGTATTTTTGTCATAAGCTTTCCATTTTGGATGTTTTCATCCTCTTGTATTGGTAACAACATGCTGAATTTTTTTCATGTCCAGTTATAGTGGTGGAGTCTGGCATATCTGTTTATAAAGTTTGATAAGTTACACTGATGAACCATTTCTTTTTAAGAACGCAGGAATATGTATATAGATTTGTTTTCCATAACCCAGGTTATTTTCCATAATCCAGTTTGTCCCATAAGGTTACATAATAAAATGCTTTTCTCTACCATTGAAATCTGTATAAGTTTTAAATCCAAACTACTCAGTCACTGGCAATTAATAATGTTACTTAAATGATCAACAGTCCTATCTTTCTAACAAAGTATCTGAATGCCTGCATATGCCCTTACTTAGTAATTACTCTTTATTATAGGAGCTGAAATAGACTGTGAAGATAAGAATGGAAATACCCCTTTGCACATAGCAGCTAGATATGGCCATGAGCTATTAATCAACACTCTGATCACGAGTGGTGCTGACACTGCAAAGTAGGTAACTTTACTGACATGAATGCAAGCTGACATAATTTACAAGTGTATTTATTAGGTTAACAGAACTAGTGCAATTTTTAATATCATCTTCAACTTGCAACAGGAAATGCTTTGTTTATTATGCTGTGTTGTACTTGTAAGTAGCTAGTCAGTATATCACAATTTGTACCAAAACAAAGAGAAATAGGGTTTTCTGTAATGTATTTGAAGTAAAAGCCCTGAAAGTTTTAATAGGCTGTTGCACTGATAATGCATGCTGATAGCTTGGAAGGAAGTGTTTAAGATGTGAAGTTAGCTCAGTATTCTAATTAGGTGGTTTGCTGAACCCACCATGCATGTGCACTTTGGCACACAATCATGTTTGTTTTATTTTAATTGTAATGAAACTGTGATACCTGATTATGGTGTATCTTAGGCGGGGTATACATGGGATGTTTCCTCTCCATTTGGCAGCATTAAGTGGATTTTCAGACTGCTGCAGAAAGCTCCTCTCATCAGGTAGGACACTCTTTTAAATTCTTACAAGGTGCTTTGCACTTCATTGTGTATTTCATAGAATAGCTTTTAATTAAGTCTTAATTTAGTGATGCATAGAAATCCTTATAGTTTACTAGTACCCTGGGGCCAATGCTTGTTTTTTAATGGACAGTCCGTAGTTAAAGTGAATGCAAACTTTTGCAGACATAAGTTTAAAAAAAAATCCAAAATTAAATAATATATTTATAATTTCTTTAATATTGTGTTTGTGCATTTTGAGTTGGCCATAGGGGTGGGATGACTGGTTTAGACCATAATGAAACTTCAAGGAGAAAGATTGATAGTGTTTTTTATTAGTTTATGGACCATCCAATTTCCATTCCATGGTGTCTTTAGCTTAATACAGATCAGTCTATTCCCATCTATTCCTGTAGTGGGCACCTAATAGTTCTGAAGACTCTGTAGACTGCTCTCTTAAGAAACTGTTCATTGGTATTATGTTGTTAACCAAATGCAATGCAGACTGCACTTTTCTTTTGATGTTTGACTCCTCCCTGAAGATGTGCATGTTGGAAGGTCATTACTTCTCTTGTTGGCCAGAATCTTAGGTGAATTCTGAGCTCTTTGAACCAGTGCAGTTCTGAGAAGGTAGATTTATCCAAATGAAGCTTCTGGAACAGAAGAAGAAGAAGAATAAACTAAATGGTTCTGTATTAATCTGAAGACACTTAATGTTTTTTTGAAAAAAGATAAGTGGAAAGGAGAGAACTGGGGAAAAGGAAGCATAAGAAGCTGCTTCCCCAGCTTTGTACTGTTAGATAGGGAAACCTGGGAGAAGAACTAGAGGAGTATAACTGAAGCTACCTACTGGAAAGGTTTTTTATTTACTGTCCTATCATGGGCATACTTGCAAGGATTCACTTCAGGAAAGAACTGTCCAATAGTTGACAATATTTCAATTGGATGTGGTCAAAATGAGGGATGCTGGCTCTTTCTCCTTCCTGCACGTGCTGTGGTGCTGGCTGTGCCCTTACTGGAGGTTCAGTATGACAAAGGAAATCATGTGGAGGACTTGCAAGTGATTTCTGTGGCTTTTACATGAATTGAGAAAACTTGGATGCAAATCTAGCCTGGAGCAGATAAGGAATTGAAGAGAATGTTCAGCCTTCAGGCTAGAAAGACTACATACTGCCAAAGACTTTTAGGATGTTCTCGTGGTGTGGGGATTGGTATATGCAGAGTATGTGTCCTTTTTGGGGTTGGGAGATGTCTCTTTTATGTAAAATAAAGATCTCTGATTTTTAAATTCATTTTTATTCATATGCAAACCTTAACAAAATGTCACCAATCTGCCTTATCCCAGTACTGAATGACATTCAAGTAGTTAGTGATGGTAGACAAGCAACTTAGGGATGTGGAAAGGCATCAAAGGCTATTCTTCAAACCAAGCTAGTAAACTCTCCTAAATATATGCTATAGACCATTCCCTGTTGAAATGGGATAAAAGCATAGTGGTGCATACAAAACCTGTTTTAGGGGATATGGAGCAGGAAAACAGTCTTGAAATAATAGTATTTTTGAATAACATGTCTTATGTTGTTCATTATCTACTGTTGTTGAACAGTTCTTAAAAAAAACCCAAAAACCAAAAAAACAGCATTCCCAGGTACCACAAATAGAGATTTAGTAAATAAGTTACACTACACAAGAGCAAAACTCTTGTAAGAGTGTAATAGTTTTCTCAAACCAAAAATGTAGCTTTGAAACCTGATTTAAATAGTAATCTTTCTGTCAAAATATATGGGTGGGTATGGAATTACACAGCTAGTGTTTGTGATCTTGGATTTGAAGTTCCATAGCTGAGCCTTCAAGGAAAGAGAAAACTCCAGTGTTCTGCAAAGAGCTCCTCTGTAATTAACTGCTATTTGCAGCCATCACTCCAACTCAATAAAATTCTTTCTTTGGGACTAAAGCATTAAACTCAAGCATAAAATTTAAGTAGCTCCTATATTTAGTAATACTGACATCCCCAAAAATTATTAATCTCTGCACAACAGTGATAAATTCTAGTGTATTCGTGAATTTTCATATGACCTGCATATATCTTATGTTCAATAGTGACTGGCACTGAAATATTAGCAGGTAAATAGAATGAGAAAGAGCACAGCCTCAGTGCAGCTACTTGTCTTTTAGCTTACCCCTTTCAGTTTTATTTAAATGCCTGTTTTTCAAAACATTGGAAATAGCAAGGACATGTTTCAAATGAAGAAAATTTTAATGCTTGAATGCTCTTTTGCAAATAGCTGTTAAGTTTGCTTAGCAAGCATTTCTCTTAACAGCAGATGACAGCAGTTTTGTGGAAGGTGATGTTACATAATGATTTTACAAAATATTTGCTTTGTAGGTTTTGACATTGACACACCAGATGACTTTGGCAGGACTTGTCTTCATGCAGCTGCAGCTGGAGGGTGTGTAAAAAAGCATTCATGCTTTCATATTCAGTATTTCTTTTTTCAATTGCTGATCATTCTTGTTCTTTTTTCTATTATCTCCTCTCTGTTTTTCCTGCCCTCTCCCCTTGGAACTTATGTAAACATGAAATTAATTTCAAGATGGATTCTATCTGCAAACAAAAAATTAATTAACTGTTCAGCTCAATAAGTCATTGCTGGAGTACAGTGTCCAAGTGTCATCAGCCTTACATTAGATTTATATTTGGGGATGAACTGATTCTTTTTTTTTTTAATTCCCATGGATGATAATAAAATTTTTAGAATTTACAGCACTCTAAGATGGCATGCCCACCTCAGATCACTGTGGGACATGAGATAGAGAACAGCAACTTTGGGAAATTTGTTTTTACCAAAACCATAAATAAAAGGTCAGTCTAAATAAAATAAAAGCAATAATTAAATTCCAGAGTTTAGGTGGATGAAGTAG
The DNA here is from genome assembly GCF_037042795.1 of Molothrus aeneus. Lineage (NCBI taxonomy): Eukaryota > Metazoa > Chordata > Aves > Passeriformes > Icteridae > Molothrus > Molothrus aeneus. The sequence goes on along the minus strand of NC_089646.1, from coordinate 35,600,540 downwards.
TCAGAGCTACTTGCTCATCACTTGAGTTGTGATCCATATTGATTATTGTTATTGTATTGTAGGTTTTCTATAGCAGCTACTCAAAATTGCCTGGAAGAATTGGGTAATAAATTTCGTGATACACTTTGTGGGACACAAGAACTCCATGATATTGCGATTTTCATTTTTCGGTTTGAATGTTGTTTAAGTAATACTGTTAAGTAATCATTCTAAGTCAAAAGTATTTCCTAGATACATCCTTGTTGCAAGTGATAGAAGTTAAAATGCTCTCTTCATATAAAAACCAAATAATTTGTGACACATTCCCTCACTCATCTTCAGTTTAGGAAAGTTACCAAAAATAGTGTTTAAACAATAAACAATATAGTATATCTCTTATGATGATCATATTTTTATTGAAAATTGATTACACTAAAAAGCAAAATATGTATGTTTCAACTTACATTTGGCCTTAAAAAATAGGCAGTAAATCTTGCCTCTGTGCTGGAATCATTGTGGGAAAAGCATGTGACATACAGGTGTTATTATTTATTTCTTTATAAGAATTGAATTATTTATTGAATTAGGTTCATGTTTATGTGCTTTATGCATGCCAATTGGTATCAATTAAATTTATATATGTGGGTTTGAAATAATTTATATTCCTTATTGGTTTGAGCTATAAATTATGGAATCTATTTTACATACAGAAATGTATATATCAAAAATTCCACATTATAGTTCAGTTCCATTAACCTAACATATGAGATGTTCATGTGTAGTAGTTCTGATATTTGTAGAGGCCAATATTAATGAAATAAAATTTTCAATCACAAGTAATAGTGTATTAATTTAATAGGAATTTGGAGTGCCTAAATCTTCTCCTAAATACTGGTGCAGACTTCAACAAAAAGGACAGATTTGGAAGGTAAGACATTCCAGATTTGTACATTGGAAAGGGCTGTTAAAAGTATTGCAAAGTCTGGGTTCCAGTTTAAATGTGTTTTTTTGTGATATGATGTCTCTAATAAAACTATGTTTCAGCATATGTTCTCAAAAGTCACAAACATATTTTGTAGTCCTCTTTTGTTAGGTAGGTGTTTAGTCTTGTTTTTAAAGACTGAATTTCACTTTCAACTGTAATTTTTGTGAACCTTCTTTCCTTATTACATGGATCTAATATGTTTAAATTGCTCTCATCCAAGGACATTACTAATGTTTTCCAAATACTGTATTAGTCATATCTATACATCTGTGGCTATTTCTAAGCTCTTTTATTAATATACCCAGTATTTTATTATAACTGCTTCACCTTTTTCATTTCACAATATCGATCCCTTTCTGCTTCCCCATTTGAGCTCTGAACTCTTTGGAATGACATTAATTTCTATTTTTAGTATATGATTATTTAAGTTAAGATGACAGGATCTGTACTCATGTAAAATCTCATGTCACATCATGGAAATTATGATTTTCTGGGATGTGAAGAGCAGGAGTAGGACTTAAAGAAAATGTTATGGAGCCAAACTTGTATTTTGCTTTAAATTCCACTTCCATTATTTCCTGAGAAAGGAACAACTATCTGTCACAACTTTTGTCATCGAAAGTTGGGTTTCCTTTTGGGTTGGATTTTGGTTTAACCTTCATCTTATATAGAGGAATTTTTTCAGGAGATGGAAAATATTAGTTTAAAATGGGAAGAAATGGGAAAAAGACATTTTAAGGGAGAGGAAAGAGGCTGTCTCCTCCAAATCAAGATATTTATAGCTGCAGTCTCTTTAAAAATAGAAAATAAAATTCTGAGTCATATTGGTCTTTTTAAAATTTTAGTTAAACTGGCATATTTAGGGAATTGTTTATGTATTTGAAGTTGGGATAAGGTTTCTCTGAGATTATACATCAGTACTAATATTTCATGGTTTTGATACAAGAAGACAAGATATATTTAACAGTGCCTCTGCTACGTCAGTATAGATAAAAATAAATAGTAACATTTTCCTCTCTTAGGCAAAATTGTGCTTTTTTATTAAAAATGTCTGTTTGTGCAATTGTTGTATTTTATTTGTGCTATATTTAGTTGTTGTGCAGTTTTTGATTTGTCCATATTTTTCCATGTGGCTTAAAATTACTTAACAGAAAATGGTATTTCTAATGTAAACTGGATTTCCCTCTCTAAGTTTACACAAGAAAATTCAAATAAAGCTTCATTTAATATGAAGTTTGTGCATATTTTGGCTGGCAAATAAATCCACTATATATAGTTCAGCATTGTTAAGTGGTCCCTAGAAAGTGGCCCTATTCTTTGGTACTATGATGATGTATTCTTCACCACAAATACTTACTTACATATGTAAGGAGGATTTAAGTTTCACTTTATTTTGCTTTTTCTGTCTCTATAATATTATTTTGCTGTTATTTACCATTGTACTTTTTATTTAAATGTGTACTAAAGAACTCCACTCCATTATGCTGCTGCCAATTGTAATTATCAGTGCCTGTTTGCCCTTGTGGGATCTGGAGCTAGTGTGAATGACCTTGATGAGAGGGGTTGTACACCTCTGCACTATGCAGCTGCATCAGACACAGATGGGAAGTAAGTGGCATGCTTTGTACTAAAGCCTTTCTCATTAGGAACATCTGAGCTGTGAATTTCATGTGTGTTCTGCCTTCAGATTTGCCAAATGCATTTCTTGTATTTTTAAAGATCAAACTTGACAGAGGTCTGTGCATTGTATATAAAAGACTTGATGTAACAGATTTCAGAGGAAAAAATGAACAGCAGGAAAATGAATTGTAAGAATTTTATGTCCTATAATGCAGATGTCCTAAATCAGGAATTAATTGGGAATAGAGTTCTTAATCCTATCTGCTGTGCAGTGGTTGAATAAATATCCTTTGTGGGGGTTATTAAGTTGGTTGTGAGCAGTAATTTTCCCTTAAAATCAAATTCTGATGAAGGATGGATATTAACTTGATATTTCAATATAAGATGCTTTGTCTATTTGATGTTTGAGTAAATCACAGCTGTAATGCCAAACATGACTATCTGTCGATAGTGTAATTTTTTATTATATAGTTACACTTGTATTAATGAAATGCATCCAGAATCTTTCATAAATCCATGATCTCTTGCATGTGTTTATTTTCCAATGGTTATATTTGATATATATATTAATGACTTAAATGCTTATATACAAAGTGTATATAGGTAGCACCAAAGTGATGATGACTTAAGCTGCAGACATTGGATATATTGAGGAGACAAGAAGAGCATCACTTCTTGTGCACACACTCACATATGCAGGTCGTGGTGTGCAGCAGCACATTCCACATGCACACAGTGACACCTTCCCTGGAGAAGTGCTGCTTCGTGCCAAATCACCTTTTTTTTTAATACAGCACCTTTTAAAGGGTGAGATAGCAATAAGAATGAGGTGGTGTATAACTTAGATTGGGTTTTGAAGGCTAAATAAAGAGTACTTTTATGGCCATTTAACTTATATTTGAACAACGTGCCTTTTTTATGTTAAGCCAGATTTCAAAATTAAATTGTCTGCTGCTCTTTAGAAATAATATCAATTCCTGCTGGAGCTTGCTGAGATAATTTTACTTTAATTGCCCTCTTACAAGTTGAGCTAGGATTAATTTTAGCTTCACAGTTGCTCTGAAAACCTCCAGACTATAATGGTTCTTCAGATGACATCGTTTTGCCATCTGTCTTACAAAAGGCACGAGCAGGAGTGATGATGACAATGCTGCAGAGTTTTGGGAGGTAACTCAAAGCATCATCTCTGGAGCCCATGGGCTGCTGCCCTTCTCATTAACATTTGGGTCTCTGGAAGACAGGCTGCAAAGCAGAATGGCCTGAGGGGAAGCTTTTTATATTGATGCCCCAAGATGAGTAATAACAGCTGGAAAACCAATACTGCTCAGCTCATTCAGAACAGGAATGAAGTTAAAAATGATTACTGGAGTCAGAATATAAAGCCTGGGAAAAACATGTCAGGAAACCATCTACATAAAATTCCAAAAATATTTATGCAGTTTTATGGTCTTTGTTCAGACATCTTTAAAGACAGATTGTAGAGACACGGATGTTTTTGTTGAAAATTATTTTCCGGTTTATTCCTGTTTGAAAGTACTTCTTTGTATCTTTAACAAATGCTTTTCATCTGGAATAAACACCATTAAGCCCCATTTTACCAAGACTAGAGAGAAAAGCATGATTTCATAATTTTCTCTTTAGAGGAGAAAAAGAATGTTGCTTCTATTTATGCTTTTCTAATGGAAAATAAATAAAATAAATAAAGAATAAATATATGAGAAAGAAATTTAATTTACCTGGGCTTTCAGAAAGTTTGATTAATATCCTCTTTAAGAGACCTGTTGAGGACAGTTAGTTGTATGAAAGATGCAGGAGTAATCTCTCTCTTGGATGCAAAAAAACATTGAAAATAATTATCTGGTTTGCACCGGAAAGATTGGGTACTTGGGGATTTGTAGCAGACTTGGCTCCATGCAGTGTATTTAGTGTATTGTAGAAATTTAGGTAGCCAAAGCCAGTGACATGTAACATTTATTAATCACCCATGAATGGTAACGCAAAATTACTGATGCAAATTAAAAAGAAAGTTAGATGATTGGACAAATGAAATGTAAGAACTGTAATTCTTACTTAATGAGACAAACTGATTTCTCTTTGGGTTTTCATAAATCTCATCTCATTTTAATTCAAACAAAAACATGCAAGCACAGTTGTCATTAATGAAGTCTAGGCATTTATTATTTACTGGACAAATAAAACCTGAATTGATTGGTTCAAAACATAGATATGCTTTACAAGTAGCTTTTTATTAGCTATACTGAACTAGTTTTAAAGTTGCATCTTATGTTACATGTGTTATTCTTTAAAACTCAAGAAATTTTATTTTTCTCACTACATACCAAGTCCTTGTTTATGCTGGGCAAAAAATTATGCAAGTGAGAATGCACCTCTGATAAGGAAATATTTAGTGATCCCAGAGAAAAGAAGGGATGATGACCTGATGTACACTTCAGAATAACGAATAGCTTCACCAGCAAGTTCAAGGTCATAATAATGACTTTGGAAAATGTTGCTAAAATTACAGTCATCATAAAAGTATGAAACATCAGGGTTATTGCTTGCAATCATTAGTGTGCACACATGGAGTCTCTTAAAAACAGAAAACTAGGGAGAGGGTGAGCTGACTTGAATCCCCCATTTCCCATCCTCCCAACTGAATGTGGATGAAACTGGGCTGATCATATTCTGCCCTATAAATTTGTCTAGTGAAAGTAAGGAATGGTGAGAAATATATATATGACAACAACTGAGTATTTACTGTATAAACAAATTTTAAAAGTTGTGTCTGGTAGTGCATATGTGTGTGTGTGTGTTATTCTTGTATGCTACCGTGGGGATCTGCTTCTCTTCTTTACATATAACATACAGAGAAGAAGGGATTAATGCAGAAAAGCATACAAAATAGCAATCATTGATATTAGCAAAGGTAACTGCAGTTGTGTTAGCTGGAGGAAAATAGCCATGAAATACTAGTTTTAACCAAGTCAGATAACTCAGAAGATGCAGGATGTCTGCAGAGAAGGATTATTTCAAATTTTGAAGTTTTGTTATTGACCTTTATGCTTGATGTAATGAGGTAGTTTTCTCTAGTCCTAGCCAATATTGTACATTAAATCAGTGTCCCTGTGTGCTGTATTCTATTTTCCAGTTGAATTGGAACAATTTATCACTTAGCATTAAGTTGAAATTCAGCATTTAGATACATGGTTGCATATGTCAATTTGAATAGGTGCCTGGAATACTTGCTAAGAAATGATGCCAACCCTGGGATCCGAGACAAGCAAGGATACAATGCAGTTCATTACTCAGCTGCCTATGGTCATCGCTTGTGTCTTGAATTGGTAAGAGAACATATCCTGGGTGAAAGGTGTCACTGCTGCTCTCACAGGGTGTGCTGCAGAGGCCAGGGGATTCCTCCACCTTGGCTGTCAGCTGGGTCAATACTGGATTTTCAGTATTTTTTTATAATTTTATAATTATAAAAAATAATTATGAAATAAAATTATAATTTTCAGCCTCGGTGCAGATAAATTTAAGCATTTGGTATTCCTAAAATAGAAGCAAGGTGAGGAGCTAGGATGCTAGATACTGGCTTAAAAAGATGAAAAATTCTCAGATGACAAGACAGCTAGTTGAAGATGTGGGATATTAGGTGTTTTTTGTGTCTTAATTTAAAATACACTACTTTTTTTTTTTTTTTTTTTTTTTTGCTGGTGGCTGAAATAAAACAACCACAAGTTATCCCACTGAGAACTTTTAAGAAATTTCATGAATGTCATTTGAAAGGAGCAAATTAAAAGGTGGGGAAAACCTGTAAAGAAAGGATGCCTTATAAAATAGTTCATGCAGTTACAGTAACTAGTGGCCACAGAATAGAATTTCAGATAATAAAGCCATAGTTAGTTTTTTATTGCTCCCTTTGCAAAAATATGTGTGTTATTTGATATGCTGTCTTTTACAACTTCAGTATTTTTATTAAAATTGCTCTTTTATATTGAAATGTATTCAAACATGAATTTTGGATGTTTTTAATTACAGATTGCAAGTGAAACGCCTCTAGATGTTGTAAGTCTATTATTTCTCACTTTTTAAGTATGACTATAGAGCAAAAGGGAACATGTAGTTTTAATAATACTGCTTATTTTTTAGACTTATTCAGCCGTTTCTTCAATGCATGAATGTATTATTCCATTTCAACTATAGTTTAGATTAAATTGGATTTTACAATTTTAAAATGGGAAATTGTTTTTAAGCCAAAATACTTTGAATGTTTTAATTCTACTAATGTACCTAATTAAATATACTCTTGAAGAAGACCCAGAAGTAAAACTTCAGAACACATCTCAAAGTCACAAATAGAAATGTATATACATAGATATTTTAATGCTATAATGCTTTTGCTTTTTTTGAGTCCATTTTTTCTCTCTGAGAATTGTTTTCCTGTTCTGAGAAATCCATCCTGCTGTCTGGCCTTTCATATTGTATTCTGCTGACTTTCACCTAATGAGAATGCTTACTTGGCTGATGTTTGGGGTTTTTTTTCCTGCTGCTGTTGTCACCTGTCCTTGTCTTCCCTTTGTATTCATTGTTCATATTGCTACTTCAGAAAAAATACTAATTTCAATTTCGTTTCTTATTGAATTATTGCATTATTATGCAAAATTAAACTACTGGGGTTGGAACATGAATATGGGGGAGATGTTGTAGTTGATTCAGACTCTAAAATGTTGAAGATCAGGACATCTGTAATTCTATACTATTCTTCCTACTTTTTCTCCTTTATTTTTCAATCTGTGTATATGGGAAACTGTAGCAATTATTGCTGAGTGTTTTCAAAAGTGAGGGGGTTTTGCATTCACTCTGACTTTTTCTCTCTAAGCTGATGGAAACATCAGGTACTGACATGCTGAATGACTCAGACAACAGAGCACCTATAAGTCCACTGCATTTAGCTGTAAGTTCTCAGTTCTTTAGTGATGACAGCTCATCTGGTAGCAGACAGTTGCTGCACAGGTTTATTCATTCTGGATTTTTTCAAAATAAGTTAATAAACAAAATGCAAACATATTTACTAATATTCCTGAATGAGGTATACAGGATGATTTTTGCATTTCACTTGAAATTTGCTTCATGGAACAGCTTTCATGTGGAATCTTCTAATTAAAAGCTGTGCTAATGAAACTTTTATAAGACTTGTTCTATAAGTAATTATGGCTTTTTTAATAATTACATTGTTTTACTCTCTTAATTGTTTAGTATGAGAAATGTTTGTCCTCAATACTTTAGGAAAGATTTACACAAGGAGTAGTGTAGGACAGTGATGAAATTAAAAAATATATATAAAAAAATATAGAAAAATATTCCAAATACAGAGTAACCAGCTCAATGTGTAGCTTTGATCTTTTCACTGAATTTAAAGCAATTGAAAAAACACTCAATACTTTCTGAAAATAGAGTCCCATGCAGTACGTAAATATATATATATATCTACAAAGTAAAAAATAATCTTCGATAGTGGTAAATGAAAGCTATTTCTACTGCATTCTTATTAGAGGTGCTTTTTAAAAAATATTTTGTGTAAAAAGCTAAAAGAAATACTTAAGTTTGCTTATGTTCCTCACTTGACATAATCTGAGGATGATGTAACTACAACATAAAGCGATGAAACATTGTGCAGTAGTCAAAATTCTGGGTTTTATGCAGATTGAAGACAGATGATTTTCTGGGAATAGTTGCAGTTGCTGACTGAAGGGATAAAACAGGAACAAAACACCAATCTTCTTGCTGAAATTGTGGGGTTTTAAAATTAGTTTTAACTGTTGTAACTACTTATTGTGCTGCATCAGTTGCTCTTCTGCATGCTAAAGTAAGGATAGTCTCTTTACAGTTTCATTTATGTAGTTCTGGCAAGAAAGGGAAAAATGTTAAGGATGGGAAAATTGAAGAATTTTCTTATTCTTGTAGGCCTATCATGGCCACCATCAAGCTCTGGAAGTGCTGGTACAGTCACTGCTGGACCTTGATGTGAGGAATAACAATGGGAGGACACCACTGGATCTTGCTGCCTTTAAGGGACACGTGGAATGTGTAGATGTGCTCATTAATCAGGGAGCATCAATCTTGGTGAAAGATTATGTTGTAAAGAGGACCCCAATTCATGCTGCAGGTATGTGCTAGCTACTAACATCTAAAATTTTGGAATTTGAAGTTTATAATCTGTTTAGAAGTCTCTGTCATTAATGTTCTAAGAAATAGTATTTAGGAACAGAGGATGACTTTCAAGATAAATGCTGTGCTGAGAAACATGTAGCAAGAGAATTGCAGGCAGGAACCGGGACTAATCCAATAAACCAGTGGAGTCCAAGAGTGCCGTTCCACACTTCCCTCTGGAAGGGTGCATTGTCCTTGTCCATTCAAGTGGCTGTGTTGACAGGTGCAGTGCCATGTCCCTGCTTCTCTCCTCATCTTTCACACAGCCCAAACTGCAGGCCCAAATTTAGAAAGGCAAATTGCGTTGCCTGTCTTGGCAGTAAAATGCTTCTAAAAATGACGGGAGTCTTGGAGAATTTTGGCAGTTTGAGAAGAGACATGAAAACTTACTTTGATTTTTTTCCAAGGATTTAAATGACTCCTGAGCATTTTCAAAATAACAGCAATCCTATGCAGCGTTTTCTTGCTGACTTTCCTAGAAAACATCTCTAGGCCTGCCTTTCTCTGAGTCTAGAATCCACAAGAGTCTTTTTTTTCCCCTTGCATTAAAAATAGGCTTATTAAATTTGACATTTATAGTAATGGCATTACAGAAGTGTTGCAGTTAAAAAGAGCATTATGTACAAAACATCATCATTCTAACCACTTGATTTGTTGTCCATGAGCACAAGCTGCATTCTTCTATTTGATTGAGCTTTCCTAACTTGTGTTAGCATGTCTGTCAGCTACAGAAACATGAATTGTTGCTGTGCTTTTGTGAGCTGAATACTGCAGCTGTAGGTCAGAAATAATTTCCCTTCCAAGAAGCAATCATTTTATCTTTCATGAGTTGCATTTAAATGAGATTTCTCAATTTTCTGTTTGTTCATTTTCCTTTTTTTTTTAACTGCTTGGTTTATTACATCTATGCATTACATTTCCTTCCCCTTTCTAAATGTGATTTCCATTATTTTTTAACTATGTGCACACTACACTTGCTAACAAAATCTGACTATGATTTGCTAGGTATATGTTTCCCAGTGCCTTAAAACAAGCAAAAATTATGCTAATTCCGATACTTTAATGTTCCTTCTTATGTGTGTTGTATAAGCATATATTCCAATTACTTTTAAATATGCAACCTCATTAATATATACATAAAATCTGTTGGCAGTTGATAGTTGGAATCAGTTGTTTCTAACAATTTTCTAGTATTCATATTTTAATTTAAGTTATAACAATGGTAAAATTGTACAGTGGGTTTTCAAGCTAATGAGCTTTAGTCTGAGCAGATAGGTTGCCATTCTGTTTGAGCTCTATATTCAAAGGCAATCAATGTAAACCCCATATTTTTATAATGTTTTACAGCTACAAATGGTCATTCAGAATGTTTGCGACTATTGATAGGAAATGCAGAGCCACAGAATGCAGTGGACATTCAAGATGGAAATGGACAGTGAGTTTAAATTATGGACATTCTGTTCTACACAAGTTATTGCATTTTGTAAAAGAAAAAACCAAATACTTTACAGTAATTATTTTTAACTTATTTTAAAAGGAAATTATTGCAATAAACATGAAGTTGAGAGTGAAAAATGTTCAGCTGGGAGGAAACTAAAATGTGTCTTACTGCCCAGATTCTGAGAAAATGGATTCTAGTTACTTAATCAGGACTTCTGAACTGGGGCATGTTACTTTATTTTCTCAAATCTAAAAAGCAAATGAGTGGAAGGTCATTGATGATGTAAATCTTAACAGTGCTGAGTGGAAGGATAGCAGTTGTTGTGCTTGAGCTGAGTGCTAGTCTGTTAAATTTCCAAGTGTAAATTTCCACTTTATTTCTGTCTCTGCTTAGGACTCCTCTGATGTTGTCAGTTCTCAATGGGCACACCGACTGTGTTTATTCACTCCTTAACAAAGGAGCAAATGTAGATGCCAAAGATAAGTGGGGAAGGACAGCATTACACAGAGGGGTAAGAGAATATTCCCTTTTTTCATTTCCAGTTTTCTACATGCTAATTTCAGATAAAGACTTAATACGTAGTGTTAATTAATGTCTCATTATTCTCATCTTGCGATTTTAATTTTTAATTGTATTTTTAGTTGCATTCAAAAGATGCATTCTGCCTGTTTGCTACCTACCTTCAGAATTCCTTTTGACTTCTACAACCTCCTAATCTTGCTGTAAAGTGTTGACTGGAGAGGTCCTAGAGTAGAGTTTTTTGCTGGGGGGAAGGTAGTGTTAATAGGAGGAAGAAAAGCATGATATGCGCCTCATGCCAAATATTTTGTTTATAGTGTCTGCCAGATAAGACAATTGAATGAGCCCAAGAGATTAGTAGTTCATTCAGTGTTCTTCCAAGAAAATATTCTGACATGAGTATTATAAAATATTGCTATTTTCCTAACAGAATGTTTGGTTTAAGGAATAAAAATAGCGACTTATTTTGCTTATTTTGTTACGCCTTAAAAATGCCAGAATTTGCCTGAGGTTTGCTTGCTTGGGTTCTGCACCTCGGCTTACACACAGGAGTATTTTCAAACTGCCCTTTGCTGTGTCTCTCTCCCAGGCAGTTACTGGGCATGAGGAATGTGTGGAAGCATTGCTCCAACACGGTGCTAAGTCCTTGCTGCGGGACTGTCGGGGCCGCACGCCCATCCACCTGTCAGCGGCGTGCGGCCACATCGGCGTGCTGGGGGCTCTGCTGCAGGCCGCTGCCAGTGGGGATGCAGCCCCTGCCATGGCAGACAACCACGGCTACACATCGCTGCACTGGGCCTGCTACAATGGTAAATGCTTCGAAATGCAGCTCTACGTTTAGGTTTTGGTATTGGGGTAGAAGTATTAGTAACTTAATATTCGTACAAAAGCAACATCCTCTTTCAGTTCCTTTCACTGAATGAGAGAAAATGACAGACATGATATCTTTTAGAGGAATGTATTAACAACTAATACATAAGAGATGTTTACTTTTGTCCTACATTTTTGTCATATACTATCTTAGTTTAGTTTTATGTCTCAAGAAGTCTTTAAAGAAATTCAGCATAATACCTTTGAATAGCAATGTGTCGCACACATCCCAAAAAATAACTTTTATAAGGAGGAATGGTTTCAGATTAAATCTATATTAAACTTGCTTCATTTCAAATATGGTAGGCATAAGAATCATATAAAAGTGATTCAATAAGAATTTTTTTTTCTTCACTGAGACTTTTCATGGATTTGGGAGTGCAGGAGACCTTAAAATGTAGGAAAATCATTCAGCTCCTTTGCTAAAGATTTTGTTCTGTGTGTTCATTTAGAACATTGTAGAAGGTGTTTTTTATTTCATCTCTGAATGACATGATAGAGAAAAATCAAGAAGTAAGAGATTAAACCTTCATTTCACCAATTATTGTTAAGTGAATAACTACTGAGCTGATGCAGCTGGGTGATAATTTCAGCTAAATGTAGAACAAAAATAAACCTCAAATGGTGGAGTTGTTTTCATGGAGACAAAGTGATGAATGTACAGAAGAGTTTGCAATGCAGAGGTGTAAAGAATTCAATTAGGTGTTCTGGCTGTTCTTCAGACAGCGTGAGGTACCTTGTAAATTACATAAAGTTTACAGTATTACATGTCAGTTTGATTTTCAGGATTCTAAGAATGTATTGGTTCCTAAATGTTGAATATTCAGCCCTGTTGAATATAACCAGTCTTTCTTTGAAATTTTCAAATACAATACTGCTTAATCTAATTTAGGTACATATTTTTCATTGTAAGCCATAGTTCGACCTTTTCCCTTCTTTTCAATACCTAACTCTTACATTTGTTTTAGGTCACGACAGTTGTGTAGAGCTGCTCCTGGAACAGGAAGTTTTTCAGAAAATGGAAGGAAATTCTTTCAGTCCCTTGCATTGTGCTGTGTAAGGAAGTACAAAATTATTCTTCATAAATTTCATTGCTGTATTTAACAAAAGATTTATCATTCTGTAAATAACAGTCTGTTTAATTCATTTTAGGATAAATGACAATGAAGGTGCTGCAGAAATGTTAATTGATACACTAGGTGGTGGTATTGTAAATTCAACAGATTCAAAAGGAAGGTAAGAGTGCAAATGCAAAGGGAATGTCTGTAATGTCATACAGTGGCTGTGCTAAATTCTTCAGTCATTTGGGGGGTTTGTATTTGCTACTTAACATTAATTCCTCATTCCCCCCGTTTTATTCTTTAAAGGTTTTTGTTTTATTCTGTGCTAGAAATAAATATTAGATTTTTAAAATTCTGTTCTGATTCAGTAAACATGAATCTACTTTTTATTTTACAGGCGACTTATAGCACGTTTTAAATTTTTTCATTTTGTGGATAGAGCTTTATGCATCTTTTATTTTTTCTGAATCAAATTGTATCTCTATTATAAACTGCGTGGGTGGCATTAGTTGAACCTATAAAGGAACTTTATAAAGGCAGCAGTCACAACTCCAGCAATACTGATTGCAAAGGATCAGTGGGAGAGACTGCAGAGTCTTTTTTATTTGTAGGATCACAGGCAGGGATGCCCCTTTGAATACAGTAGAAAGCATGGCTGAACATGGCCATATTGTCTTTTGATCTGTTGTAGAACACCTCTGCATGCAGCAGCTTTTACAGATCACGTTGAGTGTCTACAGCTTCTGCTTGGTCACAGTGCTCAAGTAAATGCTGTAGATTCTTCTGGGAAAACACCTTTAATGATGGCTGCAGAAAATGGACAGACGAATACAGTTGGTAAAGAGAAAGCTTTATGTATTTCTGCTCTTAGCTCTGTTAATCTTACTGTGGGTGAAGTAGCCTTACAGTTCATGTTCTTGTGAATGTATTTTGCCAAAATTCTGTTTTCATTTTGCTGTTTGGATTTTAAGGAATATGCTTTTAGTTAATAAAAGTCTTTATTTTCCCAGAGGTGCTGGTTAGCAGTGCTAAGGCTGATCTGACTTTGCAAGACAATTCTAAGAACACAGCACTCCATTTGGCTTGCAGCAAGGTGTGTGCACAGTCTGACTTATCAGTGCTGAGCTTTGTGTTATCAAGCACTCTTTGAAAGTATTGTTACTTTGAGAAAACACTCAAAGCAATTTGTGAAGAATATTTGTTATGTGACAGATGTCTGTTCTGTGTTAAGGGTCATGAAACTAGTGCCTTGTTAATCCTGGAGAAGATTACAGATAGAAACCTCATCAACGCCACCAACGCAGCCTTGCAAACGTACGTATCAGCAGGGAGCGTGTCTGAGAGATGAATTCTTGGTGTGCATCTTGCTCATAAAGAGGAATATTTTTCAGATTTTTTTTCAAACTCATTGAATTTAAACTGTTAATAGGTACCAAGAGTTGAACCAATTTGGAATTGAAAGGGTGTTTTGCTCATACTTACAGCTCTGGATGGTTTTTTTTTTCTTGTGGGTGAATAGGATGATAAATAAAACTTGTGATTCATGTATGGAGTTACTGCAATCCACTGAGATTACCTGTAAACTGAGGTTTTTCTATTTTAAAAATTTTCCAGTTTTTCAATTAAAAATCACTTCATTTAACAACTTGAGGCAAACTAAGACTTGGTCTTCAAAGATAGCTACTTTAAAAAAAAATAACTGCCTGAAGTGTGCTTTTATTCTTCAGCATGCTTTCTGTTTCATGTTTCAAGGGTGAAACGTTATTGTCTATTAAATGTCATGGAGAATACACTCTTCTTCAACCTTCCTGAAGAAGGTCTCTCAAATAGAATTAAACCTATTTGGTTAGCCTAAATCACAAGGAAACCGTAGAAATATGTGGTATGTCATACCAATCAAGATGGGCTCCTTAACTCTTCTGCATTTTTTTCCTTTTGGAGAATGGGTTTGTGTTCAGGGGATACTTGGCACACAATGTGTAGCTGAGTTATGCACATGAATTATTAGACTGCTTCAGTAACGATATCACAGACCATTTAGGAAAAAAAAAGCCAAAAAAACACCAAAAAACACCTTACACTGGAACTTGTAAGCAACTCACATATTATTCTGGCCTTACATCCCTTCTGAAATCTTGCCATATTCAAGCTCATACAGTGCTTCCAAGTATTCCCTGAGACCTGCTTGAATTAAGGAGTTAGAATAGTAAGAATTCTTCTTTTGCTTTTGCTGCTCACCATGGTGCACCTCAGGCAGCATGAAATAACCAGAAAGCAGGAAAGGATTGATTGCCTCATTTCTGGCTTTAAACAAGGATGTCTTGGGAGAAGGAAAAGCAAAAAGGAGATGGGAGCAGATGTGGGAAAGTATGCTACCACAGGCTCATGTAATTCCACCCACATGCCTTGGCTCAAATAGTTTGATCAAGAGATATCATGGGATAAAATAGGTACACATTTGTACCTCTATAAAGTGTTTATATAAATTGCAAGGTTTTAACCATTGTTTAAATAATACTGCTTTAGCAAACATTTAATAACTAAATTGAATTTCTGAACAGCTTAAACAAAGTCCTTCTTTGTGGCAAGATAAGCATTAAAATTGTTGGTATCTACATTAAAATTATTTTAATTACAGTACATTTTTCAGTATATCTGTGGTAATTCTTGCATTTTTTAATACTTTAATGTAAGTACCATAGATACAGCTGCTCCTGTTTGTATCTTTTGCATTTCTGATATATAAGTAAGGCATTTGTTTCCAGCTTATAGTTAATTCAAACAACTTCAGCAATCTTAGAATGAATGAAGAGCAATATAAAGCAGAAGGGAAGTAAGCCGATAATTCTGTTTCCTGCTGCGTGATAGTAAGGTTTTATTGAAGCCAATGGGAACCAATTTTGAAAAACTGTTGCATTTGAAAAAGATCTAATTAGAATATTTGAGATAAAGCTACACTTTCCTTTATAGAGCAAATCAACACAAAATTGATTTATGGTTAGTAGTTTGAGGTTTTGAAAAGTAATCTGCTTTTCTTGCTGCATGCATTATACTGTGAAATATTTTTTCATCTCTAATCATAATGGAATATAGTGGTTTCTAGAAGGCAGATTGATGAAGTGCTTCTGCATCTCTTATGGATATTTACATGTAGCAGCAAAGGGCTGCCATTCTGCTGTAGAGCTCCAGTGAGTGATGGCAGTGATATGCAGTTACTCTCACATGTGACAGTATCTGTTACAGCAGTTGAGTGGGGGATTTATCAGTAGTAGGGTGCCAAGTGTTTCTGACTTTTTAACATGATAAAGTCCATAAGCAGGCACATCTTTACTAGCAGCTGCTTCCTCCCTGTGTGCTGCCATGGAAAGAAGAAAGTTCACAACTGGTATTTTAGAGTTTCTTTGCAATAAGAAAAGAGATTTGCTGAGTTTCCCATCTTAGTTATTACATCTACAATATTTGTATAATGTGTAAATAACATAGAAGTATAATATTACATTTAACTAGATGCAAGCTACCTATCTTACTTCATTACTTGTTCTAAGGTTTATATAAGAGTTTGCTTGTCTTCACAGACCTCTGCATGTTGCTGCTCGAAATGGACTAACGGTTGTAGTTCAAGAGCTTTTAGGGAAGGGAGCAAGTGTACTTGCTGTAGATGAAAATGGTAAGAAAAATCTAACTTTGTTTTCCTGTAAGGAACTGTGGTTCTAAACTCAACTCCTTGAAAAACAGTAACTCTGGAAACTACAGATAAGCCTTGCAGTAGGTTGCCCTCACACAAAAAAATGTGTTGCTGGTGGATCATTTTAGCAAAGCAGCAGAAGTAGGGAGAGTGAAAACTTTCAGAATGATGCAGGTCACAGCACAGAAAAGTTTGGCTTGCATTTGTAGTTCTATGATGCTCTATAAAAGTAGTTTTATGATGCACCTATAAATGCACTAGCTTTGGCATACCAAAAATGGTCAGAAAAACATAATGCTCAAAGTAAAATATAACTTTCAGCTGTTAAGCTGGATTGAATTGCTATTTGTTTTGTCACAGTAGGTATATTGGTGTTAGCTTTTAAAAGCTAGTATGATTTACAGCTCACAGTTACTGCTCTCAAGCTTCTGGCTCTTCAGAGTTTTTGGCACTTAGAAGTAAGAAGTAACTGCTTTATCACGAGAATAAATCCTGCATCTTGTAAAACAAAAGAAAATTAGACTTACTGACTGATTCACATATTTTCATGTAAGATATCTGTGGTCCTCTAAAGCTGGGCTTTTGAAAGTGTAAGGCTCTGTCACTTTTGCCATAAAAGCAGTAGCCGGGATTTGGGGAGGGGTGAAGCAATGGATTGTTTGCTTTTTTTACTTTGTTTGGGTTTGTTTGTTATTTTTTATTCCAAAAGTGATGTGCCTAATTAATAGTTCTAGTTATATTTCCAGATTGGAAATTTTTTCGTCTTTTAATGTTCACTGTGAATTTTCTCTGTGTGTTTCTCAAATTACACCCTTAAAGTAACATGGGTGACTTAAAGATCATTCCTTGCCTAAAATAGGGCACAAGAATAAGTGCTAAAAGAAACTCCCTCAAATGAAAAGATTGAAAGATATATCTTTTTTTTTATTTTTGCTTCTCATCACATGTATGCTGACTGGAGACATTTGCATTTTTGTGGGCTTCTCATATACAGGCAGCCAGTCCCTTGTTAGGATGGATCTTCGACATAACAGAGGAAAACATTTGTATCAAAGTACCCTGGCAGCCTGGGGATCTAAAATTCTTCTTTTTTATTCTGCTCACATTTTAAATTTTAAAGTAAGTCTGAGCACTATCTAATATTTTTCCTCACTGTCGTTCTTTCTAATAGCAGTTGCTTTGTTTATAAAATTTTAAGCAGCCTTGAGACTATATCAAGCAGCCTTGATGGATTCTTTTTCTGACTGAAGAAATAGGCAGTGGAATATTTTGGATCACAACACTGACATTCCCTTACTTCAGCGTAGTCCAGATAAGTTCAGTGATCTGCCAAACAAGATTGGCATTTCATACAGAGTTAGATGATAAGAGAGTTTAATTTTAGTTTTAGAAAGTTTTAGTGTTTTACATGGAATCTGTCTTGGTTCCTTATATGGAACATGTAACCAGCAGAGCCTCAGCTGTTATGGAGCGATGATCCACTTTTTGTTTTTGAATTTGTCCTTTCTATAAAAGCTACATTGACTTTTTGCAAGCTGTCTCTATTTGTATCTATAGCTGTATAAATTGAGTCCTCTGCTGCTATATCTGAGCATTATTGAAAAACATGAGCTTTGAAAAAAACCAGCATCACTCCAGTTACCTGCATTTCAGTTTATAAATAGTTAATAAGATTTTTAAAACTCTGAATTTGAAGTCACACTGCTTTTGTCATAGAGCATCTCTTAAAATGGTGAGATCATTTTTGTTTAAGAACTAATGTCAGTAGAAAAAATTTAATCCTCTTGGTTCTTAATAGATTAAATGCAGCTGAAACAGAAAATTAACTTTCCAGTATACTTCCCCAAAGTGGTTGTGTTGAGGGTTCATTCTCAGCTCTGTATCAGTTCTTATTCAAATTTCTTTTTTTTCCCCCATTTTTCTGCACCAGTCATGATGAAACTGCCATCACCTTCATCTACAAAATTCTGTTGAATTGGACATTATTAATGCAAATTTGCCCATCTTAAATGAAATTATTGGCTTTTTCTTTCATTTGATACTATATGAAGTTTTGTCACTCAATCAACGTTTCAGGAGGGTTTTTTTGTGTGTTTTGTTTTGTAGTGGGTTTTTTTTTTTTCCCTGAGTATTTAACTTGTATTTTTGTTTATATTGAAGATGTCCAGTTTTCTGGAAGGAATTTTTCTGCAAGTTGTTATAAGATGACTTCTGCCTCAGACTCTCATCTCTTTCCCAGTGCTAATACCTCATTCAGTTGATCTTGAGAACTCTCATTGCACTGACCACATCACCAACCCTCTGATTTTCCTCTAGACGCCTTCCTGGCAACTTTCAAGCTCCAGGGGAGGGAGCAGCTCTGCATTTGGGCAGGGGGAGCCTCAGCCTTAAGTCAGTGTCCATCATGCAGACCCTTGTTTTTTGTTGTGCAAGGATGCTGCCCCAATTCACTCTACTTCTATTGCCCCATCTACAAATGAAGATAGTAAATATTTTGTTGTCGTTGTTCTGTGAAGCCTTACACAGGTACAAGTTCAGATTATGAGGACCATTACAGGAGAGCTGAGTTAAGAGTATTTCAGTGGAGTCAGTTCATTTACCAACATCATCTTCAAGTGAAATATAAAGTATTTATATCTGCTGTTTCCCTGGCTTATGAATTATCACTCTGCAGTTAAGTGACATAAAATTACAATTTGTTCTTATGAATTTGAATTTCATATAGTGGAGTTAATATAAGTTAATGTGGTGGAGGACACAGATGTCAGTCTTCTGTGGTGTAAGCAGTTACTTCATCTTGCTATGTCTTAGGCAGGAATAAAACTGGGGTAATTCATTCCTGCTTATGAAAGCCAGGAGCTCGAGACCTACAATTGTGTATTAATTATAAACACAGTTTTTAGAGAACAGAGCACTTTTAACAGAAGCAAGTATTTTGTTTAATCCTTACATTGACCTTTTTATTATGAACTGGGATGCACTGCTCCAGAAGGAACATGAGTATTCAAGACCCTAGAAGTCTTTAAAAGGGGGGAGGGGGGAAGGGGTCAAACAAACAAACAAATAAAACCCTTAAAATAGCAGATGACTGCTTGTTTTTTCTTCTTTGAACTTTTATCAAGTCACATTAGTGAAAGGAATGGTATTGAATATGACCAGCTTTAATAAACTTTGTGTGTCATCTTACCTTCATACAACCTCCAGCAACCATAGATATAAATGGTGTGCATCTGAGTATCAGTTCTGAGCCTTCTGTTCTGCCTTACATGCCTGAAATGCAGTCATGATCCAGGTGTGGCGAGCCCTGGCCCTTGCTTCTGAATCCTCTCAAAATGTATCTCTTCTGCAGACTGTCACTGTTAACTCTGAGCTGTTTAAGTGCTGTGGTACCTTACTAACAATGAAACCATCCGCTGCGCTGCACTTCTGTACGGCCCTATCGCATGGTCAGCTGGTGCGTTCTGTGCTTGACTTCTCTGTGTTTCCTTGGATTGTGTGCTCCTTTGGGCAGGGACTCTTGTCTTGCTCTGTTCAAAGCATCAAGCACAAGGTCTGTCCTGAGTGAAAAATAGTTCAACTGTCTTGAGTGAAAAATAGCTCAATAGACTGTCCCCTGCTTGCTGTTTTCTTAATTTCTAGCTATAGTTATTTTCCACAATGTGATTGCTGGTTTAATACATATGTGCAGTTGTACAATACAATAACTGCTCCTGAGCTCTATCCTAAAACTTGATCTGGACCTACTTCTAAAATAAATATGATTCCTTTGAAGTAGTTGAAACACTTGCTGGTAGAATGAAGATTGCCTTGTTTTCCCTGCCTTCCTAAAGTCTGGATAGACGTCTATCATGCACTTTGTGTTAAAGCCATCCATTATTTACAATTACTTGGGTGCTTTTTACTTGGATGTTGTACACCTTGAACTTGTGGACTATGAGGTAGTGCAGGACTTCAGACTCCCAAATGTACCTGAATATGAATCTTCCTGTTGAGCTCATTGTGGACATTTCTGTCCCACAGAGTGAGAGATGCTGCAGGGTGGAGCCAGGGAGGGGAACTTGTCCTGCTCTTGGCATCAGAATTAGCTGTGATCTGTGGTGGTACTTAGGAGACTGCCCTGCTTTTAGAGCTGCCAGTGGCACCAGCAAGGACAGTCCTTGGTGCTGTAGATGCACCGAGACCTGTGCCAGAACTCATCCTCAGGTGCCATCCGGATGGCTAAGCCTGAGACAGGAGCAGTGCACGGATCTCTGCTGAGGAGAATTTGAAGCATTTTTCTTGACATTGAATGAATAGAGGCAAGTACACAGAGAAGGGGAAGCTGCAGAAGGAACAATGGTGGAGGATTATTAGAGCCACAGAAACCCAGAAGAGATGTCACAGCTACGTGACTTGACTGCAAATCATTCCACAGCCCGAGACCTCCTGCATTTGGGGGTTGTCACAGCAGCAATGCCTGGCAGAAGTTTGGTTGGACCAGTTGGGCAACCAAGTGGTCTCCCTGCAAGTTCTAGCCTGCTAACCCAGCTGGCATTTACTCAAACTTCTCTGGATTTCTTAATTGATACCATGCAAATAGAAATCAGGCATTGGCTTTATAATTTATATTATTGAATATTGTAATGAAGTATATTACACTATTGTGATGAAGTAATTACACTCTGCCTTTTCAATTGACTGGCCTTGATCCTTTAGCCAGCTTGTTACTGAGATAACAGTAGTGTTATTGAAGTGCCTGTCTGTGATGAACAGCTATGGTGGAGATTCTGGATGAAGAAATGTTTGAGCTGTAGTTTGTGCAGTAGCTCTTTAGTGAATGCTCTCTATCCTTACTAGCTGCTTTTAGTTGTCTGTCCTCAGCCAGGTGACTTCCTCACCATTTTCAGATCTGGGCTTTTCTCACTGGCCTAGAGTGTTTGGCTCTGCTTAACAAAGCAATTACATCTTTTTTGCAAAGCCCAATAATTTCAAGATTGTTTTTGTAATGCGAAGTTTAAAAATACTAATTGATAATGCGTTTATTTCATTTTTTTGGTTTTTTAAACAGTGCGGAGCTAAGCAATGTAAAATACCTTTACAGCTGAAAGATTGTATGAACTTGGAGAAATTTGTACTTTGTGTTTATTTTAAATGAAGGTTTTGTTTTCTCTCGCTTCGTAGGTTACACGCCGGCTTTGGCCTGCGCGCCCAACAAGGACGTGGCCGATTGCCTGGCTCTCATCCTGGCCACCATGATGCCTGTTTCATCGAGCAGCACATTGCCCGCCCTCACCTTCAATGCCATTAATCATTACACCAACACCTCAAAAACTGTCACCTTCGATTCCTTGCCAATCATGAGGAGTGACCACAGCTCCTACTGTACTTTCAACAACATTGGCAGGGAAGGTGGCTACCCCTACACAGAAGAAGACGAGCTCAATGACTCAGATTCTGAGACCTATTAGAAGATGCTTTTTGTAGGTCTGAGTGAACCCTCATGCTGGAAGGTCAGACTCATGCTATGAGAAAGCTGTTGCTGTTTGAATATAGAAGGAGGACACACCTTTGAGAAGATGTTTTTTATTGTGGTTACATATAAAAAAATCTGTGAGATTCTAGGAAGATTTTTAAGAGCATATTTTGCAGAAGAAGCATAAATTCTTGAATAAGTACTTTGAATTCATGGCAAAAAAAAAAAATAAAGAATGTCAAAACTGTTTTATTTAACTGTATTCTACTATTCTGTTTCTGGTGCCGGGAGTAATTCCTGCAGACTGGGCACCCAACTTGGTGTAAATGAACAAGACAAAGGATTCAGATGCTAGATTCAGATGCTCTCAATAAACCTAAAACCATTTTGAAGGCAATAAATGAGTTTGGTACAGTAGGCATTGTTTGTGCTGCAAATTGCCAAAGGACCAAATAACTTAAAGATTTTTTTAATTAAATGCGTTTTTGTGAAAACTGGAATAGGTTATTTGAGAAGTTATTTCAACCAAACCTTAATTACTTCTGGAAAAGAAGCGTAGATTTGGGTTTAAATGTTGAATTTTATTTTTTTTTAATCATCTGAAAGCCTTCCGACACTATTAAATGTACCATAAAAGAAAGCAGATGTGCTTTTAAGTTTTATTTTTTTTTCTTTTAGGTGAAATGAAAATGATCTGACATACTTTTATAATACTAAAATTAAACCAGCTAACAAGGTGAAGTCAGGGTGAAAAATGTACAGTGTAATAAGGGAAGGAAGGGGTGGGAGATGTGGGAGGGAAGAAGTAATTGTTGCACAGTTACAGATTTTTTTTTAACTTTTGGGTTTTGGATGGAATTTTTCTTAATTTAAAAATACATTAATAACTTGCAAACTATGAAACTGCATAAAAAATTGAATTGAAATGTCTTGATAACCCTGTTGTGACTAAGAGTTCTTTTCAGTAATTTATCTACTTCCTTACATCATAAAATTGTATGTAAGATTAAAATTGTATATCCCTGTCACTTTTTTTTTAATCCCAGATTAACGGGGCGGGGGGGGGAGGGAGGAGGGGAGGTGAATTTAAAAGTATATTTCCCTATTAGAGAAAAAAGTACAGTGTCTGGTCTGTGGGAAGAGCTGTGTATCTTTGTTGTGCTACATTTAGAAAATAAACAGCAGAAACAGGTCCCTGTAATGTAGTTCAGACCTGCCCAATTTTTTTTTTTTATTTATAACAGACTACTGTGGTTTTTTTAATTGCCTGAAGAATGAAAAACTGACATAAGTAAGCTGAAGTTCTGTCTGTTAAATATGAATTTACTTTATTTGGCTCTGCTTTAACTATAACTGTTACTTTTCAAGTGAATTTGTTTATGTACATGCAAGGAATCCTTGCGTGTCCTGGCAAAGTACAAATAAATTACTACAAACTGATTCCAATTTCATTTTTATCCTTTTTTTGTATTGTGAAACTGGAAATCTTTGATATTGTAAATTAACAGCTGCTTTTCTGAACATAGTGTGGAAACATGGGACAATATTTTGATCTATTTGATAATTTTGTGGGGTTTTTGAAGAATTAATGACCATGTACATAGAAATAGTGACTGCTTGAATACTGTATTTACCTGCACTCTTTCAGTACTTCAAGATTCCTGTATATTTTACAGAGTATAATAAAACCCAAATGTGAGTTCTACTAATGAATAATTTATTTGTATGTACTAAGAATTAAAAACAAATTCTCTTGTCAAGCTGTTGAAGTTTATAAAATCTTCACGAAGATTTGCCAGCATTTTAATTCTAAAGCGAAGGTGAGCTACTTAAAATAATTTTGAATATTACTTCATTATTCCTTTAGGCTTCCTTATAAATACTGCTTTCTTAACATTTGTGCCTTTGTTCATTGTTTATCTGTGAGCAGAGTTAGAGGATTTCAGGGAAGTGGTGATTTCTGTGCTCTCTTCCCTCTGAATCTCCCAGGTGTGTGGCTCTGTGGCAGCGATGTTTGTGCCACGGGCAGCACTCACAAGATCCACATGGGCCTGTCTTGGGATTCACTGCAACCATTTCCATTCAAAGGCTGAAGCAACATGGACCCATTTTTTCCTCAAATGCTTGTGGGAAACCTGATGAGACCGCCAAGTGGTGTGGCAGTTATTTAAAAGGTAACAGCTGCATGTTTCTGTTCGTGAAACTGTCTGATGTTAATTCAAAAGCACTGTGGAAGGATGATATTAATGGGCCTTTATTATCTGTGCTGACCTCTGCCTGACTTGGAGATGACCTGGTATCTCTGTGTGGTGTCTGTAGCCATAGGGCACAAACTATAGCAGGGGACGCTCCTGTCCTGCTGGAAAAATTGTAGTGCAGTAGAGGCTGGGTGGCAGAGGAGGAAAAGCTCACATGGCATTGGTTTGTTGAAAAGTCAAAGATTTGGATATGGAATACAGATACATGCAGAAAACAGTGTTATTGAATGTGTTTGTTTCCTTATGCCAATCAGAAATTGTGCCTTTCATTTTGTTACTGCTCACCTCTTGAAAAGTTTCTCAGTGCATTAAATTGCATTATTTTAACTTAGGTTTTGTGAACTTTTTTGAGCTAAATATTTGTCTTTTCTAATTATGAATTCTTTAATTGACTTTGGAATTCATATTTACATGATTTGTGTATCTCATCCGTCTGATCATTGCAGTTTATTCAGTGAGCCTGTACCTTGCAATTTGCATGTATTTGTTAAAAAAAAAAACCCAAAACTCTATTACTACTTAGCAGTATGGGTAGGACAGTAATTGTGCCTTCTAAGTGATAATTAAGATTGTTATTAGAATATGGTCTAATTCCAAAAATGGAACGTGATTTGTTTAAAGACCATGCTGCTGTGCTCAGAGACCACTTCTTAATGAGAGGTCAAGGAACAGCAGGCTCCTTGTCTCTGAAAAGCAAATAATGATGATGGTGTCTCGTAGGGCTTTAAAAAAAATGAAAATTATGTTGCAACCTCTATTTTTCTAAAAGAAATCCTCCTGATTTTCTACAGATGAATATTGCACAGCTATTCTTACAGCCTTTATCCAAACAATCAATTGGATTTTCGTCAAGGGAGAGCAGCGAGCCTTGGCTGGACTACTGAAGCAATAGATTAGAATAAAAGAAACCCTTTATGTCCTGGGGAAGAAAAAAGAAAAATCAGATGGACTTAAGGAACGAGGACAGCTGGCTCTGCTCAGCTTTCTGTGTGCTCTGACTTCTGGGATGTTTTATGGGTTTTCCGTTCTCAGGATAAATGTTCTGCAGGAGAAAATGCCAAGTCAGTATTAACCTCCTAGGCTGAGCTGTTACTTTTGGAGTGTCATGTTGCAGGATAAATGCTGGGTGCTATAAGATGAAGAATCAGTGTGTCTCCCCCTAAGAGCGACCCTACCTCAGTTGAGGAGATTTTTCGTGTAATTCCATATCAAATCTCTGTGTCCTGCTTTGTATTTCCTCCTGTAAGTTTTTATTGCCTTCCCATGCTTAGATGTCTCCAAAATAGTTGTATAAATATATGTGGAACAGTCAGAGCTTTTATTCTAGGCACTTTTTAAACTTAGATTGATTGCAATTGTTTGGGGTTTTTTTCTGGTGATTAATTTTGTTTAAAATCCTGACTTGTCTATGTTCTGGTTTTGGTTACCAGGCTAAAGAATTAACAAATGCTTGGTTGAAAAAGAAATTAATACTTAAAAATTAATTCTTCAAAGTTTTGCTCCTTTTCACATCTATGCAGGTGTTAAAAGGAGCACTAGAGACCCCAAAGCTGTTACCTAAACTGTAGGGAAGATGACTAAGAAGGAGTATGAGATAATGTTTACAGATTCTCCAACCCAATTAATTCTGGTTTTCAGAAGAATTGGCCTTTCTGTCTTGCCCAGACTGTACCCATTTAAACACAACTACCAGTTGTAGTAGCTGTAGTAACCCAGAATAACATGCTGTATTTATAGCTACTATTAAAAAAAAAAAGAATGTTCATTAAATGCAGTTGGTTGGGGATAACACAAGTATTTAGGTAACTTAGGTTCTCTTTTGCAAAAAAAAAAAAAAAAGAACTGGTGATCTTTCTGTTGTTGATGCTGCAATAACTGGGTGAGAGGATCAGTGTGTAGAACGATGGGAAGTGTCAGTGAATACTGCCCAAAGAACTGGCTAGCATGACTTGAAAGAAGTTTGTCACAATCAGGAAACATTTTTAACAGTGCCAGATGAGCCCATACTACTCAGTTCCATGTTTGGATCAGTGAAGTTCACATCTTGAAAAACTGAAACCAAAATGAAAAGGGTAAACGTTTATGGAAACAGCAGTTCTGCAGAACTGGAGGTTGTGCTCTGGCTCCGTGCACCACAGGGTGGGTGAGGGAGCTCCATGGGCTTCCCTGGCTACAGCTACAGCAGCAGCAGGATCCTCCTCATCTCTCACAGCTTTGCACTGGGCCTCTGCTGATGGTATGTATCCACAAGAAATGCCATCACACTTTTGGTTAAAAAGCATTGATTCCCCCTGACAGTAATTTCTGATAATCCAGTCCTGATGGAACCAGACTAACTAGACTTTGGAGAGAAGGGTCTCTTTTAATCTCTTCATAAGTAGTTTAAACTTCTAACACAACTTCCATAGGTCTGAATTCAAACTTGTAAAATTGATATTAATATCACGAAAAAGTATTTAAATTCTTAAAGCTGGTCAAGCCAATTCATACAAATCCTTAAATCCAAGATTGATAGTTATTGCCTCTTGCAGTAATCTCAGTGATTTGTGATGATTTCCTTATAATCCTCTTTAATATGCTGCAGAAGCTGGCAAGACAGTTGGAGTAGAATTCTGATTGGGATGGAAAACATTCTTTGTATATAAATGTGTAACTGTGACTCTGAATTGGACAAGATAAAAGTTTATAAAACACGGGGTTCCAAACTTTACATACTGAAACTGGAGGTGGTATATGCTCATGGGAATGTGGTGTGATCCTTGGGGTGATCACATGCAGGGCCTGGAGTTGGGCTCCCATGATCTTAGTGGATTCTTTCCAGTCATAGACTATGAAATGAGAAGAGATACAGCACAGGCCTCTGTTAATTGATAGCATTGGCTTTTTGCTTTTTCTGGTGTCCTTCTCTCACTTTAATATCCATATGTTTTCTAATGTTAAGTGCAAAAGTATCACTGTGCATTAATTTTCATGATGAAACAACTGGCTATTATTAAGAAACTATCCTGTTCTTGGATTTATGAGAATCTGTAAGCCTTATCACAAAATCCCTTTATTTTACTGCTTAACAGGAGAAGGAAATGCCTGGCTGGACATGGTGAATGTCACCCAGGCTCCCAGCCTGATCTGTGTTCCCACTCAGACCTACTGAGAGCAAAATGGTCTGAAATGGCAGCCTTGGAAAGAGCATTTTTTTCAGTTGTTCAGGCATCTAGAGCCCAGCAAGATAACAAGACTGTTTTGGTTTCCTTTCCCAGGGGAAGATTAGTTATAAATGTGACTAAAATTTTCAAATTCTACAGCTCATCTCACAACTGAAATTTCCTGACAGGGAAAGATGACTGTCCCTGTTTACAGGACTTGAAGATTTCTTGCAGCTCTTTCCAACCTGGTATCCCAGTCTCTTTAGCACACTATTTGTCTTCAAGTAAAGCAGTATTTAAATTATCTGTGCTTCCCTGGTGTGCTGTGTGTTATTTTACATTAGGGTAAATTTAGCTCTCTCCATTCCATGCTATGTTTTGGCAATTTTCAAGCTGAGGTTGGGAAAGAGATCTTGCAGTGTTCCCCCATGCAACTGTAAACATAGTTGAATAATAGAGAACCTAAAGAGCCTTTCAAGGTTGTCTTCATGTTGATGGTGTCACTAAATATTTAAAGAGGAAAAAAACACCTTACAATCTTTCTTTTTTTAATTAAAAATGCAATAGATGCAGCCAGAACTCTTGCTATTCAGGTTTACAGCAGAACAGAATAAAACCTGCTTTGAAGTCTTGTCAAAGGACAGACTTGCAGGTTTTCTCTGTACCTGGGATCTAACATGTCTGACATCACAGGTGTTCTATGTTAGAAGAATAGATTAGATAGCTTAAATAGTTTTCAAGCAAAATCTAGTGATTCATGTATCCTGTCATGTGTTTTCTATCCCTTGCCAAACTTTGTTACTCAAACTGGCTGGATAATTTTCTAAAAATTTTAAAAATCTTCCTAATCTATTAAAGTCTTAATGAATTCAACCTTTCTAATCTCTTCTATCAAGAGTTTGTTTCATTTGTTGTGGCTCCCACTATTATCTCTGATTCCTGACCTGTGTTGCCCACACCTGCTCTCCCAGGGCAGGGAAAAGGAGAGCACAGTGACTCTCCCAAGTATTTTCATTGTTGTTGACTTTCAAAACCTTGATGGAGTGATAGTTCAGTTCAGCCTGTGAATATTTGGGGTTTTCAGTTCACTGGCTGAGATCTGCCTCAAGGAGCTTATGCCCAGTTGGGCCTTGTGAAGGTCTCTGATCTGAGCAGATTGTGTCACCTCAGCCTCTTCCCATGCCTCTTGATAGCTCAACTCCCAAGGTTGTTTTCCAGCTGTTCCTTTGATCTGCTTTCTGGTGTTTCTCTTACAGTAAGGGGAGTATCCTGACATCCACCTGGAAAAATCACTGTGAATCCTGAAGTAGCAGATCCCTTATGAGGAACCTTCCAACCCTTCAGATTCGTGTGCTACTACTCCTACCTGGACAGAGAGTTTCTCTGATTGTTATCCTGCCCAGGAGCAGTGTCCTCTAAAGACACCATCCCCTGCTGTCTCAGAGAGGAAGTTTCTTTAGTGCCAGTACAAATTCCCAAATCCTGGTTTCACTTTGGTCCACAGACTGAGTGCTTTAAAGCTGCTCTCGATTTTAGCTCTGCTTCCTCTATGTCAAAAATCCTTGTGTCCTGGTTTGGTTTTGTTCCACTCTCAGCTTTAATAAAACTGTTCATATCCATTAGGTGATGGGATGCATTGCAGTGTGTAAGTAGTGAACATCAGCCTTGCTGAAGGCTTCTCACACCTCCTTGGCACGTGGTAAGTAGCTTCACTCACAAGACTGCAGGCTTGTTTGGGAACAGAGCAGTGCTGGGATTGCTGCTCCAGCACACACTTCTGGAAGGCACCAATGTGTGGGGGTGTTGCAGGTTACTGCTGGCCACCCCAGGTCAGACACATCTGCTGTTACTCAAGGATCAGGGTGGGAGGTAGGAGTTGATAGTTCCTGGTAATCCATTGTGTCTAGTATTGCCTGTTCAACCTTTCCAGTGACTCTGCTGGAGGCAGCTGTTTTGGGTGAAGGGAGGAAGGTATGAGAACACCCTCTGATACTGCCTGCTCTTCTCAGGGAAGAGACAGGAACATGCCTCATGCAAACTCCAGTAGGGCTAGAAGGTCTTCTAACAGTTTTACCATACCCAGAGTTAGAATAGCTCTTTGGGACACACTTTGCAAGTATTTCACAGATAAATACTTCTTCTTTCCTTAAGCATAGCAAATACATGTAATGCTATTTAGTTGTTTAGCCTGACTTACTGTGATAATGGTCTGCTCTGGAACTAAATCCCAAGGAGTATTTTAGTGCACGAAGCTGCATGTTTTTCAGCCTCCAAAGTGGAGGGTCCTGAGAGCTGAAATCTCCAGTTGTTCATTGTTCCATTCTTTCAGACTTGGTCATGTGGTACTAGAATCAGCAGCACCACCAAGCACTGCAAATGCTTTTCTGTTCTACCCTGTATGTCCTGGAACCATGTAGCATTCAGCAAGAACATGGTATGGGTGCCAAAGAATTAATGATCTTTAATAACCCTGTGGTGGAATGGCCTACTTTATAGCAGCTAGTTTATGCCTAATGAGATACAGACATTCCCCTCTCCATATTTCTGTCCAGTACATGCTGCAGGATAAACAAACCTGGTGTGCTGCTGTGTCAGACTGGTGTTCAACAAGGGCCTGACTCACAGGGATACAGACTGGAGAAGGAAGGTTTGATAGAGCCCAAGATCTTCCACAATTATACACTAATCTTGTGCAAATATCTAAGAAACCCTGAGGTAGAAATTGAGCAGTTTTTTGGTTGTTTTGCTTTCTGAAACCAGAAAGTGAGCTCATTTGAAGCAGGAGCTGATTGAGCACCTCTCAGGACTCATCCTTGTAGCTGTGGTGGTTTCAGTTTGAACCAACTCAGATCACCAGAACAAAGAGAGACTCTGAGCTCTCTGTCTCCCGTGCTCTGTTCCTCAGCCCAGTAACAGAGCAGCTGGAACACAAGGACTCACCAAAAGAACAGTTGTGTTTATTGCATTACTCACAGCCATTACCCAGATGAAGTCATAATAGCCAATAAGACCCCATAAAATTATAATGCTTGAGAATACATTAACTTGTCTGAATGTAACCCCAAATTAATAACCTTTGAATATTCTCTTCCCAGCTTCTTCATTACAGTAGAACATCTATAGCACTTAATCTAGTTATTGCTCTGGAAAAAAATGGTGTGTTTTATTCAGCAGCACAAACCTGCCATCTGGCACATGAAGCATTGATGCAAAATCCTTGCTGTCCCACAGCTTATTATGTGCTTTTCATAAGTCATCTTGAATAAATTCATGAACAACATGTAAGATGTCTTAAAGTCAAAACAGTCTTAAAATGATTGCTCTTTCAAACAGGGAAGTTAAAGGACTCAAACAGTACATAACATGGCCACTGACATTTAATGCTGATGTTTTCTTTGAACATAATTTCTTGTGAATTGTGTCTTGCTGCATTCTAGGTTTTCACAGTCACTGATATCCTGTTCCCCAGATTAGCTATTCTGTAGATGTTTACAGCTGTAACATTCAGTTAAATGTGTAACAGGATTACAGATACCAGAGTGGCCAGTCCATGGTAATGATTTCAGCTGGAAGTTTTTGACTCTTAAGAAAAAAAACAATCATGGCATCCTAACCAGAGATCAGAACCTCAGCACATAAAAGCTACATGTATCTCTACTTACATGATCCTGTCCATGTTAAGCACAATATTTGTGTTTTCCTTCCCTTTCTTTTGTTTGTTTTTTTTATTGCAGTAGTTTTCCATTCTAATAATTTCCATACTCCCAGCCAGGACCCCCAAAAATCAAAGGATTAAATTAAAAGGAACAGATTCAGTTGAAGTGAGAAGTGTTATTTTCTGGTACCAATCATCTCACCAGATCACAGCAAGCCTTTATCTTTGCAAGGCAGTTTTTTCACTCCTGGTAGGACATAAGCTACCAGGGTACAGACTTACAGCCATTATTCCAAATGTGGGACCTAATCAGGCAGTGACGGGACAAACACACCTGAACCTCTAGCAAATATGGATATTTAACAATTTCTGTTAAGATACAGACTCTGAACATATGGGCAGTTGTTTTCTGACTCAGTCAAGTATCTGTGCTAGTCCTTTTCATACCATCGTCCATAGAGAGCAGCTGTCAGGAGGCCAGCAGATGTTCTATTTTTGCTGAGGAAATAGTGGTTGTTTTTCCAGCCCATGTGATCAGCAAAGTCCAAGGTAATACCAGATGTCAGCAGCAAGGGAAAGATGTAAGGGGTGCTCATATTTCCCCATAGTTGGAAATCTATCAGAGCAGTGGCATCTGTGACCTCCTGTCCACAAGTGCTAAAGCTGAGACCCCCACACTTCACCAAGGCACAGGCCTGGACATAGTATGTGCCATGCACTGTGTGGAGCCCATCAAAAACTCCCAAAGCATATAATTCATCAGTTAGAACAGCTTTCTGATAGTTTAAGTAACAACAAAGGCTATTGGCACAAACCTGGAGCTCTCCCTTTTCCCCCCATAACGGAACAAAAGTGAAGTTGTCATACATCATTTCTGCATAAAAGGAAGGAGGTGACTGTTCCTTTTCTTCTCCTTTTTCAGATACTCTGCCAGGAGTCTCTTCTTGCTCCTTAAAGCAAACTTCATCATCCAGTGAGGTGCTCGTAGAAGTCCTGCATGAGTCATGTAAGTTCTCTCTAAATCTTTCATTACTCTCTAAATTAGTTTTATAATCTGCAGTAATCACAGGAATTTCTGCTACTATGAGCTTGCCACCGTAACTTTCCATGTTGTGGTAGATGAATGATTTGACTGGAGTGTATATGCCACTCCCTGTCATGCCCAAGGTAGGGTGGTGGATGTTGGCCGCTAAAATATTGACATTGAAAGCTGTTGAAAAAGCTTGTTGGAACTCTACAGCAGACAAAAGCGGGAGCTGGTTCATCCAGGCAGTTGGATAAACAATTTGCTTCAAATTGTACTGTCTGATGAGGCTCACTGCAGGCTCATAAAAGAGTATATCGAAGCAAGTGAACATGCCAAACCTGCCAGCAAAAGGGGTGTCAAAGAGCGCATGGTCTGGCTGTGCAGGGGTGTCGAAGGCGCTCTCGAAGTACAGGTTGTGTTTGCGGTAGGTGGCCAGCAGCGCGCCGTCCGCGCCCAGCGCCACGTTGGTGTTGAACTGGAAGCGCCCGTCCGGCGGGCACCGCGGCTCCCAGCGCTCGCACGGCTGCTTGGTGCCCAGGTTGGCCACGAGGAATATCTTGTTCTGCAGGGCCATGCAGCTCAGGCGCTGAACGACCTGCAGCACAGCATGGACAAATGGAACCGCGCGACAATGTGGTGGAGTAAGTTTTTCTATCACTTATTTAATATTATTTTGGAAATTCAAAATTGAACACGTTTAACCATATCCATAAAATTTAAAAGCACTGATGACTTTGTGACAAAAGCTACTGGAGCCAGTAGCTTTGTAGGCAAAATTTCAGATGTTTATTTTAAAACATCTCTGAAAAAAATTGGCTAAGTTGTATTTCCTCAGAAGTAAGTAAGTAAATAAATCTATTCCAAGGGTGTTAATTTTTAGAAACTTGTGACTTTTAGGAGCACCAATGGCTTTAAAACACTGTATGTCAACTGAAAACTTTGCCAAGGCAGCACAACTGATCTATGTGTGCCTTTAGAACAGCAAATGTCTAAAAATGATCATCTGCACCTGGATGTTTCTACTATAAGTTTTTAAAAAGCAATTACTACCTACGACTTAGAGAAGCAGAGATGGAAAGGGATAAACCCTATATATTACAGCAAAGAAATAGAAAACGCTGCAGACCATAGTATTAATGGAATATTTCTTCCATAACACAGAGGGTTGTACCAAAGACTGACATTACTGCAATCTCCAAACAGCATCTGAATGGCAAACTAAGTTCTTGCTTGCTTGGCCATGACCATTGGTAACAAAGATTCACACAGATCATTGTTTACAACTGCGATTCATGCTCCCAGACAAATCCTGCTCACTAGGTACAGGCATGATTTCTTTCATTATATTGATTACTGGAAGAATCAGCAGTCTGTATTTACTGAGCATGGTTATTTTCAGTTCAGGTCCAGAACAGTCAGTGACAATACTATTTTTGTAACATCCAGGTCATATCTTATGTAATCATGCTTGGTCTGTGCCAAGCTGTGACTTCTGTTACGTTCTAGCAGGTAAGTCCTGTTACTTGTGCTAATCATTTGACAATGATTGTTGAGTCAGAATGCTGGGATGTCATTAAGTCATTAAAGCCAAGTAATGAGAATGCACCAAAAGGGAAGCATATAAAACAATGTTGTTCAAACTATAAACCACACAGAACGGATCTTACAAGAGAGTAGTTACCATTTCAGAGGTTGGGGAGGAGGAGATGACAAATCCAGATGGTTCATATACAACTGATCTCCTTGCATGTATGGATCTAAACCCTCCACTGCTAAGAATGAGCAGCAGAGCTCAAGCATCCATGAAAACAGAATCTGGTACTAGGAATTGTTAAACTTCTTGCTTACTTCCCTTTGAACTATTTCCCAATTGGAGCATTCAGTTATCCCACCCCTGCATGCATCACCCCTACATTTACCTCTGTGTCATTGTACAAATAGGGCTCTCTGCAGGGATTCCACTTCCCAGAGTGTGAATGCGGAATGAAATCCAGGTAAGGGTAAATGGAGCTTCTGGTGAAGTTGAAGCCATGGATTCCATCTTCAGGAAAAACAATGATATCTGCCCCCTGTATGTAAAACAAAGACATGTTTTGTAGGCAAAGCAAAGGAAAAAGGGGGATCTCATGGGTAAAAAGAGCTAAAGAAAGTTAAGGATAACCCAATTATGTTTTGCCAATAATGTAGCTTGAAGATGTCTTTTCTTCAGCTTCATAGTAGGTGTAACTATGTAATAGCCATGTAACTATATGTATAAAAAAACTTGTTTAACCTGATGCATACCTTTATCTTGAAAAATAATGCATTTGACATAATTTTAAGGGCATGCAAATAAAAGCATACTGCATCCAATTTCTTACCAAAAGTATCCTCCCTTCACACAAGTTATGAGAATGTCATCATTCAGGTTAAAGACTTAGGATGTTAAAACTTGTCTTAATTTTTTTATCAGAATTATGCTATTTGCAGATACACATTGTCAAAGTGTACAGCATCACCTAATTGATTGGGTATTGGGTGATCTACACCTCCCTGAATTTTTCCAAAGCAAATACAGACTGACAGACACATGCATGAAGAGACATCTCTAAATCCCATTATAATATAGGGTTGGACAGGGAGTGTTGATTTCAGAAACAGCTTCACTGTGGGAGCAGCGCACAGCCTGGTAGAAATGTAGCCATGCCAGAGGCTCTGCCTGAAATTCAGGGAGATCTGAATTGTTCCTAAAAATGAGGTGGATTCTTCTTAAATCAGACACAGCACCAGTCACTCAACTTCCTGTTTTCAAAGTCAGCTCAAACGTGTTATCTATGTGATAGCTCTGGGATAATTTTGTGTCTTGGGTGCAGGGCTGCATAAAAATTGTATTATGCTTCTGCCCAATCATCTGAACTTCTCAAAAAAAATAATATCATGTTTTCAAATTATATAAAAATAGTAATTATTCTCTCCCAGAACAACAGATCTCTGAAAATTACAAGTCAGTTCTTCCCTGTGTAGGGCCAGTAACACTTGCTTCCTGTCACTAGAACCAGCCTGGGTTTTCTTGGGAGGGGAGGAAAGAGGGCTGTGCCTAAGAACAGCTGGCGATACTAGTCTCTCTCCTCTAAATATATTTAGACTGAGAACTGTTCCATGGTGGGTAGGAGAAGGGAATGGAAAATTTTAGTTCCACAAAGCTGTTAAAAGCAGAACATTCATTTCCAAAGCATTTGACTTCTTTAGTTTTTAGAAACATTCAGGAATTTCCATTGAGAGCACTGGAATAAAACCAAACCCAAGACAGCTGCCAGCAAGACAAACTTTCAAGGAAACCCTTCCATTTAAGAAAACAGAAAGGAGCTAGGTATTCAGACCAAAATAGAAAATTAATTTCCCTATACTAAATGACAATGGGCGTGTTTTTCCAAGCCTGGAATAGCCTGAGTCAGGCGGGATGCTAATTGGCCTGCTTCTTTTTCAGAGCTGCTGGCAGGTCAGATCGTCTGAGAACCCAGACCATAGCTGTGGATATAAATACGGCTTCAGTTGCCTGGGAACACAGATGTGAAAGATTATCTTCAAATAGCATACAGCCAGGGCACACACAAGTGCTGCCTGGAGCTGGGCATACCTGCCTGGCAGCAGCCAGCACTTGCTGCTCATAGATGTCGAGGTTCCTGCCCATGAGCTCCAGCGCAGCGCGGCGC
Source organism: Molothrus aeneus (assembly GCF_037042795.1). NCBI lineage: Eukaryota > Metazoa > Chordata > Aves > Passeriformes > Icteridae > Molothrus > Molothrus aeneus. The sequence goes on along the minus strand of NC_089646.1, from coordinate 35,564,943 downwards.
TCCACCGGCACCGCCGGGGCCGGGCTCAGGATGGACTCGTGCTCGTACACGGCCGCCACGTAGTGCCCCTCGCTCCGCACTCGTCCGGAGACCACTTGGTACAAGAGAAAGCAGATGGGCAGCCTCCAGCACAGAGCCACCATGGTGAATGCCATAAATCTAGAGGGAAAAAACCCCAGATAGGTGGGGTGGGGGAGCTTGAGAAAAATATCATGCCAGCAATTTAAATTTACAGTTAGGTTTTTACGCTGCTGAGGCTCTCAGCAGTGTGGTGCTTTCGAGTTCCTGGATGACCATGTGCATGTTGTTTCTAAACCTTAAATCCATCTACACTGGTGCTTTGAACAACTGTGTCCTGTTCAAAAGCATTTAAGCTTCATATGTAGTTCCAGTGATCTCCTTGCTTGGTTTCCCTTTATAATTAACATACATTTATACATTATTTCACCGTATATCAAAACATCTTTGAGAAAAGTTTAAAGCAGCTCACAAATTTGCAGTTCCTCCCCCATTCAGTGATGGGGGATGTATTTAAAAGTAGCATTTCCTAAAGTTACTTGGAGACTGTATTTAGCAGTCAAGCAGAAATAGGAATTATTTTATCAACACTGAAACAGATAATTGCCAAGAGAATTACACCAGACAATATTTCTGCATCTATCATGAAAATGCCTCTCCTAATGGATTCAGAATTCACTGTATTTTAACTCCACATATGAAATAGGCAAATATTTCTCCTACAGCGCAGCTTTTTTGAACACTTATAAAAATGTTGAGTGCAATTCAGATCTGCATTCCTCCCACACAATGCAGATAAGTAAGTTTAAAAATGCTTTCATAGTAACAAAAATAAATCAGAAAAATCTATCTAATTTGCATTAGTTAGTTTTTCTTTGAAAAAATGAAGAATTGTTGAGTCTGGAAGACTGGGGCCCTCTGGAATATGGGCTCCCCATGTAACCTTTTGACTTCCCAAGTTAGGAAAGGACTTAGAACAAGGACTGACACAGTCACTGATTGTGCAACACTTCAGAAAGACTACAGAAATGGCTTTTCATTCAGAATTATTCTCACAACATGAGAATTCTGTATTTGTCATCACAGTGTCACTAGTATCATTAAGCACTTAAATCTCTAATATCAGTGAAGTTGAAAGAGGGTGTAGGAAAGATTACTGGTGCTATATATTGATAGCTCTAAGTTCAGTTACTGACTTTTTAATTGTATTTGCTCTCTGGGAACTTGTATCCAAAAAAAAAATTCCAAAACACTCTTAGTGCCCTTCAGTCTTTATGATCTACAGCCCCCTGAATTTTTCCAAAGCAAATAAAGACTGACAGACACATGCATGAAGAGACTTCTCTAAAGCTCAGCAGGAAAAAAAGATCAATTCTAAACTAATCACAGTCTTATTCTTTTCACAGTCTTATTTATGTTCTATTAAATGTAGTTTTGTACCTAAAAATAGAAAGTCCACGGCAAGTTAACTGAAAATATCTCTTTGCTTGAATTCCAGGATGAAAAGCAGCTAATAACAATCCTCAATACTGCTTTTTTTTCCCTAAACACCAACTGTTTAGTACCTAACAATGAGCAAATGGAAAAAGCATTATGTAGGGCAGCAAAATTATAACCTTGGTGCCCATGGTACGCAGAAGAATTGTTTGCTCAACCAAAAGGACTTAACATGTAATAGTAACACTTCTAAGGGTAAAGGAGTAACTTAGCTGTTCAATGCTGCTAAGCTCAACTATATATTCCTATTTCCTTGAGTTTTAATTAGCCAATGTGTCCATACATACATGCCTTCAAGGGTAAATGTATTTAAAGTGTGATGAAAACAGAATAAAACCTTGGCCTCTCTGTAATCAGATGGATTAAAGATACTGTATTTATGTAAACAGTTTTGAAAAGTGATGTATGACAAGCTATCGTTGCTATTCTGCATGTTGAGGAAAACATTTGGTACTTTTGGGGGGTGATTTGGCAATGCATGCCAAGAATGGAGGGGCCTCCTTGTCCGGTGCAGCTCAACTTTGCAGGAGGAGGGAGTTCAGGGGTGAGAAACCTCTCGCAGTTAAGGAACATACTGAAAATAAACAAGCTGTGCTGCACGTCACTGACAAAACTCTCTTTTCTATTTCTTGTCACCCCTTCAAAGCCAAAATGCCTATTTAGGGCAGGAATGGGTTCTAGTCAGCTGCTCCTTAATAAAGTTGTCAACTAAGATGTAATTAGAATTCATCATTACTAGTGACGGAAAAAGTTGGGAGAGTTTCAGATCATGAGATGGAATTGCTATGCATTAGAAAAACTGCCTTTTTTAAAAGCCAAACATACTAATTAAAAAAAAAAACCAACAGGTAACAAGCCTCTGTAAAATGTTGCATTTTAAAAACATGCTTGGAGAGGTCTTATTTTTCTACCACATTTCATTTCCTGATGGTCAGAAACACTCAGAAGTACTAATCTGAATCTTTAACTCATTTAGATGCACAAGAGGTTTAGCACTGAAGAAGCAACTACACAACCCCATCTGGCTGAATCTGGGGCAACTGAAATAACTAAAATAATTCCTCTGAGTCTCCAGTCCTCTGGGTTGTGATTACTGCCAGTCCTACAGATGATGGCTGAGCACTTGTGTGAGTGCTCCCTAAAGCCTTTCCCCTGTCTGACAGCTTAAACAGGACTCTGCTCTCTCATGGATTGCTTCTAACACACAGAGCCATGACAAGCCCCAGGGCTGGGCTTGGGTGTATTAAACTTTCCAGCCAAAATAAGGATACCAATAGGGTTTACTCAGCCCTTGGGGCTGTTGAGATTCCAAATATGTCTCTGCCACACTCTGGATGTTTTTACTATTGGAAGATGTCACGCCATCTCATAAATCTTCTCCTTGAAGAGAAGTTAATTTGCTTAGGATCTACAGAGCTGTCACCTCACCTGAGCCATGAGTTTAAATTTTCATTACCGGAAATACTTTACAATTCTATCTCTTTTTATGTCCCTTTCCTGTGATTTATGTGGTCTTTTGCCTGACAGACAAGCTTCAGCAGGATCATGTCATCCAAATATAAATATTTCACAGCAGTATTACTGTCATGCAGTCACAATATTCCAGCTGTAGTTCTCCACAAAGGGTAAAAAGACTGGTGTCCAAGTTTGGATGCCAAGTTTCCTCCCCAGTCACACTGCAGCCTGTTTTCCTTTTCAGAACCATCTGATCTCAGTGTATTGTGAAGTAAAGCATCCAGTCACTCTCTTTTCAACAACTTTGAGGATTAGAAGTCTGTCACCTCTCACCACACCTGGATGTATACACAGAGAAAAGCAACACATACCCTTCTTCTTCACACTTCTCCACTCAGAATCTTGAAATAACAGAGGTAGCACAGCACTAGCCTGGGTCCTCCTGAGTGATTAATAGTAAATGCATGTTAAGCTATGCCCAACATATAGTATAGTAACATAAATAGCAACATAAAGAGTAATAATAGTAACATAAACAGTAATGATCACTAGGTAAATATTCAATTGGCCATGAAAAAATAGTGTGTTTTAGGTTGAATGACAACCATGGATTGTGATGTTGCTGCCATTTTGCTATATATTATACAACGTATTTTAAAAATACATAAAATATAGTGAAAATCAAGGTGTTTTCCACTGATACTTCGTGTCTACTGCTTTTATTTGCTGCATTATATTACAGTATTTTATCATTTTATACATTTTATAATGTAGGTTTTGTGAAGGTTTTTGCTATCTATGCCATCGGTGTTTTGTTATGTGTGTTTTTGTTGTTCGGCGAGTGAGGGCGAATGGAGCGCTGCTATCATCAGTGGTTCGGCTGGACAATCCGGGCGGTGGCCCGGACAAGCCGGACCGTGAGGCGAGGACGTGCTGTCACCTGTGTCACTGCAGCGACACGTCCCGCGATGGGCAGAGCCGGGCAGAGGGGCGTGCGCCATCCCTCAGCCGGGAATTTGGGAGGGTGCTTCGCACTCCTCCGGCGCTTTCCCGGCTGCTCTCCAGCGCCGGGCACCGGCGCCTCACACAAGCCCCGGACTTTGCCCCGCTTGCGTTCGCCACCTCTGACCAGCCCCACACAGCCGGAGCGCTCCGGGACGGCTGCCCCGGAGGCCACCGGGGCCGCTGCTGGTCCTGCAGCCATAGATCGATCCCTCCCCCCGGTCCGGTCCGGCCCGGCCCACTCCGCTCCCGGCCCGCCCCGGGACCACCAGGCCGGGTCCCGCTCCCACCCCCGCGCGCCGCGACCCTCACGTTGCAGGGCCGGCGCCTCTCGGCCTCCGATTGGCTGCCTGCGCTGGCCAATAGGAAGCTACCCCGGTCTCCGCCCCGCGCCGCCCGCCAGCAGGGTTAGGGGCGGGTCCCTCGGGCCCGCCCCCTTCGCTGTCTGATTGGCCGAGCCGCCTGTCAGTCACTGCGCACACCCTTCGCCCCCGGTCCCGGCCCGGTCCGGCCCGTTCCAGGTGGGCGGCGGGGCCGGGGCAGCAGGGCCGACATGGAGAGCGAGACGGTCAGCGGGGCGCAGCTCATCGCCCAGGCCCTCAGGGCGCAAGTAAGAGCGCGGGGCGGGAACCGGCAGCCTGCGGGCCGGGACAGCCTGCAGCGAATGAATGTGCGCGGCCGGACTTTCCCGGGGGCCGACGGAAAGGGCTCGCCCCCACCGCTCTGAGGGAGGGAGAGGGAGGGACGGAGGTTCCGCCGCCCAGCTCCGGCAGCGGCCCGGCCCCCGGGCGGCCTTCCCCAGGCCCACACTGACTCCCTTCTTCCGGAGGGCTTGCCCCATTCCCGAGTCTGCCCCATTCCCGGGCCTGCCCCATTCCCGAGCTCAGCCATCCCCCGTTACCACCAAGCAATGCCGGCGCTCCTCTGCGGCTCTGCCCGTGACAGCTGGATGGATGTGCCGCCTGCGCCTCCTTACAGCGACGAAAACTCTGTGTGGCCTCTAAACTCGAGATGCTGGCACGGGTCTTGGGAGAAGACTTTGCGTTTGGCCTGTGAAACATGGAAAAGTAGTTCAGTTGTAATCCAGATAAACGTAGTCTTCTCCATCTCTGTGTTTCCGTGGGGACGGTGCTTTCCCAGCCATTTCTTGGGGGCTTTTTGCCGTTAATTTTCTGTGAAAGTGTAAAAGCACAAGGTGCCATGAGGCATTGTCAGAGTAGAGGAGGCTGACATAATGAGAATCAGAAAAGTGACACAGCAGGGATGTCCCAGGTAAGAATTGCTCAGTGGAAAGCGCTAAACACACCTGGACTGAGGCACTGAACCATTGCCCCACTCCCAAAATAGACTGGGCTTTGTAGACTCCCAAAACCCAGCACTTTCACAACCACCGAGGGCTGAGCTGCAAACATCAGCTGATGTTTCCACAGTGACCTGTGAGCTTCTCTGTGACTATGTTACATTTTAGTTTTAGATTTCCTGTGTAGTTAGCATGTCTGTGTTTGGCATGTGCTTATTAAAGCTGTCTTTTGGGAAAAAACAGTCTGACTTTTCTCAACTTTTTTCTTTATAGAATATTGAATACATGTTTGGCATTGTTGGTATTCCAGTCATTGAAATTGCAATTGCAGCCCAGGCAGTTGGAATAAAATATGTGGGAATGAGAAATGAGCAAGCTGTAAGTATATATCTGTACTGGGACCAACCCTTTCCTTAACTGTTTCACAATGGAATGAAAGCCAGTTTTTCTTACTAGAAAGAATGTGGTCTCTGAATTTTCCTTTAAAAAAACCTATACAGGAGCAGCCACTGTTGTTTTGGAATAATGGAGAACATTGGTGCATTGGGTTGAGTGTTTCTTTGTGCCCTTCTTTCCCCACTTCCATTTTAAAGTGGCCCCTCCTTTTCTGTTAAAGGAATTGCATCTTCTTTTCATTTAACAATGCTATTCTCCAATAAGGGAGCAAGGATAGCAGAGGGGGAAAAAAAGAAAAAAATAATTTAAAGACTACATGTGATGGAGAACAAAAAAATTATAAAAAGTTATATCCTTCAAGTACTGTCTGACAGATGTGCATCTGACAGATGTACTGTCAGATATTATCTGCCAGGTTTTGAGATGCTCATCCAGGGCATTTTGTTTTTCTATCACTTTCTACACACTTCCCAATATTATCATTCTTACTCTAACTGGTAGTATTTTAGTTCTTTTTAGGACTTTATTATCTGCTCCTTTACTTTTTTTCCCCCTGTCTAGGTGATGTTCTTAAGTGCCCAAAGAGGAAAGTTTTCCTGTTGACTGATAAACTTGTTCTGACAATTTTAATAATTCTAGGGGTTTTTTCCTTAACTATGTTTTAAAAGCTCACAGAACAGGAAACCACAGAAAGTAATAATGCTTCCAAGTGCTCAAAATCAACCATGAACATAGACTCTCTTATTTATGAATATTTCAGCTTTATTGTGTAGGTGTCAGCAATTAAAGAGCCAAGCTGGTCAGGATTTTGGTGCTGTGCTGCTAGTTCTGCATTTGTTTGGTTTCCCACAGTAGAAACTCTTTAATCTCAGTAATTCCTTGGGTAATCTCAGACTGACGATAACCTTGGGATTATTTGTTGTTTTGAAGGGTTGCTGCACAAGATGGGGAGCTGGCTGCTGAACTGGTGGCAGAGGCACCAGCAACTTCCCACACCTGATCTACAGCAGTTGCCAGTTTTCCTTAACTTACTTAGCTAATAATCTTTAGGATTGTCCCAGTCCTCAACACAGTATTGTTACAGTACTTCTTCTAAATCAGGTGGTTTTGAGCTGTATGTTTTTGCTGTCTGATCCCTACATTGTTCTATTGGAATGTGAGAATTTAGAGGAATGCATGTCTCTATGGAAAATCTGTAACATATGAGGGAGGCAAACATAGACAAACATATTTAAAAGGTGTATTTGAGTCCTTGAAGAACTGGGAATTCAGCACAATCTTTATGTTGCTGTAGGCCATTTAGCAAATATTCTAGTTTTAGCTGTGGTTACTAACATGATTAAAATTAATTTCCTCATGTGTCTGTAATTAACAGAGAAGATTGCTTTGCACTGCCAAATGAGATGCTGTTCTATTTATTAGTCTCTACTAGATGAAGGAGGCAAAAAACATTCTGCTGATTAATTATGAGCTGCTTTTGTTAGTAGAATAAAAACAGCACAAAGACTGTTTTAAGGTTAAAATGTCAGGATTTCTCTTGTTTGGGGAGTCAAAAAGGATGAATGAAGCTGCATCTTGTAGTGAGTTTTGGTTTGTTCTTTTCCTCAGTGAGTAGTAGAGTAATTTCTTGGCAAAGGGTGAAAGGTTATATATATATAGTATATTCATGATATACTCAATATGTACATGTCATAGTTTTAAATGTCTCAGTTGTGTGGTCTGGCTGTGGAGGATGTGTATACATACAGCTGCCACCTTTATTGGTGAAGGCAGCTGTATATGATATATGGAAAATTAAGGGATTTTTTTTCCAGGAGTTGAGTTTCTACCTCATTTCTAGGCCAGATGTAGCAAAAGGATTTCCTTGTAAAAGTGATAATATTTTAATTAGTAGTGTTCATAGGAAATAGGGCCCATAAACCAGTTAAAACACAATAAAATCTCATGATGAGATAATAATCAAGCAGCATACTTGCTGTTTGGCATCCTTGTGTTCTTATTCTGCCTAGGATGTGGTGGAGTCACCATCCCTAGAGGTGTTTAAAAATGACTGGATGTGGCACTGAGGGCCATGCTCCAGTTGACAAGATGGTGATGGGTCACAGGTTGGACTCTGTGATCTTGGAGGTCTTTTCCAACCTTAATAATTCTGTGAAAAGCTCATAAAACTGCAGAATAGGAACACCTGAGGGAAGCATGGAGCTCAAGTACCACTACCAATACGCATAAGCCGTTCTCCTGTGGCCTGTAACATGGTGTGGGTTTGCCAGAAGCAGCTCACCTGCACCCACATGCCCTTTGAACAGTGAAAACTGTGTTGCAACTTCACAGGGGCGGGTGTTTTTTGTATCTCTCCTTGAGTAATTAGAGATTGTTGCAGCTGTTTACAAGACTGATAACCCAGCTCCCAGCTCAGTTCTAAACTTCAAAATCCCCTTTACTATATGTATTTGTTAACAAAACACATTATTTATGTTAGTTCTTTAATCTTTAATAATAATTATCACTACATATTCAAAGCAATCTCTTGATATTTGTATCCTGAGTTAGTTGTGAGCATATGATATGCTGGAGTTGGTGCAGCTGTGAAGGGAATCAGGCTCAAAGAACCCTTTAATAATGGCAGCTGGAACCAAAGTGGGTGTCTTATCATCAGAGTACTCAATTATAATTAAAATCAAATCTCCACTCTATTTAAAAATGAAAGAGGCAGGTTCTAAGGCCAGAAGCTTACTTTAAAAATTACAAAATATTGCAAAATTGGGTTTTTTTGAACTTGCTGATTTCAAGACAGGAATATGAAAATATAAGAGACTGGGCAATGTCACACGTGAAATCTTGAGTTCTGTTGTCACCTGTAAACTTCTTGATCACGTGCTGTCATTTTACCAGGTGACATTTATATCCAAATGTTTAATATCAGTACAGGAATAGCTTAAAAACATACTCTGCAATAACACTGCTGATGAGGTATGCCAACACATGTTGTAGGTGTTACTTTTGTGATTTTTATTCAAAACATAATTTTTCTTTAAATGTGTGGTACCAAAGCAGAGTGAGAAGTATTTCAGCAGCTCAACTTATGAAAGATGATCCCAAATCATCTAATTATTCTCTCCAATGTGAGATTTCAACCTTTTGCTTGATTTCTGAAATACAATTCAGAATGGCTGCATTTCTGCTTGTTGTCTTTCTCTTGCAAGTCCCTCTTCCATGTTCATCCAGAAGGCAGTGGAAAGCAGAACTTTCATGTTTTGTTCTATTTATTTTTTTGCCCTGGTTTTAGTTGGGTTTTTTGATCTGGTTGATTTTTTTCTTTTTCAATTCCCAAATAATCCTAATGTAATATCTTGTGACAAAAGGAGCCTGAAATGTGGAGAGAAGTGGAGAAGAGTCTTGATTTTTCATATTAATCTTCATGGACACTTCTAATAATGGGAAGGGTGAAATGGAGTTTTACTTATATTTAAGCTCTTATAGTCAGGGAGGAATCTGTACCTGCTTATTTTCAGTATTTTTCTTGAAAGTTATGTACAAAATATCATTAAATGTATAAATAATAATAATAATAGTATCATTAACACCAATATTTTCAACAGGCCTGTTATGCTGCATCTGCTGTTGGATATTTGACTGGCAGGTATGTAAAGAAGTGTGCAAAGCTGTTAAGAAATGCTCACTAGTTAAGAATTATAATTTTTTATTTCATCACCTGGAATAGCAAGAGCCTCTGCCTGAATTAAATTTGAGTAAAGTTTGTGTTGAATCAGATGCAATTCTTCCAGTGTGAGTTTTCTTAATTGGGAACTGCTGATAAAGTACATTGAGAAAACTGCAAACATAAGTTTACCAAATTGAATATAAACGTTAGATGGCAGAGCAAATGTGATAGAAGAAGTCAGAGCTGTGTCAGGATAAGCCTGTGTATATTGCCCATGTCTGTGTGGGTGGCACATAATTGTTCACTTGCCTTTCTAATTGGGTTGATACAGCTTCATAATTTCTGATTTTCATGTCTACCTTTAGTCATTCATACAAATTCCTAGCCATTGACATGAGTAAATGACATGAGTAAAACTTTGATATTCTATATTTCAGCACCTTACTAATTTTTGTTGATTATTTATTTGGTGTTCTCTATGCTCACTTTCCTTTTCTCTCTTCCTCTTTTTTTCTTTTTGTATTTTCTATGTAGACCAGGAGTATGTCTTGTAGTGTCCGGTCCAGGTTTCTTACACACTCTTGGTGGGATGGCAAATGCAACCATTAACTGCTGGTAATTTAACTGCATTTTTCCTTTAAAATTCCAATAGTTGTGTGTTGTTACTTGTTTCAGATGTTGAGCTCCACAGTATTTAGTATTTTAATTTTCTCATTATCCGCATGAAAGGGGAAAAAAGGAATTCTTCCTTTATCAACCTTAAAATTAATTTAGTTACATTTTTTGTATTCTCATGGATAAAATTCTTGGTTTTTTCCTACCCCATTGTGTATATATTAGAAAATCTATCAGTATAGCTGGTTGTATCAATACCAGTATAGCTGGTTGTGTCTGAAAGTGAAGTCAATATTAGCCTGTAATGCTCTCATGATCATGGAGATCATCTTGAAGGTGTTTCCTAAATTTAAATTCATACTGCCTTTGAATTACTATATTTCATATGTGAATAAATTGACAACTGCATTGTTAAAATCCCTATTTGCTCCCCACGCTGACATTTAGAGCAGTAATTAAGCATTGAATTAAATGATGTACAGAGGGATAGTATTTACTCCTGTAAGCCTTCAGTGAGACATGACAGCTTTGTCTGGTCTGCCACTGAAAGCTGTTCAGAAAGCTGTACTGAGGAATTTGGGAAGAAGCTGTAGAAATACCAAGCAGATGTGTTCACAGAACAGAATGAGATCCAGAGCAGTGTGAACACTGGAACACTGAATTAGCAGTGGCTGATGGACGAGGGAAGCTCAGTAATGGGAACACTACAAATCAAATCTGACATTTTGAAAAATGTCCTCTAAGTGTTTAAATTCTTCTTTTAAAAAATGAGTTATTGACTAAAGTTTTGCTGTCACTATTTGACCTTAGACTAAAAAAGATTATAGAAAAACCTTGCTTTTGAACAGTCAGGAGTTTGATTATAAGAAAGAAGTGTACATGTAATTTACTTATGGATTTGCAGGAGACATTTTTGAGGGTAAACTGCATTTTCAAGGGTAAAACCTCTTGATACTTCCTGCTAAAAATTGCCTGCCATGCTGCTGCCTCCTGTCCTGCCTCATTCTGAGCAAGATTTTGTACCTCATTCTGGCTGTGACAATAGATTCCAAAACAAGTGTGTGCTAGTTGGTAAGATTTGGAGTAAACACAAGCATGCTGAATTGTGGTTAAATTTTTTATCAGTTTACTGAAGTTCTTCTCCTGCAAGCCCATAAGACTTACCATTTTTAGTTTCATTACAGTCAAATGTTCTGTCTGCTTCACTATTTTTTGCCTTACTTTATAAGCACTGTTCTTCAAAATGTCTACAATATTGTGACAGTAGTACAATGATTTCCTTGAGGGAAAAACTTACTTCTAGTTAGAATTATTTAAAACTTCAAAGGCAAAACTAAATCTTTTCAAGAAATAGCTGTTGGAGTTGGCTTTCTAAATAGTAGACCAGTTTTGTAATTGTATTTCATTATTGGCAAGTAGTAGTTAATTTGTTCATTAAAATATTTAAATAAATTTGGAAAAGGCAAGTGAGAGGAACATAGGACTGTTTGTTGCTGTCAAACAGTCTTGGATAGTAATAATCATTTTGCTGAGGGGATGAAGCAGAATGAAATGTGTAGAGCAGTCATCAAGTGAGTTTTTCCATAAAGATTTTTCATGGAAGTAAGATGCAGCCTGAAGTTCTCATTTCACTGCTCCAGGGGATTAGAACTGAGATTTTTGATGTATGGCAGAGAAATGGCCTGGTTATGAAGCTCGGATCTAGATACACATATCCCCAAGTCTTATGGCTGATTAAATTTAGGATTATGCATGGAACTCACTGCTAATGTTTGAGCTTGATACATTGTATAGATAAATGCAGTCTATAAGGCCATCTCTGAAGAGAAATTGTTTAAGAGAAAAAGCCTAGAAAGCTATAGACCCAATATTTCAATATAGTGTAGAGGAACAAGGAGATTAATAAAGCAACTTTGCTCTGTTGACTCGGCGCTTAGCATTTTAAGGAGTTTGACCTACAATTTGAATAAAAGACAGGTTTTCATTCACTGTAGGAAAATTATTTATTATATTTTGTGGAAATTACAGTAAAAATGTGCTCCTGTGGAATGTATAACCTCATGGTAAAGCAATACTGCCTTCCTTGCTTAGCTGTGAACTGATTTAAGTTCAGGACTGCTTGCAGGCATGTTAATTTTTTGTCTGGTTTTTTCAGTTTTGGAGTTTTTTTACTAAAAGCAAAATGCAGGGAGTTGTGCTCTCAGCCAGCTAACTTAGCTGTGTTCCAAATTGTATAGGAAGAAAGCATAATCTTTTTGAAAAATTGTATCCTAGCTTGTTTTTTAGTTCTAGTGCTTGTGCATGTTACAGTATCCTTTATAAAGACACATCTTAATACTTTTTGGACCACTTAATACTTTTTAACTTCTTATTAGGTGTTATCATTCCCTCAAACCACTGTGTCACCCATATTTTCAAATTTAAATGAAAATTGCCTGCAATGGGATTTGGTTTTAGAATTTCTATGATCCAAGTCACTTAATGTGGCCAAATTGTCCCAAAACTGGCTGACCCAAAAGCTGCTGGGAAGGCTACTGGCTGACACTCTGATATTTAGAATCCATTTTTGTATTCTTTATCTATTCTTGTACGGATCTGAGGATGCTATATGTATATATGTATACTGATAGGGGGTTTTGTTTGTTTTTAAATTTTTTGTTTGTTTTTTAACTTTCCTAGGCCTTTGATTGTTATTGGCGGTTCTTCTGACAGAAATCAGGAAACCATGGGAGCTTTCCAAGAATTCCCACAGGTATACAGACATATAGCTTTCTACAGGAAGGTTTCAGTTAAATAATTCTTGTTTCTTCATTATTGTAGGAAAAACAATTCTGAACACTAACGTTTCCTAGCAGATCTTATAATGCTGTTGATTTGCTCCATCTACTGGTTTAAAATTGACATTGCGTAAATACAGCAGATTGCCTTCATGTTGGAATTCATACTCTATTTTAGGTTTTCAGCTAGTATAAATTACCTTTGTTTGTTCTGAGAAGGACAAAAGCAAAATGTCCAAGAAAATAAAGCAGTTTATGGGGGAAGAAAAAAAAAGCCAAAAACTTAAGCACATGGAGGAATGAGTATGGTCTTGACAGTTTTCACCAGTTGCTACTGCATTTTTCTATGGGGAAGTTTCCACCTCATTGGTTTTCATCTGTCATTTCTTTAATTTTATTCATGTGGAAATTAAAAAATTACTTTGATAAATCAATACAATGTTATTTACCTTTATTCAGGTTGAAGCTGGCAGGCTGTACAGCAAGCTGTCTGTCCGCCCAAGCAGCCTGGAAGCTATTCCTGCTGTTATTGAAAAGGTATGAAAAAATACAAAATGAACAACAGAACCTCAGGTAACTGTCTCCTGTTTAGGTTTTGAGGGTTTATTTTTGTATAGTTGTTATTCTAAGTAATTTGCTCTGGCAGAAAGGAAGTGATGGTTGATTGAGTAAATTAACAACTGGGGAGGTTCTGCCTTATGAACAATGCTATGGAATAGGCTAGAAATAGATCCTAGTCCAGTCAGATGCTTAATGATCCCTGCAGTGATTTTTGTTAGCTTCAGATAGAGTTGGAAAATTTTTGTGAAATAAATGCTTTTAGGGAGAGATGCAATAACTAGAAATTTAATGTTTCAGCTGTTTTATCATTGTCATGTGAAGGAGATTTGGAGGAGGGCAGTGGAGATGGTTGTGTTTGGGGTTTGAGTCTGGTTGTTGCTCTGTTGGGTTTTTTTGAGAGTGAGAAAAAACACATTCTTATCTCAGTGCTTCAGAGAGGATTAGAGAAGTCTCTTGGTACTGCTGTAGCAGCCCTTCAGCCATGTCAGCCTAAATTCTGCATACAGTCATTCTGTTTCCAGAAGTGCAGATTCAGCAGAGCATCTACCTGCAATAGAAGAACTGGGATCAAAAGTAATAGAAAACAGAGGCATTGGTTATCTTGGCTTTACTCTGTTTGTGCTACTTTAAGTACAATTCAGCATGAATATTTAATTTTGTATCTCCAAACATAACAGCTGATAAAGCCATTGTCTCATTGCAAATTAACCAAAGAATTTAGAGTCTAATACTGTACATCTGCTGAAAGGCTCCAGCTGGTATATAAGAGAAAGTGTAAATAGCTATCAAAAATTTATTTTGTTGGTACAAATCCATGAAAGCTTCCACTGTGATGAATCAGCAAAATGAAACTGTACACCTTGTCTGCCTACAGCAGAGTTTTCTTGCTTTTTCAAGTATAAATATTTTTAAAATCCTGTCAAACAGTGATTAAAAGTGTGACTGTATGTTTTCTAGGCTGTAAGAACCAGTATGTATGGTCGTCCAGGTTCCTGCTATATTGACATACCCGGGGATTTTGTGAATCTTCAGGTGAATAAGAGCTCTGTCAAGTGCGTAAAGATTACGTTCATTATTTTTAAAGTTACTGAACAAAAGAAAATTCATTTATAGGTCAATTTCTTTCCTAAAACAAGAAAATCCAGCCTCTAAATGTGACATCCCATATTACATATGGATGTATATTATTATGTAATGCAATTATGTAATATTATTATTATAATACATTACATAACATTAATGTAATTTAATGTAATAATGAAATATTATTATTATAATATTATTATATTATATGTATACATGTTACAGTTTGTAATGAAATGTGCAAAAAAGAATGAGTTAATATGGTAATATAATTATGTCACTCTGTAAATCTCTGAAACAAAACTACCTACAAGATTAAAGAGACAAGGAGGGAAAACTTCAAAGCCTGTTTTGAAAAAAGTATTTCCTGTTCTAATCAATGCTGTGACATGGTGTGTAGCAACTGCAATTTTATGCTAAACAATAGGTTTTGTCTTTCAGCATTTCTTGTTTTGCATTTTTTAAAGAGCCTCTTTTGTTTTGCTTGGCTGCAGGTACACGGAATGCTGCCTGCCACCTCCCATCAGCTTGGCTGAACACTCTGCTGTATCCAAAGCAGCCTCTGTCATTGCTCTTTCCAAGCAGCCTCTGCTCATCATTGGCAAAGGTAGAACGCTTTGTTGTAGCCTTGAATTGTGCATGTTCAGGACAAGAACAGTGATTGCTCTTCCCCAGAAGTGTTACCTATCTTCTTTTTACCCTAATAAACCAACCAACCAGTAGTAAAAACACAAAATTCTTTGGAATTTAATGTTAAAATGTTCTTTGGTTTTAGAATTTTTTTCTGTTCTTTAATGGTTTATTTTTAATCTAGTTTAAAGGAAAATCAATTGATAAAATACAAGTTCATGTAGAAAAAAAATCAGATAACTGTTTTCTAGAGCCAATACCAAGGGATCACTTCCAAAATTCCAAGCAATTTAAATTCTATTAAAGAAATTATATTCTCTGCTCTGGCATATATAGCAAGAATCAGAGTAATAAGGTAATTTTTCTGGTTCTTGCTGAAAGTGCCAGCCTACCTGTGTGGGGATGTACAGCAACACAGCAAATACTGCTGCTGTTGCTGCTTTACAGACTTTTCTTTGTACTCTGCCAGTCTAATCAGTTCCTGGAGATGGGGAGTAATTATTTTCTGTGCTAGTTCACTTCTTTTATGCCTCCTTGTGGAGTGTTAGCCAGTGCAGTGGTGTTCCTGTTGAAGATACAGGTCAGCTAGGAAGAGAATTAAAATAACCAGCTCATTTAACCTGGGCTGTTTTCCTGCAGATATGGGGAATGATCTCTGTCTGTGTTTAATTGGGGAGTGCAGTGATTGAAATGAGATGCATCTTATGATTGATTAGGTAATGAAATTGAAAACAGAAGGTAGATCAGAAGAGATTATGGGTTGGTTTTTTTTCTCTCTGGCTGGATACACAGGAAGAAAAGGGTGTTCTTTGAAAGCGAAAGGTGGAAAACTCAAAAAAAAAATGATGTGTTTTGTCTATGTCAGCAATTGAGAATTTACTGAACAAATGTGCCTGGACTTTGTGCTATATATTGTTGTTAGCAGAACTTCTTTTTAAAGATTTGCAAAAGTATATTTTTCAGGATTTAAGACTCATAGATTCAAGCCATTGCACAAGGACCTGTCAGTTAACCCAGATTGCCTGGGCAAGCTTAATTCAGCAGCCATGTACTGCTGCAGCATCACAGGAAATGTGTGCACAAACATACACCTTTGCAAGGACTTGTTTGTGCTTCTCTCTTTTCACTAAAGGCTTCTAGTAGAGTCTTTGGGCAGGTTGTTACGGAGCAAGGGGTAAGCAAGAAATGACTGACATGACATAAAGATCATCTCGTGTTGCTGCTGCAAAAGTCTCTGTCCCATAATACCAAATTTCACTCACTAAAAAATTGTGATTTTAAATAAACAAGATCACCTATTTTTCCCTGCCCTGCTTCATAAAAATTGATAAAAGAGTTCAGCTGAAGTCTTACAAAAAAGCCAAGCAAACAAAATTTTTGTCAAAAATATGTGAAATTTTAACTGCAGATATCTGTGATTTGGCATGTTTAGTTTTGAGTTCTTCAAAATGAAAAGTAACAGAGTTCATAATGGGAAACTGTACTCTTTGTGCCATAATGTAATCAACTTAATTGAAGTGCAAGCAAATACAGTTGGTTTCTGTAGTATTAAGCAGTCTCTTTAATTTCATTTCGTTTAGGTGCTGCTTATTCACATGCTGAAAACAACATCAGAAAGTTGGTGGACCTTTGTGGACTGCCTTTTTTGCCTACACCAATGGCAAAAGGAGTAGTTCCTGATAACCATCCAAATTGTGTAGCTGCAGCAAGATCAACGTAAATATAAAGCAAGGCTTCTAATCCTAACAGATGAGAAACAAGTAGGAATTTTGGTGGGCTATGGATGCCAGGGAAGAGAAAATTCATACCACAAAAAATTTTTTAACTATGTTTTGCACTTCACTGTAGAGCACTGGAGATCCTGCTGGAAAAGGGACAACAGATTTAAGTGGGTCACTTTAGAATGCTGACCAGGAAGATACTTTGAGATATATTATATTCTGTAGCTATGAAACCTATGGCAAGTAGATGGATTAATGTTCCTAGTGTGTATCTTGTAACATAAAATAGAACTGGCGAATAGTTTATGTTAAACATTTAACTTCGTGCACTAGACAAACTCCTTCTTTTTACTTTAAAACCATAAACAGAAGCTTGAGCTGCCCATGTTGCAGCTGAAGTTTTGCCAGCTGTTGTTTCTGTGTGGTGTTTGCAATACCCTATCGCTAAATTGCACTTTATTTATAAAGAAAAGTAAGATATTTCAAACTACTCTGAACGACTATGTTTAAAGTGATTTTTGACTTTTGGCAAAATTAATGTGAATGGACTCTAAGAACCCTAGTCAGTTTGCAGATGGAGCATTTATATACCCTGAAAGTAAAATGCTGTCCATTGGTGAGCATATTAGCTTTATCACTGTTAAGCATGCTGCTAGGCAGAATGGAGAATAAAAGAATATACCAAATATTGTCTGCCTATCTGAAAGGTAAATTAATGGGAGACTAAACTGAGAGGCCCATACCAGTCTTAATTTTGGCACCCACTGTTGCCAGTGTCACAATAGTGAGTCTTTTGCTTTAACCTGTGCATCATTCTAGCATCTTGTTGGTCTCCTAATGTAATGATTCCTCTCCTATATACAGTGTAATAGGAAAATAGTAATTAATTTTCTTCTTAAGTTCCTTAACTCTAGAATGGCTTGGTGATTGGCTGTATAAAAGGATACAGGGTTTTGGGGCTAAGCAAGCAGCTTAGAGGAATGAAGAATTCTATGTGTATTCTAGGTTTGCTATGGTGGTTAGAGTTGTTTCTAATTTTGCAAAGACTGTTAAATGTAATAGCGATTCCTTCTTACCTGCTTCTGTCATTTCCCTTTATTAGGGCATTACAGCATGCTGATGTAATCATCTTGCTTGGTGCAAGGTTGAATTGGATTTTGCATTTTGGTCTTCCACCAAGGTATCAACAGGATGTAAAGGTTATTCAGGTAAGCAGGAAAATTACTATCATTTAATGGAAGTCTTCTGTGTTCTAGCATTGACCAGAGCAATTTTATTGTAAAAAATTTGGTAACATATTTCATATGGCAAATACTGCCATATGGACAGTGCAGTATGGTGCATATAGTTATGGCAATTCTCCAGAAATACTTATACTATCTTTAATTATTATTTTTACTTCCTATTTTTTTCAAGAATGTTTACAATACTGTTCCTAGTATCAAGAGCTTGGTGCTGCTGTAATGAGGAGGGCAGACACATCTATGCAGTTGACTAATACAGGGTTAGACTCACAGAACTGTTGTGATCTTTGGAGCATTGGAATTTCTATGATTGAAAGAAAACTGTCTTTGAAATTGTGGAATCTTTCATACTGCTCTCTTGGCTGTTTGTTTTCTGAAAAAGAACGGCTTTCAGATCCTGTCATAATGTAAGAGCTCAGTCACTCAGAAATGAAGTAAGAGGAAGAAAGGCTGTTAAACTAATTAATGCATTTGATAATCTGCCAGCTCTTAGAAAGAGAAGTCTTTAAATTGTGTCCTTAAAATCTCCTCTCCAAGACTGTGATCAAATAGTAGTAGTTGATCCAACATATTGGCTTTCCTGCTTACGCTGACCTGGAACATAGTCTAAAGTTCCAAACTTGACAATAGCATTAATTTTTAACCTAAATTTTTTAAAATACACATTATTTTTGCAAATATTACTTTTACAAATAATACATATTTTATGATTCCTCTTCCTAAAAAATTTAAAGACAACACTTTTTCATCTCGCTTAATTTTTTTCACTATCAGAGATTACTATTAAAACACTAAGTCACTTCATTGTTTGCGTGACCTGGTCAAAAATAACAGTTTATGTAACCTTAGAGGGCTCATGCATCACTGAAAGATTTGCTTCAGTAGTTGCAACTTACTTTTCAGTTTCTTCATGCTAATTAAGTTCTTACTGTCCAGTAGCATACACACAGTTTTCTCTGAAAAAATTGCTGCTTTGTATAGGTATACCTGAACCTAGATTTTTAGCTCACATACAATGCTGTAATAAAGTTCTACAGTGTCTGCAGGAGCTTGAAAGAAGCAAGCAATCACCTTTAAGGATATATATAATTTTTCATTCATAAGGATATATACAACTTTTCATTTTCATTATAACTATTAATATATAACTTTTCATTAACATAGGTATGTACCATAGGGTTTTACTTTGTATAAAGGGTTTCCTGATGTCATGTCAAGGAAAGACAAAGTTACCTGTGCAGCCAAAACAGGGTATGAAGACCATGTTAGACATCTATGTATGTTAGGGCATGTTCCTCACTTGAACTGAAAAAAAAAAATTCTGGTTAATATCCTTGAGTTAATGGTTGCTTTTCTTTTTGAAATACAGATTGATATTTGTGCAGAAGAGCTGGGGAATAATGTAAGGCCAGCTGCAACTTTGTTAGGTGACATAAACGCCGTGACTGAGCAGGTAACGTAATGTCTCATGTCCTCTGGTTTTTGACCTCAATTTCCTCTGAATCATGTGATGTAACTTGCCAGTTAAAAATAAAAGGAAAAAAAACCCAACTGTTCAAGGAAAACCATTTTTCAGGCAGTATATTCGTGTTGTATATCCAGTCTATTCTCAAATTTTATGTTAAAGATTCTGATTACTGTGATTGTGCTGGGATGGTTCTTAGTAATGTTATTATTGATATTTTGTTCTCTTTTAAATATGTTGAAAGACCCCTTTACAACATTTCAATATTGTTCCAGCTCTTAGAAGAATTCAACAGAAAATCATGGAAATATCCTTCTAATTCAGAGTGGTGGAAGAAGCTAAGAGGGAAAATAAAGAACAATGAGGAAAGATCGAAGGTAGTGTGACATTAAAGAAATTAAAAGATTTCTTGCTATAACAGGCACTGATAAATTGTCAGTTTTGTAACTGGTCTATATCCAGCTTCCTCAATTATTTCTCAGTTAAGTCACCCAGACTTTGAAAATTTGTACCATTCTGGTACAGACTTACTCTTCTTATGCTTAGGAACTGTAAGCATTATAGGTTAAGTGTTCTATGATTTTGTTTGAATTCAAACTGTGTAGAAATCATTACACTTTGGGATTGGATTCTTAAAGCCATTAGTAGGAGACCACAGCCAGAGCTGCTGTATTATGGGCAGTGGCTTTTAAGCAATGGACTGATATTCCAAGTACTCCAAGTGGAAACTGGCTTAGGTGAAGACACATCTTAGTTTTCTTCTAATTGTAATCATTGTTTGTAATTGTGCAGTTTAGCAGTGCCAGTCTAGGTTTAATCTATGCTAAAAGCAAGTAGCTGTTAAGGCCAAGAGACCACAGATGCTTGGTATATATCTAACTTTGTGTAACTCATATTCTGTAACTTCAGATGCATGTTCCCAAGACTGGGATCTAAAATAAAGTCATTTTAACAAATTCCTCTTTTGAATTATCTCCTAGCACACAGATGACAGCTCGCTTAGGGTTGTAAATAGTCATGCCTGGTGCAGAAAAATTTCATGAGCCTCTTGGGTTAAACTGAGTTTTAATAGCTTCTGCTAATGATAGGCTCTTGAAGGGCTGCTGAGCTTGTTGAGCCTCTGATAAATTTGTTATGTCCCCGGGATAGATACAAAAGGAGTGACCTTGATGCAATACTGTTCTTAGTATCAGTAGGATGCAGTGCCTTAAAAACCAAATACTTCAGCCTTACCTGAAGCAGAGTGAATTTTATTTCCATCGTTATTATTTATGTGCCTCTGTTTTGCACCCTAAATTCTATTCATGGGAGTTACTAATATCTTTTCTTTTTAAGGGATTAGCATTGCAGAAATCTCTGCCTATGAATTATTATACAGTCTTTCATCACATCAGAGAACTGATACCCAAGGACTGCATTTTAGTAAGTGAGGGAGCAAACACTATGGACATTGGACGAACTATGCTTCCAAATTTCTATCCCCGGCAAAGGTGTGATATCTTCTGTTCTGACTCAACATGCTACATTTCTGCATAAATATTTTCATTTAGCTAAGAAGAATAATGGCCTGGGAAACAGAAGTATAATATGTTGGGAGAGGGATTGAGGAAAGTTTTCTATTCACATACTGATGTCTTGTCATAGATAGTAACAATTCTCTGCGTGCTCTGCAGCAGAATGGTGATAGTTGCTCTCTTCTTATGGAAAGGGAGTGATGAGCATTGTGTTCAATTCTCTGACCTTGATGTTTGTTTCTGTGTTCAGAGTCTATGGTAAATATTGATGAAAAATAAAAGCAATCATTTGGATTCTTATGTTGAAAAGAATTCACATGAAGAGTTTTTCTTTGGAACACTTAAGAACAGGGAAAACTTGAAAATTGGATTATATGTTGGGCATGCTTTCACGTAAACCTGCTTGCCTAAGGTGTGGGTACTCAAAATACTGCTTTGTGAGCAAAACAACCAACAACACCCATGTACTTCCAGTAGAGCTGGGGAAAGAGTGTGTATTTTTCCCCCTTATTTAAAATAAGTACACAATAATGTTACTGGTTGTCTCTTCAGACTGCACTGCACATGTCTGAAAGGAAATTCAAGCAGTTAACCCTAGAATAATCTAGTGCTTTATGTACTTTTGTATCCATTATGTGCTTCTGATGGAAATGATCTAACTAAATTATAGCTTTCAATTTGATTTCAAATGGTTGAACAGAAGACTAAAATTTGAACAGCAGTATTTAATCAATGGCTTTCAGACTAATAGTTATATTTTCAAGGAATTAAATATAGAAATATTTCATGTTGTCTGTCTCTACAGTAATTGAATGTTTTTGAAATACTGTAACTATGCAAGCTAAAAGCATATGAGAATAGTTCTTTATTGTGGCACTAGTGTACAAGAGTTCTTAATTTTGAGTTTTCCAGTATGTTTATATCACTTAAAACATTTACAGTTTTATCAAATGTTTGGCTGACTCTAATAATCTCTAAATGTGGTATCTCTTTATACAAATTGTTTATAAAACAGTATTTGCATACTATATGGCAAAGTATTAAAAGTAAGGCACCATGAATTAACTCAAGAGATTGAGTAGAAATAAAGGGATAATAATTCTGTATTCTCCCTTTAGGCTTGATGCAGGTACTTTTGGAACCATGGGAGTGGGGCTGGGTTTTGCCATAGCAGCTGCCATGGTAGCCAGGGACCGCACACCTGGAAGGCGAGTTGTCTGCATAGAAGGGGATAGTGCTTTTGGATTTTCTGGAATGGAGGTGGAGACTATCTGCAGGTAACTGGGTTTTTTGGCTCAAGAAGATGCTCTTCAGGGTCACTTTAACTAGAAGAACTTAACTGCTGGTAGGTGAGGCATCAATAAAACACATAAAAACAAGCCAGAAAACATACATGCTCATTTTTTATGTTGTTGGGATGTAGTGCTTTACTAGTGATGGTTGAATCATATTTCAGGTGGAAGTGGGGTTTTTTTTCTCATTTTACTTGTAAGGAAAATTACACTCTTAGCATCTTACAGAAGGGGGCAAGTATTTCAGAGTTCTTCCAAATGTGTCTTTTTACAGATACAACTTGCCAATCCTGATAATCGTAGTGAACAACAATGGGATTTACACTGGTTTGGATGCAAATTCCTGGGAGCAAATGGTAAAGTTTGGTGACCCTGCTACATGGTAAGTATCTTCAATGTCCTATGTAACTATGGAAGAAGTGACCAAAATAGTCATTCTCTTAATTTTTAATGCTTTATGATCCAGATTAAAATTATATTTATAAAATCAATTTAGTCCTGGGCTAAGTTCATATAAGTAAGAATGAATTACCAAAAGCAAACAGCCAACCTAATTCCAGCCTACTGTTTGCACAGCAGTGCAGCAGAGAGATGATTCTCTATTAGTTTTCTCAGGTTCCTGCAGCAGTTCAGCCCACACAGTACAGAGTTCATAGTGGGTAACTTTCAAAATCCTGATACTCTCCAAAATTACCTGAGATCTGCGTTTACACATGACTTCTGCTTCTGAGCTGAGATCTCTGAACTAAGAGAACTAAGCTAAAGCTTAGCTGAGGAATGACTCCACAAGATAAAAATGAGTACAGTACCCTATAAGCACATCCTAGGTGATACAGCAACCATAGTTCTTTCAGCCCAGAAGAATTCATCAGGCCAGCACAATAACCATCTTGCACTTTAAAATTGGTGCTAAAGTAATTAAATTAGTCAGCCTGGCAATTTTCCCATGCCATTAGTCATGTTTTCCATTCTGTTACAGTGTACCTCCTGTTTCTCTCCTGCCAAATGCACACTATGAGAAAATTATGTCTGCCTTTGGAGGCAAAGGATACTTTGCTAAAACACCAGAAGAATTGCAGAATGCTCTGAAAGCAAGTGTGTCTGACAAGCAAACACCTTCTCTTATAAATGTAATGATTGATCCACAATCTGAGAGAAAGAAACAGGTGTGTATGTTTTTTCCTTTCTTTTACTGCAAGCTTCATAGTGGTAAGCTTCTGAAAACCTTAGGGACTATCATTTAAATCACAGAAGAGGCAGGATGGTTGCAAGGAAGAAAGATTGTTGATAGAATTGGGAGATGGAAAAAACAGGTCCTTTTACACCATGCCATCTGCTTTCCTTGCTATCTGCTTGTTTGGGTTTTTCCCTCTACTGGCTGTGTAGTGTCCTTAATGACTGTTTCCAGAATTTAAGGTTATTTCTTTTCATTCTAGACCAAAGGAGATGAACCATTTTTAAGCACTCTTTATATCCTGTGGATTCCCTCTTACTGTTTGTCCATTCTGATGTGGTTTTTATTCTATGTTGATTTGTTTTTTTGCTTGCAGGAATTTCCCTGGCTGACTCGTTCTAACCTGTAGTAGAAGAGGAAGATGATGGTGGTTCAAGGCAGCATGTTAAACAAAACTGAGTTGTTTTCTGGAAGTGCAACTGATACAACTGTATTTTGCATTAGCATTGGAACAAGTGGGATTTTAGAACTGCCGTGAGAGGAATCTTTAAATGCTGAAATTAGGTAATTGTAAAATGAGAAAGACACGTAGGAATGTATATCAGGCCTTCTAATAGATTGTACACAAACACTGATGATAAAATTATATACTTTTTCTTCTACTCAGAGTAATACCCATTATCTTTGAATTAAAATCTTGACTGTTCTGGATGAACAGAATAACGTGAGGGTTTTATGCTGTCTAAAACATATAAGTGTTTGCCAGTCTGCAATTATAGTAGCTTGATTTTTAACCAACTACACCACCATTCTACTTTTAAAACCTTTGTCCTCTAAGGACCAAACCAAAGCATCTTGTTGTGAATAATTCCTGATTGGCCTCATTATGCATTGAAGCCTGTTGCATTGGTCATAGCTTCCTAATTTTACAGATTGATTTTTCAGCTTCTTCTGAATGTAGAAGTAGTGTATTAAAAATGCAGACTTGCTCAAGGGCTAAGCTTCTGTCTACTGAATTTGTTTTTACTAACTGGAACTCATGGTGTTGTAAACTCTGGATTTTTGTTTGAAGCTTAGCTCTTCACAAACACCACCATGTCTGTAGGCTGAAAACATGGCCATGTGTATTAGTGAGATTCCCATTATTAATAGATTGTAAATCTTTATAATCAGAAGCATTATAAATAAAACATTACCACCACCATCACTGAAATATCGACAGTGACACCAACAAAAAGACCACAAAAAAACCCCAAAAAACCCAAATGAAAACAAAAATTTAAAAAATCCCTCACCAGAGCAACAACAATAAAAGCTATTAGACTGGAGCATAATGTTAATTTTGGATGGTGTCACAAAGCAACCACCAGTGTTTGTGCTGTAGCTGGCTAAATGTACAACAAAGGTTCTTCCTGTAGCTCTATAGAGACCTTGAGTCCCACCTGCACTATGATGCAGAGGTGACATTTAGAGCAGATATTTGGCCTGCCTGGCGTTCTGTCTACTGTGTTTTCATTTGTTGCTGCATCTGACAATCTGACTTAGAGCTCAGACTTTAGAAATTAAATAGCTCTTTGTCTATGCTTCTGTCATGGCCTACAACAGTTACTATGCAGGATACTCTAAACAGATTATATTTACATCTGTTCTTAAATGCAAGGTTCTTTGTTGTTACATGCACAAAAGGGAATATTCTATCTCTGATTTGGGTTTTGCTTGCTTTATTTTCTGTTATTCCATTGTCAGTAAGTGTTAGTTATCTAGTGGAAAGCACTTGATGACCTAAGGAAAGAAAGCACTGGGCTGGCAGGGGATTGTGGCCTGCAGTCAGGTTTGTTGCAAAAGGCTTGGCTTATTGGGTCTGGCACTTTGGTTTGGGTCTGGCCCAAGGCCATAGGTTACTGTTAGGTAGAGGAATGTAGGACAGTCTCTGCACACTGGTACAGGAAGATAATATCTGAAAGAAATAATATCTGAAATAATCTGAAGTGCAAAAGGATAAAATCCTAGAATGGATACATCTCACAAAAAAAATGTAAGGTTGCTGATTTGCTGTGTTCTCTGGGATACTCTGCAAGGAAGGTGGAACAATGTTGAATCTTGACATTAATTTTGTTTCATTCTTCTTCTTGTCTCACAAATTCATTTTGATATGTTTCTCTGATTAAACACAACTCATTATCATGGTGTAAAATATCTGTGAGAGTTAATGCTGGAACTGACCACAGGGGAGATAATTTGCATTGGATTAGCAAATGTAGAAAATACTATTTTATACTTGAAAATTAATAAAAAGTTATTTTCATGCTGTTTCTTCTTTAATGAGAGTGTTTGAATTATGTCAGCATTTTGTGTCAGCTGTTGGAAATCAGCTTACTTTTGTTACTGTCTCAGCACCTCACAAAATAGCATAATGTGTTGAGTATGTGTTCCTGCAGCCCCTTGTGTGCTCAGCTTGCTAACAGGTTTAGTTTGCAATAATTCCAAACTGCTCAGTAATTGTGTTCCACCTTCAGTCTGCAGTGAATTCTGTAGGCTCTGCCCTGTGAGCATTTGGGTGTATGGTGTGTCTGCTTGCCTTCAGCTGTTATGGCCACATAGCACATACCCGCTGTGGTAAGGAGTCAGGTGTAGGTTTGGTCTGGCCAGATCTGAATTTAAGCACTCCTTCAAAAGCCCAAGTACACATAAAACAAGCAGCAATGCATCTTCAGCTCTGCCACTCTGGACCCAGAGGCAACAAGCACATGCTGGCTGGAAGCTATGGTAAAAGTCTTATTAGTAAATATGTCTTCTGCACTGACTGCCTCTTATTTTATAAGTTGTAATCAAAATCTCTCCTGCAGCTCTTTTCAGGCTGTTTAAAGAGCTTGATGGCTGTACTTACAGGAAAGAGTGCTTGGCATTCCTCTACTTAGTAATGTTCTGAGGTAAGACCGGATGTCAGAGCTGCTCTTCTGTATGGCAAACTGGGAATGTGACTTCTGTCAATTGACTTACAAGTGAGTATTGAAATGAGTAAGAAACAGCTATCCTGAAGGAGACATTTGCTGTTTCTTTTGATGAGGTGATTGAAACATCAGGTGGACAGATGGACAACCTTTAAAGAGGCCCTCAGTAAAGCAGACCCTTCCAGGTAATTATGGCACATGTTAATATAAATGGGAGTTATTTCAGTGTCTCTTCTTTCCAGGAATCTCTAAGATGCCTGAAATAGTGATGAAATAAGTAAGAAAAGTTAATAAAATGACAGCCTGCTTGCTTAAGTCAATATACTTGAGAAATTTTGAGTTTCATCAGTCTTCTCAAGGGAGTGATAGAAAAATCAAAGAAAGGTGCTACTGAAAAAGTTCCATAGTTTAACCTGGAATTATTTTTCTTTTTGTCAGCTATAGAATGTCTGAGCAATCTAACTAGGAATTATTTGTATAATACCTTGGATCGGATTCTAAACTGGATGCAGAGAAGGGATGCTTTAAAGACAGGATATGAATTGCTGTACTGTAGATTTGGAGAAATGGATTAGCATCTTATCTAGGATTGTATAAGTGGCCATGATCACACGAATGTAAGCAGCTTAGAACATCTTTGCACATAAATGATGGGAGATTTCCCCTAGTGCTGGTAATGTTACCACACGAGGAAGATAGTGGAAGACTCACATAAGCCTTTTTACATCTCCAGCCTATACAGCAATCTAATGTGGCTCTTGATTCCAGAAAGCAGTTGCTGTTCCTGGGTGTGGATTTTGTGCAGTGACTACCTGTAGCTGTTGTAGCATGAAACTTGTCATTACCTGCAGGCCTACCTGAGAACAAAACTGTTGGACAGAGAGGCTGTTCAGTTCTCCTGTGTGGGTTTGCCTACCTCTGCATTCCTTGCAGCTTTAGAGGTGATGTGATGTCAACACACACTCAGTGATCCAAGCTAAGCTCCACAATGTCTGGATTCAAGTCCCTCTTTAATTAAATCTTCACATTAAAAATATATTTATTCTTTAAATTTGCACTTTTCAAAGTGTTTGAAGGATTTGTCTTCTCTCTCCTTGGCATTGTCATGAAGACAATGTGCATGTATGGCATTTTGTAAGCCTTGGTGCTGGGAAGTGCTGGTACCAGAACTTGTGGATATGCAGGCATACTTCAGGTTCCAGCCAAAGCTGGGCCTTAGCCAGGCCATAAGCCACCTACTTTCTCTGCAAAAACAGGGGTATCATTCAAGTTCCCAGAAAATAAGTAAAAAGTATGTTCAACCCTGCCAGGAATTTAAATCTACCCCACCTAAGCAGCTAATGCTGGGTCTCATTTTATGTAGTTGAAATCAGTGAGACCTTATTAATGATTTTGGTGCAGAAGCTGTTTTTTTTCTAAGTTTTCATCTCTGTGTGCCAAATTGCCATTTGGTGTTTAAGGTCTTAAATACAAATTAGTGAAGCTTCAAAAGTAGGACTTTTATGATGGAAATTCTAATGCAGCCTTAATTACAGTTCCCTGGTTCTGCAAAGAGTGCTGGGAAAATGCTCTTGTCTAATTTGATTAGGTTCAGTTATCCTGTGTTTGGGAGATGACAACCCTGGCATCCCAGAATAACTGGGCAACAGGCAGTGCCCAGGCATTTTCTATGGCTGCCATGGTAACTGTAGCTGGGCTTCAAAATTTGAACCCGTGTAAAAAGAGAAATCCTCTCCACCTTTAGCCTGAAGCAGCATCTTTTAAAATCAGCTGAGATTCATTATCAGCTTACAAAAACAGGGCAGTTTTCCAGCATGGATGTGGCTTGCCCAGCAGCTATGGTGCCAGAGGACTCTCACCGAGTCCTCCTTGCTGTAGTGTCATGGTCAGCACTTGTAGCCATCCATTTGCTTAAAACACCCTAAAAATCAAAAACATTCTGCTATTTCTTCTTGCTGTTCTACTGTGAGCTATTTCTTTACCTTTCCCCAGCTTTATAATGTTAGTTATTCTGAAAAACCTTTGGGTAAACCCTTGGATGTTGTCCTCTACTACTGCTCCCCAAGTGGGTTTAGCAGCTCTGCTCCTGCTTTTGTATTCTGTAAGTCACAGATCCCAAACATTTAGTGCCCAAAGGTAACCAGGAGAGAGAAAAATGAGCCATGAGAAAATGAGGTTTCATGTTATTTAAAAGACAAGGTGTCTGCAGCTTTTTCAGGCCCTGATTTGCCAAGGCACCTATGCACGTGCTTCATTTCAGGAGCACCTTCATTGCTTTCACTTGCAGGACTGTGGTTACACTCATGATTAATTATTTTCCTGAGTTAGTGGTGCTTTGGCCACTCACCTGAAGGGCACTACAACCTTCTGTAGAGGATCCCTGTGTCTGGTGTTTGGATCCATGCTTGCACTGGTGTTTGGATCCATGTTTGTTTGCATGTCAGTTTGCACCCCAGTGTAATGGGCTGTACTGCAGTACAAAAGTCAGGAGCAGGATGCTGCATTGCCAGGCATCCATGAAACTCTCAGAAATTAGAAGTCCTGAGTTTAGTGCAAGCATTAAAATAATGATGTTAATAATTTTTTTCTGAAAAAAAAATTAAATTTTCTCGGTTGACAGAGAAAAAAGAAGATTGTGCTTTGTGGTGTCTAATTCATTGGGCTCTTTGGCAAGATAGATGATAAATCACTTAAATTAGGAGTTGTGGGAGCCAATTACTGCCAGATATTCCTGTGTTCTGTGCCTCCAGCAGCATGGCAGCAACACTGGTACAGGCAGTGAGTCCTGCAGACATTTACTAATCAAAGTAAATAGCAGTAGACAATCCAAATGAAAAGAAGATGAAAAAAATTACCTTGCACACAATTTCCATCTGCTCTAGTTGCAAGACCAGACTGGGTTATAGCTGTGACTTGTTTGTGATTCACTGTCTGAGGATGTTGAAAACAATTTATCTACTTACATAGTGGTGACTGGAGACCTCAGTTGGCTGGGACTATGACAGTCAAGGCCATCTTCTTTGTCCTATAGGACATTTTTCTATTAGTCATCTTAAGGTTTTGCATGTTTTCCCCAGATTTTCAAAACCTGACAATCCTAGACATACATCTTTATTCTCTGCATATGTGTAAGCATGTATGATGAGTGCATCTCATCCAAAAAGCATTGTATGCTCTACAGCTTGACAGGCAAGTTCAGAAGAAAAATGAAGTGAAAAAGAGGGAGAAGAGTGTTTTTATAAAAGTCAGCACCTGAATTATTGTTTTAAAGTTGTTCTACTTAGTTGTGCCCTCCAGCATTACAAGTCCACAAGTGGGGTGGTTTTGGTAGCTTTGATGGAAGTCATTTTGAATTATCCTATAAGCTTTAATCATGTCCTTAACTCTTTTGTTTTATAGTCTTCAGTAGAAAAAGAAATGTCTGCATGGGGATTACTCATTGGAGTGAAAAAAAAAAGTGAAGGACTGAGTCTTTGAATTAAGTCTTAACATTTCAAGATGAACTTTCTAAACATGGAATGAGAGCTGGGCTGCTCTGTAAACAAATACACTCTGAAGAGTGTAAAGATGAATCGGCTTCCCTAGTCACTTTTGCATTTCTGTGTACCATGGAGTACAGAGAAAAGAGGAGGCCAGAAGGCTGCTGCTTGTTGTGAAATGTATCAAATCCATTAAGTGCCTAATTTGCAAAAAGGAGTTGATTTTGGAAATTGCTAGTAACAAATATCCTGCCATCAATGTCCTCCTTCACTCCGTTCATGCTGTGGGTGGTAATGTGAAGGCTGACTAGTTCTGGCTTGCCTTTAGCCAGCCACCTGCTCCTGTCCTGATACCCAGCTGGGAGACTGGCACGGCTGGAGCTATGGGTAAGCCAGAGCTCCATCAAGTGTGAATGTGCTTGGGTTTACTTCATCACACAGTTAGGGTCTGTTCCTATATGGCCTTCTGAATTAAATTCAAATACACCAGCAAGGAAATGGTCAAGCCACTCAGTGGCTTTCTGCACTTACTATCATTTTGCTTCAGCAGCTGCCTTTGTACTTTAGGTAACACCATCTCCCAAGGTGACATTAGCTGTCCTGTCATAGCACTAAATCTAAGTGTTAGACATAACTGAGTCAAGTGTGCAAAACTGAACAGGTATTTTTATTGTGAAAAACAATTGTTGCTAAATAACTACCTCACAAGGAAAACGTAATTATAAAGATTCTTTTCCAGCCCCTGCTCTAATTGAATGAACAGGATTCTTCTGTACTGCTTTGCAGACATGAGATGTTATTGGATTACTGCATTAACTTGGGGTTGCTGTTTTACCTTTGCCCCACTCAGCAAAAGAGCTTTCAGACTTTTGAACCAGAAATTATATATTGAGTATCTCAATAGGACAAGGGGGAATGGTTTTAAACTAAAAGAGGGTAGATCTAGGCTAGATAAAAGGAAGAAATTTTTTGTGGTGAGGATGGTGAGACAGTGGAGCAGTTTGCCCCAAGAAATTGTGAATGCCCCTTCCCTATAAACATTCAAGTTCAGGTTGGGTGGAGCTGTGAGTAACCTGATATAGTTGAAATGTCCATGCTTATTGCGGGGGTTTGGACTAGATGACCTATCTGACCGAAATTATTCCATGATTATCGCTGTCCTTCTAACTAGAATGGTGTTCATGAAAGAATTTGAGATGGATGGTATTTTAACTATATTCATTTTACCTTGTCTTGTTGATGCAGTACCTGCCAACCAAAATTGAACAGGGCTGGGAAGAAGCTTTCTTCTTAACAAGTATTCATTAATTCTTGCAAAGAAAAAGGTTAATAAATTCTGTTTACATGGCAGTATCATTAGCAGATTCCTCCACACGCTTCTAAGAGTTCAAGTTTGGGCTGAAAAGGTCAAGTAAGACCTGCTTGAACAGACATACTTTCCAGGCTATTCTTTTCTATTATGTGTTGGTTGGCTTTTGGCATTTTTAGTTGCTGTGGCATCTACCACAAAGAAAAAAAATTTTAAAAAGGAATAGCTGGAGACATGCATTGCTTGGCTGAGCAAGTTCTCAGGGCCTGGAAAGCACATGTTTGTCAAGTCTCTCATGCCAAACTCCCCCTGCTACGTGACACGTTCCCTCCTCAGGATTCTCTCCACCGTAGGCACTGCTGCCATGGAGGCCAGAAGGAAGCCATGTGTCCAGGTGTGCAGCCTTGCCATCCAGCCTGGAGCAGGGAATGCCACTCTGCTGCGCTGCCACCTGCCTGAGTCCAGTCAGTAAGGCCACAGCTATTGTCCATTTTATTTCCAATGGACTTTGTCCTCCTCTTGTGAAACCACTGCCAGCCTTGCCAGCAGTCTCAGCTGGCAAGGCCAACACCTCAAAATTAGAGGAAACAGAACACAGGACTTGCGCTCTGACATGGCCTGGCTCGCTGCCCTGTAATGAGAGCTCTCCACTAAAATCTAAAGAGGGAATGGAACTACATCATGAAGAAGAGGTCTCTTAAATGAATATAAGTCCAAACATCTCATTTTGAGTTTTTGTGGGCGGTGGTGTGTTTTCCACAGAAGAGGGTGTGCCCACAGAGCTTTCTTCTCTCATTGGCTAGGAGCCATTTCAGTCAAACAGGCTCAGGGTGATGGAGATGCTATGCTGAAGGAAAGAATATTGACAAAACCTCCATTTTAATCAGGGGTCTCCACTGCAATAAGTGGATTAAAAGTCTCTATTTAAGAATTGACTGCAAAGCTAACTTTATGTGTTTTTTGTAACTCTGAAGCAGCCCTGGCTTTCTGTATCACTTCTGGCTACCTCTGATATAGAATTATAGAAGGAGGGGGAAGATATTAGTCCTACTGCATGATCTTAGTTCTTTCTATTATTATTGGATTAATTATTTCCTTATCAAATAGAACTTGTTTTGTACTAGAAATTTCTACCAAAATTTTCAATTGCTTAAAGGCTGCAGGAGGATTTCATCAGGATTTTAAATTATTCACTAGTTCCTTTGCCTAGCTATTGTGTTGGTCACCTGTTTTCAGAAGTGAATATTTTAATACAATCTTGACATTTTTACTTTTGAGCAATTTTTTCCAGCCTCCATGCAGGCTTCTAACATGGGGATTGCAGCTGAACATTCATCTTGCATGCTTAGGGCTTGTGATGATAAACTTCCCAAGAGCTATTCCTTTCCCACTGAGATGCAGCATGTCAAGAGAACTAATGGCACTCACTTAATCCATGGTTATCTTGGTCAAAGAAGAAAGAGACCAAATTACTACCTTCACTAAGAAAAGCCAGATACTAAAAAGGAACAGCCAGTGGAACGAAGTGGATAATATTAAAGTAGAAAATATGTTATCCAAAATATTGCAGTACTGAAAAGAGATTTTAGAAAGCATTAAGGTTATATTAAGCATGTCCTTTAGGGATAAAAATGTGTAAGGCAGATGTAATTCTTCCCATGTAGCCATTACATTTAGAAAATTTTGTCAATATGTTTGCAGTGTGTTGAAAGTAACAGCCAAGATTGTTTAACCAGAATTGTGGAAACATCTCACTTTGCTCTTCCGTGGAATTAATGCCCAGGGGAACATGTCACCATTTCTGTCAGTGAGAACTCTTCTCAAATGGGAAAAAAAATCAATTCTATAATTAATCCAAAGTATTTTCACATTTTTCTTAGGGGAAACTATAAACAGTGGGCAAAGAAAACCATCTCCATCTGGGAGAGAATAATGTTTTTCACAGCAAAGGGTGTACCTCTGATTTTCATGGAAACCACTGTCAGATTCCAGGCAGAGAGGAAGATGTCTCTGCTACTTATTCAGAGGGCACAAATTACTCTGTAAAGCCATGCATGTTGCAATAAGGCACAGAAACCCCAAACTTTTGTACAGGTAGCAAGGTCACCTGCTGGTTTTCAGAGAGGAGAAGGTTTATTTTCTTCACAGTGTGCTGTGTATTGTGTTGTCCATCTCCACCCCCCAAGCTGACAGGGTTTAATTCACCCCATCATGGCACTTGTATTGTTTCTTCCCCTCTTGCAGCCCATCAGTGAACTCTGCAATCCTGCAATGTCTGGCACTGTCAGTGATACTGTCATTTTCACTTAAATCCAAAACAATACCGTGTTTGGGCGTTCATGAAGCCTTTGTGGCATCCCTCACCTTGAGCTGCACTCTGTACATGAACACGCGTAGCTACCAGGGATGAGCAGATGGTGGGTCACTGCTCATCTCTCATTAAGGCAATTAGTGACCTGTAGGAGATGATCAATCAGGGATTTTATCCATCTCAACGCCAGTGTCTGGTTGCCTGTACCAAAGGATTCTGTTTACAGTCCAGTTCTTAATTTCTCCCATTCCTGCTCATCATTATTATTATCCAAAGAGGCTTTTTGCTTCTGTTAGCAAAACCAGAATCCCCCATGCCTCAGTTTTAGCAGCTAATGTCCACAATAGGGGCAACTGATCCAGCAGAGGAGTTAAATATAACTGTGTCTAGTGTAAGGAGAAGATTTAATGGGAAATGGTTGGCATTCTTTCTTCTTAAAGGCATGGAGAGGGAGGGGGAAGAGAGAGAGAGAGAGAGAGAGACAGGGAGAGAGAGAGAGACGTACACAGACAGACACACGCATCCCATAGAGAGGGCAGAGGCAGAGAGCAGGCAAGGCAGAGAGGGAGAGAGGGGAGAGAGAGCCCCAAAGCAGCCTTGTGCCTCTGAGTGGGATCTGCCAGGGCAGAGGCAGCATGTTGGTCCTCAGCCCGCTTGTCCGGGGATCTTACCTGCTGCTTTTCTTCTGCTTTGCTTTGCCTCAGACTGCGTACGCTGACAATGTCTTCTCACTTTCAGCAGGTAAATTGCTTTAAGTCATTACTTTTCCTCGCTTGGAGCACTCTGCACTCTGATTCTTGCACTTTCTGGTGATTGGGAACACAGGAGGAAAAAAACCCTTCGAATTGCAGATCTTGGCTGAGGGATTTTGCATTGCAGATCTGCTCTGCCACAAGTCAGGACATTTTGTTGCTTGGTCGGTTTTGCTTTTTGCTTTATAATTTCTGGTTTTAAACCCCTCCCTTCCCTTCCCCATGAGAAAAAATGGGCAAGATCCTCAGCTGTTCAAAAATGCTTTTTTTCCATTGGCCTCTGTGGTGCTGTGCTAAGGCATGGATCTGGCCCAATTAGTTTATTACTTGCATGTCTGCATGTTTCTTTCTATTTTGGATGAGTTTAGGTAGAATACAGCAAGGGGAAGAAAATGAATCTCAATGTATATCTGCTTCTATAAATAAAGCCCTGACCTCAATGAGTGCTGCCAGAGCCCGACTGGATGTTAGCAGAATAAACATCATCTGGCTCTGGCTGTGACACTAACAAATACTCGGATGACTTACATAGCAAACAAGAGCCCACTGCATGGAAAATCCCTGCTAGGCAAAGACAAAACAAATTAGTTGTCAGCTGAGCCAGGGCACTGGAAATCCCTCTTAATAGATTTTACAGTTTCAGCAGCAAGACTTCCCTTCAGTCACGTTCTGTGCGAAGGAAGGGGAAAGGCGGCGACAGCTCTGGCTCCATCTTCTTTGAGGAACTTTCACCAGTTTATGGCAAATTGCTGTCTCCCACCTTCTGTCTCTTATTCTGTATCAATACAGATGCTTCTAACTAATGTCCTGTGTTCCTTCAGTGTCAGGTTTGAGATGGTTCAACTGAGGATGGCAGGTCAGGGCCTGCTATACCTATAGATCCTCCCCATGGCTTTCACAGTGATCAGAGGGCTGCGTATTTTAAGTCGGTACATAAAATCAACCCTAGACATGGACTTAAAGGCACACAGCCTTTCTTGCTCTCAAATCCCTCTGGTATACCCATGAAGCCAAATGGTTTACATTCAAGCTCTCTGAGATGCTGAAAAGCCTTTAAATTTGTTACCATTTCTTTTCAACTGGGATGTGCTTTTTCCGTAATGTTGAGGTTAGTTAACGATGAGGTACAGGAATCACCAGGATTTATTTTCCCTGATATGCTCCAAATTGCTTTGCAATAACATCAGACCTCAAAACTTGTTTTGAAGACCTTTGTGTTTCTTTGACACCTGCAGATGACACACAGGCAAGCAAGAATGTGATGTTTCCATTGCCTACTCATGTGCCTCACACTTGTGTGTCTACAGAAGGCATTTGAGCTGTCCTGTTAAATAACAGTTCAACAAATAACCTGCCCCTAAAAAGACGGAAGACTTGTCATCTCTGCTGAAACCACAGTAGAAGAGGTAAACATGAAGGAAAATTCCAGAGCCTATTCCTTGTAGTGGAGCATTTTCCACAGGGCAGTCCTAGGCTCTTGTCTGCAAGACCCCATTGGGCAGATCCCCACCCCACAGTCTGCTCCATGGCGAAGTCCCACGCTCTGCTCTTCTGGCCAAGACACTGAAAATAACCTTTATACCCAACAAGCTCTTAGTGAGGCTCCTGCCATGTATGAATTGTCAATTTTGCTTGATAATAAGTGGAAAAAATAGCAGTTGGCCAAAGATTCTGACATAAACTCAAAGCCATAGGGCTGGATTGAGACATACCTGTGTGTCATTATTACTTGCTAATCAGGCCTATTTGGTATTAAAAATGTATAATAAGGTATGCCTTTAGAGCTTTGGTTACATCTGCATTTTAAGATATTTCTAAGAAAAAAACAGTAAGTTCTGATTTTTCTGGTAGACATCTGACAGTGGGCACAGAAGATGAATTAATTCCATTTACTCTGCAGGTGAATTAATTCTGCTTACATTCTCAGTTTTTTTAGTGATTTCTCAAAAGTTCTCTGACTGTCAGCTGAGTCAATTATTTGTATTCGGCACCAGGATGCAATTTCACATTTAAAGAATGAATTTCAGCAGTGCACTTTCAAATTCTGGAACTAATCCCATTTAGCAGAGAGAATGTTCTTAAGTGATGGCTTGTCTTTCCTATAGTTGGGAAAAAACATTCAGGTATTTTCCAGGTGTGTCTGGAAACTTCTAGCCTAAAAGTACTTTTATTTCTGTCCTCACACATCTTTGCAGTGTAATATGTCACAAATAAAAAGGCTTACATGTCTCAAAGCAGTAACTAGAAAGCAAAGGGGAAACAGCCTGTAGGGTGGAAAAGTGTTTGTACAAAAAGTGGGGAAAGAAGAATAATCTGGATCTTTGTTTTCTGCCAACTCCACCTTAGAGTCCCATCAGCTTCAAGCAACAGTGCATCCTTGTTTCTAGAAGTATTTTGAGTGTCATGTCAGATCCAAAGAGTTGAGTCTCATGGTGCTGAAGTGTCATTTCTGGAGAAAATGTTCCAAGGAGTAATATTATAACATATTATAACATATTATAACATAAGAGCATCCAGCTGTGGTTCCACATGGCAGTGACGACCCCCAGGATGGGTAGCTCAGCCCCTGGAGACAGCAGGTTATTTTCAGGGTAACCTGTCATACCCCACCCTTACACCACTTGTGTTTGTGGTGTCATTTACATTTACTTTTCAGAGCTCTGCCCTACTGAGGTTCCTGAACTGCTGCACTCACATGATGAAGGCATGAGTTCTGTAGTCATTTTTAGCTGGGCTAAATGAACCAGTCTGCACCTTGTAAGAACCAGCCTGAAGGAAGCCACCTTCCAAATTCAGGTAGTAGAAAGACTCTCTTCCTCTCCTCCTCATTCCTTCTCCTCCCCTTTACTGGTCATCCAGGCCCATCAAGGTTTTGCAGAGAGATGGGACAGTACTTAAATTATCAGAAGTATCCAGAGAAAAAGAGCTGCATCTCAGCGCTTCTTCTGGCCTTCTATGCATGCCATAAGTGCATCCTTTGATTCAGTTGGCTCCTACAGTCAATACTGATTCCTAGTTCTTTGGAAATATTATGGTGGATCAGCCTAAAAGAACTCAATGGGATATAAGAGCACTATTGGCAGTATTCTTCACACTTTCCTTGCCTTTGTCCTATTATTTTCCTGAAGAAAATGAACATTATATCTCGTTGGGCATTAGGTTATCCTCTTTGGGTCAGGAAGGTATAATATTTGCAGACAGACTTCATGTGGCAGAGCTGCAGAAAAGAATTGAGTTTTCTTGTGGGCTGATATTACCAATATCACCAAACTGTTGGAGCCGTGGTGATGGGCAAGGTGGGCTGGGAAGAGCAGGGGTGGGGTGTGTGGGGTGTCACTGTGTGGGGTGACAGCCATGGCTGGGCATCTCAGAGAAGGGACCTTGGGAGCCACTGTGCTGCTGTGCTGTGGGCAGAGGGCATTGTGCATTTGTGAGAGAAACAGCAGGAGAGAAAGGACACAGAAACAAGGGATGATTCCTGACACTGGGGGAGTTGGGATCATGGCTGTCTTTCTATAAAAGGAATATCTGACCCCATCATCAGGGCTTGGTTTTCTTTTCCCTGCAGGAATCCAAACTATTGTCATAATGGACAGCAAAGATGTCAGGTGGATGCATTTTGTTTCTAAAGAGAGTAATTATAAATATTTATTTATGTAAAATCACAAGAGAATGACTTATCAGAGTGTTTGCAAGAGAAAGGAAGTTGCAGAAGGAATTTAAAGCAAGATGAAAAGTAAAAGCTTGAAGACTCTCAAAAAGCAGCAGCCATAGCCTGCTGGGAAAATAGCTCAAAGGATGACTAGGAAGCAAAAATATCAGACCAGGGAAGGAAGCCTGGCTCTGCTCTGTAAAGTCAGCATGGGCCCAGGAGGTGCTGAGCATCCTGGTACCATTGGTTAGTGGGTTTCTCATGGAACAAACATAAGCAGGAAAGGTGGGGTCAGATTAAAATTCCTGATGGAAATGAGCCACTGGCAAAGGCTACAGCTTCGTTAGAAGAAGGAAAGCAAAGTATCATTGGCCATGAGAGGGCAGTCACCCAGCTGTGGAGCTGGGCAGCCAAAGGTCTTGGGGCAGGATGTTTGAGAGCTTTCTGTCTTGTTTGTGATTCATATGAGCCTGAAAGGGAAACAAAATATTCTTTCAGTAGATTCTCTGCTCCGCTTCAAAGAAAAGAACCTTGGGATTGGCTGGTTTAACTTGATAGCCCAAATGGGGATCTGGAAAGATAAGCCAAAAGAAGGAAGGCATATGGCTACCTTTCTAAGCTGATAAAGAAGACAATTCCTGAGCAGCCTCTGGGGAAAAGCTTGGACTGGTAGCAAATTAACAGCCTAGCATGGTGTGGTTACTGTTGCTTCAAGTAAATGGGTCTTTAAATAAGCAGAGTTTTAGAACCCAGCTGATTTGCCTTTACCTGTATATTCTCCCCTGGTAGATATGACCTGTGAAAATCCCAAACTGGGTGTGCTGCTCTGGTCAATGGAGATGATACTCAGGAAATAAATCACCTTAGGACTCAGAGAGCTTCTCTGGTGGTGTATGCTGTGCTGAGTAAGGTGAGAGCAGAGCAGCCACACTGCTGCACAGCCTGTCCCTGACTCCATGCCTGCATCCAGCTTCTCGTCAGCAAGGGCAAAGGAAGGGAACACTGATGTCATCCTCAGTAGCCAAGATCCCCCAGAGATGCTCTGAAATTCACAGTAATCCAATGAGTAGGAGCCCACTTGATCCTGTGGGTAAGGGACAAGGAAAGGCAGTTCAGGAGGTTGGGCATTTGCCTTGCAGCAGTAAACACAGATCAGAACAGGACATAGGCTCTAGTGAGGAAGCTGGAACCTGTTTGCAGCAAAGCTCCTCAAGTGCAGCCCTGGCCTTGCATGCAGGAGAGGGAAGAGGCTTCTGACATGTTTATGGCATTACTTGTTGACAAGGTCCTTGTCTTGTCAAAAAAGGTTCAGTGATAATGCAGATGAAGGGAAGGGGTTCAGTGAAGTGCTGTTGAAGTAGAATATTGTGATATTCACTTGTTGGGTTGTGAAGAAGTCCTCCAGCTGCCAGGGACAGAGGTCAGTACAGGAGCTGAGGCAGTGCTTGCTTGTCTTTCCAGCAAAGGAAGCAGTAACTGATCTGGAGGTTTCTCCATAACCTCTGAATGCTTCTGACAGGCAGCACTTCCCAAAGGGAACCTCAGCTGAAAGTGATCCACAGCTGACGTGGAGATCCAGCTGCTCCAGGCTGTCCATGCTGCACCCTTGCCATGAATGAGGAGAGCACTGGCTGTAGCCCGTGGGTATTGGACATGCTGGTCAATACTGCATTTTTGTTATGAGCAGACTGGAAGGTGGAGGCTTAAATTCCAGCACAGCAAAGCAAGCTGTTTCAAAATCAGGTGTTTTCACTGAAAGGATAGAAGCTCACCAGCAAGCAATCCAAAGTGATGCAAAATCAGCTTAGTCCCTGTGTAGCTGTTGACAGGTGGTGCTTGTAGGCCTCTGCCTTTGGTACAGACAGTTCATTTGTGGGCATGTCAATATTACCAAACCCCTGCACAGGAGGGGAACAGTCTGTGGCTTCACATTTTAGCCTCCTTGCATTTGACAATGTGTTTCCTATCAGACACTGAGGCTTCCCATGGGTGGGCTATTGGCACAGAAGCACCAGCAGTGTGACTGCAGCAAAAGAAACATTTAATCTCAGTTACAACCATAGAAAAATATCACTTGTGTTTAGACAGGAGGACGTTTGTGGTCACAATAGACCCTGTATCCCAGCAGTCTTTAGCTCCTAGTGCTAGGGTGGTGTGTGGCTGCAGACTCAGCTGTGGTGCAGCACAGAGCTCAGGACATGGCTGGGAGATCTGTCCAGTGCTGCAGCTTAGAAGGTAGAAAAGAACAGGGCAAGACCTTCAAATCTAAGGAGAATTGTTTGAGGAAGGTCAGAAATAAATGAGAGGAAAAACTCTACAGGAATTAACAGACTCCAACCTAGGTGTTCTACTTCTTCCCTTCTCCTCTCCAAGGAATCACCCCTTTAATGGGAAGGAAATTGTGGGGACTCTTTCTGTAGTCACACAGCTGTGATGGTAAAAGAGCATTTGGGAAGACAAGATGGATGTAGGAAAACCACTGGAGAGATCTGAAACATTGTGGGGAAAGAGGTTCACCATTTTCCTCAGGAACTAGCAAGAAGGTATGGATAAATGTAGGCTTCTGGGGAGTGCACACAATTAAAGGCAGTGCTACAATTTCAGTTTTCTTCTACCCAGGGAAGTGATTATGGAGTATTTTTACCAGCTTCTTGAAACGACAAAGTTTACAATTTTTTCCAATACAAAGTTAATACATAGTTGGGTTTTTTGGTCAAAAGCAGAAGAACAAAGTCATCTGGCCTGGGAATCTGTTGCAGCAAGGGAGTCATGAGGAATTAATCTAGTTGATGGCAACAGGCTTTCAAAGAAGAATTGAGAGGCTTTTCTCTGAAGTCTTTTTGAGCACACAGCAACACCCACAGTCTCATAGGGATTGTCTGGGACTGTCTGAGCATATGGTGGAGCAACATCAAAGTCAAGCACATGTTTGATCTATGCCAGCACTGACAGATTATGATCTTGCACTTGCAGAAGGGTGGAACTGGTGTCTCTCAGCTTTGTTGCTACTGAACTTACACAAAGTGGGAGAGGACTGTGTGGCAGTGAATGACATGCAGAAGTCTTTCAGGCCATCCTGCTTTAATCTTTTGGGCTTCAGGCTCTTCTACAGATTACAGTAAATTCTTAGGCTTTAATACTCAGACTATTTATACTATTGGTGTGAAGAGCAGTTGAGTTTTATGAGTTTTATGGTGTGAAGAGCAGTTGAGTTTTTTCTGGCTTATAAAATGAGATGAG
This sequence comes from Molothrus aeneus, assembly GCF_037042795.1. Classification (NCBI taxonomy): domain Eukaryota; kingdom Metazoa; phylum Chordata; class Aves; order Passeriformes; family Icteridae; genus Molothrus; species Molothrus aeneus. The sequence continues at coordinate 35,523,844 of NC_089646.1, read as the reverse complement.
ATATTGTAATTCACCAGATGGTATTGTAATTGAGTTATGGGGGACTTGCTTAACTTCTCTGTGCCTCAGTTTCTCACACACTGATGGGGAGTGCATAGAATTGTCAACATTGTTTAGCAGTGCCTAGAGCCCTGGAGCTCTGCAAGTGAAGGGCAATAGAAGGAAAATTGCACAGAATGGCCCTGTCATGGTTATTAGGATTTATAAGACACAGGTTTATTTTACAAACCTGTTTTATAACCCACTGAAGTGTTACACTCATTAGATTTTACTGGGATTTTTCATTGTTTTGTGAAAGAGAATGCAGAGCCAACACAATCAAATCCTCCTCTCTCTCCCCCTCCCTGTACTGATCTCAGAATTTGCCTTCTGCAATCAGACTGAGAGAACGGTGTATAATCTTCTGGCATGTTCTTGTCCTCAGACATGCACATACACACAGATAAAATATCTGAAATGTTACATACAGGGAGTAAAAGACCTTTCTTTCCTTTGCTAAAAAATCCCACAGGCCCCTTTGCTCTCCCACACCTTGCTGTGCCTGCAGTGTTTTTTAGGGCTGACCTCAGAGATGCAGCCATCCCTCTCTCCCCAGCCAGGCTGCCAGAGCTGCTGAGGGACGTGGGCTCAGTGTTAGGTGGGGATGGAGGACGGAGCGTCCTTGCTGCTGTGGCCAGGTGAATATCCAGACCCATTGTCCAGGCAGAGTGCCAGGGATCATGCTATTGTCAAGCTTTGGGAACACTGACTGATTTTTAAATACATTTATTTATTTATTTATTTATTTATTTATTTATTTATTTATTTATTTATTTCTGACCATTTCTAAGTGTGCATCCGCTAGTAAAGTACCGCTGTCACAGCCTGTGGTTATTTAGAGATTAAAAATTTCAAATTTTTATGAGATTTTCTTGACTGTGCTAGATTAACCTTTAGAACTTAGTGGTCTTTTTCAGCCTAAAGAATGTTACGGTTCTATTAAAAGAAACTTGCAAGGTTTCATCTGGATTTCTTCATTTTCTCAAATTAATTGAAATTATTTCTGATCTGCTTTGTTCTGTTTCTTAAATAGTCTGAAGCCCATCTTTAGCAAAGGGAAATTAGTAGCAGGGCAGAGCTGCATCTCTGTGTCTCATTTGTAACTCCCATGGGAATTTCATGGGTCACCACCTCCTCCACACAGACATCATTACCTAAGCTTGATATATTTCTTTGGCATATTTAATGTGGTTTATATGAAAGGATATATTGCAGCCATCAACTATAAGGTTCAAGTTCAAAAATGTTTTAAGAGGTGCAGAAAATTCACTAACTTGACTGTTCAACCCAGCTCCAAACACAAGCTGTATTCTCATCTCTGCTAAAATTTACACTTTGACCCAAAGTGTCCTTAAAGCACACTTTGGGTCAAAAAGTTTCATGAAGCACACTTTAAAGAAGCATACATTGGTAATTTGGTAATGCTGGCACTTATCTTTGGCAATTTGAAGGAGAGCTTAATACCTGCATCAGCTCTGTAAATAAAGGCACCTTCAACAAGCTCTGAAACTTTCCTAACTAAAGAGGAAAATGTGCCATTGTCACTTGCAGTAGATGTCCGGACTGGAGCTGGGTGGCTGCAGACTGTGGGGCTCTGCTGTCCTTGCAAGGAGGCTGAGAGGAGCCTGAATGAATGACAACAAAGCAGATGAAAGGCTGTTTCAGCTGGACAAGCTCACATTCATTAACTGGCAGCTCTGCCCAGCTGGTTTATGATTAATTCTGAGCGCCATCCGAGGGGGAGAAGCATCTGTGATGGCTGTCGGCCGTCAGAGGGCTCCATCCAGCACAGCCCTGCCTGTCACAGGCTGGGCAAGCCACCAGCCCTGCTGTCAGGCTGAGACTTTGGGTAATAGCTCAGCTTCCCATCAGGGCTTGCTGGTTCAATGTGGTCATAAATAGGAAGGGAAACACATGTTAAGTATCCTTTTCCTTTCCTGTCCTTTCCTCCTGGCGTTCAGCCTACAGCTTTGTGATTTTAGGATGAAAGTCACTCAAATGGTTAATTTATGATTTCTTTCCAGTGAAATCTTGTAAATCTGACCTGAGTCCAGCAGAATATCTCTGCTATTTCTGTTGCAGCTGTGGGGTTAAAGATTTCTCTAGGATCTGCCCTCGGAGGCCTCACGGACCTCATATGAGCCCCACTCCAGGGGACTCAGCCTGGGTGAAGGTTTCTCTCTGGCTCTGTGTTGTATCATCTTGAGTAAGAGTTCCCAAATCCCAGCCATTGTCACAAGAAATCTGCAGCAGCAAAATGAAACATCACACCTTATCTAAAGTATGTTGTTTTCTGAAGCTACCATTGGCAGTATATCCATAGATTTATAAAGTCACTTTCTGGAACTGGATTAACTCATACCCTTGACCATAAAAATAACCTGAGAATGTAAACATGTTCTATTTCAAAGGTGATTATTTTGAATTTTTATGTTCTTTGAAAACAGCTGCCTCTTGGAAAAGTCCTAAAAGGATGTTTTCACTTTGTCTTTTTTTCTTATTGAACATGTTCTTTGGCATTGGAGTTGTTGAAAGAGCAACTTCTGTATGAGATGTGTAAATGCATACTCTGTGTGGGCAGGCTCTTCATATTTCACAGAAAACTATGACAGTCCTATTCTTGGGCTGAGATTTTTTCCACTGATGGGGACTGGAGTATTCTGAAGCTGTGTTTAGCCAACAAAGCTAACCTGGAGCCTAAAAATACACATTGCATTTGCAAAGAGCCTGTGAGCCTGCCAAGGTAACCCTTTTGTGATATAAATCAAGGCAATACTGTAATAGTTGTACATCTTGGACCCATTGCAGTTACTGACAAAACCCATACCAAAGAAAGGTGGTGCTTACTGGAAGATCAGATTGCAGCAGTCCTACCTGCAGCCCCTTTGTGAATCATTGGTTTTTTCTCCTTCTGCTGCCCTGTTACCTGTCATACCTGAGTGGGGAAGGTTCTTGGGTCTAGAATCAGTCTTTTCTTAAATATGTGCTTGACAAATGCACCTTCTAGAGCAGAGCCAGGGTTACTGATGGAGCCCCTGAAATATTAACTACCCAAGTCATTACATAATTGATACCTGTCCTATATAGCAATACCTTTACTATTAATGGTATGTAATTACTTGGTATATAATAATAGTGTCTATTAGAATTTAGTATCTATCTATAGGAATAGCATCTATTAGTAATAGTGTCTAATAATATCTACAGTAATAGTATCTATTGCTAGTACTGGTAGTTAGATTTTGCTTGTCTCCTCATTGAGATCAGTACATGCTACCACTGCTCATACCAGCAAACCCAGAGTGGGCTTCACCCTAACTTGTGTTATAGTAGCATAAAGACTGAAAGGAGGGGCCTTTTTTTTTCCCATCTCACTTAGGTATAGTGTTTTTCACAATAAAACTGTTCCACAGATTTTCAGGCTTTTCTTCTAAAAAGGAGAACCCAAATTTTTTATAACCCAGGACTGGAATTTACTCATGAGGATGTGACAAGTGTCATATTAGAACTATAGCTGTACATCTATATTTAATCTTCTATTTGCAAAATATTTAAAGAACAACCCTTTTTTTTTTTAAGTAGCAGTACAACTGCAGTAATGTAAACCTTTTTTTCTGCAGAAAAAGAATTGCTGGTAGAGATATCTTAGCAACTAAGCCACATCAGGCTAGTTTTGATATTCTTATTCTCATTGAATGATAATAATCCTACTGAAATTTTAACTAGGCCATGAAATGAGGTGATACTAAGAAAGATTATGTTGGAATGTGGCCTAAAATAAAGTAATAATCACACTTTATACCTTGTTAAATTACAAGCTGTCCATTACCTATATACTGCACTATTTTGTCCCAATGAAATATGTTCAAATTCAGTCCTGAGACACAGACAACCACAGAAGCTGTGTGTTAAAAATTGAAAAAATTGTTTACAGCTGCATAACAGTGACTGAATTCAGGTTACGCTGATATAAAACTCAACTCTATCTTTGTATTTTATTACAAATAAGTGCTGGAGATAGGTGACTCATACCTCTGTTACTTTTTAAAGGACATTGGCATTTCAGTACATATTTAAAGTTTGAATTGAAAAATATACCATTTTTAAAAATAAATCTTCTGCCTTTCTCTTAAATTGAAGTTTTTGACTGAGTTGCAAACTTGTGAGGAAAAGCTGAGGAAGAGTCTTCATTATGAACCCTTCCAGAATTCAACTGACTCAGGTCTCAAAGATATCACAAATAGTGCTTTAATAGAGAAAAAAATATCTGAATGACATGAACTACCCCTGAATGCTGCTGAATCCCACTCCTCTGGGCAGCTCTTTTCTGTGCTTCAGGACTGAGAAAATGCCATCCCCATTAACATGGGGTGGTAGAAATGAGGTAATATATTTTCTGAGACATTTGAAAAACTAGAAGTAACTCTGTTCTTCCCTTACCTTGAGATGTGACTAATATCCAGCCTGCAATTGATTTGCACTCAAATCTAGCAATTTCATCAGGTTTGTTTTCCCAGAAACTTAATTTAGAGATTTTCTATTAATACCAGATACTTCACCATTGGCTTTTCTTCTTGGCTTCCTGCCACCCTTCAATTCACAGACACCCATTCCAGCTGCAACTAGCCAGAGGAAGAAACCAACAGGCATAAATAAATATTTGCTATCCTTGGAAAAACCTTTGAGGAAGGTTCTCACTCTGATCAGAGATGTATTTCCCAAGAAGTAAATAAGATTCAGAGGAAAAAAATACAGTGTATAAATGCACCATTTTAATATCTTCCTTTGTGAATTTCGGTCACAGCATATTTTGATGGAAGTTTACCTCTCAGAAAACATTAAATACACTGCCAAACACAGCTGAGGTTCCGTCTTACCAGTCAGTCAGTGACAAAGTTATCAACTAAGTTTGGCTTGTGGGGTATTTATTCTTAGGGATGATGCACAAATCAGAAATACAGCAACCTGGTTGCAGCTCCAGACGAAATACAAGTCCATGTGTTGTGGGACAGCTTCTCACTTCCCACTTAGCACAGAAGTGCCTAAAGTGATTCAGTTCACAGGGAAGGTGATGGCCAACAGCACTGAGTGCTTTCCTGGTGGCAAGTGGGCTCTAGCAGGGACCAGAAGAAGCTACTTGTAACAGACTTCTGGAACAGAGGGTAGAGAAAACAAGAAATGCTTGATCCATTTTTTGATGTGATCAATCTGGAATGTTCAAGATTCTGCCTGTGTCAGAGCCACATTTAGAGCTTAGAACTCTGCATAGCGTTCTGTGAAACGGCAACTTCTCTTATTCTGTAAGAAATGATTGTGCTGTTCAAGACCACAGATGAGTGTTTGTATTGAACAGATCTGCCTTGTTTGGAACAGAAGAAGCAGCACTGCAGAGCATGCTGCCTCCTTGGCCCTCCTCCACCGCCCCTGTTCCCACCACCGTACTTCAGGCACGGCTGGAGCACTGTAAGTGTGGCTTTCACTTCTTTTACATGAACTTTTATGACAAAGAATGAAGCATCCTCTCGAGCACTGCCTCATGGTGTCACTCAGCAAACCTGCCTGGCTGTGCTGATGTGGCTCTGTGAGGACAGTCACACAGCATCCCAGACTGGGGCTTGAAGTAAATATCAAGTGGATCAAGGAATGAAATGAGGCTGGATTTGTTCCTGCAGTTAATTCAATTACTTTAAATATTTCCCTTACTCTGTATTGAAACCTTCTTAGAGTGAGGCAATCCTGAACCAGAGGAAATGACAGGGCAGTAAACCAGTAAGGACAAAAAGGCAGTTTTCCATCCTGCACAATGATTTCTGGGTGTATGTCCTGTTCTGCATCACATTTGCCTTACCTAGTAGGTGAAATGAAGGTCCTGAAATCCTTCTGTGGAATCTACCCCCCACCATTTCATTTTGCAGAAACACATATGTGTTTGAGATGCTGGTATCAGTTTTCACTCAACCACCTATGCACAAACCTGCCATGTGTGATAAATGTCCATACACATATGCTGACATAAGCATGTTCAGGATACAATGGGAATAAGACATAGCAATTTGCCCAAGTACTCTTACTGCAGGTTCTGCTAACTACAACATATCCTCCATCCCGGCATAAAGAATTCTTCTACCTACTCAGTAATTCCTGTTCCTTAATTTTAATGTTCATTTACCATATGCAAACACTGCAATTACTGCTAGTGTTCTAAATAAATGATGATTAAATAGTAAATAATGTAAATAATTTAAATAATATCAATAATGTAAATAATAATGTAAATAAATAATAATATAAATGATAAAAATAGTAAATAATGTAAATCTTAATAATAGTAAATAATGATTAATAAGATGTCAGGCAAGAAGTAACCCAAGAAAAAGTATGGTGTAAAATCCTCCATTGCCTTCTGACTAATCAGGATTGAACTCAGGCTGCTGATCTCCAAGCCTCATTACCTCCCCTGCCTGTGCCTTGATTTCCACAGAAAGGAGATCCAAAGACAGGATCTCTTTAGGAATGTTGTGTACTCCTTCAGTAAGAATGAGACTGGGACCAGGGTTCTCTGAGATCCCTTCAAGCAGCTTAGAGAGTAATCTGAGCCTAAAATCACCCTTCACACCATCTCCCCATGAAAACATGATATGAAAATAAGCAGTTACAAGCAGGGTGGGAGCCATGTGAATTAAACCATGAGCAGTTTGTTCTTTGGAGCCTGTAGTCAGAGCTTTACTGGAAAATGGCCTTTCTCTACGAAGCTGAAGATCAGTTGTTTCAGTCCAGTGTTTCTGGCTCAGTGTTCATCTGTATTTCCAGGGGAGATCACTTTTTGCACAGGACATAAATAAGGCATTTCACTCATGAAAGCTTCATGTTGAAGTCAGAAGGTCAGGCATTCATTGATCATTTAAGGCACTGGCTCTGATCTGCAGTGAACGGATGCCTGCGGGTCAGTATCTTCTGGAGCGAAGTTCAGGCTGCCTGTGCCCTCCCTGGCTGAGGTATCTATTTTTGGAGCAAAGATGCTATTCCTGGAGAGGAGCTGCTGCTGGCAAAGTGGGACAGAGAGGGCAGGGTCAGGTCTAAGAATAGGCCAGGGTCCCACGCTGGCTCAGAGGGGCAGCCTGGCTGCAATGTGCCTCTGGGAGAGGAAGAGGAGGAAGAGGGGGAAGAGAAGGAAGCATGGGGCAGGAGGCTACGCTGAAGTGCTACTGTTCAGGCATCTATGAAGAACCTTGTGACAAGCCCCAGACTTCTCCCAAAGGGAGCAAATAAACCCTTTTGAGGCTGTACTGTATGGTGGCTGGAATTTTATGCATTTCTCCAACAGGCTACATGTGGCTGCATGTTCACTCATATGTTTGATGTTTTATAGAAGCTGGATATGGAAGAGCTGTGTCATGAGCTCCAGATAATGCAGGCTGCCTCTCTGCCTGAATTGCACTGCTCTGCAGGGCCTCCTGGCCCCCAGGTGAGTGAGGCATGTGTGATAAAACCACATCATTCTCTCACTTGCTCCAAAGTCCTTACAAAGCTGTGAAACACATGAAAATGCTTTTTACCACCCAATAAGCATGCCAAGCTCTGGCTAAATTTCATTTTGATATGGCTTTGCATAAATCATGTAGGCTTTTTACCCTATGTTCTCATCCCTGCCTTACACACTTCATTCTGTTTCAAGTTCACCCTTCATTTTTGTGGAGTCTTACAGTGGGTAGCACCCGTCAAAAAATCACAGATGCATCATCACTTCCTTCAGATGCTTCTTGTCAGTTTTTTCTTTGCTTTAGACTCTGTTCTCTTTTTTTGTGAGGACAAGAGCCTGTGGAGTGGATGCACAAGGTAAAAAACGGACTGGGATGTTGGCAGAGTATATCCCTGAGAAGGCAAACATCTACAGTAAAATCAGGGACAAGGAGGGACTTAGCAGGGTACTGGGGTGGGATTCAGGAGTTGCAGGGTCTCCTAGCTTTACCTGCAACATTTCTGCCTCTGACTTGCTGGATAACCTCAGACCAGCCTTTTTGACCTCACACCTCATTTCCTACAATTTATTCTTTCAGAAATCTTCAGAGGAAGGTCAGAAATCTTAGAGTCACATAGCAGTTTGAGTTGGAAGGGACTTTTAAAGGTCAACAAGTACAACCTCCCTACAATGAACAGAGACAATACAACTATACCAGGTTGCTCAGAACCCTGGCCTTTTTCTTCTGAGGAAATGAGCCACCTCTAGAGGGAAGGTTTTTATGAACATCCCTGTATTGTAGGGATCCTCTGTTTGTCTTTCCATTCCAGTTGCCTCCAAAGAAAAGGGAGAGTTTTCATGGAGAGGCACTTCCAGTTCCTGCTGGGGCACAGGCAGTCCCAATCCATGTGCTCTGCCTGGTGCCTTGGGACAATGAGCTTCCTCAAGCCCCCTGGGTGCCAGTTTATTGCCATACAGCCCATGGCAGACACAGCTCAGGGCCTGTGCTCAGGGAAGCTGTGGCTGAGGCTTTGTCAGCCTGAGAAGGTAACAAACACCCAAACACTATTTAAAAACTATGGACAACACATCAAAGTAAAGGCTCAGTTATGTGGCAAAAAGCTTAGCTTTAATTATTTATAAGTCAGTACTTCAGAAGATAATTGAAGAGTCTAGAAGTTTCAAGGTGAAAGCCACAAAGTCTTTTTATAGAATCATAGAATGGTTTGGGTTGGAAGAGATCATCTAGTTCCAACTCCCCATGAACTTTGTCTTTATCGTTTTGCTGAAATGCAGGGTGGGGAAGATTCATTTAGTTCATGAGAGTGGAAAAGTGTGGTCAGAAGTGATGCCTCGTGTTTGCCTAGTTCTGTCTTGAGGAAAGTCTTCTCTGCATTATGAAACAGCCTTGCAGTGTGATTGGCCATGATCCAGAGTTGCTGTTCATATGAAAAAAACACTTGTTATTTCAGTCTTTGCTAGACTGTCTTTAAAAAAAATCCTCTTGATAGTGCCTCTGACTTAAATTGCAAGAAAGTAATTTTAATTCTATTGTTCTACAAAGTCCATTGCTATAAATATTAATCTTGCTACCAAATGACCTATGATGCCTCCAAGAACATTTTTAAATAGAGCAGGCTGTCAGGTTTTATCATAACAGCAGACAGTAGGATGGGTATAACATGGCTGTGGAATTTTTAATTACAAACTACAGGACTGTGCCTTGTACAGGGGCAATGTTAGAACCAGCAGTCTTTTGAGAAATACTTCTGTGACAACGGTCACCTGCAAAGGAATACTATCATTACAAAGACATCTAGTAATTACTTCTGAATTCTTCTGTAGCTTGCAGGGCTTTCAGATGAGTTGCAAAAGCTCATACTGTTGACTCATAGCTGAATTTTAACGAATTTTCATAAGAAGGAGAATTAGATTTGTAATGGTATAACTATGAGTGTAATTCCTCCCGTGTGTATCCTAAGGTAAAAAGAAATAAATAAAATTAAATTTGGTTCTGACTCTAATAGGGTGCATTGATTTTCACTACTGAAAACCTGAAATAACTCTACTAACTAGTTGGAGTAATTTGTGTCTCAGTTTAGGTTTTGCTCCTATTTGTGTACAATTTGATCACATTTTGGACAGTATAAGATGGGCAGGATCCAAACCTGGAGTAAGTGATTTTTACAGTGAATCTGATGTTTGTCTAATGCAGGCTCATGGGATTATTTTCCTTAGTCATCTAAAAGTAAAAGATGATCTGCAAAGCAAAGCCTTCTAGAAACAAAACTGTTTTCTGGTCTTTTTTTCTGAGAAAATTGTTCAAGGTCTCCCTGGATTAAGAAGTCTCCTGAAAGGAGAATCATCCTTGTTTGACAGAGGGAAATTTTTTCAGAATTCAGAAATGGTGCAATCCCAATGTCCATCGCATCCTGCAGAGCCCATCCCACATGTTTTATGCTACTCCCCTTACCACCCCTTGGGCTGACCTCTTTTACCAGCTGTTGTGGGGTCTCCATGTCCTGGTTGCTAATTCTTCAGGACTCTGATAACTTCTGATAACTTTTCATTTGCCCCTGGCTTGTTTTTCTTGCAGGTTCTCCTCATTTATGAGTTTCCCCTGCTCTTCCCATTCCCATGTCAGTCCAACTCTCCATCCTGCTGTTCAGCAGTGGCACAGACCTGGTGTTTGGAGCCACATTCAAACACAACACCCAACACCTCAGGTCCTAGGAGACACATACGGAATCTAGGGCTGATGGAACACAAGCACCTCATCAATGCAGTTTAATAATAGTGTTAATAGTGTTCATGTTCCTCCCTAGGGTCCACAAGGAATTCCTGGTGTAATGGGACCAAAAGGGGAGAAAGTAAGTGTCTGCTGTCATGGAGTTTGATGTGCTTTTGAGGAGCAAAGAAGCAGGGGAGGATGTTCACATTTTTTTTTTGTCTGTTTAGTGAATGGTGGGCCTTATGAATGGAAGGTTTAGCTTTAATTTGAACGTAAAGCTGTGAATTGGCTCGGAGCTATAATTTTAAACTTAGTCTTTCTGTGTTCATTTTCAGTCTTGAAGTATAATAGTCTTCTTTTGTGACCTATGTTTAAGGTATGCTTTGAGAAAGCATCTCAGGTGCAAAACTCAGCAATTTTACTGACCCAAAGGCCTTGAGCTCCCTGCTCCTCCTGGAGAACATCAGGAGCAGAGCTGTCCCATAAGCTGTCCCATACAGTGTGAATTGTATGGGAGAGCTTAGGCTTTAAAGTTGGCCTATGTGTTAAGTTATGTTTTAAGATGTGCAAAGATTTGTTGCATAATGATGCCAAAGAGCCTTACAGCTGAAGCTGAGCAGCTAATTGTGTGATTTGTTATTCAAGGAGTTGACTGTAGATTTAAGGCTGAGAACACAGGAAAGACCAAGGAGCTCTCATACAGTAATTCTTCTCGTTTTACTTCTGTAAGCACAGTTTTGAGCACAAAGATATTCACAGTGTTTTGTTTGGTCATGTTTGGTTTTTTAGGGGAGGGGGCTGTGGGTTTGCATGTTTGTTTGTTTGTTTGTTTGTTTGTTTTAATAGAAATGCATTGATGCATTGACTTGAGAGCCACTGTGCTTCATGTGGTGACTGCAAGACTGACAAATTCCTTTCTCTGGCAGGGGGAGATTGGCAGGCCTGGAAGAAAGGTATGAATAAAGGTGCAGTCTCAGAAACCCATCCAATATTTAATAGCAGCTGCCAGAGAGGGGTGCAGACAACAGTTCAATAAAATTTAGATAATGTTGAAGTTTAGCCTGTTAGTGCTTCTCTCAGTGGTACCCAGGGGGGATGGTGGGCATCTCTGGCTGCAGGGCTGGAGAGCTGCCCCAGCTGGCTTGAATTTGACAAATTCCCTGAGTAAAAGCATGGAGAGAAACCAAAGAACATTACCTGAAGTGTCTGTGTTGACAATGGGAAGCAGATTATTGGAGTTATTATAAAAGATGTACCAAAAAAACCCCAAAACAAAATCAAACTTTTTACTCATTCAAAGTCTAAACAAGGCTCAGCCAGATACCCCTGAAGGAGGAACAGCCATTAATGATTACCCTTCCAGAGCTCTGGCACCAATGCAATATGCTGACTACAATCCTATGCTTGGTGACATATGAGCTGTGATATATTGTCAAAAATATGTGCCCCTACATGTGATGAAACAGAATATGTTATCTCAGTCACTTAGTACATCCATTTAATGTAATTAACTTTAAAGAAGGCAGAAATGCAGGATGAAATCAGAGATATGCAGGGTCTGGTCACTAACTAGGAAAAGAAGTACCTTTCTAATAATATACCAAGGATTTTGACACCTTTCTAATAATATACCAAGGATTTTGACACCAGCTACCGATCAGTAATTCAAATAAATATAAAACATATAAACAGAAGAGGTAATTTTCTTTAATCTATTTTCAAATGCCCTACAGTAAACAAAAATATTATTAATATAAATTCAAGGGTTCAAAACAGCAATGTCTTCAAGAGAGTGACACACCAACCTACAAAAAAGTGCTAAACTTTAAACACAGTACATCAACACTTACTCTTCTGACAAATACGAGTAGGTTCTGAAAGAGAAGTCACTCAGGTTGAAATAAAACTGTACAACTCTTGTTAAAAGCTTCTGGCCCACGAGAATTCACTCTTGGCCCTGAAAGTCATGATGACATTTCTGAGATCATATTGTCAAGCGATGTAATGCAGTGGAAGAGCATTAATCTGCAGCATTTTAGGAGATATTCAAAGAGTGACTTACAAGCAGCAATTAAAACAGATAAATAACTGTATGTACATATGTAGTTATTGCTGGTTTTATAGTAGTTAATAAAGAGCAAATACAGCTAGCAATGTAGGAATGTTCAGAGTAAGGACCATAGTAACAGGAATAGTTAGTAGTTAGTTAAAGATTTGGTTCTGCTCTCAACATAAATTGGATTTGTAGGGATATAAGTACACACAGGTCTTTTTATCCCCTGTCTGCAGCAGGGACCTGTGTAGGAGTGGTGTTTTTATGAATCATTGTAATCAGTGTTTTCCGTTCAAGGGCAGACCAGGTCCCCCGGGTGTCCCTGGGATGCCAGGACCAGTAGGATGGCCTGGACCTGTGGGACAGAAGGTAAGACTGAAATCCACATGGAACAAACTGCTCAACATCACCATCTGAACAAAAGGGTTGTCTTGGGAAATCTCTAAACAGCTACTTGCAGGAGGCTGGGACACTCTGTGCTTGTCCCCTTTCTTACACTGCTCTGCAAAGTCTAGGGTTAGGTTATTCCACCTTTAGTCCAGACCCTGTAGCACTTCTTACATGGATTAAACATGTCAAAAGGAAATTGAAAATTATTACAATGAAGACTCACTGATTTCTCACAATCACACAAATCAGCATTTCTAAACTTCTTGCCATCATTATGACTCTTCTTCATGAGGATCCCTTTGCCTGAAGATGCACTGTGAGCTCGTGATCAGAGGGAAAATACTAGGCTGATATCAAGGGAAAGAGATGACAAACCATGAGAACGGCTAATCACATCTTTGAAGTTCATTCCCATACAAACAAACACTAACTCCTGTTATTTTTATTAATCAACAGCAGAAGAAATGACAGGATGTGCTTTGCTACTGCAAAGTGGCTGTTTCACCTGCATTGGTTATAAAAAAAAGCTTCAGGATAGTCCTTTAGTAAGCACTGGCTTATGCAAAAGGTATAACAGCTCTTCATAGGGGCTGTGGTTTATGGAGTTTCTACAGGCACTTTTGAGACAACTTGCTTTTCCTCAATCCAGGATGCATTAGGGTAAAGGACTGCACACAATGCCTAGTTTGAAACTGCTTTTTCTGGTAAATCTTTGACTCTTCACTTGCTCTGGGAACGTTGCTGCCCCACCTCAGAGGATGTGATGCATTAGCTCTTGATAATGCAAGAATAGTAGGAGCTGACTTGTGAATTTAAGCCACATCTGGGAAGCAGACTTGGAAGGTCTTCCCAGCCATGTTAGATGAAGAACATCATATTATAGTATGTGAGAATGTAGGCAAGCAGCAAGAGAGTATGTACTTAAAAGAAATCAATGTTCACTTTGAACTGTGAGATGGGAAATGGTTCCTACCACAAACACATTGTGTGCTATGATTTCCCACAGCAGGAGCAGAGAAGGCAGAGGAAAGGTTCAATCAACTCCTTCCTTCATAGTCTTAGTGAAGGAAGAGAGGAAAGCATAGAGAAAATTTATACTCTCAGTCTTCTTCTTGTATAGGTGTTAGTTTTATTTATCTGGTATTCCTAATTTTGATTAATCTCCTTTGTCTCATTAGTCTAGATTAGTCTATTACTGTGCTTTTTCATCACACTCCTAGAAGCATCCCTCATATTCAGAAGTAATATTTTTTCCTACACTTTAACTGCAAGTCCTTCTTGCTGTTTGAAGGTGATTCTTCTGCTTTTATTGTCTCTTCTGATACTGGTCTCTTCTGTTCTTCGCGTAGGTTGACAGTTTCATTTCTTCTGGTCTTTATAAATGTCATTTTCCTGCCTGTCAGTGAAGGCTCCAGTTGAATACAGTGCAGAAGATCTCTGTGGTCATTTCAGTCTGCCGTGCCTCTCTTTCCTTTTTCCCCATCTCTGATCTTCACCAACTTACAATATTCTTCCTCACCATAGATATTTACTGCATCTCCATCTTGCTATTAATCTCCAGTAAGCTGCTGTTCCAGGTTTTTAACTCATATCCACCTCTGTGGATATTTGCCATTTCTTCAGCTGGGTCTTCTTGTCTTCTCTTACTTTGACACAGCCTAACTTCAGTTCCTATTTCTCTTACTTCATTCCTTCAAGTCTTGTCTGAACTTCTGCAGGGGCAGCAGCCAATGGGGGAATCCTCTCCATTTCTTGGACAGTGAAGGCCAAAGGAGAGTAAGAGCCAAATGCATTCTGCTGGTAGCACTGCTGCATGTCTGGGGGTCTACTCTCTATTTCATGCTAGATATAATTACTTGACAGCAGCCAGAGAAATGGTTGTAAAACTTTTTCATGATTTACTGTCTCCAAATGACTGTTCAGTACGTGGTGCCTCAGAACTACTGTAAAAGCAGTCACTATGCCCCCACAAGCTGTGAGGCATGCAGCAAAATGCCTTTCTTTTCTGCAGCTCAGTGAAGGTGATGCTGGGTAGAGACAATGCACCTTCACGCAGAAAAGGATGCACTGCTGATGGTGCTTTGCTTGTATGTCCTTTAATAACAGCTGGGAAAACTGAAGCAAAAGTTACCCACACAAGAAAATTCAAATAGAAGAGTAAGATAACATGTGAGGGCTCATGTAGAATACAATTGTAATATAAACCTCTGTCGACAATGCTGCACCAAGGTCAGGCTTAACTATTTGACATAAGACCTGAACCACTGAACTGTCAGACATTCAAATATGACCTCATGGGAGAGCCTCATTCAATAACTCTCTTTATTGAACCCTTTAGGGTGAAAAGGGAGAGTTGGGTGTGATGGGATTGCCAGGTACAAGAGGACCAATGGGCTCCAAGGTTTGTTAACCAAACTGCATTTTCAGACATTGGTTTCTAATGCTCTGCTGACAGCTGCTTCCCTCATGAATTTTCTGGAAAGCATTTATCAAGATATATGTGTCTAATACAGATAAAAAATATGTTCTACATCAAGCAAGGTTATGTTGTCTGTTTGGGCTTGGCTGTGTTTTTGGCTTTTCATAAAAATGCTTTGTTATAAATTTTTGTAATTTATTTTAAAAGCAAGCTCAGATATATTTGTATCCCACTGGTAAAATGGAGTTCTTAAGCATATCTGCAGCATTAAATCATGTCTGCAATGCTTTCCACCTACCTCATAAGACTGTGAAGACTATTTTGGTCCCCTACTAGAACTAGGCATATTACTGGCAGTTGGAATAACTTGTGCAATTAGTTTATTCAAATAAAGGATTGGAAAGAAGAACTGAACACCTTTGTTTATCCTACTTTTCTTCAAGAGAAACTCAATTTTATGTTAATGATCACACTAGATTACTTTAGTATAATTTAAGTATGTTCCAGGGGGAAAAAACAACAAAAAAAAACAGAAGAGGAAGAGTATTGTTAAAATTATTTTAGATTATTAATTGTGTCTTCTAATGCTTTATTTACTCTCAGTTACAATTTCTTTCACTTGTTTAAATTTCATAGCATAATCAAAGCTGCTGGCTTTACCTGGCTTTTTCATAATGGCTTTTGGGCTGAGCTGTCTTGCCTTTAATTCATATTTCACAGTTCTGTTTCAGTGCAAGTTTAGGAGCTGTAAATATTCATTTGCCTTTATGTGTTGATGCAATTAATTCTTTGTGCTTCGTTCTTTTTCTTCACTTCAAAGTTTGAAAGTCCGCCTTCTTGGGTGATCTTGAAAGCAAGAAGCATTAAAATGTCTATCATTCCCTTTAGGGTTTTCCTGGAACTAGAGGAGAAAAGGTCAGTGTGACAACAGCATAATGTACAATTTAACATTTGGAAACACATTTTAAAAAATGCAACTGTAGAAACAAGGTTGAATTTTGATGAAGTCTAAAAGTTCCACTGAGAGATGAAAATGTATTGAGAAAGAGCCCAGTTTTGTGGCTTAGGCTGGGGTGCTGAAGAAGTGAGTTTTACACCCTGTATCCTCATGAACAAGTTGCTACAGTGAAACTCACTACAGGTTCCCCATCTGCAGCATGGGTAAAATAATGCTTAATTGTTGGTCTGGTTTAGTTAGGTGACACATGCTTTGGCACTGAGACACTTTGTACTCGAGGATCTTACAGTGGGACCTAAACTGGGGAAAGAAGCCACCTGGGGAAAAAAATAAATTTGAAAGTATTATGTCCAGGAAAGCATATATTTAAAGTAATTATCTGGGGAGAATGACTCCCTTTTGCTACAGTCCTTAGCATTAATTCTGTTATGATATCAGTAACGAAGCATATCTCTCACTCTGAAGATATTACCGTACTCTGTTGACTTCAATAATGCATTGTATGGGAAAAAAATATTTTTTGCTTCTTCATGAAATGGTAGTAATTAGGCTGTTGTTCTACTGCTATCTCTCTTCAGGGATCCAGAGGTGACAGAGGCGACAAAGGAGTCAAAGGAGACCCGGTAATTTTCTTTTCCAGATGGCTGTGAATGTGCATCTGAGGACCTGACAGGGAAAAACAGGAGAAGCATGCAGGAAAGGAGCCTGAAAGCATTTTCCAGGGAGGGCAGGAGTGGTGAGGGAAAGCAGTGGTCCCATCAGCTGGGAGGGCAGTGGGGCAGCTCCGTGTCCCTGTGCCCCCAGCCCGGTGCACAGGGGGTTAATGAGTCACAGGAGGATTTCCCTGGAGTCACCCCAGCCCCTCCTGGGCTGTGCAGCCCAGAACCACGGCAGCTTCCCAAAATGCTTCCAGCTGGTCCTATGGTAACACCAGGAGGGGAAAAGAGGGAGAGATTCATGCTCGGGGGTTCTTTGGACTAAGAAAGGAAAAGTAAACTGCTTTTGGTGCAAATGCAGAAATGCCATTCCCAGGCAGGCTTTGGGAGCTATCCAGGTAGCAGAGCTGCCTGTAGACAAGAGAACAATCGAGGTGATTTTGCCAGAGAAGCAGAAGCTGGCAGCAGAGGATCAGACAGAGGAATAATGGCACCATACAAGGAGCTTTATAGTAAAGTTTTGCTTATAAATCTCCATCTACTGCATTACCTGGAGTGCTGAGTCAGTGCAGGGGTTTTTAACTGATACCCACACATGGCACTTGTTTTTTTCCTTCCAAGGAAGGTGCTGCTTTGTCAAAGATCACTACACATTTTTTGATTCTTTTTCTCCTTTGACTTTGTAGGGAGAAATAGGCTTCCCTGGAATGCTGGGACAAAAAGTAAGTGGGCCTGATATGTTGGGAGTTGTGTTAAATGGTGAGAGAGGTTCAATGAGTGGATTCAGGGACTTTGTGGATGGCATAAGACATTGAAGGTCTTGCTTGACTCAGAGACCAGCATTGCCTGGACTTGATCAAATTTTTTAGGCTCTTTAGCTTAAGAGAAAACTCAGATTTAGCTCTTGGATGCTGTTTCTCTTTCCCCCCCAGATTATTTCTTTAGTTATAATCTCCCTCCTATTTAAATGCCCTAATTGCTAAGGTTTTATTCACTTGAAACTAGTAAATATTTCCTTCTTGATACTCTGAAATAAAATGGCATTACTGTATATAGCAGTGATAACCCTGACCAGTTTTTAAGTCATCATTATTCTGTACTTGAAAAACAATAAGAATTCAGGTGCTGGCTTATGGAAAACTTAAAGGTGGATAATTTTAGTACATAATCAAACCATGCCTCTGAAATTAGAAAATGAATTAATAGTTGTTTCTAGAGAGATGAGAAGATGAGTGAATTTACCTTCCTTTCCCTAAGTATTTTCATCATACATGCATCTTAACAGCAAAGCAAGATATTGCAAAGGGGTCAGAGAGCTTTCCCAGCCTTGACCTCTCTAAGTGTGTTCCTGATCTCATGTGGCCTCTTCCTTAGGAAAGGATTTTTCAGGGGTATGTGGGTAAATTGTATGAGCTTCTTTTTACTTTACATTTGTTTTAAACTATTTTATTATAATTTTGGATTTCTAAGAAAGAAACAGTGCCAGCATTATCTAGAGGAATCGTGTGAATCACAACCATGTGCATCTGCTGTCTTGCTCAAGGCAGGTAAAACCATGTACTTAACTCCTTCTTCCTTCCCTCTGCACCCACCAAGGGAGAGATGGGCCCCAAGGGACAGTCTGGAGTACCAGGACACAGAGGACCTATAGGAAGACCTGGAAAACGAGGCAAACAAGTAGGACCACAGTGTTTCCTCTTCCTGTGACTCGTGGCATCTGTGTGACTGTGTGGTCTAAGCTCTGTACCATGCACTGTGCTGCACAGGGAGTGGAGAGAAGCCCTAGAACACCTCACAGGCATGCACAGGATACACAGGAGTTAAAGCCTCAGTTTTAGGGCTGGGGTCCTGTCTGCAGCACTCAGCTCCCTGCCCAGGCAGCATGGGAAAAGTTGTTTTTATCCTGGATTGGTAATGAACTCATTTAACACAATTCGAGCAGATCTTGAAGGCTTCCTTTGAATCCTAAGCAACACCCAGCCCCACCTGACAGCTAGAGAGCTCAAAATTATGCTAGCAGAGCTACATTTGCAGAGTTCCAGCTAAATTGTGAAGACTCAGAATTGTGTGTAAATTGGATACTGACACCACCAATACAGCATTTCAGTGGTAGAGGCTTAGCTGGAAGTAGTTTATTTGCAGTCTTGTCATGCCCAGTATGGCAAGGAGAGGCACATCCCTGTTTCACTGTTGCTCTGATGAGAACAGGTAATATCTGAAGTCACAAAGTAGCCAATGTGGGGGAAAAAAGACAAGTTGGTTGTTAGGGAGGAAGTAACAGATCCCCAAGTAAGGGAGGTATGAGTAATGTAAGTCTCCTAGATGACCCACAAGAAATGGTTTTTTGTCCTAGATTTGTCAGGTTTTAAAAGCTGCTGTGTGCTCTTTGCTGGTTTTGAGGGGTTTGCTCTTTTTTTTTTTTAAACCCTGTTTATCTCTCCTGCCTATGTGCAGTGGAATATCTTTTCACAGCATAAGACAAGAGAAGATGCAGTGCCTGCAGATTAACTTGAACACCGTGCACTCCTTATTTGACCTTAGACATTTTATCACCTTACACAGTGGCTTAATAAGAAAGTGGTGACATAAGCATGTCATAATTTAAGACAACAATCAGTGTGACTAAAAGACCTGTAGTCTGCCTCTAGATTGGTGTTTCCAGTCCCAAGGCTCAGTACACAAACCCCTTTCTGGTGCCCTGAGAGCAATCTTAGCATTGATTCAGCCTGAAAAATGCTTTCCCTCCATGTAACTGGTTAACCTACTATTTCCTTTCTTCTTTTCTAATCCTTTGAAAAAAACAGGGAGTGGCATTTTAAGGCTCTGTGGGTCTGGCTGCACCTTTAAGTGCTGTAGTGGTCTGGCTGTTTGTCCAGCTCAGAGGATAGTTTCCACCAGCATGGGGCCATTTCCTGTCTCTTGATCCAGCTGACATGCCTAGATAAAAGCAGCTAAATTAAGCAGGTGTCACTTCCACTTCCATTTCCAGATATGTCTTGATTAGCTCACTGACTTCTTCAAGTCTCCCTGCCTCTGGGACAGGCTCTTCCTGAAATGTGGCCAGAAGCTGGGAGTCACAAGTCACAGCCTTACACAGCTGACCGAGATACAGCACCCAGAGCTTTATAACTTGGGAACTGACCCCAGGCAAACCCCAGTTTAGGGTTTCAGTCTTGAGAAGGAGGAATGACTTAGGGCTTTAGGTAATGCTAGTTTGGAATAAAGGGCCTGAACACAAATATTGTCAAATGGGAAAAGCTTCTCCTAATGCCATGGGCACGTGTGAAAGATAAACAAGGCAAAAACATTGAACATCAACCCTTGCCATTATTATTTAATCCATCAGTGCTAGACAGGAAGGCATTAAGCAATCATCCCTCCAAGCAGGGGACACAGAAAGCAGCTTTTTTTCAGTCAGTACACATCCGACTGGCACTGCCTTGCCTCTGTCAAATTGCTGCTGTGTGGGGGAAGGAGATTTCCCACAGTCTTCTTTGGGGCTACAAAATCCTGGTCTGCTAGTTCTGTGTTGCATAATGTAAGAAGTAATTAGAGATCAACATCACTGACATTCACATAAATCCTGAAATATTTTTATGGCTCAGAGCTTACCTAATAGGATTAAACAAAGCAAATATTCAATTAGTTCTTTATAGGCCATGGCAAAATCAGCCTTCCACTGCTGAAATGGTGCAAGCGACATTCAAACATATCCATGGGATGTAACATATTATATAACAACAATTATTTCAGCATATATTAATATATATGCTTTGCTACTCTTAAATTAGGTAAGGAATCATTCATTGTATGATTCTGAACATACATTAACCTGGAATTACATCATCTTCAAGGAAATAATCTCCTTTGTCATTAAAAGAAAGCTTACAGAGCACACATCATTTTTATTATCCTAAATAATGTTTGCTGTTATATTAAAATCAAGTCAGATATTTAAACTTTAGGTTATGTAATACACTTCTGAAAAATAAAGCTGAGAAATCCAAGCCTTGGATAGTATATGAGCAGGAAGATAAATATAGTTATTTTAAATAAGTGTCACCATATTAAATTCAGGAGCAAAAAATGAGAAGGTGTCAAACAGTTCTAGGCTGAAACTTCCAAATGCCTTAGGGTATGGCTGCACAAACAAGCTCCCATGAGGCAAATTAGGGCTGATTTTTGAGAATATTAGTTATTGTGTGTGTAAACCCCTCTCCCACAGGTAATTTTGCAGCACTTACTACTGCTGCCAGAGGGACACCATTTCTCAGCATGGTGCTGCTAAACATTAAGCTGCACTTGTAAGGCCAAGCCCTGGCTTGGCTTGTGATGATTTGTTAGCCTAGCTATACCCATGGTGAAAGTCGAGGAGATAGAGGAATCCAGGCACCTCAAACATTCTGAAAATAGTGTGAGTGTCAAAGTCATCAGTGGGCTTCTGAAAGGCTGCACCCTGAGACTGGGAAATGTCACTGTGGAAGCCCTTGACAACTCCTCAGTGATTTTCCCCTTTCTTTCTCAGTGGCACTCACTTCTAGAGAGTTACAGGGGTTAAAAAGGCATCCTTAAAGAAAGGCTATCAAATGATTGAAGTCAGAGCAGGGTGATTGCTGGCTCCCCCCAGGGCAGATCCCTGTGACCATTCCCGTTTGGGAGCAGAAGTCCTCCTCTGGTCATGCCTTTTGTCTCCACGTAGGAGAGGAGAGCCCTTCTTCCCCGGGGTGGTGTCCATGAAGTTCATGCTTCTTCTGGCAAATGTCTTGGCTTTCTTAAATGGGAAGCCAGTGCTGGCTTGTTACTAATGTTTGTTTGTTTTGTTTGTTACTAATAGCTTAGCCAGGAAATGGATGTCACTTCTCTTCCAGGGACTCAAGGGGGACATTGGACCCGCGGGTGTCATGGGCCCGCCTGGCAGGCCTGGCCCTGTTGGTCAGCCAGGCCCCCCTGGACCCTCAGGATTAGGTAAGCCAAAAATGAGGTAAACCAAAAACACTCCCCATGAGTGTCCCTGCTCCCCAGCCCCTCCTGACTCATCAGGCACATATAGACCCCTCTGCACAAAGGCTTTGTTTGCTTCTCCATCCACAGCAAGGAGAGGATTTCTCCTGGAGGCAGGTCATGCCATCCTTGTCCACTAATTTAAAACCCACTTTATGGCTTCTGATGTTTCAGATAAAACCAAACCTAAATCCTATGTGTTCCCTGAGGGATTTTTGTAGATGGGGACGATGAAAAGCCATCTGGCAGCCTTGGAGAGAGTAGGTAATCTCCATCATCAAAGGTCTGCCTCTCCAGATATCCTGGCTTGGAGTGAAAAACTGTGATTTCTAATCAGACAGGACAGGTTCACCCTGTGCAGCTCTGCAAGGGAAAAATAGATGAGATTCAAGTTATAGTGTCATTAAGGAAATAAGGGAAGAGAATGGAAAGGGATAGGAGTCAGGGGAAAAAGAGAGCAGTGGAGAAAAACTGTCTATGTAATTAAATGCTTGAGATCTATGCTTACTGCAGTTGTGTGTGTTGTACAAATTATGAGAAAAACTTTGTAATAACATAATTGTACATCCTCAGGGCTGTGCATGCACATGAACCCTAGTCAGCTTCTGGGTTCAGACAGGACAGGAAGGACAATACATGACCCACAACACACAATGTCCCCTTCCATTTTGCTTTCCCTTTTCCTTCCCTTGCTTGCATTAGTGGACAGGAGGTCTCTTCTTGTGGTGGTGTGGAAATGGGACATCTGTGAAGCTGGGCACAGCTTCAGAATCTTCACATATCTCATGTCTCCCATTAAGAAGCATCTTTGCTTGAGTAAATAATTAGCTGGAAGCTTTCAGAAGGCAGAATTTTTGCCATGCTGATGGGAAGGCAGCCAGGACCTTGAGATTACTTTTTCAAGGCTTTATTCCATCCACAGAAAGTGTTTGTGTCAGGGTTCTTAATCTTTTTCCTCTAGAATATAAATTCTGATCCTAAAAGACATTTCTGTAATGATGTCACTGCTTGCAGTATGACCATATTGGCTCATAATCTAAATCTGCAGAGCAGTACATCCTTGCCAAAGTTTCAAAGTCAAAAAGCAGTATTTTAAAATTAATGCTTAATTAAAACATTTAAAAACTCCTGTATTTTTAGTTGGGTTTTTACTGTCTAGAAACCTGTGAAACAGCATTGCTCAAGTGGTTGTACAAAGACACAAGTGCAATCTGTTGTGGACTTATACAGAGACTGACTCTACAAAACTTGGTGTGTCGGTGCTGTAGAGTGATCTGTGTGTTCATCCTCTCCTGCATTTCTGTAGCTTTAAACAGGCTGGCATTTATTCTAAGCAAATGGTCTCTCTCTTCCTCTGTAAAACTGGTAGAAAAATTCAGAAGGTGATCTGAAATAATATGACTGTGGTAAAAAACTGGCATCTTTCTCCTGAAGTACTGGAATTAGTGCCTCCCTTCAGTTCCCAGGGGAATTGGTGGGAGCTGTGCCTGTCAGAAAACTTGGGTAAATGCATATATCCACCTGACTTCTACTTTTTCCCCTAAGGCTGTGTATGTGTGGTATGTAGTAACCTCATAACAAGGCAAGCTGGTCCTCTGCTTCCTAGGGCAATTTGCAATAGGACCAAAGGGAGAAAGAGGACTTCCAGGGCCTCCAGGGAGATGTCTCTGCAGAACGCCACAGCAAATGAGTAACCCATCATATGAGCAATCTGTGTTTGGACACAGCTACCCAAAAGTTCCCGCGGTAAGCAGCTTTTCTGGGAGGGGATGTGAGCAGTTCTGAAGTGCTTTTGTTATGAGAGGTGTTGTACTCACTAATACTTTTTGTTTAATAGGAAGATACATAGGCAATGTGTGATTTCTAGTACCCAAAACCTCTGAGATCCAGAGGTGCAAAAGAGGTCAGTCTCATAACTTGTGTGATTGATGTGCTGAAATGCAGCTGTTCCAAAACATCAGTAAGGTAGCACATGTTTGGAAATGTTTTTCAAGCCTAGGGGTGCTCTCTTTCATGTACATACGTAATCTGACCTTTTTATTTCATTAAATCAAAATACATTTCAGATTGGTCAGTAAAGTAAGCATATCTTTCTTGTTTGTTTGGGGCTTTTTTAAGACAGTGACTATAGAATTGAATTTTGGGATCAAGCATTTCACATATGCAATAGAGCTTTCTCCCAGGGCACAGATCCTCAATAACAGGAGTTTCCACAAACTGTGAGAATCAGGTGTCTGGGCTCCAGTCTGCAGACATACACATTATATGGCTGATTTCTATCTCTAGCCTTGAAAGCATTTTTATGAGCAAATTGGACAAAATACTTTAAAGGACAAGGCATTGATGAAATGTAACCTAGTAATTTTTTATCACTGATTTCTTTGGGATTTGTGATTACTGCTTATGTCCTTCTCCTTCTGCTGGGCCCTGCCTCATTAATCTGTGCAGTGCAGCACTCAGTCAGTGATGAAGATGCTCCCTTGGTGCTGTGTGCCAGCACAGCTCAGCCACTCCAGCCATGCAAGTGGAAATGGTGTGGTGTCTGCTTGTCTCTGAGTGCCAATGAGCAGCAAATAGCTTTGTCAAAGCCCCACCTGTCACAGTGTGAGAAAGCTGTCATGGTGTGTGGAAGGGACACACACAACACCATTACACTGGGTCATTGAGCTCAGCCTTTTGCACAAGTGGGTTTCAGGTCTTATCAGCTGTGCCAACTGCTCCCTCATCCCTGGCTGTGTTGCATGAGAAAAAACCCTCCTGTTGTTTTTGAAAACATAATGGTGAGAGATGAATGTGCTGAAATAAAGGTGCATATCACACCACACCGTGCAAAAAAAACCCCACCATGTACTTTGCAGCCTGGAGAACTCATAGGAAAAGCTTTAAGGCTCTCAATATAATGTAGAGGTCTCACTACCCTCCTTCTCCATCAGGCACAGTTTCCTATCTTAAAAGATAGGATCTTAAAAGATAGTAATGATAGTAATAGATCTTAAAAGATAGTAATGAGAGTGTAAATATCTAAAATGCCATACACTATCACTATGAGCCCCCAGGTGCCATTTTGTTGCCAGGAATGTGGGAAGGCAAAAAAGCAAGGCTTAACTCTGGAAATGAAGCACTTCCAGAGCAGCATTTCCTATTTTCCCTGCCTGCCCCATTTGTTTTACTCCCTCAAGTGTAAAGAACACTTTAACTTAAACTAGAGCTTAAACATCACTATTGTTTATTCTGACCAGATCCCCATGTAGCAGCTTTGAAGCCTGTCTTGGGCCTCTTGAAAGCTCTTGCCAGGGTTCTATAGCTGCACATAGAAAAGATCCAGAGATGATGCTCTGTGCCCTGGCCCTGTGGTTTGCCAAAGCAGCACAACCTCAGTGTCATCACCCAAGCACCCAGCAGCTCCTCCAGAGGAGGGCAGAGGCTGAGAAACAAAGTGCTGTTTTTCTGTCACTGGCTTAGATTCATTCCATTTTTTTAAATCTTGTGCAATTTTAAAGGCTGATATCTGTAATGGTCTGAGACAGCATAATTTTCTTATTGATTCAAGAGAAATTGGAGCTCTGGAGCTGGGCCCTGAGCTCCTGAACACAATTACAGAATCAGTTCTGTGCTGGCTTCCTATTTTTTTGCTTCCTTTCATTCAAGCTGAAGGCATTTTTATTCAACGCTTCTTTAATGAAATTTGCCCTCATCCAGGGTAATGGGAATGTTTTGCTATGTAAAAATTTCAAGGTAACTTGTTTTTAAAAGAGCCAATTCTGTTTATGTTGGTGAGAATCAGACTCAGACCTAAAACTATTTTGCCCAGAAACACTCAATTTGCTTTTTCTTAATTTAAAAATGGCTTGAATCTTACAAAAAATTAAATTGATTTAGCTGCTGAGGAAGAGATTATTTCCTAATGCCTTTTATATCCAATTTCAGTGACTGAGACATTAAAGAAATGGGTAAGAGAGCAGCTTGTCCTAATTTTTCCATTTTGAACTATTTTTTTTTTTGCAGTATAATTGGAGACTTGGCTTCAGACCATAGTATATGCATATAAAGAAACATGCATTTTAGTGTCAATTAAATCTAAGGAAATAACAAAAAGGTAAAAGTTAAGTGAAGGTTGTATTGAGTGATGCATAATTTATTTTGTAGCCACAAACATGCCTAAAAAATTATAGTCAATCCACAAAAAGCACTTATGCCCATTTGGATTTTGCAATTGCTTCAGCATCAAACCATTTGAGCATCAGAAAGTTCTTCTCAGCAGTGGTTGTGCACCACTATTTGTATGATTTTTACTTGAGGATGTGCATTTCAAAATAGGGGCCCAGGAAACACCATTCTTTCCATGGGTGTAGCTTCTCACCTCTTCTCTTTCTGAAAACAACTGAACCATCTTCCTGTAAATTATTTACCTATTTGAAGATACATATGCCAAACTAGATTCTGTGATAATCCAAAGAACTTCTTGAGAAGGTTACCAATCACCTCTTTTTGTGTGCCCCAGATTTTTGTGGTGAATAATCAAGAAGAATTGGACCGGTTAAACACCGAGAACGCATTAGCATTTAGAAGAGATCAGAGATCTTTGTATTTCAAGGATACATTTGGATGGCTCCCAGTCCAGGTAAAAATATGACTGTGGTCTCAGAAAACCCATGGGTGTATGTTTCATTTTGGAATACAGAATGTACTTCTGTACTTAAGGTGTCATACCAAATCAGTTAAGCAAATGGGGAAAAGCTCATTTTTGAACACTGCCACAACTGTACATAATTCTGGGAATTTTATTCACAGAAGTCTTAATTACTGAGGAATTAACTCAGCAGTGTTGCAGGTTTTGCTAACCTCCCTGTGAACCACTGGTGAATAAACTGGAGCAGAGTTCAGGGAATTGTGGTGGTAAAAAGAGTTTTTATTTAATACAAAATAAGGCAAAACTCACCAGGGTACAGAGTTGCAGAACTAAAACCCTGCAAACCAAACTCACATATTTCCTTATTGCTTCAAGGAGCTGAGCCCTGCTGAAATTAGCAACAGCATCCTTCTTGCGTCTGCTGGACTTTGGATCAGATTCTGTATAAACCTTCTAACCAACAAATAACAAGCCATAAAAACCTGGTTGTGGGACCTGCCCCCTAGAGCCCTTCTCCTCTGCTTGCTAGCCAGGCTGCTGCTGGTCTGATTCAGTAACCCCTGTGTGTTTGCCTGGCCAGCTCTCCCCTCTGTACCCCATGGATTACCGCCTGGAGGAGGGGGGCACCTGTGGCGATGGCATCGTGCAGGATGGGGAGGAGTGTGACGACGGCAACGCGGTGGTGACTGATGACTGCATAAGTGAGTTACAGCACAGCAGGAGGGGCTTCCTCCTGCCAGGGAAGGTGCATTAGTTGTACCACAGGGTACACTGCTTGTGTGTGGGAGAGCTTGTGTGGTTTGTGGATCAAGTGCAGGCCTGGGGAAAGGGAGGCACGATGGTAAAAACTGAGGCTTCCATGCATGTGGATGGCACACACCACACAGGACAGAGGTGGCAACAGCACTTCTCTACATCCTTGCTGAGTCAGACACTCTCCATTTCGGGGGCCAACTAGCAGCTGGTTAACACACACACCTTTCCTGGGGGCTGCCAGCTCTCTCTAAAAGCTGTAGCACGCCTTTGTAGTGCAGCACAGCCCTTGGGATAGACACTGAAGCCCTTGGGATAGACACTGAAGCCCTTGGGATAGACACTGTTTCTTACGATAAAATAGATCCCAAGTCCAAAAACACCACTCTGGATTTTGTTATTCACTTGCAAAGGGAAGGTGTCAGCCCACTACCTTCAGTATCAGGTTTACATAACATTTAATTCATGTCTACTCCATCTTCCTTCCGTTTTGCTGACTGTGGATAGCAAAGAACTTATAAGCATTTGAGCAGCTGTGGTAACCTTCACTTCCTCCTCTCTCAGTTACTTTTATGTCTTGAATCCTTCCCCAGAGCACAGCCCTACACCATCTCCACACAGTAGGTTTGGTGCTCTGTTGTTCCCAGCAAAGGGATGCTTCTTCACATTTCAGAACACTATCACCCAACACTGAAAGATGCAATTTTTCATTTATATATCACTCACTGACTTTGAAAATGGGATGTATGCAGCCATGCCCTGTGTGAGTTTCTCCATCCAGCTGTCCATCACCACCCTTCCCCTTATGACTTAGGAATCCCAGCCAACTTCTCTATGACAACAGGAAAGAGATTTCAAAGGCAATTCCGTCTCAACAGGTCTAGGGAGACACATAAATAAAAGCCCCTCTAAGCTTGCCTGACTGCAGAGTACTCCAGAGAGACAGAAGACAACATCTCTCCTGTTTCCAGACATGAGGAAACGATTAAATTAGAACTTGAAATCTGCCATGGGGAACAACCATGTGGCAAGATAGTGTTCATTAGTTCCAGTGCCTGCAAAACTGTGCATTCTGTGTCTGAGGGCACATCATGTTCTCTGTGCTAAGCACTGGGCAAAGCCTGAATGGAGGCCTTGCAGTACACAGATTTCTGACACTGATGTGACCCATCCTTGAGTTATTTGGAAATGAGCACACTGTCATCATTCTTCTCCTGTAACTGAACCAAAAGGAAAAGGCTAGCAGAATGTTAAATGGATTTTATTGTAAAAAAGGCTTGTTGGTCTTAGAAGCATCAATTTCTGACAAACACATCCTTGGTGCAATTAATTAATAATTTCTATTTGTAAATAACCCACTTTAGCCTCTAAAAAACTCCCTGTTCCTGTCTGCTTAATCCTTTGCTTGATACCAATGGATTCTCCCAGAAGATGTCAAAGGGATTTTAACTAAATTAATTTGTTCATGTTAGAAAGTCATTCTCAATGTGCTGAAGATACCAAAATCAAAGTCCAAATGCTAAAATGGCAAACAAACCCACAAATTGCTGCAGCCTACATGTCAGTCACCATGAAAAAATATGACTCATGCTCAAGTCAGTAGGAATCAGCAGTGGGAAAGACACGATTTTGGCAACATTTATATATTTTATTTCTTTATAGACAGGCTGCATAATTTCGTTCATATGTGGAAACTCACAGCAGACAAACACAGATATTGCACAGAATTGGATAAAGGTCTAGGCTGGGAATTCCAAACCAGTTAACCACCTAAGATTATTTTTTTGAGATTGTGACTTCTCCAAATCATTTATGTTAACTGTATTTTATATTTCCCTTAACTTGTTTTGATGGTAATTATCTATGGCAAAAATAAGTTTCGAATAAGTGCTGTTGTAATTAGTGATCCTGCAGTAATTATTTTGAGTATTTATCCATTCTTTCCCTTCATCACTGAAATTAGCCTAAAAAAGTACATTCTTTGTAGTGAAGAGTGCTGCTCCTCCTAAGACAGCCCTTACAGAATGCCTTCCCCAAAATATCTTGCTTAATATTTAACCCTTAAAAAGCTAGTTCCAGTTACTTCACCTGTTTCTTTTACATGTGAAGTGCCTGGAAGGTGTTTATTTCTTTATTTTTCACTAGGGTGCCGCCGTGCTTACTGCGGAGATGGCTACAAGCACGAGGGGGTTGAAGACTGTGATGGGATGGATTTTGGATACTTGACATGTAGAACTTACCTTCCTGGGTATGTAAGAGGAGGTCTTCACTTTGGTTTGGTGGGTTTCCTTGGTTTGTTTATGGAGGGGGCTTTTGTGTGTGTGTTTCCTTTCTTTTTTCTCTTCCAGCTTTAAAACAGAGGAATTTTACCCACTTAAACCACGTTCCACTGGGACCACTGCAAGTAGCAGGGAAGAAAGAGTCTGCCAAATTATTTCTGTATATCATTGACTTTAAGGGCTAAATCTCATTTCACAGTAAGAAGTACATGCCTCTTACTGTACAAAACAAATGAAGGTCACATAGACCTATGTTTGCCCATTTCTTGCCAAAATTTCCTTATCTGGTCACATTAATGTCCAGCCATAACATAAGGAAAGTAGGAAAGACCAAGACAAAATGATAACCCTGAAGGAAGAAATCCCCACAACATCCAAACCACAGGCTGGACCAACCTCTTGCTGCCCTTCCTATTAATGGGTACTCTGGGGGTGTATTTGCTTTGAATCAAGCAGTCATCTGTCAGCTTTTCCAACGTACAGGAAATTCATTCACCAGCAGATGCAAAGCCATGCATCTGTGTAGCAAAGTCCTTCATTTAAAACATCTGCTTACTGTTGACTTGCCTTCTCTGCCTTTGTTTAGGCAGCTCCCTACGGTCAGCGCTTTGCCTCCAACAGCAGCACCTCTATTTAGCTGTCAGGTATTGTTACTGGCTAACAGGAAACATTTAATTTGCAAATTGAATTACGTGCAGAGCCCTCATCATTCAGGGAACAATAATGTGCTAATTGACAGGAATAAGAAACCACAGGATGTCTTTGTAAATCTAGTGCTGCGCTAATCCTTCCACTGTAATTGTTGGAGCACTTTTGGTATAAGAGGTTACTAAAATCTAGACCAGTCAACCAGACAAAACTGAAACATTTTACAGAGACCTCATCTTCAGACAGTGTGGAGTTGTTCTCGATTGTGAAAACTACTCCCTTCTAAGAGTCTGAAATTTGCTGCCCAACATAGCACCAAAAAAGCTTGAGGAAAACTTTATAAATTTCACTTTGCTTGTATATTCAAGTTGTGGAAGAGCAACTGAGATCTTTTATTTTTGTGTGTAGTCTGCAAATTATCTGCCAAACTAAAGAAAAAGCTGTGAATCATGAGAAAGTGGGCTGAGTATGTGAGTATAACACTCCCATGGGAGTTTTACCTTTCCTCCAAGAGCTCTGCTGCAACTGATTTTCCCATTTTTTACTCTTTCCAGCCCACAGATCCCTCCTCCTGTTTCACACACCTTCTCCAGATTTGATGTTAGTCTGAGAATGTGGGTTATCCTAGGACGTAGTTTTAAAGCTGCATAGCTTGACATTGTGGATGGGTTATTCACTTAGACATTCCAGCAATAAAAACTCATTTAAATTCTTATTAACAGTTCTGGTCAGGTCTTCAGTAGGTAGAGTCACTGCTCAGTTTAAGTCAGTAGAAAGACAAAATCTCTGTTTCTCCTTATTTTGCAAGGACTCTTCAAATTACTCTTTTTATAATTATTTCTAATGTGGGAATGTGTCACTCTCATTATTTCAAGTACATGAAAAGGAAGTTAAAGGACAGGCACAGTCATGCCTGCTGAAGCTATTGGGAGTAGCTGGAAAAACACTTAACTCAGAGCCTCAGATATTTTGTTCCACAGCTCCCGTGGGTGAGCGCCAGGGCCTTTTGCATCCACCCCCATGAAATGCTCCAGTCCTGATGCCAACAGGGATTTTATTTTTTTAATTGACATTACTGGGAGTTAAGTCTTCACTCATAGTTTCTCCTGGATGCCTGTTTTGCTGACAGAGGAGAACACTGACAGTCGAGCACTGATGAAAATTGCCCTCCTATTTATTTTCCCATATGCTGCTGCATATGCATATTCTGAGGTTCTTCACTCCTACAGAGTTACAACCAGGAGCCATGTAAGTGAACCATACCATGCTTTGAAACTGAGATATTCTCTTTTATTCCAGGTCTTACGGGAAACTGCGCTGCACTCCTTACTGCTACATTGACTCCACACAGTGTCGATACTTCACATGAGGGGAGCAGAGGTGGGCAGCATCCCTCGCCTAGGGGTGCTAGGTGCTACACTATCACCTACCCAAGAAGGACTGGGACAAAAAAACCCCCCACCCACCTCTGGGAAAACAAACAAAGACACATCATGCTGCTGATGGCCAATCTGAGATTTTTTTTTTTAAATATAGATTTGTCAGATAGGGAAAAATAGGACCACTGCATCCTGTCTTAATAGAGAAATAAATGTCAAGCTGTGTGTGCCAGTGAGACTTCCATGCAGCTGCGGATGGCTCTCCATCACAAAAGCAACATTAAACTACTGGAAGCTGAGTTTCATTAACCAGGAATGCCATGTAACAATTACCTCGACTTAGCACTGTTAAACCAAAATATAATCTCTTCAGGGGTTTTGTCTTTAACCCTTCTCTGCATAAACACAAAGCATATCTTGGATGCGGTGTTTAGAGGAACTTTCTCTTTTATTACAATGTGAACTTAGCAAGTGTTATATCAACCAGAGATGACTTCATCAACTCTAAGGTTACCAATGCTCCTTCATTGGTCAAAGGAGTTAAAGTTCTTTCAGAATCAGCAAATCAGTCAAATAAGCTGGTTAACATCACCTTCAGGCGAAGGCGTTGTCTGTGTGTGTCTGTGCACTACAAGCAGTCACGGGAGGCTAGCAAAACACACCACGAAAGGACAAACTGGACAAATAAACTGTGAAATAGCCAAGAAGTTCTCTCCCAGGAGAAAATCAGACAAGGAGGGAAGATAAAGAAGGAACATATTTCTGTATTTTTCTCCTCTGTGCTGAGCTGGCTGGGCTCTGCCTGACCCCAAGGGGCTGGGACAGCATCGCTTCCCTGCCCAAAACCACGGCCATGTACACACTGTCTTCTCTCTGGTGTCCACACTGGAAGGTCTTTGCATTTGCAACCCCTTGTCCACCCAGCCATCGCCACTCAATTCCCAATTATCCCCTGTGCTCCCTCCCCCTGTGCCACTGGCTGTTGCCCCAGTGTGTGTGCTCACTTTTGTATCGCTGTAAGTCAGACCGCGGAGTAGCGCCTCCATGGATGCTCGGTCATGCTCTGCAATGTACATGTGGGTTTTTGTTTTTTGGCAAGGTCTCTCAACTATATCAGCTCTGGTTGGAGTCAGGGTAATTATATACTTATTTATTAGCAAGTAGTAAAGAGAAAATTTCACATGGAAAGCATATTAAATGTCACATGACAAAGAGTCTATAACAGAAAATGAAACAAGAATGTGCAGAATTCAGGACTAAAGGCCTTAAAACTAGGCATTATTTTCATACAAGCCACTGTTTCCTGCTTTGTGGTAAATGTTGCACAGGACTGTGTGAAATTTGTGAGTTATCTGTGCCAGTGACAGCACTGCAACAGCTGCACTGACACTGGCACTTCTGTAAAGGTTAAATAAAGGTGGATGTTGTGTTACAATGATAATGCATTAAAGCGATCAAGAAACACATGCAACTTTTACCACCTGCCTAGAAGACTTTAACTATGCATGTATAAAGTGATATTGGAAATCACCAATTAACAACAAAAAAGAAAGAAAATTTGTGTACTCTTTATGATTATCACTTTCCTGGGCTATTTATGTTGCTATGAAGCCAAGTCACCAGCATGTGTAGCCCAGTTCAACAGTTTAATTTTTTTTTTCTTAACTGAGGTCTTAATAAAAGGTCCAGGAACCACTGGGACAAGAAAATTGCCACAAACTCTGGAAACCTGGGCACTAGCACAGCTGCCTTTTTAATTTCCTGTGCTAGAGCAAGCAGCAGGTTCCAGCAGCATCACACCACGAGGAGCAGGTTCTGCTTGTTGGGAGGCTCTTGAGGACAAACACACTCCCAGCAACACATCCTGCTGGCCATCCCCCCAGGTGAACCCCTGGCAGAATCTGCTGGTGTTGCCATCCTGGGGTGGAGGCACTCCATCTGAACTGCTCACCTTCTCCAAGGAGTTAATCCCCCAAAAGGCTGGAGTCTCTGAGAAGTTGGTCATTCCAGTGGCCTTTCACCTTCAGTTTTCAGTTGGATCGTTTTTCATTAAAAGCTCCTACCTCCAAAGGACATTGAAATAACAAAGCTATGTGCATGGATCATAGAAAATGCAAAGAGGAGATGTGGTCATCCAGGTAAAATACTGTGCTGCTTATGTTCAGAAAGAGGCTTATCAGCCTGGTCAGTCTGGGAACACTTGCACAGCATGGATTTTAAATGGACAAAACAATGTAAAATATAAGAAAACAAAAAAAAGTTTCATACTACCATTACTGTCTTGCTCCCCTCAGAAGATAAAGCATGAAAAAGACACCTGGGAAGGTGTAAAGTATATATGATTTAAAATGCTGCAAAAGAAATCCTTTGCCCCCATTACTGACATACCTGATTTATCATTAACTGGGTATTCTTCAGCTGGGTGATGCCTGGTCTGCTGCAAATTGTCTTCCCTCCTTCTCTGAGTTTGGGAACTTAAAATATTGTGCCGAGACTGGTTCAAAAGTTAATTGGAATATTTCAATTCATTGGACTTTTGTAGTAGCATACACTTTTGGGAGAGTTTTCTAATGATTAGTATGCAATTCTAGGCAAGTACAAAGCATTATGCCATGCACTGTATTAATGTATACCAAAAAATCTGGCTTGCACTTAATATGTGATTAAATATATGTAATTGCCTACTGCATATATTAGCAGCTCATGTCAATAAATCATGCTACCTTAGTTCCTCTATGTCCTTACTTTCACTTATTTAATTTTGGGTTTAACAGCATGGTTTTAAAATATAATTACCTAGTTTAAGATGCTGAGGAGGGAAAAAAACACCTCTTTTCCCCTGCCTGCCGTGGGATCTGGTTCTGTGTGGGCACAGTGATGTGCACGCAGCCTGGGAGTGTGCCTGTGCATCCCTGCTCCTGGGCTTGCCACTGCCTCATCCCCAGACTGACCCCTGCAACACACCATGGGCAGAACAGCTCCACTTCCACTGATTTCTGATTGGAATCTGTAATGTACTTGGTTTTAATAAGGCTTTGGGCTGTGGTTTGGGGGATTATCTGCTCCTGCTACCTGATAATGCATTTACTGGCTACTTGTGACTCTGTATCAGACACTGAGCTGTGAAACAGAAAGCAGCAGCCTCGGGTGCTGATGGACAATGGGAATGGTGATGTTGGCATGCAGGATTTGGGCACTCCTGGAAACTGGCACCCAGGCTTTGGGAAGAGGGTCCTGCCTGCTTCCAGAAGAGGGTCCTGCCTTGCAGCCTGGGAGTCTGTGGTGCCAAGGCTTTTGTGTATGACAGGGAGCTCCAGAGAAGGGCAGTCCTTGCTGTCCCCAGGGGAAAAGGAAGTGTATTGACAGACAGAGAATAAGTGAGTCTACTTTCTGCCTGTTCTTTCTAGAAACTCAGCTTCTGTGACACTCACTTCTCAAATGCCTATGTCATTTTTCCCTTCCCTTCAAATTGCTCAAAATCATAGCTGTCAAGTCTGTCCTTGTCCATAAATCTGGCCGGCCATGCACCTCATCTCCTTATTTCTTTCTTCTTATTTCCTCTAAAGACACTGTAGTTCATATCCTTTGTAGCCTCCTGAAAACTCTTCAATGCCCTTGCTGCTCTGCTGGGTTTCATCAGCTTCTCTTTCAGTCTCTCACACCACCCCTTTTCTAACATCTTCTGCTTGTGACAGCCTGCCATATGTCACAGCAAAGCCCCTTGGTCATGGTCCTTACCTTCTAAAAATTGTAGGATGCATTTCCCACTTCAGCCCCACCCATTTGTACAAGGAGAGAGGGGACTGGTGCTTATCCTTAAACTGCAGGTCTCCAAGAACTGTCCTTGACCACCAGCTGTTTATGAGGAATAACAGTAGTAAGTCCCCAGTTAGCTGCATTGGGGACAATTCAATACACTTGGCTGCCACATACAATCAGGAGATGTATTTTAAAAAGATGACCAAAATAAACCCAAGAGAAGGAAATCAGTGCTGTGCTGTGATTCTTTGCTGATATTTAAGTCTATCACACACAATGCTGCAAGGAGATGTTTACAGAGCTGTTGGAAAATTGACATTTTAATTCACAAAAGGTGAAGCAATGAGAGCACTTTCTAAAAGACTTTCAAGTTCTTTCTCTGATAGCTTTTGCCTAAGGAGATGGAAATGGCAAAGCAAGGGTCCCTTCCCAGGAAACCATTCCCTTGCAAGGAAAGCAGAGAATAATGGGCTGTTGAGCTCTGCTACAGGCAGCACAAGGTACTGGCAAAAGGACAGGCAACAGGTGAATGCAAAATTTAGATCAGGAATTTGGATCAGAGTAACTGATGCTTATTAATCTGCTAAGAGACCATACAACTTGTAGACCATTAGAGCACTGTCAGGCCTTGACCAAAGAGAGAAAAGGAACAAAGCCTAAGCAAGTGAGCCATTTGTGTCTTTAATGAGCATAGTCAGTGAAAACTCCCCTCAATATTAATATGTCCAGTTACATGCCTAGCAGTGTGCTCTATGCAGAAAGCTGGTGTCACTCCAGGGCCAAAAAGGCCAGAGCAAAGCCTGGGCACATGCTTTCATTGCATCAGTAATTACTGGGGCACTTAGGAGGATGGCCCTGAACCGGCCCAGCCAGGGAAGGCTGCATTTGAAAGGATGGCCAGGCCAAATTATATTAGAGGAGTGTACTCCTGATGGAAATTACATTAGTGGCTACTTCCCTCTCTCCATCCCTGGCAAAATCTTGGCACTTAAAAGGCACTGAGTTATAGCCCTGGCCTTTTACAGCTTTTAATTCACTCTGACAGTTTCCCTGAGCATCTGAGGGAGGGTTCAGTTTGGATGCATAATCTTCTCCAGTGACAGAGAAGAGGGTTTAAGCCGACATATTTTGCTGCAGCCTTCCCACACACTACTGAGGAAGCGGCCCTCCTGCATGGAGTGCTGCCCAGGATTTTCTTTGGAAAGGAGTGGGAAGGAGAATGGTGGAGCTGAACCCCTCAAAGTCACCGCCAGCAAAGGCAAGGGATGCAGCAGGGCATTGCACGGAGCAGGAGCCACCCTGGCCAGTGTGGCTGGGCTGGGAAGGGGCCTCATGCTGCCACATGAACACCAGAGCATCTCCAGGAAAAGAGATGTTCTCCAGGAAAAGCTGCCTGCAGTGCTGTCCCCAGGGCTAATGCTGCTGGTGGTATGTCCTGCAGGACACAGGCAAGGACAAAACACTCCCTGAGCTGTTCTGCAGGTGCAGCTGGGAGCCTGCCTGGCTGGTCTGTGATAACACAAACACAGACATTCCACAGAGCAGGAATCTGAGTAAATGGCACAATAAATCAGCCAGGAGGAAGAGGAGGTAACATTAACCTACTCGTACAGCAGCATGTTTAGTATATTTAGCAACCTGGCAACTGATCACCCTCTCTTAGCCGGTCTAAAGTGTCACCATTCAATGAGGGAATAAACTGACATCAGCATTAAATTCAAGCCCATGGCAAGGTGTCTTTGACCCTTGTGCCAGGTGTGGAGGAAGCTTTCAGAATTCATCTTGAAGAGCAGTCAGAGCCCTGTCAGGGTCTGGAGCATCCTCTGTAAGGTAAACAGGGGAATGGGTGTTGATGGTTATTCACTGTCACCCTCCTGGGAGGAAGAGACACCCAGTGGGATTTCCCAGTGAGCCACCTCAGAGAGCTGACTTACACCGTGGAAATGCAGGCATGTAACGCTTACTTTCCTTTGCCCTCCTAACCAGAGCACCCCCAGTTTGGGGGAGCAAGGAGAGAACTGCTTGAGAACCCCATCTGCTCCCTGAATCCTTTGTGGGATCCCAGAAACTCTTTAGTGACTAATTTTGTTTGGAAGAGAAGAGCTACCATTGCTCCCTGCCTTGCTCATTTCACTTAGCCCCATGGAACTGATCATGCATGAGTTGGGAGAGGCTGTGCTGAGCCAGTCAGACATTTGGGGCAGGTTATATTTGGTGCTTCCCATGCCTTCCTCTCAGAGGTTATTTGATGGACAAATGGGGATCTAGAGGAGCCTGGCAACCCTGATGCTTCACAGCAATGTAAATTTATTTTACACATTTCCGCTGGCTTTGACATTTTACCTGCCTGGCACTATTACTGCTCTGAGGACAGGATGTGCCAAGAAAGAGAACATTGAGGACTGCTCAGGTTTTGAGTTGTTAGCAGATTTAAAGGGGAGGATGACTGATGGGAGGTGAGAAACAGAACAGTTCAGGCAACTGAACTGTACAGAACTGGCTGGCTGAAATGTGTGTATTATGGGCCAGGATCTACAGGGGGACTGGTTGTGAAGTACAATGAAATGCTGGGTGTAAACTGTGGTGCCCCAGTACTTTCAGATAAACCATCATAAACCACGTGGTGGCTGTAGTGACAAGTAACTGGTTTGTGTCATTTGGGCAGAGGTTGGTTGTCAAACCCAGCAGAGCCCCAAAGCAGAAGCATGGGACCAGTGGGAAAAGCTGGCAATCCTGCTGGTCTTGGTGGGTACAGGGAAGGGCAGAGAGGCTCGCTCTGTGCCAGGACTTTTTGAGCAAGACAATATCTGGTGTGAAAGGCTGCAGGATTACAGCTTCTAAATAAAGCTCTGAGAGCTGTACCTGTTGCTGCCTGGGGTCAGCAAGCTCTGCCTTATGCTTCCTGAGACTGAGCTGCTATGCCAACTTCAAGATGTCAAATGTTTGTCCTCTGCTCCACACTATCCCATTATTTGATGAGCAATTGTGTCCTGTAGGTTTGTCAGGGAGTAACCCCGTGGCAGGGATGATTAAACTGCCTAGGGAATAAATTAAATAAATAGCTTGACATCAGAGAGTTTGAACTGGGTACTGGCAAAGAAGAGAGCCCTAAGGACATGCAAATAATGTGTTTATTCCTCCTGCATTCAGCAGTCAAGTACCTGTAAGGCCATTTCAAGGGGACCCCCTGCTCTCTCTACCAGTCCTGCAGCCCTGAGAATGGCAGGGCTGCAGCTGCAGGGTACAGAGAGCTAAATCTTCCTGCCAAAGCCCCCAAAAGGCCGTGGGGGGTTTCTGCAGCACGGTGGGGTGATGCTCTTTGTTTGCAACACTCACATCCACATTTCCTGCCAGGATGCTCTGCTTGGTGAGCACATCTTTATGTGAAGGCTGCTGACTTCTTAATTTCTGCTGTTACCACAGCAGATGAATTGCATTGGGGTTTGGGAGTGGAAGGAGTTTCCCCCACACCCTCAACACCTGTGGCTCAGCTGTAATTTAACAGTGTGTCCTATATATATTTAGGGATATTAACAGAACTTGCCAGGCCCTGCCTTGGTTCCACCAAACTTTGAAGCCCATAAGAAATTTCTTTAAGGCAAGACTCCCTCCCTACCTCCCTATTTTTTTTTGCCTCTGTTTTAATAAAAAGGTGATAACAAATAGCTATGTTTGAAAAGTTCCACTGGTGTAGGAATATCCTGGGTTTATGTATTCTTAGACATCTCCATCAATAGAAAAGAAAGGAGAGCTCCAGTTGAGATGGTTGATGGACAAAAAAAATGTGATTGTGGACAGATAAATCCTCTCCCTGGATGGATAACAGCTACATATTCACAGGCTGGGAACATTGCTGGATGATATAGGGCTAAGAAAATGTAAATTAATATTTCATTACTTTATCCAAAGCCGAAGAGCTTGGACAGGAGGGAGTCCTATTTCAGAAGGGGTGTAGTCTGGATATATGAACTCTCCACACAAGACTTACATAAGTAAACAAAGTGCTATATGAAGAAACTTCTGGGCTGGCTGACAAGAAGCATGTCCCAGTGCCTTGAAATAGCCCAGGGTTTTCCCCAGATTCTGCCCAGGGGCTGGATTGAGCCCCAGGCGAGAGCAGCCTGCCCAAGGTGACTGATGGGGTGTGAGGTGGGGATAAGGAGCAGTGACTATTTATACTCTTAGAGTGCACTGTAGATGGAAGGTGACAGAATATAGACCCTTAAAAGACTCGTGGGGAAGGAAAGGGAATTTAGTAAGCTGGACTGAAGAAAATAAATAATGAAATGTCCTGGCATGGTCCACTGAGTGACTGGGATGTTCAGTACATCCCAACGAGGAGAGGAGCACGTGCAAGAAGGCTCCTGTGCCCAGCTGGGCCATCTGCTGAGGCAGAGCTGGCAGTGCCTCACACCACGGCCAGGGGCACAGAACCAAGCTGTGAGGCAGGGCAGGCCCCTTGCTCTTGGTGAGGGGTTTTTGGCAAGCAAGCCTCTCCCAGCTGCCCCAGGGCTCAGAGGGCTGCAGGTTTCACAGCCACCCACAGCACCTGCTGCACCCAGCCATGCCCTGCTCGTGGGGCAGAGCTGCTCAGTTGGATTGGGAAAGCTGCTGCTCCCTTGGGTGCTGCACAGAGCACTGGGTACCTGAGGCCACAGATCCAATGTCACAGCTGGGACAGAGCGAGGTGGGCAAGGGTGGCACTGCCCAGCTCCTCCCACCTGCACCAAGAGGTTGGGTCCAGCTGCTAAGCAAGACAGCAAGTGGAAAGCTACGACCTATAGGAAACTATGTGAGGCACGGCTGGTCTCTGAAGACTACAGATGAGCTGGCAATACCAACACTGGAAACAGATGCTAAAGTGATTGCAAGATATTTTGGCAGAGATCCATAGCTGGAGCAGGAGCCCTGGTACAAACAAATCGACCAAAATGCATTTTGGAGTCTCAGATCTGTTTGATTTTGGGAAAACAGGGAGCTGCTCTCTCTTTGGCATTGCTCTAGGGCTTTGCTCAGGCCACACACCAGTGCATCTTGCTGAAAGCAGTGAGGTACAGGCAGGGAAAGCAGCCAAACACTGCTGGTTGGCAGCAGCACCCACTGGGGAAGCAGCATCTTGAGCTCTGGAAGGCTGTGGCACCAATTGCAGCTCCTCCTGCTGCAGGCAGAACTCCTGCACCCAGGCTGACACCTCCCTAGAGTCATGGGTAAACAATCAAAGACCCTTGAGATATTTTACCAGACCTTGCAAGCCAGGACACCAGCTAAGAAACACAGGCTGGTAAAAGGTGAAGCTTAGGGGAACGCCAAAACAAAACAAAAGCTGGGAAAGCCTTCTTCCCTAATCCCCAAAGTTGGGGGTTGAGCCTGTAGTGCCAGCAGTGCAGCTTCTCTGGGAACCACCCCCTCACAGGAGCAGGGCAGGGCAGCTGGAAACTTTCTACAAATGATTTTTTTTTTTTTTGCAACATGCAAGAAACAAGTCTAAAACCTGTGTTAGGCATAGGAGGAGTGGAATAGTACCTGTTCATTAAGAAATATATTAATATATTTGGGTGAATGTATTGAAATATTAGGAAAAAAACACACGGTGACATCTTGGACAAAGGCATTTAAATGGACAGACAGCTTGGTTGCATCAATGTCTGGAAATGTCCGGTGTACTGCAGCATCTCCTGCAATTCCTCATCTTGGTCCTCATATTTGTGCTTGATTTTTACTCTACCAGTTCTCAAATGATAAAACTTTTCTTTCCATGGCTAAAATTCAGGGAACAACTTTGCATAGATGTGTTAAACTAATGTTTAAAACCCGTACTCCAGGTTTTGCTGTAGTGCTGAACTACGGTCCCATATTTTGCATTTCAATAGCTTTTTATTTCCTAGAGGTCAGCAAAACTGCATGCCCAGCCCCATGCTGCCTGCAGAGGAGGCAGGGTTTCCAGCTGGGCTAAAAGGAAACCAGCCCACTGAAGGCTGCACTCTGCCTCGCTGCATTGGTCATAGCTTTGGTGCTGTGAGCTTGCACTGTCTTTCCCTCTTAAAATCAGAAAACACAGGTTTTATCCATACAGACAAACCCTAAGGAAAAAGAATATTTAAGGATATTTGGGTTATTACAGAATCTAATGTGTCCTCTTTGGCATTCCCAGTTTAAGAGCAGCATCTGTGTGCTCCTACAAATCCTACATGCTCAGCACACAAATTTCTTATTTTGAACCATAGATCTAGATTCCTGCAGGGACAGGAATTTAGCAGCCAGCATCACATGCTCTGACCTTTACTAACAAATATGGCAAATTGTCAAAGCTGGGGCTCTTTCTGCAGTTTATCTGGGATCCTGAAATAGCAACAGATTCACTTTTCTAACCAGCAGAAGTTGCAGTGAGGTGACACTTGCCTGGGAGGTATCTTTTTGTGCCTGGGATTTCTACCAGAACGTGTCTGTGCAGGGCTGCTGGTCTGTGTTTGGCTGTTCAGGAGAGCAAGGTGGTTTGCAGAAGGGACTGACGACCCATGCTAAGGCCTTGCTGAAGC
This sequence comes from Molothrus aeneus, assembly GCF_037042795.1. Lineage (NCBI taxonomy): Eukaryota > Metazoa > Chordata > Aves > Passeriformes > Icteridae > Molothrus > Molothrus aeneus. The sequence continues at coordinate 35,482,154 of NC_089646.1, read as the reverse complement.
AAATACAACTCCTGGCCTTGGCAAGGATGATGCTCTGGGGCCAGCTGCAATTAGAAGTGTTCAGAATCTCCTGAAGCCCATGGGAGACAGCAGCTCTGGCTGAACAGTGCTGCTGCAATGGGATATGTGCATTCCATCCCACCCCTGCCACAGGGCTGGGTAGGCAAGGGCTCTTCTGCAGCTGAGAAAATGCCTCTGCCACAGCCCAGCTCTCTGCCTGGCTGTTGCCATTAAACAGAGGGACTTGCCCTTGCTAGAGTGACACCTCTGGGTATCACAGATGTGCTGTCAGGTCCATGCTGTCTTCAGATGGAGAAAGAAAAGGGAGAGGAAAGGGATATGTCCCACCCAGGTTAAGGTGTGCCAGTCCTTACCTGCATCTCGAGATGACTGCACAGGAGTTGCTGAAGTCTTTGAAATCTCTATGGAGGAGATTCAAGTCCAAGGACAAATAACACAAGTAATTTGAAAATACAAATTCCTCTCCCCCTGCCCAGCTGGGTTTTTTAACTACAGTCTTCCCATATTTACATTGGCCAAGGACCCACAACCATGTGCCAGACACAGCTTTTATTCTCACAGTCTGAACAGGCTTCATGTGTGTCAACATTCTTCATACAAAGATACATACAGGCAGTTTCTGTCAACCAGAAACATACTGGTTTCGACTGTTCACACAGTAACCATAACAAATGGAGTCCTGAAGAGCACTTTAGGCCCTATATTGTAATAAAAGAAACAAAATCCATGCAAGGAGAAAAGGAGATTTAAAAACATGCTTATTTAAAATAATTTTATTATAATGAAATAATATAAAAGTCTGTCAAAGTCGTAAAAACGCTTCAAAAGAAGAGACAGATGCTGTATGATTTGAGAGATGATGCAGACTGGAAACTTCAGAGTATTTCAGATTGAACTGCTTATGACAGCACACTTTGTGCAAAGCTTATACTGAGGGAGGTGATTTGGGGAGCACGAACAAGCCCTTAGAATTCAGTAGATTTAAAGTGTGAGGCAATATACCTTCTCTTTGTCTTTAAATGTATTTCAGTATGTATATGTTTTAGTATGCAAAGTAAGGCTTACATTAAGCTTAGCTTGACATTGATAAAAATGTATGCCCAAAACTGGCTTGAAAAAAAAGAAAATAGGAAAGCAAACCATAAAAGCAAGCTGCCTTGGTTTTCAGTTTAATTAATGTATTCTGGAATGCAATTTACTCATATAGTTTCAAGTAGACATAAATCTCAAACTTTCAACATGGCTTTAAATAAAGGAATCAATTTTTGGAGACCATGAAGGCTGAAATGCAAAAGAAAGATGACATACTTAGTGTTAAGCAGAAATAAGGAAATGAAAACAAGAAAGTTTCATACTTAAAAAATTCAGCTTTAACACATCTCAAGTATGTGGGGGAGAAATCTTACACCAAGAAAGGGATATTAAAAATTACAATCTAAGACTGCATTTTGAAGAACTGCATGCCAGCGGGATGGTGCACGTGTGTGTAAGTGAAGCATACGCCTATATCATAACTTCAAAGCAAGTGCTTTAATCCTTGTGTCAACTGTGAGCAGGATCAGCTATGGCCTGGGTTTGCTCAGAGCCAGAAAGTGCACTATGACACCCCTCCTGCACAAGGGAGGTTTTGTATTGCTTGGAGCAAGCAGAAGTTTGCAGGGTTTGTTCACCAGGGGGCTACAGAAGGCATCAAGGAGGCATGAATTCAATTATTTCACACTGCTTTTTTTGTTATCTGCACTATGCAGGCAAGAGGAGAGAAATAAGTACTAACTAAAACAACAAAATAAAACAACAAAACAAAAAAACTTTGTGCTTTCATTCCTATGAGGCAGAACACCCCAGTCTGAAATGCCCCAATTTACATTGCCTGCCAAAGAATTAATTTCTGAATATCTGAGTTTATATTTGCATGCCTTCTAAAACATCCTGCTTTGCTCTGACAGCAACAGCTTTCCTAGCAAAGCAGATGACAATGGATAAAAAAGGAAAGACAGGTGGGGAAAAAGGTCAAGACAGCCAGGTAGGAACAGGCAAATGATCTTCCCTGGTGTCTGAAAGGCAGTTTAGACTTCCCTAAAGGTTTTCACAAAAGCTGAAGTGACAATGAAAAGAAAGAGTTAAAAGGTACAGCATATGGACATATGTAGCACCTTTTTCTATAATGGCCCACGCCCCTTTGCTAAAGCAGGCTGCAAACACCTGGGGCAGGTTTTGGGCATACTTTTTACATGTCCAACCAATTAAGCAACACCTTTCAAACTAGGAAAGATTTCAAAAGCAAAGAGCTGTAACTTAAATCCTGATGATGCTTTACAAAAAGCTTTCAAGTGAAGGTACATGGCCCTTAACTTTAAATGCATCTGTTAAAGGGAGATCCACAGCAGAACAATGTCAAGATGGGATGTTTCAATGACTCATTATGTTTACACTAAAGCACTTGAGTATGCAGTTCATATTCTACAACTGTAATGTTACAGAACTTCAATATGGAACTGAGTATGCTGACTTTAAATAGCAGAGAGGAATCCAGAACACAGCTTGTTTAAAAAAAAAAAAAAAACCACAAAAAACCCCACAAAATAAATAAAATAAATAAAAGTATCTGATTGCTAAGCAGAACTCAACTGAAATTGAGAGCTCTGCTCTGATGTCAATGACATTATATAACAAAGATGTGTTCATGATCTCTATTCAAATATGCTGACTGTAATTATTCAGTACTACATAGCACTTCTATCAGATTGCTTTGGGATTTACCATGTCTCAGCAAGGATGCACACTGCACAGACACTGCCTGTCTCACATGCTGTATCAGACTTCTACACTCAGCTATACTAACTTCACAAAAAGCAGCCTTACTCCCCCCTAGGGTAAGGCTGTGATTACTCTTATTTCACCTTGGGTAAGTAAAATCCCTGAGAATATGCAACTGCCAGACACTGAAGGAAATAGCCAAAAGCATTTCTAAAAGAAAGGGATGCAAAACTTCAGACTAGCGCAACACAAGAAAGCAAAGCAGTTCATGTGAAGTACAGAGAGCCAGGGTGCTGTTATCTGAGAGTCATGTGGATGTCTATCAGTGTGCAGGTCAGCTGTTCATAAATGTCAGCCATTAAAAAAAAACACAACAAAGAAAACAACCCTAAGTAATCAACAAACCAAACAGATGAAACAGAAAACACCGACCTTCTCTCCAATTCTAAATTTGAAGGCCAAAAATTAGTTGCTTGTTCTCCACAATTATTCCAATGCCATCCTCTCTGCTTGCCAAACTGACACCACAGAAAAAGACAGTGAGTTGTCCATCAGTGCATTTGCTTCCACTTGGTCATGGCCTACTACATCCTGAGAAGTGTAACTTGGAGTTCAGCTCTGCAACATGCTGCATGGGTTTCTTTCTCAGTGGTGGTTTGACTGCAAAGATAGCATTCAGAAGTCTTAGAAGTGCTCAACGCCCTGCAAGAGCAGTGCATGGAGAAGTGCAAGTTTTGAAGGCAAGAAGACCTTGCTCAATTCATTCTCTGCAAGGCCCTTTTTAACACAAGGACAGAGGGGTCTCCTGGAGCCACAGTCTCCTAAAAATGTTCTCAAGCACCAATTCCAGAGTTCAGAAAAAACAACTTCAAGATGAGAAAGCCTGCTCTGAGGCAGGATGCCATGCTGATTAGAGAATATGCAATGTGGAACACTCTCCTTGCTTGTTGGACGACAGAAGAACGGTAGAACTTAGTAACTGGAGCTAGTGGCCCAATGAAGCTATTCTCTGCCTACAAAATAAAGCCGCCTGACTTTTTGAAATTTTGCATCTGATGCACACCCAACAAACTAGTGGTTCTCCTGCTAGTTAAAAAACAAACTAAAACAAAACAGAAACCCCAAAAATACCACCAAACACTCTGATCTGAATATACTTTCCTACTACTGGAAAAACATAGAGCAAAAAGGAATTCAATTTTTTTTTGTGATATGACAGCTAATTTTTAGAGAAGAGGGATCTCTTCCTGATCTTCCCATAACCTAGCTGATATTTTGTGGAAATGTGGTCTCCATTATCTTTCCAGACCATTCAGCTAAAAGCTGTTACAGTGAAGTAACAGAACAGCTGAAAACCGCGAGGAAACTACACAGGGTGGAAAGTTGGTTGTTCTCCTGCAGGAGTGGTTTCTTTGGATTCATGCTTAGAAGCAGCAGACAACCAAATTCCAAAAGCTCTTAGCTTCATTTTTAGTACTGTGAGTAGTGAAATAATTGAATAGAGCTTTGGTCAAAAGTTTTGACTTTGTACTCACACACATACTTAATTTAAGAAAATCCACAAAACTAAAACCTGATTCCTTTTGATCCCTCTCAAGTTCCTAGGAACTACAGATGGGTAAAACTCAAGAGAAAATGACAGAGCAAGAAGTCACACTATTTAAACAGTCTCCTGGGAATCTGGAGAGGTCCCAGCTGACTGGAAGCTGGCAAGCATTGTCCTGATTTTCAAGAAGGGGAAGAAGAAGGGGCCTGGAAATTACAGTCTGTCAGCCTCACTTCAGTGCCAGGTAAAATCATGGGAAGGACCATTCTGGGAGGTATTGAAAAACACCTGAAAGACAATGCAGTCACTGGTCACAGCCAGCACAGCTTCATGAGAGGGAAGTCCTGATTGTCAAAACTGATTTCCTTCTACGACAGCCCACTTAGTTACTTAGGAAAGCCAGCTGATGTAATCTTTTTAGACTTCAGCAAAGCTTTCAACACTCTCACAGTAACCTTCTGGACAAGATGACCAGCACACAGCTCAATAACCACGTTACATGATCAATGAGCAACTGGCTCATGGATTGGGCACAAATGGTTCTAGTGACTCATCAGGCTGATGTGCTGTCCCCAGCAGAGTTCCACATGGCCCATCCTTGGCCCTGTGCTTTTCAACATTTTCATAAATGACTTGGACACAGGACTGGAAGGGATGCTAAGTAAGTTTGCCAACACCAAATAGGGAGGAGCTAAACTGAGATTCCCTTGAGGGCCGGGAGGCCCTGCAGAGAGACCCTGAAGAATTGGAGAGGGGCAATCACCAAATCATGAAGTTTAGCAAGGGCAAGTGCCAGATTCTGAACCTGGGACAGGACTGTCCTGGTTGTGTGCACAGACAGGAATGAGATGCTGGAGAGCAACACTGCAGAGAGCTCAGGGGGTCCTGACTGATGGCAAGCTGAATCTGACTCAGCAGTGCCCTGGCAGCTGAGGGCCAATCCTGTCCTGGGGGGCTGACACAGCATCGCCAGCTCGGCAAGGGAGGGAGATTTGCCCCTTGAGTGCTGGGGGCAGTTTTGGGTGCCACAATATTAAAAACTCATTAAGCTGTCAGAGAATGTCCAAAGGAGAGCCACAAGGATGGTGAAGGGTCTGGAGGGGAAGCCTTATGAGGAGGTCACTTGGCTTGATCAGCCTGAAGAAGGGAGACTGAGGGGAGACCTCACTGTGGTCTCCAACATCCTCATGAAGCTGAGGGGAAGCAGAGGAACAGACACTGATCTCTTCACTCTCGTGACCAGTGACAGGATTCAAGGAAATTACATGAAGCTGAGTCAAGGGAGGTTTAGGTTGGATACCAGGTAAAAGCTTTTCACCCAGAGGGGACTGGACACTGGCATAAGCTCCCCAGGTAAAAAGTCACTGAGCCCATCTGAGTTCAAGTAGCTTTTGGACGATCCTGTCAGGCACATGGTGGGATTCTTGGGGTGTCTTGTGCAGGGCCAGGAGTTGGGCCCCTTAGGTGTCTTCCAACACAGCATATTCTATGACTCTATTAATGTCTAATTAGAGTCCTGGTATCTTTCTTTATACAGTAAGTTTGATGTTGGCCTTTTCTTCAAGTATCACATGCTTTTCTTAAAGCTCACAATGCTAGGCTCTTTAGAAAGGATCAAGTATTCAGTGTGGAGAGGCTCCTGTCACAGAGCAATGCAGGGCAGCAGGTCTGCAATACATTCATTTTACTAACAACACTGGTTTTATCCTAGCAAAAGCCAGCACTACTTCTGTGAGTATGGCAACACTGCTTTGTGTATTTATGAAAACTTACTAATTCTAAGTACCTCACTAACAGAGTCTTCACCACTCCTGCACCTGAGTTAAATTCAGCTCCTTGTACAAAGCTATCTGAAGCCCAAGGTCAACACAGAGAGACCTGCTTATACCTTGAATTGGAGTCAGCAATTCACACACAGCCTTCTGGTTGGTCATCAACACAACTAGAAATTTTGTTGCTAACCAGCTAAAAGGAGTTCTTCATCATTTTTACTAGCAGCAATGCTAACGAACACATTTTTATCTGTATCACCAAAATGGGAAATGGGGGAAATCTTTCTTAATTTTGAGTCACTTCTAAATAATTTCAAAATTTGATATTTGTAATTGGTCCCATGTTTAATAGCTCCATCACAAATTTTAGCTTCCCCTATACTTTATTCATTTCATGTCCACTTGCATGAAGTTTCTGCCCATAATGACAGTCTGGGAAGGATTTTAATGACATCTGCTTTTCAAACTGCTACCTGTGCTCAACTTAAAAGCGAGTATTATAGTTTTGCATGAATTTGATTCAAGAAACCCCTAAAACCCAAAAGATTTATATGGCAGGGAAGCCACAGCCCCACTGGGAGCTGGTCAGGGAACACAACATCCTGTTTCAAAGGCTAGACCTTGGGGCCACTCAGGCCACCAGCCACACAGACCTGTGGTGAAGATCTCTGTAATATTTGGATTAAAAGGTTTATTTAATTTAATAAACATTTATGTCATGCAAATATATTATTTGCATTAAAGAGCTTTGACCCAAATTGAGGGACAAACTCACCACATTATAAGCTGGTGTTTAGCTGTCCTTCTCTTCCACTGCCAGGGTAACAATAACTCTCACTATCCTCCTACACCATGGCAGGGAGTGGGCACAGGGAATGGGAGAGTCAGAGGCAGCAGCACCTGCCTGGGTGCCAACTGGTGACACAACAGCTCTGCTGCATGAGCAGGTCTCTCCTTAGGTACAGCAGCAAAGGCCAAATTCTGCTCTGCTACTTTTATGAGGTGAAGAGAAGAGGAGGTGCACAGGCAGAAGAGAAACAGTCAAAAACATTCACCACGGACATAGTTATGATCCAAAGAGAGACAGTACCTCTGCATTTAAATGCAACACAAGCATAATGAAAAGATAAAAATCACACATACCCTTCCCCCAAAACACTCAACACCTTTCTCTCCTGAAAAGATACAATGAACAGAAATGATGTCCCAAAACCAAAATGGAAAGAATCTTTGTTAACAGACACAGTCCCTGAATTTTTAAGATGTGGTCTTGCTGTATTTATACCACCTCATCTGACTCCAAACCATGTACTTCATAGAGAGTGTCCAAGATATTTAGCTGCTTTTCCATGGCTGGTAAGTAAATGTTGAGGTCCCTCTGCATTCCTTTGTAAAATGTTTCTTCCTGAGGATCACACTCATCTACAGACAGAGCTGCCACAAAATCTTCATACGTTGGAGCTGCCCTTAAAGCTAACTGGGAGAGGAAACAAAGCTTTTAGATTTGCAACATAGAGTGGGAAAAGAAATACAATTAAAGCCTTGAAAAACTTCTAAGACTTCCCTCTTTGCATTTAGACTGCATAGCTTCAATTTAATCATGTGTACATGCATATATTGAGAATTTTAACTAGAAGGGAGGTTAACTTTATAAAATATTATTTTTATTATTTTTTTTGTGTAAATCCCCAGTTAAAGATATCTTCAGAGATGCTAGACTTTTAGAAAATGTCTGTGCACCATATTTTGTATAAATAAATTGAGCACATCAGAAATCAATTAAATACAAACCCCAAATAAAGTATAGTTTGTTAGGGGAGCTCCCAACCCAGTGTTACACACCATCACCAAATTCTCAACATTCTCTTTAGAAAGCTCTCTCCAACAATTCTGCTCCTCTCAAAGTCATGATTGCCTGGATGAGGTTTTCCTTTCTCCTTTCGTAATGTCAATGATAATTTTCCAATGACAGACACAAGGGGGAGCTGCCACACTGGACGAAAAATTTTCTCTATCCAACTCCCCACACACACTGTGCTAACCCTGTCTGAATGATCTTCATATTCAAAAAGAGTCCAATCATCAAAACAGCAACCTCAAAACCTCTTTTCTTCATTTAGTAGCCCTGCAAAACTGTGCTCAAAAGCATGTTTCATCTCTAGAAATCAGGCTCCATCCTGAAAGTCCAGTACTACATACAGTGAAAGCCACAATCCTCAGTTTGAAAATAAGGTCTGACAAAGGAATCTATGAATTTTACTACTTAGAATTTTAACACAGTTTATTAATGACACACAATATAAGATCACATGGACAAGGCCCCCAGCTCTATCAGCAGCCAAGATAAACACTTACCGCAAAGACCCCGCGGACAACCCAACCATGGTGCTGCCGTAATGTCTTTCCATAAGCATTGTCTTAAAGGAAAAAATATTAAAGTCAAGAAATAAATGTATGGCAGTTTTAAGTTTGCATCACAAAGAAAACACAGAGCTTAGAGATGACTATTCAAGGGTATATTCTTGCTATTCAACATAGATAATGGCTGTTTCTGAGTAGACTGAAAGGAGATGACAGATTTGGGATTTCTGCACTGGGGTCTCAGCTCCCCTGTCAAATCTCCTTCAACTCATCCACAGCAAGTAAGTGTTCCAACAGACAGGAAGGCTAATGCAAAGTCTAAGAAAATACTGTATGGAGTGAAATTCCAACAGTAAACCAAAGCTGCAGTGGTGGTACAGATATAGAAGAGCTTTTCAGGGGAAGAACGGGAATGAAAAAGTAGGAAAAAACCGGCAGCATGACTCTGCTGCAGACACAGAGCAATTCAAGGAGCAGCTCAGTGCTGAAGCCTTCAGACTCAGAAGGTCAAATAAGTGCCTAATCACTTTCCATGGTGTTTAACACCCATATCTGGGAGCAATGTATTTACAGCCTCACTTCCAAGAGCTGCTACATACTTCAGTGTAGTAGGTCTTTTTACTAATCCTATAAGGCAACCGCTTCGCTGTGTTAAAGAAGATAACATAAAAAGCTTTTGAAAAGTTGTTTTGAAGTTGGTTTAAAGGATTATTACAACATTATACTGCATGCATCTAGAGAGGGTCTTGCCCAGGAGCAACCAAGTCAAGTCTAAGAGGAGTTTGTATTTTGTTTTGTATTTACTGTGGCCAGCAGCTTGACAAAGAAAGTGTCAGAAATTGTGTACTTGGAAAAAATTCTTCTTCTTTATTAAAACCTCCCTTCTAATTCATGCAGGCAATTCACAGCCAAATTGGCAAAGAGGTGATTTCAAAGAATGATGGCCAATCATACAAGGAATTAGAAAACTAAAAAAACAGCAATTATACATTTGGGAGAGCTCCCACTGCAAACCAGTAGAGAAATTTGAATGAGTCAAAGCACTTGACTGTCTCCTCTGCCAAAAGTATGCCAATTAAAGGAATCTTTATTTGCTAATGAATTGACATTTACCAGTTATCTAGTAACCCATCTCAAAGCAGCCATTTAAAAAAACTGCAGTTTTCAAAAATGTTACGTCTTAGAGATCACTTTCCTCATCAGCCACTGAAGAAAAGAAGACACAGGTTCTAAACAAGAAGGAAAGTAGCCAAGTGTGTGAATTTAGAAGCAGATGAAGAACAAAGCAATTGGTACTTACTCAGAGCTGTTTGGATATTCTTCTCCCCATTCTTCACTTCTGTCAAAAACCCTTTCAAGAACTTTAAACCTCTGCCAGGATAAACCCATGAAATAAAAAGAAACCATGTTTATAAGAAAGTAATCCAAAGTATAACAAAGCCCCCAACGTTGCAATACAACTCAAAAGTGCAATAAAACTCAGTATTAAGGAGCCAATTTCAATCTGAACAAAATTACAGCCACCTCCTCCAGCCTCTCTCCCAGTCCAAGGGAAAAACACTTTGCTAAACATTTCTGCTGCAGCTTGAAATCATCTGCTTGATGCCCTAGCCAAGCAGGATCAGTCAGTCATTCACCGTAACTTCACTTTTACAGGAAAAAAAGTTTGCCTGCAATGTTTTTCTCAGGCCTTTTGGCAAAGTTGCAGCGATACAATCACAGAAAGCACATTAATCTTGAAGCTGGCCAGTTTGGATTGATGGAGCCTGTGGGAAGTAACCAGCCTGTCCCGTGTACATAAGATTGCACTGGTGAAAGGCCCCTGACTGCACCAGCAGTCCCCAGTGAAGGCAGCTACAAGGTCATTACCTTTTCAGCCACAGGAGAGCCTCTGTAGCAGAGTTTCTAACTTGTGCTACACCTGCGTTCACTTCATGGAGCACAATCTTCTGAAGGGTATCAAACTCTTCTTTGTTGGTTATAAATTTCTGGTTTATTTTCTGGAAAGAATATAATGGGCAAAGCTTTAGGTCTTTTAAGGCCCAACAGGGGCCTATAAACACCACCCGTTTACCAGGATTCTTCCCTGCTAAGAGATACTACAGATTCCCAAGGATGTCACACTCCTCCATGGCAGGGCATCGCTGCTGTGACACCCTGGGCATGTCATCCCAGGGCACACCCCAGACACATCTGGCTAACACAACCAAAATAAAGCTTCTCAGTCAAAAATTTACATGGGACCTACCATTTCCGTCCAACAAACTGCTTGAAGTTCCCATGACATCCTCCCCACTGGAGGAGTTAATTCAAACTGCTCTTCAAGCAAAGTCTCATTTGCTCAGAGCTTCAACTGCAAGCAAAATTTACCTTCTGACCACTGCAAACTCTCAATATTATACTTAGCAGTGCTCAGCATGCCTATGTTTCAGTTTATTCTCAAGTTTCTATACACAATTCCTCACGCAAACAAAAGAGATAATATATAAAGGGGCATACAAACAGATTTTTCTTCTACATTAAAGGAGTAGCTGCCTATCACTTGACAATAAATATTCTATGGTTTAGGTTTTGAAATAGCACTCTTTTCTCTTGCTATTTTCAGTCTTCCAGTGGCTACCTTCTACAAGATAAGCAACCAAACAAATCTGATTGTATACAACATTCCTTAGCATACACTCAGAAGGTACATTTTGCTTTTACTTCTCTTTTCTTGAAAGAAAATGCTACAAAAAATCTTGCTATGAACACATTTTGGCTCATAACCAGTATTTCAAAAGGTTCTTCAAGGTTCTTCAGAAGGTACTTGAAGCTGGAAGAACTTCCAGAACAAGAACCAAGCCTGCATGGGTTGCCCTAGTCTGCTGAGAAATTGCTTCTTAAACTGCTTCTCAATCCTACTTGATTGAGCAAAGGGGCTTTCCCCCCATCCCCTCCATTTGTTTTACAGGTTAAAGTCAACATTGCTAACACCACATCATGACTTATAACCTATACAGCTCAGGATCAAAGTCACATTCATTAGGTGTAACAGATGTTTTACTTGGCAGTCAATCAAGTATTTTATAAGTTTGCACACAAGTGGATTTATTAAACACAGCATGTACTGTCAGAACAGAATTAGGGGCATTTCAGTTTTTTAAGCTGACAGATGGTAACATTAACAAATATTAAATAACCTTCCAGTACTGACTCCTACCACAAAGATTCTTGAGCACTCAGGTCTAAAGTAGATATTTTGTTTAAAAAATGAAAACCAGTGCTAGAAATAAGTTACCTTGATGTTGCCTACAAAATCCATTTTAACTGGAGCAAAAACAGTTGGTCCCAGCTTGTCTAGGGAAAAAAAAAGAGCCATATTTTTAAATTGTCTCTTTTTCCAGTTCTCATGTTTTAGTAAAAATGAATTTCATTTACTCACTTAACAAATGGCAGGAAAATACTAAATGAATGACAAACTGATCTTTTTCTCTGGTATAGAACTAATCCATCCCAGTTGCTACATGTGTTAAAATTCTCTGACCTACAGTTCAAAAGTCTTCAAAAAGCTGCATGCTCACAGGGCCACCACATCCACTAGATGGCAGGGGTCAAGCTGGTGGGGGGCTGTGCTAGGTGAAGATCAAAGTCTTTGGAAAAATCAAATAGAGAGTACAGCTGATGGTGTGCTGTCAGCGGTACTAGACTGTAAGGCATCTATGCTGCTTTTTTGAGGGGGAGAAATTGTTGTTCCATACAGACACCTAGACTGCCGAACAGCTTATATGTGGGTCCCATCTCAGTGAGAGTGGATCCTCTTTAAAGCAGAGGGGTAAGAAACATGTTCTGGTACCAGTTAAACTGATACTGCTTATACTGGTTCTATTAAATCACTTTAGTGAAGAAACAAATTTTCCAATCCAACTGCTCCACCTGTGCTTGCTGCTAGCAGCAGCCAGAAGGAGTCAGAAGAAAAGAAGCTGCTTACCCAGAACAGGCACAATTGCATAACACGACTCCAGGAACTCCTCTGTTGGTATGCCCTCTTCCTCCCGAAGCTCAATATCACTGAACCTGGTGTCCAGGACAAGCAGAAAATATTGTCACTTAAACTATTCTTTTTATGTAACTTCCAAAAGCAAAATTAGATTTCCTGACTTATTTGCATAGAGGGAAAACTTAGAGACATGAAACCACCAACACGGCTTTTGTTTTACTGTGTTAAAAGTAACTGGCTGCAGAGAACACACATTGGGTGGTGTGCAAGCAAGGCCTGCAATTACAAACAAGGAAAAACCTCCCACTTAACTCTGTACAGCAAATTTTACAAAAGATATCTTCTTCCAATTACTGTGCTGTAGGCAGTCCTGTCAAATAATCTCAGTAAATACAGCTTTACAGACAGAAAAAGTCTTAAAAATAAGTCAATTTAAGGCTTAACATTAAGTTGCAATAATCCTTTCAATTGAAATCTGTACTACCTATTGCTCATGACACTGAAGAAGGTAGGAGAATCATTTTCATTTCTTTCCTCCTCACACAGAGTCAATCCACTTAAAGAATTTGTTTCTGACTGCAGCATCTTGTAGGCACCACAGCCTTCTACAGCTTGCAGCTTGTCCTCTCCATCATCTTCAATGCCTAACATTTACAGGAAACAAAAGAAAAACAAAAAAAACCCCAGTTACATACATATATTGTTATTCCTTTTCATCAACATGCCTTTCTATTTGAAGGAAGGCACTTGGATATCTGGATAATGCAAGTTTAAAAGCATCCCTGCCAGCACCATTGCAGGTCTGGTAGGTGCTCAGACCACATCTCAATCAGTCACCCCACATTTCTTTTAATCAGACAGACCAAGCACCAGGCTGCAGTACAGGTGAGCCCACACAACCTCAGCAAGGACAGTCTTGTGAGAAAGAAGAGCACTGAAGAAGCAATTTGGTGCAGCAGGGAGCTGACTCATCTCCTTGAAAGGAAGATTACTTTATACAACTCACATGGTTGTAACTTTCCCAGTATTGCTGAAGTGCCACAATGCATTTTCAAAAGCAAAAGAATAATAGCAATATGTTTACTCCTTCTGACAGGTAAGCAAACTGGTTGCTTAAATGGACACCTATATGTTACCAAAGGTTGCTATGTTCTCCCTGATTTCTATAAATATCTTTAAAGTTTTCCAGAAAAAGATCCAGGTACATCTTCCCTACTGTGGTCTGTTTTATTTCTTCTTTGGGGCCAAGTACATCTGTTTCACATACAGCACAAGGAAGAGAAAATCTTTCATATACATCCCATACATGGTAAGACCTTCTGACCTCATGGAGGACTTCAGAGAACAAGTAAAGAAGGAAAAATTATTCACAGCATCTGCATCATACAAGTCATAGCTACAGCACATCTTGCTGCCAGACTGTCAAACTAGCATCCAGAATTTCCCAGGGAACCTGTCTTTCCAGGAAAGGAATACTCTCAAGTGTCAGTGAGGATTAGAGAGAGATTTGAAGCAGAACTGAGCTTCTGGCTGAAGGGATCAAGCTGCAAGGAACTCTTTTCCTCCAGGTGACAACTGAAGGCAGGCTTACAGCAGTACCAATTAGTTGCAGAACCAGTGAACAAACCTGGTGCTGGGAGAAAAGGAAACCCCTCATACCCAGACCAGCCATTCTCCAGCCTCAGACATCACTGACATTCCCAAGCAAAATGTCTCTGCCAAGGAATGACAGAGGTTTGAGTGATGCCACTGATCTGTCCTTCACCAAGCCACATAGGCTGAGGAGTAGAGAAACAGCCCAGATCTGCAGTGACACTGCAGGAGTGCTATGCAAAAACCCTGGGTCCCCTGAAATTTCAAACTCAAACACTGTAAGCCCTAAATGACAGAGAAATTTGCTATGGGACTAAAGTGCTCAAGCACTTTTAAAGACTGACTGCTCTCAAAAAAGGGGAGAGGGAAGAAAAAGTATCTGAGACAGGGCAGAGTTCTTGGGGTCAGAGGGAGCACCCAGGTACAGCCATCAGCAAGACAAAGCCCACGGGCTGGCTGGGTCAGCCCACCCTCTATAGATGGCCCCGCATTGCTAACTCCTCCCCATACTGACAGCAAAACTCTGCAGCTCAAATATCTGTACTCAACAGGGGGTAGCCTTTTCTCTTTTGTGCACAGGAACCACAGTAGCTAAATGACACCAAAAACTTCAATTAGTGTGATGTCCTTGCTTTAGTGCTGTTTTATATTGATATTATGCTAGATGGTGTCATGTGTGTGTTATCCTGCAGGGACTTGCCACATTATGTAGTAACAACCCCAAAAATGGGAAAAACTCCAAAGAGAACCCATAAAGGCAAAATGACTATCATCATTAACTTGGACTTAAAAACTTCTGCTGACTCACTGACTGCATATTTATGTTTTGGAATAACAGCCAGGCAGAGAAAGCCACTGCTCAAGAACAGTACAGTCCATTCAAGAGGAGAAAATTATGTGCAAAAATCATGTTACATGAATAGTTATCCAAATTAAGTTCAGCAGCCCTTAACAATATAAGCACATTGGAGGGAATTTTATACTGAATTATTTCAACAGTATTTCACTGAAGTCACACACAAATCTAACTTTCACATTATTGCTAAGATAAAGGAAGAAATAAGATGCTTTCTAGGACACTCTTAGTTGCAGAAAAAGGGTTAATTTTCTGTAAACGTTTGTCAGAGCAATCAAGAGTGACTAAAAGTTCAAGCCCTCAGACACACACACAAAGCTTCCACAGCCCCCTCTGACACTGCAACTCTACCTACCAGCAGGGAATGATGTGTCTGCCCAAAGTGCACAGAGAGCCCAAGCCCTGCCAGCCTTCAATCTGCACCTGGAGAGCCTCAACTTGTCCAAAACCGAATTTTTGATCTCCTTCTCCATTCAGTCCCAAGTTAGTCATCAGCAAAGGCAGCAGAAGCTATGCTGAGAAAACTTACAAGAGGCAGTATCGACTAAAAGACTGATATTCCCTGTCCTGGGAGTCAGGGATCAGCAGTCTCACAAGGAGCCTACAACCTTCTTAATTTACACCTATAGAATAATCATTTTGGACAAAAGACTGTGCATATACTTACCTGCCAAATCCTCTCCTACGTGATCTTCAACATAAACATTACCAGCCCCCTCATTTGTTTCCAAGTTTAAACATTCCATACTTTTAATAACTGCATGCTCTTGATGGTTAACTTCTGCTTTTACACAGCCATTTTCACAGGGGTTCAATTCCACTTGCCTGAAGAAAGGGAAAGAATAATATTTAGTGCATAAAGCATTGCTTGGTAAGCTTCTTCCTGTGAACACACAAATAACAAGAGAAAAACAGTTGACAGAAGTTACAGGCTGTCACAGGCTGCTCTGAGCAAAGAACTTGTCTAAAGTAATAACAAGAATGAGGCAGCTTTTTGCAGCAAAGAGGATTAAAGACTCAACCTCAGCTTGCAGAGTTCAAGTATATTTACAATGATCTTTATTAAAAAGGTACATAATAATACAATTACAGAAAAGAAAATTGCAGGCAGATATTGTAACTTCTAGAATATCCCCTCATTAGTACTTTAAAATATACATCCTTGCCACCTACTCCAGGAATCAGTGTGCTCACCATCAGTGATTTTTATGAGCTTATGGAGTGGAACCAAAAATGCAGGAGGGAGCACTGAAGTGGGAGAGAGTTGGCTGGTGATTGAGCAGTAAGACACCAAGTGGACTGCAGAGAAAAATGAAAGCGAAAGGGCTGATACAGAAGAGACATGAAGTGGGATGAGCCAGATCCCTTTTGTTTCACCTCCTTCCAAGCAGGCAGCTCAGAGCAACACAATTCTGCCTGCATCCAGTAAGAGCAGAGTAGCAATAAGGAAAGGACAGTACCAAACACAGATTAGAAAGAGACTGACAGTAAAGAATTCTGTTATACCTTTCTGTTGAGGTGTGACTGGACAATACAGAGTGCTTTATCTGAAAGATATGGAGGGGGGGATAACATTGTTTAAAGCAAGAAGACTGTATCATGCTTCTCAAACTTCAAATTTTATTAAACACAGGTTGGAGTCAGCAAAAAAACCCTCCCTAATTCTCTGATCTGGAGGCAGCATACAGACAAATGTGAAAATGGTGCTACATTATCACACTATTACAATACTGTAAAGAAAAAAAGAAAAAGGAAAAGAAAGAAAATCAGATTATTTCTTTCAGAAGGTAGTTAGCAAGCGTCAAGTGAGACACCACACAGCATAGGGAAAAAACAGTGCAGTGAGCTTCCTTTGTAACGTTTTCTTTACTTAATCAAAAAGTGTTGAAAAAAATAGAAGAAACATGAAGCTAGGTGTAAGGTATGGTGAAGCAATCCCATTTCTCAGATGCAGTCATGCATCTACCTTCCTACATAGATCTTAACTTCCTGTTTGCCAGAGATGCTCCAGTTTTCCATACATAGCTATGGATCCAGGAAACAACAAAGTGCCCTTCTCATTAGAAAACTAAACTCATCAGCTCCCACTGACATATTAGCACACATCCAATACTGCTGTAGCTTAACAGAGTAATAATAATTGCTGTGAGCTCCCACATGGACAAACCTGTTGTAGAGCCAAGTTATTTTGAAACACCACTGTATGACTTTCTGTGTAACACCATTGTGTAACTTTCAGGCTCTGAAAGTTAATGTTTAATAATTTTCACTTGTCATTAAAGGTTAAGAGATTAGTCACTGCTAATTAAAAGATGGCCCTATCTCACTGGCAAACCACAAGAAATAGCAGAGTATGTCCAGTGTAGGACCAGTAGCTATGATATGGGTAAAAAGGCATTTCCTACTTCTACAAATGCTACTTTTGACAAAGGGACCCATTAGCATCCTTGCTGGGGCTGAGAGAAGAAGATACTGGCCATTACCTTGCTCGTTCTGAGAACTGCTAAATTTGGGGATCCAGGTGGGGTCTGATGTAATAACTCAGAAGTGAAGGCAGTATTTGCAATCTGCATACATTCTTCAAGAGTCTTCAGGAAAGTGTCACAGGTTGATTTCAACAGAGCTCCCATATCAATCTCACTCTGTAGGAAGAAATCAATTGGAAGAAATAGACTCACCACCAGATGATCAATTTGCAGCAACTAGTGTCTGCAAAGCCCACAGCTGCTACAGTTGTGATTTCTGGTTAACATGAATTAAAATTCAGTGTGTCAGCTGCCCAGAGGACTGGCATCACATATTACTGTGGCTATGTCCCCTTGCAGTATTACCACTCTTTTCAGCCTCTCAGTACAAGCAGCTTAATATGCTTGTGTTTTGAAATCAATGCCTCTTAGTTATCTTATTGGTGTTAGAAGTGCATGAAATACTAAGCCTGAACATATTCAACAACAGTATTCCAGGAAACACCACTGACAGGAGATATGAAAAGTAAACAAATTAAATATACGTAGAATGATCTGCAGATGACCATTTCAAAAACCCCATCAGCAAAAACTTATTGGAAGTGACAAAACTGCAGAATGCGGTATCACATTGCCTCTTCATCTCTGCAAAGTGAGTTATTGTTGCTGAAATGCTTTTAGCAATAAATCTTTGCAGTTAAATGCCAGTAAGATCAGGGAAATAGAGTCTTCCCCCAGATGCATGAAATATGAGCAGGATAAACACCACACTACAGGTCAACACCTGTGAGCTGCAAGTTCTAAAAGTGCCTTTTAGTCATTTGTACACCACATCATGCTTCTGCACTGTCTTTCAATTCACCTTACACAGTTAATCAGGTATCTTTACAGAGATGGTTTGGACATCAAACCAAAGGTTTGATCAACCTTCAGGTGTTTTCCCTGCTTGTTCTGCATCTGAGGACCCATCTCTCCAGTAGGAAGCATCCTGGAACTCCACACCAGCTTCTCTAGCAAGGGAAGTGCTTTCTTTTTCACACATTTCTCTCTCAAAGCAAGGGGCAGATCACTGTCTTTAGGAGACCCCTCTTAAATGAGGCTTCTTTGGTCACAAAGATTTGCAAGGATTGAAACTTTAACTTAAGTGAGGCAAACCAAGCAGTTCTTTATATCACTTTAGCTCTTTTTGTGGTCTGCAACATCTCTTGACCTTTTAAGGGCTTTGGATGTGTTTTGCTGAGCAGGATATTAAGGACTCAGGCAGAAAAATGTGTGTTTTGTGCAAATTATCTTTTTATAAAGGATCTTTTGCTTTTTTTTGATCCACTGTAAACACATGATCACCTACAGAGCTGTACTGTCTAGATCACAGATATCAGATCTCATCTCACTACTTGCTAGCCCAACAAGGGGCAAGTCATTTGCAACAATATAGTAATACTCCATTTAAACAAGAACTGCTGTGTAAGCACTTTATTTCCCCCAGGTTCTCTGCAGAAGGAGGTTGCAACATTAAGTAACTGTGAGTGCATACTACACTGGGTATCCAGAAAAGCTCACATGCCCAAGACATTACACATGTGGTCTATAACAAAAATAGAACAGTACCTCTGGTTCTGACACACCAGAAATGCTGGCTTCCTTTGTTTTATGCACTTGCTGAACAAGGAGGTTACAGTACAGTCTAAGTTCAGACATTTTGGTCTTCAAGGCTTCTGTGTTTTCAGTGAACTCTGAAAGTTAAACAAAAGAAAAGTTAAATTTTCTGTATCCAGTGCAAGGCAAGTACACAAAACTTGGTCTTAGCAGGCCTTTTAAATAGGAGAAAAGCCCTACATGTAATATTCTTTGTTTACACAAAGTAGTTTAAGCTGTAGCAATAGCATTGTTTAGATAGGGTTGTAGGTAGGAAACACTGGACATAAAAGAGGCGTTCTATCCAACAGAAAGGGATTAATTTAGTACAGATATCCTTGAATCATGAGATGGATGAGACTGGAGACCAGCTAGTCCTACTCCCCTGTTCAAGGAGAGTCAGAGCAAATTACTCAGGTCTAGTCAAGTTTTGAACAGTGCTAAGGATGGAGACTACACAACCTCTTCTGTGCAGCCTTTCAGTGCTCCCTCATCTTCACAACAAACATTTTTGCTTATGTTTCAATTGAGTATTTGTATAAAAATTCATGCATATCTTTTCTTGTTCATTCAGTGAGAAGACTCTGGCTTCATCTTTTTTATGCTCTCTCACTAGATATTTCCTTTAATCATCTTAGCAGCCCTTTGCTGGACTCACTCCAGTGTGTCCATATGTTTCTTGTACTGAGAAACAGAACTGAGAAGACTAATCCAGATAAGATTAACAGTCATTCTGAGATTTTTCAGAAGTAATGTTCTTGATATTAGAGTCCCTGAATTATAAAATAAATTGTCTCTCAGTAAGACTAACATGGTTTAGTTCTGCAAATACATTACTAGCTTTTCAACCTGTGCTACTGTATGTCACTTTACAGATCCAACTTTTTTCTGCTTCTAGGCCCTGCACATTAGATCCCATCTGGTGAAGGACTCTACAGCAGCATCTTCTGCTCAGCTCTGACTCAGTTTGAACCAGTAGATGCAAAGCCTGGAGATAACACACATAAGGCTAAGAGGAGAAGCAAATCCTCACCTCAGGGAAAGGAAGTGCTTGCCACCCCTGCATTTACTTAGGACATAAATAATTTGCTGTTTTCCCATCTTCTGTATAGTCACTGTGCTGAGGTTACACAAGATTAAGGCATGAGGCCTCACAATGCTCTGTGACTGATGCCACACTTGTAAGCAAGAAGGGTTTTCATTGGGGGAGGGAAGTGAGATTGCTGATGAAAGCAAAGTGGTAAGTGAATTAATTTTCACAGCCTGACCATGATCAGATTTAAGCTTCTGAATACTAATAGATTTGGAACCCAGTGCAAACCTTTTCTTAATTGCTGAGGCAATTCTTAAAGTGCAGAAGACAGCCCAATTAGAACATGGAAACATGTGAGGAACTCCAAAGCAGAAGAGACACTGGTATGAGAGGCTGGGTCATTTAGAAAGCTGTACAAGGTGGGGATCTTACATTCTCATACAGTCTGCATCACAGTGACCCCTAGCCAGGGCCTATTTATTCACTGTACTTACAGAACCCATCAGCACATGGTTTTCAAATTATTTTTATAGATTGTATTTTAAGAAAAACACAAAGTTTCCAAATCCCTACCCTGAGAATTAGTACCTGAGATTTCTAGTTAATATTCCCACATGTCTTAGCTTTCAGCAGCACCAAAGACCTGAAGCACAGGCTGGACACTGAAGTTGTCCTACGCACATGCACTAGGCAAAGCATGGGGAAATATAAACCAAACATCATGTGCTAGCAAAAAGGTGTTCTTGCCTTTTTCCTTTTGTGTCCTGCTGTCAGTCAGACAAGCTTTGGCAGTTCCAAGTGCAACCAGCCACTTTTGCCTTTCAACTGCATTTCTTGCCTTCAGATAGAAGTACTGCTCCCCTGGGATAATCAGGTCCATTCGTGTGTTATCTGCAGGATGAACTGAAAGCAACAGATTTCAGAAGAGCCCCCCGGCCCTTCCCAGCCCAACCCAACATCCCAACAGATATGTTAGGTGGCAGGTGAAACAGAAACAAAAGAGGAGAAATCTATGACAGTTTTGTGATCAGTATAATCTGAGAATCTTTATGGAAAGGGCATCCTTTCCTTGCAAGCCTCTCTTTCAAGCTTCTAGCCCTTAAGTGAACCTCAAAAACGTGGCAATATGACTGAGCAGACCTAATACTGAAGTTTACTGTTCATGTTTCTAGCTTCAGCTCTCTGCTTATGAGGAGTCATTTGAAGCTGTGTGATGTTCCACCACAGCTCATGAAAAGCAATGACCCACCTGCACATAAAATACCCATGATTTTAGAGACTTGCAGTTCACTCAACATTTTCAAAATACTATAGTATAAAAACTATATTTTTATAGAGTGTATTTTAAGAAAAAAAACATAGTCTCCAAATCCCTGCCCTGAGAATTAATACCTGAGATTTCTAGTTAATATTCCCATATATTTAGCTTTTAGCAGCACCAAAGACCTGAAGCATCAAGTTACTGCAAATACATACCAGAGAAATCAAGCTGCCAAATCAAGCTTTTGTCACCTGAAATCTCATCTTGAATGCAACATTATTGGACAAACTTTAAATGCAGCTGAGTGTTACTGTATCTTAGTTACCTTGAATTTCACAAACAGCCATTTGGATGCTTCCCTTACAACCCTTCCAGGCATCTTCCTGAGAGTCATAATAGGACAGGATGCCACCACAGAGAAGGAACCACCGAGGTTGCCAGCCTGAAAAACAAAACTGCATTTCTCAGTTACGCCTCTCCCTGCAATTCCACCATCTCTCTCACTTGAGACTTGCTGCAAATATGCCCCCAAAGATTCTCAGAGTCCCCCTGGAAAACTAAACCCTTTTGTAGTATTAAGATTTGTGGACAGACTTGGATGTTGTACACCATAACCCCTACTTGATGGCACCCACATGTCCATTCTGCACACAGCTGGACCACAGCAGGGTGTGTCTTGAGATGCCATATGTCATTTTCAGTAGTTTTGCTAACACAGCATCACTCTGTCTTCCAAAACCACCTTCTCAGTTCAGCACCCTTCAATTCCTTCCACCACTCCTCAACCCACCTCTTCACTCTTCCCAAAAGCCACCCCTGCTGTCTTGCCTTCCAAGTCTTCCTCCCTTGAAGGAAGAGCTAGCCAGGTTATCTTGAAAAACAACGTGTAAGAATTTCTTAAAAACCAACAGACGAACAGAGGCGGATCTGTTGATTTCTGAACATTCTGAATACCATCTTTCAGTGAAGCAGTTTTCAACAGCTCTTGAAATTCCTTGTGCTGCCCACATAAAACAGTCATGAATTACTGACCTGCACTTCTGGATACCTTCCCAGAGAAAAACCAAAACAAGGCTAGACCCACACCACTAGTTCTGGGTTCACTTTGCCCACCCTGCTGCCTAACTTTGGAAGTAAATCATCCTTTTTTTCTACTTTTGGAAGCACTACAGCAGTATGAAAAGATTAAACCAAACACAGCCTGACAGCTGCCATTTATGTCTAATTAAAAACTACAAGCTCATTAACTTAAGAAGAAATGAGGCAGCAACGTCACTGGAGGAAAGCAGCTTTCATTTACTGAGCTGTAACAAGCATCCCTGGCCAGGTCCAATGGATTGAGGTTCTGACACTCCCACATTGTGCCAGCCAACCATCTCTGGAAGAAAACACTTGGACAAGACTGTGTGGGCCACATGGGCTCTTAGATATTTTGGCAGAGTGTCTTCACTTCTGCTGTCCCCTGCACCAGGGCTCTGCCAACCAGAACTGTGCAGCAGGAGCCCAGGCTGGGCTTGGACTGATACCACATTGGACAAATGACAGCTCCTTTCCACCTAGAAACTGGTTCCTTAGACAACTGCTGAAGCCAAGCACAACACAGTTTAAGATTAGAAAGGCCTAAAGCCTCAGGCTAACAGCAGGAGTATGGTCTGGCTTGCCCCCCCTGCTTTTCTTTTTTTTTTTTTTTAAATCAATACCACTGCATTCAGTCCAACCTAGTTTATAGATTGCTGAACCCTGTGTGGTGGCTGGAAAACAAATTAAACATAAATAATATTTCATTCCCTTCTAGATCTCTTCCATTATTTTCCAGAAGATGATAAAAATATCAAAAATCCGAAGTACTCTCAACACTTCTTTACTTTATATGAAGGGGGGAAAATCACAAGAATGAGAAAAAAAATTAAAATCAGCAAGACTGGTTTCTATTTGTCTTGCCTCCAAAATAAAGCAACTATCCTGAAAGTCACTGCTGATATGTGGGAACTCACAAAAAAAGGAAGTGATTGTTCAGCAGAGAGAAGCAGCTAATTGCTTCAGACACTCAATGGCACAGAACCAATTCTTTAAATAATGCACAGTGCCACAGTCAATACAAACCTCTAATTCAGTCTGGAGCTCCTGCTGCTGCACATGAATCATTTCAGCCATGGTCCTACAGCTTACAATTGTAGCTGATGCTCAACCAAATTGTGCCCCATCCATCAAAGGCTGTGCAATCAATTAGCCAACATACAAATCACTCTGCCTCCATCACTTTGGAGGCTGGTTAAAATATATTATGAATGAATATATTTTTTGAGACTTTTATTTGGTTGGTTGTTTTGGTTCTGGGTCTTGGGGTTTTTTTTTTGTGGGGAACAGAGCAACTATCTGTATTCCTTTGCAGAAGCCAATTGTTCTTTAATTATTAGATACATATTAAAAAGATTGTGATAGACAATTTTTACCTAGGACAATGTATATTTTCAGAACACAACTGTTACACTAATAAAACCCCTTTTTTGTAAAAGGGAAATAATTTTAAAAAACCTCACAGCAAGGTTCTGTCAGAAGATGCACTAACCACCTGGTACTCACTGACAGTCAGCAGCCATGGGAAGGTTATCCTAAACAAC
The DNA here is from genome assembly GCF_037042795.1 of Molothrus aeneus. Lineage (NCBI taxonomy): Eukaryota > Metazoa > Chordata > Aves > Passeriformes > Icteridae > Molothrus > Molothrus aeneus. The sequence continues at coordinate 35,458,257 of NC_089646.1, read as the reverse complement.
CAGCTAAAAATAGCATGTGGCTGACAAATCATGGGCACTGCACAGGGATACAATCTTTAATTACAGGAGCTTCACTTCTGCAGACAAGTGAAGAATGGAGGAACACAAAAAAAACTCAAAAAAAACCAAAAAAAAAAACCAAAAATCAAAGCAGCAAAAAGATACTTAGGCATTTCCAATAACACAAGTCTTGGGTTTATTCAGTGTTGCCTCCTATAAATTGTCATAGGAATATTGCAATTTTTGGAACTGAGCATTCAGATTTCACCTGAAACAGAAGGGTAAAGCTGAACCTTTTAAGGTCTTACTGGTGCCAGCATTATCACAACTTTGAAGAAGAATTTAAGTCTATTACACTGGTGGTGCACAGGCAGGAAAAAATACAGCTGGTACTTCCAACATCTCATTTTAGAGGCACAGTACCATTAACAGTAAAAATTGCCCTTGGTGGGAAAGATATGTACAAAAAATCCCCAATAAAGCACAATGCACAATAAAAAGTGATTAGTAGCTTAAGGTCTCAGCCATAGAAGAGAGTGAGGATATTCCAGATGACTTCACAGGCACTGGTTAAAGCACATATCACATTCCTATGTGAAACTTACAGTTAGTGCCTACCGTACCTTGAAGATTTGATATTGTCCACTACAAAATCAGATATTTACGTAGTCTGTGCCTGCTAAGGATTCACTACTTCTTGAGAAGTTTCCACAGAAAGAAAGATCTGCCTACTTCCATCATTACACTTTAGGAAATCTGGATGTAGCTATCACTGAGCAAACTTGACATTTCTTGATAACACAGTTGAAACTTGGACATAATTCAAACTTTAATGTTATACAACTCAGACTCCAGACAGCATTCCTTCCAAAGTGCCAAGCCTGAAGAAAAGAAAAACAAAACCAACATTTGAAGACATGTAGATCATGTCAGACATCTACAAAGCCAAGCCATCTGGGAGAATTACATACTCAAGAAGTCAAATTGATGACCTGGAAAACAAGCTGCAATTAAGAGATATCACTTCCACCTGCATTTCTAAAATGCATAAAGCCCAGACATCCAGGTTTTTATTATTGCTTGCTTTCCATGAGGATTATGTAACACTTCAGGCTTATTCATTTCTTGAGCTTCAGAATAAGTTTTTGTAAAACTTTTGCAGTAGACAGTCTTTGGACTCCTTGACCCTAATCCACACTTTAACTGCAGATAGGAGATAATGATGGACTTTCCATGTTACAACATCTGTCTAATAGGAGGAGTCAAAGCCACCATCACCTCCTTACTGCTTATAACAAGGGCAAGATCCAAGTTTTAGTTACAGGTGGCATAGCAGGACAGATTGCTGTTTTTCTGTGCAGGGTCACACAAGTTCCAGAGTGGCTGCCCTGATAGTCAGAGCCATGTCACAGTGAGAATGAGCAATATCCATGTTTCATCCCACCCTCAGCAAATGTAAACTGGGCCATGTGCTCACTGTCCCACCATCTCCAGCTTTATCTCCCAAGGGCAAAAGCACCACATCGTCTGCCCAGTGCTGTGTCAGAGACTGATAGCTGGACAAGAACTGCTGAAAACTCAGCTGTAGCAGGGCAAAGACACTGTCAGTCAACTAGGTTCCTAGTCAGAAAAAGCCATTAGCAAGAAAGGATCTTATACAGATCAAACTTCACACTCTCCCCCTTTCTTCTCATTCAAGGAACAGAAGTGAAATATTATCCTGACATAAGCATTTTGCACTCAAAACTGGTGCCTACTTTTTCTATACAGCCTCCTAAGGCTACCCAGAATTTTGGGAAGGGCAATCCCAGGTGCCGGAACACATTTTGCAGCCTTAATTCTATAGCAGAACAATTTGACAGGACAAAAATCCAGTGTGTATGCATGAGGAACAGCAGAAAGGCAGACAAGAGTGTGTAACAATCTATGCTTTTTCTGTGAGCTATTATCCTGTCAACTAGAGAGCAGCTTCTGGAAATACCCATATTGCAATTTTACTCTGATTATGTTCATATTAACAGCAGGAATCAATACAAAAAGCCCTAAAGGTAATGAAGTTCAAAGATTTAGCACCTTAACAATGGTACCACTTTTTAAAGCACTTGCTTGAGGAACACTAAAGTGAAGGAAGCAACAGCTGGAAAAGGCTTTAACACAATAACCTTCTCCCAAATGATTTTTCTCACAGGGATTCCATGAAGTCCATTTTTGTTTCAATCACAACTGTTAGGGCAATGTCAGCAGCATTGAAAGAGCATCCTGTCATCACAGGGCAACTGAGTTTGTTTGCAAACGATTTTATGGGAGTGCCCAGCCAGGGCACAGAGAGCACAATGTACCAGTCAGGCATTTTTGAAGAGGACACAGTGAAAGGATGAAGGGCAGAGAGGGGATCGTGGTGGAGGCAGAAGTTCAATAACACGGGCCCTCTGCTGAGACACTAATTCAAGTAATACAAAGCTCCTGGGAGTTTTGCTCCTCTGTTTACATTTCCCAGCCCCAACAACCAAGCTGCTCCTCTCTCTGACCCCTGGGGTGGTTATCAGGCCAGACTAAGTTAACACACTGAATTTATGTAAGCACATACAGATACCACATCATGGTATCTCCTCACCAGCAGTCTACCACACCTTTGGTTTCTGTCCTATCCAGCCATTTCCTGTGATCACTTACTCACTTCAGTGCAGAGGGACTGAATGCAGCCGCACCAGTACTGCAGCATACCTGGCAGGGAATGGAGGCTCTGCAGCACTGCTCTAACACAGAGGAGAGAGGGGACACCGATTTCCATTCCTGCAGCCTCATCAAACTTTTCTACTCTGAGCACATTACATAATTCCAAAAAGGTTGGACAAAAGCAAGGTTGCTGCATGAAGAAATACAGAAGGAAAGGGGAAAAAAAATGAGAAAGGTCAAATCACACAAAGACAACTAAGCAAAAGCCAAAGAGAATTAACTAATCAGTCCCTGAAATATACTGTATGAAAAGTCTCATCCAGCCAGAACTGGCTGAGAGTCAGGCATTCATCTAAACCAACACCTGGATCCTGAGAGCAGCCACAGCCAGTAATAGAAGGCAGACCATTGCCCTGAAGGCAACAGAAACCTCAGCTGTCTAGGTCCACCTCCACAAAAACCAGACTTCTAATTTTATACAATCAGAACTTGGACTATACCCAGAGGCTAAAATGAAGGGGGAGATCATAAAAGGCTTTTTAGAACCAAGTCTTTTTCTAAGTGTGAAGTTTTTGATTAATTCCTCTACATCTGGAAGCAGAGGAGCTTATTTCTAGAGCCTGATATCAGCTGGAAGGATATGTGTCTCTCATCCCAAAAGGTCAGATTTCTTAAACTCCCAGAACAAAGACTTGCTCTAAGCAATATCACGTGCATCCAGATCCAAGATACAAGAACTAATGCTGTTTCTCATTTTCTTGAGCTCTACGCCCAAGTTTATTAAGGATGTCTGAATCATTAGAGACAAGAGCAATTTAAAGTTTCATGTGAAAGCTGAAATATACTGCTTGGTTATGGCTCTTGGTTTATCTTGGGATAAACTGAAAAGAATGCAAAGTACAACAATTAACTGAGAGGGGATGATTACATACAGGTAGATGGGGAGAGCTATCTGAAGTATGTGGCATGATGTAGCATCACTGGTGATGGCATGAAGGTGAATCTATCATGCCTTGAGGAAGATTAATTACTTAGGGGTAGAATTACTGACCACAAATAAGAAAGTGAATATTTAAATATCAGGAAAAGCTTAGTCTTGTAAAGGAAAGTGATCAAAGCCATTTTATGGAGCACCTAACAAATACCAGACAAGCCAGTGGAATTAGTCATCATTTTCATCGAATGATGAAGCTGCCTTTGAACCCCACAGCCAAGAGCTGATCCATACCATTCTTCCAGAGTTAGCAGCAATCCTGCCTGTGGTCAGCAATTCCAGGTAGGGTGTGTGCCTGCACTGAAGACCTAAACTGAACTGAATTTCAGCAGAAAGAAAAAAATCAACTTAAAAGTGCCAAGTTCTCACACACCATTGAAGGGAGGTATTCCCCAACTCCATGCTGCTTCCCAGCAATAGCTTACTCATTCTATAAACCTGATGAGAAAAAATCATCAATGCCTTTTACAAGGCTAACCCCAAAGACTAAATCAATTTATTTTATTAACCAGAAGTTATGCTCAACAAAGAGCACACACTGCGGGTTAAATTCAGAGAGTCCCATGGGAGGCAGTTTCCAAGCAGCCAAGAGCAGCCTTCACGTGCAGTTCAGCTTTGGTCTGTCCTTTCTCTATCCTGCCAGCAGCATTCCCCAGCTGGAGATCAGTCACGCTGACACACTGCAGCCAGGACCTGCCTTTGATGCTGCCCACACCAGAATGGCTTGTGCTCAGCCAGGACTGCAGGCAGTGGCAGCACAACAGACCGAGGAGCTACAGGGAGGGCACACGGTGACACTTTTACTGCTTACTACAGTAAGAGGCACTGAAACAATAGTTACACACCCATCCCCAGCCCCCACCGAACAAAACTAACATCAGATAGAGACTTTTGGCAAAGGATGAAATCTAGGAATTTTTTAAGATCATGTTACATGCTTTGACTATAAGCTCAGTTGAGGCCAACTAACATGCCTGCATGATTTAAGTCACCCTGCTCTGGGTTTTGAGGATTAGTAATTTGAAGTTTGCAGATGCATTATATATCTGCCCAAGAGAAAAAGTGCTGTCTCACTTTATATGACAATAATTCTGCTTGCAATGTTCCCTGCTCTCTTAAGGTTTTAACCAATTTAGTGGGGGAAGCCTAGACAAGAGCAATCAAAAGACACATGCTGCAAACACAAGATCCCAACATTTTCATAGGCTACAACTTTGTGACTGTATATCTGATCCAAAGTTGGCACACTTCACTTGAATTTAAACAAAAGTAACACACTGAGAAATCACTATCAGGTGGCCATTGCATTAGGGGACAGAAAAAGTCTAAAAAATCTCAGTTTTCTAAACTCAAGAGATTTCCAAGTTAGCACTGGAAACCCTGCATACAGCAACCACAATGTGAGTGCAGGATTGACACCAGAGGAAAAACCTACCTCTAAGCAGAAACCAGGTAATACTGATTTAATTTCTTCTAATCTATATAAAGCAAACAAGTGCATTTATTACAAACAAGATAACTTGTTTAAGCAGCAAGGCAAACTGATCTGTCTTTCAATCGGTGGCAATCACAGTGTGCTTTCTTTGCCCTTTACCCACAGAAAACCAACTTGTTTCCTATTTCTGAAACGTTCCTGCTGCCAATAACTATGTAATTTGCAACACAGATCTAGCTCTGGGCCCAAGAGCTGGGAGGAAATGGGATGATGTGGACTTGACCTCTCATGATGGCAATGACATAAGACATTACGAAATCAAAATTCCCAGAAAAGACTCAATTACCAACAAACTTGCATCAGCTCCTCTCTCACAGCAAGACAGAAAAGCAGTTCTTTTCTACAGTTTTATGCTTGTTCTATCTCTTCTCTGACTGTGAGGGGTCCTCCTCATTCTGAGGTACATCAGCACTGTGTTATTAGCACAGGCACACACCGACACAGAAGGATGACACACAATTTCCCCACTTTTTGCATGCATCGTTTACACTGTACTGCACCTGATTCATCAACCTTGAGCAACAGGAAAAGTATACTGGGGGCAAAATACTGGCAGATATACTGTTCTGGACCTGTTGAACCTTCTTACTTCCCTTAATCCCCAAAAGGAGGCATTCCTGTCTCTCACTCTCCAGCTCTTTGTTATTGCTACAATGATCGCCACATTCCAGAATGAATTTTTTTTTTTTTTTTTTTTGCATCTCTGCATAAATTTGTAACTTAATGGCTTCAGGGCAGGAAGTCTTCATTTTGCAGCAAAAGAAAGCACTGGTATGTACAGACAGCTTGCAGAACAGCAAATTTACTGTTCTCAAACACACCATGGGCCTTCTACTACCTAACAAAAGGCAGAGAGTGACTTTGACCACGACACTTACTGGAAGAGTCAAGTTTCAACCAAGAAATCAGAAGGATGCTTCAATCTTCCATCACAGATTTTCTCTGTGTTGACAGCAAAACCTCTCCTAGTTTTCAGCCAGTACAAATCTTACATATGCAAGGAAAAGTTTCCTTCAGTCTGCATTCACTTGACTGAGGTTTGCAAAGCATCATCCTTCTTCATGCAGGGTCATTTGACTGGAAGTGCTTATCAACGTGGCTAGCAAAAGAAAACTTAATTTTGATGAAAACAGCATACTTCTTAGTCTTCATCTTGCCATCAAAACAGAAGACCAGCTGATCCTACCACAGGCACACTCAGGCTCTAAAATGTCAAATGCCAGTCAGTTATCTACAACATGCATTGTTTCCCACAGACACACATTCCCAGGTCTCATGGCATGAAACCAAGCACAAGGGTTCCAGACACACCCCAGCATCTCAGCAATGCAAAGAAAAACATGTAAAACTTTCGATCAGCTGAACCATAGGTGGTGTTAGTATGGGGAAAGGACTAACATCACTACCACAGTTCTGCAATTCACATGAAAAAGCATGGCTGCTCTTACTGCTACTTCATAATTCAAGAGCATTCACAAATAATTAACAACAAAAGAAAAAAATCCACGTCTGTTCACTGAGACCTGACAAATTTTGATTCCCATCTCAGAACACCTATTGCCTAAAGGGGAAATGTCACAGCCATCTTCCAGCACAGAAATAAATCCAGCCTCCTGCACCACTGCTGCCCGCCCCCTCCCCATCCCTACTACATGAATTCAACGCTCGCTTGTGCTTCAGCTTTTTCTTTGTTTAATTTTGATTTCCTCCACTTTCCCAGCTAACCAGAGCGCTGCAGCTGTTCCAGCCTCTCGGGAGAAAAGTCAAGCAAGGCGGCAGCCCTTGCACACACACACACACACACACACACACACACTGCTGAGCAACACTCGCACCTGGCAATGTCAGGGTGGTCGTGGTTACTTCTCCCTGACCTTCAAGTTCCCAAACTGTTCCCACAAACCACAGAGAGGTTTGCACCTGGCAAGACCCCATCCACAGCCCCAAACCACACACCTCTGCCCCACCTGACTCGAAGATGACATCCCATGGGAACACAGGGGGCTTCTGACCCCACCACCTTCAACCTCTGCTGAGCAAACTCTGGCCACACACGGCTGCTTCCAACCTGCCATGACAATCCAGCCTTCCCTGGCACGGGAACACCCGAAAAATTAAAATTTGGGCCTAGAGCTAGCCGGACAAACCCCCTACACCTTTTTCCTTGTCTTTCTGGTTTTCTGCATGCCTTCTCATCTGAATCCCCCGGGTGGGAGTGAATGGCAACACGTTTTTCTCCCAGCTCTGGGAATGCCCCGAGTCGCCTCGATAGAAGTTCCACGGGGGTGTGTGGAGAACGGGGAAGTTCGCTGTTGGAGCCGTGACCCAGAGGATCCCAACTACCCAAACCCCAACCCACGGCCCCGGGCGGGCACTGGCACCGGGATAAACGCCGGGCAGTGACACTAAGGCAGCGCCGGGGCTGCTCCCCTGCATGGCGGGGTCAAGGGGCAGCGCTGACCCGCACCTAGCAAGCACAGCGAATACATACATAAATGTACTTGTATGAATACACATACGAGAAGATGACGGCGCCCGTCCCGCAAAGGCTGAGCGCTGGCAGGCACTCACCGCTCAGGTAGTTGGTCCACTTGTACAGGACCCCCTCCATGCCGGCCGGCCCCCGGCCCCATGCAGCGCGGCCGCCCCCCGGCGGGGTCACGCCGCCCGCCGCCGCCCGCGCTCCGCCGCGCCGCCGCCACACAGCGCCATCGCGGGGGGGCGCGCGCCCCGCCCGGCCCGCGCCGCGCCCGCCCCCCGCCGCCGCCGCCGCCACGCTCCCAGCGCAGGGAGCGCCGCAGCCGCGCAGTCACGGCACGGCCCCGCGGCGCTACGGCAGCGCAACCCGCGCTGTGAATCGCGGCCCGCGTGACCGGCGGGAGTGAGAGGCGGGCGCGGGGGGCAGGCGCGGAATGCCCAGAGCAGGTGGCCTCCCGCAGCCAATCGGAACGCGCCCTCGCTGCGGCCGCCGCCCAATCAACGGCCGGCAGCGGCCGGCTCTATTGTGCGCGCGCTCCGCGGGGCTGCCCCGCTCGCCGGCGCTCCCGGAGTGCTCGGCCCGCCCACCCCCCTCGGCTGTTCGGGCCTGCCGATTGGATGGGCGGCGAGACGGACGGGGGCCCGCCCCAATGGGCGACAGGTCCTCCTGAGCTCGCCTTGCGGAGAGCCAATCAGCGAGCGCGACGCCGGTGCCGGGCCGTCGGGAGCCGGGGCTGGCAGCGGTGCACGCCGCTGCCACGTCGGACGGAGCGGCCGGGCTCGGGGCGCGGGATGGCGGCGCGGTGAGAGCGGCGAGGCGGTGGCGATGGCGGCGGGGCTGCTGCTGCTGCTCGGCTCTGCCCTGCTGTGCGCGGCGCTGGGCTGCGCGGGCGCGGCGCTGATCCCCCCAGCGCCCGACGTGAAGGTAGAGGTGCTGCACAAGCCTTTCCTCTGCCACCGGAGGACCAAGTGGGGGGACTTGATGCTCGTTCACTACGAGGGCTTCTTGGAGAGGGACGGATCTATGTTTCACTCGACGTAAGTGAGCGGCGCGTCTTCTCCGGGCGAGCTGCTGGCTGAGCTTGCGTGGGGAAATATATATATATATATATATATATATATATGTATGTATATATATATATGTATGTATGTATATGTGTGTGTGTGTGTGTATCTATAGATGTCTGTGTGTGTGTGTATATATATATATGTGTGTGTGTGTGTCTGTGTGTGGATATATATATATATGTATATGTGTATATATGTATATATATCTATAGAATGCCTACAGCTGGACGTGACCTTAAAGATTCCTTGACCCTTCACTAGATCAAGTTGCTCAGAGCAGCCCCTCCCGAGGCGCCTTTGAACGCTGCCCAGGTTGCTCAGAGCCCCATCCAGCCTGGCCTTGAACACCCCCAGGAATGGGCTGTCAACAGCTTCCCTGGGCAGCCTGTTCCAGTGGCTTACCACCCTCACAGTAAGGAACTTCTTTCGAATATCTAATCTGAGCCTGCTCTCACTTTAAAGTCATCATCCCTTGTCCTGTCACTACACAACCTTTTAAAAATTGTCTCTCTCCATCTTTCTTGTAGGCTCCCTTGAGGTACTGGAAAGGTACAATTAGGTCACCCTGGAGCTTTCTCTTTACCAGGCTGAACAATCCCAGTTCTTTCAGCCTTTCCTCATAGAAGAGGTGCTGCTCCATCCCTCCAACAATATATATATATATATATATATATATATGTACACATTTATTTATTTTAATATAGGTCATGCTTTCGTAAATCCAGGCCTCTCACAGGGCTCCACAATCCATCTGCGAATAGCTCTGTGAGGAGCATTTTGTCAGGGGGGAAGTGGTTTTTTGTTTGCTTGGGTTTTTTTACTCCTCCCTCCCCAAATGCCCAAAATCGATGCATGAATGCCTTATTTGTTTTGGGATAAAAGAGCTTAAATAACACTACATAAACTTGTCATTGGGGTCCCTCCCACTGCTACCTGTTCTCAGCAAGTTTGGGGTGAAGCAGTGTCTCACAGTGTGCTGTACAAGATGAACACCAGCAGTAAGGCCACTCTCTTTTCCCAAGGTTGTAAAATAAATCTTACGTAGCGTTTGTTTTCTGGTCAGTCTGTAGGAAGTAGAGCCATGTGGCATTTCTTAAAAGATGGGGATGTTATGCATGGAGCACCTCTCCTGTGTGGAAAGGCTGAGAGAACTGGCACTGTTCAGCCTGGAAAAGAAGAGGCTTTGAGGTGACCTAACTGTGGCTTTGCACTACCTGAAGAAAGATGGAGAGAGACTTTTTGCAAGGGCCTGTAGTGACAAAACAAGGGGGGCAGGGGACGGCTTCAAACTTATATTAGAAAGAAGTTTTTTCTCTGAGGATGGTGAGACACTGGAACAGGCTGCCCAGGGAAGTTGCTGACAACCCCGTTCCTGGAGGTGTTCAAGGCCAGCTTGGATGGGGCCGTGAGAACCTGGTCTAGTTGAAGGTGTGCTCATGGCACAGGAGGCTAGAACTGGATGATCTTTAAGGTCCCTTCCAGTCAAACCATTCTATGATTCTGTTATTTAGGTGCAGATTTTGGTATGTGATCTCAGCGGTTTCATAGGTCTTGTGCTACGCATAAATTTCTCTTTGGTTTCTAAAGCAAGCTGTTAGTTAAAAAATAAAACAAAGTTACATGTGTCCTTCCACTAGCGGCAGCACAATGACAGCTTTTCATTATTCTTTACCTGCCCCCGACCAGACAAGTCAACATACCAGAGCCACAGAAATGCAAATAGGAGGAAGAGCCAGAAATTCGAGGGAGTCTGCTAAGAGCCTGCAACGACTTGCTAATGCTGGATGTCCTGTAAAACATCAACGGAGTGTTAATAGTGGGAGACAGCAAAATATTCAAGTCTCTGCAGGCTGCCTGAAGGCTACTTTTGTATATGAAAAAAAGAAAAGAAAGAAGACAGTTTTGCATGTTTGTGCTCTTGCAGACGATTCAACTAAAATCTCACTAATTTTCTCTTGTAGTTAACCTGCCTCTTTAAAAGGACTTCTAGTGACACACTAAAGTTTTTGCTGCTGACTAACTTCTGTAAGTGTTCTGTTTTCTTCTTAAACACCTCTCCTGCATGACTAGTAAATAGAGCTTTCAAATTTCTTGTCTGTTAGTAGAGTGAAAGTAGTCCGAGTTGTACCATCTGGTTAAATCAGAAAAAGGTCCTGTGTCCCAAGTCTAAAGTTGAATGTTTTGCAAGCAGTTGTTTCTGTATTTTCTAGACTGTTATGTAGTTGCTTTGTTGGGTTTTTTTATTTTCCCCAGTGGCTTCTTTTGAAAGAGATGAGGCTGATGCTTCTGAGCATGTTAAAATGTATATTGCTATGATAACCATGCTGGTCTGTGATTTGCTGTTTACAATGGCTTTGACTGTAAATTTTTAAGAAAATGCCTTTTCTAGTCCAATCAGTTTCCAAGTGGAAGTAGGTGGTCAGGGAAATGGAGATCTGGGTTGGTTAGTGTGGTCATAAATACACAAGGTAAATGTTTTTTATTTCTTTCCACTTCCCAAAGAACCTTGTCATGCAAAGCATAAGTTTTAAAGACTTTGAAAGTGTAGGCCTTTCATTTAGGAGGTGTCAAGGTGCTGAGTGGTGCTGTGTTTTTAACTCTAGATCTACATTATGAGCATATTCCATCAGCCCTCTGTGGAACTTGGTGTTTAAAAATGAAGTCTTTTATTCCTTTCTTTTCCAGTCACAAGCACAACAATGGTCAACCTATGTGGTTTACACTTGGCATAAGGGAAGCTCTCAAAGGCTGGGACAGAGGGTTGAAGGACATGTGTGTGGGAGAGAAACGGAAGCTGACCATTCCACCAGCCCTTGCTTATGGAAAAGAAGGGAAAGGTAAAACATGTGAAGCACTCCCCTTGCTCTAATTGTTTCTAACCTCTGTATTTTACTGTTATTCTTGGCCTAAGAGGTTAGCAAGCTTTCAAGCTTTCCAGGTTGATTCTGTTGAAGAAGAAAAATTGAGGGAGTCAAGTGCTCTTTCTCATAAATTTGTTTCCTGCAGTAATATCCTTCAAGTGGCTGTGTTGTAAATGCAGGGGAAAAAACCCAGAAACTGATGGTAGCTGCTGTGCTGTATGTTCTGAGTGTCTTTTCTGTTAGTGCTGTGCTCAGCAGAAGCACAGCAGAAGCTCAGTGCCCTGCTTTTTCTTTTTGTTTTTTAGTTTGTTTTTTTTCTCCCTTCTTTTACAGTCAAGTGGAGGTGGTTGCTTAGGTAACAGTTGGCTTTTTGGCTGTTGGATCTGGTTTTGTGGTAATACTTCATGAATGTGCATTTGCAAGACTCATTCCTGCTTTCAGGTTTCTTTTAGAACCCTAAGAAACTCCCTGTACTGCTGCCCAGCCAGTTCTTAGATGATACAGTAAGAAGTCACTGTTTATTTCTCCATAAAGGGACATTAATGCTTTCCCTCTTACAGCTATTTTCAGTTTGGGCAGTGGTCCCTGTTATCCACAGTAAGATGTGCATGGGCAGTCATGTTGTCACCTACTGAGAATGCACTGATTGCTGTGCAGACAGATATAAACATCTCAACATCTCTACTACTGAGACTGTTGGGGGCTTTTCCTTTCAAATATTTCCAGATTCCTTTAACAGGAGGGCCAGATTTGGAATATGCAGTTAAGCAAGTGACAGCTTGAATGGTTCTACTTCTGCTTTATGGGATTTGTTTTAGTTAACTTTTTTTTAGCAGGTATTATGAATATTTACGTCATGACAAGAGTTGCAACAAATGACCTACGGTAATGGAAGGTTCCAAAGCAGGAAGGATAAATGTCTAGGAGCATACAGTCCATCCTGCTGCTGTTCTCTCCCATCACTATGAGACTGTTTTGGGAATGAGGACTGTTTGCATGTCTGTGTCTTCTGGCAAGTAGGGCTGCACACAGGCTTAGGGCTCCATATTACCTCATGCCAAGTACTATTCATACCTACAGCACACTTCATACTCTTCTTTATTAAATGTACCCGTTCAACACACATTTTTCTAGAAGCCCTGGTTTATGGTTCAAGATACAGTATTAGAAGTAATCATGTTTCTAGTAGAGAACAGGAACTTTGTGGTTGTCATTCAGTCTTTAGGCAGAGCTCAGCTGTAAATTTTTTCACAAAAAGATGTGAAATGCTGCAGTGCTCATGTAGTCATCACAGGCCTAATTGTTTGATTAATATGTAAAGCACTGTAGTTGTTCTTCAAAGACTTGCAAGCCTCACCTCTGTGTTTAGTGCAAGAAGGTTAAACAGCTAAACACTGCTAACTGCTGTAAGAAATTACTTGCTTTAGGAAGACTGAAGTATTTGAGCATAATTATGTTGCTGTTTTCAAGTGATACCCTTGAAGATGAAATTATTTCATTTTCTTCATACTTTCCTTCAAATGCACATAATTTCACTAGCCTCCCACCTTGGTTGCTTTCTGACTCATCATTTGAGTCAGATGCCTTTTTCTGTAACACTCAAAAAATTACCTGTGTTTCAAACTCTAAACAGGGCACCGTGCCCTGTATTTCCAGAAAATTCTGCACATTTTTTCATCCCAGAAATCTTCAAGCCTGTTTGTTGCTGCAGCTCAGGGTGTATTTAACACCATAGCTCCAAAATGGTAGATGTGGATTATTTTTCCCTGTCTTCTCAAGGCACAGAAATAATTTTTGGGGTGCTGCTGTCCAATATAGGGATATATTTGGTGCTGTTCAACCTGTCTCTGTATAAAGGAGCAAAGTGATGTGCTAAAAGGTCTTTGACAGTAGCTTCGGCCATCAGCATGAGGGCATATCACATCTCTGTCAAAGCCAGTGCCTGCTGATGAACTGATATCCTTGAGGTGTGGTGGCTGGGGAGTGCTCTGTGGCACTGTTAGGAAGTTAGCAGTCTCTTCACCTAGATCAAAAATGATATTGTGGTAACACAGGCCTTGTGATCAGGTTTGGGTACTTGGTTTCTGCTGTGTGTTTGGAAACAGCTCGGTGCTTTGTGCCCTGAGTCCAGAGACTGCTGTGGGAGACCAACATCATCCCTGGCCTTTTTCTGCAAAAGAGCTTTTCCAGTGGCAGAACAGCAGATACAAGGCTGGCAGTACAGAGGAATTTGGGGACTGTTGGGATATCCAGCGTACTAAATTCTCCCTTCCTGCTGCCCTGTAATTAGTCTTGGCTGTAGACTGTCTGACTGTACAGTCTCCTTTACTGTTTTCCAGTTTATCTGGCTCTGGCCATGAAAGAAAAAAGATTCAAGATCATTGTTTGATAAACTTGTGATGGTAATTGCTGAATAAGAGCTTGCATTAACACCTACTACTCCACAAGGAAACAGTTGCATCTAAAGTTGCATTTGTGCTGTAGGGGCTGCTCAGAGTTCAGGCTACAGGCTGACACAGTTGTGTCATCACTGTTTGAGATACTTGTCCTTGCTAGTTCAAACTGCAGGAGGCTTTGAAATGACTGGGCTTGCTGGAACATTGCTCTGATGCATGTGGCTATTGTATGGCATTGAATATATAGTTGGTTTTAACTTTTCTCCATTTTGGGCAGGAAAAATTCCACCTGAGAGCACATTGATTTTCAACATTGACCTTCTAGAAATTAGAAATGGACCAAGGTCTCATGAGTCATTCCAAGAGATGGATCTTAATGATGATTGGAAACTATCCAAGCAAGAGGTGAGTGGGTTATCCTTCTCTTGTGAGCAAATTTAACAGGATGGGAGAGTGGAAAAGAATGCACACTGGAAAGAGAGTGGAAAATCTATGCTACACTGCTCTGACCCTTGTATCCTAGTGAAAATTCTGGACTGGAGGTTCAAAAGGAGCCTTGGTAAGCTGAGGATAGACATGTGACTCATGTGCTGCATGCTTGTGGAAGACTTGGATAAAGTAAAGCATCTTAGAAATAAAACCAGACTTCAGGGCTTTTTGGATTTAATTGCTGATTTATTAATAAACTGGGATTTCTTCTGCTGTAGGGCAATCCTATTTCATTGTGAAGGACATGTATTCAGCATTATTCACCATCTGTTTGCCTCTCATTTTCAAACTTCTGCTTTTTCAGCAAAAGTGATCCATGAGAATCTAGTGTAAACCACTGAGTTCTTTTTGATTTGGGTCTGGCACCAGTTTACCAGACTCAGAAGGCTAATTAATAATATGTATGTATCAGAAAGTCTGGGTGTGTAATGTCTGCATATTAGGAATGTAAGCATTAGCCCTAACAAATCCCAGAGACTGAAGTGACTAAAACAGACCTGAAATGTGGCCCATGGTTCTTATACAAGTGGTATCTGTTTAATAGATCAATATGTTGGTATTAAAATTTTTGTAGAAGGCTCTGTGATTCAGAACACTTGGGATCTCCATAGTAAAACCTTAAAAACTTATTAAAAGCAATCTGATGTTGTTGAAAACACTGCTTGCCATTACTATCTAGCTTAATGTAAGTAAGTGTTCCAGTGTTTAAAACCTGCCTTGAGTTTAAAATTCTTAAAAAATCCTTGCATCTTTAAAAATTTTGAGATATCTAGAAATCTTTTAATGTATTTCCCATTGGGGCAGTAAACACTGAGATTGTGGAGTATATATCTGGAGTGGCTGTTTACATGTACTGGGTTTTCAGGGTGCTAGAATGTGGGAAAGCTGTCTCTGACCAATTGGTAGCTAATAACTTCTGCCCAGCTATTTTTACTTTACTGTATAGACATCAGAAGACATGCTGTCCTGACTCATTTTTTGAGTCAGATACCATAAAGGTATGGCAACAGCTTTGCTAGTTTTACTGTCACTTGAATCACTAAAGACCCTTCATTCAAAGAGACTGCAGAATCAGTTAGACAAGTATTATGCTGTTATCTAATACCACCATCCTGAGCATAGCATCCCTCTGTTATGCTGCAGAAATCAACTCTTTCATAAGTCTGACAATGTTCACTCTCACCTTTGTCTAACAGGTGAAAATTTACTTGAAGAAAGAATTTGAAAAGCATGGAGCAGTGGTAAATGACACCCAGCATGATGCTTTGGTTGAAGACATATTTGATAAAGAGGATGAAGACAGTGACGGGTTTATATCTGCAAGGGAATTCACGTACAAGCATGATGAGCTGTAGAAAGAAAAGAGTGGCATAATTTTTTTGGACACAAATAGCAGTGACTTAGACTGTCTGGTTCTCCTGTCATCTTAATTCTGTGCTTTGGAATTGACAATTGCTGTTGGCAGAGAAACACTTTGTTTATATAAAAGAGAATTTCTGTTCGTTATGTACAAATATTTTAAACTGTTTTAAAGTGTGAAAATGTTCCTCCTCTTACACAGCGAAGACTTGCACATCAGTGTTTTAAAGTTTTGTATTAAATTATTTTTCAGAAATGAAACAAACTTTCCATTTATCATTCATTATGAAAATCAAAATTCAGTTCAGTGACTTTCTGTGATTTGTTTGCGTGCCAAGATCACTTTCAGCAGCTACCTTACATATTACTTGTAGTCTGTGGCCTAATTTCTTGACCTTCCTTCTTGAGTGTCACTGCTTAAAAAGCAGTTTGCTGACCTTGGGTTTTTTTCCTGCAGATTTTCAAAAGATGTAGTACAAGGCATCAGCATCTCTCTATATGGCTGAGAAACTGATACAAAGCTGAATGAGAAAAATGACTATCATGTGCTGATTTGCCCTTCTAAAGGGAGAATGTTACCACCCACGCCAATAATTGTCTGCATTTTTCATTAAATTTTGTGAACAAAGCAGGAGTTAAATGTCAGACTTTCACTTCTACTGCCAGCAACATTCTAGGAAACATCTGTAATTTGGAAAGCAGCAAGTTGTGCTGCAGTGCAGAGGTGGTGTCCTTTAAATGTACAGACACATTTGTTTTGAAACTCAGACTTGGCATTCATCAGAAGAGCTCATACCTTTCTCTCACAGCTTGAGGGGGATCTTGAGCAGAATGTTACAAGTCTGAAGTTTTTCCTCTTTTCAGAAGAGAGCATACTGACAGGAAGATCAGTATGGTCTGAAGAACAGTTTCCATGGACTTGTCTGCAGCTGTGTGAGTAGCAGAACTTGTTTCATTGTCCCTTTGCGGCATTTTTCACAAGTAGCACACAAGCGATACGAATTTTCAATTAAAAAGTGAATTTTTAGGAAAAAAAGAGGTGTTAAGGTAAGTGCTATGGTGCTGTGTCTTTATAGAGGTGGAGATCATTAGGATTTCAAACACAAAATTGGAGTTGAAAGATCTTTCTGGAGAAGAGATATTTTACAATTGTCCATGGTTTCTTAAATGAGAGGGCAAGGTATCTCAGGGACAGAATTTATCCTGACATCATTAACATATGGGTCTATGAACACAGCATTGTACTTGGAAATCATTGCCCAAAGTCATGTAAGGATGCACAACAAATCCAGTTGTGTGAAAGTGAGATTTCTGCATTGCACTAACCCCTAACTACTGCAGACTGCATTCCAGGCTCTCGGTGCTGTAGGTGTGTTAGATGTTTCCCTGCCACCTAGTGTTGCAGCTGAGGACTAGAGGACTGCTTCCTTGAACAGCTCAGCTGCAGAGGGGTGTGCAGAGAGGCCTGTCAATAGTGACAATTGAGGGGAGAAGAAAAGTTGTGAGGGTATGCAGTGCTGGGCTGCTCTGTTTTGGTTTTCTTCCAGCATCTTAGATTTTGTGGGTAATGTTCTAAGTGACAGGAATTGCAATCATGTATTTTGTTTTCAGTAACCTTAGGTCTTTTTCCTCAGTGATGCCATGTGCTTTTCTTGAACCCAATAAAATTTTTACTTCTAATGCTGTGAGTTTCAGTAAAATAGTGAAGGAAAATGCTTCCCTTCTGTTTTAGGCTCATTTCCTGCCTTTATTCTTTTATTGTGAAGAAATCATGAATAGTCACTACCTATTTAGCGGTTCTTACTGCTCATGGTTCTGTCTGTTGATATTTTTTTCTCATCACTTACAAAAAATCAAGCTTGCCTGACTTCAGTTTGCCCAAGGGTAGTTGCATGTTCTGTGCTGGCTGTCTTGATTTCCCCTGCAGTCACCAGAGCATTGGGCACCTGGGGCAGCTCACTGCATGTGTGTTTATCTTGTGTTGAGACAGCTGCCTTACCAAATAGAGTCCTTCTCTGTTGACTCTGTGGGGAACCTAGACAATTACAGCCTAGGCCAAGGGAGGATAACAGGATATGAAGTTGATCTTTATGCCAGTCTTGCCTAGATGTGGGGACTGGCAGGTACTCAACCGACTGAAGGGGAAATACTGTGTGTGTGTGTGCTGCTGGGAAGAGCAGAACTGAGGCTTGCATTGGGTCTGAGAGGGCTTTAGATCATTGTTTGCAGTGTTTAGCACATTCTCAAAACATCTGGCTGGGGAATGAAAGCATAAAAGCATGGAATAAAATTTGCCCATGTTACTGACCTAATTCATTAAAGGGTAAGATTAAATAATGGAGTGCCAATATGTGACTCCAGTAAGGGCCAGTTGTTTCTTTTGTATTAAATGGGAGTTTATAGTCAGTGACTGCTGTGAAATGTACATAGGCATAATCTTCTGCTTGGATTTTTAAAGCATTTCATAAAAATAACTTTCAGTGAACATACAGTTATTTGTTAATGCCAGCAGAGTGTTAAAGCTGCAAGACCAAGATGCCTTATTTGGTGTTGTGTTTAGGTTTATGCCAAATGAAGAGTATGGTTTTTCTTAGTAATTTGTTTGAGAGCTGTGTTAAATTCTGAAGTTGATCTGAAAATGTTTTTTTTTAAGTGCAGATTCAGCAGCAGATTTGAGAAGTCACTTCAACTTGATTATTATTTGCTACCATTAAGTCCTCCTGTGAAGATGAAAGGCTTTCTTAGGTAGAAATAGCACTGCCTGTTTTAACCTCAATTGCATTTGCTTGTTAATCCACAGAACAAACTGCTGCAGTGCCAGCAGGAGCCAGCCAGCAACCTGCAGGACACCAGAGGCAGGCAGCTCCCTGTCCTCTGAAGTGGGGAGGAATATTGGAACTTCAGTGGCACTCAGGAACATTTTGGTGGCTTGTGTATGAAGTGTGAGGTGTATTCCCCCTGAAGAAACAAACCCTCACTGCATATCTGTAAAACATGGCACTTGAAATGGGGAGAGGGTTCAAAACAGACCACTTTCCTTCTGCATCCTATAGCCTTCTTCAAACATTTCTTGTTGGTTTGTGGTTATTTTGGAAAATATATGGTGATGTTTTTTAGAACTGCAGCCTGTCATTCACAGCCAGTACCTAACAATTACAGTGGGAGTTGCTGCCTTCTGTAGGTACAGAAGCAGCCTTCAGAGCACATTTTATTTGAAAATTCTTGATAAGCAATGCAGTGACACAAGAAAGCTTTTGGCAAAGCTTCAGGAATGGTGCTTTAGTCTGAAATGTTTTTTAAAGTTTTCTTTTTTGAGATAAACTGACAAGGCAAACAGAATGAATCACTTTATTTGATCTTAAATCTTTTCAGTAACTTATGTCATAGAATTATAGAATCATTTATATTGGAAAAGACCCTTAAGTTCATCCAATCCAACTGTTAACCCAGCACTGCCAAGTCCACCACTCAGTCATGTCTGAGTGCCCCAGCTAAATGTCCTTTGAATACCTGCAGGTGTTTCAGTGGTTCCTCCACCATATTCCTGGGTCACCTCTCCTAATGCTTTACAACCCTTTACATGAAGAAATTTTTCCTAAAATCCAAATTAAACCTCCCCTGGTACAACTTGAGGATGTTTCCTTTTGTCCTGTGCCTTGTTACTTGGGAGAAAAGCCCTACCCTCACCTTGCTCATAACCTCTTGTCAGGCAGCTGTAGAGAGTGAAAAGGTTTGCCCCCCTCTGCCTCCTTTCCTCTGGGCTAAACACTCCCAACTCTCTCAGCCTCTCCCTGTCAGACTTGTGCTCCAGACCCTTGAGCAGCTTCATCCCCTTTTCTGGATGCACTCCAGCACTTCAGTGTCTTCTCAAGAGAGGCTGAAAACTGGACACAGGGTTTGAGCTGCAGCCTCACCAGTGTCGAGTGCATGGGGACAATCACTGCCCTGGTCCTGCTGGCCACACTACTGCTGATACAGGTCAGGATGCCATGGGCCTTCTTGGCCACCAGGGCATACATTGGCTCATGTTCAGCTGCTGTAAACCAGCATCCCCAGGTCCTTTTCCTCCAGGCAGCTTTCCAGCCACTCTGCCCCAGCCTGTAGCACTGTCTGGGGATGATGTGACCCAGCACTTGGGGGTTGAACCTCATTCAGTTGGACTCAGCCCATTGATCCAGCCTGTCCAGATCCCTCTGTAGAGCATGTCCTTGTGGTGCCAGGAACATCCCAAGCATAGAGTGTGTTTTGGTATTATGGTGAGTATGATATGTTAGAGAGTCATAAAGTTGCAGTGTTAAGTACATATTGAACAAATTGCTGCCAGAATTTCTTCTTCGTGATATCTTGAATGACAGTGATACATAGTTGGTTTCCTGAGTACTTGTATGTAAAAAATAGGTTGTACAGGTCAACCCTTAAATTACCTTTGTTGTAGGTGTTCCCCACATCCCATCCTTTATCCTGTTAGATACAAGGTGTTCTATCCCTTGATCCAGAAATCTAGTTTCAGATGCAGGTGAGCACCACCAGGATTGGGAAGGCTCACTGCTTTGAGGCATTCTGAGAAAAGACACAAAGCAGGGAAAATGTCAGAGAGAGTGGGATTATGTAGAGGGATGTGAGAAATGCAAAAAGATTTTCTTTCCTGGGTCCTTTGGCATCTGGTTAGTTGGAAGAAAGAGCACTGGCAGCCACTGTTGTAGGGACTGCAAGTAATAAGGCTAGTTCCTGTTTTGACTTTGATTAGAGCTGCTTTGGACAGTTCCTATATGGAATTTAAGGCAAAATTTAAATTCATACTTCCAAGGCTTGTTAAAGAGTTTTCAGAATGGTATGTTGAGTTTACTTCTTGAAAATACATTGGCCTCATCATAGAGTTTTTGCAAAAACCCCCAAAACACAGACTGAAACACACTACCCCAAACCCCTTAATTTGTCTTCAATGCTGAATTGTTTTTGATAACAGGAAATAGATCAAAACTGCTTATATTTGTATAATCCTGGATAATTTTAGCTTCTCTTGAAAGTTAATCGTAATGCTTACATTCTGTGTCCTAGTTTTCTCCTGGTTCATAGGAAAAACAACTCTCTGACAAAATAAAGATCTTTC
This sequence comes from Molothrus aeneus, assembly GCF_037042795.1. NCBI lineage: Eukaryota > Metazoa > Chordata > Aves > Passeriformes > Icteridae > Molothrus > Molothrus aeneus. The sequence goes on along the minus strand of NC_089646.1, from coordinate 35,437,331 downwards.
TTTAGCTATACTGCTTCTGTTTTCATGCCTGTGCTTGATTATGTCAACAGTTTCACACAAGAAATATAATTGACAATCTCAGTGGGAGGCTGTATAGGGACAAGAACTTGGTTATCATCTCTTCCAGCCTGGAGGGGATTCAGATGGAGGCTCCTACTGCATCACATTTCTTCCTCCTGGGAATTTTTGTTCCAAAAAGAGGTTGGTTTAGCTAGGGGTTGTACCTGGTCAGAGAACATGGGGTATTTCCATTGAATCAAGTAAAAGAGTAGGAGCTTGGTTTATCTGAGAAAGTTGCCATGACAGAGGATAGTCTGAAACATAGCAGGCAAATAATTTTTTTGCAAATTTTCTGAAGGTCATGTTCTTGTAGGTTTGAGTTTGTCCAAAGAGATATTTTTTTGTTTTTACTTTTTTTTTTCTTTTCTTTTCTTATAACTGCTTTGCATCTCCATTAGGTTAACAAGGACGAATCCACTTTTAAATGTTAGGGTCTGACTGCAGAAATCCAGTGGAGCCAACTCTTCAGAGCTCTCCAAATCCTACCTATGTTTTCCTCTAAAAAATCTGAGGCTGATGCTAACTACCATTAAGAGCTGCTCTTCATTTTAGACACGATGCTTCTAATTTCTAGTTTGTGTCATGACCTGCATAAGGAGATTAAATGATGCAGGATAATTGATTCCTCATCTGGGATTCAGACTGGAAGCATTAAATCAATCCTGTCCTCTTTCATGCTTTTGCCATTGAAATTTCTTTAAAGGAGTTGTGTTTCCTCTTCTGACACTTTCCCTGAGTAGTGAACTAGATAATACCTATTTTTTTTGTGCGTGTTTGGCCTGCTCTCTCTCTGGGAGTAAATAGCAGAGTTTAGCTCTGGTCTCTCTAATCTGCTGGGATATCTCTTTAGAGAACAGGTTTTCATTCCACAAATGCAATACAAAATGGTTTTGCTGAACTTGCGTCCATCTCTGTGTATGGACTAATTGTAGTTGAATGAAAATCATGATCTGCTGGATTTTACTCTTAGCAAGATTGACCACAATACTTAAGAGAGACAAGACTGGTGGTCCTTCATTTTTACAGAAGGTGAGGATTTACCTTTGCATCCGGTACCTCAGCCCTTATGATGTGCCATCATGTCTGTACTGCTGCTGTCACTACCAGCAGCTGCGTTAAAACCTGGGTTCACATGTTCACGTGGACATCATGCTGTGCAGTGCACTCTTACCAGAATAAATCATGTGAGGTTCCATTTTCTTTGTGCAGGAAAAGCTGAATCTTTACTCACATAACTTATTTTATACATTTTTCACAGACCTCATGTGCAACATCTATTGGCTGGTAGTTTTCTTACTTCATTTATTGGGCAGAAGGGGATTTGTGTGTATGTGCTAAGGTTCAGGTTGTTTACATTTTTCTTCTGTGGGTTCTCATGGAACAGATCTAATGTTTATGCAGGTGCTCTTAGTTTTCACCCAAGAATAGGTTGTTAGAGTAAAGAACTATTCACACCAAGATTGCTTTCACAATGGAAACTTGCAAAGTACTAGCTGCACTTAGAAGAAATGACAGGCTAGCTATTGATTTAATAGAGCAGGCTTGATTTTATGAGACCTTTCTTTTATAATTTTTCTACCTGTCTGCAACACACTCTGACATAATCAAATGCTCCACCTCTGCAAAACAGTCTGAAGCAAAGCTCCCAGACACGTGGTGCTCACCTTGCAGCTGACAAACAAGCACAAACTGCAGTGGGAGCAGGTATGGTGCAGAAGCAGCCAATGCTCCCATGCCTTTAGGACCACATTCTGCTCCTCAAGCCAAGCCAAGCCCAGCTCACCATGGCACCTTTTGAAACAGCCACAACCTGCACCCACCTGCAGTGCTGGGGCTGTGTGGGGTGGGCTATAGGTGTGATCTGCCAGACCTCTGCTGGCTTTGGACCTTCACACCTTGTTTCCTGAGCAGGCAGCTGTCAGTGGGATGTGTCAGAGCCTCAGGACAGACTGGAGTGGCAGCAGCCAGGCTCACCAGTAAAGCTACAGGCAGGCTTGGAGGAAACACCAGGGCCCTTGGGCTGGCAGGGAACAGCAGAGAAGATAAGCAGGGGAATATCTCTCTGTACCATCCACTTTTTCTTGGCTGATATCCACCGCAAATATGAGGAAGTTTAAAAACTCCTGGGTAATTTATTATTTACATTTCTCTGTTAAAATATGTACATAACATGCAATCAGCGTGAAACTTAAAATACAGTGTGAGCTTTCTAATTTTGACCGTCTACTAACTATTATCTTCCAGTTGTACCTTGTGGATAAGGCCATTTATGTAAACATGGACTCTTTTATGACAGAGATACTCACTTGTGAACATTTTAGAAAACACATTTTTCCTATTCTTTTGGAAGTACAGGAGCCAAAAGCACTTCTTTTATCTTAGTTAGAAATATTTCTGTTATCAGTCATCTCTTCTTACCTTGCAGCTATCTACCCGTCCATGAATAAGGAAAATAGCTTCATCATGGAAAGAGTTTTTGGAGCCAGAACTCCTTGAAAGCACATTACAAAAACCCAAATCTCTCTAAGTTTTAAGTCTGCTGAAAAATGGAATACTGGAAAATGCTGCAGCAAAAACATCTGTAGCCCAGGAAGGACATGCCACTGCTCACAGTCCCTTGTGAATGATGTGTATGGAGGAGAGAAAAGGTTGCTGACCCATACATAACTTCTAGGAGTACTCAGCAGACCTGTTGCTGTGGTTACTAACCAGAGCCTCCCCTGAATGAGTGCTATTTGCACTGCACCAGATGGCTGATAAATCACACAGGGGAATTTGCCGTCCCTTGTGTTACTGTCCGATCTTTTCTCCAAGTGCTGTGATTTAATTTGCAGCAATTCACACACAGATTATTTAGCCACTACACACTAATATAAGACATGAAACTGCTGCAGGTGTGCAGTCACTTTAATGAACTCCTGTATCACCTGTGTAACACCAAGAATGTATTTTGTTTTATGTATTGATGTTCAGGTTGCTGCAATTTGAAGAACAATGCTAAACTGAGAAAAAAACCCCATGCCTGAATTTTAATAAAATTTTAATGACATGGTTACTGTAGCACATTTATTGCAGAGGGAAGTGAGATGACTTTTGCAGTTCATTGGCCTGCCACAAGCATTTCTGTACAGGCAGCATCAAAAACCATGAAGCACAGATGAAGATTAAACGTGCTCATTGCATAAGAAAGTAAAGCTCTTGCCTCTGTATTTTCTGCTGCTTCATGGTCATTACTGCCTTACCCTCTCAGGATGACAGTCCATCTGTCTGGACTATTTATTATTATGAGTCTTTAGCTATTGTCAAGAGCTTTAGCCTCACTGTTACAAGTGGTGTTCTAACACAATAAAAAAGCCAATAATAATAAATGTGGCTTGTGATAGACTTCAGAATTACAAACCTAAGTACCCTGTCCCAGATTTCTGTGAATTAAAATAAGGAAAATAGCAAAATTTATGAAAACCAAGCAAGAGACTGATGATTTTTTGATACATTACTTCAGGAGTAGGCAACCTTCTTGACTGGGCAATGGAGCAGCTTGGTTGTGTGGTTCAGTGGTTGGTTGTGTGGTTCAGTGCTGTTGTGCCTAACAGGTTTCTGGACACTGAGAGTAACTGCAGCATGCCTGGAGTCCTTGCAGCACTGTGTCCCTGTCACACTGAGGAATCGTGTTCTGCTCTGTCACTTGTGTAACGGGGATATGAATCACCTTCTGTGGTGCATGAGTAAGAGCTCAGCATCTAAGCCTGCTGCTGTGTCTACAGTCACTTTTCATGTACAGCTGCAGCCATTTCCATAGATTAAACTTCAATGGTATAATTGGATGAAGAGGCTGCAGCCAGGATTTCTCCTATCTTTTTCATTTTGAGCATTCACAGAGCTCAGCAAGTGACATCTTTATTTTACATCATAATCTAGCACCTGCCATCCTTTTTCTTTGTTATGGGTGGAAGCTACCTTTAGTGTGGGAGAATTATTCTCAATTCTCTGGTCCAGTCTTCTGACTATATAAAAATACCCCAAAACACTCAAGTGCCATTGATACTTCTTGCTCTTTAGGTTCATTCTATGACACCAGTTGAATTTACTCTGGCCTATTATGTAACTATCATCTAGGGTCTCATAGGCATTTTTAATGTTACTTACTCTTCTTTAAAAAAGGAGCTCTTTTCTTCCTGTAACTCACTGTAAAAGGAATAATTTAAGTTTAGTGGGATGCCTTCATGGGTATAGGCTTAGATTGCCTTTAGCAATCAAGTGCATTTTTTCTGAATAACCCAAGTTCATCTGATTTTTAGGTACTCCAAATCAGTGCTCCACCGGAAAGAACACAACTAAGATGGTGCCTTGAAATTACAAAAATTAATACCAACAAAAAGCTTTTCTTGGCTGTACTACCCTTCCACCCAATTCTATCATTTTAAGCCTCTTAATATAATTTCAACACTTAGATGGTATTTTCTACCATCTATATTAAGTCCACCTCTCTCCAAAACACAGTTTATTGAGAAAACTAGTCCCATCTGCTCTATGTCTGCATGGCTGCTGACTTGAACTTGCAGAGGAAAGTAGTTTGGAAATGATGAAACAAAGATTAGTGCTGCAGTGTCTTGATGATTTTGGGGCACTAGCTCTACTTAATTAGCTTTGATCTCAAAGCTAAGGAGGCGGCTAAAGAAAACCAAAAAGCCACTGTAACTTAAGCTGTATATTTCAGTGTCTGCCTTTTGTTCTCTTCCTTTCACATATAAAACATGGAACAAAGATTCTTTGAAATTCTCTTTTCTAAAGAAGCATCCTTCCTGCTCTTCTCCATTGATTTTGCATCCAATTGGAAACCAATCTTTTACAAGAGAAAAAACATTTATAAAATCCATACATTCTGCCATTATGTTTTTAAAGAGGAAATAATCAATAGATAGGCATTTTGGCTTTGCCCTAATTATTATAATTCTGTATTTTCTGTTTACGCAGCAATCTCCATTCAAGGATTTTAAAGATGCAGCTCTGAGTAAATGCTCTCCCCATTTCTTGTGTGAGGTAATTTAATTACTGTGAGGCTACAAGATTTAGCCAGAGCCAAGCAGCAAGCTTATGGCAGAACAGCATACACTCCAGGCTCTCTCGATTCCCAGTACTGCACTCTAACCACTCATCCTTGCTGCTTTACACAGTTCATGACAGCTTACACAGAAAGGAAGCATCAAGGATTTCTGTGTTGACAGTATGTAATCATTCTGTAGACAGTCTAATAATTCTTAGGTAGATTATACTCAGCCATAATCATCTCCAGTGTAATTAGAGAAGAGACTTAGTCATCTAAGTGAGCATAATATAGGTAATATAAGTGGTGTGCTATAGGATATAATCTGAACCCATTTCTAAATTGCACCTGCTCTTTTCATCAGCTGTCTTTCTGATTCTAAGAAGCAAGCTGCCTGTGACGCAGTTCATCCTTGATGTAACTCCAGAGCAAGGAATTTGGGTTGCTATGTTCAACTAAACTTGTTACAATTAAATTGGTATAAAGTCCTCAGCTTTTCAGTGATTCAGATCACCTTTCAATCATACATCCTAAGCAGGAGATATACAGTCTTTTTCTGTTGTAAAACACATTGAAATGTAATTCTGATGGCAGCAAAACTGATATCAGAGGAAAACAAAGGTCTTGCTTAAAATATATAATGGAAACCCTTAGAGCATGAGGGGCTTCCATGTTGCTAATGATCAGCTCAGCTTTTTAATCAAAAGCACTGAGCCCAGGTAGTGCCTATTCAGACTACTGACATACCCCCGAAAGGTGCAGTGCCACAGTGTTTCACAGTCACTGAGGCTGGGAACAGCAAACTGTTTTCTCTCTTAGTTACATAATGAAGCTGCAGCTTTTGGTCTGCATTTAAGTTTGACAGCAGCAGTGTCCAATGCTTATCCATAATTTCTAAACAGATGCAGACCTGTGGTGCTGTTTGTGGTGATGAGAGGAAATTCTTTTTGGTGTATAGAGTTTCAGAATTTTTCCTTCTATATTTTCTTTAAATGTGCAGATTCTGTCTAGCTTTTTGTTTTTTCTTTAGCCAGATTACTAAACCAGATCTAACAGGCAGTGCCATATTTAAGTGGTATGGCTTTACCAGCCTAACATACTTGCTTCTTTCTGCTCTCCTGGTGAAATACCCTAGATTATAATGCTATTTAATATCTCTACTGGCTCATCCTTGCCTCTCTGAACTTTTCCCCTGCTTCCTTTTAACCTTCCTGTCTTCCCATCAAACATACTTGGCAGTCTCTTCTGCACATTAAATGCCTGCTTTAAGGCAGGAATTGGTGGAATGTGCAGCAAGGCTCTTCTCCTTGAATACAGAGATAGATACATAAAGGTGCTGTCTTATACCAGCACCATGTAACCATATGTGTTAGATCATATTTAGCAGTTTAACCATTTATGTAGGGACCTGCATGGTTATACTCAGCAGTTAAACTATGTTAAACTATTTTTACCTCTGTATGGAGGCACAGGTTGTGTGCTGAGGATGGAGCACAGAGGACAGCTCCATTTGGGCAAGTTTGGCAAGGAGGGCAGGCCATCTGCTCCACATGCCATGGCTGAGGGATGCTGTGCTGTGAATGGGGCCCCCTCAGAGGGACAGTGGGTGCTGCTTTGCTTTGGGCCTGCTGCTGCTGGTGCTGCTGCATCCAAAGAGCTGAGAGGTCCCTGGAGGTTCAGCTGCTGGAGGGGCTGGAGCCCACTGTGACACTCCACATGCAGCACCAGGGAATTCCTCAGTCATGAACCATAGAATCACAGAATTCATTAGGTTGGAAAAGTCTCCAAGATCATCAAGCCCAACATTTGACCGATCACTTCCTCGTCAACTAGCTCAACTAGATCTTGGTGCTAAATGTCAGCCCAGATGTTTCTTGAACACTTGCAGGGATGGTGACTTCACCACCTCCCTGGGCATCACATTCCAATCCTTAAAAACCCTTTCCTTGGGGATACTTCTGATGAGCGCATCTCCTCAGCTTGGCAAAGTTTGTAGAACCCCTTATGCAGTGGTTTGACTGGTTGATGAGGCAGCAGCTATATTTTAAAACTCCCAGTTCTCTTCCTAGAGTTACCTTTGCGTGAGACAGAGGAACGCAAGTTAGTCATGAGACTAAAACTGAATAAAAAAGCCCCTTCTCTTTCGACACGCTCTCGGTTCTCAAGACGGGCTGAGGGATAACATACCGAACGCCGATGGCTCTCCGCGGGAAGGGACCACAGTGGGATGCTCCAGGGCCATCCCAAAGCAGGGGGCGCGGGCTCGGGCTGTGCGGCATCCCGAGCATCCCCGCCGCGGAGCGGCCGCAGCACGGTCGGGGCCGCGCCCTTCGCCGCCGCCGCCGCCACCGGCCGGGACTCGGCGGCTGCGCGCGCAGGGGGCGGGGCTGGGGCGCCGCGGGGCCGAGCGGAGCGGGAGCGGCGGGAGCGGCGGGAGCGGCGCTCAGGTACGGGAGCGGTGGCGGCAGCGCCGCGGGGCAGGGCGGCACCTCCCCATCGCCTCCCCATCGCCTCCCCATCGCCTCCCCGTCCCCTTCCTCCTCGGAGCCGCGCGGCCGGGCGAGCGTGTCACTTCTCGGCGCGGGGGAAAGTGTCGGGGTCCGCGGGCAGCGACCTTCCCGGAGGGGCTCGCCCCGCCAGCGCCGGGCGACGGCGGCGGACAGGGAGGGAAGCAGGGATGTAGGGAGGCGAGGAGGGATGTAGGGAGGCGAGGAGGGATGTAGGGAGGCAGAGCAGGAGGGAGCTGCCGTGGGGGATGGCGCGGGAGGGAGCGGCGGGGCTGGCGCGGGAGGATGGCGCAGAGCCGCGCTCCCGGAGTCGGTGCGGGCGGTGTCCCCGGGGCTCCGCGCACCTGGCGGTCCCCGCTCCGCCGGGCGGGGTCTGCGGGCCTCCCGCTCCGTGGCTGCGCCGCCGCCTCCCCCGGGCCGGCGGTGCGGGGAGGGCTCAGTGCCGGGAGCTGGCATCAGCAGATGCTGTCCCCGGCTGTCCTTTGCCTTCCCGGCTGAAGCAAGGCTCTCCGGCCTCTCGTCTTCGCTGGCTGCACTCTCTATTCGCTGCTGCTTTCCCTTCTGTTCTGTAAGGACCCCGCGAGGGTTGTTTCCCCCCATCTTTATCTTGAAGGTGCCTTTTCATATGGTCACCTTGAAACCTAGATGCCTTCATGTGCCTTTCTAAGCATACTGTTACGCTCAGGTAGGTAAGTGCTGGTTTCAGTCACTGATGAGCAGATAAACCTCCCTGCAGGTAGATATATCCTACAAACTGACGTCTCTATTTATGCTACTGTAATAATGGTACAGGCTATGATTAATCTGCCTTAAAAAGAAAATTCTCCAGTACTGATAGTTAAAGGGGAAATAAATCGTATTAAACCAGATTCTCAAACGAAAGACAGCTTAGGGCCTTGATGCTATGAATGCACATGCTTGTAAATCTATCCCTATGAAGAAGTGTCACAGAACTGAGAAAAGCCATCCATACCTGTAAAATATGAAACTTTGATAAACCCAGAGAAAAGATTGTGCTGTAGTAAACTTGGTAAATTTTGTGATGCAAGCTATGTGTCTGTACTAGTTAGTTTAAAAGATAATAAATATATGAACTTGTGAGAAGTGGAGTGACTGGCTCATTTGGTTATAGGCTACTACAGTTTCAACTATTCCTCTAAAAGCTGTTGTAGAATCAGTGATTTAAGGCACCTCCAAACATGCTTTTTGTTCATAATATGCACTTTAAATCTTCCAGCCACACAAAACAAAATCTTGAAAACCCTCTAATCATATTCTACTTAGGAAGTAGATCTCTCTAAACACAGGACTTTCAGCTTTTTTGAGGTGAACCAACACTGAAATTAACTTAAACAATTTATAATGCTCTAAGTAGCTTATGTCCCAGAGCTTACAGAAACAGTCTAAAAAGGTAGGTGTTGTATTGAGGCAAATGTGGTGGATGAAAATCCTTTATTGGTATCAGTCAGTTTTGTCCTCCCCAGAATAGAATTTTCAATGCTTACAGCTTGAGATTTTTAAAGGTCTCTTCCAGTTTTGAAAGACATTTGTGACTTTTTGGTTTGGCTTTTTTTCTGGTAAAGTATGGCATGATTTAAGCTCCATTTATTTACTTGTGCCAAAGTTGCCGAATTTGGCTCTCCACCCTCTCCTTCAGAAGTCATCAACTGTGGATTCTTTACACAGCTTGCATGTTGGAAAGTTTGCTAGATGTTCAAAGCTTCCAGCAAGAATTTCTTTATAATGAACTTGAAGAGTTGTGAAGATGGGCATTATCCCCATAGTGTATTTTTCTCTTTGCTGTACATTCAGCAGCTTGAGAAACAGAATTGCTGCCCAGACCTGCCTCTCTGTGAATGCCTGGTTTCTGACAGTTTGCTGTGTTACATCCTAACATTTGCAAACTCCTATGGATAGTGTTGCGACACTTTCTGGTTTTTGGGGTATGTTTAAAACTACAGGGAGACTTCCAGTGAGCTACTTTGATGCTTTTTATTTTGCTCCTTGTTGACATACCAGTGTTGCTGATGTGAAATGACAGCAGTCAGTGTGCATTAGGCAGCTGTGTGAGGAGCTGGACAGCCTCCCTTGTGCAGGGACGAGGCGCAAAACACGATTGTGCTGCATCCTCACAAACAGCAAAAACTGCAGTCAGCAACTCCTCATTGGGAACTTGGGTGTTGCACAAAGATGCTTTAGATGCCAGCAGCCCCTAACAAGGGTCTGTGCCCCTGTGACAGGAGCAAGAGAACAGGTGCTTCCCTACAAAAGGGAGAGTGTTGCAAATATGACCTTAAACTGCGGGCTGGGATAAGAGCCACAAAAGGGATGGAGTTCTGTGACTGCTTGGGGACTTAATTAAGAGCACTGACACCCACTCAGTGAAAAGTCTGTATAAATAATGAATTTTCCCTGTATGTGCAGCCTGTGATGGAAATGAGTCTGAAATGTGTTGTCTTCTGGATGACTGACCCTGATTTGTTTTTAAATAGAACTATGTTTTCATTAACATAATTCAGATTACGTGGGGCAAAAAAATAAGATCCTGTCTTATTTTGAAAGATGCCTGCTTTGAAAGCAAGGACATACTTTGGACAAGGGTGTATTACAGAATTAAAATAGAACTGGTTGGTCAAGGGATTGTAAACTTTTATAACAGCTGAAGTCTCACCATTTGTTGGGACTTAAAGTACTGAAGAATTTTAGAATGCTCATTTGATGGCCACTGCCTGATTTTTTTTTAGGCAGTCTAAAGCAATCTGACAGCTGTTGGCAGGAATTTTCAAATTTTCCCACATATAGCAAGAGAAATATTTTCAATTCCTTCCAGGCCTATTGTGCATTTGTTCAGTTAACTGACTGAAGGGAGCACACAGCTTAGTAGAGCTTTGAAGTGCAACTTCATTTTATGCCTGTGTAGGGATTGCTATTTCTCATAATTCAAAAATAAAAGTAAATTTACTGGAGAAAAAGGCCATCCCAAATCCCTGACTCAACGTTTGACCATTTTGAGTAAATTCTTGAGAAATTTTCAGTATGTAGTTAATGTAAAAAAAAAAAAAGTCTTAAGCATGGCTTGTTACATTTCAGCTGCTGATCAAAACCCCTCTTGGATATCTTGTCAGGCACAGCTTGGAGGGACAGAAACAATCACAGTTGGATGTGGCACCTTCAAGCAATAAATTGGCATCATCATCCATTGTTAGTTAGGAAAGAGTCAAACAATTTGACTTAGGTCTGATAATGAAATGTCCAAATGATAGGGACACAGGGATCTGGTATGGTTTTGTGCTTTATATTCAGGAACAGTCTCTGCTTTCTAATTTCTTAATACATGCAACCTTCCTCTTGCCTGACAAGTCATGCATTAAAACTGTCCAAATTGTCAATTAAAAAAAAAAGAAAAATAACCTTTCAGTGTTTCCTTAGATGGGAACAGTATTATTATTGTGCCTTTCAGTTTGCTGTCTTTGTTCTGTGCCTGCAGCTGAATGAATTTTGCTTTTCATTTCTGTTTTTGGAAGCACTGCTTTTCTGCAGGGTGCAGAGATCACATGTCTCTATGTGCATAAGATGCTGGGCTTGATTTGTAAATGGAAATACAAGCTTGTCTCAGGCACAAGAAACATCTTAATTTAAAGTTAAAATAGAGGTTGAAAACCAACAACTAAGCCCTGAACTTAAGTTTTCACAATTGTAACAGACCTTTCTTTTGCCACCCCATTTAAAATATGGAAGAGTTGAGAATAAATGATGCATGGCCCATTCCATATATTCTTCCTTTCCTAATGAGACAGCCTTGATCCAAATCTGAGGATCCTTGCTTATATGTTGGCTCTCTGTTTTTTATTGTAAATGTTTCTTGCAGATTAGTTCACTTACTCTTTCTGGTTGCAATGAAAACAGGTTTATTGAAATCTTTAAATGTTACTGAAATAGTTCAGCAATATTAGCACAGCTGGGTTTCTGTTTTATAAAAGCATAAAATATAGCGAGGAATAGTCATCCTTTAATACACAAACACACATTATATGTCTTCATAAAAGGTTTAATGTGCTCTCTGGACCTTAAAAGCAGCTCAAATCTCTTTTGTAAGATAAATATTAAAGAAAATGCTGTCATCACCAGAATGTAGTCCAAACTTAGTAGCAAGGAGTTTAGCAGCCTGAATTTCTGTGACCTAAAGCACCTGCTAAAGACCAGCTTTAATCTGAAGAAACCAAATAAGAGAGGGTGGAAGGATCAGGCTATATGATCAATAAAACTGATGTTCTGACCAAACTACTGTGGAGGTCTGAGATGAAACCCTAGTGTTAACACTACCAAACTTATTTTTGTGGAGACTTGTGCTGTCTTGAAAGCATTATGTTGATTATTACCAGCATTAATAATGGTACTATTAATCTAGGACATTAATAATAGTTATATTAATCTAGGACAATCTCAAGTGTGCTTGAAACATTGGGAGTTAGGAGAGGTTTAGTCTTCACCCTGTACAACACTTTGATCATGTCTGAGCTTCAGAGAGCTTGACAGTTATACCAACAAAGCTCTTGAAGACAAAAAGTGTTTGAAAGATGAGTCTGTGTGATGTATCTGTAGAACCTCACTGAGGTGGATGAAAGCAAGGTGTGCTGTTCCTTGCTCCATCCTTGCTTGCTAGCATGGCTGTGCTGAGTAATGAACACAGCAATTATGCTCCTGGGTGAAGGTTTGCCAGCTTCTGAGCCAAATCAATACAAGGCAAATTTTACAGCTGAATGCTACTCATCACAGCATGAGGTGAATGCTTCTCTGGTGTCAGAGGTGACTGCTTGGTGTCAGTGAAGCTTAATGTCCTTAATATCTGCTTGAACGTTGCTCCAGTGTCTTGCAAAGAGGATGTGTATTGGTGGCAGCTGACTTCTCATGTAGCGCCTTTTACTTTATACATGAGAATGACTAGATTATGACATTTTTGAGCAAGAGACTGTATTGTGTAGAAAACAACTTCTGCATAGTGTAGAACTATTCAGGCAGAACTGTTTGCAGACATACATCACTTAAAATGTCTTAAATGTTGTGTTGCTGGAAAGGACTTGCTCTACACAGGAATATCTCCTTCAGATCTTTGTCATCTGGTATAAATCTTAATTGAGATTAACAATAACTACTAATTAACATTTTGGAAACTTCTATTAAACCCAAAGGGTTTTTATGTGTGATGTTAGCTGCATCTCTAGCTTTCCCTGAGAAAAATTGCAGGGCATTAAGTGAACAGCAATTAAAAGAGAAGTTTGGAAAGCAAATATTGGTTTAGTTCAATAAACATCAGTTAAATTTCAAGACAGACCCTTACTTTCACCCTCTTTTTCTCACACCAATCCTTTTTATCACCCACTGCTTCCTAGTGAGTGCTGGACTTTCATTATAAACCCATTGTTTTGTTTTTCAATTGACAGAGAAAAGAGCAAATTTAGTTGTACTTTTATAAGTTTTGGCATTACTTGAACACTAACTTGTTATAAGTGCTTCAAGATCACAATAGTTCATCAAAAATGTTTATTTTTGGTAATTTTTTTCTTAAAAAGAGCAACTGAAAGCTGTTGTTGGTGAGCCAGTTTTCACATAATTTGTAGCTTTGTAAAACTATTAATTATTTTGTGCTGAATGTCTTCAGGTTATTTTGGCAAACCAGGAAAATAAGTTGACTTTAAAAGTCAACATCTATTTGATGTGGGATGATAAAGTTATTTTTCTGAGAAGTAATTTTATTGTAGCAGTCGGATTCTTGAGCTTTATAAAAGATTATTGCAGTACCAAATTACAGCTTTCAGAGAAATACACAGTGTTACTCTGAAAAAATAACAGAATAAAACCCCAAGGAATCTAAAATGAGTTACTATGAAAATCTTCCTTTCTTTAGTTTGGACTCTGTCATGCTAAGCTGAGAGTGCTTTGTTGTGGATGCATAGCTATTTCAGGTTTCTTGGGCTGGGGGGAAGGAAGGCTCCAAAGCACGCTGAATTATTTATGCCTGTCTCTATTTTCTTAAGAGCGTGGCTTCAGCCTCTGACACTCATGTTCATGAGGTGGAGGATGGGATACTGCAATCTCTGTTCCATGTGTTAATCTCTCTTCCAGCATTATTTGTCTGTTCATTTTTTTGTAAGTGAAAAATGACCTCTAAATGAAGTTTCCATTATTCCAGATTGTCGCAACCTCTACGTACAGATTTAATAGCAATTTTATTCTGTATTGAGCACTTTAAATTTCTCATTGTGGATAGATATTTACTAGAGAATTTTTTTTTACTAGATAGAGATTTTATTTATAATAGCACAAGTTGTTCTAATTGGAATTTATGATCTTTTTAAATATGTGTCAGCATCTGTAAGATCCTCATGTAAAATGTTTCAGGTTTTGATATTTTTAACCTGAAAGTTGGTGCTTTATGTTTATCAAGATTTATGGGTTAGTTTTCTTGAGGTGATGCTAGGCAATAACACACCCTTGTTCACCCTATTTCAGGAGCATTTCTGAACATTTCAATGCTCAGACATGTTTATAAAGCCATGATAATTGTCGTACCTATTGTTTCCCTTTGTGATATTTGGAGCCAGACACTTGTTCAGAGAACAGCAATGAAGCTGTGAAGAGTGAATCCTACAAGCTGAGGGAGCTGTGGGTGTTCAGCCTGGAGAAAAGGAGGCTCAGGGGAAGCTTTATGGCTCCCTACAGCTGCCTGAAATGAGGGTGTAGTTGGCTGAGGATCAGCCTGCTCTCCAGGCAGCCAGTGACAGGGGAAGAGGACATGGTCTGCACCAGGGGAGGCTCGGGTTGGACATCAGGAGGAATTTCTTCACTGAAAGGCTTGTTAAGCATTGGAACAGGCTGCCCAGGGAGGTGATGGAGTCACCATCCCTGGGGATGTTTGAGAAACCCCTGGATATGGCACCTAGTGCTGTGATGGTTTGCTCAGAGGTTGGACTCGATGATCATGGAGGTATTTTCCAACTGTTTTGATTCTATGATTGTCCAATGGTTGTTACTCCTTTCCTTCTGCATTAAAATACTCAGTACTCTCTGTTTTACCACTGACAGCAGTGGTGATATATTCATTCAATTAATTTGGCTTGTCAGGTGTTAAATGTGACTTACCACAATGAGAAAAGATCTTAATAAAGGAACTTGTTAAGGAAGTCTTCTTTATAGTGTCAGAATGCAGGAGACTGGAAATAAAATATGACCAGGTGGAATATCACATCCCTGCTGCAGCCTGTTTTTGTCAAATAAAAAGATAGCAAGTGGAGTGTATTAGCTTGTGGCTGCTGCTCAGAACTCTTTTTTCAACCTTTGTGCCTGCAGTGATTTGAGGTCAGCCAAGCATGGTGCCTGTTAACACCCTGCAACTGCAGCAGTTATTCCATTGTGGAACAGCATAATGTACAGCTCTATTTCCAGGCTTCCATATGCAGAGTGATGTTGGATGTAGCCTACGATGGTCTGTACAGTCCTCATTTCTCTGAACTTGCCCATCTATGAGTGTAATGGTTTGCAATTGAGACAAATGTGTAAGTTTACCTCTGCCTACACCAGAATGTAGGTCTGAGGTATGGTCTGCTGAGAAAATCAGGCCACTGTGCTTAACATGCTCTGTGGTAAAGAACTGTGTGAATGGGCAGCAAGCTGTTCTTTGAGATCTATTTGCAGTCATTCCCTGTGTTTTCTAAGGTTTTCAGGATTGCCTTTCACCGGAGGAGCAAACTCTCTGTGAAAAAAAGTGTAGGAATTATAGCAGTAGGTGGTTTTAATAGTCAGGCTGATATATCAGAGGTACCATGAAGGAGTGTTCTTTTCCTCCTGTGGGTGAAAGATGTTTGTCCAGTATTGTGCTGTGTAAGAGAGCAAAGAGGTGGCAAATATATGAAAATGAGTATGAGGAAAACCTGAAACTGAATAAAGAAAAGAATACGAAGCAGGCAAGTAGAAATGTCCTGCTTAGACAGGTGGCTGCTAACAGACTGTTTGAGCTATGTGGTGGAGGAAGATAAAGTACAGTAGAGTTCTGAACAAGTAGAGGTTGTGGGTCTGTCTGAGAAATGGCCATCCTTGTCATATTCGAAATGAGCCAAAGGAGGTGCAGGGAAAAAGTGCTGCCTAGCAAACTGAGTAGATTTAAACTGCACTAGACTGCTGGATGGCTTCCTTCTCTGAAATGTAATCTGGGATACCAGTGCAAACTCCTCCACTGCCAGTCATGTTTTTAGGATTAGGTTAAAGCATTTGACCTAGTGTTTGACTGTTGCATACTTGCCTGTATGAAATGCACTGTGTTGAAATGACCTCTAGTTACTGGGCAGCTTGCTCATGCTTATGATATACACTGTGTGTTGAAGGGAACTCTAGTTATAGAGGAGCTTACTCATACTTTCATGCTTAAGAAGCATTACCAAAATGGCAAGTTTGTTTTTGGTTCAGTAACTGTTGGTGTATTTAAGGAAAAAAAATCCCACACTTACTCATACTTTCATACTTATAAAGCATTACCAAAATGGCAATTTGTTTTAGGTTCAGTAACTGTTGGTATATTTAAGGGGGGAGAAAATAAAATCTCACACATACAGCTGAGACTATTTCTTTCAGGGAGGTTTCAGAATTTTAAGGGCATTAGATGCCTACAAGCTTTTAATTCTTTTCCCTATCTACTCAGACTGTAGGTATGTAAATGTATTTGTTCAGTAACAGAATGCTGAAGTATTTCCCCTCTTCTTAAGCTTATCTGCCAATAGGTTTAGGTATTAATTTAATAAAAATTAGTATTGTATATAATGTTAACCTTTCTTGCTAGGCTCTTGGATGCTTAATGTTTTTTAGCTGTGTCGTGTATTTCAAATAAATCTGCTTAGTTAGTGTTTGGAGTAAAGGAAATACTTCTTTTGAATAGTGAGATCCTCACTAAATCTGCAAGTTGTTCAAGATTTTGGCTCATTTGGCAATGTATCAGAAGACAAATTTGGTGCTCTAAAAGATGAGTTACCTGAAGGCAGATGGGAACTCCTAGAGTTTTGGAAAGCAGTTTCATTGACATCACCAACACTGCAATACTCATACTTGGAGTAATTCATACCAAAGTACTGAATGGTTTCATTAGTGCTGAAGGTTGGGCAAACACTCCACAAACACACCAGGTTCCAGTTAAACCTGGTGCTCTGAGGACTTGCAGGCAATGAATGGCAACTGGAGTGGGGCTTTGTGTCGTGTCTGTGTGCCAGACGCTCCTGTAGAGCCAGTAATGCCCCAGATTTAGAGGCACAATAGGCAGGTCTGCAGCCCAGGGTCCTCTGACAGATGTGCTTTATCAGCTGAAGTAATTCCAGCTCAAAGTAGCTTGTCCTTTCCCACTGGTCAGAACTCTGCTTATGAAAAGGGATTTGTTTGTTTCCTAATGCATTTTCAGCTCAAGTGGATGAATATAATTTTACCTAAATGGAAAGATTTTGTGAGTTCCCTGGACAATTCATTGCCTCACGTTGTGTTGGTAGAGGGCACTTCTAACATGGAACTACTTGACCTTTTTTTGCAAGGTTGAGCATCTGTGTGACCTGTTCCAAGCCCACAGGCAAACAATTACCATTTTATGGATTACAGTCTTTGTAGAAAAGGAATTCTTCCTCTGTTTCATTATCTGCTGTTCTGTGAGAAGTATGTACTCAAATGGCACTGCTTAAGAAAAAAGAAAAAGAAAAAGCCTAATTTGAATGGTTTGAAGCATGTGCATGTAAAAAAGCAGCTTTGCACACTACCCCATGCCCAGCACTGTCTTGCAGAGGAATGTGGGGGGAAAACTCATGTGCTGATTGTTTCTAAGGAGAGCAAATGTGTGCATGTATTTTACTTCTTCAGGATAATGTAGAAGATTAAGAGAAACATGTTTGTTTATTTGGGGGCTGAGTTTCTATTGCTGTGGTAAGAATTATGAAGAAAATTTAGACATCTGTGTTAAGTGCTTTTTAAACAAGTGATAAACACCCTACATTTTTCTTTTGTAACCATATGTACCAGAAGTTTTTCTAAATGGTGGAAAAAATGTCAGATATGGCAATGTACACAAGACCAGCTACAATAGTGTAATAGTCCTGAAACAGTTTATATTTTTTCTTAATATATTGTTATTGCAAACACTTAAAATTATCCTATAAACATGTCACATTAGCCTACATAAACAAATAAACAGCAATCAATTAACTTCAGGTAGGAGCAGCAATGCAGACAAACCACAAAGAAAATAAAGTGCAATTAGTGCTTCAGTCTCTTTCCCATCTGAGTAGATAAATTGACTGACAGTTTTTGATGTAATTGTGCTGTATCTTTGTTCTTTTTCCAGTTATACTATTGTCCTCTTTTAGGAATCCCTCAAACATGTTTTATCTTTCCTTTTAAAAAATATTAAAGTGCATGTGAGCAGAGGGAGTAAATTATTTAAAGTTATTCTGTGTCTCTGCACTTGTCTGAGTCAGCAGAATACATCTAGGTCATATGTTCCCAAGGAGCTCCAGTGCAGAGTATCTTCTTTCAGTGGGGACAAAGCAGGCTCATCAAGGCACAGTTCTCTTGCTTTTTTTCCTATTTATGCCTGCAGAAAGCTTGGGTGAAAAATGATGCAAATTATTATATTTTTTAAATTAAATTCAGATAAGCTTCCTTCGAGCTGACCCGTTCTTCCCTTATCATTGGACAATCAACTGACAGAGGGAGTGCATTCCCTCCTAGCTACAGCTGGTACCAGTTGGCTGGATGATTCTCTAATGTATGCAGTTGTGAATAAAAAAAACCCCACAAGTTTTGTTTGTTGATGCTTTCTTTCCTTCCTAGGATGGCTGCAGCTCCTCCAAGCTACTGTTTTGTAGCCTTCCCCCCCTGTTCTAAGGATGGGCTGGTGGTGTTTGGGAAGAACTCTGCACGGCCCAGGGATGAAGTACAGGAGGTGGTCTACTTTGCTGCTGCAGAGCATGAGCCAGGAAGCAAAGTGGAGGTAAGGGTGAATTGTTGCATTCAAACTGTGAGAAGTCACTGTTACTGGAAGAAATGAATACTGTCTTGTTTTCCCATCAGATTGTGGAGTCCTTGCTCACTTCGCTCAAATCTCTTGAGAAGAAAAAGACAAGTTTCTTTTTACAAGTCTGAAAATAAAACTCACAATGTAACTTTTTTAACTGGGGAAAAATCCTCTACTTTTTCTGGCAGACAGGCAAAACTGCTCACATCTCAGATTCCTGCACCATGTAGTCAATTGATTTACTTTTAAGGGAAAAATATCCAGGCGAACTGGAACTAGAAGCTAATTTTCAGAGTTTGTCACGTGCCAAATGAATTGTTCTCATTCATGGTTGTTGTTTGGCAGTAATGGGGCCTGGCTGTGCTACACAGGTTGAAAAACAGGAAATCTGTTTTTCAGAAATTTAGCCAGAAATCTGGGACTTGAGGAACTTGTGTTCCAATCAGGGAATGTGAGAGGAGGAGAATGAGAGTGCTCAAGCTTTGTAAGCCAGCCTTAACTCTTGTACATGCCATGGACTCTGTTGGCATGTTCTGCAGCTGGGCACCTGCATCATGGTCAATTTTTAGTGCTGTGGCTTTTCTTGAATCCAGGCTGGAGTCCTGAAGCTGGACACTGATGCCATGGATGCAGGTAGAAAGGGACTCTGCTGGAGGTTGTTGTAATTGTAGTCTGTCACTGCAGCCTTGTTCTAATGACAGAAGAAATGAAAAGATAAACAGATGTGGAAGAGTGAAGCAAAGGGACAGATGAACAAGAAGACAGGAAGAGGGGAAAGTGTAAAGTGAAGGTGGAATGAAGAGACAGAGGCACCAGAAGGAAAGACAAGGATCTGTGCAGGCAGTCATTTTATCAGAGGAGACAGAGCCTGATGTGGCACTGCCAGGAGCTTTTAGAGTCCTGGGTTCTTGCTCTGTCTGGCAGCTGGGAAAGCAGAATCTGTGAGGTTCCCTGCATTCAGCTTCCTCCTGGCCCTGTGGCTCTGCAGAAGGCTGAGGACAAGAGGTGTTCTGCACCAGGCTGATGTCTCTCATCCAAACACATTCTGTATGGATCTAGTTGCACTTACCCAGAAGATATCTGAAGGCCAGTGCCACTTTTAATGCTGTTTTTCAAATGGGAAGACTTCCAGATTTCACAGGGCTTGGTGCTCTTCTTTCTAACAGTTAATATTCTCTTAATTCTTTTTACTGCCAACATCTAGTACTACTTATGCATTATTAAATGGTTTAATTTTGGATATAAATAAATCCCCTCTCCCAGGAGCACTATGCACAGTTGTGCTTGTAGACATGTGCTGGCATATGTAACACAAGTGTGACAATAAGACAAGAAGAAAGCTTCAGAGCAGTTTGTTTTAAAACATCTCTGCATAGAACGGGAAATTGGAAAAAAAAAAGTTATTGGGGAAGAACAACTTTGGAAAGCTTCTCTGTTTTGTACCCTTAATGGAGAATAATTTGTAAGAACTCACTGTAAGATTTTGGTCTCTTTGCCCCATATCTTACTCTTTGATGAGATTGTCATAATTTGCTGAAGCATACAATTAAGTCATATATAATCTATTATGATTTCTCTTTCACACCATGATTAACTGGTTCAGTGCCTGTTTTTTAGAATTCAGTCATGAACTCAACTCTTTGGCCAGACCTTTTAGAAGCAGGAAGCATAATTCCTTTTCATAGCACAACACAGTTTGTAGATTTAGTCTGCCAACAAGGATCTGCAAGCATTCTCCTTAAATGCTGAATTTTTTTAAAAAATCAAGGTAAAGTTTGTTGCAGTGTGGTGAAGATGCACTTTTAGATGACAGACTGGAGGGGAGTATTTTTTTTTTTTCTAAAGTAGGGGCTTAAGTCCTAATTCATGGATACTTTGGCTTCTGCTGGTCTGTGCTACTACATAATTCTTCCTTAGCTATCCTGAGGTTTTTCAAGTAAAGTTGTGTACAGCAACATACAGGCTCCAGATGTATGCCAAAATTCTTCCTGTTTCCTCCTAGCACAGGATAAAAACATCATCATTTTCTCTGAGAGCAGTGCAAGTAATTGCTTATCACTGCCTCTTCATCACACTCAGCACTAAGTATTGTTCATGTGCTTTTATTTTTTTTACTCATGCATATTTCGAGTAGAGGAAGCTGGTTAAACCACAGAACTGATTTTACTTGTTTTGGTAGGTCCAAGGTAGCTGTCTGGTAGCTTTGCACAGTCGTTGTGTGTTGGTAATGAGTGGTACCTCAGAGACAAGAAAAGCTTCAAGGAAAGGCTTGGATCCAGCTGCTTCCCTTGTTAAGTACCAGACATGCAACACCATCTACCTCTGAAGCAAACTTGTCAGAGGTAATTAACTGATGGGGGAGTGGAGAGGAGTGTCACGCAGTATAGTTCAGTGTGTATCAAATTGTGATTACCTGTTTATGGCTGCCACTCATGTTCTGAATTTCTGTTAAGAGGTGGTAATAGCATGGATTGTTCTACAGAACTCTGTCAGGGAGTTTGTATCCTATTTATTTCCTATTTCTGTTCTGTGCTGCTCCTGTTTGTATCTGTGATACTGCACAGTGGAACCAAAAGTGGCTCACAGTGAGATTGCTGCCATAAAAGAATTGGGAGGGCTGTGCTGTACAGCTCCCAGTCAGTTTGTGGCAGGTCTCAGGGGAACTCAGTGAATACAGCAAGTCATTTTCAGCCTGATCTTTGTGCCTCAATCTACCAGACAAGTAACCCTGCAGCTCGCTCATCAACATAATTCCTTCCCTCCACGTCAGCAGGTTCCCAAGACCCTTAACAATGGGGCTTTTCATTAAAGGTCCCTTTTGTGTATGTGTGCGACAACTTTCTCAAAGGTTTGTTCTTCCCTTGCATTGCAATTTTGCAGGGGCAGATGCTGATCAAGCCCTCTTCCTTGTTGTAGTGCTCAGCCTATTGAATTTGTGTGAGCAGGTGAAGCATTCCTCCCCTAAGCATAAATAAGGTCCTTTTTTGAATTCCTCTACTAAAAGTATGTTATTTTTTTTTTCCCAGATGTGGATTTTAAGAATTTGTCATGTTAGTGAGAATTAAGATGCAAGCCCCTCTGTCTTATTTTCAAGGTAGATTTTACTTACTAGATTTCTTTTATTCTCTAGTAACCTGCTGTGGTTTTCCTTGTGCTGAAGAAGTCTTGGCAAAATGACTTTTTGTGGATGAATTTCCCATGTGGATTTTTTTTCCTTTTAGATCCATCTTCCTTTCCTCTAATTTGACCTTATATTCATGACTTCAAAATAGTCTTGGTTTCTTGTTTCACTATAGAGCTGTAAAAGCTCTTTCACCTTAACAGCATGCACTTCTTATAGAGGAATGGATAGGGGAAAGTAGAAAGGGTAGACTAGCAAACAAGTCTATAAAACTGTGGAACATTCAAAGTTTTTCTACTATGTTGGTATTAAACACAGATCTGGGCTAAAAGCCAGCCCTCTGTGGGGTAGGAGGAATTTTCTTGTTCTCTAAAACATCGTGACATAGTTATGCCTTAGTTATTCTTTTGTTTTTCTCTGTTGGCTTTTTGGTTTTTTTTAATGGATATCATTCTACCTCCCCTTGCTCTGAGTTTTCAGAGGAGCAGTAAGATGTTTCTCTGTACATTGGTCTGAGGACTGCAGACATAAAAACTCACCTAAAGGGAACTGTTGGGTCCCTGCCTGGTGTCACAAGACAGTATAAAGCTTGGAAAGCAGACTTTGACTGTATTAAAGTTGGCTTTGTATCACCTGGTGATCTTAATCCTGGTGTTTGTAACATCATCACCAGGCATCACACCAGTGCTGCAGTTCAGTTCTGGAGTGCTTTGGTTCCCCTTTTTGCCAATTATTTGGGTTTTCTGCATTGTGTCATGGGCAAGGTGTCCAGAATCTGGTAACAGAAGTCAGTCAGCAGCAGGATCTAATGAGAATTTGCTCTTTGGGAAGCCTCCAGGTGAGAGTGGCAGTGCTAACTCACATTGCTGCAGGTGTGGGTGTAAACCTGGGCACCCCCAGTGACACTTCCCTGGGAAAGTGATGCCTGGCAGGAAACCTTGATGAGGCACAACTGTGTTTGTGCCTGTGATGGAGCATTTTGCTTACTCTGTGTAGACAAATGAGGGTTTAGCCTGCAGATTTGCAGTTCAGAGGGGGTTTAGGAAGCTGCATTCCTGCCTCTTCACTGAGACATGCTGCTGGCTGGTCTGGCTGGCAGCAGAGCTCCTACTCACATGGACTGGAGGCTTTGTCCAGGCCACCCTGCTGGAGCTCACCCTGAGACTCCACACAGAGGTAAAGGAGAGGCACCGTGCAGGCAGACAGCAGCCACGAAAAGAAACTGGTTGCTGCCTTCAGCTCTGTTGCTTGGCTCATGTGAGTGTTTTCTCTCTTCTGCTCCATTGCAGGCCACTGGCCTTGATACTGATGTGGCTGACTTTGCTTTGTAGCACAGTGCTCACCCCAGCAGCAGTTCAGAGGTGGAAGCCAAAATCTTTTGGATGTTTCTGCCCTCTCAAAGCCTGTTTTTACTGTGGGAGTGCTGCTTGTTTGTTCTCTTCTGCTACCAGAGCAAAACTGGTTAGCTTGAACTATTCTTTTTTGTTCTTAATAATTTTAATTCTTATTTTAATTGTTGCAGACAGGAAGAGGAGGGGAGAGTATTAGAATTGTGTGGGCCAAAAATCTGTCAACTCTTCCATCTTGACCCAAACCATTTAATTGTGTCAAAACATATGAGTGAGCAAGTATTTCAGATGCCTATCCAAGAATTCCAAGGATGTCTCTGTGATGGGCTCTTTGTGGCTTCTTTCAAATCTGTTTCTCACTGTTTTAAAACATTAAATGAATAGGCTTCATCCACATTTCAGTTTTACTTTTGCTTATCCCCCGGGAGACTGCTAAATTTGTGTCTTGAAAAACAAGAGGTGCATTCATGACTTCTAAATCTACTCTGACATATAGTGTCTCCAGAGAGTGTTCTCAGCCTTGGGTGCCTTGCTGAACTCTGTGGCATTTGATTTGTTTAAAGATATTTAAATTTTGCTTTGTGGAGCACTTTTCCATACAGTGGCTCACGTGCCTGAGGCTCCTTGGTGGCTTGATAGAGCAGGGTAGAGTCAGTCAGAGGGTGCAGATAGTTCTGCTTTTTGTCAGGGGAGCTGTTTAGCTTTTTCTAGCTTCTGTAATTTTTTTTTTTCCTAGAATAAAATCTTATCATCCTTACACACTGCTAGAGATAAGATTCGAATTTTATAGATATTGATTGCAATGAATACAAACAGCTGGGAATAATATGCAAACAGAAAACATATGTAAAGTGCACTAGGGTCTTCGTAACAAGAGAAAAAAACTGTTCTTAATACGAAAAGACACTTTACTGTGGCAAAAAATGGCTTTTTTCTCTATTTGTACAGTTAGTAAATGCTTTTATATCTGGCTACAATGTGAGGGTACAAGCAGTATCCTCAGTGTGTGTTTCTGAGAGCTGGCTAGCTGAGGATTCATCCTGCTGCTGCAGAGACTTCTGCTCTCTGTCCTGCCTTCACCATGTGAGCTCAATTGGGCTGACTACTTGAGAGGTGCCCAGGCTGGATTTACCCTGTGTTGTAGTGCGTTTTGATATTTTGTAATACTCTGAAGTAGTTTTGTTTTGTATCCCCATATTTTTCCCAAATGGTTTATCCCAGACTGTACTCCCCTCCCTTTACCTGTGTTATCCCTTTCCTGGGATGAGAGCATCCCCAAACCCCCACCCTGGCTCTCTGTCAATCACTCAGCATCCCATCCCTCCATCCAGAAATTTCGGTCCAAGTCATCGAGTGATTAGCCAGAGGCCAGGGGTCAGCCCCCCAAGCCTTGCCCCATACGCTGTCCTATATGTCTGTCCCCCAGTACCCATCCCTTAGGGTCACTTATTGGTTGGTAAAATGTTCTCTACTTTTGGTTTCCACCTCCCTTTAAATGTGACCTTGGCACATCTCCCGGGGCTCTCGGCAGGAGGCCCCTGAGGTGCAGGAGCTCCTTCGGGACTCCTAATAAAACCTTGGATTAACCCCTGCTAAGAGTCAGCCCTTTCTCTTCTACCGATGTCTCTGGTGTCTCTTGTGCTGCAAAGGCGCCAGCCCAGGTGCCCTCAGCACCCTCGGGGCACAGAGAGCGTCTCCCTGCCAGCCCAGGTGCCCTCAGCACCCTCGGGGGACAGAGAGTGTCTCCCTGCCAGCCCAGGTGCCCTCAGCACCCTCGGGGCACACACAGAGAGTGTCTCCCTGTCAGCCCAGGTGCCCTCAGTACCCTCGGGGCACACACAGAGAGTGTCTCCCTGCCAGCCCAGGTGCCCTCAGCACCCTCGGGGCACACACAGAGAGTGTCTCCCTGCTGTCAACCCAGGTGCCCTCAGCACCCTCGGGGCACACACACAGAGTGTCTCCCCCCAGCCCAGGTGCCCTCAGCACCCTCGGGGCACACACAGAGAGTGTCTCCCTGCCAGCCCAGGTGCCCTCAGTACCCTCGGGGCACACACAGAGAGTGTCTCCCTGCTGTCAGCCCAGGTGCCCTCAGTACCCTCGGGGCACAGAGAGTGTCTCCCTGCCAGCCCAGGTGCCCTCAGCACCCTCAGGGCACACACAGACAGTGTCTCCCTGCCAGCCCAGGTGCCCTCAGCACCCTCGGGGCACACACAGACAGTGTCTCCCCGCTGTCGGCCGTGTCGGGGCTGCTCCCCGGTGTCTGCTGACTCGGGACTGGCCCAGGGCTCCTGAGAGGCTTGCAGAGAGACAGAGACAAGCCTGGTGTGTGCCTGTCCCCTTCACTGTGGCACAAGTCCTGCTGATGCAGGAGATGTCGTGGCTGTGTTTAATGGGTGTGGTAAAATCATCCAGGTGTCTTCCACTCTATACTTAGTTCTGCTTTCTGTGTAAGTAAGCAGTGGTAAAAGCATTGGCTAACCACCTTTTTTTTTTTTGTATTGTGCACTACTGCCTGCATTTTTCTCTTACCAAGGAGAGGTTATTCCCACTTCTTTGAGCTCTACTAAACTTGTTTCTGTCAATAAGCAGCAGAAGAATTCTCTGTGAAGCTCATTGCTAAGCACATCTGCAGTAGATAGTCTGAGGGGCTTCCTTGAACAACTCCATTCTAGTTTTCCAGATTTCC
Organism: Molothrus aeneus; assembly: GCF_037042795.1. Taxonomy (NCBI): domain Eukaryota; kingdom Metazoa; phylum Chordata; class Aves; order Passeriformes; family Icteridae; genus Molothrus; species Molothrus aeneus. The sequence continues at coordinate 35,411,526 of NC_089646.1, read as the reverse complement.
ACTTCCCCATGAAGGGAAAGCCCAGACAGCCCATGTCACCTGTGGGATCTCCTGACTGTACATATCCAACCAGGCTGTCAGTCTCAATGCCTTGATGGCCAGGGAGGCTCAGGCTGTGAGACTGCCTCAGCACGTTTTTTGGACCCCTCTTTTGGAAGGGGTTAAAGAAGCAGCCACAGTGCAACTTACTGAGTTGCTGCAATCATGCAGATATTTTGCCTTTTTTCAGATATGTGCTATGGTGTGGCAGTCTTGAAGCAGTGAAGCAAAGGGTTAATGCCAAATTCCAGCCAGAATCTGATGGCAGGGAAGGGGGTTGGCCTGGGATCTCTTTTGTATCTGGAATCTTAATGCCCCCTTTCAAAGATCATTTCTTTCTAAAGCATTCCCTGACTATTGCCTTTGTTATCCAGGGCTGAAGCCTATGTGATTTCATTGATATTTCATAATGACCTGACTGACAGTGCTAGGAATTGGGCTTCTGCAGCCTTGGTACAGTAGAAACGGCACAATAGTTTCTTTTCATTAATGAAAGAAGAAATCTCTTGTGCTTATGACTGTCCTGTCTGGTTTTGGAATACCTCCAACTTATCTGCATGCCCTAGCTAGGCTGGCAGATACATTTGTGCCTTGTGCTATTCTTAGAACTCCCTTGATAAGATTTTCTTCTTGATACTGTAAGTGAAATAAAAGAAGTATCATTAGTTCCCAGCCAGTTCAATTCTCTTTAAAGTTGTTGGCTGCATCTCTTGTGTGTGATGCCTCTCTTCTTCAGTTTTATATTTTCTAATGGGAATTTACTGTCACAGGGCAAGATGCCAGTCATGCCACTTTCAGGGCTTGAATTCTAAAAAATCAATGGAGCCTGACACCACTCACTCTCAGCCTTTGCCACCAAATATTTCACTACTCTTCTGGTTTTAGCATGCATACTCAAAGAAAAATGTTAGTCCAGCTGAGGCTGGACATTTCAGGAATTTGAAGACAGGGTTAGTGGCAAGCAGAATCACAGCAGTACCTGATGTCTGTTTTATTTGTCATTGCCCAGTGCTCAGTGGGACAGGCTGCTCTGCTGTTGTGCTGGAGGGATTTGCCAAGTCTCTGGGGTGCAGCAGGGGGGACAGGGATTTTGGAATTTTTGCCTGTTTTTGAAATCCTGTCATTATCTGAGTTCCTGTTTCTAGAGATCTAGTGGCCAGTGAGGGTTTTTTGGTGGATGGTGTTGTCTTTCCCCCACTATTTCCTTTTGTGCTTTAGCTGTTGGAAGGATATGTCCTGGTTTCTGTGGAACAAGAAGCAGTGGTTTGCTGTGTTGCAAATCCAGTGTCTGGCTCTAGTTGACCTACCTTTACAACTTCTGTGTCTTGGGTAAAAGTGGATAGCCCAGTTCCTCTTGTTTCTTGGGAAAGGGTTTTCTCATGTTATTTTAGGGGGGCGGGTGGTGAAGTTATGAAGCTTTATGTTTAAAATTAATAGTCTACTGTCATTTCTGGACCCTGCATTTTTGAGAAGCTCATACCTATTATTTTAAATATGAACCAAGCTCCTGCCTTAATACATAAATCCCATTGAGTGCCTGCTTTTATGCTTACTGGAGTAAATAATTATAGTGGGAAGGTAAAATGTCACCAAGACTTATTCAGCAGTGTCAATAACCATGACAAATGAATAAGAATCAAGTCAATAGTAGTTTTACAAGACCTGTCAGCAACTGTCAGATTGAAATGGTTTTTCTGTTATTTAGGTCTTCTGAGACAATTTATGTAAATAAGTCAAAGCTTGAATATTGTCTCTACCTGAGTTATTGCATGGAAACTGAATATAGCATGAAAATATGCTCCACGTTCACTTCTTTTTGGGTTGGGGGACACAAAGAAGCAATATTGAAGGTGACAGCTATATTTTGAGATATGTAGTGTTGCCTATGGATGTTTTCTGGCCTCTGATTACATAGTTAAAAAACAAACCCACATTTTTTTTTCAGAATGCTCTGGATTCCTCAAGCAGGAACAAACAATTTCCTCCTTCCCTCTTCTCAACTACTACCATTGACAATAAGATCTTTGCAATGAATAGCAGCTTTGGGAGTGCTTGCTTTTGGAATGAGACACCAAGTAATAAGTGATTGGTAGCAAGGATAGCCTTGCAAATATGTTTTGCAGAGCAAAGGCATTCAGCATTTTTTTTAGCTTAACTATCACTTTTCAGAGTGTTATCATTTTTCCTTCTAAAAAATCAAAGAGTCAGTGTAAGCAAGCTTGTATAATGGGGCTATTCAGCCAGAAAATGCTTTGCAAGTGTGGGTGTATGGAGTACTGGAGTCTCCTCCACACTGTGTCTAGGGTTTTGCTTTCTGCTGTAGGACTGAGGAGGTTCATGGGTGGCTCTGCGGGATGGCTACAGGCAGCTGAGCACCTGTGACATGTAGGGGGCTGAGGCTGCAGACCTGGGGCCTGATAGCTGCTCTGGTGTTGTCTTCACATGTAATCCTCCCCTGCTGCTCCACTCCCCTTTGCACATCCAGCAGATACAGTCATTCCCTGTTCACACACATGCCTCAGGTGCTTATCCAAACAGCACTGACCTGAAGCTCTGAAATGAAACTGGGCAGAATGTCAAAAATGAGATTTGTTTGCTGCCAGCTCAAAAGGAGAGGGGGGAGTTCTGATGAGAAATGTCAGTTATGGCATGGCTTGCTTACACAATGAAGCAGAGTGAACTGTATAAAGAGTTTTTATTTTACAGATCTTAGCTCCTGGCCAGTGCCAAATGTTGTTGCACCTTGATAGATGAGGAATTTGCCTCTACAGAATCACAGTGTGTTACTGTCTAAGCAAATTTGGTCAAACAGCCTGTCAAATATTAGGGATGTTCTCCTACAAATACAGCAGGTATTTGTCCCTGACAGGATCTGCTTGCCTAAGCCTGTCCTTAGACTGAAAGAGTTCACTGCCCCTCTGCTTTGTGATGTTTTGTTTTTTGTTTTTGATCTGTTTGCACACATTACCTAATGAAGGTGGCAAGCTCATTTCTTGTATCCCTCTTGCATGGTCAAAGTGAAGGACTCTGAAAATCCCATTTCTGACCAAAGATAGTCTATTACACATTTTAATTGCATGCTAGAGGAACTATTACTGTAAAAATCATTGCCCAAGACTGGAGGCTGAAGATAATCATGCTGTATAATCCTTAAAGGCAGAAAGAAAGGCTAGGAAAAAACAAAGCTTCTTAAAGCTCTGATCATTTTGGCTTTAGATTTTAATATCTGATTTCTTTGGCTTTAGATTTTAATATCGACACAGCCAGGTAAACAAGGTGAATAACTTTTAGTCCACAAGTCCATTCTGATGATCCTGTTTACTCTGATATACCTGATCAGATATTCCTCCAAAAAACTGTTGCAGATGACTTCCTGTAAGGAAGGTGTTACAATAGGAATGCTGGACCTTAAGAGATGCCTCATAAATACAGGCCATTTTAGGTTTCCCAAAAGCAAATTCTGCAGAGTTTGATCTGTGAAAAACTTGATGTGAACTCAACAGTAAAATGTAAAGCCCATTTCTTTGGTTTGCACAAACCAATGATGGATTGAGCTCTCGTCCATGCTGCCTGGGAAAACAGTGCTTGTTTTGAAGGCAAGTAAATGCATTTGAAAGGCAACATAATTTCTTTCTTCCTTGCAGTTACTCTGACTTCTCTGCAGCCTACCTTCGTATTTTTGACTTGTCAGAGTACATTTGCAGACATCTAATTAAAGCAGACCATATAAAATAGTAAAACACCAGTTTAAACAACAGCAATACCCATATTTTACTTCTGTGACTGTTTATCAAAGTGGTTTATCATACCAAGCTTGTTTTTTTTTCCTCTTCCTACCAGTTGTCTCTGTGCTGGGGCAGCTGCAGAGGAGGCAGCAAGGGAGAGGAGGAAGCCTTCTAATGTATTTGGTCCCAGTAACCATTGTTACTCTGTATGTAATAAAGCACTGGAGATGGTGCTTAGGGTGTGGAAACCCAGGGCACCGGGAGTATTTCTGTCTGCTCTGGAGTGCCCTGACCCCCAGGGGAGCACTGACTTTGACCCTCATTCATGGAGAAAGTTTCCTAGACTTCAAGATAGACTAGAATCCACAAAAGTGTGAAATAGATTATAGAGAATAGTGTAGGTGTATCACTTGGTGAGAAATCTAGATGTTGTGATTTTTAGTATGTTGTGGATGGAAGCAAGATGGAGGGCACAGGGTGCTGTCCTGGGTTTCTTCTTCATGCTTCTTCTTCTGCATGGGTTTGGGTGGCATTTTGTAATTGGGCAGAAAAGTCTGCTTTGCAGGCTCTGTGGGATCAGTTATTGGGTTAAAAGGGAAAATAATCTAGGTGTCAGTTCTTAATTGGATAGTTTAGTCTTAAAAGACCTTGGATCAAGAGATAGTTAGCCATTTTGTGCCTTCTAATGAAAAGCTGCTGAACTCACAGCAGTGAGACTGTTTTACTGATAAGAAATAATAAACACTTGAGTCCAAATATGAACTACTGTCTCAAGTGCCTTCAATCCAGACCCAGAGAAACCCACAACTGGTACCCTGACATTAGGGGAGGTGGTAGAATGGCTTGATTTTGTTACTATGTACAGGTGTGATTGGTGCTTTATTAATGTGACAGTACAGTCTGTCTCCTGCTGCTTTCCACTGATTCTAGCATTTGGGTCCTGCTTGTCTCTTGGAAGCTGCAAGCATCAGCACATGTATTTTCCCAGGTTTGTGCAATATAAGGATGTGAAGCTTCAAACATGACACTTACATGTTGTTTAAACAACTTCCTTTTCATTCACAAAGCATGGACCTTTTAAATAACGTGTGTCCTTTCTGTACATCGAAGTCACGTTTTGTTTCAGTCACAGCAGTAGATGAAGTGATTGTTTAACTTTCTGTCTCCTTGCTGTCTCTGCAGTGCACATACATTGAGATTGAGCAGGTGCCCAGGACTCACGCTGTGGTGCTGAGCAGGCCCTCCTGGCTTTGGGGAGCAGAAATGGGAGCTAATGAGCACGGAGTGTGTGTAGCTAACGAAGCTGTCGTGACCAGAGAACCAGCTTCTGAGTCTGAAGCCTTGCTTGGCATGGATCTTGTCAGGTGGGTGTCCTGCTGAGCTGTGCCCAGCCTTTCATCGTCAGCCTCAGATGATGCTGGTACCAGGTAGCAGCTTTGTGCTGTTGGCATAAGGAGATTTTAAAACAATATAAGCAGGCTAGGTAGGGCTCCAGATACAGCTGAGTGAAAACTTAAAACACTTGCAATCTGAATTTAGCTACCAAGAATGTGCCAGTCTGTTGTGGGTTCACTCAATCTACTTTGTCTACCTACCCTACAGTCCAGCAGTGGCTAGTCTGACAGGGTAAGAGATATGATTACATTGTTAGTAAGGAACTGCTAACTAATTTGTAATATTAGAGTTCTGGTGTGCCCTTCATTCTCCCCCACTTTACAACAGCCTACTCTGACCTAAAAAGCTTATTCTGGGCTTATAGCCAACTGTAGGCATAAACAAACTCCTATGGCTTCCTTCAGCCCGTGCATTCCAATGCAAGGCACTGCCCTTACTCAAACGCTGGCACACAGACTCCTGTGAGGCTGTTCATTGACAGCTGGCTGCCCAAAAGGTTTGTGCTGCACTCTGAGTCTCAGCCTGCATCCTGATCTTGTGGTGAAGAGAATTTAAAGGAGGCTTGGGTGGGGGATGAAAGCTGAAAATGAAAGAAGAGAGAACGTGCAGACTTATTACAAAGAGAAATGAAGTAAATGGACTCAATTCAAAGACCAAACAGGACAACAGCTGCATATTTAAGTAAATCAGTCTCAGACAAAATAGTCCTACTGGACTTTGCCCTGGGATACTTAATGAGCTGACTGAAGCAGTTACAGGTGTATTCTCATTTTTCTTGAGGACTCGTAAAAAATGGGTGATGTTTCAATTGACTGCAAAAAGTTAAATGTTGTGGCTATGCTTGATATTTTTAAAAAGATCTGTGATAAACCAGCTTAACCTCAGTTCCTGAAGGGAAAACCTCAAATATCAAGGAGTTGATAAATGCACAGTAATAACTGGTAGTCAACAAAAATCCCATCAAACCTCCTGCAATGAGTTAAGATATTTTATAGATAAAAGGATAGGAAATAGATACCTTGACTTTTAAGTGTTCTCTAACATGTCTTTGCAGAACTAGTGTCTGCTTCCAGCTACCATAAATCAGGAGGAATATGGGCCAATTGAAGAGAATGCAGTGGAAATTGGAAATGTGATTAGAGAGCTATAAAGTCTGACCAGTGACAAAATCATGAGGGAATTTGGATTAACTTTCTCTTTGATATTTTCTCTAAGCCCCATATATACTGAAGGAATCGAAACTGTACTGAGAGAACTAGTAAATTTAATTGCATCAGAGGAGGCTGAGTAGATGTGAGGGGTTGTTTAAGAAAGTATAGGACAACCTTTTGTGAAGAAAAGGACTTGGACGACTTTCTACTTTTATTTCTTCTGTCCTACCACAGTCCTTTTGAAACTTTAACAAACCATTGGTTTAAATGTTGATTTCTACTTACTTCTTACTCAGTTATTACATTCTCAAAGGACTGTTTAATATTCAAATATATATGTTATCCAACAGCTCTAGATTTACTCACACTAGCAAATCAGGACATACCAAAGTAAGGAGGCATTACCACAAACTACACAAGTAATCATCACCTGTAGGTGCTACCCTCCCTCTCTTCCTTCTTACCTGCAGAAGAAGTTGTAGTTCAGGTGCAGAGAGAGGGTGCTTCAGGCAAGGAGAACCAGAGATGTGGTATTACCATCTGCTGCTTGTTCCAGCCTAAGTGATTCTTTTTCTGATTGTGAAGACCTGGCCAGTTGAATTAAGTGTGTCTATTTCATGTCACCCCATAGAACCCCATAGCCATCGAGTACAAAATCAATCTCTGTAGGCTGCAGTGAGGCAGCTGCCACCAGCTCTGCCTCTTTGATAGAGTATCACAGCATGTCAGAGCACCTGAATGATTCTTAACAAACTGATAAAGTTTGTGGGATGGATTTCAGGGTTAGAAGTTGGTCCTATTCCATGCAGGCTGGTCCCCATCCCAGTTAATCTAAATGGAGAACATGGACCTAGTCACAACATACAGAAAAACTGACAGAAAATATGCCCCAGTACAAATTCCTAAGGAACCTTTTTTTTTTTTTCTGCTAAGGATTTATTCAAGAGCTGATTTTTGAAAGCTATACTACTATTGCTGCATTAGTTAGTTTATCAGGATTTTCTTCAGGTATTCTTCTTAAGTGCCCGCAGGTTTTTTTTTTTTTGATGCACAGTTGCAACTATAAAGCACCTGTTCACTTAGGGAAGCATGTTGTTCTGAAGAGTTCATTTACTATTTTGCTGATAAGTTAGGACAGCATTATCATACAAAAGATAAATATGGAGAAACCTGTAAATTACACCCTTATTTTTGCATTTTTGTCCTAATTTTAATCCCTATGTGTTTGCATTATTTATTTGTTCTCTTCATCACAGGTGCAATAATTTTTTCAGAGCCACACAGAGATGCCAATCTTGGCAGGGAGTCAACAATGCTCTTTAAAATGGTATTAATTTGTTTACCAATTTCTTTCCTTAGAGACCTCAAAGCTGAATAAAGTAAAATGCCATCAAGTATGTTAGTTAATTTGGAAAGCCTGCATTATATAACTCATAGGTGAAGTTGAACAGCTTAAGATAATATTGTTTTGACAATATGACAGCATATTGGAGGTACTTAGTGGATTGTACTAAATCACTGCAATTTTATTAATAAGTAATTCAAGCTCTCATCTGGCATTGAAATTGCTTCTAACTGTTCTTCAGCTCACCTTGAAGGGTACTCTGAATTGTGTTAGTGGGAGGATTATGCTGTGGTTGCCCAGGACACTGATGCTGAGATAATTGACAAGACTTAATTTTGTGGAAATGAGTTGTGTGGTTGTTGTGTAGGATGGGTTTTTTTCCTTTTATTTTATTTTTTTTTCCTGTCCCTTGTGACTGACAGAAAGGAGCAGCCAAGCAAAAGCAGAGCCTAGACCTTTACTTAATGGAAATAAATGTAACATTGGAGCCATTTATAAAAAAATAATACCTAAAGGGTTCTTCTTCAGCCTGAATCCCTGCTGCAGTTTTGACAGTGAAAGCTAGGCTGTAACCACCTCAGATGGAAAATTTCAGGGAGACATTAAAGTTTTAGTGGGATGTTATGTCTCTTGGCAGGTTCTGATCTAAATGGTAGATAGATCAAAATGGTTTGGTCATTAACTGGGGAGAAGGGAGCAGATTATCACTGAATCTAGTGGCTGTATGGTCACCAAGGTAGTTTTCAGTCCATTCACTTTCCTGTGGCAGGGACTGCTCTAAGGGAACAAATAGGACATGCTTTTGGACTGGATTTTAAATTATGTCTCTGGGATGTGCAAAGACTGGCATAGCTGTATTGGTCTGAAAAAGCAATTGCACCAGTGATGAAAAGAATGAAGGAAAACCATAAAAGCAGAAGGACTAAAAATGGAGTCACCAGTACAAAACAAGTTTCAGCTAACAAGAAGATACGAGAGGGAAGGACCCTATAAATGCAAGTAAGAAGATGATGGGGAAGGAACTGTCACTTTAAGTTAAGCCTTAAAATTCTAGTTGGCTCTTGGCTCTCTGTGAGTTAGTGATAAATAGATGCTGCTGAGAGAGATAAAAACAGTGCTTTCAATAATTCAGCCTAAAACAAGGCTAATGGTAGCCAAGTGTTTAACAATGAAGAACCACTGCAAAGAAGTGCTGAAATCAACAAATCTGTATTCAAATTATCAGGATCTCATTTGTCTACTGTAGTTTTTAGGAAAGAAACAGAGTAGTGTTTTCTTGTCATGTGATTTCAAGAGAAGTAGAAAGAGCTAGCATGGATAGTACTTCTGTCTAAAAAAGTGATTTTCTTGGAACTAGCCATCAGTCAAAATTATCTTGTCCATAGAGCAGTTAGAGAGAGACAAACACAGAGGAAAATATTAAGGTGACAAAACAACAGAGAGAAATTTTGGACTGATCCAGGTAACTCCCAAAGGATGGAGGCAGGGATATGATGTTGTTTGAAACACTGCATTTCCTCATTACCAGTAATTGGATTTTGGAACCAGTAAAATTGTTTGCAGTTCTGATTTCAACTTCTGGTTCCTGCTTTTGTTGTTGATTCAATTAGGGCTGTAAATTATATCAAGGGATTATTTAATGCCACTTACTCAAGGCAGGATACAGTCATTCCCTATGGCTTTGTAAAATTTATTACCACACCTCAGTTTGCTTTCCTGTAAAATACCCTTGCTTTGCTTCAACTTCCTTTTAAAATTCTGTTCTTTCAGGCACGTGGTTGCTCTTACTTCTAACAAAAGCCATATCTGGTATTCAAATAGTTTTTTGGGGAAGCCTCTGCAGGAGCTCTGAAGTATGACTGTGCACAAATGCTTGTCTTTAGAGCATGTAGTATTCATAGAAGGATAACACCTGGTTTCCATGGCCAACCAGAGCAGTGGGAAAGAGAGGTTGTAGAGAGGCTGTAATATTGAATACTCCTTCTCTTTATTAATAGCTGGTAATAATTATTTACAATTTCCCACCCTTGTACAGAAAAGTAACCTTGGTACAGCTGTTACTTAAAAAAAAAGTACTTGCAAATTGTCCTTCAAATGTATTCTGCCTGAGGAGGAGATAAATAGAGCATTGCATGTTTACAGTGCAGCTGAGATCATTGGTTGGTAATTGGACATTTTAAAAAAAACTAAAAGCCACCTATGATAGGCTTGAGAGTAAAGAGCCAGCATAGAAAATCAAGACTAGAAACAAATAATTCTATAGCTCATCCTTTAGTAACTAATTAAAGCAAGAACTCTTATAATTAGGCATTCCAGGCACTTCAATATTTTAAACTTAGATGAGTGCTGATGTTTAAAAAGAATAACTTAAGGAGATCTTACTGTATAATTCCTCTCTGAATCTCTATTTTACCCTTTTCTTATAGACTTGGCCTAGAAAGGGGGGCAACAGCTAAAGAAGCATTGGATGTAATAGTTGCTCTGTTGGAAGAGCATGGACAAGGTGGAAATTATTATGAAGATGGGAGTTCATGCCACACTTTCCAAAGTGCATTTTTGATTGTGGACAGAAATGAAGCCTGGATACTGGAGACTTCTGGAAAGTATTGGGCAGCTGAAAAAATCACAGGTTAGTTTAGAACTCACAGCAAATCCTATTAAAAATAGCTGTAAAGAGTTGTCTTGGAAGAATTGGTCTTAAAGTCAGTGTGTTTAAATAAGTGACTAATGAATGTAAGTGTTTGATTAAATCACCAATTTTAGTTTTCTATATTTGTACTACTCTGACTTTTTTATGTGTTGATTTACATTTACTGATGTGACTTAGCATTTTCTGTGAAGATGGAGATTGTTGCCTTTATGCATAAACTATGTAATAATCATAATTTTTATGTTTGATAGGTGTACTTTCCAAGATTTATTCTCTGTTTGGAACAGGTCAGATTTTTTTTTTTGATGGAGTTGATGCCCAAATTATTCCTTACAAATGTAAAATACCGTGAGGAAAGGATAAGCATTGATAGTTTTAACAAAAGGGCTTTTTTCAGGTGATAAATTGAATGGGTTGCTGGTGGTGGTTTCTTTACTGAAATAGATATACTCCCTTCATATCCCTGGTTTTTAAATGATGCAAAACAATAATTTTCTGCTCTTTAAACATGTAAATGGTTCTTTTTCTGTATGTGTGAAGCCAGAGCTGCCAAAGTAACTTCTAGAATTCACTGGCTTAGTGGATGAATCTATTTAAAAGATTTTCTTTTAAAATAATGAATATATTTAAAAGATTTTCTTTTAAATAAAAGGAAATCTCTTTTCCAGCATATGTAGGCTGCTTAATATAATATGATTTTTTAAGGCCTGTATTTAATTTATTCTCATCTTAATTTTGAAGGGATTTTTATTTTCATAAGAGTAGAGCTTTTTAAAGTGCATTTATGCTTGAAGGAAGTGAAAATTCAGAGTGTTCAAGAGGACCTTTGTAATCCATGACTTGAGCTATGGCAGATCCATTCAATTCTCTCCTCCTTTCTCCCTAAATGATTAAAGGTAGGAGATAGCAGATATGGGAAGGAGCAAAGAAATATCACCAGGCTGTGCAATGTTGTGTGATGGCCTGCTGTCAGTCCCTGCCACCAAACAGAAATCAGTTTCCTTCCCAGAGGTGGTGTTTTCCCAAGTAAAGCTTGCATTTTAAGGATACCTAGAGGTGTCCTTAAAGGTTATCTGGCACAAACAGATACTGAACATAGAGGAGAGAAGACTGAAAATGCTGTCCTGATGAAACCCCAGTTCTGGCAAGCAGCTGACTCCTGAGGTTCCTGGGATTATGCAGTGACAGCCTGCCTTCTTCTCTTGACCTGCCTGCCTGATATTTGAAGAACAGTGGGTTTTATTTAGCAGTTTTAGCTGCATCAGCAATACATAACCTTCACATCCTCCTTCCCAGCAAATAAACTGTTGCCTTCATCTGCTGCTTGCAGCTTTTTGAAATGATTCTGCAGCTCTGTTCTGGTTTCTACCAGCACATAGCTCTTCAGGAGGTCCCTGTGAGCTGCAGATAAGTAGTTTCCACCTCCTGCAGCCCTGCAGGAAAGGCTGCTGGCTATGTAAGAACTCTACATGTCATACTTTGTTCAGAGGGGTCTTTTTTGCAACCATAAGTGTGCCTCTTAAGCTTTCAAATGAATGCACAAATGCTGTTAAAATGGGGAAAATGTGTCATTCCCCAGTGTGAAGGCATATCTTTTCCTGACTATCCTCAGAGTTCTGATATTACTGCTGCAGGACTGTAAAGCTTATAGTGAGTGTTTATCAAGCAACCCTCTGAAAATAATTTAAGAATAAATACTTCAAAATCCTTTCTATTCATATTCCTGAGTCTCAGTGGAAAAATATATTTGATTGATAAATTTGATTTTTTGTGGTGGACCAAACCCACGAAATATTATTTTGCATGAATTTATAAATGTAATATTTAAAGTGCTCTTTAAAGAGTGGCTTGCCTAGCTGGACATGAACACAAATATCCTCATCACTCAAGTCAAGAAAATTCCCAGAAAAGTATGCTGTTTGAAAGGGTGAGTCAGAATAAGCTGTCAGTGACCCTTGTGTAAGTCAGAATTGGATGTCAGGGACTTTTTCACAGAATGATGCACAGAATTTCCTGAAGTTGTTACCCCTTATTTAAATTGCATGCATGGGGCATTGCAAAAGCAAGCTAACTTTTTTGGAAGGCAGTATTAAAAACTTCCACAGCTCCTGGTTTTGTTTTTGTCTAAGAAATTATTTGTGCCAAATTCCAGAATCTGTGTTTATTTTAGTTTATAGTTTTACTTTATCAGCTCTTTCTCTGGCTTCCAATACATTTGCTTTATTCTCTCTGAGGAATATCTGCAGCAACCACTGCCATGCTGTGGATAAATGGTTATAAGCACTGCAGTATTTTTGATAAAAGGAACTAAAAAAAACCATTCAGTATTCTTTGGAGGCTACTTACACATTCTGTTTACTCCATGCCATTTTAAAATCTAAGATAAAAGAATTGTAACTTGAACCTATCTTGCAGCTTACAGTGAAACTGTTTCTCAGCTGGGAAGCTTAAAGCAATTGTAGTGATTTTAAAAACATTTTCCAAATTCTTAATTTTGAAGGGCAAGGAAGGTTCATTGAATGCAACTCTGCTGAAATATATTTTGAAATCAAGTCAGATCTCAAGCCTTCTTGTGTCTGTGGAGAATATGCCATTAGAAAAAGATTGGGTGCCTTTGGCATTTGGATACCACCATTGCTTTGTGGTCAGAAGGTGTGAGGTGTGGATTGGGAAAGAGGCATTCTGTCTAAATCCCACTGTTAATCACAGGTGTCAGTGTCTCAGCAGGGCACAGAGGATTGAGCTCTGCAACCTGCAGGGATTGGTGATTCTGTGTATGTGTAATTATGTAGTTACACAGTCATGCCAAATGTACACACTAACCAATGGATTAATTTGTTTCCTAATTGACATGACATTTTCCTTGCAGCTTCTCCCAGGAAAACTGTATTAATGTTCTCTTTTAATATGTGGCTCTTTCTAGAGGGAGTGAAATGCATTTGCAATCAGCTTTCATTAACTACAAAAATTGATGCTGAGCATCCCGAACTAAGGAATTATGTGAAAAGTCAAGGCTGGTGGAATGGAGACTCTGACTTCAATTTTTCTGAAGTGTTTTCTCTTGCTGATGACCATTTAGCCTGTTGTTCTGGCAGGGAGAGCCTAGAAAAACAAGGTGGTAAGTGTTAAACTATCTTTCTGTGCGCACACTGAGTTTTTTAGTCACTGCTGCCTCCTTTTCAGGCATTCTGTCCAGAACTACGTGTGACTGAGAACACCTCTACATGTAAACTCTGTAGGAAGGAAGATCAGAACTAAAGACTGTCCCTAAATTTGCCACTATTTAGGATGGAGCCCTTAATGTCACCCCCAAGGTTTCAAAACAGGATTACAAATACAAAGTAACTTCCTTCAGTGCTCTGATGTGCATGATGTGCCGCTGCATCTGTGCTTTCCTGTAATTTTAGTGGCCCTACCTAATACTAAAATTAAAGAAAATGGCCTCACATGTCAAAGATTGAGCTTAGTGGAATCTGCATTGTGGGGAAAATGCAGATTTAACCTTTTGGGGAAAGTTTCAAGAGCATAGTTTAAGGAAGAGCAGTTGCAAACTGAAGTGCCTTTTTCTTTGTTGAGCAGAACAAAGCTACTGGAACAGACATTGTGCTATTCTCTGCAATCAAAGGAAGGGTTTATTCCCAGACCCAGATTTATTACTGACTTCAGTTTGCTGCAGCTGGCCAAAATACCTCTGAAATGAACAGCCTGCAGCAGTGCATGGGAATGCATGCATCTCTGCTCTTTCATGCATGAAAAATAGCACAAATGATCATTTTCTAAAAAGCTCTTCACTACAGATGTGAATTCACTAGACTGTAGGCATTTTCACATGTTGGTAAATGTTCTGAAGAGTGTAGAGGTGAGATATTTGTTGCACTGCAGAGCTCTTGCAAAGGCTGTAGAATTGCAGGGATTGTTAGTGTCTGAGGCAGATACAGGAACTCTGAAGGACTATAGGTAAAAGATCTAAATAAATCTGGATTGTAGCACTAAAAACCCTCAGGGCCCCTACAGACAGATGGCTATGGCTGAAAATCTTGCAGGCTGCTGAGTCATTCTGTGTCTCCTGGTGTGTTGAGGCACCTGTGCATGGAGGTTTGAGTCACTGCAGAGCCTGAGAAGGTATGGGGAAGAAGCATCGCCTGCAAAAGGAGAAAACATGGAGGGGCAATGGGGGAAAGCTGGGATGAACACAGGCAGGAGACATGGTGAGAACAGAGGATTCTTGTTGGTAGGGGTTTGGAGAAAAATCTTGGTGCCTAGGTCTGCTGCTGTAACATTCTGTGACTGCAAGATGATGTTTCAAAATTTGACTGAGAACGGAAATTGAGAAGTGGAAAATCAGGGTGTTCTCATTCTGTCCTGCTTGGGTAGAGGAAAATGGATGTTTTAAGTAAGTAGTCTGTTCATAGTGACTGCTAAAGCAGTGTTACAGCCTTCTTCCTGAAAATGTACCTTTTTAATAGCATTTCTGCTATTGAAGCATTACCTGGCAATTGCCATGCCTAATTAATGCTTCTTACCATTCTCATTTACTAGCCAGGCACATTCTTTCTGAATGTTCATTGCTTAAGTAGAAACTATTAACTGGGATTTGTGACATGCCCATGCCAAGTGTCAGTGGCCATTTTAGGCCAAAGCTTGTTCAGGCTAAAATCCTTACCTGGGCTCCAAGCCATTGAACACTCAGGAATTTTTTCCCCCCCTCCATATAGGTGACGTTTCTGCACAAGCTATGATTGATGTCCTGCGTGACAAGGACAGTGGTGTCTGTGTGGACTCTGAATCTTTCCTTACTACAGCTAGCATAGTGTCTGTTCTGCCTCAGGACCCTAGTTTTCCCTGTATTCATTACTTCACTGGCACACCAGACCCTTCAAGGTAAGCCACAGCACTGGGCTCCCTGGGGTGCAGAGCAGTGATGGGTTCAAAGGTAACAAACAAACCCTGCCACCCAAACTGGAACATACTTCAGGAGCATGTTCTAACCAGAAATGCAGTCAGTGCTCTGAGATGTGCAATCTGACAGTCCTGTGTTACTGAGCTTCCAGGGGAAATGAGGTTTAGGGAGGGGCCAGGAATTCCAGTTTGTTACTGACTTGCTTTCCACGTGGAAAGTTGCTGAGTTGATGAAGTTGGGGACTTCCCAAGTCACTTCTCTTGAACAGGCAAGTGCAAAACTTCAACAAATGAAGTGTTTTAACTATCAGAGAGAGGGGGTGTGTACTCTAGGTAGCTTCATATGACATCAAAATGTTAACACAGAAAAACATCTGCAAATTGCTGGGATCCCAAGCATGTCTTTTATTCAAGGGACAATTTCCAGTTGGTTTACATGGTGTCCTCTCTAGCTGAAAGTAGCTGAGGAGATTAGGGAACTCATGGGCCAGATCATCAAAGATTAATGAATTATCTTGTGTTTTAAACAGAATCCACTTGGGATTCACAGAAATTAAACTAAACCACTTGCAATTATTCAGGAGATATGCCGCTTGCATTGAGGTAAAGAGCTTATGGGGAGAAGAAAATGGTGCCCTTGAACAGCTGTCATTCCTGTCAGAAGACTGGTAGTAATCATTAGGTTTTACTGATGGCTGTGGAAGTCATCCATGCCAAAGGGAGTTTCCACCCACCTTGCATTATGCAACTCAGACTTTCAGGGTTAAGTGTCAATTTTAAACTTGCTTACCCAAACTTTTCTTTGACTTGATGCAAATCCTCTGCAATAAAAAGGAGCAAGGCTTCAAATTATTTGTTGGGATTTCTGTCCATTTGAAGGTCAAAAACCTGCCTTAAAAGCCTTGTTTAGAAACCTTTTTTGCTTTATTTGACACTGTAATGCATTAAGAAAGAATTATTTTAAATGCAGCTAGTGAGTCATGTAAATTCTTAGTCAGCAAGGCTTTGTGACACTGATGGAAGGGTTGCAGCACTGAACCTGCTGACTGTACACAGGCAGTGGTTATTAATTGTGTGTTGCAGAAGTCTTCACTTTTGGCAGGTTCTTCACTGCAGAATGCAGGGTGCTTTGTTGTTCTGTATCTAAAGAGAAGGAAGGCAGTTGTTCCATTCACTTGCCAAAACCTATTTTCAGCTTCTCAGAATTGAAGATTCTGTATTGATGGGGTTTTTTGTTTGTCTCTCTTAGGAGTGTAGATCCAAATTCAATGTTAAAATAGTTTGAGAAATGTCACAATATTGGTAGCCCATGTCTTCCCCCAGCTCTTGAAGTAGAATTCTAAAGTGCTGCTGTTGATATGCAAAATCCTCTGATATTGAGCAAGATATGTAATCTTCCCTGCTCCATGCAAGTTTTTTTTTTCTGATTTTAATAAAACTTAAATCTGGAAAGAGGAGGAGAGATGTCAGTGGGAACAGAGGAGAAAAACTGATGTGAGGCCGAATGTTGAGATTTGTTACAAAAAAACTTGGAGGAGAAAATCAGTGCTACTCTTCTAAAGAAGTGGCAGAACTGGCATGAGGACACCAGAAAATCTTATAGGTAAAAGGGGTAATAAGTTTTTGCAATAATTGCCAAACCCAGTTCTTTTAAAGCATGTAGATTTGTTTTGCTTGACCAGTACCAAGTCTCTAACCTTACCCATGCCTAGTGTAGATGAATTACCTATGCTGCTCTGTATGTGTTGTTTTAAAATAACCTGGTGAACATTTCAATAACATATATGAAATGTCTCTTTTTACTGCAAGCAGTAATTCTCATTTCTTTCAGGTCCATATTTAAACCCTTTATTTTTGTTGATGATGTAAAATTAGTACCAAAAGTGCAGTCTCCTTCTTTTGGCAATGATGATCCTGCTAAAAAGATACCTCGATTCCAGGAGAAACCAGATCGTAGGCATGAATTGTACAAGGCACATGAATGGGCCCGATCTCTCCTGGAGAACGATCAGGTAAGAGCTGTGGCACCTGGAATTAAAGAACTGAAGTTGTTGGAACCCTGAATACTGAGAGTACATGGCTTTCTGTGCTGAAAGGCACAGACTTTCAAGAGAACATTACATTTGACTTGAGACTATGGAGAAGGCTTCTAAAATTGAAGGACAACTGAGATTATAGATGTGTAGTTTGAATAGAAGTCAATGTAGATTCCCAACTCCGTACCTTAGTTCACAGTCACTCACTGAAATACATTCTCTGAATATTCTTAGAATCCGTGAGAGTTTAGCTTGACTAATGATGCCCTCTGAAGGACAAATTACTCTGCATAGTTTTTGTTATCCTGAGAGTATAGCTCTGTTCCATTACTTTTACAAAATGAAAAGTCAAACTGTTAAGCTGATTATCTTGTTCAATCCCCACTGTGCATATAGTCTTTTTAGTGATTAGAACACTGGATGCTACTGCAACATGGTATCAGAATTATGTGCTAGGAAGAGGGCAGGAGTGTTGTGATTTAAATCATATGCTGGATTAAGAACTACGTAGTTTGGAAAGGTATTTTTCTTGAAGGAATAATTTGCACATGACAGTTTTGCAAGCCTTGTGTTTTGCAATTCAATGCATTTCTGTTAATTTTAACTGAAAATGCTATATGAGAAGAAAGGACACTCTGCAGTGCTGTGCAGTACATACCCAAGGGCTGAAAACCTTCCATAGTAAAAACTTAGTGTTGAAGATCTCTTAGGCAATTAATTTTGGAATAAGTAAAGTCAGGAAGGGGATTATTCTGTACAGCTTTTCCAAATGGTTTAGATAGAACTTTTGGTGTCATTGGGCAGGTAGTTCAACAACTTCTCAACATTTGCAATTACAACTACAGCAGTAAACTGGATAAGTGGTTTTAGGGAAGTGAAACAGAGGGAAAGATGACCAAGGCACACCTGTCAAGCTTTTATGGGTATTCAGGTAATTTGTGGAAGACCCTCATATAGCTGGGTTGAACTCCCACAGAGGACTTGCTCTTCTACAATTTTCCTCTGTGTCTATTTGCATGGGTCAGAGTCTTGCTATGATCATAACCACATTCAGACCTACCCACTATTGATAAAGGAAGCTATGATAACCTCTGCTACTACAAAATTTTCCTCTGTGTCTATTTGCATGGGTCAGAGTCTTGCTATGATCATAACCACATTCAGACCTACCCACTATTGATAAAGGAAGCTATGATAACCTCTGCTACTACAAAATTTTCCTCTGTGTCTATTTGCATGGGTCAGAGTCTTGCTATGATCATAACCACATTCAGACCTACTCACTATTGATAAAGGAAGCTATGATAACCTCTGCTACTACAAACATTATTTGAATGCAGTTTGGGGTAGAGTTTTAATTTCTTGGAATGGTGTAATTTCAAATCTGTGGCCTCTGGTAATATTGTTTTAATGTGCAGCTGGCTCTCATATCATTATGCAAGATGTTGATTAAGGGAAGACCTGGAAGAGGCATCTTAGTATCTTGTGGACTCGCCTGTTAAAGTCCCCCTAATGTGACACCAATAGTTGTGGTAGAAAAGAAAATGCAGTTTCTACTCAGGTTTCATGCTATAAAAGCTGCCCATCCAAGAGCCTAAACCTTACATGAGATGCTCTACTCTTTCTGGACAAAATGCTGAGGAAAAAACCCTGAAAAACTCAGAACCACCACTCATTCTAAATGACTTTGGTTTCCCCTGAAACTCAGTTTTGAAAGCTGCAAGCAAAACAAGCAGCACTTCTCCATTAAAAAAAGAAAAAGGGGGAAAAAAAAAAAAAGGTAGAGTTTCAATTACATTTGGATAAAATGAGATTACACGTTTTCCAGGAGTAAATTTTCTAGAAACACAAAGAGCAGTAAGTCAGAATGGCACACAAGACCTCCCTGGGGTCTGGAGTCTTAGTACTGTTACATGACACATCATTTCAGATCTATTCATCATCTTGCAGGTGTTGATTTGAGGGATGCACATGCAAATACCACAACCTGTACAATTCTTAGGGCTTCCAGTATTCTCACATAGTTCTGTTCATGGGATTACAAGCTTAAGAATTTGCTTTACCTCTACTATATGTACAAGTCTTGTATAATTTTCGTCTATCCATCTTTCACTTTCTTCCTTTTTTGCTTTATACTTAGCAACTGCTTCTTGGTTATTTTTCTTAATGCACAAAATGTCCAGGACTGTCCCTTTGGCCATCCAAAATAACTAATAACAGAAGTACTTTGTACTTAAAAAGGCTTTTTCTTTTTAAAAATATTTGAAAATATCTCTGTAACAAAGAGAAAGAGTAAAATGCTTTAATGAGCCTGTTTGCTGGTTAACTGAGTTTGGTTATTTCATGCCTTTAGGATAAAGGCCAGAAACTGATGAGGATTATGTTAGACCTTGAAAAACAAGGTTTAGAAGCAATGGAAGATATCCTTTCTCGTACAGAGATTCTGGATCCAGCTGAAGTAGTGGATCTTTTCTATGACTGTGTTGACACAGAACTAAAGTTCTTCAAATAAAGTAAGCAAACAATTCTTTAGGTACTACTCTACCAGTGAATGTGAAATGTTGGATCCAATTCTGAACCTCCTACACTAAGCTGAGGATGTTAAGAATTGGGTTCAAACCCATCTTTCTACCTGTTCAGCTTGTCTCCAAAGTCCCTTTTCCCTATGCTGCATTGCAGGTGGTTTTTTTTTTCTTCAATTTCACTCTTGCTTGGAATGGATTTTCAACAAATTTTATCTCATTTCAGCTACAGTGGCTATTGTTAGCCTTTTCACTGGAAGACTGCAATGTTCTTCAAGCCTTGAAAGAAAGTCTTCACACTTGTGATTTTGCAGGAAAAAACATTTCTAGAGGAAAAAATGTTACTTGCTAGCTGTATCTGGTTAACAAATTGCTTTCCTTTGTCCAATCTTGTGGTGTTCCTGTTTGTGTATGTATATAGTGAAAGGAGAAAGTCACTGACTGGTCCAATTACTGTGTGCATGCTGGCTAATTTAGTACAGAATGTTAAAACATGTATGTTGGGCAACCAATTAAAGTAAAGATTTAACTTCATCAGGCTAATTGCCATATTGTCATTGAAAGCAATCTGTTTTTCCCTCTGTTGCTCAGGACTGGGCTTGCAGCAAAGCTGAATTGCATTTTTTTCTTCTTGCTAATTCATACAGAGTTGAAATGGTAGAGTTGAAATCACAGTTTGAGACGGGCAGGAAGGTAAGTCCTGGCTCTTGACCTTGTTGTGCTGGCCTCATATGGCTGTATCTGGTTGCAGTAACTCAGCACCTGACATTATGCCTGTACAAATTATTAGAATTCAGTCCCCAGGTTAAGTTCTGCCCTCACCCTCAGCCAGCTTTTGTTTGTAGTGCACCTGGCTGCTGCTCCAGAACTGAGTCTTGAAGTGCAGAGCCAGCCTGGATGCTGTAGAGATCTACACATATTGGCTCTTAAGATGCAATTAATAACGTGCCAGATTTATATACAAGCTACAGATTTGGAATCTTTTGAAGGAATAGATGCTGGACATTGGCTATTCTCCATCTTTCTGCCTTTGTACTGCTGAACAGTTCGTAGTAATCTCTGTTGTGAGACACATGGCTGATGAATCCATTAAGTACCAGTGAGTTGCTGGTGGCTGGTGGGTGTGGCAATCCAGCTGGTTAGGCTTAGAAATGGCTGTCCCATGTTTCCTTACATTAGGTGCAGTGCTGCAGCATGCTTCCCTTCCTCCACAGTCCTACAGGCAGACCTGCTTCTCATTGTATTTTCTTCTTGTGGAAGTGAGGTAGGGCAAACACTGAGAATTAAACCAGTAAACACTGTTTCCAGTGAAGATGGTTGGTGGGTTTTTTTCATACATGAGGGTTGAAAGAGGACACCCAGGTCTTTAGTAAGTGGAAGTTAACATATGGAGTTAAAATCCTTCACTCTTTGAGAAAGTGGATGGTGAAGAACCAGAGGCTTCTGTATTGAGGAAGTAAAAGCTCCTTAGAAAGCAGAAACACCTCAAGTTTAAACTGTAAGAGTTGTGCATCAGGGAAATAAGTCATCGCCGTATTGGCACACTGCATTCTCAGGATTTTTAAAATGAAATTGTTCCATTCAGACTCATTACTTTGGTATTGCCTTATATGACAAATGGCAATTGGACAAGAAAATATGGGGCCTTTTCACTTACAGAAAACAAGGAAGAATATATTTTCTCTTACAGCCTACCTAATAATCTCCCATTCACAATGAAATCCTCCCATGCTGTCTATCCTGGGACCAACTCCTGTGTCTAAGTATTTTAGAGTGTAGACAATAGGAGAAGGAAATGAATTCAAGTAGATCCCTGAAATTTAGCTGCTCTGTATGGTAACCAGAGGGGCTGACTGCAAGAAGCACACTTGATTTCAGAGAACGTAGCGGGGGATGAAGCCCACTGAAAGAGAAATGTGCTTTTTCCAGCTGCCCATAACTGAAGTAAATGGATTTCCCATGAAATCACATCTCCTGATAGGAGTAGCTGGGTATTTCTGCACAATCAGGGAACTGGAATAAAATGATTGCTCCACTGAGAGGACAAAAATTAGGATGTACCACTTCTCACAGTTATTTTGCACGACTTGGATCTCTAATCTTTGAGAGCTGGGAGGGAGGCAAGATAAAAGAAGTGAGTGTTCCTGTTAAAAACATCTATCTTATTTGCCTGTTTCTTAAGAAAGAAGAAAGCAACACTTGCAATTATCTCATGGGTGTTTATGTCCTTATGTGGAACTGCTTATATGACAGAATGAATAAATTGTTTTGAGCACAGTGATCCAGGTAGTAATTTTCTAATAGTATGTTGATTTTGCTTTAGTTGTATAGTGCATTTAAAAACCAAAACCAGCTGTGGTACAGCAACATGGTTGGGTGCAGTCACTAGAAACCAGAGCAAATGCATGGTCTTAGTATTTGCAGTGGTCTTGAACAGAGGCGTGTCTCAGTGGAAGGACACAGTGGGACTTGTGGGATCAGCTGTCTCAGGATGACAGCCAGTGTGATCATCTGTATCTCCAGATGCTTCAATGGATCTTGAATGACAAATATATAAAACATTTCAAAAATTCTAGCAAATAGGCACACAATTTCTCATTTCATCCCTGAAAGATGTTGTTTATTTCTAAAATACCCAAACCATAATAAAAAATGGAGTAAAATTTTCTTCTCCTTTATATATCTGCTGGCAGGTAGTCTAGAATTAGTTTTAAAATCCTTAGGAAGGTACTTACTGCAGAGCAGTACACAAATTCCAGAATAAATGAGAGCCAACAATATGCCACTTTTAATAATACTGTAACAAAATAGTTTTTAGAACAGTATTCAACTTTTCCAGTTGTTCGAGAAGCAATGTAGATGTAGACTCCTGCTTGTTACTACATTCATGCATATTTATCAAGTAACTACAGTAAGTGACACTATTGGTCAAAGCATCACCACTTTTTTTTCTTTTTTTCTTTTTACATGATGTACAGCAAGTTATCACAATAGGCTAAAAAAAGACTAATGTTGTGTTCTTGGAGTCCTATGGGTGAAGAGCTTCTTACCCCTACACCATCTCACACCATGAATGTGCATGTGTGTGGGAATAGTTACAGCATAACTGAGCTGCTGTAACAACAAAGAGAAAAGCAGGGATGTAAAGATGCAGTTACCTGTCTTTTCCAAATAGTTGTGTTCAAAGGCATGGGGAAAGATCATCAGTAATCTATAACATTATTACACCTCTCTAACTGAGGGGAATTGATGGCAATTAGATAAATTAATGCCATAACTGTAATAGCCTGGCTGTTAGCACCAGACTCACCCTGGAACAGCAGTATTCTTTTTCAGACTGGTGAATCATGGAATCATTTATACTGGAAAACAACTCTTGATATCATCTAATCCAGCTGTTAATCCAGAACTGCCAAGTCCACCACTAAACCATGTCTCTGTGATGCCTTGTGAAGGCTGACCTAGAACAGAGACTCGACAGAGTTAAAGAATAAAGTAGGTATTATTAGAAGGCCTCAATGACTACACCTTGGGCAGTACAAGAGCCCAGCCAGGGCTATACCCAAGATGAACCCAAAATGGCCACAAAATGGATGACCAGTCATGAGGTCTCTCACTTTTGTAAGTTCTGGTCCATTAGCATATTGGAGTTAATTATCCAAGTATAGCTTTAGATTATGAAGTCCCATCCTTCTTGTTTTTCTCTCTTCATTCCACTGTTGTTTACACTCTTGGGCCTGAAATTTGGATCATTTATCCTTGGTCTCCAGAACCAAGGGTCCTTTGTCTACCTATTCTGTGAAGAGACCTTACTATCCCCTAATATGAATCTCAGAATTACACACTAAAGCAGTACAGAATCTGAAACATATAAAAGCTAAAACCTGAGGCATCACCTGAGTGCCATATCTACAAGTCTTTTAAATACCTGTAGGTATTAAATGGTGACTTCACCACTTCCCTGAGAAGCCTGTTCCAATGCCTGACCACCTTTCTGGTGAAGATGTTTTTCCTAATATCAAATCTAAACCCCTGGCACAGCTGGAGGGCATTTCTTCTTGTCCAGTGCCTTGTTACTTAAGAGAAGTGACTGACCCCCACATTGGTACAGTATCTTTTTGGGTTACAGAGAGTGATAAGGTCCCCTCTGAATCTCCTCAAGCCAGGATGTTGTTGGCCTTCTTGACCACCTGAGCACACACTGGCCCCTGTTCAGCATGTTTAGCCACTGTCAGCCAGCACACCCTGGTCCTTTAGTGTCAGGCAGATTTCCAGCCACTCTGCTCCCAGCGGTGCCTTGGGTTGTTGTAACCCAGGTCTAGGAACCCAGAAAAGCTGTAAAAAGGGGAATCAAAGGGTGGTTGGGATTGAAAGGAATGGCTACAGGTCATCTGGTCCAACACCCCTGGCCAAACAGGGTCACCTAGTGCCAGTTGCTGAGGACAAAGTCCAGATGGCTTTTGATTATCTTTAAGGAGTGAGATTCTACAAGGTCTGTGGGCAACCTGTTCCAAGGCTCAGTCACTTGCACAGTCAAAGAGTGCTGTCTGATGTTCTGACAGCACCTCTTGTGTTGCAGCTGCCCATTTCGTCTGGTTCTGTCACTGGACATCATTGAAAAGAGTCTGGGTCCATCTTTATACCCTCCCTTCAAATATTTATATACATTGGAGAGATCCCCTCTGAGCCTTCTCTTTTCTAGGCTGATGAGTCTCAGCTCTCTCAGCCTTTCCTCATAGGAGAGATGCTCTCAGCCCCTTCATCACCTTTGTAGGACTCTTTTCAGCATGGCCATGTCTTCTTTGCACTGGGGAGCCCAGAATTTGGACACAGCCCATGTGGCCACACACTAGGTGTGGCCTCACTAGTGCTGAGCAGAGGGGAAGAATCACTTCCCACACACCTCCCTGGCACCACTCCTCCCAATGCACAAAAATAAGGGTAATAAATGCTAGAAATAAACATCTTAGGACCAGATTTGAACATCTGTGATCTAAAGACCTTACCCAAGGTCTGAATATTAAAAGCATTAGTTCAAGTCTTGTCTGCTGCTAGGTTGTTACTTTTCCCAACCAACTCTATTTAAACCAACAACCACTTTGGGGGCGGAGTGTTCCATGTGGTGTGTTTTGGGCAATGAACCTTCACTGCTAGCGAACAGTAGTAGCTCTGAAATGTAGGTTTTGGACCCCTCATCCAAAGGCTTTGGAATTGCTGGGTAAAGGCAATCTATCACAGAAAAGGTAAATCCCCACTTTGCCAGCAGGAAAAGACAGGACACATGCCCTTACATACGCTCATCACGGCACGTGTATTCACACACACCATTTCTTTTTCTTGCTTACAATAGAGCAACTTCCTTTTCCTTTACTTTGGAAAGGTTCTGTCATCTTTGGCAAGTCCATGACCACCCTACCTAGCTGGGCTTCTTCAGACACGATCCTATAAGGATATGTAATCATTAGGAGGTAGGCTCATTAGCAGCCACAGCTCCTTGGCATCTCCTCTTCATGCTTCACGAGAAAAGGGTTGAGGGCCCATCTCTTCATGAAAGTGACATCCTGCTGCAATCTGAGGCCAGGCAGAATGGAAGAAGTGAAGAAACATTAAGACAGACTAAAGATAGGATATTAGTTTGACAGTTCATTGAAAAAAATGTCTAAATAATAACTGGAGAATTTCCAAAAATTATGATGGAAGGGGAAAAAAGAACTACAGGCACGTAGCACAAAACATTCTGAGGTAACATTGTCAGCACAATAAGAATGAGAATTGTTTCAACACTACAAAGAATTTAAATTTTATGCTGCTTTGCTTAAAAAATATTCACCTATATACAGTAATTTAAAAGCCTGTACTACTAACATTCCTGTAGTATGTAGGTCAGTTCAAAAGGTGTAATTTATATTGTTTTACAGTTTATAGAAATGTTAATATTGCAGTACTTGTGACTCAAGTACAATCTGTCACTACAACAGGGACCCCTTCTGTCTTATATATTATCTTGATCTTCTTTTTTAATACCAGTCCAGAGAACATCAGAAGACTCTTCTCATCTCACGTGTGTTCTTAATGGAGGATTTTTAGAGGGATCTGTAAATAGATAGGACAGATTTTAAATAGGTATTTTGGACGCAGTTATACAGCAGGGATGCTGCATTTATTTGCTACCCCTGGTATATACATACATATGTTTACATACATACACACACACATATTGCTTGTGCTCTGCAGCCCTTCAGTAAAAAGTCAGAATATACAGCAGACAATTTAGCCTGAGGCTGCTATGAAAAGTCATGCTAAGTACCTTAGCATGGAAACAAAAAAAAAGGTTAATTAAAAGTTGGAGATCTAATAATACAGAAAACTGGGTTTTATAAAAAACTAGAATATGGGCATGAGATCTTTTAGCACTTTAAACTACCCATTTTCAAAACTAGATAGCTAAACTGTTCTTACAACAGTGACACAACAGTGACCTGATTCTAAGTTACTAAGTTAAGAAAGGAGGAAAAAAAAATAAACAAGGTTCAGCCATTTATCACTTTCTGACAAAGTTCAGGTACTAAGTCTCTTTGTTATTCAGGTGTGTAAAACACCACACATAGGATTTAAGTCACAACACGTAATGGAAGACATGGATCAAGTTGTCTTTCTCTGTGATTTCACAAATTAGTGAACAAAATAGTCAAACTCAGTAGCTGCCCAAGTCTATTTTTACAACATGACTATTTTAACATCACAGACTTTGCAAATTTAGCAATCTAAAAACACAGGCTGCATGTCCAGCCACAACATTTGTATTTAGCTAAGACTTTAAAGTAACTAAGTGCTTTTCATTATATCTTTAGTCCCTGTTGCCACTGTGAGAAATCCCATTCCTCTCTGTGCCAGTGCTAGCAGTCCAGTTATGCTAATGCTGGTTCAGTTCTTTATTTTGCATCCCCATTTTTAAACCTCTTAATAATGATCAGATCTTTCCATGTTTACACACTTACCTCTGGGTATCTTGCTGGGATATGTTTTCTGAAATGGTTTGAATTCATCAGGTGGAGGGAAATCTTCCACAGAATGGAAAGTAAATTTTGATTCAAAGTCATCTGGGAAGTTTCAGGGAAATACACATTAGCTGATGCTGGAGAGAAACTTAAAACAACAGCAACAAAAAACAAACAAAAATACCCAAAAAACCCCTCCCAAAAACCCCAAAACCCAACAATGTTGCCACAAGTAATTTCTATTAAAAATGTTGCTTATTTCCTCCTGAAACTGATAGTGGCTCATTCTATAGAAAACATCTTGAATACTTCTGTGAGCCATCCAAGCTTTTTGCCTTAATTGCAATCACAGCCTGCTGTTAAAACTGAAGTTAAGTTTCTGTCTGCTGTTCCAGTTTTCTGCATTGATGGTATTATGGTAATAGAGGTATTCATTGGTAGTTTAAGACATGTAGCTGTAAACAAGAGTGAATGGCCAATTCATCAGACCACAAAAATAATTCTTACTGGTCTTTGCCCTATAGGAGTGAAACCTCTAAATGTCCACAATCTGGTTTGAAGAATGGTAATATAAGCACATTTTGGGAACTTCTAATATTTTTAAGTAACTTTGCAGGTAGTGCGTGCTTTTCTTTTCTACCGACTGAATTCAAATCCTTTTTAAAAAAGCCTTAATTTTCTATAATTGTATAAGGTTGTACAAAAATGTTTCTATTACACTAGCCTGTTATTGCTAGGGCAAAGTCTTGAGTGAGTTTTTGAGATCTGAGACACACATAGGCTTTTGTTCTAAAATGATTAATTACGGATAAGATATTTAATTTAATGATATTACCAATGATGTGCATATTTCCATTTTTAAGTGGTGTGTAGGGGTCATGAGTTGTAGCCCAGGCTGAGACTCCAGACTTGCTTGTAAGTTCAGTTGTTGGGGATCTTGCAGGTGGCTGTGGAGGTGTGACCAGCTTCCCAGCACCAGTTCCTTTAAAAAAAACCAGGAGACCAGCACATAAGCATCATCATGACATAACCCAACAGTAAACTACAAAAAAGTGGAGGGGGTGTAGAAAGAATTGCAGTATTTGGGGCAAACATACCCACAGATGTTGTTTGCCAAGCCTGACCACAGATTTGTAGCATTAAGTATTAAATTCAAGTTGCTACTGGAATTGGCTGGGGCTTTCCATTTCCAGTTCTAAGGAAAGTGTGACATTCTGAAGTGTGGTTTTGTCCCAGTCTGGAAGGGAAGATTATCCTTCCACTTTCACAAGAAGAAGCAGTCTCTTTAAGCAAAGGAAATCAACAAAACAACCACACTAGGTGGTATGTCTAAAAGAAAATTTCCTGACACTTTGGCAGCTATGCAATGGAATTACCATTAGTCTTGTGCATTTCACTGAGGAGTTGCAAGGGCCATCAAAATTTACATCTGGAAGAACACAGGAGTTGTGTGAGGGGGAGGGAGCCCAAGGCCTCCAAGTTAGCAACCTCTCAAAACTGCTTATTCTCCTACATAACAAGGGACAGGCAGGGTAATTTTATGGAAAACATACAAATTGAACTACCATGAGAAATGGGCATCTTAACATAGCAACAGTTCATCAGAGAGTTCTGAGCAGCATTAAGCACCACCACAAGGCACCTGACCTGCTGTACTTACATGGCCTTTCCCCTGGCTCTCAAAGGGAACCAGTAATCTTTCTCCTGACATGTGGCTGCTAAAATACAGGGTACAGAACATTCTCCTTCAGATGTTCCCTGTTAAGTAGCTATCTCTATTTCTCAAACCCACACAGATCTAGGCTCATCTTTTTTATTATTTTCATTACATTAGAGGAGTCTAACAAAATTTCCTCCTATCATCTACTCAAGGAAATACTGGATAATACTCCACTTCCCAAGCAGTTGGAGAAGCCTTTGGCCCAACTGCCTTGATTGCAGGAGGCACTGGCTGCTTCCCTTTGTTGAACAGCAGAGGGCTGCAGCCAGATTTGCTTTTGCTCACCTATGGCTCTGGTAGCTGCCCCATCTCTGTTTCATTATGTTTTCTAGTGTTTCCCAGCTGTTGCCAGTATTGCTTCTGCATGGCTACAGCTGTAGATTGGTATCCTAGGCAGGCTGGCACATGAGCAGCTGCTGACCTGGCAGACACCGTGGTGTGTAGTCTGCTCCCTCACCTGAGCCTGTCAGGTACAACCCATTGCACTGTTGGAGACCTACCAATGCCAACACAAAAACAAGAAGCAGCCCAGTGGTCCTAAGACTTGTCTCCACTGATCAGCATGTCGCTTCCAAGAGTGGCAGCTTAGACGATAAGGCATGTGTGCCCGGTGCTAAGAATTGCCTGGCACCTCAAAAAGCCAGTTTTGGGTGTTCATCACAAGCCGTGCAACCTATGGGTATTCCTCCCATGTGTGCTCTCCATCCCCGCCCTCCTTGCTCTCCAGTCACCAGTGTAATAGAATGGTTTGGGTTCGAAGGCAGCCTTGAAGAACTAAGTCATCTTCAAGGTCCTGTTCTAACCCAAATCATTCTGTGATTTTCCCCGCTAGCCGAAGGGAGGGAAAAGCCTCCTTCCTTCGGGGGTGCCTCTCTCACCTGCGCCTCGGCCGGGTCTCTTCTTCCTGGTCTCTCCCACGGCTGCGGGCTGAGGGGGGCCGGGGGTGGGTGGCAGCGGCAGCGACTGGATGTTGCTCGGCTTATGGAACTGTGACAGCACGTGGGGAGACTTGGGGGGCAGCGGAGGGGGCACGTCGGCACCGCTGAAGGCCGGGGACGGGGAAAAGGAGAGCCTGTTCGCGGGCGGGGGGTGGCCGTGTGGCGGCGGAGGAGGCGGCGGCGCGGGAGGGGGACAGTCCCTTCCCTCGGCCGGAGCGGCGGCGGCCGCAGAGGCCTCGGCGGCCCTGCCCGGCAGCCCGCAGGGGGGCACGGAGGGCAGCGGGGGAGGAGGAGGAGGGGGCGGCGGGGGCGGAGCGCCTGCTTGGGGCTTGGTGGGTTTGTCAGCCTGAGGGGGAGGGAGCGGGGCCGGGGGAGCAGCGCCGGCGGTCACCCCCTTGGCAGGGCGATCGGCCGGAGGGGGCACAGGGGGAGGAGGAGGGAAGGTGAGGGAAGGCTTGCTGGAAGCGGGGGGCGGCGGAGGGGGCGCGGGCAGGCTGGGCCGCCCGGGACCCGCTCCCGCTGCGGCTCGGGAGGTGCCGGGAGGCTCCGGTGGGACAGCTGCCCTTGGAACCTCGGCCGGCTGCGAGGGGGTGCTGTTCGCCTTGGCAGCGCCGCTGCTCGGCGGTGCGGAGGGTCTGGGGGATGCTGCTCGGCCTCCGGAGAGCTTCCCTGCTGGAAACCAGGTATCACATGTTACACACCGGGATTGCGCTCCCACTCCTCAGACCGAACACCGATAAAGACAAGTTCTTCATCTTCCCCTCCCCAGTGGATACCCGGAGGGATCAAACTCATTCACCCCGGTTGCCCACGCTGTAATACAGCTTAGGGGGTAATGCACTCTAGTGGGCACCACGGATTCTGCTTAGTTATATGACGACCTGCTGGGAGACCTTGCTCCCCTCCCTGCTCCTCATCTTCTGCAGAATGAAACAGTTTGAGGAGAAGGAACTTTTCTGTAGAGCCTAGGGCCCTTCATACCAGTCTCATCTTGCCTGGTACAGCCCGCTGGGTATTGAGACTCCCGGTGAAAAGTACACGAGCAGTATGACACACATGAACTGGCATCCTTCAAGTTAAGTACTTGCTTAGGATCAAAAAATTCACACAAATATTACAGAAACCTCAGCTCCACGGATAAAAGCCAAGTTTTTAAAAGCAATGCCTCAAAGGCTTTCCGGAAGGCACAGGTTCTGGTATTTCCTTTTTAACAGCAAATGCCTGAAGACTCTTGAACTTAAAAAATGTCTTTTCCTGAGTAAATGTCAAGGATTTATCACAAAGCAAGATGTCAAAAAAGGCATCTCATTCAACACTCGCATAATCTCATAGGCATGGCCATAGTTTCAAGAACAACTCAAAGTAGTTACTGCAACTGAAGCTATGTCAAAAACCCCACCACACACAGTGCTGTGCATCTTTGGCTTGCCTTTTGGGAGCAAAAAACCTTCAGGTAGAGCCAAGTTCTGTCTTTCCCTACAAAAATCTACTTTGCTCTGTGCTTCCTGAGCAGGCACCACCTGCTCAGCAGTGCCAGAGGTCATTACTGTGACTATAAAAGTAATTTCTCATTGATACTGGCACTTCTTGAGGTGAAAGCAGCAGTAGGGCTCCCCATGTGCCTTCGTCCTGTCATTGTGAAGCAACAATACCCTTATTTTTCAGATCAGTAAATTACCTTGTTGGATCAAAGCTATACTCTATAAAATCCAGAGGGCAAAAATCTGATATATGAATCTTTAAAGTCATACACAGGACTGTAATACCATAAAAATAGACACTAGTGGAGGGAAGGAATATGACTTTGCCATTTGTTCTGAAACTGATAAGCTCAGATTTCAATACTATATTCAAGACACAATTAAAAGCTTTCATTAAAATAATGTAAAAACCCCAGCTACAGAGATCTATTTAATCTCTTTCTTACCAAGTGTGGAGATAGCTTTTTATTTATGTTTTAAGAAATAAGGCACCTGAGATCTAGAAAGGTGGCTTCAATCACATTATTAATTGAGCCCTCCATGGTCACATGATGAACTAAGCATTCAGAAGAAAACCCCAATAAAAATCAATCAGTAAAGCTAATCCCAAATTACTTTTCATCCCAAATTTCTGCCCACCCAGCTCTGCTTTCATACAAATGAAGCCCTTACCTGTCATGTCCCTCTGGCCTGCTGGTCTGAGAACAGGAAAGCCACCAGCAAATAAACCTCCCAGGGGCTGCTGAGAGCCACCTTTATTAACAGCTGGGTTACCTCCATCTCTGTTAGCTCCTTTGGGTTCTGTTAAAAAGAACGAAAAATGCAGGGTATATCAGAAAATAATTTCATCCTTGCCCTGAGACCGCTAAGGCCTGGTGGCAATAAAAGCCAAGGCTAAACTTTTCCCTGTCCTGTTATACAGGAACTGCCATCCCTCTCTGACCTGTACCTTGGAGCACAGCACCCTCTGGTGCTTTTCAACCTCATGCAAATTGTGAACACCAAGAAGCCACTGTGTTAGGCCTAATACTGAATTTACGTTTCCAGAATTTTTCGGCATTTTTTTTGTTCTTTTAATCTAATAAAGAACAATTCTTCTGCAAGAGCCAACAATTCCCACCTAACTATTTTATTGAAATGCTCTCAAGGATTTCATCATTCATTATTTATTTTGGAACAAGGAATGCCTGTTAAGGTGATAACTAACATGAAGTGTTAACAGTCATTGATGTCAGAGCACGTTTAGAAAGTATCCTCTCTCTGCATCCTAAAGCCATACAATGATGCAGACTTTTGCTGATGTTAAACCTGCCCTTCCATTTGAAACTGTCCGTGTGAACCTCCACCCATGCCTGAGGCTTCAGCAAAGCTCCCCCAGGGCCTTGCTGAGGAGCCCATGCTCACTTTCAATCTGTGGCGCACTGCGGTCGTTGATTTGGGTCACTTTCCTTAGGCGAGTTCCCTGCTGGATATCAGCCAAGAGCGCGTTTCGTGCTTTCTGCTCGTCCTTTCGCAATTTTGGTAGCTCAGAGCTTGCCTGTTGACAAGAAGAGCTTTAGATGGGAGGTACAGACAAAAATGCGTGTTTAGAAAGGATACACAGGCAAACATGGGATAGAAGATTTGAAATGAGCCCTCCCTGGCAGCTGTCACTCCCAAGCTTTTGAGTCGAATCAATAGGAGCAGCATTCGGTTGTGCAGGAGGCAGGAAAGCTGAAAGTTTAAATACAACACAAAACTAATACTAGTTGGGCTAATACTGTTGACAACAAATTAGGAGGCATGCTTAATGAAATGTGACCTCATTTGGCTATTTATGGCCTCTGTCCCACAACTCCAGCTCCAACTGCCTCTGTCAGCTCCTATCATGCTATTTACAATGCTTTACATCAAAATTTTTATATGTCAAATTATAATAAATTCCTGGTTTATCCACTTTTCTTAGGAAAAGAGATAGATAAATGCACGCTGCACTTATATTTGAATGTGATCATTAACTTATTTAGACTGCCTCTCTGTACTGGAGATTAACATCAGTTTAAGCAGTGTGCCTTTAGAATAGTACAATTATGTTTTTGTAACATTTCTATCCTAACCAAGCTTGGTAAGTGTAAAGTCAAGTTGTAGTTTAAAGTTCTTTAATAAAACAAACAAATTTTTTTCTTTATTCTTACTTTTCTTACTTTTCTTACTATTCTTACTTTATTCTTACTTCTTCGAGTTTATCGTTATATATATTAAAAAAGCATGTATTTTAAAAAATTGGATGTTTTACTTTTTAAGAGCAGATAGCAATGCTGTTATTCCCAAAACTATTGTTATTAACAGAGCAGTCTAATAGAGGGGGAATCTTCACATCAGAGGAGAAATCTTATACTTGCTACTAAAATTCCCAGAGGTTAGATAACTCTCTAAAGAGAACGAGTACCAGAAATGTTTCCATAGCCCTTAATTTTAGCATCATAGTTGTAATAAAGCTGAACAATATCGTCACACTTGAAAAAACCCCCAAAGCCAACCCAGCTTGGTAATGGCATTCTGAAAGCAAAACAGAAACTTGAAAACACTTAACCAGCTGCTGAATTAATAATGTGTCTAACTCGCTAATCCCAAGTGAAGAATTCTATCAGTACGATATTATTCGTGGTTATTTTTGCACTTGCTAAAATAATCCAAACCCAGCCAGCGGGATTTACTCTGCCCCGCTAGATGGAGCTCCAGACCGCCGCTAACGCTGCCGCATTCCCGAGCCCTGATGTAAAAACTCGGAATTACAACCTGCTGATATGTAACCACGTGCTATTTTAAAATGTTAGGAAAACCCCCACTCTGTTACATTTTCCTCGTTTGAAACAGCGCTGCCTGCCCTCGTACTTGCATAGCAGGGAGTCCCACTGCCCACTACGAGGCCCCAGAAGAGCTGCCCGTGTCAGCAGTGTTAGACCGTGTACGAGCCACAAACCATTTCCACTCCCCTTCTCTGGAAGATGACAATACTTACTGTGAAAAATGGAAATACCATAACTGGAACAAGGGTGATTCCCTTCCTCACAAAAGCTCTTTACCAGTATCTTCAACTTCTTGTGTCTCTACTCCCACTAATAACTTTGCTGTGGCAGGACAAGCAGGATCTAGAGGGATCTGATCAAGAGCTATGTTTAAAATTAGACCTAGCAGCTGTCTTTCATTTCCGGGTTCAAGCGTCCATATATTATGCCAGCTGTCCACTTCACCTCCCAGATCTACTTTTCTGGGCAGACAGGCTATTAGAATACAAAGTCTTGATACCCAGACAGCTATGAGGTTAAAATAACCAACTTGTGGTGACTTGTGGCAAGTGACCTATAACTTGATATCAGTGTAACACAAGCAAGACAAAAATCTGTGGCATAAAAAAGCAGGACTGTTGTTCTGCCATCCCATAATGCAGCATAACAAGCTGCCTCTCTCTTACAATAGATTCCCTTACTCCAAGCATAACTCCATCCCATGCCCCAGCTGTTTCTTCTTCCTCCTCATGTACGTAAGAGATTCAATCTTCCGTGCCCAGCCTGGTGGACTCAGATGATTGATTAGCTGCCGAGGAGCTTGATATGGATTCTCTTTTTCCATTACAAAGTCAAGATGGTCTGGGCTGTAGCGCTCCCTGGTTGCACAGTAGCCAGAGCTCCTTCAGATTTCTTGTTTGCTGCCTGCACTCCCAAGGCCAGTGATAATCCTTGCCAAGCATCATTTCACCAGGTTAGTATCTCACCATCTACTGGTGTCCAGCATTTGCAAATTTCTGGATTTACCATATTGTTTTTTTGAGACAACCTTCCTTTCTTTGATGAAGAAATAAATCTTGGATTCACACTCATGCTGTGCTTGCAATCCATAGCACAAGCACAGATAACAAACATGCAATAGAAGTGTGGAAGGAAGGAAGGAAGGAAGAAAGATGTATTTGTCTTCCTTTCAGCAGGAAGACAAATACATTTTAAGTCACAGAGGGAAAACAGCTGCAAGACAAAAGATGTAATTCTTAGGCTACTTTCTACCCCACCATCTGCAGGGCAGCCTCACTTATTTACAAAAAGAGAAACATCTCAGTATTTCAATGAAAATCAGAAGGGAAGTGGAGAAGAATGTGAAGATCATTTGTTTTATCAGATGCCAGAGCTGCCTCAGGTAACACAGAATGAAATTAAATTCCATTCTTTATTTACAGGAATTGGTAAGGGAATGGTGGGTTCTCATTACCTTAGCAACCACTAGGTTATTCTGCTACTATTTCAGACACAATGAACGTCACGTTCAGTACATACTTAGAAACAGAATGGAACAAACCACACATGTAAATAGCCTGAACCTAAGAATTAGTTCCTTTTCATCTCGCCCAACTCCACCACATTTTGTTTTCAGTGTCCTAAATTACACACTCATCTATGATATGCAGTGAAGTACAGGACTAATGTTTAGGCTATCCGTCAGGTCTTCAAAATACTTGTAAATAGGAAAATACCATCAAATCACATTTTTTTAGAGTGATGTTTCAGACTGTAAATCATCAATGTTGGAAATAAACATTTCAGAATTTGAAGCTGGTAACTCAGACTAGTGGAACTATGAATGAGGACAGCATGAATATAGAGAGAGATCTAAATCAGTGCAGCTTGAGGCTGTTTGAAAAGAACAACAAACCAAAACATGTTTTCCCACTGCTATTTGAAGGGGGGAAAGGAGAAAGAAAATGCACAATATAAAAACATCAAATGTAAAACTGAAAGTGGCTGTATTACAAATAATGGTCATATCTCTGAAACTAAAGCCTACATTCCAAGTCCCACAAGCCTGGACCTGGAAGGGGACTCCAGCAGCAAGCCTGAATTAGCAAGTATGGCAAGGAGGGATAGTACACTCCTCCAATATGTCTCATCCCTTCAGAAAAATAGTGTGAGCAAAAATGGAATCACAAGCTCAGTTCTAGTCTCCAAATTTTTAAAATTACATTGTGGAAACATGGTGGTGCAAAAGAAAGAGCCAAAGCAGTGCTCAAGACACCGGAGGCAACAGCTCAGATTTCAGCAACTCTGTTTTGACTGTCAGCCCTGAAGTCTGAGGGGTGGGTGGTCTGCCTGCACACAACAACCTGTACTGGGAATGGTGGGGAGGATTCAGCAGCAGAGACAGGCATTTGGTGAATTAATGTGAGATGCAAACAGACAAGCCACAGACAGCAGCAGATTATCAATCTCTTGATAATACTTCAGATCAAGGCTGGATCCTCTCTGGCAGAAGTGTTTTTTGTGAAGCACAAGTCACCAGGTCCTGTGCAGAGCTACTTGGTGATGTGCAGTACCCTGTGGTGGAGTGGCAGAGCCAGTGGTTTGTAACAGCTTCTTCCAGTTAGGAGTTCTGTGAAAGTGGATTGCTTAGTTTAGAAGAACAACTCTCTACTTTTACACTTTCCATACATGGACCACTCTAGGTTTGACCCTGAATAATCACAATCTTAACATCCTAAATTGAGTTGTAGCAGACAAATTAAGAACTGAGAGACTTTTTCTAGGGAAAACTGACTGAAATGCATGGCAATGAGCTCAATTTCTGGGTACACTCTGCTGTGATATTTGCATCACATTCAGAATGTCACTTTACATCACCTTCAGAATGTCACTTTACATCCTGCAAGACAGATGGGAGCATTGACCTACCCTCTGGGCTCCTACAATACTTAAAATATTTAAGAGACATACGTGCTCAGATACTAAAGTGATGTAAATGCAGAAGACACCAGCCATTTGAAAAAGGTTATATTAATACTAATTATAATCTTCAGATTTTAAAGAGTACCCCTCCACACAGAAACGGGGAAATCCTCTGGACAGGTAGTTCACTCAGTTCATACATACTGTCCTATAAATGGCTTGTATTTACTCTGATTTTAAATATGCTCTTGAATGCATTTGTAAAGTACTTCAGGTAATACAGATCTACATAAACAGGACAGCTGCAGGAAAAATGTACCTCTAGCCTTCTGGACAACCCAACAACCAGGCAGTCATGGGCCTTTCTTTCAGAGTAAACCTATCAAGTGATGTGAAAAGATGATCCAGTACTAAAATGATCCAGTTCTAAATTAGATAGGAGCCATAAGTAAGATAAAATAAAGCATTATTCCATCCAAAGGCACTACATACTCTTACTCAGAGAACTTAATAGTACCAAGTATTTATACTTCTAATGTGCAATGAATTGTATCATCATAGTAGATTCCTTCTCCTGGTCATATTTTACAGGAAACACTGGGAGGACACCTGTGTATAAAATTATTTATTTATCTGAAATAGATAAAAAACTAAAACAAAAAATTCAAAACATATTTAGCTTTTCCCTAATTATTTTGTGAGACATATAACAATAACATTAAAGACCAATCAATACATTTGCCATCACAATTTTATTATGGGCAGAAGGAAAGCTCTCTCTCTTTTGCTGACAATATAAATTATTTCTATTAATCTGATGGCAATTAACCTTCTTTTCTCCCATTACCAGTTTTTCCTCCAGTAGAAAAAATCCCCCAGATTCAATGCAGAGATCAAGCACAGGTACTGGCAGAAGGCATAAGTAGCATATATTTTAGTGGAAAAAGAGATTGAGGACATCCCTTGCTTTCTTATTTTTCTCTGCCATGCTCAGCCAAACCTGCACAGATCCAGGCTGAGGCAAGTGATTGTCACCACTGCAGGATGAAACACCTCAGGTTTGGCTTTAAGGTAAAGATAGTGCAGTAAGATAAAGGCTAATCAGAAAGCTCCAGGATAAAGGATATTTGATCACAGAGACAAATATTTATGGGGGGAAAAAGAAATTGTTCCTGAGCCAGTCCTGGCCTTCTCTGGCATCCAATCTGTCATGATTCAGAGACACAACTGAAACTAAAAAATGCAAGAGAAAAAGCCTACAAATATGACAGTGGACAATTAAAACCAGCATCTAAAACAGCAGGTAGGGCAAAACAAGCAAGAGCTGTGGAGGCAGTGTAGTCAGTAATGTGATAGTGCCAGCTCTGGTCAAAGAAAATGTTTGTCACTAATGAGAGACAACCAAGACACCTAAACCTTAAATAAGGGATGTATAAAGCATCAAGAAAGAGCAGAAACCACTGGAAATATAACAAAATTCCCCAAATATTATTTCAATATTAACAACGACCAAAATTCTGGTGTAAACAAATACAGATTTTTCAGGAAAAAGGACAAAAAAGGTGAAGCTGGCTGCCTAATGCAGTATGTGCATCATGTCAGAGATAGCTGAGAATAGGAGAGAAAAACACAGCTTGTTTGTGGTTGGTAAATCATCTGAGAAAGGATGATGAATGTTCTTACTACCCATATGGCACCACAAGACTTTCCAAGCAGGGGAGAATGAAGAGAGAGATGATGACTGGGTCCCCATCCAGCCATAAATCTCTCCTACTTCTTTGAAAGAAAGCCAGGCACTGGATTGGTGCTCACAACCGTCTGGAAGGGCAGAGCCCTTGAGTAAGGGGCCTCAAAGGGCATGAGTCTGTTAAAATACCCTTCTGGGACCACTGATGATAAAAAAGAGTGGACCAAGAACAGGGGAGAGACCTGCTTGCAAGCAATCTACTCTGTACCTTCCTTCCACTTAACCACAAGCTGCTGACCACAAGTGTTCCATAAGGAGATTTCTGTAACCATCAGGACTAAGGTATTTAAACAAATTCAGCTCCTCAAAGAGTGCATCCTTTCCAAAAGCAGAACTGACAGAAAAAAGTAATATTGCCAGTAAGATGCCAGAACAGTCTAACAAACTACAATGTCATAACTTTTTATTAAAAGAATGAAGTTCTTTTGGAACAAAGTAAAACATGGAAGTTGACCAGAAATCTCAGTGTAAACTGACCAGCATGTCTTCCTTGACATTGCACAGGATTATAAAAGTCATCTATCCAATTGTAGCTCAGCATGAAATCTGAAACCCCAGAGGAATTTGGAACTTGATTCCAAGATCAATCCACTATTACTAGTCTAGAATTATGCCAAGAATTAATGATTTTACATTTGCAGCAGAAACAGTTTGCCCAGCAGGCAAGAGCATTGCTTTTACAAAGAATTCTCAAACCAGCAGCTAAAGTCTCCACCAGGAATGTGCCAAGAAAAGCAGTAGCAACAAAAAGAAGGAGCTTATTAAAATATTAAACTCAGTTTATTATTTCATCACAACACAAACAGGAGTACCATAGAGAAAAACATTGTCATCCTTCTCGTATTTTCATTACATATGCATCAGGTGTGGTTTCACTCATACACTGTCAAATACAAAATAAAATAATCAAAATACCCCCCACCTTCCAGTTTAAGGAAAAATCTAACAAATCTCAACAACAAAGTAGATGTCTTCTTTTACTTTAAATATTTTTAACTGCTTGTTTCTAAACAAGCTTGGGAGATCTGGTACCTGACAGTTTTGGTTCTGTTCACAAGAGAGTGCTGACCTCTAATTTAAAGCTTTTTAATTATGGGAGACCTCACCACAGTGCAAGACTCTACCTGCACAGTCATTTGCATTATCAGAGCCACTTCTGTGTTTCTGCTGTGTGGCATAGGACAAAACTAATTAATTCTTGGCACCTGGTCTGCCTGGGCAAACATGGCACTCTCTCAGCCTTCTAGCAAGCTGAGCTTCAAATGCTTCCCATGCAAGGGGTCACTCTCCAGCCAACTTTTCTGAGGGAACCCACAAGAGGGAACCTGCCAAATTGCTTCCTGGCAGCTTATGAAATTATTGTTTCAACAGACAGGACCAGCACTTGACAATTCCACCTACACCCAGCTCAGTACTGACTACCCATGATCTCAGTCTCCATGGCACAAAGTTCTGCAGTCTGAGCCTGCCAGGTTGAAAAGGTCATTGAGCAATGTGTGTACTTAGATAGGCTGAGTCTACCCTGACCTTGTTTCTCAGCTCCCAGCTAGGGAAGTAGTGCAAAAGTTGTTATGAATCTCTTCCTGGCACTACAGCCACCGCCTAGTCCTGGCTTTAGTCCCAAGCAGTGAGGCTTTTCAGTGTTAGCAGAGCCTGGTGCCTGCTCTGCACCTGCTTAAAGCAACCACCATACACAATGGCAGGGAACAGAACACAAAAACCAGCATAGCAGGAGCAACTTTCTTTTAAATCCATGTTCCCAGTGCTCATTTTAAATACCACCAGGAATCAATGCCACTGCACCCAAGAAACCCTCTTTCCCTTATGCTAGCACCACTGTATCAGATAATATAAAATCTTGTATACTAAAGGGTTCAATTGCTCCTGCCTCAAATGGAGCAGGGGGGTTATTCACTAGGGTGCACTTAAGGTTTTCCAGTGTGGGTTGAATACAAAAAATGCAACAGAATAAGTAGGATCATTTGTACCTGCTGAGCTTTTCTGTAGGTATTTAACTTTCTGACACCCACATTTTAAATGTAAATTCTGACTATTCTTGTACTAAAAGAAAACATGCAGTAACAGAAGCCACCAAAATTAAGGCGGTAAAAAATTTAAACTACTCAAAGTGTTTCCCAGCAGTCCAGAAAGATCACAAGTCAAATACCAAAAATACCCTGAGACTGGTTTCAAAAGCTAATTTTGGACTTCATTTTTTGATTTCTAAACTTTTGTGATTCAAAGTCCCATGATAGCCTCTGCATCAATGAAAAGAAAGGGAAAACTCTTACATAAACAAGAAAATCTGAGGGCCTGGCATTGCAATGAAAATGTCAAACAGCACAAGGCTGAAAACATTGCCATGGGGGCTGGTGACACTAGCACTGTTTATTCTCTCTGTCTACCATTGCAGACTCCCCAGAATGACAAGGGATACCATGAGTAGTGGCAACAAAAACTTCAGCCGGTAACAACCTATACACATCACAATTTAATCTCTAAGAACACTAGGCTATTTCTCATACCCAGTTACCTATGCAGAAGCTACTGATCATTCTAAAAATCCTTTTAGCATCCACACAAAATTATG
Organism: Molothrus aeneus; assembly: GCF_037042795.1. Lineage (NCBI taxonomy): Eukaryota > Metazoa > Chordata > Aves > Passeriformes > Icteridae > Molothrus > Molothrus aeneus. The sequence continues at coordinate 35,370,600 of NC_089646.1, read as the reverse complement.
GTTAACCCAAGAGAGAACAACGAGAAATTGGCATTTCTTGCACTCTCACCTTCCAGCCATTCAGAGAAGTCCTACTCAAGCGTTGCTATAATTTTGAACTCTCTTTTAATTAAAAGGCTAAAAGTATAATATTAATTGACAGATGGAATTTAATATGTAGCCACTGCATACACTAGAGATGGGGTATTAAGGGCATTATTACCTTGTGGTTAGAATGGTAAATTAACCTATTAGTTGTCTGCAGCTAGGGTGCTTCTGGTACCTGGGCTCAATCATTTACAGCTGGTAAATCCACTCTGCAATTTCCATACTTGTATATTATACAGATGAAAAATGAAGAGAAAGAATGCTCTTCAAATGCATTCCATTCCATTCAGACATATGACATTATGAAGAAACCTGCAGAACATTCTCTAAATACATTTAAAATGGTGACATAAGAGTTCTCAAGTGAAGCATTCAAGAAGATTAGCAGCTAGGAACTATATGCAATCCATGTCCCTCTACCTGTCCAGATGAAACAGAGCAATGGCAGTCTAGTATTTATGGGTTTTTTTCATCTTTACCACATTTCACAGCTCCCACTTACTCTTTCTGTATTTCTTGACCAGAAATACAGAAAGCTACAGGAGCAACACTTTGAGATACCACAGCTATGCAATCCCAATTTTCCAACAGCTGAAAATTAAGTCAAATAAACCACACAAAGATACAGCATTTTTCTTTCTACATGATTCACTCTCACCTCTTTATGAAAGCAGACGGTGTGAGACATGATATATTATTAAAACACTATACATCAGTATCCTGAATTTCAGCTGTGCTTTGTCCAGCCCTCAGCACAGTCTGTGTGATCAGTCAGTCACCAACAAGATTATCAAGCCTGCATTTTCCCTCACTCCAGTGTTTTACCTATCAGCAATAAATATTGTGCTTTAGTATCTCCTAGCCTCCATGACAAAGTACTAAATATGATCTTACAGCTCAGATAAAATTTTAATAAACACATTCCTAACTATTTTGCAATTGGCACCATGCACAATGCTGTTCTTTCAGTATTACACTTGCATGTCTAGAAGTCTGAATAGAAACTTGAGAGATTACTTTAATTTTTACAATAAATTATTAGCAAGCATGACCAAAAATTTATGCATATGAGTGCTCATATGTGCACATTCACTCATACTATATTTGGTAAGACCAAATCAAAATACCATAAATCATCATTATCTTCAGCCAAGATGTTTTACATATGCTGTTTGTTCTCTTTCCAAAGAACAGTAGTGCTAAATGTCAGAGGAGCAAAACCAACTCCCACACAACTTCAGATGAACACTGTAGCTCTCTGAATTTCTTGAGAAGCTGAAGGAAACAGCTCAGCAAGGCTTTCAATCTAACAACTGCATGAAGGAGGGGAAAAACATCCCCCCAAGGGAAACTATCAGGTAATGTTTTTCTCAACCTTGGAAATCCTTCTGTGTAAATCAGTATTTTATCATAACATTATATAATGAGAAATTGCTTTTCTGAGTTTTTTATTACAGAGTAGAAAATAAGAAAAGAATAAAAAACTTGGTAAACACTGACAGGTTTATCTACAACAGTAATTCTGTTTTTAATTTTTAAAAATTTTTAACTAAATAAGGATGAGGCAATTATTATGCTTAATCCAAATGCTATTCTAGCATTCATCATTGTTTCAAGGTTCACATTTCTATCACCAAAGTAAGCATATTACTTTCTCCTTCTGCTATCCTTGTTTCTAGTGTGCCACAAGGCAGCAAATAAACACCTGATGCTACTTTATGAGCTTTAATCATCTGGTCCATTGTGATTTTGGGGGTTAATTTCTATGCTAAGACTTTATTCATAACAATTCTAAAGAGAACAGAAGTATTTTCTTAAACTCCACAAACATATGAATCATTAAACAAACATCTCTGAGTAAGGCACAACCCAGCAGGGCTGCTACACATCCACACTTCCTCCAATATTAACATTTTAATAGGTGATGACTGATCTTAACATTACAAATTCATATATACAGAGGCCACACAGCAGTAACAGTCTTCACTGCATGTAATAAGTGAACAGGGTTTATCAAAGCAAAATTCTCTCTTGATCCTTTTCTTGGGAAATTAAGCAGAGAAAAATTTTAATCGTCTCAGTGGTGACACATACTCCAGAAAATATGACAAGCCAAAACTAACCTGGTTGCCTCATATGCCAAGTTAAAGGCAGGACTGGTAAAAGAAATAGATTGGGAATAAAATTAAATTTTTCATGAGCAGAAAGCTTTAAAAAAACCCCAAAACTACCAACCTCTTCCCCAAGACCACCAACAAAAACTATTAAAAAACCCTACCTTACATGGCATGCCCATAAACTAAAAGAGCTTTATAAAAAGCCTCCTGTGTAAGTGTGCTTTGTTAAGGTGTAGAGGAAAAGGGAACATAAAGAGAATTGAATTCTATAATCCAGTGCCAGAAAATACATCAGGGCATAGTTTTATTCTGCCTACTCACCCCTCTCATCTCTATGACCCCCAGAAAGTAGGCATTTGAAGACATGGTCAATTAATCTAATTAGCTGTATTTGCATTTTGACTCAGCCACCTGCATCTGCTACAGCAGACATCCCACCATTCCCTCCTGAGAAATCCAGCAATTTGTTTCCTTTTAAGTTTGGTCTAACAGCCAGTAGTTTTTTTGGCTGTACAGGTGGCTCTTAGCATGTCTTAAATACCATCTCCAAATCACTTTGTATTGTCTTGTAACAACTTTTGTGAACAAAATTCAATACAAGTACTTACAGAATATCAGCAAGTGCAAAAGTCTTAGAAAACAGTAGGGACAAGGCCAAAAAACACTAGGAAGGAAGTTTCTTCTGCCTTAAGAGTCAACAGGACAAAAAAGTTATGTGCCAACAGTGATTAGAATTTCCACGAAGTTAAGGACTGCAAAATTATTTGGGATCAAGGCTCACAATATTAGCAAAGAAAATGTGCAGAGAAAACATAATGTGATGACTACTTCTGCTAAAAATCTCTTGATAGTGAAAGCAGGGGAAAGTATGGTTCTCATGGTACCTCTGCAATAGCATCATGAAAAACTACAGGTTCTAAAACCCCCACCTACACACAGACATTTTTCTTTTAACATAAATCACATAAATTAAACTAGTGGCTCACCCGCATATCAATAGTAAAATTAAAACCTAACTTTTAATTGCTGACATGCAAATCTTACTCCGATTTAATCATACCAATATAATAAAAATCACTGTGCTGTTTACTTTGGAACTTCTCCAGCTGTTGGCCAAATAATAACTTAGTTGCTTTGAAGGTTTTCCTTAAAGCTATACGCCTGTAAAAATTTTTCCTTCTTCCATCCCCAACTGTAGATCTAGCAGCTGTAACAACAGCTGGGCAGATTAGCAACTGTGAAAGACAAATGCCAATTTCTAGAAAAGGGCTTTCCAGTAAAAGAAAATAGGGTCTGTAGCAAGTTTCTGAAGGCTCCCCAACTATAAGGTTTTACTCTGTAACTTGGCACCAGCTGGAGAGCAGCCTCCTACTCTGTGCTTCTGCTGAACTCACCAGGCAGATTCCTGATCCTGTCTCTCATTCAGTTTTGACAGGGAAAAGTAATTTTGCTGTTGCAGAAAAAACAATGTCCTACCACGCTATTTTATTAATTATTTGTGTTGATACTCTTTTTAGTATCAAGACTTATTAAAAGCAAAGCTTCAATATCAGACAATAACTAGAAACACATCTAGTATGTATCATGTCACCAAGATGGAGCTGACTCAAAATTCTGCATGTCTTATACGGAGACCACCCATTTGAAACAGAATGATCCAACTACAATATGAAAACAAGCCTTCTTGTATCAAAACCCTACCACGGGAGTGGGTTTAGTTGTCAGAAAAGAGAAGCGGAAAGAAAAAATCCTAAACTTGTTCATAATGATCCTTAGGGGTCCTTTTAGCTTTCTCAAGTCATTTATAATTGGTGTATGTTAGAGGAGTCTAAAAATGTCTCTAGATACTTGTCTGATCTAAATTTATTAGGATAAGAACATTTGTAGCTTCTGTTGACTTTAATTGCAGTTGTGAGCATTAAGCTGCTCACAATATGCAGCCCACTTATTTCAGCATCTAAGTATAGTTGTGTACCAGCCCAGAAGTATTGCTAATTGGAAACACTGCTCCTGGTGCCAAAGTTGAAGCTGAATGCTGAAAAGAATCAAACACTGCTTATTTGATTTGCTGTCTTTATCCTCCTCCTCCTCTTCATCTCCACAACTCATGGGGAGTTTTACAAAATTGTTCAGCCTGTAAAGTAGCAGAAAGAAACTTGCAAAGAAACCTCCTTCTGGAAAAAAACCCCATAAAATAAGAGCATTATGAACAATACCAAACAAAATCAACCAACCTTCCTGGGAACAAAACCGGCAGAGATGCCAAGGGATGCAACAGAGAAATGCAGTTCTTAAAAAAAAATAAACTAGAAGTACATTTGAAGTACATTTTAAGTACCATGTACTGTTTTGCTACACAGTCTAACATACTGTGCAAATAACCACAGCAGTGACGGAATAATGTATGAAAAAAGTCAGGGGAGATTTTATGATTTGAACAAACCGTGCCAGGTTCCACTTTTTCAAAAAAAGTCTAAGAATTTCAATGCAGAAACAGGTTATGACCAACTGATCACAGAATTCAAGGAATTACTTAAACAGGTTTTACAATAGGTACAATAATTGATTGTGAAGGTATGGAAATGTAATACCCTGAAAGTTCACCCAGAGCATCCTCCTCTTATTGCAAACATGCTGGCAAGGCACATGTTCTACTTCATGACACACACAGTAATGATCTGCTACAAGCTGTAATTGTTCCTGCACATGTACAGAAGAATATTGTGCTGTATCCCCAGGAAGACACCGTGTGCTAGAAAGGGCAAAATGTACAGCTGAACACTGTGAGTCTTAATAGGAGCTGTAAGAAAAAGGAGGAAGAAATTAGTACTTACCATCTGTACCATTACCAATACAAAAATGAATTCCCTTTGGCTGGAAAAGTATTCACAAATGCTAAATTCTCACCATATGCACTCTATTCATCTCAAAACCTTTTGATCATGCACTCCTAGCAGTGACAAAATTTTTGAGCATGCACCCCAAAACACATAGGTTTATTTCTTTATAAAATATACACATGTATGACTGAAGTTGCAGTATTTTCATCCCACATACCAATGGATCATCTCACACACCCCACTTTGGAGATCACTGCTGTAATGAACAGAATCAGTGCCAGCAAAACAAACATCTGCCCCAGATACTTGCTATGAATATCCATGCCAAAACCCTGTGGGCTCTGAGCTGACTACTACAGCTAAGCTTTTGCACACAGAAATGAAAAGTCAATCTTACCAGTGGTGGTGGTGGAGGGGGCCCTCCCGAAGGTGGTGGTGGAGGGGGCCCTCCCGAAGGTGGTGGTGGAGGTGGTGGAGGAGGAGGTGGCGGCGGCGGTGGAGGCACAGGCATCTGCTCGGATTTCTAGCTTCACCCAGTTGTGAAAAATATGGCCAGTCTATGTCCTTGAGGAGAAGGAAGGGAGGAAAAGTGGAAGAATAAAAAGAAAAACAGAGAGCAATGTGTTTATACACTGCAAGCTGAAGATCGGCCAAAATATCTAGCTCTCAGCAGAGTGAAGACTTTTATACTGCACTGCTTCCAAAAGTACAGCACGAGCAGCCTCATTACAGTTATGATGACAACACACATCTAAAGAACAAGCTCACGGATCTGGACCAGTGCCATGAGTACCAAATGCATAGATGCTAGCCTGTCCAACTATTACATCTTGCCTTAACCTAGCCCATAGCCCTGAAATGCAATTCTGCAGAGAACAAATCACAGTTGACCACATGTAGACACTCCTGCTGGGACCAGACCTCAGTTGACTTTAAGCCAGAGGTTTGCTGCTCTAAGGAGAGAGTAAGGGACTTTTTAAGTTCCTCATGATTTAATAATAAATAAATAATTCTGCAAATTAATGCTTCAATTACCAAATTATATAATATCAAGGACCAGACATCTCAAGTGTTAAAGTCAAGTGTTTTCTTGCCATTTTTAAATGTCAATTTTCACAATTCTTTAGTAATACACTGACAAAAAGGCACATATCTTCCAACAAAAGCTATATGCTTTTCTTTTTAAAAAAGATCTTTTGTAGAATGACAGTGCATCATTCACTGACTTTCATACCTAACCATGCCCTCAGCATGACTCAGTCATCATTAAAGTTAACAAGAAACCCCTGTATTTCATTAGTAAAGTTGCAAATGAAAGTACAGGCAGTGCCAAGGAGAGGCCTATGCAAGCTATGCTTGAAATCTTCTTTTGATAGCGACACTTGGATAAAGGCTCCAAACACATCTAGTTTTACATCTTGTTCCACATCCATGATGTCATGATTATTTTCTGATACTCTTCACAAAGTCATATGAAACAGTGTCAAAAGCCCTACAATAACACAAAATATGTAATATGCTTTGTCTTTTCTTTCTGCAAGGCTTTATCTTAACAAGAAATTACATTGGTTTCTCACGTTTACTCTTTATACATCTCTCTAGGTCATAATTTGTTTCCCTGACTCCTGAAAGGTCTTAGAAACATTTTTCACATTTTAATGTTTTACTAGAAATTGATGTTAAGTTAAAAAGACCACAATTCCCAGAACCTGTTCCCCTTCCTTTTTAAAAACATGCTTTTACAGAATCATCTGTGTAGGGAGGAGGCATGACAGTTAAAACTGGAAAAGTTCAGGAGAGAAGATAACATAGAAATGAGGCAAGTTAGAATCTTGAGTGGAATATCTGGCTGTTTTGCTAGAGGGTTAGCTTGGAAGAGTCGGTGAAATAAAAATGTATATGCAGACTTGTTCACTTCCTAGCCAGTGTACATGAACAATATCCCAATAATGTCGGAGTATTTTTCTCCTTTTCTATCTTGTAAAATACTTAATGAGAGATCAGTCAAAATTAAACATGCAGAGCCTCTGAAACACTCATTTTCTCCCTTGAGAGATTGCTGTGCAAAGGGCTGGCTGATCAAAGCACCCTGATCTGTAACAGAATCAGTTACAATCACTTTAATAATCTCTTAATGAAGCTTTCCAAGAAAGCTGGCATCACAGCATCTCCATCATTCCACCCTCATCGTTGCCCTATTCAAAAACCCATCATCAGAAGATACCTCTTTTCCTCAATTAAACCATTCAAAAACATGGACATAAGGAGAATGAGTCTTCCCAGCTAATAATATGTTTCGGGTTAGTATCTTCCTACCCTGCAATACAGGCCTTTTGTCTTCATTAAGGATTTAGAATGGGAAATATGCTCTTAGTCAAATTAAGAAAAAAAAAATTCAACCCACGCTCCTGTGGCAGACCACATGAATGGCAGCAGGAGGTAGAGCACATTGGAGGCAAGCAGCAGTGGGAGAAAGGAAATGGGAATCAGCTCCTGCTATTTAAAAGTCACAGTCTGAAATGCCATCAGATGACTTTTCTAGCTGCCTCTCCATCAGTCCCTGCCCCAGCACTTGTTCCTACAAATGATGCAGCCTAAATTCAAGGACTAGAAACTGTGTAGAAACTACAACCCAAAATTCAGAGAAGAGAAAGTTGTTCACCATGTATCCCACTCCCATATACTCCATATGTCTAGTGGCATCAGGGCTAAATGCATTCTGTGAGGCTCTAACACATAGCCCTTGAATGAAATACTGGAGGCACCATATAGCTTTCCTCTAATGTTTTCTCAAACCCTCTACAAACGAACCATCTTTCAGAAAATCCTGCTGACATGCCTTCTTTAGTCTCTTACCACAAATTTGGAGGCTCAATGCCCTGACCTTGGCATGCTTTTGTGTGCACATTAAAACTCATGGTTTTATACCAGAACTATTACAGGGTAATGCCTACACAATGAAGAACCATAGAGGCTTTGAAAGGAGCACTGCCATCTCACAAGTAGACAGTGTATGGTGATAAAGACAGGAATCTTCAAGCTAATGTACAATAAAAAACAATTGGCTCTTAACATTTAGTCATGACTGCACAATCTACACTTTTTAATATGTAGGATTGGCTATGATAAACTCCTTTGTATTACTGCAGCAATATCACATGGACTGTATTGAAAGACAATTATGGAGAAGGCTGCAGCATTTCAACACATTACTTGGAGGCCTCTGTTCCTTGGTTAAAGGCTGCATTTCATTTGCCTCTCCCCTCACTATATTATATATACATATATACTCAAACATGTACACATACATACATATATATATGAATATATATATATATATATAACCATAAAACCCATGGTCAGTAATTTCACACAGTAACTTCAGAACATGCCAAGTTTATGGATTTCCACATAACAATCAAAATAAACTCTGAATTAAAACCAAAAAAAGGAGTATCATATTGATCAGTTGCAGTGTCTGGTAAGAGCCAGGTAAGAGGGAAATGCTACAAAGGATCCTTAAGGCACATGTGCCCTTTCTCCACTCCTCTAAATATGCATATCTATAATTGGAAGAGAGGGGTCTGAACTATCCCTGAGGGACAGAAATAAAAAGATAGAGTTCAAAAGGCTGGCAAAGTGGAGGGTAGAAGCCTATATGTTTTGTTTAACCTCAGTTTCCTAAGGCAAGAAGCAATGTAAATCTTACCTTGACTTAAATATCACAGAAGAGAATTGAGCCCAACAATTATAGAATTTATTGCAAACAAAAAAAAAAGAGAAGAAAATCCAAAACCCTGCCTTTTCTAGTCCACTTCCCTACCAAAGCAAGGTTGTACATTTTTTTCTAGTGCTTTCTGAAGTCTAATTTTAGGTGTCCCAAATAATGTGGCTTTTATTATTTCCCTTGGGAAGCTCTTTCCCAGTCAAATAACTCTTTTAGTTCAGATTGCCTGACACGCAGCCTAATTTCTCCTTCTCTAATTTGATCCCATTTGCACTCCACTGCACATGACTCTACCTTGTTCCAAGCAAAATAGTTTCTCCTACTGCTCTGCATCAGCTTTGTGGAATATAAGCACTGTAATTCAAAAGTACATTTGCAAGGACTTGTTATACTTTTGGAGTTGTTTTACTTCTCACAAGGCAGTGAACTTTTCATCAGTCAGAGAACATTATTACTCTTCTCTGATCTCAAAACAATTGGTCTTTTTTTGTTCTGTTGGTAAGGATAATTTTGAACCTGGTAATTTCAGGTGTCACAGATTGTTCTTTGCGTGTTCTCACCACATGTGCTTGAATAGCAGCTGGGTTAAAGAACAACTCTGCAGTCATCAATGTAAGAACTCAAGCTCCAGATTTCTGAAGGCCCAAATAAAGCCTTCACCCAGAATTTAATCTGAAGTGTCAGACAAGACAGAGGAGGTGCAGATCTTTCTTCTTCATGAACTGCTCGCTCAATCTTGTGCTGGATTTGCCTGTGGGAAACTCAAAACCTCTGCCTAAGCTTTTCTGTAGCTTTGATCTCACTTTATTCAGCTACCAGACATGCACAAACTCTGATCCAAGTGCTTCCCAAAGGTCTCCTGAAGCATCACTGCCACAACCTCAATGCAGGGCTCACACTAAAACAAAAGCCTGCTGGGAGCAGAAATCCACAGTAAGAAACAGTGGATTTTGGACAGCAGCTCACATGTCTCCTGCCACACTGACATTCAGCAGAACCACCACAGGTATGCCTGCAAAAACTATTCTAAAATGCCTTCACCCATCAAGGAAAGGGAAGGCACAAAACAGCTATACCTTTTATTTAGTACAATGTCTAGAAGGGGAAAAGACAGAGGAAAAAAAATCACAATTATTTAAATGTGCATAATATGCATTTATGTACTAAAATTACTCTAAATAGGGGTATTTTTAAATGGCCAGTGTCCCTAGGTCTTTAGGTGGTATGGTCATTAACATGAAACAACACGGTTGGAATTGAAAATCTGACCCTTATAACCACATTGGAGAAAGGATTGCAAAATAACAGATTCATTACTACTGGATTTGCAATTACTGCAGCTGCACACCCTGAAGTAGGTAATTCACCTTTGGGGAAATGTACAGGTTTTCTTCCTTCAAAGGAAAAGCTGAGAGAGATATTTCAATGGTGTGCAGGAGAGCTTATCTATAGTATTTGTCTTGCTTTCTTGATTAAAAACTTAAGAAAAAGAGTAGACCACAACATGTTTTTACCTTTTAAACAACTTTTATATAATCAAGTATGATTTTCTGATAAACCGTACTGTTCTGAATTATAGCTTTTAAGCCCTTATATTTCAACAGAAAAGTCAAATAATTTCAAAATTACCTGTGAAAAAACAGCATCAATAAGCATCTGCTCAACTTTCATGATCTCAAAGGTAGACAATAGCATAATTGTTTAATTTGCAAATTGCTCATTTGCTCCTGCGAAACATCACTGAAGAATTGCTTAAATCACTGGTATGAGATCTCCACAGATCTTTTAAAGACAGTCAAACACATGCAGATACAGGGAAGATTAAAACAGAGAACAGTAGATGTGTGTTACACAGATCAACTTTCCTGCTGTCACTATCACACAACTGGAAAAGACCTGGAAAAATCTTCTGTTTGGAAAGAGCTGGTCTAGATTCTAATTTTAAGATAATCAAACCATTTAATATTTAAGCATTCGATGCTACATTTTCTTTTCTTTTCTTGAGAGTGTGAATGACGTTTTGTGTTTAGAGAATCCAACAAGAAAGAATCAAGGTAAAGCCTCTGAATATCAAGTCTCTTTTTCACCCTACAATGATAACCCCATTCACAAAATGATGCAGTCTCTGCTGCACTTGAGACATTTAAGAACTGTGTAGAAGTGTCAAACTGTTAGAATCTTCATTTACAGCAGGAAGGCAAATACCATACACATACCCATCTTATATATATAAGACTTTCACATGTATATTCCCACAGCTAAGAAAACTCCAGCCTTTCACCATCTAACAGTTGTACATCAGAATTGTGTAAAACTTGAGAGAAATTACTGCTCTCAGTCACCATTTACATCACTGCAACTTAAGGCAGAATCCGACTTTTTCAATTCCATTGGAATGTGCAAACTTTAAGGAAGGGCTCTTTCTCCATTAAATACCTGATGAAACACTTCTAAGCAGCATTTGTCTTCTACAGGGTCTGTAGGACTGTCTCACAGCACGTAACAGTATCCTGAATTTAAGCCAAGGACTGTAAGTTCTCCTTAGCTTGGACTATTTCCACCAGGCTTAATGCAGTTAAGGGCTGCTTCCCCTTTCTGCCTGAAAAAAGCCCAGCATGACTCTTATTCTGTCAGATGCCTGATAAAATTGCCACAAACTGTCCAGGGCTGACCCAGCAGAGACTACAGGAATTTGAAGACGCCTTGCTTCCGTGTGTGCTGTGGGCAGATCTCTGCTGGGTTCCCTATGGTGCTGAGGCCAGAAATTACAGTGCTATGTCTTGACAAACCTCCCTTCAGAGGCAAAGCTGCACAGATGACTTCACATCCCTACATATGACTGTTTCAGGGTGTAGCTTCCTCTGCTCCATGGGGATCTGTCAGAGAAGACTGATTGTAAGGGAGCAGAATAAGAGAATTCATCATCCTCTTTTAAATAAGGACTAAGAGAAAAGAACAACACATACCAAGAAGAAATATGTTGTGCCTGTAGTAGTGTTAACCTGAAGTTAGAGAGCCCAAAGACAAATGAGGTAAATTAGAAGTAATTAGGACTTGCACAAAGACTTAACTTTTCAAAGGAAACAATTTATACAAAGGGTTTCCTTGAAATTAATACCGCATCATCCACACAAAGACAGACATGGCTTGTTTCACTGCCAGCTATACAAACAATGGTGAATTTGATATACAGCCATTAGCAAAGTTAATCATTTGCCTAAGCTAAAGAAAGTGCAGCTCAGTAGACATTCAAGGTCACAGCCACATTCTGAAGACAACTGTTTACTCTTATACTCCTCAAGAGTATCAGTGTGAGCAGTGCTTGATCTCTCTCTGTAGAGGTAATTCGATGTTTCAGGTTAACATCTGCAAATTTTGCAGCCTCTGCTAAGAAGCTAATTGTAGGTTTTCACATCATTGTTAATGAGCTATTCCTTTATAGTTATTAATATAATGACTATCATTTTTATAATACAGAGTTATTTGAAAAGTACACTTGTACACAGAATGGTTTCTACAAAAAAAATTTTCAAGCATTGTTTAACCAATTCCTTTAAGAGAAGAAAGTTTTGCTTTCCAATTAAGTAGCTAGCATCAAAATGGAAAATGCAAACAAGGCAGTATTCAGCATCTTGCTCTTCTATATTTGCTACAGACAGCTCAAACCTTGTTTTAAACTGCCAGTCAAGTGAAAAGAATTTGCAAATATGGGTATTGGAAGACTAGAGGACTTTAAAAATCCAGTTCCTAAATAATTCTGAAATTTCCACTTTCAACCACATGATATTTTATCAGAGCTCTGATTTTCACAGCTGTACATCTTGAAATGATAAATTTATAGAAACCTGCATGCATGTCATGTCAGGCTGATAGCTATCAGCTTAAGAAACAGTCTAATACTGGCAATGCAAGGAGAATAAATTTTGCAATTCAACATGCACCATGCTTTCCTACAATACAGTTTTAGGCCCCAGCATGGACTGTGGTCACTGTATGTGCTAAGGAGAACTGTCTTTCACAAGGGATGTAAAACATAATGATCTGGTCACCTGCAGGAATAAGTTGTCAGGGAAATCCTCACCTCAAAGAAAGAATGGGAAACTTTGATTCCAGTTTTCAGTGAAATTGTGATTACTTAGTTTCTATTCTTGTGGTAAAAATGTTAGCCCTAATGGCCTAAAAAATTAAACTATAACTTCTGAACATTCATTCTCACTTTCATGCCCTTTTCTGTCAATCCTGTTGAAGCTGCTGTCCCATTTCAGTGACATAATTGATAGCTTCATCTCAGATGTTCTTTACACAGGGTAGGGCTTCCATAAGTACAAGTACATAATTATAAACTCTTATGTTATTAAGAAAGCCTTGCTATGCTACCATAACATTGCATTTTTGTTATTTTAACTAGCTCATTGTTCTGAAAAAATAATATGTAATATGTTCTTATTCTCCCTTAAGTGTCAAAGCTGAGATCAAACTGCCTATGTGCATAAAGGTGTAAATATCTTCCCTGTACAGAAAATTGTTAGCTGTTTTTAAAGGAAGTGCACAAAGTACCTAGCTCCAATTTTACATCCATTTACTCAGGACAATGATTTTACTTTGTACAATGAACAGCAAATTGCAGTCATTTGCAACTGCAACAAAAAAATTTTCCTGATAAAAGATGTTTTGATTTGTAGGCCTAGTTCTGAATTGCTAATAAAACAAAGTGCTGAGAGAAAAACAATATGAGTTCATTAAATTGAAGTTTCAGCCCTTTGACTTATGAAAGGTCTTCACTGGTAATTCCCTGGGAAAGGCATTATATTTAGAGAGGAAATTGTGATTGATACGTACCTGTACATATGGCATAAGCAACGAACATCAGGGATTCAAAAATACTCAACTAGCTTTGCTGCCTGATGAATAAGGAAAATTATTCTAGTGATTAAATGGCAATAGAAATTTTTTTTGCATTTGTATCTTTCATAGGCACAAAGGAGAAAAGTGGTTTTCTTTGAACAGCTCCCAAGTATACTTGCAGAGCAATCAGTATCTGCTACCATCAGACCAAGCAGGTTAAAGATGAGGACTCACTTGTTTCCATGAATTCTGGTGTCAAGTTTTATGCTGGCTTTGGCCTTCAGCTTTCACATTAACCAGCCTGGATCTGGCCCATCCTCTTTCTTTACTTCACTTTGTGAATATTTCTCCCCTTTCCTAGTGGTTTACCAGTCTCTCCATTCCCACTCTTCACTTTCTTTGCCCTTGTCACCATTCACTGCACCTTTTGCCTGCTGTTGAAGCAAGGCAAGGCAAGAAGAGGCATTTCATTTAAAAGGTACAGTTGTCTGCCCTGGGGAAAGAAACACTGCACATGGAGTAAAATTAAGTAACTCTGCATGATGATACTAAAGGTTCAGCACAGGCTACTAGTACTGAGAAAAACAGAAGAAATGCAGAGCTAGGCTGATCCAGCTCTGAAAAAACGCAGAAAATGTGATTCTAGGAGATATGAGGATGTACATCCTGACTAGAACTGGTAAGTATTAGTGCAGATGAACTAAGCTCCACCTGATGGATTGGATAAAAGATTGAAGTATTGGAGAAAAACAAGCAGGGAAAGGAGCAAAGTAACCACAGCATACTCATTTTGCAACTACTCCAGGCCTTTGCAGCTCTTGGTACAGTCTGTTCAGAGCAAACCCAAGTACCCCCACATGGGACTGCATAATTTATCCTACTGTTAAGTCAATGTAAACTCATGATCACTTGATCCAAGGATATTTTGTACAATCCGCTTTTGCATAATTTCCTTGCTACTTAGTCATTTCAAGGCTAAAAAAGGCTTTCATTCTGCATTAAATGCCCTGTTAGGCTCCACATCTATCACTCACACAGTATTTACACAGATATTCCCCACCCCCTCTGCCAATTTACTAATCTAGGGGCTAATCCATCTCTTATTTTTATATTGCCAAATTTTCCTTTGTTTTCAGTAGAAGTGAGATCAGTTCTTTAGGGTTTAACTCTGAAAATACTTCAGGATATATGATCTGCAGCAACAAAAGTAACATCACTAACATGTTAAGCTGTTCACACTCATGCAACTGACCAATAAAAGCAACTTTCTATCCAAATCCTAGGCAGAATCTGACAGATATTTTTGCAGTAATTTACATATCCCCAAGAGAAGCAAACATTCCCTCTGAAAATAAATTGCCAAAACCCCAGTCTGTTTTCCTGGTATATAAGCCAGTTTTGCCTTTTATGCTTCTTATGATTTTCTTTACGTGTCTACTCAACTAACACAGCAGATACACATATTTTGAACAGACAGAGTGTTATTTATTTTCTTCTTTAGCATATAAAAATGTGTAACTGACTTGGACAAAAGCCAAAAACCTGCCAGGACTATTTTATACACATCAGTAGTGCTGCTGCATACATATTTTTCTCTCACACACAACTATGCCAGTTAGGAAAGCAGGAACATAATAGCTTTAAAACAATGAAGGTACAAAAGAGGAACAAAACACCCCAAGACCTCCTTTGTGACTGCAGTACTATATTCTCTCCTCCTCTTTTTTCTTTTTTTTTCTTTTTTTGTTACTTATAATGAAAAGAGGAAAACATGATATAGTAACTAGAAGTTAAATGGTAAGGCAGTCATTTACAGACCTGTGCATGGCTTGTGAAAGGCAGCAACACAAAGGGGTTACTATCTCTAAACCCATTCATTCACTTCCTTCATTTTACCTCTCTCTTATGAATGAAGCAGAAGCACTGTAAATTTCCAGCCAACACATCCATTTGTCAAGGCAGGCACGGCAGTTGCCACCAGGGTAAATGGAGGATATAGAATATCCATTACACAGAAGCTGCAGAGCAGACACACTTTGTTTAGTTTTCTTGGACACTTGTAAGAGCAGGGTCAGGACTGAGCAAGCGCTTTCATGCTGAATTTTCTGTTCTTATGCTTAGAGAACTTAATTATGTAGGGACTTTTGGCCCAGTTTCCCCCCACTTTTCACTTTAGCACTTACCCTGCAGCTATAGCATAGCTGCTATGTTGCTCTGCTCTGCCTGGGCTAGCTGCAGAGTGACACCATTCACACCACAGAGAGTTATCTATCTATTTGTAACAGGGAAAGATGACACAGGGTCAATGCAAAGAAGAATTAGGCTCTCCATGCATGACCTTACTTGAGAGAGAGATATTTCTGGTAGTGAAATCCGTTTCAGCTGTTGTTTCAATTACCATGGCATGAAAACATGCTTTTTGCATCTTGTGGAAATCCTTCAGCTGTTTTACATTCTTTCAAAGCAATCAAAAGGCAGCTTTACAGCTGTCATGTATGTAATACTGAATGAGTTCACTTCACAATACTCAGAAGTCAAATTAAGGTGGGTGTATTCAAAAAAATATAATTTTGCCTGAAAATACAGTTTCTTTCCAATCTGGAAGCCCCAAGGATGTTTTATTCTGTTTGCAAATATAGCACTCTTTATATCTTTGTTCATCCTGGCTATGAAGCCACCAGACAACCCTGATGCAGAATGACCACAGATAAAAAAGCAACTGTGAAGTACCATTAAGGTTTGCTGCTACATGCCCATTTTCAGAAAGCTTCAGTCTCAGAAAGACAGTAACTACTTTGTGTAAGAACATAGACTAATTGAGGAAGATCTGTAAGAACAGTGTTAAAGGCAGCCCAGAAAGCTGCATCTCAAAACTGCATAGCAGCCACTGGTAAGTCAGTGTAATGTGAGTACTAAAGACTTCTAGATAAAAGACTTGACTGGGTATCTCACTTGATTGCTATGTTTATTTAGATACTAATTTCATCTACACTCTGAAGAAGATGGGAATTTTTATTCTGGTGCAGCAGAGCCTAGCATCATTTTCCCCAGAGCTTCAACTTTTCATGTGTGATCTCGTTTATTAGAACTTCAATGAACTGCATAAAATACCTACATAATAATGCAGCAGATGCTCACACACATGCAGGATCAGTAACTAACAGGGCAAGAAAGCTGAGCTGAGCCTGTCCAGTCTCACCTACTTCACATGACTGAACAGAACTAGTCCCAGTCACAGAGAAGAAAAGCTTCCACAAAAGCAAATGTGTCTGAAAAAGTAATTATTATAGGTGAGTTATGACTTATAAACAAAGAGATTTCATATCAGTCTTTTCCCTGTTTTGCTTCTCTTTGGAGCTAAAATATTTTAAAATATTAATACTAAACTTTTTAATACTTAATATAAGTTTTTTTTTAATATGTAAAATAGTAAATTGTGTTATTCTGCTTTGGAGTTCTCAACATCTGTCTCTTAAAATGTGCAAATATTTTTCTATTTGTTATGACTAAGATATTATTTTCTGTTCAAGGTCTTCTTTTCAGAGGACAAAGAGTTTCCCAAAATACAGACCTCATCAAGCAATAAAATTACTAAGTACAAAGATAATAATGTGAATAACTATTAGCATCTGGCTATATCCTGTTAGGACAAACAACATTCAACAAACAGTGCTGACTTTTATGGTGTGACTGCTGAGATGTGACAGTGCTATGTTTTGATTTACTGTTAAAAACCCAACTATCTAAGTACTTTCTGCAAGTTCAGATTTAGTAGTCATTATGGACAGACTCCAAACATTGTGAATTCCCATACTGCAGTAACAGAAATTGAGATGTCACAGGATCTTTATTTATATATATTTCCTCTTATAGGTGAGGAAAGAATGAGAGAAAAAAAGAGGAAGTCGCTTTGTATTATACTACACGATTTGATAAATACAGTCATATGTTGCCCTTTCCAGTGCAGTACAATCATAGAATCTGAATTTCAAGTGCATCTCAATTATTTTCAGGCATAGATCCAAACCAGCAATAACTTGAGCACTGCAGTTAATGAATTAAACATTGCATCTGCCCCTAAGCAACCAAAGTCTGTATGCAAAGCTGGTCAAACTATTTATACACCCCTGTCTTTAGAGAATATATATCCTTTATTAAAAAAAGACAAATAAAAAAAAGTTTCATACTTCAATTGCAAGCCCCATTCTGTAACCTGCATCTGGTCCAGGAAAAGCATCAACTCCCACAGCATTCTTTCTGGTTATGAGTCTAACCCAGATTTTGCCATCATTATTTTCAGCAAAACAGCCAAAGCAGTCTATCAATTAAAAACCCACACTTACGCAATCTGCTCTAAGTGTCCCACACCGAGCTCCTCATATGTTATCTTGCACATGGAAGCCGGTACCTGCCAGCAAAGCAGACTCAACCTTTCCACTGCACGCAGGGCACTGTCCCGTACGAGCCGTGGGTGGCAGCACCGCCTGCGCATTCCAGCCGGGACATGCTTTGGGTCACAGCTTCACGCAGTGAACGGGAACCATCCCCACGCACACAAGTGCCTAACAAGTGTCCCAGCTCCGACTGCCATCACGCAGTAAAGTTGCATTCATTTCCTTGATCATCTGCCCTATGGCTTGTCCTTCAGTACAAAGCACGCGAACTGAAGATGTTAACAAAGATAATACAAACACACGTTGTGAAATAAACAGGAACTTGCACGGCAAACACAGATGGAGAAACTGAAAACACTGATTGTATCAGGAAGCAGTTCAACGACTTGATTCATGCAGCGTGCACAGTAACAGGTATCACTGCTATCGCAATTTCAGCAATATGTCACTGTCTGAATCAGCAGGAGCACTTGCAGACTTTAGCCGAGAAATCCAGACCACCCCAAGACTGTTTGGCGCAGAAATCATCAAACTTTACCTTCTATCAGATTCTTCTCCCAAATCAGACTTACTTTGCTATCTTTCAGAAACCTCGCTTAGTGACATTCCACTTTCAGAACCAAACAAAACAAAGGCACGCAGGTCTCATGTGTCCTTCCTATTCTCAAACTCCTGAATTTCTTGAGCGACACAAACCCAGCCCCCCTTCCCGACTCCAGAGATGCTGGCTGTCACATAACCCATCATCTCTGTCTCTGCAAACTCCGAGCATATCCACAGAGAAATAAAAAATCCGCGTGCTACCCTTTACCAACACATTCCCTGTCACTCTGAATTAGCACTAGCAGGCTGATGCGAAAGTCACTAGATTTTAGCCTCAATTTTATCCATGTTAATTATTATTAAACCTTTAAGAGCTTCTTTCCAACATCTCACCAGCATTCCCCCTCCAATATGTATATAAGTAGTTAATACACGGTACTTTTCACAATCACTCAGCCCCGCTTTCCCGGCTGACCTATTCCAGCGCATCTACTTCAATGACGAGAACTGGGGAAAAAAAAAAAACCCACTCAACAACTTCTTGTCATCCACCGCCGCCGGAAAACAGCCCTCTGCTTGACACAACAGAGGAGCAGCACCGCGCACAGCCCGTGCCTGACCTCAGCCACGCTTCCTCCTCCGCCGCCGGGAGCACCCACATCCCAGGGGCGCGGGTGTCGCGGTCACCCGGTGGCCCCGCTGCCCCGCCGGCCAGACGCTGCCCGGGGCCGGGACCGAGCCGCGGCACCAAATTTGCCCGCCGAGTCGTCTCTGACCCCGCGGCACCGGGGAAGCCCCAGCCCCGGCCCGGGCCCCAGCGGGGACCGAGGGGAGGCGGCGGCCGCGCCCCCGCTCGGCGCTCCCGGCTGGCCGAGCTGTGAGGGGGCCCGGGGCGCCGGGGACCCCCAGCCCCGCCCCGCGCCCCCGCCGCGCCCACCTGCTCGGCGCCGCTGCCGACGGGGCCCGGGCGGCTCCTCCCGGGCAGAGGGCGCCAGGTACGGCGGCCGCCCGTCTCCCCTGGCGGGGGCGGGGAAAGGAGGGCAGGGATCTTAGGATCCTGAGGGGGAAAAGCCCGCCCCGGTCTTCACGAGGGAATAAAAATAAATATGTATTTTTAAAAGTAGTAATTTAACACACATGCACACACATACACAGCCCGCCCACCCGCGGGCCCCACTTTCTACCCCCAGCCCTGGAGCGCGGCGGCTTTGGTGCGAGGGTGAAGTCCGGCTGCAGTCTGGCGCACCCTCCCACGTGCTGGTGCCTCGGCAGAGCCAAAGCTGTTTTTGAAAGCCCACGTGGATGCCACAGTGGGAAAATGCCCCATGGCACGGAAAAAAGATGGCACTACCCTGTCCCCCTGCCCAAACACATCCACCTGCCAAACCACTTCTTCACTGCAGTGCCCTGAGGGCCTTGCACTTGGAGCTGCCTGGGCACCCTTGGCTTTTGTATCCCTGATTGCGCACTAGGAAAAAAAAATAAAAATCTTGTTTTCTTCTGGATTTATTCCAAGGCTGCTTTAAGATGGGAATATTAAGATCTTGCCCTAATGAGCCTTCCATGTTTCTGCCAGGACAAGGGAGTTGCAGTGGACGAGCCTCCCAGATAGCTGGAGGAATGGGGCACCCCGAGTTTGTCATGTGCAAGTGTCTCAAGAATGATGATGATGATGATGAATTAACTTAAAAATCATAATGTGAGCTCTGGTCTGTCCAGCAGCCTTTGGATGGTGTTTTCAGAGAGGCACACTCATCTTCACTGGATTTCTCTGGAACACCTGTTCAGCTGTAGAAATATAAAATGGTGTTTTTCATTGCCTTGCTTGCTCATAAAGCAGACCAGGCAAATCAATGTCACTTGGACCTGAATGATGGCAATGTCAGCCTGAGATTGGTGGAAAGTCAACAATGGGCTGTTGTGGCACTTCTGCTCATCAGGGCACGGGCATAAAAATCAATGCTCTAGATCTCCATGTCCTGTCTGTCCAGATGTATGAGTTTGATTTATTATTCTGAAAATATCCTCTTGATTGCTTGCCAGACAAAATAATTTAAAGTCCTAAGTATCTGCCTCAGTTGCTTCCACAGCGGTCAGGGAGCACTAAATCCACTTCTAGCTGGTCACTAGATTGAACTTCAAAGCACAAAACAAAGCCAAGAGGGTCCTAGGTAGCACTCCAGAAAAATCAAAATATCAGCATTTACTTAAAAAAAAATAAAATACCACACTTGAAAACTGCTTTCATTATTCATGCAAATTAGTCTCAGCTGAGACTTGATTTTAGATTGCTAATGCTGAAATGAACTTTGTCCACCTTTTGGATTAGATAGAAAAAGAACTTCAGAGGAACAGGCTGCAAGAGCTGTAGGAAAAAACCTGGTTTTGTCCTGTTTCCTTCATTTGATTTCTTTCACTTTCCAACAAGGTCCACATAATTTCTGCAGAATTTGTCCAGTTCAGCAGCAACCATTTCTACCCTATGGGGTTGGACTGACCCAGTACAAAGGTTGCACACTGGTCTGGTCTGAAACAATCAGCTTTTTCTGTGGTACACAGTTTGCCCACATTTAAAACACTGCAGGAGGTACCATTGCCTCTTGGCTAGGTACAGAAACTTGTCATACATTATATTTCATTCAGAGAATCCTACTAGATTGCATGCCTAGGAGTTATGAAAGTCTTCTCTTTCTGTTTTGTCTTTGGGAGATGTAGACAAAAAGGAAAAAGGAAAGAGGTGCTTTCCTTTTCTTTACAATGCTGAATTGGAAGGAAGGTACTGGAGCGCTTGATGGCAGTGGAATAGGCCAAAGACTTCTGGGCAAACTTCAAGGAGTTCTGTGAAGGCCAGTGCACTGAAACACTCATTTCTTCTAGTTGTCCACATGTAATCCTCCTCCTCCTCCTCTCCTGCTTGTCTTCCTCCCAGCTGTATCTGAGATCACAGAAAGGGTAATGCAGCAGGGACAAAACTTACCCTACATTATCATATAGGATGTGCTTTTCCTGGGTTTTATTATCTTTCCTGGATTTTATTGTCATTACCAATTTAAGATTATTTGAAGTGCTTTACATACTGAAAATTTGCCTCAAACATATTTGTAGCTAACATTGATATGCTTTACAATGCATAGCCATAAATACAATTTTATTTTCCATACATTCTGCCCGCATAACTACTAAAAATTATGTTGTGTATCGTAATTATATTTCTACTCTTGACAAATACTTTTCAATATGAATCAAACAATACATCAATCTATTTAGAAAGAGAGAATCTCTGTATGTGTCTTAGACTTGGGCTGCTGGTTCTCTGTAGTTCCTTGGTACCATTTCACAAGCAACTGTGAGGGTTTTTTTGGGTTTTGTCACAGGTTGGGAACATGTCTCTGAGGTTGAGCTGGAGAAGATTTTCTGAGTGTCTGTGTTGAGCAACATAACACCCCTGGCCTGTCATCTTTGTATTCCAGAACAGACAGCTGGTACTTTTCTCCTACAGCTGCTACACCTGGTAATTTTCTCCTATATTTCTTTCCTTTGCTGTGTCCTGAACAGTTGAACCCCAGCTGAAGGTCTTCAATATTGTCAGACTTAATGAGAAATTTTGCACCCTTTCCATTTCTGGTCCTGGCCCTTCTGCTGAAAGCCAAATTCATTATGAGCCTATAGTTTCTAAAACATAGCAAAAGTGTAGCCTAACAAGAGTACAAATTAATGTCAGGATAAATCTAACCTAAAACAGGAGGAAGCAGAATCTCTGTCTTCTATACAAAGAAGTCATGACCATTAAAGATGGGAGAGTTGTGAATGGCCTGTGGTGAGCTGCTACAGTATCTGATGGAGACTGAAATTTCATTTTGATTCACCATGTTTTTACTACAAACAAATATAAATTAGAACAAAACCCCACATATAACTTCATAGGAGTTTCCTCCTGTTCATATCTTGTTCAACACTAGATGATGATCATTCTTAGCAAATATATCATTGACCATCTCTAAGTTAAAAATACTTTCCTGCACTAAAAATGTGTTTATGACGCTGTCTTCTTTAAGACTACTTAAAATCCCATACAAGAAAATGAAAAGTACCTGA
The DNA here is from genome assembly GCF_037042795.1 of Molothrus aeneus. Taxonomy (NCBI): domain Eukaryota; kingdom Metazoa; phylum Chordata; class Aves; order Passeriformes; family Icteridae; genus Molothrus; species Molothrus aeneus. The sequence goes on along the minus strand of NC_089646.1, from coordinate 35,347,952 downwards.
AATAAATGAAACCAATGAAAAGGAGGTAGTGTGTCCCAAACAGAGAAAGAACTATTTGACATGGTTACTGATTTTGAGAACAACAATCTGTAAGGCTTTGCTGGCATGTGCCAACATAAATACTTGCCAAAGAAGTGCTTATACTTATCCTAAGTACTTACACTTCTTTTCCTCTTCAGACAATATAAGAAAAAGCTGAAAATCTTCTTACAGCATTTGTGCCTTGGTGTTTTCAATAAGAAGCACATGTAAAGCTTTCTGGTCACCGCTGAACACAAACAAAACATACATAACTTTAACACACAAATAAAAAACCAACTTTGATCAAGGCTAAATATGTCTCAAAAATGTAAATTCATTTGTATTTGTCTTTGTTTATGCATGCATTTGTAAAATATAATAAAAATACCCAGAGGTCAAGGCATTTTTGACTAATGTAAAAAAAATTTTTGCATTAAAAATGCATGAAACTTACAAGCTTAAGAGCAAAAGCAAAAAAAACTTCTTCCTTTCAGGGTGCCATTTGATTACACTTCTTGATAGCTTTCAGCATTTGAAAATTGTTACAATAATAGTCTCAGCCATTGTGTTTGATGACTTTGTTAGCTTTAGAGCTAACACAATTAACTGAGACATTCCTATGTATGAACAGAGATATTTTTGTCTCCAAATATTTACCTTTCCCGTATTATTGGTAAAAATGAAGTGTTTTCTATAGAGAATTAATAATAGCTCAGAACTTTAATTTTCTCTAATACGTTTTAGCAAGAAATTCCTAAAAGTGCATGATTTGCTTGTTACAGAACAATGGAGCCATGTTTACAAATGCAGTTTAGACAGCAATATTTAGGAAAGCTGTAGACAAATAATTAGTAGAGATGATTTCCCTAGAGAGGGGTATTAGTGTTTACTTTTTTTCTGTGTTTTTAATCCAAATCCTAAACCCTTACTCCTGATCTTGTTGAGCAAGCTGTTTGCTGAGTTCATTGGAAATGAAGTCTAAATAAATTCAGGCTCCTAGTAAATAATTAGTGCCCAATGTCAATTCTTTCTCTAATTGAATTTCTTCCGCTTATTTCTGTTTGTGCTGTGGGATGTCTTAAAAAGTATGTCTTAGGAAAAAACTTTGGATTTTCCTCAGTGCTTGGTTCTGCCATTCATTTTCTGCATGACCTCTGTGAAAGTACTTAATCACTTTTAATAGTGTGAGTGGAACAAGAATGCATTCATTAATATTTGTGAGGCTGCCAGATACTATGCTGTTGCAAGCATTTACAGTACCTTAAAAAAAATTATAATTGCACTATCCAGCTGGTTAATGTTTATCCAGTTACTGAACAGCTAAACAAAAAGCAGAGAGGCGGACCTACTCTTTGCTCTCATTGGTATTGAATTTGAAAGGAATTTTCCCATGTTAAAGCTGTAGAATTAGGCAGTAGATGAAATACCATTAGCAGGCCTCTGTAGAGAATAATGAGCTGAAAGCATGCCCGGTGCTAGTCTGCAATTAGGGTGAAAAGTGAAATAGGGCAAGAATCAGTATACCATTTCAGGCTCTCGCTTTTCAGAGCGTGCCCTTTTCATCCCCACCAGGGGGAGCCTACTTGAAGTTAATAATTAGGAGGCACAAATAGTGTGTTTGAAGAGGATGCTTTCCTTTGCTTTCACTTTTTAAAAATAGAAAGATACTTTGTCATCTTTGTAAGCCTTTCCCCTCCCGGCTACCCCTCCCCTCCTTCCCATCCCGCCCCCTGAAATTCCTTCTGCTTCAGCTATCACACTGTAGCAGAGAAGCAGCATGAGTGTTTTCCTACATGCTGGGCCTATTATTCTGAAGACTTCTGTTTTTAAGCATTGATGTCAAGTACAGGATTTAGCTCAGAGTTTACCCAGAACAGCAAATGGAAGTCTCCTACATGGCATGCACTGCTATTAATACTGCATGTGCAACTAGTCAGAGTGAGGTGAGAGTTCACATCTTGAGTACAAGTTATCAGATTGTCCTTACAGCTCCTGATGGTAACTCAGGCATAACATTGTTCTCAGCAAATTACTGTACTTCCTTCTACTCTGCCTCTAGAGTGCTCCTCTTCTCTGTCTAGTTCAGCACCAGTCAAACCTGAAATACTGTTCAACTCTGCAGTCCTTAAAGTCATGCTCATAAGGAGGGGTTGGTCTGTGTCATTTGATAATAGGAGGCATGTGGGCAGCAGGCCTCATGATTTATTTGCAGAAGCAAATTTTCAGCTTTAATGTGTAGATATATTATTGAAAATCCTTCAGATTTTCTTTGAAGTAATAATTTGTCCCTTTGTGTCTAAAGAAAATGACAGCCTTGTTTGAAACTAAGATTTCTCTTTTGAAACGGACAAATTCTTTACTGTGAGGGTAGTGAGGCAGTTCAAGAGGTTGCCCAGAGAAGCTATGGATACCCTTTCCCTGGAAGTGTTCAGAGTGTTCAAAGGGTGGGGCTCTGAGGAATCTGGTCTAGTGAAAGATGTTCCTGCTCATGACAGAGGGTTGGAATAGGATGATCTTTAAGATCCTTTCCAACTCAAACCATTCTATGATGTAAATAAAATGTTAGTAAATGCCTGTTCAGCATTTCAGTACTTAACAAAATCTGAAATTTTACATTCTGCTGCAGGTGAAAAACTTTCGTAATACTTGTAGGAAAAAGTGGGCTCACACATATTCTTTACAAGTGTTGGAATCAACCATTTAATATATGTTTAAAAGCCTTTTTCTCTTTGAAATGTAGTTGCTGTCTGTCCCAACCCATTTACAGTACTTTAGACTCATTGTGGGGATCTGAAGAAGGGCATGCCCTCTGCTGTGCTGTATGCAGATAGGAGTTTCAATCAAGTTGTTAAGGGGGAAAGATTGCACTTGAGGCACTATCATCAAGTTCACTGCCAATATTCTCAGCAGTAGTTACTATCACTGTCTCATTTTGCTGAAAGTGACATTATTATTTCAGTCATTCAATGAGGTAAAATTCAATAATAATTTATTATCATGGACTACTTCTAAGTGGAGGATTTCTTCTCATATAAAGCAAATAATACAAGTTATGGTGTGACATTGAGGAAATATTACTAACAACAATATGGCAAGACTCAAAAATATAATGGATAATTGCAGGAGGAATGGCTGGAGAGGGAGAAATTAAAGAGAATCATTGAGAATAGAACAGACATCTTGCACTTAGGAAAAAATAGTCATAAACCATAAGCAAGAGAGTTTCACAGCTGGGAATACAGTTCCAGGAATCTCTTCCTCCTGGCCTGGGCTGCTCTTTGGAAAGGCACTACTTCCACAGACGGGAGTCTCTGTCAGTGGCGAGGAGAGCCAGAGAAACAAGCTTGCTGAGTGTCAGAGGGCAGAAATGCTGCTGGACTGGAGTCCCAAAGGGAAATTACTTCTCTAGGTACTCCTGGGAGGAACTTGAGTGGTTTCCCTTTGTTTATGAGGTTACTGAAGGCACTGGGATGGAGGTAGCTATTGGAAAGAAGATTGCTGGGAAAGGGGGACAATCAGATAAGCATATGGAGGGAAATGATAATTTCTGTTTGTGTGTTCATTGTTTACTTTTCTTTCTCTGCAGTGTATCCCTTTCAGGCCAGACCTTCAAATTACAGAGCTAGCAGAAAAATGGAAATGAGGAAACAGAGCAAGTATCTATGATCAAAAGTATTTCTCTCTCCTACACCAATCCTGAGCTCACTCATGCTATAGAAAATGCAGGAAGCAGGGAGATCAATATAGAACAATGCATGGCATAAGTTTTCCTTCCACAAAACACTTTAGAAAGTCTTCAGAAAGGCCTCAAATGGGTGGCAGGAGCAGTGCAACTGATGTTTTTACCTCACTACTTTATTTTAGAATAAAACTTGACAACATGTTGGCAATAAGTATCAAAAGGAGAGAACTTCAATCTCTTCATTCTCTTTCTTCTGTAATCTTTTTTTTCCCTTTCCTTTCTCCTTTTTCTCCTTTTTTTTTCTATTTATGGCAAACTGACACGATAATTTCTGGGAGTTGGTGGTGTTCCCATAGAAACAGCCTTGATTTGATGATATCACTGCAGGTTGCTGCTGTTATTCTGCTATGTTCTAATTAAAATAAAATCTTTGTAGATACATTGTATTTAAATCTTCAGACTCTTTTTTTCTATGCAATTGGCTGGTATAATCTCCATTTTTTTATGGCCAGGTTTGAACAAGGGCCAAAAAAATTAAGATGATCAAGACACTGTTCTCTTTGAAGCAATCTTTTTGTCTCAGTTCTCCAGAATTCATAAAGCCCAAGTGGGCTTTTATGCCTAATAATAGTAGTTATAAGTGGCTTTAAGTGATTTGTGGAATAAAAGCTGTAACTGTTACGTACCACTGAGGAGCTGCTTCTTTTACTCAATGTTTAATACTTTGTAATAACAACTGTTTTTGTTTCAGGATCTCAATGCACTTTCCATTATTATGACTTAAAGTGCTAATGAATTCTGCATTAAAAGCCAGATGTAAAAGTATCTGAGAAAAAAAAAATCCCCAGAGAAATAGTTCAATTGCCTGCAGTAACTGTCCTGCAAGTTACAAAAGGCATGGTGTGTCAAAACCACTCTTTTTCATCTTCTTGTTTGCATCCACTTCTCCTGTAGGGCACAGAAAAGGCTTAATTGCCTACTCATCTGTTCAAGATACTGAGATGAAAATAAAATTTTGTTTTTTGTCTAGTTTGCAAAGTGAATGGTGTTAAAGGATGGAAGGCAAAGCAGGATTCCTTCGAGTTTGTGAGAGTTTGAGAGAGACCCACTACAGCTCTTATTGATGCTGACAAAGACCCCTCACCTTCTTTGACATGTGACACACATGTGCTGTTGCAAGGTTTGCTGCCATCTAGTTTGAGGTGACAAAACATCAAGAGTACAATCCAGCCCTCACTCTCTGATTTCTCCACCTGTGGTAACCTAGCCCAAATAACCACAAGCATTCGTGCTCCTCAGTACAAGGCAACATGAGTAACACCACAAATTTCATCATTCCCCAGGAAAAACAAGACTAATAATCTTTTGCAGAGGAGATGGTAGTTTTTATAAATGCAGAAGACCCACAAGTGGAAAACCTATGAACAGAATTTGGAACAAGATATTTTTTTTGCTTTCTCTATCAGAAGCTTGCCATTGAACTCCCTTTTATTTAGTTCTATTATTGTGCTTTGTCATTTGGTTTTAATCATATATTTATCAAGTCACTATGTTCATCCTCAGATAACTCTTATAAGTAAAGAAAACTTACCTGAACATGAGGTAAAATGGGTCAAAGCTGAACACATTCTTAGAAAATACTGGGAGAAGAAATGTACCAAGGCAGAGATCACATTTTTATTCTGAGACTGAAGGATGATGTTTGTGGTAAGATCAGAGAAAACCGTCTGAGGATCCTTGGTAGTACAACAGTAAAAGGATGCAAGAATATTTGTTCCCTTAGAAAATGTTGCAGTATCCAGAACTGCCCAATCAACTCATCTCATAAGCATAGGATATACTTCAGCTCAAAAGCTAAATGAATAAACAGAACCAGCCCAGATGAAATAATTTCTAATTGAATTTCCAAGGTTAGCAACGACAGTGTGCAGAGGAGCAGCTCAGCACTAATCAGGCTAATTATTCTGGTGTTCAGCACGAGAGGGCTTTGGAATGGGAAAGGCTTCCACCAAAGCTGCTCAGGTAGCCTGCAGTTCCCTTCCCCTCTAGGAAACTCTGCAGCAGGGCAGGTGCTGAACACCACAGGTGCTCTGGAGCAGCAAACATGGTGCAGAACGTTTCACCAGCCAAATTAGTCTTGACACAAAGGGCAGAGTGACCCTGTGGAAAACAAGCCGCCGGCATGTTGCTTGCAATCAGCCAACACCTCTGGCTTGTACTGCACTGCCAAGTCCATCCCAGCCAACTGGAAAGTCACTAACAAAACACATTTTAAATGTTTCCAGGCAACAAGGTCACCGTGTCTTCCTCAGCTATGCCGTTTCCTTTTTACCCAGCAGGCAACCACTTTGTCTTAAGAGCTAATTTCTGCCTTTTCTTTGCCTTCTAGGACTCTCCAGTGTATTGCATACCACCTTTTTCTCCACCTGGGGGGCAGTTTTTGGAGGACTCAATAAAAAGGAAGGGATTTTGATGCAGAATTTGCTGAAATCAGAGGTTTCACGCCAAGTGGCTTCTATCTCAGCTACTGCTTTTAATGTACTTAGTGATCTCTCATAGATCTTTTCTCTCTACTCATCTTTGAGATCATCTATTCTCTTTCATCCTGATTTATAAGATATTGCTCCTTTATTTTAAATCTTTCTAAGATTTTCCAGTTTTTAATTTGTCTTTTGAAGAAAAAATGGAAAAATCCTTTTCATTGGACTGGAAAACATGACTTTTTATTTTATAATTTGTAAATATGCTGAGAATTAAACAAAACTTTTCTTTTTTTGCAGATGGTACATTTCTTTGTGATCTTTTGTATATATAGTTTGGAATAAAATGAGATTTATTAGGCAAAAATGTTGTGCTTACAGGAGATTCAGCTTAAGGCTTCTCAGCAGCATCAGAAAAAAAGAATTTTCCTGCCTGCAGTTAAAGCCTAGGTTCATTCTACCACAGTAAGGGAGGGAGGGAATGAAGGGAAGGATAGGACTATGGAGAAAGTGGGGAAGACAGTTCAGGAGCACCAGACTTGCTGCTGCCAGAGGAAGGAGTGGGGGTGACAGCTGCTTATTCTGAAATGGTTCATTCCCTACTCTGACAGCCCTGATTAGGTTTTCAGGCTCCAACTTTGACAAAATGAGAAGCAGGACCATGGAAGTCTGCTGCCTGTAGTACAGCTCTTGTTGTCTCTGCCGCTTATACTTGACCTAAATCCACATACAGGTCTCACTTAGGGTACAGGAAGATGATGTTCAGATCCCTTTCTTGTCTGATTTGAAGCAAGAAATTGTATTTAGGTCTGATGTTGTACGAGAGTGCCTTGGTCATTGATTATGGGATGGACCTCTGCTCTTGAAACTATCCACTTTGTTTAACTGTGGTCATTGGAGCTGGCCCTGGAAGACACACACAAGAGCCTTGAGCTGCACCATTCTTTGCTCTCTGACCTAAAGGACATTTGACCTCTATGAACAAGCCCTGTGGGAAAAACTGAGAAAAAGTGTTGTTTCCATGACTGTCACTAAAGCTGGATGCTGTTCTTGGTTCCCAAAGCACAGACTTATTTTTTATTCTCACCAAAACATCCATTTCCTCATTCTGCTTTTCACCTGGTTAGTTCAGCACACAACTGAAATTTATGTTTAGCTTTACATTATGTTAACAACAACATCATTGACTTTCACTCTTCTTGTAATGGTTCCTTTCTTTTATGGAACACTAGTGCAGGGTTAAGGTGTTGCAGGAATTTGAACTGAGTCTACAAAAAAAAAATCCTGAAAGAACTGGTTTTGTTTCTCTTCCTGAACCAATTTCTGTTTTCTTTTCCTGCATTTCTAAGTTCTGTCTGTTTTTATGGAACTCTGCAAATCTGATCTAGTGTGTATTTCTGCAATCTTAGGGCTCACACATGTGACTGAGGTATGAGAGTTAAAGTTACTGCCCATCAGCTAAGCCATGGCAACTGTCCTGCGTTCAGGCTTAGCCCACAGCAAATGTGATATAATGTGAGTTATCTTAAGCCTCTTTCAAGACAGACTTATCTCTCCTCTGTACTTTCCTGGGAGGCTGCTGGGTGTCATTATTCCAGCTGCACTGATTTGGCTATTTGGGCTCTCAATCCCCCTACCCTGTGAGTAATTAAATCACCTCCTGCTATATATTTAACCTTGAAAAGCTTTCCTTTTTTTACTTCACTTTAATTGGCTGTTGCTGCAGATACCTTATCATACTTTGCTCTTACATGGAAGCCTGCACTAAACATTACAGGCTGGTTAGAGGAAGGCTTTCAGTACAGAGGAGAGCAAGAACAAGAGTGGATGCAGACAAGTCTGCACAGAAAGGCAGAGAATCCCTTTCTGAACAAATGGCTGCTGTATAGCAGACCACTCACCTGACCGCTGATGCACGAGACTCCACAGGCCTGATCAAAATTGATGGATGAAGAAAGGAGAATAATGGGTGCACCCAAGGGAATGAATGACAGATGCAGGGTTGGGGTCTGCAGCTGCTGCTTGGGGGTGACCTCAGTGCAGTCTTACTTTGGTTATGGGGCAATTCTGGCAGGCACTGCCAGGGCTGCAGGCCTCTTGTCAGGTGCATTTGTGTTGCAAATGCTGAAGCTGCAGACTGCAGCCAGGCAGAGGTTAATGCAATGCAACAGGGGCCTGGAAAGCTGCAAGTCTAATCATTACAATTGAGCAACTGAAGTAAAGAGAAGAGTGTGACTGCTAAGAGCTCAAATACCAGACAAATGAGAAAAATGTCTGTTGTCCACCCAGGGACTGGGACAAGCCCATCTGCAGCCTTGAAAAAACAGTCTGACCTGAGTACCTGTCATTGCTGAGGCTTGGAGTTTGTGTGCCTCCTTAGGGCTTGGGAAAAGTATGTAACCCTTTAGAAAGGGAACGGTAAAAGAGAATACCCAACAATATGCTGCAAGGTACAAGAAACCAAATAAATGTATACAGAAGACACTTGCAGATTGAGGGTTATGGGATTCCAGGAGCTGGACAACTGACCACTGCTCGATTGACAGTAAACCATTTCTGTTTGTTATCCTGCCTTAATAAAGTAAGGCTAGTCATAAATCATCTGTCAGCCTGAGCTCCGTGGCTGAGCAAGGCTGGGAGTGAATTTGGTTCCTGGGAAAAATAGGATTTGAAATCAATTTAGGAGCAGGCAATTGTGGCTTAGCAGCTGCACCCTGGGGAGCCAGGAGCTGGAGTGAGGTCTGCCTTGGGGAACAGCCAGGGCAGGGTGGGCCTGTGGGAAGAGCTCATTTGAGAGTGCTTGGTTCTCATGTCATGAAACATAATAGGTCTGAAACAAGTTAACAGAGCTGCTTTTGAACAAACCTTGTCTTATCCACATTTTCAGCCCAGCTAGCACACAAAAGAGGAGCTTTCAAATCAATCCCAACATTCAAAACTCAATATTGCCTAAACTCAACCCTCTTTCCAAAAATGAGCTAAATATGGGCCAAATGTGGATCAAATTGTTGCATCTCAGGGTCTTCCCTGAAGCTAATAACTCCAGGAATATTCTTCCCCTATCAATTATGTAATGAAATGCAGCAGATATTTAATAGCCTCCTCCTATGAAGATGAAGACCATCTATCAAAGACTGGTGGGACTGGATGCAGCAGAATCCTCCTGCCAAGCCACCAGGAGGCTGCCACATGTTCAAAAGAGATTAGGGCAATCATGGGACACCTACAAAATCTGCCCTGAATGTGTGCAGTCAGGTTATTACTTTCTGTAAGAGTTTTAATGTCTTCAACAGATTGTTCATTGCAGCATTGGGTCTGTGAAGAGAAGACAGTGTGCCTACTTCACTATTTCATTACTTTAACACTAATGAAATAGTATAAACACATTATAATCAAGGGAGTTGCACAGTGAACAGCCAAACATTGCCTTAGACCCATGGCCAGATCCCTATATTCTGAGACAGTTGCCAACATTGTGACTATTTTCATCGCAACAGAGAAATAAAATCTATACAAAATATGTTAAATTTTCATTAATGTATATGAATATATAAAAAGGAAAAGGTTTGACATAGACAGAATTGTCACTGCTATTGCAGAGTATACATGCACCCAAACACAGGAGGGTGCTGCTAAAGAAAGCTGATCCTTGTTTTCTGCTTCAGTCTCTCAATGTGGCTTAGACTGACAAAAGGATTAATAACCTTGTCACATCACAGAGGTTACAAGTCACAAACTGACACTGCTCCTATTCCCATCACTGTAGGAATGAGAATAAAGGCAAAGGGACTAAGAGACCATTTTGATAGTGGTGTTCATAGCTATTTATTCATTAAACAAGTAGGAGTTTAAACACAGCAGTTCATTGTTCAGCCCCACGGCCAAATTTCATCTGCTCGAGGTAGCCAGACTTGGCTGAACTGAAGTGCAAACCCCTTGTGGGATGTGATACAGATCCCATCTGTGCTGATGCACAGAGGCGTTTTACAGCTCACAGCTACGATGTCAGTGATCTTCAGCTCAAACTGTAGCAGCACATAGATCCCTGAGGTTTGTTTCCCCCAAGGTCTGAGGTTCATCCCTCAATGTATCAGTCAAGGCAGCAGCCTGCAGACAGGCTTCCACTGCAAAAAAGAAATTGCATGTGAGACCTTGATATGACTGAGAAGATGGCCTAGTAAATATGATTAGACACCACCACCTCCCAGACAGCCGAGATCAGCACCTTTCACGTAAAAGCTGTCCACACAGTGGACTGGGACATTAACTTTGAATGTACCTTCACCAAGTAAAGCTTTACACTAATCAAGGGACTACAACTGCATGATCAATTTGAAGATGTAATTATTACAAGGTGCATAAATCAGGTATTTTAATCCAGCAACAGCTACGTGAGTAGAGGACAGATAACACACTAATCTGAGGTGCTTTGCATCTTTATTCCCTACTGTTGCCCAGTTAGCCTCCAGTATTTGCACTTTTAAGCTGTATCAGCTTAAAACCAAATATAATTAACATGCTAACCATCATCCAGCTAAAACAAGGCTGACCTAGTCCCTTCAATTTAGAATTTATTCCCAACCAGTATTCCTGTCCTGACCAAGGCTTTTTCCATAATCCAGTATAATTCTCACAGATTTGTATGCACAAAGGGAGGATGGGGCTCCTGTGTGTGATGGAGTCTTCAATTCCCACACTCTTTAGGTGTGTGCTGCTCACTGCACAACAAATTTCAACTGCACCCTGTTCCTTTAATCAACAGGAAGCAGGAAAATATAGGTCTGGCATTCCTCCCAGGTTTTAAACAAACACATACCTAGCTACATGGTCTTATGAACATATCCCAACACTGAGTAATGTTTGCATAACTACATGCATGATAAGGCATTGGGTATTTGAGTTTTGCCACAGTATTTTCAGGACATGAATTGTAACAGTGGACTGTGGCATAGTGGCCACAGCCTGAGCACAGTCTCTGATGTCCACGGGGTGACTGGAGCTAGACCTTTTTTTAAGGTTTGACTTTCAATGCCACTGCCACAAGTCAGACTTAAGCATGCAATTGGTTTTGAAAGATAAAGTTATTTTAAAAAGCAGCAATCTTTAAGTAAAATTTCTTTTGGGTCTGCTCCTGAGAGGCACTTGATCCTTGCTGCTCAACAGGGAGCCTGTTAGCAATATCGGTTGTTTGATGAAACACAAGCCAAGGCTCCCAAGACAAGTTTGTCTGTGTTGGATCACTGGCTCAAAACAGAGTATAATGTAGTTGGCAGGAAGCTCTTAATTCCAGGGAAAGAGTGAAAAGTTGTCTTGTGTATGTGTGTGTGTTTTTGTCTTTGGAGCTGGTTGCATTTGGTGATGTGTTTGGTCACGGTGCAATGAATCACCAACACGAACATTTCGTGATGGTTCATGGATCACTGGAGATGCAGAAGACTTGCTTTGTTTAAGAGCCCAGAGGGAAGTCAGTCTTTGGCTTTTTTAGTTTTTTCTTTTTTTTTTTTTCATTTAATAAATCACATGGAACTAGAGACTTGTCCCCCACATTGTAAGTGCCATTTAAAAAACCTGGGGTATGCAGGAGAGGATTAATGATTATGTAAGCACTGAATTTTGCAAAGGACAGGATCCTAAATGCCCTTGCTTTTGTTAGGTAGCGGAACACAGCCTGCAGAAGTTCTGGATGAAGTGGTTTCTCATGAAGTCCAGGAACATGGAAGGGGAACTCCATGGACCAGGAACTGGCCACCTCTGATTGTGGATTCTGTAGCTGCACCTAAATACAAATTTCCTGAAGACAATGGGTTTTTTTGTGCATAGCTGTCTGGTTTTTATAAATAGTAAATAATGTTGGACCACAGAAGGCCTTATTATTGCAGAGCCCTCCAACAGTAGTGTGGAACATAGGATGAAGGTGGTCTGAAAGTACTATTTAAAGATTACTTCAAAAAAATTGCCAGCTGTGATCCCAAGAATTAAGGTATCTCAAAATTATGTAAAAATGTGTTGGTTTTGCAGAAGAATCAATGGTGGTCATTTTTTGTGTGTTTTTCTGACTTCTGTTACAGAATACAGAAAATGGTTTTGAAATGGCAAATAAGAATAGATGAGGTAATTGCAAAGTTATATTTAGTGGACTAAACAGATTGACCTCTACATAGATGCAGCAGATGAATGTCCTGTTACCTCTTCTTTCAGGGCTTTCAAGTCAACAGTTTCCTTCTGCGAATCAAGACATTTGGTTTCAAGCAATAGGTTCTGGTAAACTTGGTGTGGTAAATGGAAGAAGAGCTAGTTCCCAGATAACTTTTGATGCCTCCAAGAATGATGACTCCACAACCTGTGCCACAGCCTGTGCCAGTGCAGGTCATCCTCACAGTGATGGCTGCACTAGGTGATCTTTAGAGGTCCCTGCCAACCCAAACCATTCTATGATATGAAAAGTGTTTCCTGATGTTCAGACAGAGTCTCCTGTGTTCCAGTTTATGCCCACTGTCTTGTCACTTGACAACACTGAAAAGAGATCCATCTTCCTTTGTTCAGATATTTGTACACATTGATGAGAAACCCCTGCTGAGGCTTCTCTTCTCCAGGCCGAACAGCCCCAGGTCTCCCAGCCTTTCCTCATACTCTGCAGCCTGGGATACTGTTGGACTCCTGCTAGCTCATGTCCAGCTTGTTGTCCAGGACCCTCTATGAGTAATCCTGTTCTCCCTATGCAAACACAGGGTTTACAAGTAACATTTATTAGGCCAGAAAAATTGTGAATAATAGCATGCTAATTTTTAAGAGACTTAGCTACTTGAAACCCATCCAGCTAAAAAGGTAGATGTGTTAATGCAATCATCTCTATTGAGTTTTCTAAATGGTGATAAGTCACAGTTGTGCAGTTCAGGTGGTTCTTGTCTTCGTAATAACCAATGTCAGTGGTTCAAATAAAAAGTTACCTCCGTAGGGCTGTTTCTTTTAGAGCAGGGCATGGTAGTGAAAGCTATGTCATCTACATTTAAATGGTTTACCTCCTTGATTAATTCACTCTAAAATAAGAACTACCTTTGATTGCATGATCCTTAATATTTACTTTGCATGTGTTATTATGGTGATATTTTGATCCGCACCATCATTTCTAAGTGGTGCCATACACCTGCTGCCTCTGGGAGCTGGAAAATGGTATTGATTCCCTTTTTCCACTTGGTGGCGATCTCTTAAAAATTATGGAAGCTAAAAGTATCTTGCTCACTCTTCTAATTTCGGTATAAGTAAAGGAAAACTCAAAGATAAGACTTTAATACATCAGAATAGCAGTCATAAGGTCTGTCTAGGGGAAAACAATATTCTAGAGTCTGCATTTTAGGCATAAGTCATCCCAGCAGATCTGGCTATGCTGAAAACAACATCATTTTGTAATGCCACTTGTGCCAAAGTATCCAAGTACTACAGAGTTTATTATGACTTCTCAGAAGAAACAAAAAGATGTAACTCACAGCTTTGATGAAATGTTTTAGGTGCAAATTCTCTCTGACAGGCATGTATTTCAAAGTGAATTGCAGCTGCTTTTCAGTCCCTGTTGAGGCTTTTGTTGTCCCTGACATATATACACATAAGCAAAACTTTTCTGCTTGCACTCGGAAGTGACTTTGTCATGACAGCAAGTCCCATGTACATATTTATTATAAGAATAAATAAAGATTTAGACTCACCTAGCTCTCTAGGAATGCAATGTTACATTAGTTAATCTACCTTTGAATTTGTATTTTCTGTTATAGACTTTTGCAAATACTATAGTACTGAGAGTGAATGGTGACTCTTTTCTTGAAAAAAAGTGCTGCTTCCTAAATTCCAAGCTCTTCTGATTTTTACCATACTTTCAGTACATGCAGTGCTGCTGTGCATGTTCCTTATTATCCTTCTCTGCATTTAGCAGTAAGAGTGGAGTACCTACCCAAAATACATTTAATCTCATTCTCTGATTATTGTCCAGATTAGGAAGTCACCAGGAAGGCTTTACCTTTAATGAAGACCTACCAGCTGTTGTTCTGCAGGTACACCAATTCTTTTTATCATACCCAAAAAATTAAAATGGAGGAGGTGATGTGAGCAACAGGACAAAGAAAAACAGAGAAATCTTTTTGAGAAACCTAGCAATTAGCCTTTTCAATATACTGAGGGTATGTATTTTCCACAGATAGTATTTCTAAATGGGTTTATCTCATAGCCTTAAAATGGCACAGTCTGTATAGAAGCATGGTTGTATACGCCAATTTCTTTTAATGAGTTGAAGTTTAGTTGAGCTTTTCAAAGGAGCTGTGGGTTAGATAGAAAAGTAGCAGCTGGTCATGCATCCCCCAAAAAATCTCCCAGGTTTGAGAAAGTTTACAAAAATGGTACCTCATAGATGGGTGCATTATTTTACTGCATCTATTCAAAAAAGTATTTGTAGTTTAAGGATTATTCTGATTGATGCTGACATATGATTGAAAAAGTCTTTTATTTTATGCTTCTGGTGAAGTTTTTAACAAGCATTTTAAAACTCTAATGACAACGAGCTGCATAGCACTGCAGTCTTGCAGCAAAAAAATTATATTTAATAGAAGGTGACCACTACCTTTTCCTAACTCAATCAGCAGCCACAAGGCATGCCCATTTCCTTTTGACAACAATTAAATATAGAGATATGGATTTCAGGGAATAAGATAAATAAGTTGAGCCTGGACTCTGCCAACTGCAAACAAAAGCACACGAGCAAAGGTTGGCACCACACCCCACTACCCTTAGCTCCCTTGTTTTCATTTAGTCAGCTTAGTAACAGCTGAACAGCTTGAGATATGCCTTCCTCAGTCACAGGACATGCTGGGGAGATCAGCAGGACCAGATAGACACGGGTCTTTGGATCTCCACAATTTTCATCTCTTGCTTATGTTAATGAGATAAGAAAATGTGTCATAATTTTTCAAGTTCCTAAGAAAAGTTCAAAGTATGAAACAATAAAAAAGCAGTATCACGGAAGGCGAGGAAAAGCCCTTAGCCTAGCTACAAGATGGGAGGAGAGTGGCTCCTTTGCCAAAGGACTGTTTCCAAAATGCTTGTCCCTGTGTAACATGGTTGTAGCAGTCATTCCTGCCATGCATCTCACAGAGTTACATCTTCATTGCTAGCTTTTGGATTTCTTTAGGAAATTTAACTCTCTGGGTGCCGTGGAGATGCAGAATCACCCTTCTGAGGAATCGCTTGGCTTTTGGCCAAGACATTCTTGCTGTCACTGAATAAAATGGAAGGGAATTATGACCACAATAAAGTATTCAGCTCACTAATTGCCATGTAATTGCTGCTCAGAATTTCCATTGCATTAGCTAGCAATGACAGTGTTGCATAAACACCTGAAAGCATCAGCTGACTCTTCAGGATGAAGGGAGAGGCAGTGTCTGGCTGTGTGAGTTCATGTGCATGTTTGGAGGCACAGGACAGATAAAGGCTTCTCTTCCCCACTCTGCATGACACGTAGCCAAGAAGCATAGGGATATCTCCACCAAAGGAATAGCCACTGAGTCAAGGTGCATCTTTCCTACACACCTAAAGTCCCCAGAGGATGTACATATCTTCCAATACAAGAGTTCTCTGACAGCAGGCTTCCATCTTCCCGATGGCACTCACGGATTTTTTGTTTCCACCCCCATGCAGAAACACTCCTCTCAAAATGTTAAGCTTCATTAAAAATGCAGTCTGAAAAGTGCAAGATGAAAAAGAGAAAATTAAAACAAAAGCAGAGAAGAATCATTTACTTCTACTTCCCTTCTCCAAATGGGGAGAAGAACAGCACACAGGGACAGCTGAGGGAGACAGTAGGACTGGGACCATAGGCAGCCTGCAGTGCAATCCAAAGCCAGGACACAATCCATCAGGGGCAATGGCTTCCCACAAGCAGAGTGTGATTGTGGTTATAGTGGGCTGAGATGTAGCTGCTAGGCTGCATTTCAAATGCTTTCAGAGCAGCACAAATCTTGATGTGTCCTCAGCTGTGTGCACATCAGGAGGGCAGACCTGCACTTCCCATGCACTGCTCTCTATATCTCTGTTTCTGGCAATGACAGGTTAATAGCTAATTCACATTATGTGAGTCTGACTTTATTGTCCTCTGCAGGCTCTAATAAAAAGAAGGAAAACTGATCCAGAAATCCCATCAGTATTGTCCCATGAGCAAGAGTCGAGGTGCCTTCCCTATGAACTATGCGAAATTCCCTTTCCTTCTGCACTCCTCCATCACCATTCTGTGGCACAAAGCACGTAGGCACTCTTGAGACTTTAGGAGGGCACTCACTCTGTAAGCACATAACACTGGCAGATGTCCCAGTGAAGTGTGGATGACTTTTTGCTTAAGGTAGCACTAAGGACTACATAGATTTAAATCTATTTTCTGTCACAAGCTTCCTGTCTGATTTTGGTCAAATTACTTCATCTGCAAAACAGGGCATAAAATAATTTGTTTTAGAGCCTGTTTAGGGTACAGACTTTCTCTCTGAAACATAGGTGCATAGTATTGACTACAAAGAAATGTGGATTTTATTGAGAGCCTCTTGACATGCTTGTAACATATAATGAAATAATAAAACAGTAGTCATGGGAAATTTTCTTAGTAACCCATAGATTATCTGGGTTGAGAGATTACTTTGGTTAATGAATCCGACTTCACATACACCATGAATTAGGAGGATTTGACAAACATTTTCTTACATGAATTAAAGCCTTTTATCTATAAAATTTTATTACTACCTTAAAATTGCCACAATTTTATAAAAAATTACATCTTATTTATAATCTGGGTTTGCTGCCATCCTGTCCCAGATCTTGTTATATCTTTGCCTGTAAGATGAAGGAGCCTGAGATCAAAGTTTTGTCATGCTGTGGCTCCTTTGTTAAGCTAAATAGATTGAACTCTTCTTGTCTCACACTGAGGTCTATTTTCCAGCGCTTTAATCATCCTTGTATGATCTTACATGATCAGTCTTCTCTCTAATCATTCCCAGACAAACGAACTAGATGTTCCTTTAGAAGTGGCTACACCAGTGGAATGATGGAGGCCATTTGCCTTCCCCACTCATTCTCACCATTCTCCTGCTCACACATCAAGGTTTATGGTGCATACTTTGGCCACTGGAAGCTTGCAAAGAGGGCTTGCCTTTCATGGTCTGAATGCCCTACAGATTCTGTAGGAATTGATTTTTGTTTCTATGTATTTTTTGATGTGACCAGAAGACAAAGACTGGTCTTTGTGCATGACACCTCTTAGGTTTTTACCCACTATCTCCGGTCTTTGTGTAAGCTCAAGACTTCAGTAATTGTTAAGACTGGGAATTATATTTTTCTTCCATGTCACTGATGAAAGATGTTAAATTACACAGAAATAAGAGCCAATTCATGTCAGATTTTACTGGCAACACAACCACGTTAATTTCCTACTAGCAGTGAGATTTTGGACATGTCCAGTATTAGCTATTAAAAATTTTTACTTTTCATTGGTATTCTTTTTATTATTAATAGAATAGCTAGTGTTTTTCCATGGATATTTCTGCACATAACAGTTTCTGTACCTTACTAGCCCTACTTTATCATCAAGGTATTTAGGGGTCAATTTCTTCTCCTTGCAATTTCTCCATCCAGGCTTTAAAACTGAAATCTAAACACCTTGAGAGGAAAAGTCTAGTCCCATCTCCATTGTCCCATCTCCATAGTCCTGTCAAGGGGCAGGGAGGACAGAGGCACAAGTATACCTCAGAATCAGAGAATCACAGAACCAATTAGGCTGGAAAAGACCTCTGAGATCATTGAGTTCAGCTCATGAACCAACACCACCTTGTCAACCAAACCATGTGGCACTGAGTGCCACATCCAGTCTTTCCTTAAACACCTTCAGGGACACCGACTCCACCACCTCCCTGGCCAGCCTATTCCAATGTCTAATCACCCTTTCTGTGATGAATTTTTTCCTAGTACCCAACCTAAACATTCCCTGGGGCAGCTTAAGACTCTGTCGTCTTGTCCTATCACTGGTTGCCTGGGAGAAGGGACTGACTCCCACCTGGCTACAAACTCCTTTCAGGGAGCTCTGGAGGGTGATAAGGTCAGTGAGCACCAGGACATGACCAAATCCTTCTGTCTAGAAGGAAGCTGGACAAACTCCTGACCAGCAACAGTGAGGGCAGCGGGGTGCAAGTTCTTCTTACAGAGGTTGTGCTCCCTAAGGAGCACCCATCTGCATCTACATCTTCCTGCTTCAGGGACATGCTCTTCTGGAGTCTCCCTCATGCTTGACACTTTTGCCACAGGTTTACCCAGACAACTTTTAACCTGTGTTCCATCTCCCACGAAAATCAGAAGTCTGTGAAATCTGTTTACAAGGAAGCAGTGAAAGCTTGTCTTCATCTTGCTGTAAGGACACCCAGCCACATTACATGAACAGATGAACCTCCTGCAGAACCAAATGGGTGGCCAGCAAATGCCAGTTCTTGCTCCATGCTCTGGAACTCTTCTGCCAAAGACTTTTGCTGCTATTTAATAATTGGATTTTTATTGCTAATTGCTAACTTAAGTTGGCAGATTTACTGCTCTGAGGCTGTGCTTGCTGCTGACAGATGGGAATGTGAACATTTGCTGTCTCCTCGGATTTGTGCAGCTACAGGGTGGGCACTGTGTTGCCTGCTGTTTAAATGAAACATTCAGGGGACTGCTGCAAGGGGCTGAGCTGAAACATTCCCTCATGTTGATTCATGCCTGTTTTAGGGTTCTCTAGATGCAGACCAAACTATCTAAACAACATTTTTAATTGGTTAGGAAATTAGTTGCTCCAGCTCAGGCAAGAAAAGGTAAATGTTTGTGGGCACAGTGTGAGAAGTACTGGGAGAGTAAAACACATGAAACTTGGAATCTTCCCACACTGGTTTGCTCTGGACCCTGGAAACACCTGTGCTCACTGGTTCTTGTTGTGATTTTATCTCCTACTTCTTCATCAGAGCCAGTTGTTCCTCTTAACATGCACTTTGCAGAAGTCATTTATGGCTTCAGCTTCCCCAAGGCCAGATGGCTGCAATCCTCAGAGTCATTGTGGAAAGGGCCAAGTTTTGGCATTTACAACCCCTTATAAATCTTACTGCTGAGAAAGACCCAACATCATCCCCAATAAGAGGTTTTCCATTATATCACTCTACCTTCCCATAGTACATGCCTTCAGGTATCATGAAGGTGTTATGGCCTTTGCTGGTGTCAAAAAGATCCTATTTCCATGGAGGGATTGCAGTTATTCAGCATGTTTCCCAGACCAAACAAATGTTTTACGCTTGATTGGCTTCATATAAATTTCTTTCCTTGGTGGGAATGCTCCTCCTGTGTCCATAAAACAGCCATCAGATACAGACAGCCACTATTTCTCCCTTTACAACCAACTGCTTGGAAGGCTGGAAGGAATCTGAGGAGATCCCTGGCTCCAGTCTCCTGCCCCAAGGGAATGTCAGCTATATTTCTGAGACGCCCTTATCTTAAAGCTGCGTACAGCAAAGGCAAGCCTTCCAACCTTTGCTTTTTCAAATGTCAAGCCTAAGCTCCCACTTTGAAGTCAAGACCTATTACTCCTTGCATTAGCTACCAAGGACACAGGAAGCAGATTATTCTTTCTTACAGCAATTTTATAGGTGTTTCGAGATCATTATGTTTCCTGTTCTTTCTTTTCCTTTCTAGATTAAAAACCTCTAATTTCTCTTGTCTGACCTCATATATCATGCTTTCTAGGCTTCTGCTCATGCATATTAAGTACCTTCATAAAATCTTTTTACTTACCCTTCCTATTTCTTAATGCCTGAAGGATTCAAACTTGGATGAATACTCAAATTGCAATCTCATCAGTGCAGAACAGACTTGAAGCATTGTTTCCCAGGCCACATTACCCTTGATTCAACACTTTCTCTGCAACAGCTTAATAGCATTGTTTGTGGTAAAAAGCAAGTCATGGTGTTTAAGGAACTTCAAGTATCAGCATGGCATTCCTGGTCACAGGGTCAGAATGTACCTTCAGGAAGAAAAGGACTCAGAAGCCTGGACACATGAAACAATCATTACTTTTCTACAGTTTTTGTTGTTGTTGTTGACGTTGTTTTGCTTTCAAAGAGACTTCCTGCTGTTTCTGCAATAAACTGGAGCACAGTACATCAAATGCATTGTCAGTAAAATTATAGGGATCTTATGCTCATTAAGGATATAGACTCTTTGGTAAATTACTGTCATTCTTCATTTCATTGAGCTACTTCTGTGATGCAGCTCGTCCAGACTGCAGCAATTCTCGCTGCCCTGGTTGTTCTGCTACCATAGCCTGTCATTTGTATGCAGTATTTGCACTGCCTTCCTGGTAAATGCCATACTAGAGCAAATCTTCCCAACAGCCATATTCCCATGGTGCCTACTGACGATTTCCCTCTAAAATGATGACTAACCTCCTTCCTGTCTTCCTTCAGTTCCTTAAAACCTGCATTTGAGGTCAGCTGAAACCTAGAAGAGACATTTCAAGAATAGCTAGGGGAATTCCATGCTTTTTTCCCACTGATGACAGTGGGAAAGCTCAGTTGTGAAAGATTGCTTGGCCTCTGCATTATGTGAAAGATAAAATGGTCCATTGTTTTTAATAAAGGATATTTGGTTTAAAGGTTGCTGTTTGTAACTCCCTGAAAATACTGGGACTCATTTCTAAACATTTTGTCTACTCAGGTGAGTAATTCCATGTTTCATTTTAACAGAGAGCAAACAGAAGTCACACCATGAAAGGCAAAGGACTTTAAAGAAGAATAGTTCCACACTTTGTTCTGTCTCTCTCTGAGAGAGCCTTCTTTCTGTTGCTTTTCTTCATTGAAATGTTCTTAATTTAAAATAGAAGACATTGAAACGTATCTTGGTACTTTGTGGAGAATATTCCACAGGAAACACTAAGGCATTTAAACAGATCCATGAGCATGAGTTGATCACTAACTGGTGCGAGAAGCAGTGACTCATGGTTTGAGTACTCAACTTGAAAAGTAATTTAAAATATTTTCAAGGAGGAGCTCAGTTTTTCCTGAGAGAAAGAACTGCCAACAGAGAGGCAGAATTTAGCATTTTAACCAGGGCCACCAGCTCAGAGCTTGGCAGTTCCAGGGTTGTTTCTGCCTTTTAATTTCTCTTGGAAATATCCCATCCATTTACCAGGAGGCCACGTTTCCCACCCACTTTTCACAACTTGGCAGATGTCAAGTGAAGTTATGTGACTCATCAGGACAAACTTTACCTCCACGCTCTCTTTCTTGCCCTTTTGCATTCATTGTTTACGTTCACAAGCCATTTCACAGGGGCACAGTTGTTCTTCCACTGAAACTTTGGTCATAGAGTTATATTTTATTTATTTATTTTTTAATGCGAAGTAATTAATTGTCTTCAACCCCAAAGCCCGTTTGCTAAAACATCTCCAGTTACTGATCCTCCAGCTGAACCAAAACATCCATTTCCATAGTAAAGGGCAATAGCAGACACCAGCTTTGCTCCACCTGAGTTGCCAGTTTGCAGCTTCCCCAAAATGCTGTACTCTCTCTCCCCTCTCAAAGGGAATGTATGCTGATCAGTGACTAACGCCTTTGCTATTGAAAGTACGTGAACTTAACCTGCAGGGAATATTCCAGAGAAAGGAGTGATTTCTAAGTTAGCACTTAGGAGTTCAGAGGGTGGCATTGTTGTGAGTAATGAGCTCATGGGAAATGCAGTTGCAGAAGTGAAGTTTGCCAACAGGAACAGGATTATAGAAAGTGAAGTTCAGTTGAACTCAGCCACAGCTACAGGAAGGTGTTGTTTTTTGGTTTTTTTTAATAACTGCTGGAGTCTCAGCTATTCCTTCAGTAAGTATTTAATCTTTCCTTAATTCAAAGCACAACATATAAAAATAATGTGAAAACACAGCACTGCAGAGACATGGAAAGGCTCACAAAAATAACTTTTTTGTTGCCTTTTGCCAGGGGAAATTTTTTAAACCATTTAAATTTTCTTCAGAGAAGTCTTCTCATTCTAAAAAATGAGGCTACTCCAGTGTCTATCTGCTTCATAGCCATTAGCTAATTCATGTTTGTAAAGCACTTTGAATTCCCCATATAATGAATGTTACTACATAAATGGGAAAATGTGGTTGATCTCTGTTAAAAAGAAATCACTCTTTAGTCTGGATCTCTCTCTAATCATGAAAAAAACCCCCTTTTCTCAGCCCTCTCTAACACAAGGGTTAGGGTTGTTAATTTATTGAGGTTGGTAATATTTGGAAAAATCTTAGTTCTTTGATGTCTCATTTATTTTCAGAGATTAATCTAAAACTGTGAACTCTAATGCACCTCAGACTTGCAGTTTAGGCATATCCTGATGTTTAAGATCCTATACAAGAATTTGTTAAACCAGACCAATTGGTAGCAAGACCCTGATCTCAGAACAAATATTTGACTACAACAGAGAAATGACCTTTTAAACTATCCTAAGTTTAGGATAGTCCTGGCGCCAAGACTCTGCCATGATGTGTGTTATGAAAATAACATAATCTGTGGCAATATAACAGTACTGAGTTAGTACCCATAGTCTGACAGAGCACAGATAACGAGCACATCGTGCTGCTTTAAAATAGCTCCCTGCCATATATTTACAAGGGAATGATAAATGGCTTGTATACTTTTTATGGGACTCACAAGATAGGATGTATTTTCCAGCACTATCTGGTGTACAAACTTAATTTCAGACAGATTATGGTGCCCAAGTGCAGTCACACTGGATCCGAGCAAAGGTCCGTCCAGGCTGGTAGCTGGTCTCTCCAGCAGCCAGTAGCAAATGTTTGGAAAGGACTGTAAGAATAAAGCATATGCACGGTTATACTTCCTCTGGTATATCCTCACAGATCCTACCAGAATAGCTAGAGTCGACCCAAGAGAGGGATTTAATCCATATCTTTGTATTTAATAGTTCAGATGGCTTTTTTTTCATCTGCAAATTTATTCATAATACTTTCCTCAACTTATACTTTTTGTCTCCACAACACCCTATGGTGAGGAGTTGCACATCTTAATCCATTGGCTGTGAAAAATACTTCCCAACTTCTTTAAACCAGCTTTCTCAAGCTTTTGCATAGAGAGAAAATAATGGTGTTCTGCTCACTTTTCTTTGCTGTTTTTGATTTTGTATAGGTGTGTTATGTCTGTTATGTCACTATTTTTGCCCAAGCAAATCTGTCTAATCTCATCTTGAACAAAAACCGTTCCCAACCTATGACAGCCTCTTTACCTTTCTATACACCTGTTCTAGTCCTACCATCTTTTCATAGAAAAAAGGAGCAGAACTGCCTTTGACAGTCACATCATGAACTTGCAGTTTTCCTGCTTGCTCTCAGTTCCTTTACTGACAAATCTTAACATTTGATTCATCTTTCTGGACTGTCACAGGGTACTGAACTGGCATTCTTGCTGGAAAAGCCAACACAGCAGTTTTAAGCTCTCTTTATTGCATAGTGATAATTTCTGGAGAGTTTACCATTGCAAGGGTTATTTTCCTTGGACTCATTACTGTACTGACATCTGTCATTCTATTTATCAACTCCTGAGACTGTAGTTTAAACTCTGATTTTTCTGAATAATCAATAGTTTTGTCATCTTGCCCTCCACTGCCTTTTCACCGAGAGCTGAAAATGCTTCCAGCACTTGACCATTTATTACCCTTTAAAAGTTTTGTCTTTTAAAATATTATTGATTCATGAGAGGAATGTTCCTTTTTCAATTAAATAATTTACTGCCCAAATAACAAGAGAGTTGTTACACTCAGTTTTGATTGCTGTGGAAGACAACTTTTCAAATCCACACCCTTTTTATACTTACAGCTTCAGTTTTCACACACAAGAATTAAAAGAAATGTCTTTATTTATACATAACTGCTCTGGATGCTGCAGTCAAATATATATAGTTTTAAATACATATGGTGATTGCTGCACACTGAAGTTAAAACATTGCTTTAGAGATATAGTCCTATGGTCCAGTAAACCTCTGCATGTATCTACAAGTAATTATTTGTTTTCCAAAGCAGCAGGAAATCAAGATGTCTCTGCATATAAATCTTGGACAATAAAAGCAGAAAAAACTCATAATAGCTCTCTTGTCTCTCAGGCCAGCAGGGACTGTTGGCATATTCCACTGAGTATCAGATATCAACAGTATAATAGGAAAGTTTTTCTGTCCTTAGCAGCTTTTCTCAATTGGGAAATTAAATGTCCTTTCATCCACCAGCCATGGATCAGGATTGGCTTTAGTACATTACAACTTCAAATGCTAATAAAGGGTTTATTTTTAGGCATTGTGTCATGCTAATAATGCAAATAACAATAAAAGACAGAATGAGTGTCAACCCTGCCCCCAGTTTGTTAGTGGACTTTTTCTTACCATTCCAAATCAGAACTGCTTGCCCCTCAAAGAGCACACAACATGCATAAATATTTACGTCCAAACCTGTTTCTTACTGGATGTCACTTCTGCAGACAGGATACTGTCACACCTTGCTCCTTTCTGGCAGGTTACCCTGCTGCATCTGTGACCAACACAGAGCACATGATGGCCTGCTCCTTCAACCTTCCAGATCTGAACAATTTACAGTTCAAACCAATAGCATTTCTAGCACTCATGGCAAAATCACAAAGAATGAACTGTATTCCCCTGCTCTGTCTGAGGGAGAGACAGACTTTGCCCTGCAGTT
The DNA here is from genome assembly GCF_037042795.1 of Molothrus aeneus. Classification (NCBI taxonomy): domain Eukaryota; kingdom Metazoa; phylum Chordata; class Aves; order Passeriformes; family Icteridae; genus Molothrus; species Molothrus aeneus. The sequence goes on along the minus strand of NC_089646.1, from coordinate 35,322,998 downwards.
TTCTGACTTCCCCCTCCAGGTGCCTTCTTGGACATTTTCAGGAGCATATTGTCAATGAGTTAGGGGTCTTGTGCCATCCTTTCTGTGGAGAGGGCAGTGTGCATGAGTGTAGGATGGGAAACATCCCTTGATCAGCTTTTCTAAGCCAGGAAAAAGCACAGCTACTCAGCACATGCAGATGGAAAATTAAAAAACCTTACATGGAGAATACAGAGTCAAGGACCTTTCACGCCATAGCAGCTACACACAGCTGAGCAGAGGACAGCAGCCATCCCACCTTGTGAAAGGATCTACTAGGGAAGGTGGCAGAGAGAGATTAAAAACTATTTTGGTGCCCACTGAGATTGCTCCAGGCCCAAGACAAAACCATATTGATACAGTGAACTGGTGAGAGGCCTATGTGCTGTTTTTTAAAGCTCTCCACCACTTCTGGCAAGGGTGAACCATTCATTCTTTGTAATGCCTTAAGCACCCAGACATACTTTCACACAAGTATTAAGAACATCAGATTAAGTCTTCCTCCCCAAGGAATGTAATAAAATTATAGGCCTGACTTGCTCCTGATTTAGTTACATACAGTACTCTTAAATTTAAGCATAATTAACCTAATCCTACGATGTGTTATTAGTTGTGGATAGCAGACAGCTGTAGAAAATCTGTGAAAGTTGTGTCCTTAGACGGGTCGTCACTGTCAAGAGGCAGGCCTGCAAACATGAAAATTAACATTTATACCATCATTGCTGATGCATAAAGCTTTAGGATATTTAGGTTTAACATAATTAAAAGCCTGATTAAAACCTCTTGGAATCTCCTGGTTGTGTTTTCCCTTGACATACCAGTCTGCAATTTCAGCATGCCTCTGGAAACCTCAGAGGCAGAGTGAGTGTGAAGACTGATGCATCAAAGAGCAAAAGATTTAAGTGTTATGGAAAGCTTAAATCCTCCAAACAGGATCACTCCTGACAGAGAATCAGAATCAATAGCAGCAGCTATTGTCAGTGCCCAACAAATAAAGCTTGTAAACTGCATGTTTTCAAACTCATAGGAGGATGAGGAAAAAAAAATTGTGAGTGGCAGATTGCATCTGGGATTCACAATTCCTACAGGTTAAAACCTCAGTAGTTACTAAAAGTCAGTTGTCTGATTTCCTTGCCCCACCTTGGTGATGCAATTTACAATAGCCCCTACTCCTGAGGAACTTGGAGTTCCTTAAAAATAAAACCTGGATTTTTTTTTGTTTTGTTTTGTTTTCTAAACAGATTGTGAAGTACCTATGACAAAAGAAGCATTTTTAGTGATTTTTTTTCCTTGGGCTTACTACAGCAGTGTAAAAAGACAGCCAGTCTCTGTGAGACTGAGGCTGTTGCTGAGGAATCCCACACAATCACAGAATTCCTTCTCAGCTGGAAGGGATCCACAAGGATCAAGTCCAGCTCTTAAGTGCATGGCCCATTGGGGGTTGAATTCATGACTTTGGCATTATTGTCACCATGCTCTAACAACTAAGACCTAAAAACATAAACCATGAACATAATCTATAAAAAGCTACTATGTGCCAGCTCAGGAAATGATCAATGTTAAGCAATTTTATGTACACATGAAAGGGTCAGCTTTACATAGCTGGAATTGTAAAATTCTCACTCTTCTTGCAGGTTACACTTTTACTGGGGTGTACTCTAGATCATCTTAAGGTTACAACATAACTGATATAAAAAATATTTCTCTTAATATGTAAGTTTAAAATCTGGAGTCATCAGAAAGAGTACATGAGTGTAAAAGCTACATTCTACTGTGAAGGGAATGTTGATGATGACAGATCTGGGTGTCTCCACTGGGAAGGAGATGAAACCTCCCAAGGGATGTGGGTGAAAAGACTTCACATCAGCCCCTCCCTGTAGCAGGAAGGACATTGTCTTTACAGTGTAATTCTGAATATTTTATTGTTTGAACATTGGACAGTTTAATTGCCATAAACACCTGCATGCCATTTCACCCTGCATTTGCCTAGAGCTGTCTTTTGTGTTTATTACTGGTTTGTTTGGGTTTTTTTAAAATATTGAACATGACAAAGCATTTTAAAGATACTTAATGTTCTAATGCAGGCACGGGAGCTCCTGCCAAGTACTCGTTCACCCTTAAGAGCAGAAAACCATCCCTTCTGTTCATGCAGCTCCCATGCAGAGAATTCAAAAGCATTTAGGAAATACTATCTGCCTGTGAACAAGGTACATGGTGTGAAAAAGTACAGCCACAATTAGATAAAATATGGCAAAGTTATAGCTCATTGTAGCAGCTGCAAAATGTACCTGTTAGGTTTGAGCCAGAGAAAAACCAGCCCTGACAAGTTCACCTTTACTGTAGTCTTTCATAAAGGGTCATTGCTCTGGTGCAAATTACTTCTGTGTGATAGCACAGCCATGCTCCCTAAGGAATTTCAGTTTTGGACTCCACTCCAAACTCAAAGTTTAGGTGCTGGGTTCAGGTGAAAGTTCTAAGGACAGTCATGAGTACTTTGTATCCTACCTTTCTGCTGGATCATGCTTTCACCAAGGCCACCTCCAGAGCCTAGGATTGCCTCTTGAACTCATTTTCCAGCACCATTCCTTCCACAAAGACATAGAGCTTATTTTCATTTTTTCTTTAACAAGACACAGGTTTTTACCAGGTCAGACCAAACATCCATCTAACCCAGCATCCTCTGATAGTAACTGATAACAAACATTCCCTTCTTATCTCTTGAATAGGAAGAACTGGGATAACGCTTCTGCTATGCTCTCCCACTTCTGACAAGACATCAACACTGACTGTTCAAGAAATTCCCATTGGGGGTTATAACCCTGTCTTTGTTCTGGAATTTGCCTAATAGTTTTTGAGCCCCATCAACAGCACTGCGATACCTAAGCTGACATTTAAAGCACTTACAGGGAAGGTGGCTCCCTCAATTATGTTTCCCTCATGTCTGAGGGCACTCAGCCCTACCTTTGTCACGAGAGATACCTGGGGCCATAAATCTTCCCAGTCTATTGGATGGGCAGGTTTCTCTAACTACCAGATACCACAAGGCATCTTCCTCTTCAGGCATAATTTTAATAGCCTCTGGGCAGGTTCAGGATGAAGATCAACAGCACAGGCTAACAGAGCAGCTGTAAGGAAGACTGAATTAAATGGCACATGGGTAATACATTGCCATAAGCATAAAAAGAGGACTGCCAATGTGCCTGTCTTAAAAACCAATTACATGACAGAAAAGGCTGCACATTCTCTCCATGCTGGGATCTCATCCTTTGGAAAGGATGAAGAGCCTCAGGTTTTAAGTCCTTCAGAGCACACACCATTTCCTACTGGAGTGTAAGGGCACCTAGATGCATCCCCCATAGTCAGCTGCATCTTCAGATAAGATCCTGCCACTCATACTCACAAGAATTTAGTTGGTGTGTTCATCAACAGATACAGGCATTAGACAAGGGAATCCCTCCCCATAAATTTAGCCATGTTTTATCACCTAAAAATGACTTTTCTCCAAGTTCTCTCCTTGGTCAAGCCTTCAGTGAACCCCACCCCTTCTAAAATCTGTCAAACATGGCAAATGATATTGCCATGTTACTTAAAGGCAGATGAAAGCAGGTGGTAAAGCTGTCACAGCAACAGGCAGCAGAACACAGCCCCCACAAGCAGCTTTGATTTGGCAAAGAAGATGGAGAGGCACTTCTCCAGGATCCCTGTGGCATTAACACTGCTGGTAGTAGCTTTTAGTTCCCATTTTGTTGGTTGAGCAAGTTCTCTTTCCTCTCAAGGGACTGCCAAGGTGCTCTAGGAGACATGCAGAAGACTCAGCCTCCTCAGGCCCAGTGCCACCGAGGAGTCACATGGGGCGTGCAGGGATGCCCCAATTCCCAAGCAAGACAGGAAGGACAGCATTTTCAAAATGTTTCCTGCATGCTGATTGGCACAGGTCCCTGTCTAAAAGCAAATCCCTCACACACTCTGGCAGCTGGCATCTTACGTGCAGATACCAAAGGCTGGGTGTATGTCCTGAAAATATCCCACTTGTTAGTGCTCACTGGGCACTTCCATGCAGAAGCTGCCAATCTCAAGAAGCAAAATGTGTGCTGCAATTTCTGCCTCTTCCCTAATTGTCGGGTTCGGCTGTCTGTCTCTGTCCCGACACGGGTAGAGTGGTTCTTGGGTGGCACGCGTTTCAAAGGACGAGTCTGGACTCTTCAGCTTTTCAGTCTTCGGGTTGTTTATTATTTCTTATCTACAAAATTTTCTGTCTGCCCAACAGAGGTCTGATCTGCAAGCAGTCACAGGCACTCTCTGACCACCCACGGGGCGGTCATGTCTTTTTATACTAAAATCTATGTACATAATATTTACCTTTATTTTCCAATGCTTTTCACCCATGTTGGTAAGTGCACCTTTACCATAAACCAATCCCCAAGTGCCAACATCACCACAGGAGATGGAGGACAAGAAGAAGAAAGAAGAAGGACGAGACACGCCCTGATCCCTCCATCTGGTCTCCATAACCCCCCTGTACCAAAAACCTTAAAGTCTATATTTCACCCTCTAAATGTGTCCCTTTTACACCCTTCACTCTAAAGTGATTCTCATGTCCTCAAACTCTTGTTACTTCTGTGGATGGATCAAAATCAAGCCACCAAACACTCTTGGCAACATTCCAGGATTTTCAAGACCCCCAAGGGTTCTCCTGGCATCTCTGGACATCGGGAACGATGTGCTGAGATCCCACACCTAATAGCAGGCACTTTTTGGTATCACTTGTAGGAACTGCCAAATGCCATAAAGGACCAGCAAAGCCTTGGCAACTGACCTTTCCCTAGCCTTGGGAACAAGCCCTGACAACATTTACAGTGATGGTTCAGACCAAAAACATGGTAAAATTGTGCTGCTGGTTTCTACTCTGGATTAAAGGGTTTTGAAAGGTGTCATATGACTGCTGCTTGACATAGGCATTTGTTGAAGCAAATATTTTTAAAAAGAGCTTGAACAGCTCTTAATTAAATGGGTTTGTATTGTGCTGTGTAAGGGTGTGCCCCATCCTGGCTGGCAGAGCAAAACAGGTAAAGGCTAAAGCAGTAACTAACACTGAAGCACAGGGAGGGATGGGGGTGCTCTGCACACCTCAGGACTTAAAACCCTCTTCAACCTTTGGTCTTGCTCTCAATGCAAACAAAAGCATGAGAGAAGGTTTCATTGGCCTTTATAAAGAAGCTGTTTAGCAGTAAAAGCTGATCTACAGGCAGTGGACAAAAGAACAATAGCCCTGCCGAAATGCTACACGGGGCTGAGGTTCTGTAAGGAATAATTTCAAGTTGACTGGAAAAGATCAAATAGCAGCTGGAAAGCAAGAATATACCAGGGAGGAGGGGAGAAAGCAGCTACACTGCTTCAGTACAAACAGCTGAAAATACAGAATAAAAAATACATACGTTATTAGACAGCTCTTTTGCATTGTTAACTCCATTTGCATTGATAAATAAAGCAGAAATTTTCCTTTTTAACCTTCTCACCTTAGTATAATTTTGACAGTTTTGTGTAACTACACTCCCTTTTTATGAGTTTTTACTGAAGCTTAGAGACACAAGGGTACTGAGACACCATTGAAGTAAATGGAATCAGACACCTCAATGCTTTTGTCAGTGTGACCCTTTGACCACACTGGAAATCTGCAGCTGCATGAGGGGAGACACATTCCCACACCACTACTTTACATACACATCTTAGGATATAACTGAATTGTCTTTCCTACCTGTGCAAGTGGGACACACATGCCACAGATGCAATTCCACCTCCGCCCATCTCTGGTTCTAGTTGAAGTCTCAGCCATGTCCTGGAAGTCACTGTGCAGTGATGTGTTAAGTCATGTTAAAACTCCCACATACCTAAAGCTTCCTCTTAGAGATCTAAAACTTTAGGAATCTCATTTGACACTCTTGCCTCCACTTTTTACACCTTGGTTTTCTTAGGTACTTTTTGGCATAGTCTGACTTCTCAGACTAGATGCATAACTTTGTTCACATGCTTAGAAGCATTACTTTAGTCTTATTTCCTACATTTCCTTTCTTTAAAGTAGGGATGATGGATGCCTTTTTTCAGGAAGATGAAAGGATCAGTCTTCAGGTGAGCTCACTTCTCCAGAGCACTCCACAACTGCAAGGTTATGAATTTGAGTTTAGATTTATGCATAAGTCATAGGTTTATCTTCTGATTTTGTGGAAACCTTTTGCAGATGACAAGCTCAGCTAAATTCTTGTTTCAGCAGAAAAAACGTGAAAAAGCAATCAATAAAACTAGAGAGGTAATACATAGTGTGTTAGAATACTCATTAAAAAGGTGTCTGTATGGTAAACTATTACAGCAGAAAAATAAAAATATATGGATTAAGAAAAAATAGCTGTCATCAACAAAAATAGATAATATTTTAAGTGCTTCAACTGATCATTTAAAGTGGGACCTCAGCTTTCTAAAGCTTATGTGATTTCAGTCATGCTCCACAATGTCTGCTGTTCTAATGTGATTCTTCACTTTCTCACTCTTTGCCATTTCAGAGGCAATTCAGCAGATGTTAATTAACACCTGTGATAGCTAATATATTACCTAGAGGCATTTTCCTACCTACTGTTAGTCAGTGGAGAACTGAGCCAGGAACAAACCATAACTTGCCAGCCTTGCAGGAAGAATTAAACTACCTCTAAATGCTCAGTGCAGTATCTAGCCATGGGCTTATCTCTTCCTCAGATATATGCCAGTATAAAATGCTGTCCTTGTATATTCTGTACATTTCATAAATTCTACTTCTCTAGCTGTTTTAGGTTCTAGCAAGGAGATTATTATAGCACTGTTTTAACACGAAAAGAACACAAGAACAGAGAAGTCAGAAAATATGATTTTTTTTCTCCTCCTCCTCCTCCCCTTTTTGCAGTGGTCTGAGCTACAGCATTTCTAGGAAGTACTGCTGGCGGGATTTCTCTTTGAAGTTTACACCATGCTCCTAGTCCTGAACTCAATGATGTTAAACAGGACAGGTGAACCAATTCTGTTTTTTGGAAACTTGTCACTGAAAGGACGTGCCAAGATAAACACAACCAAGAATGCACAGACAATGAGGCTCCTTCTGTTTCCCAGGTAGTCATAGCTCCAGAATCAAGACTAAGGCTCAGTTCTGCTTCTGTTCATGAAATTCAGTGGGAAAGAGCCCAGAAACAAATCTATTTTAACTTTTCCTTTTCTCTTGGCCACTGAAGTGCTGCCCACTCTCCTGTCATCTTGAGAGATCAGTGGATGGTTTATCTCCTCAAACATTTACAGACTGAGCAAAGAACAAAGACCCGGAAAGCAAAATAAACTTAAGTCAGCAGTGAGGAAAAAAAGGTGAGTCACCAAAGTTCAAGTACACACTACCTCAAATTTTTCACTTCAACAGGCATACAAAGGTATGGTTCTTATTTTCAGTAATGGGGAGAGTAATGCTCTTTACCTCGTTATGTAAAAGGAATGACCAGGAGGAACAATAACTTTGGATGAGGGGAAAGACCTGAAACTTTGCAAACAGGCAGCAGGAGATTCACAGCATGCACAGGCTTGTGTCTGAAAATCAAGTTTATTTCCCACATCCCAAAACATCTGATAGTCTGGTCACTAATACTCTGAAAAGAACCATTCTTTCTTATTTAACTCAGAAGAAACCTGATGTTTTGATCTGATGAGGATAACTCACCAGCATAGATTTTTTCTTAAAATCATGCCCTACAGCTATCATGGAAAGCCACTTGCTATCCCCAAAACATGCATTATCTGATGTTATATTGCTTTATCTAGATAAAATGGGCAGTAACTCAAATTCATAAGCTGCAGCTGCTAATCAATATGCTTTAGTTGAAGACTACATTCAAATACTGTTTCTTAGAGCTTCTTGTGAATTTCAGATGTGTCATTAAGGATAAAACTGATAAACTACTTCACTACTGCTTGTGTCTATAAAATCGAGCAACTTTTATCTCTTTTGTTGTATTCTGAAATGAAAAATCAGAGCCAGCAGGTTTCTCATCTTATTTACAATAAATTAGAAATGAAGAGGAAAGGTTTGCTTTTCAAAATGGTGTAATTATATGGTGTCAAATATCATTCTATAACCAATCCTCTATTGCCCCAGCTTTTAAAAGACATCTTAGAAAATACCAGGTTTGGGTTTCTTTGTTTTGTCCTACCAGATAGAATCCCAAGAGGCAGCAAAATGAGCTTCCAGTTTGTGGCTGCATTTGAAACAGCTTGTCTTGTGATATCAGCTATTTAAATGAGCCACATTAAACATAGACTTTAAGGTCGAGCATCTAGCTGCACTGGCCAGGCCAAGGCCAGAAGTTCTGTCCTTCAGATTTTAGCCTTCATATGAGGTTATCTTGCTCAGGGACAAGAGACTTGATATTTTAAATATAAAATTATCACTGGTGCCAATACAGTGAAGAGAGAACTAAAAAAAACAACAAAGAAAAACAAAGAAAAAAACCCAAAAAACACCACCATCACAGAAAAACTCCCAAAAAACCGAAAGAAAAAGAAAACAAAAAAATCAAAACCAAACCAAACAAAAAAAACCCTACACCTTCCCCTTCCCCCCCCTCCAAAAAAAAAAAAAAAAAACAAACCCAAAACCAATCCTCCAAACAGTGAAGACTCCTCTTCCTCCAAACAGTCAGGTCTCCTCTCCATTTTTCCAGTTCAGTTTAAGTCATACCCTGACATAACATCTGAGGTTAGAAGTCTTGAGGCTTTCAAGGCATTTATTCCAGTGTTTCCAATTTAGGATCATTTTCTGCAGGTGCTCCCTATAATCTTTGTTGAGGTCCAGCCTGACCAACCTACAATAGCAGGGAATGATTCACCAGGCAACCACTCAGAGATTTATTTTTAGTTTTGGCAAGAGTAGGAATAAGCAAGCATATACTTTGCAAGTTTATTTGAAAAGTTCATTCTATTTGCTAAATATTTATCTTTTGCCCCAAACCAGCAATCCTTAGTATCTAGGTTAATATTAAGAAAATTGCACTGTAACTGACATAGCTGAGGTTCACCTCATCTGCTTATTTCTATTTATTTTGTCAATATGTCACTGTTTACTTTTAAAAATATACAGCAAGTACTTTTTCAGTCACCCTGTTTCCTCAACTTTGTTTCTGATCCATGATCTTTATAAAGAAGATGAAAAAAATACCCATACTAAGAGTGCAAACTGCCTTTTAATAATCCACTGGCCAGAAATGCTCTATGGTTATACAGAGGAAGTATTGTCCAATACATAAGAAATGATTTCCACTTCAAGGGTTAAAAACAGTAATTCAGATGCTCCATAAAATGCCAGTTTTTTTTTTTTTTTTTCTGTGTCAGCTTAATTAATTTACATGTGTACAGATTACTTAAGCTTTTTTTGGTGCTCTGGCTGGGAAACAAGAGGACTATTTCTGTGCAACAGGTTGTGGCCAAGAGGCCTTCTCCCTCCTGCTGGCCCTGCTGCGTGGGTGAGCACTAAGCTGCAGGTACTGCTGTGCACAGAGGGCAGGGAAAGTGAGACGAGGCCGCCAGCCCTTTTTCTCATGGATCTAGTTTTTCAGTGGCTGCTATCATATTCATTGAAGCAAGGATTTGACTGAGCAGGAAGATAGAATTACGTCTCCTTGCCACAGCTCAAGGTCAGGATAAAGATGGAGGAGCGCTGTGAGGTATTTTACGTGCATTTATTGACTTCGTATTCTGACCGAATTTCCAAGGTGAAAGTATCATAAGCAAGGATTAAGACGTAGCTAATATTTAGTCACATATTAGCCAGTATTGATATTGAACCTTAGAAGCAGCCATCTGAAAGCACACCAGACTTCTTGAATAAAACCCAAATTGGGTATTTCTTGTGCCTAGGTAAAGACTTGCAAACAACAAACCTGAGACATTTCCAAAGAGCAAACAGATTCACTGTAGAACAAGGCAGCTTTTAGGTAGAGAAGAGAGAAGGAAACTGTATTTTCACAACAGTTTAAGGATTAAAAATGGAAAAAAAGCATCTACATGAGATATAAAAAACACTAGTCTGCATTCATTCTCCAGCCTCTGGCTAGTTCTGAGGATCTGACTCTCACAGCACTCACACCAAACTAGATGCAGAAATTAAGAAATGCATCAGTGCAATTTCTGCTTACTTGTTCTTCCATTTTGGGCACACACATATACAAAAACACTTCTTTGGACTTCAGAATACATAAACACAGGCAGACTGCCTATAATAAACATGAACAGTTTGGCCTCCAAAGGTAGTATGACAACCCTGGCAGCAAATGCACCACTTTGTGCCTCCTTCCTCCCCAGTCTCATCCTGTAGCTGGAATATGGTTCTTCATCATCCACCTCTCTGTTTCCAGCTTTTAAACTTTCCCCTTCTTTCTTACCCCCCTTTTCTCAAGACTAGGTTTGCTCTGATTGCTTCTTCTCAAGAGAAGCATTTCAGTTGTCCCTTGACTGAAGAGGCCTCCCATAAGAAAGGCACCCCTGAGGAGAAAGTTTAAAGACCTTCCCTCACCTCACCCAGACCTTTTCTTGGTCATCATGGAGTCAGCAATATAAAAATACAGTCCAAATCCAGTACCTTGTAGTTTTACTAGAGGAAATTTTAAAAGCATGTATCTACACACTGGGTGGAGGAAAAAAAAAAAGAAAAACTTTCATGGAAATGGATTTGATACTACAGTCCCTCTGTCCTTGGGTTCCAGGGTCTGAAGGAGTGAATGACCAGTGAGCACCTCAGCAGCTACGTTGTCTGAGTTTATTGCACAGGAGCTTTCAAGGTTCATTACATATTATTGTGCACATTGAACCACGGGGCACTTGCCCAGCATCTAGTGCAACATTTCAGTGATTGTCAGTGGCTGGTTTAATCCATATTTTCAACTGGAACTCATTTCTTATTTCCTTTCCAGTCTTTTTATTTTTAATTGACCTCAAATGATTAGTTACAACCAAACAGAATCATAACTGCATAATACTTGACTGTTAGGAAATAATTTTCAGTACCTGCCACTATGTAGTATCTTGTATTCAGAAAAAGTCTAAAACCATTTTAACAATATAAAGCATATTGCAAATGCATTTAAAATAAATAAGTCAGTTGTTGCTACATCACCTACTGTCAAGAAATGTGTAATTGCCAAGTATTTTTAGCTAATTTTGCTCTGTAAGGCACAACACCAGTACAAATCTGGCTTATATTTATTTGTCCAAAAAAAATCCAAGAGCTCTTAGAGGGAGTGGATAACTACTCGAGTGAAAGCACATTATCTCACCGTCAGAAGAAATCCTGGGACACTTTACCTTGCTTCAAAAGCCTCAGACAAAGTAAACAGTAAACACTTCCAGCGGTGCCCAAGCCTATTTCCACATTAGAACTGCAACCCTACTTGTGCTCTCCAGGTCTGGTCTCATGTCCCAAAAGAATGTTTACATCTTATCACACAATTTCTTCACTGAAGCTTCATTATCCCAGTTATCACCAATTATGCAAAAATCATGTATCCCCTGGGTAAATAGTGTGAATTGCTAGACAACATGGGCCTCCCTCTCTGAACTACAAGGGACCAGTCTCTGAAACACCTTCTTAGTATTACACAGTAAGAAAAGGGAGAATACCAGCATGGTCCTGCCTTTTCCATATGCAAATGCGATGTGATGTGGGACATGGGCGAAAGCAAGAGCCTGCCCATCACAATGCCTCTCTCTGGACCCCCGTGGGGGATGGAAGATGTGTTTGTGGCTAACAGCAGGACTGGCGCACTTTCGGCACCACCGGAGGTCCTCTGCCCTGAAATTAGATAAGAGCACTTTGCACCCCCCTTCGTTTGATAAGACAGCTTGTGAGATGAAAGCAGCAAAGAGCCTCCTTGGCTTGAGAGCCAGAAGGAACTGGATCACAGGCCTCAGAGTCAGCACGTTGGCTCCTGGCGAGGTCTGCGGGAAGGTTCAGAGACCCCACCGTCGGCCTTGGGATAGCACCTTTGAGTCTGCTCACCACAGTACAGGGAGTGGGATGTTTATTTGTGGTTTTTTAAAAGACAATCACATCGTCCCGTCATCCAGGGGTTTGCTATTGGCGGTGTTCGTGTAACACAGCGCCCGCGATTCCCTCGCCTGGCAGCGCTGCCGGGCTCCCCGCAGTGTCCGCTCAGGGTGTGGGGAGCCGCTGCCTACACGGCACCCATGGGTCCAAGCCCAGCTGTGGGGCAGTCACCGACTCCGGCTGCCTGTCCCGCCAGTTCACCGGCCACCCATCCAGCGGCGGCTCCTCGGCAAGCTCCTCCCGGGCTACTCGGGCCCTTGGGCGGCATGGCCTGGGGCGCCGCCGCCGTCGAAGACCTCGGGGCTGTCGGCCAGCAGCGAGGTGCGCACCTTCCGCCGCTCCTTGAAGCGGCCCGAATGGGACACTCGGAGGCTCCGCCGGTTGCCGACTCCGGTTCCTGCGGCGTCGCCGCTGCCGAAGGGACCGGACTGTTCCTCCCGGCCGTCGGGGCTGGGGGTGTCAGCGGGGGTCTCGCTGGCGACGGGGTGCGGCGGGGCTACTGCCGCTTCCTTGTGCTTCTTCTTGCTGGTCAGCGATTTCCACCAGGGCCCGGCCGAGCCCTTCACGCCGGCCCGAGGAGCGGCGGTGGCCGCGGCGCTGTCCGCCATCTCGGGCTCCTGCGGGGGGGGGAAGAGGGCGAAGACGGGTTGGCAGCCGGGCACGCCGCCTCTCCGCTCGGTGGGCGCCGGGACTCCTCTTGCCCAGCACCGGAGGACAGGCAGCACTGCCGGGGAGGTGTGCCCGGTGCCCGGGAGCGGCCTGCGGGGAGGGACGGGTCCGGCGGCGGCGGCCGGGCGGGCGCGGGGGGAGCGCTCCGGGCCCCGTCGAGCGGCTCGGAAGCGCTGCCCGCTCCGTGCGCGGCTCGCACGGTCTCAGGTAAATGACGCCCTGGAGCCGGGCCGCGGGACCCGCTCCCTGCACTCACCACCCCCCACTCCCAGAAGTAGACCCGAGGTCCGATACCTTGGGGCTGCCGCCTCCCCACGGGACGAGGCCAGGAGCGTGGCGCGTCGTGGGGCTCCTGAGATGGGGCTCCTTTCGCTTCCCCCCTCCCTCCTTCCCTCCTCTCCCCGCCCCGCCGGCTCCCTGCGCAACAGGTACGGGAAGCGACACTGACCTGGGGCCCGCCCGGCGCTGCGGAGCGCGCTCCTGCCCCGCGGGGATCGCGGCCGCCGCCGCCGCTCGGCCCTGCGCTCCCCGGCGCGGCGGGGAGGGAGGGCAGCGGCCGGCGGCGAGAGCGGCTGTGCGGGGCGGCTGTGCGGTGCGGAGCGGAGCGGAGCGGAGCGGCAGGTGCCGGCCGGCCCCGCGCTCGCCCCCGTGGGCGGAGCGGCGGCACGGCCAGCCCCGGGGCCGGGCGGCTCCCGCTCACCTGCCCAGGGTGGGGCAGGACGGGCCGGGCCCGGGCCCGCGGGGCTGCAGGGAAGAGGGTCGGTGTCCCCTCCAGGGAGACCCGGCGGTGGAGAGACAGGGGGAGGGGCAGAGGAAGAGGAGGATGAGCAGAGAGTCTCAGCGCAGGTGAGGCAGCGCCGTGAAATCCGGGGCTGCCGAGATGGATGCGGTGTTGCCAGCGTGCGTGGCTGAAACAAAATATCACTGCTTTTTGTTTGTGCACGTGATGGATGTGCGTGGGTGGGTATTTTAGAGCCTTGAAGAAAATAGAATTGTGGTTAACTGTGTTTCTTTAAAAAACGAGTTGTGCTGTAGGTCACACGATGTAGTCTGGTACTTGTATTCAAATTGACTTTGTGTTGGGACTTTGACTTTCTGTGTGGTGATGGATATATGACCATACAAACGACTTTGTCTTTTTTCATTCACCCAGAAATGAGAAAAAAGATTTGCTTTTGTCACACCATGTGTTAAAAGTGATTATTTGTTCTTTGTAGAACTATGCCATGTAGTATGTGTTTGATTCCTAATGCCCTTCCCATCAACAGTGAGCCACTCAAGGGTGCCTATGATGGTGCAGTTGTCTGAAAGCAGCATATTTCAGCCCCGTCTTCTTTTGCCAATCAACTTCTGCTACTTGCAGCTTCCCAGAATAGCCCATAAAGATAAGAAGTATAGAAATTGGTGAATGCAGGTTACTGAGGGAGAGGAGCCTGGGGCATGCACTTGCATTACTCTGTAGATTGCCCTCTTCAAAGGCAAAGGCTATTGGATAAGGAAGCATACACTTGAAAGCATACACTCCAATCTGTCTATCAAATCAATTAAAATCAACAGCAAAAAAAATCTCCTATGGAATAAAACACAAACTTCCAGTGATAAAGGATGGCCTTTACATTCCCTCCTAGCAAGTAAGCAACTAACATTTTCCAAGACGCAAAGCACCAGGGCATCAGGCTCTCTTGGGCCAAGGATGGTAGCAGACCACAGAGTCAAATTTCTCCTTGTGACTGTGACCTACTGCTTTGCTACTCCTATCTGTAGAGAAAGAGAACACCAGCATCTCTCTCCATCTTGTGTCCAAGGAAAGTGCCTGGGGAAAAGGGAATGTAGAAATAAAGGTAGTTTTTATGTTTAAATGCTCTTTTCACAAAAATATTGCTGGTTTTCTTTTATAGCTTTCAGTCCGCAAACAGGCTTATACAAAACATTTAGTATTTATTTTATTTTGATTACCATACACCTGACCTCTTAGCTCACAAAACACCAAACTTACATCAAATCAGTGTGGGGTTTTTTTCAGTTAAACCCATTTCAAAGAGTCCTAGAATGAGAGATTTTTCCTTTTTGACAGTGTACTGACAGCAGAGTCTACTGAAAAGAGAGAGGCAGGTTGGGAGGCTTTGTAAGACACGTGGGAGTGGGAGGATGCTGCCTGCATGAGTCTGTGGTGGTGCAGGAGGACAGCAAAACCTGCTCTGCTTTTGAAAGTCACAACATGCTGTTCCACAAGATTGTCACTAAGGTTAGTGTTTATACCAAAACAACTCTGACAGTGAAAATGTATGCTCTCTCCCTTTCTTGCTGCAAACAGTACTTGTTGCATTCTTTCACTATACATATATTTAGAGTGTTTATTTAAACAGAAAAGTAAACATATTGCTTGTTTCAATGCATGGAGGTTGAATAGGACATTCATCTAATAAGACTACTGCAGTTAAATTCTGTCCTGTCTTTGCAGGAATAAAGGCTGGGATAAAAAAAATCAGTGAGGTTTTTTTAGTCCCAGCTAGGGTGGATATGCAGGATTCTAGCAGATGCAAAATAAAATGATAGGGCTTTTTTTACATTATAACATGCTCCTTTTGTGTACAGTTGGACCATATTGATATAAGTTTCTTCAGAATTCTGAAGGGTCTCCAAAATTCAGAAATATCCTGGTATTTTCAAGATTTAGATTCTCAAAGACTGATTTGAATGTCAGTCCTCAAACTAATCTTATTTACAACCCCTAACTGTTACTGCAGTGAGTGAAAAAAAAAATAGTGCTTCTTGCAGTTCCCACTATCCTTTTTCCAAACTTTGCAGACCCTCCTGTGCTCATGTTGAAACTGGGCTCTGGAAAGCTTGGATTGCCAAACCACACCCTTATCAAATTGTGTTGAGGCGACTCATCTCTACTGGCAGGACAAGAGTGGCACTGTCCGCTGCAGACTTCAGCCTTCCCAGCACCATGGAACCCTTTGGTTTCCAAAGCTCTGATATTAAGTGCAATTACAATTATACCAAGGGGATCCCCAGAAGCAAAACATATCCACTAGTGAATATTTCTGTCAGAACTCTCATCTACCCTGAAACCCCAACCATCCAGCAAACATACTGGATGTTTGAAACTTAGGTTTCTCAAATGCTAATGTTAAGGCCAACGATGTGTTCACACCAACTGAAAAAAGCATGGCACTGGCACCTATAGAGAGCAGAGCTCTGCTAAGGTCCATCTTCCTGTTGAATATCTTCCAGTAGTCAGCATTTGTATCTTCAAGTTTCAATTAAACTCTTAACCCTGCCCTGATACACAACTGAGCAAGTGGCTCACAGAAAAAAAACAAAAAAAAAGAGCAACACTGATACCTCCTGGCACAAGTTGGCCCTTTAACATTCAGCATTAAAACCAGTTCTTGAAACTCCTAAGTCTCAGAGCCTAAATGTTACATTAATTTAAACCAATGGACCTCTGTGCAAAGGAAAAGATCACACAAACAACTGTGTCCCATCTGTGTCCAGCTGCCAATTCAGAAGAAGCCAGCAGTAACTTAATTTCTTGTAGATTTAGATTTCTATGTGCTAGTGGCATCTCAAATCTTTATTATAATAACCACAGGAAGGACTCCAACCATTTTATAATGGGCAAGAACATTTTCCCTGTTGACCGTAATCTGCTGCTTAGGACTGTGGAACTGCAGCATTCATTACCAGTCTACATCTGCCCTGCCAAAAGAAAAAAAAAAAAATTATTACCAAGGCATAGGTTTTAACCCTGCACCTGGTGTATTTAGCCTATTAGTGGTGACTCCCTGGCATAATTTCAAATTTGGGCCTCTGTCTATTTGTGCACTGGTCAGGCATGGTTTCAAGGCAGTGGGATTATTACCCACTGCAAGAGGGAATAATCAAGCAAAGGATTATTCCCGTTAAGCAGGATGGATGAAAGTTTGTCACCCTCCCCAGCTTTATTGCAACAGGCTTTGCACCCTCCAAAACTTCTGTGCACAACCACTCCTCATTTAACAGCCTAGGACATGCATTGCAGCATAGCTTCTGGGTATGAAAGCAGCTGTTTGGCGGGCTGAAACACAGCCCTTGCACAATTTTTGAACCAGTACCTGTAGAAAAAAAAAAAGAGTCTCAAAGGTCACAGGTAACACTGAGAGGACCTCATTTAAGTACAATGTAATATGGATGGGGCATGGTTGCCTTGACTCCACTTTATTGACTGACACAGATGTAGTCTTAATTTTTCTGATCTTACCTCCAACACTAGGGCAGACAACATCCTTATTTACATGGGCCCTGTGAAGGGAGCTCTCTGAAGGGAGCTAGTCCTGTAGTGGAATGCAAGGTGTTAGCTTAGTGCTAGTGCTCATTCTCATTCAATGGGAAGTTCAACTGCAAAAATAAAACTATCTCAGAACCCAACAGGTTCTGAAACTCTACCTAAAACACTACAAGGCTCAAAACTTCATCAAAACGGACTGTAAACACAGCTCTTCAAATTTTCAGTACCCAGCCAGCTTCTGACACCAGCTCTATTCTTACATTTTTATGTCCAGCAGCAGTTGATTCTTTGAATCCCAAACTCTTAGAATTTGTCTTCTCTTTCACCCTTACAGTATCTGAAGACAAAACTAAGGTTCTATTCCTTCAGCAGATCAGAAAAATATGGGCATATATGGTGACTATTGACACCAGTACCCTTCCTAGCTCTGAAGGCCTTGCAAAAGTCTGTTCATCCAATATCCCTATTCTTAACCAGAGAATCCATGCACTGTTTGGAAAGACAGAGCTGATCATTGGTGATACCAACATGCTGCAGTTTTCACAACTTTGGGAACCACTCAGTCATTAGAGCTTTAGATTTCCAAGGTCTGTCGCTACTTTAATTAATTCCTATTTTAATTGTAACTGTGACACTCATGTCTGAAACAACAAAAACCCCATCGTGAACAATAGCTCCTTGTTGACATCATCCCTATAGCATCATTCCTATTCCCAATACTGAGGGCTGTGCAACTTGCAGTGACAAGTCTGGTTCTTCAATATTTGGATTATTAACTTAACCCTAACTGTTACCTATGGACGTTATGATACCTATGGAGCCCAGTCTCCTGAAGTTCTTGGGTAGCAGCATGTGGTAATTAATATGGATTTTTCTGTACATTTATCATCATTTGTGCCCTACAGTAGAACAGAAATTAAGGTATCTTCAAATATGGCTGGCAGCAATTTATGCTCTTCAAGATCTAACTCTATTCCTCATTATAACATTCCTTTTAGTGGTAACAAATGGCTCATACTTTCAAGAAAAGAGAGAATATTTTGACTGGCACTTTTTCAGGCTCTGCAATGAAAGCAGCTTCCAGTGGCAACCTTGGTTTGTGCCATCCCCAAATCTGCTGCAAACGGAACCCTGACAGTTTCTCTACTTATAAGCAGCTGTTCATTTCTACTGTAGCTTAAGAAGCACTTGCTCCATCCGACACAACTAACTGCAGTCCTTAAAACATCCTGCAATAATCCATGTCCTTCAGGCTTTGAATTCCTGGCACTACCTGTAGCATCAGCATAATTATATTCAGAACACCATGCCTTTGGAGAAAGATAGTGTAAAGTATGGCCCCATGTAAGATCCACTGATGTCCTGAATCTGCAGGCTCTAGAGCACTCAGCAATAATCTTAGCTCCCTAAGGTTCAGATTTCTGAATCTTAACTGCTTTCTTTAATCAAGGAATTAATCTCTACAGCTAAAAAACATAAAGCCTATTGATGCTCTCATCCTTATCTCTATTAGCCCTAGAGTCTCTTCATTCCCTTTAGATAGCTGTAAGGATAACAATGTAATACTGCTTTGAAGATCCAGTTAGATGGCATTCTTCTTGCCTAAGTGTTTGTGAACTACCTCCCTACTCAAAGAGTTTTTTTGCTTTCAGTCCCTGGTTATGAGTAGGGGGTTTATTGGCACTGAAATATTTTTCTCTCTTTTCTGCAGAACTTCTCTCTGTACTTGTCAATAAAAAAAATAAGAAGATGGCCAGACAGGCTCCTGCAGGGAGGTTGCAGAGGAGTTGGACTAGATACCTTTAAAGGTCCCTTCCAACCCAAACTATTCTTTGATTCTGTGATTCTGTGATTCTGTGATTCTGTGATTCTGTGATTGATTCTGTGATTCTGTGATTCAGTCCAGCTATTTCTTACTCCAGGTATTTTCAGCACCTCTCCAAGGTCTCACTAAGCCCAGAGTTTAACCACACCTGCAATCCCTTCTACCTTCCGTGTGCTGTGTTTCCCAGTAGTACACAGCCCAGGTCTGTCCAAAACCTTGTTTCAGAAGAGACCCCAAACCTGATACATTCCTTCCCAGAGTCTTAGGCTAAGTGCCCCTGCAGCACTGTCTCTGTCAATACGACTCAAGTGTTGTGTGAGCTTTGAGAACGAGAATGTTATGTGGGGGAAAGTGTAATCTTACCTCTTCTTTAGAAATAAAATGAATGTGGTTCCAATTCACCCAGGTTTGTGCTGTGTTAGACCTGTTTTGTAGCTTAAACTGACCTCAGCTTGCAAAGCAGAGAGTTGAGAACAAAGCTCTGTCTTCTTTGTACTTTGTAGCTTCATGTTAAAAAAAAAGTTTTCCTTTCTATGTACTTTGTTTCTCTTTCTTCCCCCTCCCCCCCACAAACTCTTCTCCTTCCTCAGTAACTTCTACATCCTTTGTCCAATTCCAATAGTATTTGACATCAGGAGAGAGATAATTAAATTTCTCAGCTACTAGTGTCTGGGTGGAGGAGACCCAAATTGGTGTCTCATTTGAGGAAACCCTTTGGCACTTCCCTGTCCGGTGCCCTCTCAGGATGTGTGTGTTTTGGAGTCAGACACAGAGCATGCTGCCTTGTCTCCAGCGTGGTGGTGTCAGAGAAAATTCCTTTGCTCACTTCCCTGCTGGGTTCCAAATACTTAAACCTGACAGCAATGAGTCTCACAAAGATGAGTATAAAGAAGAGATTTCAGCTGTTCCACAGCACTCTGGAAAGCTACCACCTTACAAACCATTAACATAACTTTGATGCAATGTTTCACTGATCGTGGCTAAAACACTTCAGCTTTATGGAAGGCAAGTTGTCTCCCCTCAGCTGCTGTGAGGGTGTACAGAGAACAGGGCACCCAGAACATGGGGACAGCTGAATGGCAAGCAGGAATAGGGAGTGGGTGGCTGCAGGAGGGGACTTGCTGCTTCACCAAAGGCCTTCTCCAATAGCTGGAAGGGAACAAGGTTCCTGCTGAACACCTGGATGCAGGCAGGATCCCCTGCAGTCAGACACTGGTGTCTCACCTGCCCCCAGAGGTGCAGCTGTCTTCTACTTGAGATGAAGTGACCTAGCAGGGAAGTTACATGGGCTCACACACAGCCTCCTGGAGCATCTTTCAAAGGACTCTTACTACTTGCTGCTAGTGCCTCATGTGAGATATGTCATCATGCTCTTGCTGGATGCTTTGAAGCAAAGCATCAGCAAAGCATCCAAAGGGAAGGATTTGATTTAATCCAGTCAAACCCATTTTTTTCCCCCTGTGTACTGGATTATAGCTTTCCATTAAAGGTAAACATGACTTTTCTACTGTCTCAGCAGTGAGTTTTGTAAAGGGAACTCTGCTGCCTTTTTACTTCCTCAAATGATGAATCTGAAATGGTCTGACCTCACTGTGCTGCTCAACCCCAAGTGCAGCAGTGATGGGCACAGCAAGTCTGACACGAGATGAAGCAGGCACAGCACAAGGTGGCACTAATGAGGTGTGGAGGGGACAGGGGCCTTTTACCTCCGTGCTCAGCATGCCCCGAGGATGCTGGACATTGGCTGATCAGTTAGCCAAGTGAAATGTGAGCAATTTCGTAGATATTTGTGTTTTAAAATGCAGAATCATATTCATCCCTCTGTCCAACAGATTAGAAACTGCTCTCCAGACACTAAGCATGGGTCCTTCTAGGCACACTGCCTTGTACTGTCATCAAATCCTTAAGATGGGACATGTTTGGAGATTCCAGGCAGTGAGACAAGCTAAAGATGCCTGTGTTCTACCTTAAAAAAAACCAGCTTATAATGCAGCTGACCAGAAAAAAATAAAGAAAACCATTGTTAGTCAAATGTCTGTGTTCAAGAGTGTGGAAAAATACTCTGATGGCATTGATTCTCAGATATTGATTAAATTGATGTTGAGATTCATTGCTTGTTTGAAGTTTTGCATAGAGGTGGTTCAGGGTGGTCTCTGAAAATAAATGTGTGCACGTGCTTGGCTGTGGTAGTATGGGCAACCTGGTTTCAATCTGAAACTGCGACCTGCAGTAAAACTGTTCAAATTTTTGAGCAGGAAAGTTCCCAGCAATGTCAGAATGGTAATTAGCGATTGATTTTTGTTTGGCAGCTTGCTGTGTAGTCAGTGACAGACACCAAAACTCTTTTAACACATTTAATGGGATTTTTCCTTCCATTTACACTATCATAAATTACAAAGCATATTTCACTTCACAAAATAAAACCATTTCCAGATCATTTTTCTGACAGTATTAAGTAGTACATAACCTACAACAAATAGTCCTGTACAAGGCAGGAGGATCTATGGAAGTATTGGGAACTCAGACTATTTAGCACCTGCTCTGCAATCTGGGTTAATCTATCTAGCCCTTAGTTATTTCTCTAGAAGACAACAAATTTACAGTCATACCCTCTACCTCTCTTCATTATCATAGTTACACATATTTTTCAATTTGAATAGAAACATGTGCTCCCTGAAATAATTCAGGAAACTGCATCACTGATTTACCAAGCATATGATACAAATGATCAAGATGAGGGAGTATTAGAATTTTTTTTTGTACTGAAAATTGAGTTTGGTAGTAAAGTATGTTGATTTTCTATGCTTGCAGAAACATTTCATGCTGAGAAACAGTTTTAACATTAGGAATAAGTTGAAGTTAGACTACGAACTCTGTAGGTCAATGTTTGTGAAGGGAGAAAAATATTAAAATTTGGTAATAATTAAATTTACCAGCTCCCACATGTCCTACGTATTCTGTCTTTCTTTCTTTCTTTTTTTTTTTTTCTAACAAACCATCAGGAAACACATTCAAGATAAATACCTACAATTTTAGCAGATTTACTGTACATTTATAAATAGAGAAACATGACAAAACATAAGTCAGTTTTTACAGAAAAACCAAATCCTTCATCATTCACCCAAAAAAGTGCTGACTTTCAACAAGGCCAGAAAATATCCAGTGTCCCAGCATCACATAACTTATATATTACCGTAATCCAAAAAAAATCTGGCATGTGAAACTGATACTACCACCAGGACTTTGAAAACAATTCTCAAGACCTTATTTCACATGGGAGAAAAAAAAACAAAAAAAAAGAGAATATACTATATGTTTTGGGAAATAGCAAATGGCTGAAAGTGTACAATTCTTTGCTAGTGCCTAAATGCAAAGAAATCTAAGGAAAGCTGAAATATGCACAAGAAATGTATTCTCCTTTAAAACACTTGCAATGGAAGAGGTATGTCAGGATAATACTGCATTAGTGGCAATTGTTTTCAATATATCATAGCAAAAATGCAGGAAATTATTACGTGAAAATAATCAATGCACCGCATTGATGTATAGTTTGCTAAAATAAAATGCCATTCTTTCAGCTAGGTAAAGTAAAAATATCTTTATAATATAGGTTCTGTTTCACAATTGACATATATAATTACGTCTCATGAAGAAGGAAAGGTATAGGCATATACAAGTAACACTGATTAAGTACCTTTTTGCTTCTCTAGCCATATTAAAATACGTTTTGTGTTTCTTAATAAGTTAACAATAAAATTGTTTGAAACTTTTCAAAACAAATATACATCTGAGGCAAGGCAAAAGATACAAGGTAAGAGGATTTTTTCTGACCTTCTTTTTCCCTTCTACAAAGAGGCATATGTCTATGAGACATAGGCTTTCCCTAAACATTTTGGCATCCATCTGCAACTTTGCAGAAATTGAAGTGCAGTCAAGGAACTCTTCCTTTCTGTTTAAAAAAATTTAAAGAAATGTTGTTTTTACTTCAGACTAATTATCTTAAAACAAATGGCTTTGAAGACATGCCTCTCTGACTAGAAGAGAACATCTTCATTTTCTATTAAAATCTGCACAATTAACTTCTGGTACCGCATGTCATTCAGTGTAGCAAGGGTACTGTCCTCTGGAGGTCTCATTAAAGTAGGTCCAAACACTATTCCCAGGTTTTCAGCATTCATAAAATTCTCCTTTTCGTGCAAGGTCACCCTAAAATAGAAAAAAAGAAAAAAAGAAAAAAAATAATTAGTTGCTCACTTCCCAGAAAAAAAGAATATCTGCATCTTTGTCTGTGGCCTTGCTTCACATCAAGCAGTGGTACATAGACATTTTTTATTTTTCTCGATATAATAACTATTTCACAGTTCTATATTATTACTTTTTCACAACAAATACAATGCAGCTACGGTGGGACTGAGATTTTTACTGCCTTTAAACACCTCTCATGGGCCTCTTCAGTGATTTTTCCACGTGACTGTCTGTTAGGGTTTAAGAATTAGTGGCAATTGCTTTTTTAAAAGCATAATCATGATTTAAATGATGATGTATGGAGCAGTCCTTTATGCTACAGTATCTGCAGTTCTCTGGCAGGCTCTGCTTGCTGTATATCATCACACAGGGGGTGAGAGTGTGCTCCACAAATTCAGGCATGGATTTTCCTTGGACTACTGATGCTCCCAGACATGATTCCAGCCTGCAGGAACCTTCACATGGATATTCTGCCTTGCTGGCTGCCTCAGGCCAACCAGGAGCTGAGTGATTCCAACTCCTTGTTACACTTCAGGAGTAGGCTGAATCCTGCACCCACCTGGAGAGGTGGCTTGCTTAAATCAGGCTGCTATAAATGCCACCTATCCTTGACAGAGAACAGAGGCACTTCAGGGAAGAGCCCAGGTTGTTTTGTTTGCTGACATAGGTCATATAATGTAAATACAAGAATAGATGGACTGCTTGTGGCTGAAGCAAAGAAAGCCCACCAAGGATTGGCCAAGCTGCAGAGAAGTCAGTCCTGTCTGGAAAATCAGTCAGGCCTGCTGGAAAATGCAAAGTGTTCTCAAGGTTTCCCTCCAGGTAGCAGTGCTGGATCACATCAGTGTTGTCCTATTTGAGTGGCATATTGAGTTCAGTCCTGAGAGTGCTCTTGCACTGTGGTGTAGGACAGCCACAGTCCCTTGATCCATCAGGGTCCTTGATCAGTCATGGACCAGACATTTCCTGTGAGAAGTACAGCCTGGATAAGGTTTCACATCTCCTTCGTACAACTAACTGCTCTGCCAGGGTGAAGCACATCTGGTTTTGGAGACAGCTCTCCTGGCAACAGCTGAGGCCTTCCCTAGCCATGGCAATTCCCAGCTGGAATCACTCGTGCCATCACAGGAGCACAAAGTGGCTGAAACCAGAAGTACTCTGGTCTTCCCGTGTTTGCAATGACTCGTATGACTTGGTTGTGCTTCTGCTGTCATCTCTCTGCAAAGAATAACTCTGTCACAGGAAAATGCTGTTCCTCTTTGCTTTCAGGACAGCAATCCAGTAGTGCCCCTACTCACAGATACATCCTCATCTTCTAGCACATATATTAGCTGTGCTTTGCAAGGAGCAAAGACAAACCAAGCTTGGGAAGCTGAAGCCACCTCATCCCCTTGAAGCTGAAGCAAGTGTTTGTCTGACACTCTGCTTTCCCTCTGTGCGTGTATGCAGCACAGATGTTCAACAGCTGTGCAAAGCTACACAGATCTTACTAGCACCTCTGTTCAGGAGTGTGGGGCTTGCTGCACAGCTGGGTGAACACAGAAGATTCAGAGCTTGACTGCAATGTCAGCATGGATGGAGTTGTATGTATTTCACCACAGGGGGGACTGCTCATGCTATTGCATTTCCTTCAATTTTGAGCAAAAAATTATCAGAAAGGTAATTAATTGACCTACAAACTCTTTTTTTGTTGTTGTTGCTGATGTTGTCCTCTGCTGAATTTTCCTGTCGTTTTAACAACAACTGGAGTTTCTTTTCAACTGAGAAAGAGCAGTGGTGTAGATGCTGTAACCCAGCAGTCCTTACATAGACTCCCTTATACTGGTGTATGTTTTATCCATGCAGGAAGAATCCTAGGGGGTTGAAATTGGAACTCTGTGTTTAATCTACAGAACAGGATAGTCTGAACCTTAATGATTTTTTCCTTTCACATTCAAATCCCTCCAACAGAGTCTCCATAGGAACTGACATGCACTTGATTTCCATGCAGACACCAAAAGCTACAATTTGGGAATGGAGAGGAAACTCATTGCATGACTTGCAGATATTTGAGAGAGGAAGCCTAATCAGCACTTCAGACTCTTCCTGCCTCATCAGTAGTTCAGCTCAACAGCTGAACCAAAGCCTGGACTGCAGTTCATGAGAAGCAGGAAGGTAAAAATTTGCTGCCAGAATATGAAAGTACTGATTCTGTGTGCAGGTCACTTTTCTACAGCCTCCACAGGCCTTCTTAAAAGCTAATGTGAGTCATTATCAGTTGTCCATGCATATGTACTGACAAGAGTGGGTATTTGCACATCTCATTTCTGCAGAGTCCAAAGAAGCTCCTGCATGCCCAGGTAATGTCCCATCAAGGGGAAAAATTACTCAATTGTAATGACCTGAGCTGATTCAAAATGAGGAAAAGTCTCTGCATAATGAGAACCTGATAGAGCATGAAATTCACTTCACAAAAGTTCTCTGATGCAGCTTTATATGAATTTAGGTCTTTTTAGGTTGGCATTAATAGTGCAGAATAGTGCAGATGAAGCCCAGGGAGTACTCCACATTTACAGCTGTGTTGCAAGTAGTGGGACAACTAAGAAGCGATTTTCTGAATAAAAGGTCAGTAGCTTTATTCCTCCCTTATCCCTTCTTCTGTTGTTTCCAAGTAGCAAAGTTTAACCAGAGACAAGAAATAACTTGGGCAATATAGCCATAAATGAAGGTCTGCTTTGAGATGACAGCACCAGTCTGTACTCAGCATCAGTTTTTAAAAACTTACAAAGAAGACCTCTTGAGGCATGTAAATACCCAAAGCAGCACAGTAGAGTTAGCATGGTTTTGAAAAACAGTTTTGCTTGAAATGAGTGGAAGTGATGGACCCTCTGTGGAGCAGTCCTTAATTTTTCTATGTACCTAGCTGAAAACTTGCTAAACTTGGAGGTACACTCCTAAGTACCTTAAAAATTAAATTTAGGCACTTTTGAAAATTCTGTATGCCTTATGAAGCTTTATGAAACCCCTCATGGATGTCTTATGTATGCCTAAAGAAGCTTTGGAAAGCAAATGAGGCAGAACAGGTTTAAAACCAATAGAGATATAACTGGGACCTGTATTACTTTTATTAGTCATATAAAAATGGGCCCTGCTTGGTTCTTGGCTTCCTGTGATGTGAGGAAACAACTCATAGGAGAAAGCTCTTTCCTTTTAGGGTTATTGTTCAGGAAGACAAAATAGGAGGTAAGGGGAGGCAGAAGCAAAGCATGGTCAAGTGCTGCCTCACAGTAGCACATCTCTGGAGTACCCACCACTGGGTATTTTTCAGATATTATCTGCCTTAGAGAAGCGTGACAAATGTCCATAACTTTTGAAAGGTTTGAAATAATATGCCAGCAAAAAGATCTATGCTACATAAGTGCACAGCTTATATGCACTTATACAAACAGCTTGTCTGCTTATCTGTAACATTATTGGTTTAAAGGCAGTGCCCTAATGGAAGCTTTATTAGGACTTTCTGTAATATTTCTTTTTCAAAGCAGAAAACTGTTAAGCTCTTCAAGAATTACCCTGCATGTCAATTAACTCACTTTTTGAGATGAATCATTAGGTATCTAAGTGTCTCGTAGTGAGCAGCAGGGAGTAACATCAACACTTCATGTATTGCTTCTAGTCGTTCATCAGGATTGCAGATTTCTGTAAAAACACCAAACAGGATTAATGTTAATAGGTCTTTCCATGTGTACCCAGCAATAAATCAGGAAGATAACTTATTATTATGGAATCATTTACAAGCCATTGACTGTGCTTGCAGGGATAAATATTGCACTCATAAATGTGATGCTTATCAGCAATTTCTGCATCCTCAAAAAAAAAAAAAAAAAGGTTTTAAAAAGAAATCAGCAACAAAGACCTCGCAGGAGTTATCTCCATGGTCTGTAGCTCTATCTACAGGTCTGTGTAGATACAGTACCCGAGCTTTGTTAAGTGCTTCATAATACTATTCTGCCCAGAACTGCCTATTTAAAATATTACAAGAGATTATTTCATTAGCCTTCAAAACTAGATCGAGTGTAGATATATGACTTTAGGAGACTATGCTTGAATATGTAGGTTTAGCTAGAGATTGAAATGGCATGGAATTACTTCAAGATTTTTCAATGTATTTAAATATGTAGGTATCAATGATACCTACATATACTGAGCATCAGTGCTCATTTAGAACTGTCTGGCAATCTTTCTAAAAATTTGAGCAGGATTTACACTATTCTTTTATGTTGACATACAAAAAGACATTGAAAAAACCACACTTTCTGGTACTAGTCAGTTATTTTGACACCATACATTTGCTTTTATTTTTTTAACCTGCATGACATCCCATCTGATGAACAATCAGGCAAAAGCTTCATGTGAATAAAGGACATAGCAGAGAAGGAATGAAGACAGCGCCCATTTTCCCAGGTTTTTTCTGTCCTTTCCTTTAACGTGGACAGCTTTACAGATGGGAAATGTGAATAAACGTTGCTACAAATGCTAAGCAATACTTACTTGCTGCCTCTATGAACTTGGAGTAGGTGTCATAGGTGATCACAGGAATTGGTAAGTCTCTGAAATATAGCTTCAGTGCTCCAGCAATGATGTTTATGTCTGGATAAATACTGGCAGAAATATCAGCCTTGTCACCATCTAGAAAAGGAGGAAGAAATCTGTTTAAAACCACTCTAATTTTGAGGGAAGCAAGGCTAGTCTTCTAAGTCAGATTTATTGTGTGCAGCCTGACAAGAGAATCAACTTGAAAGTGCTTGAAAGGCTTAAATGAGAATATATTGCTACCAAGTTTACAGTATATCAATGAGCAATGGTAGTTTCTTTATGTTTTAGTAAACAATTTATTTGCTCACATCTTTAGGAGGGGCTGGTGATTACAGCATCCATATCTGCAGTGTACCACCTCAAACATACTGTTTTAATGTTGGATGAAAAACCATGCTAATAACATATTTCTTGCATTTAGCCCATTTATCCACTGAAACTAAGCTATTAATAATTTGTTCTGACATAATATTTTCCATCTGCATAGGAATATACACCATATTTTCATCCCTATTTGGAGAAAGAGAGGCATAGAGAAATAACATAAATTTCCAATGACCCTCAGGAGACCAGTAGGAAAAATCAAGAAACATCCAAATCTTGCATGTCTTGTACCAACATTTCCATAGTGATTAGCTGAAAAGAAAGCTGCCTTATTTTCTGCTATCTTCTAATGTCTTAATACATGACTTATTTATTTATGACAAAGATCCGAATTCAAATAGGCATGCTAAGGAATTTAGCTACACAATTACTCTGAAGTGTGCATCACAGGTTTTTAATTAATATGGATACTTGTAATGGATGAAATACTAAACAGATGCATCTAAAAATGCATACAGTTTGTTTGCCACAATATAACAGTTAGTCAGAACTCTATGAAAGAGCACTTTCAAACACATGAGCTTAAAGTTTACCAGTGTTGCTGGGAAGTCCTGGCTTGCAATGAGTGAAGTTACAAAAAGTAGCAGCAATGGAGGAGCACTATAATTTTTCAAGTTCAAATGACTACCTCTGTTCTGTACTACCTAATGCCCTCATAACGCACATTTTTTCTCCATATCAAGAAATTCTGCCATCCTCCCTTCCTGGGACCTCATTATCTTGGTGGTCTTCCAGTAGAAATATGGTTAAGTACAGGGTGTGGCTGTCTGGATTTAACCCCCAGCTTCACCTCAGGCTTCTTGGAGATCAGTTATAACCTGTAGTCCCCGTTTCCCACCCTTTAGCTAAGGACACTACGCTTCGCTCAGGGCAGGTGGTGCAGGTGAGGATCACATGGTGAGTGTGGTGATGCAGTCTGCCTGCTTGTGCAGCAGAGAGGGGTTTGCTGTGTCTGCCAGGAGGTGCAGGCACAAGCTTGGGCTGCTACCACCGAGGTGCTGACATGTTGTAAAGCCATTGCCTTGCTTGTCTCACAGTAACAGGGCTTGTGGACATGCCCTGATACAGACAGCTGAGTGGGGCTGCTTGATACCAAGATGGAGATAAAGGCTTTCACAGCACAGTAAAAGAGTTTATATTGATTGCAGACATTTTATACAAACCTATGGCATCAATCTTGCTGGGATACGTCCTGTCCAATGTATGCATATAATTCTCATTAAGACTAATAGCACTACATGTTCTCATCAAGAGGAGATTATATGCTTAAGTGTTTAAAACAAACAGCCTTTCTTGATGCAGCTGAGCAGTCTGAATACATCCATCAGCATTTAATTTAATACAGCATCAATAAGCCCTAGGAGGATGTTTGCACTGCCCCAATCTTTTGTTTAATCCACACATTCCAGGCACGGTAGCATTAGTCTTGTAAAGCTTTGTGTGGAGAGCTCTATTTAATTGATGGACACTGAACACTCAAAATGCTCCACTGAAAACAGATACCTCCAAGGAGCCAGCAGCTGCATCAGAACAGATATAGCAAAGCACAAGCTCACATCTATTATCCAGGTCACCAGTAAACTAAATGGGAGCGTTATTTATTTAGTACTTTTACAAAGCAGCCCAGCAAGCTTCCTTAGAGGGGCACTTCAGCTCGAGGTACTTCAAAGTACAATGTATTTCAAACATACCTCTTATTTACATATGTGCTTACTGTAGGAAAAATTATGAATTCCTGAGTCAAAGCTTTTACTCTTCTCTTCAGAGACAAATACACATCCATTTGAAATGCACTGAACTTTATTTTAAAGTGAGCCCAGCAATACATCTGTTATGATATACCCTGCACATTTTTGCAGCAGATATGTAGGGATTGTTGTGTGTATGCATATATGAATTACATGTGGTTTACATGGTACCTTCTGCATTACCACAATAATTTTTTCACTCTTCAATGTAGGAACTCTTTTGGATTGTAGCTGATATTTTCAGTAAAATTGCAGCATCCATATGTTAATGTAGTTTTGTTTTTTATATTTTGGATTACAAACACGTAGTCGATTTCAGCTTTACAAACCTAATTCTACCCAAACCCCATAATTTCTCTTTCTTTGTTAGTTTGACTCTCAATGTATCTTGTTGTATTATGTTAAAATTTGAATAACTCAAAAAAAGAAAGTTTTTATTCTTTTCCTTAAAGGTTTCAGCTGATTTCGGATGCCATAGAAATTATCAATAGTTCATTACAAAATGAAATAGAATAAGTATTACATTCTTAAAGCCTCATCCATGCCCTCTGAATACTGAATTAGGTTTTATTTAAGTTGCTTTCTCCTAAGTGTTTTTTTTTTATTGCACAGCCTTTACCATGCTAGCATGTTTCTTTTAGTTTTTTCTTGTCATTTGACAGGTTTTCAGCTACACTGGCAAAAGAGTATGATTTAGGATGCCTCTAAGTGCTCATGTAATATTTAACAGCATAATATTTTTAGCCAGTGTATTGTACCAGCCAGTTGTACAAACAAGTGGGGGGACAGAATGTGGTGGTGACAATGGCAGCTCTGTGGACAAAACGCACAATGGGTGTTCTCTGGATGCCACAATGCCACAATGCTGACAGAGAGCAACTGTCATTCTACAGCACCAACATTCACCAGATTAAATAAATCCACATTATTCCCCTCCTTCTCATTACAAAAATCACTAAAATGGAACATTGTCAATGCCTCAGAGAGCCTAATGCTAATTTACAGTAGGGGTATTTACACTGCTTGGGCTTTGGAAGGCAGTTTGAATCAGATGAGGACCAACTTCACCCCTTTTTAAAACCAACTGCCACAGCTACATTTGGCCCAAGTAGTATGATGTGGGATGCTATTCTCTTCTGGAGATGGGAACTTTTTTTTCTGTTCTTGCTGTAATTCTTTGGAAGCACCAAGTGAGTGCCTCTTTGTCAAGGCAGAATTAGTCAGAGGGAGAGCTGGCTGCTCTTCACTGCACCCCTTCAGCTGCACATGAGATCAGCAGGAGAGGTCCCCGACGGCCAAGTCAGCTCCCATGCCTCATCCTACTGTATCCTGCTGTCTTCTGGCCCCTGTGGCTTGATGAGGAGCTTGGAACCAGAACACTTGATGGCATTATTTGAAGGATGCATCCTGTGCATTAATATGGGAGGACTCCTTGCCTGTCGGTTTTCAAACCCTTTTACTCAACACTGTATTTCTGGAGATGTGAAAGTGTCCTGGAATTTTATCCAGGTGCCTGGGGACTGAGTCAGAAATGATGGGCAGGGAGGGGCCTCTGGAATGCTGAAGTGCAGCGTTCTGCCACTAGGGACACCTTCTCATAAACCCTACAATTTCCATTTACAAAACTAGCTAATGCTTTTTTATCCCTGCTCTTATTAGAAGGTTGTTTGAAAGCCTTGCTTTCAGATGGTTAAAAAATGGTCCTTAAATTGTTAAATGAAATTTATTCCTGGACAGTGTACATCCTCCAGTAGTGTGCCAAAAATTACAATTGAAGAGTTCTCTTTTCTGGTTCATATCCCAGCTCTTAGCATCTCCTTTGACTGTGTCCCCCCCCCCCAAAAAAAAAGATAATTTCCTGTAATTTTAATTTTCCTGTAATTTACTTTTTTTTTTCCCAAGTTTCTTTTCTGCAGTGAATGTGGAAATACGAATTCTGTAAAACCCTCACAGACAGGTGGCATCCCTGTCTCTTAAGGATCTGACAGGGAAACAAGCCCTGAGGTCTCAGGTTGGAAGTGTCTTGCCAATTGAAACTTCTGCCAGGTGACAACCATCTTCAAGCTGCACAGCCCATAAATCAGAACATAAAAACCCCTATTTTGTTTTTCCTTAAATCCTTTCCTGTAAAAACTCTCAACTCTTCCTGATTTTCCACCCCAGTTCAGGGAGAAAACATGTTCAAAACAGGAATGTGTTGAAAGTTGTCAGCTTCTGGTCCCTCAATACTCTAGTTGTCTAGGTCATAACAGGATTATGTTCTTTATTCTCCTGCTTTTATTCATGCTTTTTTATTAATAGCAACACTCTTTCCTTTCTTAGCCCTTTCCCCTGTCATGAAACTGTTAAAAAAAAATGAAGACACAGATTTTGGTCTATTTCTGCCCAATGGCCTTCCCCACAGCCTTTGTATACAAACTCTGTTCTTGCTTTCTCTGCTTTCCTGTTTATCCATGCTTTTTTTTACCTTTGGAAATCCAATACTGCTAGTCACCTTCCTGTTTCTAGGTGCTGCTGCCTTTTTAAATCACACTGTCTCCCTTGCTGTGGGTCTAATCCAAGTGTGTATTGCCATCAAATATGCTAGGAGTATACTTAATAAATAGGCAATAAACTCAAGTGGCTCCAGTGGTTCAAAGCATTTGCAAAGGAACTACAGCTGCAGCAGTATTGAAGTCAGGCTCAGACATAAATTTAAATCTGCTTGCTTCCAGCTTTTCCCTCTACAACCTGTGCCTCTCCTTCTGGGTTTCATCCAGGTTGTTACACTTAGGTGAGAATTAACACACAGAAAAAAAGAGTTTGCCAGGCCAGATCTACCTGCAGGGAGCAGAATGGAACCTATGAGGACTGTGAGGCTCCCAGGATCATGGCTTCATGTGGCACATCTGGAACACTATCTGGCCATGACAGCAGTCATACCACTGTGCATTTCTCTCTGGCCCAAAGAATGGTGACCTATGTGTGCGTATGCATATGTTCACAGCATCCAACATATTTTAAAATATGTATTATTTTTTAAAGGATAGTTCAGGATGAAAACAGCCAGTTTAGAAATTCCTAGCTGGACTTTCTTTATGGAGATGTTTGCATAACAAACTGCGCCAAACAAGAAATGTTGAGGCACAGCAAGTGTAAGATGTGCCTCCTACAGACCTTGCTGAACTGTAGCCTCCCCTGAAGCCCCCCATCTCCTGCCCATGGGCTCCCAGGGTCCTCAATTCCTGCCTGAGTGACATCACAGCTGTCTCCAGCTGCACCATGCTGGGGTGGGGCCATCCACCCTTCCTGGTCACTACCCTGACCCACAGGCTGACTCTCTGGCTTGACCTGGACCTGCCTCGTACCCATGGACTTGTGATCACAGGGCTGTGTCTGACCCTATTCCCTACCATGGCAGAGGCAATATCTGAAAAAATTAAATAGGAAGGAAACCACTATTTATGGGGAATGAGAAGAATATTCATGTAGCTTTTCAAATGTACTTGCAAAGGTATTTTCTATTAATGGAGGACCTACCCTGTTGCTCACTTACATACACTCTTAAAGTTAGTCCTGTGTGCAAAGACTGTGTGCACAACCAGAACCAACATAATCAGCTCAATCAATTAGAAGGGCTATGAGGATGGTAATCAGGCAGAGTTTTAATTGTTAGTTTTTCAATAGGCTGTACAACTGATCTCCTCAATGCCCCTCTCATCGTATTGTTCAGATGCAATCACGTGCACAGTGGTGCAGTGCTTTCTTCAAGGCTACATGCAGAAGGACTTCCCAATTGGAGTTCCTGATCCTTCAACTCATAAACAGATTATTGTATTGTAAAGTGCTGAGTCTATTAAAGACAGGACTAACAACTTTTCCCTGGTACCACCTATGCTCACACTTAAATTAGGTCCCTAGTCTGTGCTGCTGGGTTGAGCAATTAGCCAGTCCCCCACTTAAGCTTCTACACACCAATAGTCACATTTAATTATTCCTTCCAACTAGCAAACATAATTTCTTCTTATGAAAAAGACTACAGATCACTTTAAACTCAGAAAAGATTGGCTACTTTCTGTACTTCTGCTTATATGTCAGTTTCATTCTCATGGTACATATATAAACCCCGTAAGATCTGAAACGTCCTAGAACTGAAAGCTTAGATTAAAACTGTACAAGATTAAGAAATGGTGTACCTCGGTCAAAGGCCATTTTCACGTCTTCAATGTGCTCAGTGAAGCCTGAAACTCTATAGAGGCCCTCGGACTTTAAACCTGAAACAAAAAGTTCTTGTTAACTTAGCTTCAGTAACCAACAGGTATTTAGGCCTAAGAACAATAAAGCAAGAACAGCAAACCTACTAAGCACAGCAAACTGTTATTTGTAATGTGAAACTCTGGAGCAATTAAGGAAAGATCAAGATGATGTAAAAATTTTTTTTAAAGGATTAAAGTATTTTAGAATTTATACTTTCTGATTTTGTTAGGAACATGGTTGATTTGATTGTGTTAGAGAAAAATACTGCAATTTGCTAATGGTGAGGCATGTGATGTTATTACGATTTATTCATTTTATGTAGGAGATTTTCCTGGATTTGGCTATAATTAATTAAGCTTTAGAGGTCTCCCTTCCTTTTACCAGTTGCTTAATGACAAATAGCAACACAAGTAAAAGACTGCCTTTCTCTATGAGCATAATTCGTTTGTGTTTTGCTGTCAGCTTTTACTTATACACAGCTGATAGATGCGATGGATACAGCTCTTTCCCACATCAGTACATCCCTTCTACAGTTCTTTCACCTCAAGAGATCTGCTCACTTGCACAACTGCTCCACACCAACATGAAATGCAGGGCAGCTCAGCAGAGCAAGCCAAGTTACACACCCATTATTAATTTCAATCCCCAAATCCCTAATTGTAACTATGCATTGTGCTAACCTACTTATAAGTTCCAATATTCTTTGTCTTCTTAAGAACAAAATCAGAATCTTTCATAGTTCTATGGCAATTAAGGAAAGAAATATAAAGATGTTGAAAAAAAGGAGAGCAGGCAGCAGATTTTATCTCAATCAATAAATGTACAAGTAAGTGATTAGATCTCAAATGCAATGTAGCTTCCTGCTATATCATCAGAGTAAAGCTCTTCTGTCTTAGTCCATACTATTCTTTCCATTTGTCCCTGTGATGATGATATAATCCTACTAGAGCTTTACAGAGCAGTGCAGGGGATTTACTAGTAAGTCTTTGAGTCAATTCAGTAGATGATGCGTGGGTTTGAAATCCCTATGGCTAGTATCAGTGTGTTGCTATGCAGATTACTGGGATGCCATGAATTCAACATTATTAGATTCCTATGCTGAAGCTGACTAACAGGAAAATTTGGCTTATTGGGCAGCACAACATGCACATTTGCTATCCAAAGGAAAAATACATGAATATTACAGAGGGGATACATGATTATTGAAGGGGATATGTTTTTCCTTCAGTCTGCCACACATCCATTTACCAAAAACCTGTCACAAGCTTCAGTTTTGGCTGTGATGTGCTGCCTGTGCCACAGGAGCCACCAGTCAGTAACTGAGCATCGTGAGATGTGTCCTGCCACAAAACAACATAGCCCCTGACCTCACTTGTCCGAGTCACTTCCAGTCACTTGTGTTCTCCTGCCCACAACATCCATAAAGGTTATTAAAAATGGATTTGATTTAAACTGATTACTCTGAAATGGGATGTGTCCCTAGGTATGTTAAAATAAAGTAATGAAAAAAGACATAAACATGAACTTGAAAGTTCACTTTAAAGTTCACCCCTTTCAGAAGTGTAACGTAATACATGTTTTGACATGTTTTCAGAAAGCATTTCAGGGAATTGCATTAAGGAATGCCATGATTTAATTTTACTAGCTAATGCAAAGCAATGTATCACCTGCACTAAAAAACCCATTTTCTCATCCTGTCCTCAGTGTGCAGGAGCACAGCACTGTGTTCTAGCTCAGCACGTAATTCAAGTCAGCCTCATTTTGCTGTGCCTGCTGCTCTCCCAAGCACACAAACCTCTCGCTTCGATCTCCCGGATGCAGGAATCCACCACCATGGGCCTCTGGGTGTTGTGGGCCTTCACCAGCGTGGTGAGGTCACAGCAGTAGACTCGCTTTATCCTCTTCAGGTCTGGCTGGCAGTCGTTGGGCACGTACTTGGAGCACTGCTTGTGTACATTCAACCCGCAGTCTGCAAGCAGAGTTAGCCACGTTAACTCATTAATTTATTAATACTAATGTTGACAGGTCTTGCCTAAGAATTTATTTCCCTGCTCCACATAAAGCAAGGGGCACAGTTTCCCCACCAGTCAGGAAAGATAGAATAGTGTGGAGATGAGAAGGATGAGAATGAAAATGTGTAAAAATCTCCTGGTGGGACAAGTAAAGTCTAGCAGGGTTGTCAAAAAGCTTTAAAAACTCTGGATGTCCCTTACACTCCTCTGAACTGATCCAGACTGCTGGTGCAGTCTGGATCAGTTCATTACCAGACACACAGCTCAAGGTGTTGCATTTAAACACGTGATACTTAACTGGTGGGTATTTTGGATTAGCTGTAATTAAAATTGGCACAGTCATGACTGTCTGTTGCTGGCTGTCCTGTGTCTTAGCACTGATCATGGTCAGAGAACCTTAGATTCACCTGAGCACTCCAGCTGGGACAGTGCTGTGAGCCAGCATGCCTCACTCCCCCTTCCACATTCCTGCAGTGTCACATTTTGGCTCACTCTGCCGCATCAGCAGACTCCCCATCCCTGGCTCATCACTTCACTGGTGACTAAGTGTCCCCTGTGGCTTAGCCTGTAGGTCAGCTTAGGCACATAAAATGCTGTGAAAGGCGTGATGTAAAAAAGTGATTCATTTTACAAATAGTTCTTGGTGTCTTACTCCTGAGCCAAATACTGCCCTCGGTTGCACAGGTGGGTTTCTGTTAAACCACCACTGCTTCACCTCCACAAACTGAATTTTTCTAATAGATTCAAGTATTCAGCCAAATGAATTTATAAGCTTCAGTAAAGCAAACACCACCACCACCATGAGTTGCATTATCTTATATAACTCTGATTCCTTTTTTAATACCTTCCCAGTCATGCTCATCACTGATGACCCTTTGAGTTAATTTAACATTAAGCTATTAAAAATGTAAGCAGGACTGTTACTTGCAGCATGTTTCAATATTATACTCTATAAAATATTACTCAAGGAAAATCATAAGCACACCTAAACATTTAATGGAATTGGGTAGGTTTTTGTGTGTTTCTCCGTACAGTTATTACCGCATAATTCATTATTTGTGAAATCTAAACAAATGTGAGAAGCTGCAAATAGGATCCTGCCTGCATTGTGTTCAGTGCTGTTCTCCAGGCATGTGAAGTAAAATTTAAATGCATCTGTGGAGTTAAAGTTAAATGCTGGTAAATTTATGAGGGAGAGTATTATGTTTCCTACTAAATAAATATGCCTTTTCATAAGTTTAATATTTTATGTATGTGAACAAATACAGTGCTATGCATTAGGGAGGTCAGGTTTTGCACACTTGTGTTTAAGATCAAATAGCTTGAAAAGCAAACTGCTATTCCTCTTTTTTAATGTCCTTCTCATATTCTTTGTGTTACCACTATTCACCTACAGTCTCACCTGAGACTGCACTTATTAAAACTGTGCATTTGTGAAAGCTATTTTGATCCTTCAAACTGTGATCTAAATGAATTTTAGGTAACAACCACCTCCTCTGTCTATGAAAGGCAGATGTCAGGGTTGGATATGTTTGGTGCCAGTCTGAGATCAGGAATGCCTGGAGGGCAGGGCAGGAAGAGGTAAGACAAACAAGTTTGTGAATTGATTTCAGATCTGGAGAAAGAAGTTACGAAAATACATTTGTAATGTACCAAATACGAATTCACTTGCTGAATCCAAAAGCACATGATGTGATGATTATTGCATTTTTACATGATAATTGTTTTCCCCAAAAGAACAAACAAATTTAAAATAATTAAGGCACTATTAAAATGCCAATACAGGCACCAGAAAACAAATCCCTCTTGGAAAATCAGTGTCATATTTTTTTTTTTAATCTTGAGGTGGGATACTTCAGGCTTCCAGCAATGCATGGTATTTTTATGGGAAACAGGTGGCAGTCTTTTTTGCAGACAAGGGCACTTCCCAGCAATTGGTAGCAAAAAGAGGAGTTTTGAAGTCTTGTTGCTGGCTGGCTTTGCCATTTCCAGTGCTTGCATCTTAAGACATAAAAACATCAGGGATAACTTAATCATAAAGAACAAGTTTGGATGTATACAGCAGGCACCGGCAGAGGCAGGATCAAGGTACTAGGAGAGGATGTAACTCAGCAACAAAGGGCTGATGGCTTCATTTCTGAACCAGCTAACAAGGCAAATGAAAATGCTTTAAGTTCTATGGGAGGATTTCCTGCTTTGTTCTTTAAAGAAATCCCAGCCTTCCACTCCTGCAGGGAGTGCAGGCTGGGGTGGGACAGATGTCTGAGCATTTCAAGAGAGTGACAGAAAAGGTTGGAGTGCTACCTGAACACCTCACTCCCTGAGCGATGAGACCCCACATGAAGTTGGCGCAGTACTCACACCAGTGCGGACCTCGAAACGTATGGACCTGTAACACAAGTGGGGGTGGGGGAAAGAAATGGGGTCACTGGGAGGCAGATGGTCTGACAGATGGAGCAACTGAAATGGATAAACAACAGAAGACTCAGTAGGAGTAAATCTTTAGCACATAGTGCCCACATCCTTCCAACCTCTAGATGAAATAAACCATGGGAACAGAAATTTGCTTTGATCTTGAAGTTTATCTTTCAATAGGCTTAACATAGCAGAGAACCAGGCTGTGGATGACACTGAAAACAAATAATTTTTGCCTGCTGTCATTCTAGCTATAGCAGAGGGGAGGAATCCAGGAGAAAAAGAAGTAAAACTAATAATCCAAAGAACTGTAGATAAAAGCACCCTACCCCAGTCTAGTAGGTTATTTGAACTCAGATAGGAAAAATATGTCAATAGAGTCTTTTTTCAGCAGATCAAACTTCATTTTCTACAGTCCACACACAAGTAAATAAAGAAGAATAAAATGATTTGTGTGCTGACAGAGCCCACATCTCCCCAGCCACGTTTTGCAGACCACTGCTGCTTCCGCCACTGCTTTTCCAAAGGCTACAGCAGAAGATCTTATTATTTAAGATGTGTATTCTGGTAAAGTAAGCATTTAATTTTCATTGAAATGAAGAGTAAATAGTGAGGTCTATGCCCCTGTGAATGGGCATGGTATGAGCTAGTTCTGGCCAGAGACTTAATTGAGCTTAACAAAACATAAATCATGCACACTCTGGCTGCTAATGCATCCTTTCCTTCCCTCTGCTCTTGTTTACCCCTTTGGGTGGATAGCTGAAAGGCCACTTCCACCCCTGGGATGGGAAAAGCTGCTCTTTGCTTTTCATAGAGTGAAAAAACAGTCATTGGCCCTTTTCAGATAAACTGTAAAGTTTTAGGCCAAGCATTTTGCATGCTAATGTTTTTGCCTCATTTGTCTGCAGGAGCACACCGACACAAGCCTGTACTCTTGAGTCCAGAAAGATGAAGTATTGTGATTTTAATACAGACTTCTCTTCCTGACTTTGAGATAAAAATGTGCCTGACTGCAAATGGCTCCTGACCAACTATTCACAGTTAAATAACTGCGTTAATAAACTTAAAGCAATACTAGTTCTTCCTCCCTTTTGACAGTGAAAGATCACAACTGGAATGTTTGACTTTTTGAGATGGTATTTTACCTCTCAGAAAAACACATATCTGTGAAACAAGGCTTTGTAATAAAGTTTGAGATAGACATATTAATAGATATAGCCCCGTACTTCTTTCCCATTTAATTTCATTTCATTTTGCAGAGTGGGTAGCGTGAATTTCAGACACGGCTTTTTGCGGGGGTAAATGGCTGCATGTAGCAGCTGATGACCTGGGTTTCAGTCACATGCACTATGTGACCTTCAGTGGAAACAAAACTACAGATAAAACTAATTATGCCTGCATCTTTATCATTTATAGACTGAAAGCCACATAATTAGTAGGTCTGCACCTGCACTTAATTGTGGGTGAAAATCATTTGCTGTGGGAAGATAACTAGCTGTGTCTTCTGCTTTGCAGCAGTTTAAAAAAGCTAACCTTGTGAGAAGGGGTTGTAAGAGCTCAGCCAGGACTTTTAAAAATGCACCATTTCACAAATAAAGTCCATTGCAGTTGCTAGGATATTTGGGGCCTACTTGTTCATTTTACATAAAGCTTATTTCAACTGATCTGGCTGAGGCTTATTTTGAAAATGGCAGCTGATTATTCCTTGATCTTTCCTGCCATTAATTGGAAAGTCATCAATGCTGACTGAGGGCTCCAATTGAGAAGTGCTGACAGCGCATCCTTCCCTTGTTCCATTCAGCTTGGTAGCCCTCAAAGGTTGAGTTCTCTTTATTCATTCACTCTAATTTTTCACGGATCCGCATTTTAGCTCAAATGGCAAGCCTCCAGCTGAAATTCTCTGTGAAAAGCTAGTCTGGGTGGTTTCTGGCCAAGTTGAAAAAGGGAAACTAACTGAAAAAAGAGAGAACTTCAAAAGTTTCTAAATGAAGGTGCAAAAATTCCCTTAAGATGAAGTTTTGAACTAAGTCTCTTATGGCTTGTCATTGATTTTAAAGAAATAATGGAGGCAGCCTGTTCTTAAGAACACAATATTTTTGAATGGTAAAATGGGAATTTTTCCTGCAAGATTGGCCTCATCTCTGTTTCAAACAGGTGGACGTAAACAGCAAGTCACAGTTTTTTGAGATGGAGTTTTAGTTTTTGCCCCATCCTTTATAACCACATCACTACAAACAGACTGGGCATAGATATTTTGGAACTATGATCTGGAATTATTTATTGCTGGTTCCTATCCCATCCTGAAGTCTCAGTAGACTTCTCTGTGCATACATAGACTTAAGCTGCCTGAGCTACAGTTGACACATAATTCAAACTTTTAAAAAGAATTTTCAGGGAACTATTTCTTAAAATAAGCCAACCCCCTGACGTTTCAGACTTTACACTCTACTTGTTCAGTCTTTCATCCTCCTCTAACGAAAATTCTCTTACATTCACTGTCTCTTCCCTCCTGGACAATCTCATACAACACTACCTTGCATGCCTCTTCTTGTTGCCTTCCTGTTCTCTTTGCCCTTCGCCCCCCTGGTGCCCTTGCTTTCAAATGGCAGCATTTCCCCTGCAGGTGCTACCTTATTCACTTCCAGTTTGTGTCTGAGTCATCTCCACAGAGGGGGAAACTCAGACCAGAGTTAAGGAATGCCAGTACAGAGGCAAACCAAAATAATACTGTGAGCAATACTGCAGAAATGAACAAAAACAATTGTCTTGAATTGAAATACCTTATTTTTTTTAATTGCTGTTATACAGTGTTGCTTCTGAGACAATTTTGGTTTTATGTGACTGGGTCTGAAGACTCTTCTATTTGCTTTCCAAGAAAATAAGATTTTTTCAGACTTCTGCCTGAATACAGACACATTTAGACTCTTTTGTGGACTCCTGCTGAACCTGAGCCATTTGAAGGGAAAAAAAGCTGACTCTGCTGTTATTTTTGTTTAAATGAATGCACGTAATCTTTGTGATGTCTGTAAAAAATATTCCCCTCAAACCCTTTGTCTCTCAGAAGCAGTACTATCTGCAGTGCTTAACACAAGGGGAAATTTATCCCAGAGACCCCTCTCTCCTGGC
Source organism: Molothrus aeneus (assembly GCF_037042795.1). Classification (NCBI taxonomy): domain Eukaryota; kingdom Metazoa; phylum Chordata; class Aves; order Passeriformes; family Icteridae; genus Molothrus; species Molothrus aeneus. The sequence continues at coordinate 35,281,372 of NC_089646.1, read as the reverse complement.
AGATCTCCTGACTTGTCTGTAATCAGCTGCCTTCACTCTGCTAGCCCGCCTGCAAATGGGATCTGCCCATGCTATGGTGGCAAACAGGCACAGTATTGTGGAAAATGCACATTATTGATCCGTATTTGCTCACTTAAAGCAGTACAGAAGCCCTCTCATGAATTCCCAGCCTAGAACAAAAAGTGTGGAGCATCCTCAAACTCCATGCTGCTATCCTCAGGTGCGAGGTTGACCTCACCACCAGCTAGGACCCCACTGAAGTTGGCAGGTAAAGCACATCCGAAAGAGGCTGCTGGATCCAAACAGGAACAAGACACAAGAGGACGTTGGGATCCACTTAGGCTGACACCCACAGAGCTAGAGAAATACCTCTGTGTTTTTCTAAACAGGCCTTCAGAGATTTATTCCCTTTCCTGAGTTATGGTATGTCTGCACTGGCTTAGGCAAAGCTGTCCCGCCAGACAGACGCCAGCTCCAAACCTAAATTCATGTGACTGCGTGGTGTGTTCAAGATGAACACAGCTTAACAAATCAGCCTGGACACTAAATCTTTTTTTATCCACTTGCATTGAGTGCCTTGAAATTTGGAAGAGAGGTTGAATGAGAAAGCATGGATGCTCAGAAGAGCATAAACCTGGTGCCCTCATACTCCAAATTTCAGTGTTGCTTTTTAATTTTTGTGTTAGCTTGGCAAGGATGGAGGGAGAGCCATCCTTGCTCTGAATTTGTGCCTTGCACTTATTTCTTGCTTTTGTTCCTTCCCTCTTGCAGTAAGATCTTTGTATAAGATGTACAAAAATCCCATCAGCTTCGCTAGCAATGTGCCCTTCATGTTTTAGATTCTTCATGGTTAAAAGACAAAAAGCTAAATAGTGCCTGTTTGTTCATGAAGAATTGCCTATGACAAGATATGAGGGACACTGTGACACATAACCTTTATCCCTAGAAACTGAGATGAATGATATAATGCACATCAATATTCACCTAAAAATGGGGAAGACAACTTTTTTGAATGTCTTCAAAATAGCATTGTCCTTCAGATAAACCCCATATCATCATAGCCTGAATGCTGTCAAAAGCCATCAAGCATCTTTCGCCAAGACCCATAAAGCCATTCTTTCTTTTTTAAATGATTGCTTAACCCTTTTATGTAATGGAAATGGAATATATTAAAGATATTAGCCTTGAGCCATGTTTTAAATTTAAATGTTCTGCTCTGAGTATACTATCCATATTTTTTGTTCAACAACTGGACATGTTCTAATATATTCCTTTGGAAAAGTAACTGTATTTTCATAGTGAACATATTTGTCCATTAAGCAAATGTAACACTTTTGATTGACCTTTCTGGACAATTATTTTTAAAATGTTAGTTCCCCAGGGTCTGTTATTGCCTTTACTAGGATAGAACAATTATTTTCTGCTGTCAAGTCTTTGAATACATATATATTTTAATCATGTGGCTTTCCAGTTAAACTATGAGTCTTTTGAAACAGAAAGGAACAGAAACTGTACAACAGCTAGATTGTGCAAGCACAAAGTTAACTGGGCACAGGTCCAATTATAAATCAAAGCCAAAACAGGGGAAATTTTGAAGAGGAAAGAATGCATGGGTCAGAGTGGAAAGAAGTCTCAGTCATGAGAAAGTATTTTCTAGTTAAACTAAAATAGTTTTGATATTAAAATGATAATGAGAACAAAACCCAAAAAGAATGAAACTTAGCTTAATCAAGCAAGAAACCACAGACTGTTTCCCCTATTTTCTTCTGTGCTGATCAGAGAGATAAATATCGACTTTCCTGTAGACTGGGTCAAGGAAGGGGAATGAGAAAAGGGATGCCATTATTTGCTTTGTTCACTAATATTAAATTATTGATTTGCCAACGACAGCAGAAGCACTGCAGAGGTTAGCAATGTCTGCACAGCAGAGTATGTAGAAAAATAAGAAGTGAAACTTTTTTGCTAAGTGAAATGATTTTGATCACTGCTTCTCCTTTTTTGACAGGCCCTAGATGAGTATCTGAAAATTCTTGTTCTGCTAATGAGTTGAGCTATACTGACAGTGACCGAGATCAGCATCCTCAAGGAGCATTAGCTAAACTGATGTTTCAAAGCTGATATATGTTCCTTTCTTGTCTTGTCTTCTTGCCCTTATTCTTGATGCTCATCCCAATAAGCATCAAAATACAATTTGACAGCACTAGCTGCGGTAACTGGCTGGCATGCTCTGAAACCAGCACAGTCCTTTTGGCAAAACATTTTAATACAAGCTGCCTGGAAGGTCCTTTTCCAAAGCTGAGTCACTTCCCTGCTGCAGTCTGCCAGAGACAGCACTTGGGAAAAGAATCCCTAAGAATCTGATTTTGTACGTATAGACAGCAGCAAGATGATCCATTTAAACATCCCTGTGTTTGCCCAGTGATTTGTCTCAGTTTGACAAGCAAACACAAGCTCAGATCTATAGCTCAGTGGGACTCTGAGAACATTTCCTTAGCATATGGTGGGGGAACAAAAGCTGGGACACAGTACTGACCACTGTGCTTTGATTTATTGTTAGGAGCACCCCAGCTCTCTCAACTTCTGAAATCAGAAATGGTGCAAAATGTTTGCTGTAAAAATCCTACTGGCTTCTGATAATAGCTGGATTTTGAAAAGGGACCTTTTTCTTATTTAAAAGTAGATACACTTAAGATGAAGGCAATAAATATGAAGTACTTTGTTTCTGAATAAAAAAGAAAACTGAATCTGTGAAAAAGAGTTAAATTGCCGGTCAAGTAGTACAGTTAGCAGGAAAACCATTATTTGGATTAAGAGCCTATGTAACAGCATACTAAGAAATCAGTTAATGGAACTTAAAGTAGAAAGAAAAATTAATTTTTTAACACTTTTCTTAGAGCTAGTATAAATAGGTGCATACAAACCTCATCACAACAAAAAATAAAATTTGAGGCATCTCAACAGGACTTTTAACCTGAAAATATTAGCAAGCTGGGCTTACCTTAAAATTGTGTGCTTTTTCATAGTTGAAGTGGTTGTCGTTCTGAGTTAAGGCTGCTCTTCTGACCAGGGAGGTGATCTGTGAATAGGCAAAGAGTTTCAGAGGTTGCCACAAAAGTGCCCCCTTGACTCCCACCTTCACCCCCAGGGCCACAGCCAGGAGCTCTTGGCGCTTCCTTCCTCGCTTGGACTTGTGAACAACAGCACAGTTTTTCTCATTTTCCAGCCACAGGTCCTCTGAGAACATAGCGCTGGGATCCCAAATCTTTTCCCTGTCTTCCTCGGCGCCGGGGAGCCTGACTGTAGTCAGCACGGTACAGTTTGTCCAACTGCTTCTGATGTTAGACAGCAGATTTGAAGCAGCTGCAGCCCATTCTGCTGAGACCTCTGGCATGTGACTTGAATGGGCCGTCTTGTGGGACGGAAGGAGCTTCTGCATCTGAATAAGTAACGGCCTGTGCCGTGCAGTTTCTTGAGGCAGATGTGAGCCTCGAACAATAGCTCGAATTCATGCACTGAGCAGCCTCCCCCAGCGTGCTCCCCCAGAGGGGGTCTCCAGATAGGTGATGCTGAAATACCGGCTGGGCGGCACACAGCTTTACAGCTGCACTCCCAAAGGCATTTCCAGGGACAGATCTTTTCAACTCTGCAGCGTGGTAAAAAATGAACAAACAAACAAAAAGCCCCTGGAAAGCCCACACTACCGAATCCGATGCTGCCTCCAATTACACACAGACTCAGAGACTTATCAGCCAGCAGTCTGCATACTAGCAGATTAAGCCCTTAAAACCATGATGATTGTTTAATCTTACAGGGCAAAAAATCTTTCTGTTGGTTTTTTTTTTTTTTTTTTTTGTTTTTTTTTTTTCCCTTTTCCTATCCTGTACAAGGGAAAAAATACAGCAGCACTCCAAGCATTAATAGCACTTTTATGCCATGGTTTAAACTAAGCATTTTGTCAGTGTGCACTTGGTAGCACTGAGGTAGCTCACTGCCAGGGAAAGCTGAAAGCCCAGCTGGGACTATGAGGGCTTGGAAGCCTTGGAGCCCCGTGCAGCAGAGAAGTTCACATGGATGAGGAGCAGGGGAGTTCACATGGATGCAGGAGGCCCATATGCACAGCTCTGTTTGCAGAACAGGGTCTTCATGGTGGCAAGAGTGGCTGTCCTTTGCTCTGGTTACCTGTATCTATAGATTGTGAGGGGAACTGTTTTCTAGTTAAAGCCCAGGGAAAGGAGGCCTGGGGACCCTGATCAGTAACAGCTTTCAGTGTTACTTTGGACATGTCATCCACTTTTTTACAGGGAGGCAGTTCTGTGTCCCAGGACGTGGATGTCTGATACTGAGCATTTGCTGAGAAGCACATTCAGTGCCCCCTCCCCACTGGCTCCCTCTCTCCAGCTCCCCATTTCTACTCCTTTACTAAGTATTCCAATTCCTCATCCATAAGAGGAGAATAGGAGTTACCTGCTTGGCAGAGCACTGTGAGATTTAAGTCTAGAGGTGTGCCTGATGCTCAAAGTGCTGGGATAGGGCAGAGTGGGGAGTTGCCAGTGCTACTGGGAAAACTGCCTATTTGAACTGGAGACACTAAAGACCTCATCAGCCTTTTACAGTCTGCCCCACTTCAACTAACCCAGAGAATACATGAAATTGAAGTATTTAATTCACTTATATTAACTTGTAAAGTTGACCTTGCATCTATTTTTTTCAGTCTGCTTTTACCTCAGGCTGAAAAGTCAGAAGGTTCATCTAACTCACTTACTAACCCCTCCACCACACAGACTGCCTGTGCTTAGTAAAAGTGATGCTCTGCTGATTTGAAAGCCCATGGGGACAGATGGCTGTCCCTCAGTAACATCAGGCTGTGCAATTTCAGAGAGTACCCTACTTAGGGTTTTCAAGAAGTTGTGCAACCTGCAAAATCAGCTTCTCACTCATAAAACCATGCTCTTATTTCTATATATGGCTCATTTAATTCCTTTCTTTTTCAGGTAACTCACAACAGCACTTTTTACACACTTGCGTACTTCAAAGCTTCTGTTCCCCAGAAGGGAGGACTTCCACACAAACCCTCTGCTCCCTGAGCAGTTGCTGCCCATTCAGCCTTTCCCTGGGGCTTGGCACTGTTATCTGACCACTGGTGACAACTGGCTGTGGATGCATGCATGAACATTGCTCTGCCTGCAGGAAATCCCTGCTGCTCTTCCACATGTCCTCTTGTAGTGAGTCCCAGTTTCTGCTAGCTCGGGACCTTTATCCGCTTTCCAGCAGATGAGGCTGACCAAAGCTGCCCAGTTTTTTCTCCATGTGTTTCAAGAGGTAGAAAGTACTGCTTTTTGCCAGCATCAGTTTGGGCCATCACAGAGGAAACCTTGGAGTTGCTCAAAGTTCTTACCACATTCCAGTTTCTTTCCTCAATGCCATTTAAAATGTATTTATATTTATCAGAAAGAAAACCTCCAAACTAGCTCTGGGTTGTCAGACACCTCTGAAGCTACAGCATCTAAATCCCCCACATGTACATAAGCTACTTTTTCTCTAACTTCCAGCATAACACATCCAAAGTCAGGGAGAGGTCGGTTTCCTAATAATGCTCTAATATTTGCATTTATGTCACTAGACTGATAAAAATCCCATTATATAACCAATATTTTTTACATAACACGGCAGATTTGATACTCAAGTGACAGGCTTATGATGATACATCTTGGAATTTCAATTTATTAAACTATTTTTGGAATATCAGAGTGTCATCCTGGGATCAGACATACAGACATATTTAATGGAAACTCTGAGTGTTCGCACAGAAGCATTAAACTTAATAGACTTGAGGGAGGAAAACTCAGCCAAACCGGTTCATATGACTAAGGCAGAGCAGTATTTACTGTTTATCATAAATGAAATTTTATTTATCCCCTGGGAATCTGCCTTGCTTGGGCCCTGTTTAGACAGTTGTTCAGGGGGATTCGTTGCAGACACAGGATGTGCACAGAAGGCCAGCAGTGACTGCATCCTCTTAGGGAGCTTAATCAAAGCCCCGACAGGTCTGGTATCTAAGTGGTGCTGCAAACCTCAGACAAGCTGGACCACACATACAACCACTTCCTTCTCTAAATACAATGCAAACTTCAGCAATGACGAATTCTCAGCTGCAATCAGTTCCTGCTACCACAGGCTCAACCCAGCGCTCTTCTTTTATCTGCTTTCTTTTTCCTAATACAAAATTGGCTGCACATGGTGTCAACTCATTCAAACTGCATATCTTGATCAACTTAGTGAGTTAGCCTGCAGCTAAAGAGAAGAAGGCCACTGGCTAAGAATATTACTGCTGGTTGTCACTGAATGTGAAGCCAGTGAAGGCTGGCAGACAAATATGGGTTATCTGTGTTTTCAGACCACAGAATTTCTGCCTAACGTACAGTTTTAGTTTGCTTGTCTCTTTGTAAAACAGATGTGCTGTATAGGAAATTGGGCATCTAGAGACAAATAAATGTCACTGAACCAGAATAAGAAAGTTAAGGGGCGGAGCAGGGGCGAAGAGGGCGACAACTCAGCTGTTGCACAATTTCCAGCACACCTCCTCAGCATGAGCTGAACCACACCATTGTCTCTCCCCCCAAATACTGGCATCTTGTTTGCTAACAAAGGCCTCGGGCACAGGAAAGAACAAATTGAAGTATGAAAAGCTTTTGGTTGTGTACATGTGGTATGATTTCTCTTGCAGTAGTGTGGGCAGCGCAGAGGACTTGCTGGAAGCAAGAGGTGGGGGAACTCTGCCTGCTGCTTGTCTGTGCCAGCTCCAACGTGGTGGGAAGAGACACTGTGGGAGGAGTGGCTCCTCTCCCTGAGCTGCCACCATGCCTGACTGTGGCTGCCAGGGAGGGGAGATCAGGCAGCACATCCTTGGCTTCCTGCTCTGCCTGCAGAATGACACAGCTGGGGGGAAAAGGAAAAGCACGGGCATGTCTCTTTGGATGACACCACAAGTGAAACGGAGATTTCTCCATGATGAGGAGCTGTGACAAATCCGTGACTGAACTCTAACTAAATACACCTAACTCTGCACATAGATACAGTCATAGGTCAAAGAGAGGCCTGTTTCCTTGCAGGCATGGCACACTGGGTTATCTGCCAGACAGATTATGTTTGCTCAATCGCAAACACGTGGTGGAGATGACACACGGAGCAGGAATCTTGCAGCTAATGGGTTTTTCCTAGTTTTCTCCCACGGAGCTCTTCCCACGATGCACTCAGCACACGTCAAAGAAACCTCTTAGCAAATCTCAAATCTCTTAGCAAGACACAGGGCACAGAGAGGAAATGGTGCTGGAGGCCAGTCAGCCGAAGGCCTTTGCCATACCACAATCCCACTGGTCCATGCCTCCCACTGCCACGGCACTGTGAGCTGCCATTAAAAGGCTTCTGTGCTGCTGAAGCAGTGGGAGGAAACAAGCTCCAAGCAGAAAACATGCTGAACACAAAGCCAAGCACAGTGCCCGAAGAGTGGTGTTTGCCAACCTGGTCTCACAAACCACACTTTCCTAAGAAACCCTCTCTCCCGGGGGAAGGCTCCCAGTGCCAGTTAGGTGAGCAGAGGTTGCACAGGTGAACAGGGCCAGGAAGATACACAACATGTGGCCAGGGGCTAGGGAAGAAATCAGATTGCACAGCTACTGGGCTGCTGCTGCTCTCTGGTTTGCCTCTTCCCCACCCCAACCCAAAAGTCTCTTGTTTCCAGCAGAAAAATTCCTTTCAAGGTGAATTGTCATTCAGTAAATGGAACACTGTTAATAAAAAAAAAAAACAACAAAAAAAAACCACTGGGTTTTTTTTAAGGATTAACATTTATCTATAGTTTTGTTTTTTACTACTTGGAATTTCAACTTTCTTTTTTTTTTAAATAACTACCAATACCTCTAAAAATTATGACTTAGCAGTTGTCAACAACATGCATAATTGTTTAGACGGCAGACTTATCTACACTGGGCTCTTGTTCTGGAGAACCTGGTTGCACTTCCACCACCATCATTCACATCCATCTTTTGCAGATAATCCACAGCAAAAGAAACTGTTTATTTAAAACAGTTTATTATCTTGGAAGACTTCCAAAGTACATGCTCTGATGTTAAAAGTAATTAAAATTGTAATATTCATACATCTCCTAAATTGATGTAATTGATTATTTATTAGCATCTCAGCAACCAGCTGTCATTTATATGCACTTATTTCTGACCATGTATGTATTCAGTCCATTCCTCAACAGATAAAAATATAATTTACCTGCAGCAAATGGAAATATAATCTCCCTTAAACACTAGATCTCCTTTCTAAATCCTCCTCAAACAGATTTTTCTGTATGAATCATTTTCTGTATGATTATTTTTCTCAAAACAATGCAGTCAACCAAACAATACAACAGCCAAAGGTGAAATAGTGTATAATCAGGAAAGCACTAGTGTGACTATTATTAAAAATAATAGTTGCTGTAAGCCTCCTATGGTGTATTAATAGAATAAACTATTGTCTATTTTGGAACGACAACTGGAGATCAAATTAAGTGGTATGCAATTACATAGCCATCTTCAATTAAAAAATAGTGAGTGAATTAAAAGATTCTATGTTGTCAGGCAATTCTACCACTGAATGCATTAATTTGTGTATTTCCTATCCACCTTTGTATTCAATAAATCTGAAATAGTATTTTGATTTCTTATTTTTGCCAACTATAATAAATAGGCATTGCATTACAAATATAATGTCAGTATCATGGAAAAAATAGTGCAGAACTGAGGAAAGGACCTAGGCACAGTATGAACTACCACAGCAACTCTGTCAAATAACCCTGTAGAGATTAACATGGTAACAGCAGGTCTATCCTATTTATTGTCTCGACTTCCTTTCCTCCCACTCTCTCCTTTATCCTTCCCAATCCATCTCCATACTTGTCAAGGTTATTAATGACATTTTCCTGGCCAAGTTCATGATCCTCTCATCTGGGCTTAAGTTCTAACCCATTCATGACCAAAATGGTAGAGAGTGAAGAGGCATGAGGACTGAGTGGGGCAGATGGGAGCAGAACTGCACACCATGGCCACTGCTGCTGCTGTGCTGGAAGAGAAACACCAGCTCTTCAGAGAACACCAGCCCCTCACAGGGCTGCCAGGAGCTGCTTTATCTGCAAAGAGGGCTTGCTCAGGGAAACTGCACTGGATTGATTTCTGAATACCTCTTGTTCCCTCTGGGGATACAACACACATAGCTGACTGGATTTTCCTGCCTGCAGCATCTGTCAATGAGTACTGTTATCACACGTAGTATAGATCAATGTGTATCCATGATAACATCTGGCCTGCAGGCAAATGAAAATTCAAGCATGATATTTATCCTGATATTTGCAAAATATTGGCAATGATCCTGTTATTTTGACAATGATGATGGTATTTTTTTTGACAACAGAACTAATACAGTATTTTTCTAACAAATAGACATTTAAGAAGAGGAAGGATGGATGGATGGATGGATGGATGGATGGATGGATGGATGGATGGATGGATGGATGGATGGATGCATAGCAGGTGTCTAATCTAAAACAGTAACATGCCCTTGCTTTATAAACAGAGGAGAAAAACAGAAACTTCCAGACAGTGATTCATTGTCTTCTATGAGAGGTCAAGTCTAAAATGGATGAGCTTGAATTGCCTTCTTGCAGGTCCTGTATGGATCATACAGGAAAACTTGATGGCTCTCGTAGAAACAGAAGCTTTACTATAAGATATTCAAAATTAGGTAAAATCAATATCTCTCTGAACTATTTTCTGTCTCTATTCTTCTGTTAGCTATTCAATTTCAGAATAAATTAAGGAATAATTTATGTTATCAGCCTCAACCACGTGTATATGTAATTATAGATTAACGAGTGTACTTTGTTTTGGTTATCAATACTCCCCATACTTCAGACTGGCTAAGACTCAAGCTCTGGAAACATGGAATATTGAGCTTACTACATCATTTGTTACACAGCTGCATGCAACTTTATAGGTTTATCTGGGCTCATTGAATGAACTTTTTCAAGAATTGTAACTATAGAAGGAAGAGTCTATATTAATACAGATTTCTCACACTGACTATGTAGGTAGCCAATATTTTGACATCTCACCCACAGAGGAAATAGCCTAACAACAAAATGAGCTTAATATGACATATGACAATGGCCTCAGTGAGTTAAGAAGGAAGTGACTCATGGTGTCTACAATATATGGGACTGTTAGTCAAGAGACAGAGATTAAAAAAAATAACCTAAACATAACAGTTTTTATCCAGATCCACTGGGGAGTGGATGCTGGCTCAGCACCATGTAAGCCATACCCCTGTACAACCTGCCCATATTTTTACATTTTCACTATGAAGCTCTTGCTTTCCAAAGAAACAGTACTTTGTTTAGGAGAACCAGGTTGCCATTGATTAAAACCATCATTGTCCTGCAAGGAGACTGCAGAGCTTGAACCAGAGCCAAGCCCACTGGGCTGCCACAAAGAAGTGGAGAAGTTAATTCTCTTACTTCCCTGTCTGGGGAGAGGCAGGGAGACAAGAACGTCTGTTCTGAGAAAGACGAGTCCTGTGAGTGCAGGGCAGTGCCCTTGAAAGGATGTGATAAGTGGAAAAGGAAAAGAAGGCAAAAGGTCTGGAGATGCCACTGCAATAGCGGACCCGCCCTTGGGGCTTCCAAGCTTGCTCATGTGGGGTTGTCCTTAACCATAGCTGCTTAATGGAGCTAGCTGGATGTCATGCTCAAACACAGGGCTAGACTGAGGACCATGTTTTGTGAGAGTGCATTAAGTCTGTGTAATATCAGCTTTTCAATAAGTCCCAGTGCTACACAGATACTCTGTTGTACAGTGGGCACAAGGCTTGGATGTTTGACCTTGTACCTCATTATGCTCCCAAATGTACACACGGCATCCTCCACAAACACCTACACCCTGACTTTTGGTATAATTCTCATTTCTCTGTCTCAAACACTACTACACCCTACAGCCAGGTGTTATCCCAAAGAAACACAATAACTGTCTATCTTCTCCATACACAGTGAAATCTAATACAATAAAAATAAACACATTACAGAAAACATAAGTCAGAAAGTTCTGTTTCTCATTTTGACTTCTGATACTATATGTTAGTGACAATAAAATTGTCCTGGAGCGCGATCAACTCAGTCTTTCAGCACATGCTCTGGACTGAAACTTATACAGTGCAGTCAGAGTGCCTGCTCATATAGAGAAGAAAAATCTGCCCCTCCTGGGATTATGATAAAATGTGGAGAAAAACAGGCTTCATGAATGTTTCCCAGAAACAGCAGTGGGACAGAAATGGTATTTATGTCTGGAGCCACTAACCGCTCAGCAGAGCCAGCAGATCTCTGGAGGAGCTGTAAAGCAATGCTGACGGGGCTGCCAGAATGTAAAGCATGCTGTGGCAGTCCCAGGAACCAACAGCAGTGCCTCAAGTTTTGCCCTAGCTTAAGACAGCTTGAAACAAGAGACTTTATTGTGGGTTAAATAGAGATTTATGCAGCCTGAAAGGGAACAAATAATTTGTGAACCAGTGATTCATGAACTGGTGATCACATTGTCTAAAAAACTGGCAATCTGTAAAATTCTTCCTGGACAGTAACAGTCCAGGAACAGATTCTCAATGGTGTGATGCTCTGTTCATTTAGCACTCACAGGGAGATGGGAATGATAAGCAATTTGCTGGGGGGGACAGTGCCAACATCAGCATCAAGTGGCAAACAGGATTTTTCTCCAGTTTTGGTGGCTTCTCTCTAAATCTTCAGACTCCAACTTAATTCACATGATTGAATTACATTGCTGCTCAGCAGTTATGGCACCTTCAGATAAACTACACAGTACAATGACCTAGTCATGTGTTTTCCATCATTAGTAATATCTCTGTCTCCTTTTACTGCAGCATCTTGTGACTTTTTCCCATTAAAAAAGCATAAACTCAGTAGACAATGTAAGGTGAAAGGACTTATTCATGCCATTTAGGAAACAAAGTAGGCAATTAGCAAATAAGAACACAACATGCTTTCAGGTTGAAAGAATACTTTTTAACAAGCCTGAACCAACAGCCCTTAACCAGATAAAAAAGGGAGAAATGCTAGTTTTATAAAAATGCTGCAGTTTATGACTGTGAACTTTCATTTCAGTATTCTTTATCAATTGCATTGCAAAAAAACCAAAGAGGGCAATAGGGAACCATTGTCCACATGCATAAGTGAAACTGTGGCTTGGAGAAGATCATTGTTCTTGGTGATGGCCCAGCCATGGCTGTCTGAGAGCTTGTCTGAGCTCACTTGTACCTCCATGAATGCCCCAGGACATGTGGCCCTGAGACAGGAGCATACAGGGTTTACAGCTTACCTGTTTGTGAAATATTCTGCTTCTGTCCCATCACTTTTAAGCAGTGTCATTAACCCTGGTAGTGAGAGACAGTGTCAAATCCCAGCTGTCATCCCAAAAGAAGTGGTAAGGCTGTATGGTCCCTGGTATATCTCTGGCTTCAAAATGTGTGTTTGCTTAAAAACAGGGAAGGAATTCATGCAGAAAAAAGTGATGTGGGGTTAAAGAAAAGACAGAAGGCTCTGAACTTAGCCAGGTTCACTTACCTATTTCATTACATGCCTGGACTTTACTCCAGGAATGTATTACATTCCTCCTTGTTATATAAGAAGGATCCCTATAACTTACACTTATATCAGTTTCTGTTCTGAAATGGACCCAGCACAGAAGAGAAGAGTTGGGACAGGGCTGGCACCACATATGGCAAAGTAAAAAGGCACCTGCAGGAATGGGTAATTTCATGCTATGGGGCATGAACCCTCCTCCAGCTCCTTCCAGCTCACCTTGCAGAAAAAGCTGCTCTAATCATAACTAACTTCCTCTTCTCATAGATGAGGTTTTGAGCACCTTGGCCCTCGTTCAGCTTCCCTTTTCTCACAAAGCAGCAAGGGAGCTCCTGTGTGCCACAGAGTGCACATGAAAAGCACGGTTCACTGCACTTTTAGAAGAGCATGTTATAGGACATGCAAACCACTTGAAATCACACTCTTTGAAACTCACATAAAGTACCAGAATGTATCCAAGCTGTTTTATTTTCCCCTCATAATAATTGTTTTGTGTCCTGGTTTCTTTGCCTTCTGCTTGAAGCTGGCTTTGTTACTCCATTACTCCTAGGGTAAGCAGCGACACAGCTATCCTTGAAAACACATAGGCATTCCCATGGCCACTGGAGAAACACTCAGACGAAGGCTGACCCCACTTCTCTGCTAGTGAATGAACACACAAAGGCTGTATAATCCTAGTTTTATTTTTCTGTACAGGTGTCATTTGACCCTGATAGCCTTATAACCCCTTTGACCTGAAGCCACTGCCCTCTGGTATGAAGCAGAGGCTTTTGTTCCTGAAGGCACACCGTGCACAGCTGCTTCCATCATTGTCTGGAGAGGGACAGATGGCTGCTCTCAGCACAAAAAAGAGGCTTAAAAAAACCTGAGGGAATGACATCACTCTTCAGCCTGCAATTTAATTCATGGGACCTGTGGGGCTACCAGTGGCATGGCCTAACACTCCAGTTCACTCGGCCCACAGACAGGGAAAAAGTGCATTTTGCAGACTAAAAGACATTAAAAAAAATATACAGTTGCCAACACTCTGATACTTATATTCTTTAACAGTTTTTAGTTAATCTGAATGTATACTATCCTATCAGCAGCAGCACTTCTAAAGTACTCTGAAAGCAAGACTGACACTATACTTCTATCTATGGCTGTAGCTCAATTGCAGTAACTTGGTTTAAAGCTTATTTATTTTATTTCACTTGTGATGAGGAGTCCATAAAATGTAGCTGGGGAAACATAATACAGAGTAAATGATTTTCACCATTAGGTCCAGTCCTGCTATAACACTTTGTAGCTAAAAGATTTAATCTGTATCTCACAGATCCATTTGAGTCAATTGAACAGAAAAAAAAAAAACAACAAAAAAAGTGCAAAGCATTAGTTCTGGCAGTAGTGAGCTTTGTTGTTACTTTTCTGCCTTGAATTCAGCTCCAGATGTATGAAATCACTGAATTCTCATTTTTGTGATTATCAGACACCAAAGGTATTTATCTGAATTTATTTATTATCTTAAGCACATTACTTGGTTACTGTTTGGGAGATGGGAATTTGGCCTCACTCTGTGTGTGGTGCTTGGTGCCATCTGCACCAATGTTTTTCTCCAGAGGAAAGATTTTTGCTTTGCAACAGATGTCTCATTGAAGGCACTTGTCAAAGTGGCCACGTTAGCTGCTACCACCCTCTCTATGCTACTGGCAGGCACTAAAATGTGCAGGAATGCTGCCACGTGAAGGTGAAGCCATTCCACAATGAACGTAAAAAATAAAAAGCTACTTCTAGGTGGGTTTTTGGTCTTATTTTTTTGTTTTGTTTTGTTTTTCCCTGAAAGGAAAGAAAGCAAGCAATTTCTCCTCTCCTTGAGTATCTGGGAACATCAGAGATGCACTCCTCCATGCAGCCTGAGCTGGGGCTGGGACCCATCACATGACAGTACCCTGGCACAGCTCCTGCTTCAGCCCCAGAATCAGGCTCAGGCCTGAGGAGGGTTTTGCTCCTAAGTGCTGACCAGCATCTGTGGGAGACATCACTGTGTGTTTGTGGTTCTGCCCAAAGAACCAGGCAGAGCCTTTTCTGGGTGTAACCACCCAGAGTAAGGTTCAGGTTATTCCCTTGGGCACAGCTGTGCAAACCAGCTCTGTCTGGGAGGCTCCAGGAGCAAAGCTGTGTCTTTCAGTACGTCTGCAGAGCAGTGGATAGAAGCACAGAAAATCATGATGCTGATGAGACAAGAGATGTAACAACTGCTATCCAAACACACTCTGAGTTTTACTGTCTCAGCAATGCTGATGGCAACACCAGCATAGAGCCTCGAACCAACAGCTTTCACTGTCATTAATTCAGAGTAGACAGAATTCTACTGTCTACACAGCTGTTACACAGTTTTCACTGTCATTAATTCAGAGCAGACAGAATTCAGCAAATGACAGAGGTAGACGAGAGGTGATGAGTAAGAAGAGTGATGATTCATTTGCTTCATAAAGTACTATCATGTTTTATTTGCTAATCTGAAGAGTAGAACATCTTATCAGCCAGCATGCTTGAACCCGGGGGTGAATTTTTAAGGGGAACAGTTTTTGTTGCAGAACATGTGACTCATCAGACCAGGAACTTGCACAGGGAAGTTCTGACCAAGAGCCAAATTATGTTTTTTTTTAAAATGTGGAAACACTAGGGTTTAAAGTATTTTAAAAACCAGTTTTCTGTTTCCAGTTTGAAATGTTTTACTAAAAGCACTTAATAAAACATTAAAAGTAGTTGAACAGTTTCAGTCAATCAAACTTAAATATTTTTCTGCCTTTATCCTGCCTCCTCAGTGCTTGGTCATGAAAAGCTGAGTTTTACTTTCATCGCAAATCAGACAGAAGTAAAAACAAAAGAGCAGAAATTACCCATTACAATTCTCCACTACATGCTCTGATAAAATGCTAGTTTCAGAGGTGATCTTCTAATGATGACTGCTAAGCAAGTTGTATTCCCCTGTATAAGCTCAATACAGAGACACAAAGGCTTTACATTAATTTTCTTTTTGTTAAACAGTTGTTCCCCTGGGCTCTTTTAATCTGCGGTGACAGACTCAATATCGCTGAGAATGCCTTTTCTGCTATTAAAACAAAAGGCACATATCTAAACACTTTATAATTTCAAGCAGAAAAGAATCTCATTCTCCTAGTTGAAGAAAGCAGTAACAAAAGACTCATGTCCTAGAAGGCTGATGTGAATCATGGCCATCTTACGCTTTCATTTTTGCTCTCTGGGGATTTCCAATGGAAAAACAGACTTAACCCAGCCAGCAAGGTACAGGGACACACCACAGCCATGCCTCTGGGAAGGCTGAGGGATGAGAAGTGCTCCTGAAGGAATGCCTTGGAAAGGCTCTCAGCTGTTTGCAAAGTATGGCACTTCAGCCCCTGTGGAGGGGCCAGACACACTTAATATAGAAGCATTAACAAAGAATTTACTCAGCCAGGACCAGACAATGAAGCATTTTAAACCTGGAGCGCACAAAAACCAAACAAAAACTTGCCAGAGCACAAGAAAACTGAAATCAGGCTTCACTGCACTGAGACAAAACCATAGCTCCATGCATGTCCATTTGGGTTCAAGTTATTGCCTTCATTTATATTACATCAATTTCCAAAATATTATTTTATTTCCACATTAAAAATAACAGCTTATTGGTTCTACATTTGAAAAATAAGCTGAGCACTTTATTGTTCACTCAAAAAAACTTAGTTAATTAATCTCTTAAATGCATTTTTATTTTATTTTTAAGCCATTTAATCTTTCAGAAATTTAACGAGGTGGTTTACTATTGCTGTAATACAGGGAGATTTCATTAAATGACCTGCTGTCTTCTATCAGCATCATTATGATTGCATGTTGCCCTTGTTTTACCTTAATATATAGCAATTTTTTGTTCCTTGCCAACATGGGTTCCTAGTAATGTCACAGACTGGCATGGATAGCAAACCAGTTGCTTCCATTTTCCATGTGCTCAATGTTTCATTTGCATCCCAGTTTCACAGCCATCAGTGCTGCATGGTACTTGAATGGCATCAAACCTGGATACTTTCCTGATGTGTAGAACAAGCTCTTCCCAGCTGGGTTTTTTTCTGCTTTCTTACTAATCTTCATTAATTCCAGCAGTGGCAAAATGTTGGGAAGAGAAAGGTTCAGTTTCAGGCAACAATTCACAAATCACCTCAAGCTTTATAGGTTTAAGCCTTTTAAGCCTTAACATGCTAAATTTGTTTGCAAACCAACAGGCAAAACGTGCCCCACAGCTCATGTGTACCCCTTGCTCTGCAATGCATGAGCCACTGCAGAGGCTCTTGCTCCAACTCTGGTTTCTGGCTTGGCTTTCAGGAACAAGCAGCTGTAGCAGCAATGGGGCAGGCTGTGGTGCCAATTAATGTTCCTAGAGGACACAGCTTCAATTACCAAGTAGTTGCAAGGTACACAAATGAGTGCCCTTACTAGATACCACTGCCTAGAAGTGCTGAAGAGGAGCAGATGGTGCAGCAATACCTCAGCTGCAGGCTCTAGTAACACGCCACAGACAAGCCTTGGGACTTGAAGGAGCTGTGACCCTCAAGAGACTTCCAGGTGGCTTCACCACATCACCCAGATTCAACTACAAGTTTTCTAGAACTTGCCTGTGCCACTGACTTCCACATGGCAGCCTCCATCTGCAAGATGCAGATCAACCATTTGTGGGTGAGATAAAGCCCTGCACCTCTGGAGTGCCACAGCTGCCTGGCCTCTGTCAGGGTAGAAAAAAAGGAGGAGCATCTGTCCTAGGGAGGTCCCAGGACAAAGAACCAACAGCTGGAAATAAACAAGTGGTTGCTCTCAGCTAACAAAAAAGGCCACTAAAAAGCAATTATAACTGTTTCCCCTGACAACTGTTTGCACTGACAGTGTGATCAGTGATGGGTTCACACAGCAGTGTGAAAAACATACATATTTACTGATGAGGGGAAGAGTTAGGAACCATCCAAGTATCAGCTCTCTACACCCAACCAATAAGGACCAGGTACTGGGTTTTGGCAGGGTTGCAAAGGAAAGGGGCAAGGATGGGGAAGCATCACCTCTTAAAACCATAGCAGTCAGTGCTAAGCACCAAATGAGATCAGAAGAACCTTGGAGATCAGTCAGGGATAAGAAGATTAGCTCTTGGTTTCACACAGACCAGTGTCACAGAAATTAAACCTTGAAGTGAAGAAGAACAGTGGCAATCCTGGCAGATTTTTCCATATCTGAAAAACATCATCTAAGCAATCAGAAAGTTGTCCTGAGCAGACAGAATAATGTCTAAAACATTCCTTCGAAACTACAGTGTCAAAGACAACTAACAACAGCAGCTCTTTTATTTTCTACTTTTGTACCATAAAATGTTCCACTTGGAAGGAAGAATTCAGTGAATGCTCAGTCAAGACTCTTCTGCAGTTCAGCACCAGCTCTAAACAGTCATCTCTGCCTTGTCATTTTGACAGACTTCTACTTTGTATATTTTTCACCTTCCGCTTCCTGCCCTTGTGTAATTGCCTTTCTCAGATTAGAAATGGGCCATCCATCCTACTGAACACATTTGGGCACCTATTTTCAATGCAGTTTTACACATGCTATACACAACATCAATATTCTCATGATTTCCTGTTCACATTCAGCTGAGATGACTCTGGACCCATAACCTCATGAAGCATTAAATGAGAAAAATACTTTCTGAACTAATTCAGCTTGTAAACTTCCATTTTTATTTGCTAAGATGTCTGGAATCACCACTACACATTAAGCCATTGCCTAGAGAAATTTATTTTTTTTAGAAGAAAAAGAAAATAGAAAGGCCATCTACAGTTACTTTTATGATAATTCATGCAGTAAATTGAGTGATTAGACTCTCTGCATTTACAGAAGTACTTAGCTGTATGCTTTAACAATACTGCAGTTTACAGAGATTTATACTCACAGAAACCCTTTAGGACAGGATCCCAGAGTAAGAATTCTCCTTTGTTTGTAAATCTGTACAGTCTCACTATTTATTGTTAACAAGAAGTGTCATCATATTTACCATCAGCAAATCTTCTAAAGTCTGCAAATTATCAAGTAGCTGCACGGCTAATTTATAAAACTCATTACTATTTTAAAATGTCACCACATGTTAAAACATCCTACAATGGAGAGCATTGACTCTGACACCAAATTTCCCTCAGTTCATCCTTGGGTAAGACTCCAATTGACTGGACAGACTCGTTACTTTTCAGAAGGGTTTATTATTTGCATTGCAACAGTGCACAGAAGCTTGAGCCTTTGAGCAGGTCAAGGCAACAGCGAGGGGTACAAACACAGAGACATTCCCTGCCCTGCAGAGCTTACACTCTAGAGAGCTGCCCCACCTTCAGAACAAACACTTTTCTTTTTCACACAAGAAAAAAAAAACAAAACCATGAAATGAAACATAACCACAAGAGACTTAAGGCTGTAAAGAAGAATTTTCAAATATCAGATCAAGGACTCAATAGTAAATTACTAGAGTACTTTAAAAGTGCACTATATGTCATACCCCAAGTAATAAAATTCTTGTCTCTGCTTAAGTGCTGAATTCCTGACTAAAATGCAAATGAAGAAGAGGACAGAAGTAGAAATCCCATTTTAATTCAAAGGTTGTTCTCCTTGCTGTCCCTGTTGTGCCCAGAATAACCAGATCCTTTATTTCTTCAGGGAATAAAACAGCGTAAGTTTAAGAGAGAATGTGTATAACAATGGCCTGTCAATGTATTCAATGTTTATAAGAATCCAGAGTTCTCCCTGAGTATTATCATGGGATGTAGATTATTTTATAACCCGATACTGCATTTTGTAATTCCTGACAAACTGCAATCTGCCCAAGAACCCTGCTATTGCAAAACTCTGCGGTCCACATCACATACACAACAAAACTATTTTTAGAAAATCTACTGAAAAATCATACGTCATTTAGTTCAAAATGAGCCTCTCTTAGACTTTCCATTAAAATACATCTTTAAAATAACTTTGTAACTTTATAAATAGACTGCAAACTTAAACATTTAGGAGCCAAGAAATACCAAAGCTAAGAACTATCTGAAGAATTCCCCCCCTGACC
This sequence comes from Molothrus aeneus, assembly GCF_037042795.1. Classification (NCBI taxonomy): domain Eukaryota; kingdom Metazoa; phylum Chordata; class Aves; order Passeriformes; family Icteridae; genus Molothrus; species Molothrus aeneus. The sequence continues at coordinate 35,261,570 of NC_089646.1, read as the reverse complement.
TTCTGGGCACAACAGAAATCTTACCTACTTACAGACAACATATTTTGTCTAATTTGGTGTGTGTGTATCTATATATACACACACAGAGATATACATATATATATATATATGTATGTACTCACAGAGTCTGTCATTCCATGAACATAATAGGAAAAGGCAAATATTAATATAAAGGTGTTGTGGATTAACATGATGTTTTATCCTACTGTGAGGGGACTAGATTTGGCTGAAAAGCATGTGGTTTGTTGTCTGTGAAATTTCTTGTATTTCTTCCAAAATTTCAAACGCCAGGGGAAGTGGTGGGGTTTTGATGGAAGGAGTCTTCTGGCAAAAAATGGCCCAGTTTCAGGTCTGCTGTGCCTGGGGAAGATCTGCCAGCCAGACTGTGGTTTGGGTTCTCAGCTTAATGGCAGACTGCCGAAGGCCCAGGGATCATTAGCTTTCAACATAATTAGCCCATCTATCAGGCAGATTAAACTGAGGCTCAGGACACCCAAAGAAATCCAAGGAAGTAGTGAGGTGTGAATGCAGAGGGTGGAGGTGTGATGTGTGAATACATATGGTCACTTGGACTCAGAAAAGGTTTTTTTTTTTCTGAAAAATCTTTTGATTGAAACATTTCAGGCTCAAATATATATTTTCTAAAAAAATAATAAAAAACCCCCTGGAAAACTTCCAAATATCTCTAACCTGTACTCCTGCTGAAGGAGATAGTGCTTACTGGAAGAACCAGGACTAATTTAATGAGCAGTGGGCCTACTTTTTCAGCAATGAAGAATAAAAATAAATATTGAGCAGCTGCCTACTTGACTATGCAGCAGCCACAGGCTTTAATCCATTTGACAGACCCTAAATCTGCATGGAAACCAAAGAACAGTGAAAGTATTTTATATTTATGAATCTATTATATGCATGTAATGTAACATTAACTATTTGTCTTTAGTATGTCTGCATATGTACATATCTTTTGAAATGTTACACACATGCTATATATACATATAATATGCATATCAGTACAGAAAAACCTCTATATCTAAATTTAATTAGTTGTCCATATTTGAAAAATGTATTAAAGACAAAAGAAAGATTGGGCATGTTAACTGGAGCCATGCACAGTAAATACTGCCCTCGTATACCCAGAGTGTGTCTCCAAATTAGACATTATTGTGCTAAACTGTGTATGGGTAAAATACAATAACCAGGAAGTTTCATCAGAAATATGCAAATATTTAGACTTTTGGATACACAATTTTGGATATTACCGTCCCACACAACTGTATTTTATAGTAGTGGATGTGTAGGGAAAAAGTACAGCATTTAGAAAGACTCACCACATTTTTTTCACATGGATCTAAGTTCATAGTCAAATTAAAAAAAGCTTTTTTTTTTAGCCATACATGTCACCTATTCTTCCTGCATACCTTTGAAATGTTATTGTTTAAAAAGAGATTGTGCAAGGAAGGATCCAACTAAAATAGGAATCTCCAGCAGCTGTGTCAGTGAATGTGTTTGGTAAGGACCTAAACTCTCTACCCAAGGAAGATAAATCATCTTTTCCTGAAATGGTACCAGCAATTAGCAGAATTTATTAGAGCTACTATCCCCTCTAAGACATCAGGAAGAGCAGTGCCTTACATAATTTAAAACACCAATGAGGATGTGAATTTTTTTCTCTCATGTAGAATTTGCAAGACTTTTCCCTGCTTTACCACCTCCAGGGTGAAAGAACTTCCAAGCCATTTGCTCAGGAGCAAACCTGGAGCACCCACCTGAGGCTCTGCATGCCAGGCTGTAGCCACCAGCCTTCTCTTCCTGGTGAGGACAGGATGCCCAGAGCACCCAGCCCGGGGCGCCCTGGGACTCACTTCCACCCAGTGGTTCTCCATCAGCATTGGGAACTTTGCTTCTCCCGTTTCCTTCCAACATTTAAACTTGGCAGGCTCAAAAACATGTGCATGGACGGGTTCCTGAGATTGGCTGGATTTTGGAGAGTGAATAGCAAGGAAGAGTACCAAGCAAGACTGACCTGCCAACATAATATTTTTTGAATTTTGGTGTTTGATTGGTTGGTTGGTTGTTTTTTTATCTCCCTGAAAATACCATTCCAGCTGTAGGCCATGTTTAGACTCTACTGTGGATCACCTACTATGTTTTTGGGTTTTGTAAAACAAGACCTGTTGCAGCTGGGCATGAAAGATAAATTGTTACAAGTAATAGATAAATAAATACAGCCCAGGAAGATTCATTTTACCCAACTTCAGGCAAATCCCAACTGATGACAAGTTTCTAGGAAAAGTAATTCACTTCCTCATTTGTACATAAAGTGCCTAGCACACATCAGTGCTACTAAAGAAAGAATATATTAATAAGAAGAGAAACTAATAACAGTATTCCTCAGGATATCTATGAGATGAGCAGATACTTGGTTCTGGGTGACGGGAAGCAAGTGACAAACTGAGGGTCACAGTGGGCATGGTCTAGGGATAAACCCTCCAGAGCATGTTCTGAAAAAACTGATTATTTTCTTTTTTATTACACTATTCTCACTAAAAAAAAATTGCTTCTAACAACCATGAAGATGGTCGTTACCCTTAGTGCTAAAAAATGCTTTAATCAGCCATATTATACCCTTAAAAAAACCCCAAAAATTCCCTGTGTAATTTGTTTTGTTTGTTTCTTCCCATGACTTCACGGAACAAACCAGTGGCTATTTTTCCATCACACTGACTTGTGCTCAGCAAACAGCTGATTACTCATTGTCACGTATGTAAATCTTTGAAGTGCAAAGCAAAGGAAAGAACATCCCTATTTATTTCTAAAGTGAAATCCCAGCATCCAGCAGAATTTTAAAACTGATTTTTCTAGGGCAACACTTCTTTCATCCTCCCAATGCTAAATATTAAATAAGAGAGATCTGTCTTAATTCAAGCTGAGCTCTGACCCTTGAAGTCTTATGATGCTGTCTGTGTTTACACGAGCACAGACTATTTTTCTCCAAGCTAGTTCACATCATGCAGGCTCCTCTCAAACTCTTCAGAATCCACAATGTTAATTACTCTCCCCTCCTGGCTCGTGAGGGAACTGGGAAGTTGTGGAGGCTGGATGCTGCACAACAGTTTTCATCAGAAAGCTGGTATTATTCCTGGTTCATTGACAAGAGGCTGACTCATTGTATTAGTATTTTCTCATTTTTGGCACCTAATTGGAGTTGCAGCTTGCATTTTTAAAATGAAATTTAATAGGCTTTATTTTCTATATTTAGATAACAGATGCCATTAGTTTCACCTGCACTTACTCAATACTTCTGCAGAATCTAATTTGTGCACTCAGAAGCAGAGGTAGCCTCATTAGCCTCTTAACATGTTTGAACTACTTGCCAACACAAAATGAAGGCTCTGGGCAGGGATGTAATCCAGCCTTATTGAGCAACTTTCAACCAGTTTCATCACTGCAGTAGACTTCTTTTTTCATTTTTATCACATGCCTTTCACTTCCATAAATAGCTGGGCAAAGCTGCTTGACCACAGCAACCCACCCGCTCACAGCCATGATTTAATGGTCATCAAAAAGTGGAAACAATTGAAGCAGTAGTCAGCTAGAGCTGTGGCATTCAGGGGAAAGCAAAGTTTGGAAATTCTTCTTAGTTTTAAACTGCTTGAACTGAACCCAGGGAAAGCAGCACGTTTAACCATATAACCATGCTGCTTTAGTGGAGCAAAGCATCTCCAGTGCACTGAGTGAGGCAGGAAACCCACACCAAAGAAAAGATCCTGTAACTAAAACTTCCCCCTTGATGTAAATGCACAGCTAAGGTTGTACTGGTGACCCTCTGTCAGACATTCCTTATCTCAATTTTGTGCCTTGAAAGTTCTTTTAATCTCATTTCTTTGGGCTCCTGCAACAACATGAATCCCTTTCTCAGGCTAAAAGTGTGAGCTGGGGTACCCTGATGACTCCAACATGGTTAATTGCCCAACTGGACCAGAGCTTAAAAAAACAAGGACACACATCTGTAATATGAGCCAGCAGATCTCAGCAAGGAATAGGTAATAACTTTGTGGATGGGTCAGTCATGGGAAGAGCATAAGGAATCAATGAATTTTCACAATTTTTTTCTGACAACAGGGCAATTATGAGACAATGGACCCAGAATTTTAAGTCCTAAAAGGGAGAGTGTCATGTGTTGGCCATCCTCCTTCAGGCTCTATCTGTTAAAGTGAGCAATTTGCTGGAGCTGAGCCTCCACTACAAGGAGTTGGTACTATTCAACAGAAAAAATGCTGTGTAGAAAAAGAATAGAATTTGGGAATAGAAAAATTCCCAATGAACTACATCAGCTGGAATCTTCTGTGTGCTGTCAAAAGTTTGTACTTTCCCTCAGCCTCATTTGAGTAGTTTTCAGCAGTCAGAGAAGAAAATCCAGCTTGACACATATGTGGAAACCTCCCAGCCAAATGGCTGAGGCTGAGTAGAAGAATGTTTTTGGGTCTTTTTCAAATGGAGGAAATCACACAATTATCCCTCTGCACAACCAAGATAGCAACTCACCTGGAGAACAGTGCCACTGAGGAAGAGAAGGAAGCTCAATTTCTGATTGCACTTGGAATAAGGGCAATCAGAAAAATGAAGAACAAGTTTTCGAAGTAGCCTAATCACAGATTTAAAACAAACCCAACCCAGAGGATGCCATTTGTTGCCTATTTTTCTGTTGTATTTTTTCTGTATCACCGAGTGTATGTAACTCCAAGCATATTCTGGGAAACTGGAGTTTGCAAACTGGTTCAGAAGAGATTGTCCTGAATGATTCTAGTGTCTACTCAGGTACAAGACCCACTCTGGAGGCCCTTCTCACCACTTCTGCAAGGAGGCAGTGTATGCTCCTTAGCTAGAGACCTAACTCCATCACAGAAGGGAGATGCCCCTTTCCCCAAGAGCCCTCATTTTGAGGGAAGGAGGTAAAAATGAAAAATTTGTCAGAGATCTCTGATAGATGAGGAAAGGGAAAGAGATTTTTTATCATTTTTATCTGCTGTAGGTAAAGATAAGGGCTCTTTGTCCCTCCCAAAGCTGCTATTCCAGGAGCTAAAGGCAGGAGCAATTGTTCTCTTCCCTTCAGTCCACTTGAAAAGAGAGAAGTCTGGGAGCTACATGCTAGTCAACTATGTGAAAAACAGCTCAAGTAGAACCTCTTTTTTTTCCTCAATCCCATGTAAAAACACCAGCCACTTTTTGGAGAGGAAGGACTCACCCTCCTCACAATTTCAAATGAGCAGGTCTCAGACTTTTGGTGAAGTGCCCAACTCCCCCACAGACACATTTTCTTCCAGCAGCTATCAAGAAGTGAAAATTGTGGTCTGCTACACCTGTGGTATTCAGGGAAAAGCAAAAGTCGTTTTTGTTTTTGTTTTTGTTTTTTTAAGCCACCTGAAGCCAATCTGTGAAATATAATAAGTTGGCAAGTCACAAACACCCAGAAGCAAGTTGTGTGGCACTAGTTGAAACCAGTGGAGCCCCTGCAGCCATGTATTTTGCAGATAGAAGTATGTTTACAAAGATAGGGTGGAATAAAAGGTAGAGGTATATCTTATCACTACACTTATACTTTCAGGAAGGTAAAAAATATGCCTAGAAACTGTACCTATGGAGCTTAAAAATATTATTAAAAAGAAAAACTAATATCAGCTTCAAAAATAGAAGGCAGCCTTAGAAACGTGATTGCAGTGTATGTCAATGTCTTTTGCCACTTGCCCTGACTATCTTTTGAATCAACTGACTGATTTTAGCTGAAATTGATGGAGCAACAGTCTGAGTCTCATGAAACTTGATAACTTGATTGAGGTGAGAGATGTGGCCTGAGCTGCTGTGCTTTCTCCTCACCAGCCTGGCAGCAATGCCTTCTGCCTCCTTTGTAGGTGGTGAAATGAAAAGGAAATAAGGGGAGAAGAGGGTAGAGGAAGGAGGAATGGAGGTGAGGGATGGATGTGTGAAAGGTCTGGAGGGATGGCTGGGCTCGCTGAAGGGGGAGTACAGTGTGCAGAAAGACAGAGCACAAATGCATAGGGAAGCCAGGCATCACCAATTCCAGTGCTCACCATAAAAAAGCCCCCTTTATTGACTGGCTCCAAGTGTTTTGTGTCAACCAGAAATATCTGGAATTGCAGAGATTTATTCTTTTATGTATTAATAGATTGTAGTGCTTAAAATTTCAAGGCATTGCATATCTTTGCTATGGGACTCCCTTTAACCCCTTTGCTGCTGGTCCTTCTTGCATCTTCTGTGCTGCGGCAGAAGGTGACAGTTTTCCTTTGCTGTGCCGGTGCTCCATAGGCAGAAACCAGGGTATCTGTGTTGGGGTTTCTGAAGCATAAAGTGGGAAAAAGCCAAAAGAAAGACTTTTTCTTGTCCTGGGAAGGCAAGAGGGGAAATAATGAGGCAAACTAAGGGTGGCATAATGTGGTTTTTAGGATGATAGCTTAAATAAAGGAAAAAAAAATGATTGAAGGAAAACCCATGAGGCAAGGATGGGGAGATATTTCAGTGCATCAGATTGGAGACAAGTCTGCTGGTTTCTCATATGATGTTTTTACCAAGATCTCTCTCCTTAAATTCTTAGAGTGTTAAGGCAAAATTCCTGCTGGGGGATGCTTCTGAGAGACAATTTTATACAGCAATTGAATTTGCAACCTTTGCTGCCCTTTATCACAGCTGACTGGGGTGAAAGTTGTCATTTCCTCCAAGATTACTCAGAGCAACACCTGAGAACTTTGCAGGCAGAATCCCAATCTGAGACCTAAAATGTTGGGGCTCAACATGTTTGCTTGCTGTCAGGGAATGTAGAAGGCTGAGGAGAAACACAAAGCAGGCTGTGTTCTCAGTCAGTCTGTTCTTTTTGGCTCCCAAAGAACAGGTGTATTTAGGTTTTTTTCATGGAGCAGCTCTGAATTGCCTTTTTTCCTGTCTGGATCTCCCTGCTGTCACTGGTCTTTCTCCTCTCCCTTCCATGCTCCTCTTCCAAGAAAGCTACACATAAAAGAGCATGCCTCCTGATAAGCATCTGCTTCAGGGGGAGAGACCAAGTCATCTACTGGGTTAAAAAGCCTTTCAAACACTTTTCCTGGACATCCTTCTCCCTGGAGTCTCAGGAGAGCTCCCATTCCCTCTTTGACTTCTGAAATAAGTCAGCAGGGGCTTGAGCAGCCTTGTAGATATTGTCTGTCCTGATGTTGCTCTGATTAATCCTGCTATGACCAACACACTGTGATGTCCATAATTTCCTTAGTTAATAAGGAAAAAGCTGAGATTGCCACACACTTAATGTCAGATATGAAAATACTTCCCAATGAGGGTTTCCCCCAACCAGCCTGGATGACCTTGAGGAAGTTAAAAAAGTGCAACAACAGCACCAACACTTTTCCCCTCTTTGTGAGCACACACTAAAAAAGGTGTTGTTTTTATAGAAAAAAAATATTATGGACATAGAATTCCTTAAAATTTATTCTTAGGAAAAAAAGCGTGTATTCCACAAAAATAATGGTCCAATTCTTCAATGTCTGTTTTTGGCAGGCAGATCTTACACCAGCCTCAAGCTGATACAAGGTGTTGGAGAATCAGATCAAACAGTTTCTTCATCTGGAACTTCTTTAACTTTACATAATTTTTATATTCATATATTAGTTGTATTCAAAATCTACATAACAGTTATGGTATCCATTTGGGGCCAAAAATAATTAGTTTTATTTCTTAATAATCTTCCTTTAAATAACTGTAAGCACAACATTTATCACAATTTATCAAAATCCCTGGGTATTTTAAAGGGCTGCTCCTAAAACAAAATACTGTAGCTTAGCAGGATCCAACCCTATATAATATATAATATATAATATATAATATATAATATATAATATATAATATATAATATATAATATATAATATATAATATATAATATATAATATGTTATATATTATATTATATATTAGTCTGTAATACACGACCATTTTGTTCTGAATTTGGAAGACTTCTTTCCACTTGTTTCTGTGCCTTCAATGTCACTTCAGACTAAAGACAGATAAGAAGGCAGTTTCTGTATATCCCTCAAAAATTCCCATGTTTGATCCTTGAGAGTTTGTTTAGAAATGTGTATATGTTGTTTAAATGAAAAGGGAAGTAAACAGATACTAAGATCTGCCCAGACAGATATTTATTTCATCTTTTTGAATTTTGCTTTTTTTCTCTTTGCTTCTCTGGAAGTGATGTCACTTGTCAGAAGAAATTATTAATGCTCTGTTCCTTAGTAGCAGCAACAGGAAGTCACATTTCTTATCATGTTTCTCTTGCAACAGAATCTGGATAAACCTCAAGCCTCATTATGCCAAAATTATTCGTCATTTCACCCCTTATAAGAGATTCATGTTGCTAAAGAAGGATTGAGGCTGATCTCCTGTCCTTCAGGTTAGTATTCAAACAATGGGAAAGATTTGCAAATATCCAGTGGGATAAATAATATCTGGTGCTACACACTCTTCCTTCTCTGGGATTGGGCTGGACACCACAACACAGCTATGATAGTTATCATGTTTGGTCATCCCACAGAGAGGCAAAGGATGAGACAGGATGAGACATCAGAGCTTGGTGCTGCCTCTTCCCAAGGTCCAGACACCTGAATTTCTTCCTCTAACTATCAGCAGGGACCTACTGCTGGAGTTTCCCCTTCACTGAAGGGTGGCAATGGCAGTAATTCAATATCTCATATCCTGGGGCAAACTGGTGGTGACTCTTTGTATCAGCTGGTGTATGGGGCTTTTTAAAAGCCCAGTGGGTTTGTATTCCTGCTGCCCATCAGCTCAGGAGTGCAGATAGTGCAGTTACCAGTCACTGCCTCTCCTGTCCCTCTTGCCTGGTGGAAGAGCCTGAAGCATAGCCTGAGGTGACAGCAGTACTGGAGGACAACATTCAATTCTGTTGGCTATCCCTCTGAGCAGAGCAGCAGAATTTCTTCTGAAGTGACAGCACAGCAGTTGTATTTTTAACAAAATATAAAATAGAGAAAAAATTGATTATTGCCGTGGGACATATACAGACCACATCTTTAGCTTCAACAATAGCTCCTTGTTTTGAAGTGTCTCCTTCAAAAGATGTGGAATCTAACCACATCCACGGTTTCAACTTTTTTAGAGACTGTATTTCAAAATCACTCTCCCCAGCTTCTGGTTTGGACAGTCTCATATGTCAGAACAAGTTCCCTGGACTCCTTTATTACACCACCAAAAGTTCTCAAGCTTGATTTTGAGAAGAAAAAAGTAAAGCCCTGTAAAAGCAAGTAATGAGACTGAACAGAAGGGCCCAAAGCTAAGGAAGGTAAAGCTCAAAGCACCATTACCGGAGATACACCCATGAGGCCTCAGCAAAGTCATAGATGTGGAAGCTGCAAAATGTTTAACTGGAAAAAGAACATTCTATTTACTAAGTCTGTCCTTAGCACACAACGTGAAATTTTACTCAGAGCTGAAAAACTGAGGTAGTGGGACCTGTTGAACCAAGGGATGAGCTAAGAGCCCAAAGCTGCTACATTCAAACCTTTTCTCCCATCTCACTGTCTGCAGCCAAAGGCTCACCACATCCCTGTGCTGCTATGTTTGATGCAAATTGCATGCTTGTCTACTCATCTCAGGGAAGATTTATTAAAGGCAAGGGAATTTGAAAATTCAGGCTTTGGCAACTAAAACTGATGAAATCTGTAGCTCTATCTCCTGTATTTGTCTTATGCTTACCCACAGAGATGTATTAAAAATTCTGCAGTTTTTAGGTCCAGAAGTCTGAACTATCAAGAAATCTATAAAAGTGTAATTAAGGCAAAGTGTTTTGACTTTGGCATTGTGCCACACAAGAACGTTCAAGGAAAAAGGCTGATGACTGAGAACAGCAAGCAATTTTTTCAAAGGCTTTTATGCCATTTCTGCTATTGTTTCTGTCTCTCATGGCTCCATAGTTTCTTCACAATAGCTGTCTTTTCTGTGTTTGCCACTGAGATCAATAAAGAGATGTTAATTAAAAGAAAATCTGCTGAAGGTTGTACTTTTCTGTTGGGATTTATCACAGCCTTTGGCAGCAACACCTCACTGGCCCTGAGTACAATGCCAAAGTAGGCTTGGTCTTGGCTTGTCATGGAGACATGCTTGGGTACAACCCTGACCTTTAGTGACAGTTCCACTGGCATACGTGTGCCTCCTTAACACCCTCCCCACCACACACCCTCCTCTAGAGACTGACTTCTGCCAGCTTTAAGTATACAAAATACTTTGGGCATCAATATTACTATTCCAAATAAACCATCATGAGACCATATTTGCAAAACAACCCTAATTACCATAGCCACTGACACATCACTCTTAAGCAAGACAGATCTGCACTTCTGTCCTAAAGCCCCTGTTTGTGCATCTTTGCTTTCCTGCTTTCCTTTCTGTGAATTGAAGAGAGTGTCCACATGCAAAGTCTCTTGTGCAATAGCAGTGGAGATAAGGTCTTTGTGGAAGCCACGAGGAAGGATCTCACCAACTGCTGAAATACAGACATTAATTCATGGCTACATACAGAGGTGAAGGGCAGATAGTGAAGAACCTTCCATTATTTGGTTAGCAAATGCCAATCACAACAACACAACAGGTTCTCAGTACAGAGGTCCACCAAGGGACTAACTGGGATGTCCAAAAATGGCAAGGCAGACAACCAGCTCAGTAATATGGATTGAAGTTCCACAGAATGTGCACTGATAATGGAAGGAGAAAAGCATCCTCTGATCTTCTGTGTGACAGTTACTTTCACCAGGCTCAGAAAAAGCAAGCCAAAAAAACCTCCAGCACCCCCCAAAAAAAGACATCCTGCTGAAAATAAAACAGACAGTTCAATGCTCATTACTGTGCATTTTGCCTGCACCTGTGTGTGGGCTGAGAATCCTTTTTACTAAGTTTCTTGCTTTTTAAATATATCACAAACACACGCATAGACAAAACATGAGGCATAGACCCTTCAGAGGCAGACTAATGTCAGCACTTCAGCCTCCTGGCTGTCAGGTCTGATTCCAAATAACCTTTTGTCTTCTTGTTCCAGCTACTAAATTACAGATCAAGTGAAAAATGTAATTATGCCCCAAAAGGCCATGGATAGCATCTTGAAATACAGTGTGTTGTGAATGGAACAACAATAATAAAAAGATAAACTAGTATTACCTGTGGTGCATGGCTAATCCAAAATGCTCTGCAGTCCCAAATGAGCTATTATGAAACTGTTTCCTATTTCCCAATTTCTCTTTTTCAGGGATACAAACAATTCCTCCCACATCCCCCTATTCCCCTGGCTCTTTTTTAAGCCTTGTGAAAAATACATCTCCCCTACTGCAATAAATACTCAGTTATACTGTTACCAAATTCTACTGTATTGGTTTTTTCCTTGAGAATGATGCAGAACTTGTGTTTTTTAAACACAAGCTGAGAATATCAAGAATTATTTTCTATGCACAAATTTATCTGCTAAATTTTTACACAAGGTAAAACTATAAATAATTCATAGGGATATATTTTTTCCTCAATTGGCTCTGATAATGTTATATTAGATTGGAAGTGCTATCAAAAATGGAATTAACTTTTTAATTTGTTTATTGGAATATTAAATATTCAAGGACTTTCTCTGCATTCTTGCACACATCTCTAAACACACAACTATTCAAAATACTGAATTATTCTTAGCACCACCTGACAAGATAAAAGTAGGTGGTGGAGGTAGAGTGCAAACCTCCACAGTTGTTAAGTCAATTTACATACAGTCAGAAAGGCTGCTGATGGCTGAAACTTCTAATCTCTTTCTTATTAGTGTCATGATTCTTATCCTCATTCAGGTACTTCAACTCGTGTTTTAAAAGGAAAATAGGCAATAAACTGGAAAAATATTAACATTTCAGCTACTGTCTTTTTATTTGCAGTCTTCTACCTCAAATACGCCTTGCAGAAGAATCAAGCCACCCACCTCCATCTGCTAGCACCAAAGAGGGTTCTTCTGAGTCTGAGAAGATACAAATATTTATTACTCCACAGACAGCTCAGGCTGTGCTTGCTCAGGAGGCTGGCCCAGCACAGCCCCAAGGCCCTGGGCCCTGGAGATGTGCATCACCACACATTGGTCCACATTTCTAGTCCTGGGCAGCTCTAATGGGACAGCAATGTGCCTCAGCCCGTGGCTATGCAGGCTTGGTCTCATTTCAGTATCACACCTTTGTTTGAGAGCATACACTTTGGCCTACTAAGAAAGAAAATGCTACAGGTACCCTAGCTATATTTTTCTTTTTTTTTTAATTTAATATTTGCAACATCAAATTTATGAGAAATAGAACGAAGGAAATCAGAGAATGTTTTGTATTTTCTCATGAAATTGTCTGTAGCTGGATGATACACAGCTTGTATGTGGAGAAGGAAACAAGACATGGAATTGAGAGCTCATTAAAAAACCACACATGGAAAAATTCCCTACAAAGTATCATGTGGAAATTATATGAATTCTGCATTGAATGTGGTGTCTCATAAAAAGCAAGTTATATCACATGATGACTTGACTCTGTTCAACTGGGATTCTGCCAGCCCACAAAGAAACCACAATCCAGACTTTTCTCTTAATTCCTAGTACTTTGAGGTCTATGAGGAACCAAATCAGGTGAATAGTATCCTTGAAAATACTCTTTAGTCCGATCTCTGTCAGTATACTTCAATTTCAGCCATTCTGGAAGTGCCTTAAGCTCTGTCTGCAAATTCACTTGGCTTCAATTTTGGCAATGTATTATAGACCAGATGGATTTAGGAAAGTCCACTGATTGGATTGATCAAATTAAAGAAAGGACAAGAGAGAATTAAAGAAAAAATATTTTTCCTCTACTTCCTAAAATATATAAAGAAATAGAATTAATTTATTTGAAACAGTTTCCCAGGTGTCTCTCTATGTACTTAGGTTGCAAACCACAGTTTTATGAATGCAGCCTGGCAGCAATGAGGGATGCAGCCATGGACATGCAGGACAGCTGCTCACTGTCCAAACTATGTGCTGCTCCATTAGTATTATCCTGAGGCCTGCAAAAATAATAGACATAAAACCCCTTACAGAATATGGGTACCAGGACTACTGAAAATGGAAATAGGCATAAATTCATCTTTGTGGTACAAACCACTAAGACTCTCCTGATGCCAGAGCACAGATGCTTTGGACGCAGTTTTGATGTCCTAATGCAAGCTGTTAAAATCATAGAATCACAGAATCACAGAATCACAGAATGGCTTGGGTTGGAGGGGACTTAAAGGTCACCTAAATCCAACACCAGGCATAGCTGGGACACACCTAGAGTAAAGCAAGGAGAGGAGCTATCCCCATAATCTTGTTCCTATGGCAAAGTCTATTTTCCACACTCCTCAGCACTGGCATAATGAGCACACCCCTGAATATTTAGCTCCCTTTTTATATGGCCAACCTTGTTTGTATGAGCTCACACTCTACAGTTCTGTCAACTCAGGTCCATACATGAGTTATGGCAGAGTAGACTGACAGACAATAGCATTCATCCCAGAATTTTGGCTGCTGGGGCACCTACAACTCTCTTCCAGGGGAGCTGCAAAAACCTGTGCAATCAGCAATATGGGTATCTCCTGCATGAACAAAGTTCATCCTCACAGTATCTGCAGTTAGTCCAAAGGATCTATTTGTCAACTTTGAGCAGGCAAACTGAACAGTATTTTTTGGTAGAGGCTAAGTGCTCTGCCCTGGTGATGACTGTGGTCCTGGCTTTTCTCAAGGATGAACTGTGTGAAAAGGTTTTTTTTTTCACACAACAGAAGACAGCTGCATTTATTCTTTCACCAACAGAGAAGCAACAGCATACATTAAAACTGCAGCCTGACTGATGTAAAACGTGTCACACAGACATGCAGAATAAAAATATATTTTCTGCTAGTAAGTTTTTATCCCTTATCATTGGATGCCATTACTTTAAAATTCCAGCTCTGAAATCAAAAGTTGTGCTTTTCGTTCACATAAAAATAAATGTGTACTTCATTTGTATTTTTAAATGCATTATATATTGCCACATTAGCTTTTCAGATAAGTAAAACAAGTAAATCATATGATGTTTTTGCATACTAACCCCTGCTGCTATTCACATAAGTCCTCTGAGACTGGACCCCTCTGTAGGACCGTCTCCATGTACACACCTATTCCTTACAGCACTGCACTTCATAATCTGTTTTAAAACAGAAGTGAATTTGAGAAGCCAAAGACTAACTCTGAGGCTGAAGTAAGCAATGGTGTTGTTGTGCCACATTTTTAAGAACAAGATGAATGCTTGTTGTCAAAAAAAGGCATTGGGTGGTCATGTTCCCATGAAACCACTCATTGCACAAGCACAAATGGTGTCAGCAGAGCAAGATACCCTAAGTCAGTCCCCAGAAACTCTTAAGTAAACATGCCACCTAGTGTTTAATTGTGACAATTTCATTCATAAATCATCTTGATTGATTCCTCCCAAGCTGCTCCCTGCAAGTCTAGGTTGTATAGAGTCTAGGCAGATTTATCTGGAAATGCTTTCTCCAGATTTGCCCCCTCCCTCCCCCCCAAAAAGCCCTGTCTCAACTTCTGTTTTGCTCCTGATAAACTCTGCCAAGCTACACTCCTAGCTTGTCCTTTTTTGAGGAGCCCACAGCTCAGACTGCCATGAGCAATGCAGAAGGCACTGAAAAGGGACCTCAGAGGGTCATCTCTGCTGTCAAGGTCCCAGACAAGCCTGACAGACTTGTCAGAAAAGCTGCCTTGTACCACCTGCCAAATGGCACCTGGCACAGGCTTCCCACATCTCCCTGCCTGAAGGTACTGGGCACAATTATTCACCTGGGAAGGTGAAGCACTATTTCTACCTTACAGCTTGCCAAAAGTGGATGAGTCACCAATGCTGTAGGTACTGGTTTGATAGATGGAACCAGCAGAAAATCAGGGAATGATGCTTTCAAAGTATAACATCCTCAAAAGCAGAATACAGTTTCTCTTGAAGACATGGCAATCTCCTCCTTTGTCACCTCCAGCTCCTGCTCAGTAGTTACATACCTGGCTTAAATGCAAACAACCCTCCCCAAAGAAGAGCTACTGCCCATATGTGGCTTGGCTCCTTTCTATACACTTAAAAACCACCAAATTCTCCTCTTAAAAATCCTAATGAGGTTCTCTTGATGCTTCTGTCATGGATGCTCATTATGCTCCTAGGGATTAAATTCCTGTACTGAGTGACATCATAGTTCAAACTGTCCTGAGTTTTTGGTAATGTCTTGTTTGCACTTTTTCCAGATCAATAAAAATCCTAAATCAAACTCCTGTTCCTGCAGTACTTCATCAGCCACTTTCCCCCAGCTCATCAAGTTGCTGTCTATCTCTATTCTTTGCTTGAAATTCCTCTACCTATTTTTGGTCCATGTAACCACGTTCATGAGCCAACCAAATTTGAATTAATGTCAAGAGTGCAGTTTCATGAGAGATTGTACTACTTTACTAAAAATCCAATTATTCTACATCTGCTGCATTCTTTTCATTCGGTACTTTTGTAAATCTATCAAAAAGGCAATCAAGTCTAACTGGCAGCATTCCTTCTTTATAACCATGCTGACAACTGTGTGCAGTCCCACCGATCTCCAGGGCTGGGAATGCATTAAAAGGAAGAGCCCACTGTTACCATTTGTACTTGTCACTCCACAGCGTCCTCTTTTCCAAATATGAGCAGTTTTTATAACTGGTTCCTGAACTTTGGAGTCCAACCTCAGCTGAGAGCAGTCAACAGCACTGTGGCCACTACCAGCTGTCCTCCTGCCCAGGCTGCTGCCTTGCCCTGCCTGGCAGAGCCATCAAGCTCTATTAACTGAGACTGTGCCCAGCTTTCTGTTGCTGACCCAGCCTAAAGGCGACCGGGGAGATACCTGCACCTGGATTCCTGGTGTCCCAGCTGCAGGATGTGAATGCAGGCTGCTAACCTGTGTCTCTGTGATGAGAGACCAGATGAAAAAGCCTTGGACACCAGGATTCTGGCTGCAGTTAGTGCCTCACTAGTGCAGTGGCAATTGTGAACTGAAGGCTGAACGTCCCCTTGTCCCAGGGGGAGGAATCAAATAACTGGTCCTACTTTAGTACATTGTCTTCATCTAGCCAAGATGAAGCAGACCCTAGATAATATATTTTCAGACACAGAAAACCACAGAGAAATAGAACTAGAAGGTACTGTGAGATGTTTTTCTTCTGCCTGCCTCAGGTATCCATGCTATCTGTGCCATTTCTGCCAGATGTTTTCTAATATGTTTCTGTGCCTTCTGATGAAGGAGATTTTGTCACCCCCTCAGGCACTCTAGCCCAGCATTTCATTATTCTTTCTTTTCTCCCTTAATAGCTAACCTGCAATGCTTATCACTGTATTTCAGTCCTATCATTTCTTGTCATATTCAGCATGAACACAGAGGACAGGTTATTTTTTTCCTTATAATTAACCAAGCCAATGTATGACCCGGACACGCACATCACTTAAAATACTTATTTTCTAATCAAAATATAAAGGAAAATTACTACTCACAACCTAAATACTCTCTTTTTAACACTAATTCCGAGTCCTCCACTACCAGAAATTAATCTATTTCTTATATTTAAGAAGTTGAACACTTGTCTTCCAATATCAAAACATGGCAGTTTAAAGGCGCTTGTAAAATTTTAGTGCCTATTCCTATAAGATAATTAAGTATAGATTTTTATTTAAAAAATGCCTTTTCATTTTCCAGTGGCTAGACAAATGAAATGTTTATGCTGAAAGCTCCATCCCAATCCCTGCAGAAATTTGTTTATATGAATTGAATGCCATCAAACTGTGTAAAGAGTATAAAAGCCAAGATAATATACTCTCATGTAAGCTTTTATTTTTAGTATATCAAACTAAGCATGGTTTTTATGCAACAAACATTTAGCTTTAGTAGAATTATTAACAAGATCATAAGAGGAACATATCCAAGAGAAAATGATTAATTTATGAATTTGATAGAGCCTATCTGCAGATAGACAGAACTGTACTTGAAGAGACAAGGGCCGTTTGCCTTAGGTGTACTATAAGCACTTCTGGTGTATTGAATAATTTTTAGTACTAAACTGAAATTCTTACCTGAGAAAATTTCAACCTAATTGTGACGTTCACACTGTTTCCATTTGGCTGTCTTTCTAAAATACTGGATTGGAAAACACCATGATGGTATCAGACTGGCTATTTACCTTTGCTCCATATGCTTAGCAACGCCCTGAACTGCTCCAAGACTCAGTGAAATCCTTGGGGGTCTTCCCCTTAATTCAGCAGCATATGGATCAGATTATACCCATTGAATCATGTCATTTGTGTAAGTCAGTATTGTCTCCAACTTACAAGTTCTCTTCAGGCATAATCATATCACTTATTCTGCTTGAGGCAAAAGTCATGAATACTAAGCTGACAGTAATAACATAAACCAGGAACCTGGAGAGATGTTGACAGTTCAGAGAAGCAATGTAAGCAAATACTTTGCTATGGAACCTCTCTTTCTCTTGATTCCCTCAATTTATGCTACTGTTATAACTGATAAGAATTATTCCTTTCAAAAATCCTTCTTTAATCAGTCTAAATAGTTAGGAGTTCCACAGTCAACTACTGTCCATTTTCCTAAACATAGACAGCCAGAGGGAGAGAATTGAAACAGATGCTTTTCACAATTTTACTTTGGTAGCTTTCTTATTTTTATTTCTTATATAGTGTCTATTTTATATTTATGATGTACTAAATAAACAAAAAGCTGCAGAGACATATCTGGAAAATACAAAAGAATGCCAACACCAAAGGGCAAAAGAAAACGATCAGCTGAATATAATTTTGGTATGATGCTGTTTGTTATTTGAAATAAAAAATTATTTAAAAATATATGCTGGTAGACCTAGTGTATTGATATAAACTCCTCCTTGCTGTGCTATAATACCAAAGAGTATTCTGGATGGAATCACTCCTGAATTGCTAACAGTTATTTAAAGAGAGTCAGCTATGTAGTTAAGTACTCATGTCAAGGCACGATACAATTAAGTACGTACGTGTGGTAACCTGTGTGTAGAATGCTACTCTTGCAGGACAAGCCTGAGTGACTGATGAAAGGAATTCATTACTCCCAAAGTCATTTTGATGTATTAGTTTGTTGCTTCTAGCAGCAAAAATGCCACACACCTTTTATCACTGCATGTATTACTTAACCCTGCAGATAAAGGCCACCTTTGTGTACAGGATTTATGTTGCTTTTTATCAGTGCGGTGTCTGAGCATCTTCTGGGAAAAATCAGTTCTGCCAGGGAGAAGTCCCTTGTGAATTCTGTGGCCATGCATACAGGAGTGTGACTGTAACCACTAATAAAAGACAATGGTGGGCTGTTAACATCCATGTAGAACTGAGCACTTTAATTTTTTCTGACCAAGCATGATGTAAAAAGAAGGGAGCTGAAGGCAATGTAAAATACACCACATCAAATTATCAGTGCCTTTCCAGCCCAGAGCCTACAGGAACAGATGCTTCTGCTCACTACCTTCTTAACCCCAGGATCTGCTGCTGGGGCAGCACAGTACCCTGCAGCCCTCCTGTGGAAGGAAATGCTCAACATCTGGATAGACATCCCAGCAGAGAATTAAACACTGTCTAGCAACCTGTAATAGGATCATTAGAGGTTTAGAGGAGCTGCAGAATGGGAAGAATAATGAATAAATGAAAGACTGAAAAGATTTCTTTATTGTTGGCTAATAGCAGTACCTGTAGAAAATTCAATGAAGAGACAAAAATGGAGTTGTAAGATGAGGCTAAAAAGCCTTCAGAAAGGGATGTGGTGTGAATAACAATTGAAAAGTGTCAAATACCTACAAAAATTGAACCCAATCATAGGTTGTCTTAAAATTGACTGCCTCTTGTACAATTTTGATGTAACAAAAACAACAATGCCCTTAAAAATTTAGTTCTATAACCAGATTACATCTCCAGTTAAGGGATGTTGGAAAATAGTCCTTCCTGGAAGTCTTGTATTTTCTTCTATGGGAAACTGTGTGTGAGCAGCATGACTAATGAGGACAGCAATATCAACTTCTAGCAAAGTTATTCTTCCTTTTCTGTCACCTTTGCCTTAATAGGAATAGTTTTCTTATCTGTCTATTACTTGTGTGGTATTTTCTGCCATGGAAATCTACAGCCTCCCAGACTTCATAACATGCTAATCATTTCAGCTCTTTAGTTCTAGCTGCAATATTAACTGTGGGCTCTGTCATTTGCACTTCAATGGCTAGTGATGAGTTCCACCAAAACAGAGAGGTTGCATGTGAAACAGCAACACAGAGTTTTCTGCACTGTCCCGCTGCTAAGCGCGAACAGCTCGCTCTTGGTTTAGCTCAAACTCTGCCCTGCTCTGTACAGGCCATCACTGCTAAATGCCTCATGCTGCTTCTGGCATGTACTTGGAGCCAGAGAGAGGACAAGCAGTGCAGCCCAGGCTCCAAGCAAACTCATATTTCATGTACAAGCAGTATGTTTGAACTGACTGAGCCAGATCCGACCAGGAGATAAGTTGATGGGAGCTTTGCCAGGATCCAAGTAAGCAGAGACCTGACACTGGAAAAAGCCTTCCTTAATCTTTACTGCACTTACAACAGTTTGTCCTCTTTCAGACAGATTAAGATCATTCTTTTTGCAAACACTTTAAGCTCAAATGCTGCCATGGGTTTTCTTTAACTCCAGCCTGCTCTTCTCATCAGAGCAGCACAGCAAAGAAATAAGCTGTGGGGCACAGCCTTTGTCTGACACAGGGCACTGCATCACAGCATCCAGGTCTCACCCAGGGACAGGGTTGTTGCAGTAGTGCATAGAGCAGGTCACAGGAATGGGACTGAAACTGCAAAAGCAGGGAACCAGGATGGCTTTTCCATCAGCAGCTGGGACAGCTTTTACCTGATGAGAGCATTCATGAAACTACAGCTTGTATTTACGTCTCGCATTTCAATTCTTCAAATATATTTTCCAAATTACACTTGCTGAGGTAGGATAAGAAAGGGGTACTATTTTCTCCCTTTCTGTGGCACAAAGACTGCTGACTCAGTAAGGGCAGCATTTGCAGGAAAACGCAATAGCAATAAATGTTTCAGAACTACATATTTTACTGACAGATTACTGCAATTTTTTTCACTCCTATATGTGAAGATTAATTGCTTACAGCAGGTTACACTTCTCCTACATTCACCATTAACTGGAACTACTGGCAATTAATTACAGGCTGCACCAGTACCAGGTACATTCTCTGGTATGTGTTCATTTGCCCCAAGTACAGCATTTCATAAGCAGAGCAAACATAGAGCAGGTGATCACAACTTTCCCAAGCTTAAATCACAACTCTAAACAGACAACATGTGATCATCAAATTTTCTGGCATAAAAAACTCTATCCAAAATCCTTGTTGAACCTGGATCCCATTAAAACGACAATTGCCTGCCCTGCTAAGAAAGAATCTGCAGCATGCTGTTCCCCCACAACACTTCATTCCTAAAAATCATTGCAGTTCCTTTCAGATTAAAGATCTGTTACACTATTCAGCCGAAAATTTGGAATTTGTGTCAACAAATCAAGCACCTCTTCAAAATCAGACAGGAATAACTTTTGGATGAAACACCAGCATTAAGTATCTTAGAGCATAAATGTTTTCTTAGGCCTGATATAAAAAATGTTGGATAAAAAAAGCACTAACAACAACAGCTTAATCCAGCCCAATTATCACATCCCCTTCTGGAATGGGCATGACTCCACTAATTACAACCTCAAAGAAATTATCATTATGGGAACAGACAAGTACCCCAGGCAGTACCAAGGCATCTCATCCGAGTGCTGGTTCCTCCTGCCAGCCTGTGCCTTGGTGGCCCCCCCTCTGCCAACCCACCTCAGGGAAGCGGGGGCACTGGAGTGACACTGAATAACCCCTGCTGTCATCCTGGGAGGTGACAGAACAGACAGACTCCCTGGACGGTGTTAACAAACCCACGGAGGAGATGAATGCCTTCAGCTGCACTTTCACACTCTGGAATTAGTTTCAGTATGAAACAAAATCTCGCTTGTAAAGAGCCTAATTTCTTAGAAGAGAGTACTGGTGCTTAACCTTGGAGCACTGAAATCTCATCTTCCTCTTGAGAAATAATGGAAATTTCTGTCCTGCGTGTATGGCTTCCCCCCATCATTTCTGGATCATTCAAAACACTCTAGGCAGCATTTTCAAATAAAACAGCCCAATAATCTTAATTTTTAACATTTTGCCTGTTCAGCTGGCCAGAGGAAAAAAAAAACTATGAATGATTTTTCACACAATCAGCAAAGAATTTACTTTGCAGAAAAACATCATACTGAATATTCATGATCTTATTTCTAGGGTTCTGAAATTTACTGGAGTTACTGAAGTGGGTGAAAGTTGTGATTTGTGGGCAAATCATGGCCTTTGTTTAAAATGCTGTACAAGACATATCAGCCTCAAGCCAAACGTCTGATGGACCTCTCACTGAACTACCACTTTCCTGTAATATTATTCTATTTTAGAGGATTTCTAAAGTTTCTATAAAAACAAACATGAAATTCTTTTTATCCTGTTTTATCCCCATTTGTTAGGACTGACAATGGCTTGATAATTCACCAGCTTATTCCAAAGCTCAGTCCATACTTTATCTGAGGCTACTGTAAGAAATTGGAAGATGACCACTGAGTGTCTGCTACCAAACCTCTCATGACTTCCCCCAGGAGCATTTGAATCAAAAGCAGCCATGGTAGGCTTCATCATACAGACTTTTGTAAGCTTTTTTTTTTTTTTAAGTTGATAATATTTTACTTGATGTAATCCTTTTTTTTTTTTTCCCCACAGATTTGCATGAGATGGTGGAAAACTACTGCTACTGGTAGAGAAGCCCTCTGGGAGTCCTCATCATCAGTATCAAGGCTTCAGCTGCTACACCAGGTCTTCAGCCTGAGCAGATCCCCTTGTCTATTTAGCCCCACTCCTCTTATAGCTGTGATTGCTCCTACTCCTCCTGGCAAGTAAAATATGTTAGAAACAGCTGCTCTTCCTCCTTCTGTTTTTCCCCTCTGTGGGAGGAAGGCAGAGAGGGTTGCCAAAAGTGTAGTCGCTTAGCTGAAGCCAGCTATTTTTACATGACAGCACAGCCACAGAGCCCAGCCTTGCAGGCTGCTCCTGCCTGCACGTACAGAAATCTAGATGAGCACAAGTCCTTGTAGGCCAAGGACCTGCCTTTCACATTAAAACCACCTCAGAGACAAATAATCCTCTAAACACATTTCATTCAGCAGCAATACAAAAGAGGACCTAACACAATCATTAATGAGGTCCAGAGGTGTGTTTTCACTATTGCCATTGCATCACATCAACTCCAAACATTTTTAAGCACAGGTACTTGGAAATAAGAATGCAGCACTTCTCTCACATTAAGCCAATAAAAGTTTTTTGAGCTATTATCAGGGAAGAGTTTTGTGCTGCATTTCTATTCATATGAAGTAGATCAGGTAGCAGATGTGGCAGAAAACTCACTTATTTTTTCTCCTGACTGAGTCAGTGTTAATCTGGAGTTGTTTGCTAGTGTCACCTATTGTGTAGCTGCACAAAGCCATACATCAATAAAAAGGTAGTGGTGAAGGAGAGAGGCCAGGGATCCCTTCCACAATGGTTTGCCTTCTGTTGGTCTAAAAGGGTTTTTGCAATGCCTACTTAAAACTGCCCAACCTGAAGAATGGCAAGCACAACAGAAAACATAATCTGTTATGGAATATTTGGTACTAGAGCAAACCCCTCTGAAGCCTTTGAGGGCACTTGGAGAATAACAGAAGTCTTGCTCCTAAACTGCAAAAACTGTAAGTAAAACTAAACACAATTTTGAAACTGTACTTTTCCTTGTACAGATCAAAGTCTTCTGATTTCCTAGAGAATGTAGCATGGTTTTCAATTGCCATGATTGCTTTATTACACTACATGCATGCAGTAATATTTACAATCATCCCAGAAATGACCCAGTTCCAGACCACCCTCTGGACCATTCCCTTACTTACACAGAAACACCTACACCAAAAAATCTGTCATAGTGCACTGTGCCTACTTCTTATTGTGCCTCAAATAAAGTAAAAATTTCCTTTTTTATGGCTGTCACAGCATTCAAAATTACCCAGTGTCCAATCACAGAAATCAACTGAACAAGCATCTCAATGGCATTTATCCTTTTGGGTATTACAACACCATTCAACTGAACCAAAAACTGCCATCACCAGTGGATTTATTTTGAAATAAAATGTGAATGGAGGACTTGTTATGTCCTTCTCCAAAGGCCTTCCCTGCATCAGTATGCCTTCCCTAAAAAATGTCATTGTCAATGGAATTGATTTGTTATAGAGGATGAATAGGTTTACATGTCAGGTCAGTTACTCAAGCAATTATTACTACTGAGGAATCCAAACCAGTAAATAATCAGCCAATGCAGATATGTGAACCCAACAGATGATCCTGCTAGAAATGCCCTAGAGACACGAGGATACATATAAAAAAGCTGATCTCTTTCATACTCTCCATGACTATATGACAGGAAATTCACTCGCTGCTTTCCAAATAAAAACTGGCTCTAGTTCCCAACTAGCTGGCCAGCACACTGAACACTAAAATCAAGTCACTCTGCAGAAGTATGCTTAACAAATGTCAGTAAGTCAATTCAGCTCAAGGACCAGACTCAAAAACAAAGTTTTGTTTGACAGCTCTTGCTGCCATACCACCTGGGAAATGAAAATATCCACATGTCAATTCTTACAAGGCTGTTTCTCATATGTAAAATAATTTCTAATTTTAAATCTTCATATGGCTGCAAACTGCACAAAATTCTCAGTTTATCATCATGTAAGTCCTAGTCCATACAACGTTTTGGGATACAAGTGCATAAGAGAAGGAGATCAAGCAAAGCCCACTTCAAATGAGAAGAGCGAGAAGAAATTGAGGCAAACAGGCAACACCCCAATTTCAGATCCATGAGAAGGAAAGAAAACACACAGTATCCCAGTTTGAGACCCATCCACCAAAGGCTTGTCAGAGAAAAGGAGCTTTGAACCCCGTACAGAAAGATAACAAACTTGAGCTGTGGTGAAGGGTTGGTGGGAACCAGATTCATAACCCTGCTGTGGAAAATGCTTGAGTGTCGACATGGACAAATATAACCTGTGACCAATTTAGATGCAGCTCCTAAGGTAAATGGTATATACCCATATATTTACATGGTGAAAACATTTACATTTGGTACTTATTAGAAAGTTTTTATCATAAGCTCCAGTCAAATATTAGTTGGGACCCAAGGTCATATTAACTTTGTAGTGGGATAGCAATACTTATTAAAGTACAGGAAAATAGAAACAGGTCCTCTCACAAAACTTTTTCTTCTCAGGTTTGATAGAAAGACTGGTATTAATTACAAAAATTTTAAACTGAATACTTACCTTTTCAACTGGAGTATTTTCTTCACTCGTCACACTTGCTTTTCTTGATTCATTTTTTGTTCTGCTCAGCCTCCGGGACACTTTTTCTCTAAGCAAAGTGGCATATCCTATGTGCTCATATATGGGATTTGTTGTCATTTTGGAAATATACTCAGAAGCCTTTGTTTCTATGTACAATGTTATCAAGCCATCTGTAACCAGATCATGGATTGATTCAAATCTCTTCTCCCCAACGAAGTGCTTCCCATCGTAGAACAACCTGTAGTTTAAGGTCTGATTACCAAATCTGCAAACACCAGAAAATAACAGAGGGAGAGAAGAAAGAAAGAGAGAATTCAGTGAAGGCTCTTCCATCATGAAGCATTTTTGAGGTGCAGAAAGCAGGTGCTTAACCACATATGGGCATATTTACAGTAAATGAAGAGATGGACATCTACCAAGTAATCAAAATCCTAAGGGTCTGAATCAGGCTCTGTCAGGAAGCCAGGGAGACCAAGCTCCTAATTCAAGGCTCAATTAAATATCCAAAGTTATGTGGGAAAACTCTAGCCCTATTTACAGCAGGTGTAACCTATTGGGATTTTTTAAGTGTTTTAATAATCCAAGTGCTGTAGTAGCACATTCAGTTTGTGACACTGAGGTTGGAATCCCATCACTGATTAAAGCATTCAAAGATACACTATTGAGTTAAATGGTCCTTACATTGCATCAAAACTGCATGGCTGCAAATTTTGTTGGGACTTCAAATCACACGGTTTAAGCCTTTTATGTTTCACCCAGATTTTTCATATAAGATCCCAATTTATAATTAAATTCAGTTTTTGATTCTACAAATAATTATCCAGATGGAGTTAGAAAATACGTTGTTTCATCAAAACAATAGGCATTTTGCCATAGTTCTTATACTTTATTTTTTTTTTTATTCTTCATTTTGAAATCTCCTCCAAAACTAAAAAAACGTGTTTGTTCTTTTTCAGCTGACACAAATTGATTTTAATTTACACCACTTTTTAGTTGGCATGACTCACCAGCTTTTCCAGCTTTACCATCTGCACATCAATACAAATTCTAAGCATGATTTCAGCACTGTATCACAGCTACTTGGGATAACTCCTCAAAGGATTTTTCTTTCTGTCTTACTAGCAGAAGGGTAAAAATGCAGACTTGTAGTTTGTGTATATCTCACAGGAATAATAATGCTACAAGAATTGCAAAATATTGTCAAGGAGTTTGTTTCATGTAACTGAATATCTTGTTCCCTTGCTTCTCTTGCTAATACACAGTGTTTTTAAGACTTGAGTGGGCAGGTTTTGAATGACACAGCTAATGTGTCAGGAAAGACACCTTAGACAGGAAAGGCACCTGTGAGGGGCAGTGAGTTTGGAGCTTGGGCTTGCCCTGCATTTTTTGTTCAGTTGAATAGCAGACTCCTACTTTGAGCAGCAGCATCCCATGATTCACAATGTATTCCTACAAAAAACTTGAGCTCCTACTGGGGAAGAAAACTGCCAGTTTTCAGCTTCTGGATGTCATGATTTTCCAGCTTTATTTGGGGTTATTATCACAGATAGTTGTTGCTGTTTGTACACAGCAATGAGCTCCAAGGACAGCTTGGCTGTGTCCTCTACTGGGATGCATTCCTATTCTGTATTCGCTCACATCTTTTATAGAGTCTTGAAGGAGAAGATCCATCTTTACAAAACTTAACTCTAGGTTAAAAAAAAAAATCTGAAAATGGGCACTGCTTTTGAAAAAGGACTTCCTAGGCAGGTCCTGAAGGAGAGACTGGGTTGCTGCAGTACCGTGATGGTCAAACTGCTGAGGAGAGGGTGTAAAAGCACTCTGGTGTCACACAGTGTATTAGGTAATGGTGGAGACAGACTTCACTCAAAAGGGGCCAATATAATCCCCTCCATGAAGCACACTTGCACTGGTACTATAAGCCTCTATTAAACCAGCATTTACCTGAGAGCAAGGGTGTAGCAGCCGGGTTGCCGCTGGCTTTCTCTAAGAATATACGCTCCTTCTACACCAGCAAGAATTTCATCTGCTTGCTCCCGAGAAATGATCCCGTGAAACCTGAGGGGAGATATTTCAGTGACTTACAGAATAATCCAACCAGAAAAACACCCTTCTCCATCCCAGAAAACATCTGAAAATTCCAGCACTCTCGAGCACCGTGGTCTAAGCCATCAGGGTAGCATTCAAGGAGCAGGATGGTCACCTGGCCTGGACAAGTTCAGCACAGACACAAAAATTACACTGGAAACACACTTTCACTCAGGATAAACTCAGCTGCGCCCAAAGATTATTGCCTGTAAATGCCTGTTCTTTTCACAATTTTCTCTTTTACCAGTCTATGCCCCTCCTCCTTGTTTCCTTTCTGGTGGCCTTACAACAGAATTGAAAACTACGTAAAAAGGCATTTAAAAAAATTTGAATTATTGCACTTTAATATGCAGTTATTTAAAGGTAGGTATTTATATACATAAATATTTAAGTATAATTAAAATCATAGGTGTTCTTATAATCAATTTGCTTCATTTTAATATTATATTGCTTCCTCAAGTTTGTAAGGAAAACAGAGACAAAAATGGAAACAATTATTCAAAATTCTATTCTGCATATATTAAAGTAGAAGAAGGTACAGAGAAGTCTTGAGAAAAACATTGTTTTCTTCATGTCGAGGAGCTCGTCATTCAGTGCTGGAAAAAAGCAATACTTCTCTGATTCTTTTGTCATTGCTATTTTAAGAAAGAAAGAGGGCCTAGGATGCACAATTAACCTTATGAAAACCAATATTTAGCAGTGATGTCTCCATAAGTAAAAATTCAGTCTTGACAGCAGTTTGAGTCTTAACTCCTACGCACATTTTGCTAGCTGATAAGTCTCTGAGGGTCTCTTCAGAGGTTTTGAAAGTTTCTATTTTTGCTGCTGTCTAAAAAAAGGCACTAAAATGTACTGGCCTTCAGCATTTTCTCTTTTCTGACAATACATATGAAGTGGCACATTCCTAACACTGCCTCTGGCTTGGCAGTGAAAGAGAAGAAAAACACGTTGGATGCAAATGCAATTGTTCCGTTCTCTTTACGTTGTCTTCTCACAACTAATACATGTTGAAAATATTAGGTTTAGATGACCTTTCCAGTGTGACTTTATGTTAAATGTAATGTGAATTGATTAATCTTTTCTCTCTGTACAGGTGGGGGACAAACATCCTCTAAATGACATAACTGAAACATGATTTTAACCAGTAAACTCAGGGCAATTCATAATTTTAGTCAAAAATAATAAGCATTAGGTATTCCCCACAAAATACAGCAGCCATTAGGTTAGACATTAGGACAAAATATCTGTGATCAATTTAAGAAATCACTTGGATGTGATGTTTGGGACACTTGTGAAATTTCTTTGACCATAAGTGGTAAGCTGGGTAATCTGGGCTTTCTTATGGATATTTTTAGTACATTTTTATAAGAGCATGAAAAGAGCTTGCATGTGGTACAAGATCCCCTGAACTAATGCCTGCTTCTGACAGCAGCTGAAAAGAAATGCTTACAGAAAGGGTGCAGGAAACAGTGACATATTTCTTTCACTTCTCATCCCTGCCTATCTATCACTGCTTTAGACACAATTGTGTCTGATCACTTGTGACCTTACCCTTCACATATTTGAGAATCTCACTTGTAAACCCTTTTAGATCTTGGTGCGTTTGGCCTCTGCAGCTGCCTCTGGCAATGAACTTGAAAAAGGTACTGTGCATATCCCCTTCTTGGGCACTACTGAGGTGACCTCCCGTGGCAGGAGCTGAATCCCTTCACTCCGCCATTGCTGCCCCTCACAGCACCTTTCTCTTCTTCCATAACCTTCAAGACAAGGGTGGAGGAGTAAAGGGTAGAGAGGGACCAGAAATATGTGAACTACCTGAAATGCAGCCACATCACAGGTTTATACAGTGATGATGGCTTTTCCAGTTTCCCTAGAAATGGCTGTTTCTCTTTCCAAGTACTTCTGAGTACTGAGTCAGCTGCTTTTATAGGACTACCTCAGTACTTCTGAAATCTCCTTTCTGAATGATAATAACTAGGGTGATCCTGCCTGGGCAGGTTAACCAAGATGACATCTTACAGTTCCTGTCAGCCCTGCTGCCCCACAAACCCAGGCACGTTCCTGGATAAGAGGCTGCAGCAATGGTTTTACAAGTCCTGCTGTAGGCAGTGTGATGTGTAACTCAAGCAGCAGCTGTCTTCAGCTCTGTTGTACTCTAGTGGCTAGATCTGGATTCCTCATTTGCAAAGGTAATATTTAAAAAATGAAACTTCAGGAATTAGGGGAAAAGCTACTGGTTCTTGAGGTTTCTGGTGGTAGAGAAGGATCATGAAACATATATGGTGTGTCTGGGATGGAATGAAAAATAGAACATGGGATCTAAGTAATTCAGCTAGTGATAAGGGCTGGGGTCTCAGCATATTACTCCAGTAAAGGCAGAATTCCAAGGCTGGGTGGCTGCTGCAGTGGCTGTGCCTTTCCCCTTCACCTGCCTAGATCTCCATGCTAATGCCCAACACAGCCCCTTCCTAGTTATTTATTGGCAAAAACAGTACTGAGCCCAAAGGAACTACACTCTGGTGGTTTGGTATTTTTCTTCAAAGAAAAATACTGCTCTTCTTTGGGTATTTTGGACCTTGTAACTTTAGCGGGGAGAGCAGCAGCTACACAAGCAGCAGTATACACATACTTCCACAACTCAGTAGGGTGGTGAAAGCATAGGAACATACACAAAAAGGCAAGGGACAAGCTGCTTCTCCCCTTCCCAGGCCAGTGCAGAACCACTAGCAGGTTTAAACAACTACTAAAATAAAAGGAAGGAATACCCTAGATAACATTTTTTGCTCAAAGCTTTCCTGAGAGGAGTAAAACAAACATGCAGGCTCACACAACAGCATAATCCAAGGATTGTGACCAGCAGCAATGGACTGTAACACAGCTGTATTATTAGGCTTTCACTGTATTTGGTTCCCAGTTAGAAGTAAAATACAATATTTTATTAGACCTCCCTTGTGCCTTCTTTTCTTAGTTATAGTGTAACAACGGTTGGATATACCAAACAGACACTTAAAAGAGAAAAACACTTACTCTCTTCCATAGTACTTTGGTCTGTTCTCCACCTAAATTTTGAAAGAAAGAATGAAAGTATTAAAAACATAATTCTAAATAAACAACATAAAAATAAATTACTCGATTAATAAGGAGGACTACTGCACCCATCTAAGCTACAATATTCTGCAGACTCAAAACTGTGACTGGAACATGACAACACAGAACATAAAAACGAAATCAGAAGAGCTGGTTTTATTGATATATTTCTGGGAGGGAAAACATGTAAAAGTGGTCAAAAAATAGAACTACTCATAATTGTATGAAATCTGACCAAACAGACAAAGAATATTTTACTGCAGTTTTGCCAATCTAGTATTCATAATGTATTTTTGTTATATACCCTTTGTATACATTTGTATAGCCTTCATTTATGTTACATATGAAAAGTGTATATATACTATATATAATATAGAGTTTTATATACCTTTTATATACATTTTTTGCCTTTATATGGCAACTGACCCAATACAAAATGTTTAAAATCCTTGGAAAAAACAGGGTTTTACGTACTTAGACCTAGTCCTAAATTCCGTGAAGTCTCAAGCTTTTGTGGGCCTGACCCAAAGTACACTGGAAATGGCCAGGAAGACTGCCAATCATTTCAGAGATCTTTGAACCACATCTCAGGCATGCCAGGTCTCCACCCAGGAGCTCTGGGCAGGCGTGGCACGGCGAGTCCCGGCTCCCGGTGCCATTCCCGGTGCCGCTCCTTGTGCCGCTCCCAGTGCCATTCCCGGTGCCATTCCCGGTGCCGCTCCCGGTGCCATTCCCGGTGCGGCCGGGAGGGGGCGCCGTCGGCCCAGCCTTGGCGCGGGGCCGCTCCCGGGGCACCCCAATTAACACGGCCCGGCCCGGGATCATTAACGCCCGGGCATCATTAACGCCCTGGCATCATTAACACATCCGTACCCACGTGTCTGCAGGGAGAGCTGCTCCCTCGCCAGCCACAGAGCATACCAATAGTGCCATGTCGCCGGGCTGCAGCTGCAGGCTGTGCTTTCATCAGGAAGACATACAGACCTTCCTCTAAGATACACATAAAGTGTCCAAATTATTGAAGAAGATTATCTGACCTCTGTGTATCTCCATGAAGATGGAGAATCGGTGGAATTATTGCTTCATACATGCTAACACGTGTATGACAAACTGTGGCTTCAAGACTGTTTCATTCTTTAGCATAAAACCCATTTAGGGATTTTCCCTCAATTTCTCTGACTGGAAACGAGTGCTCTTGTTCTTGTTTTCACGAATCCTTATTATTTCGCTCATAAAAACTTTAAATTGGCAAAGGTTTTTTTTTTTTTTTTTTTTTTTTCTGAATAGCAAATGCATAACTGTCACATTTTTGATTCTACATGCCAGGCACTGAAGAGAAGCAGCTGACTTTCTACCCTGCAGTCACTAGGGCTACAAGACAGCACAAGATGAACAAAAGTCTGTACAAGATAATGAGAATCTTCAATGGAAGCCCTATGGGAGTTCAATCAAGTCCTTACTGTGCTTCTTCCCCAGCTCGGCATTTCTTTTCTAGCACGGCATTAACAATAGCAGCATCATAGCCTTGGAACTCCTGCCCAGGAATAATACCTTGATACAAACATTTCTGAGCTCTGAGGGGCAAGAATAAGAGAGAAAAGAATACACAGAACTGAAGAGAGAGCAAAATCAAAGGAATTGCCAAGTGCAGGTGCTGTGTTTCTATGTGCATATACGGGAACTTAGAGAAGAAAGTACATTGATTCAATTTAGCTTTCTATTTTTAAGTAAAAAAATAATATCAACAAAAGATGTATTACCTCTGAAAGGAGGTTGTTCATATGTTCATTTTCAACAGCACTATATGACTTTATTATCTTGGAACTGTGCAGCCTTCCTGTCATCCTTATAGAACTTAATAACCCTTGAAAGCATAGATTTAGCTGGCAACTCAATTAAAAATTGGGTATCAGAAGCTGGGTTACATAAGACCACCACATGCAATCTTCTCTTTCATGGAAACAAAGGCTACTCAGTACACTGAAAATTGCCAAATAAACACTTAGACAAAAGCAGTAAAGCATGACTTTCATTTAGTAGTCAGAATCTGCTTCTGTTTAAAGATACTGATTTACCTTGATTGCATGTATATACAGAATAAACCCAACACTTTCAATCTGTCTCAGAAAAATTGAAGAATTACTGGACACACCTTCAAAATTAACTTTAAGCACAAGTTCCCCCATATATATATATATATATAAATATAAAGTATAAAAGCAATCTGGAAATAACTCCTTGAACAAAGAGAGGCACATTTTTTCATCCTTCAGACATTATTTGTGCAAAAATAAAAAATACAAACTTTTCTGTGAAATTTTTTATCAGTTGACTAGCAACTGACCGAATGACCCGGGATAATGTGATTTCCTCTTTCCTTGCTGTTCATGAGCTAAAAGATTTGCTCTACTGAGAATCCACACAAAGTCTCTCTACTTCTCTCTTCTTCCTCCTATCCCATAGAACAGAAACCTTCACTCCAAAATATCTTTCAGCATTCACATGTCTAAAATCACCACAACTTCTGGCTGTAGCATTTCCTGAAATGAAGCTCCTGACCTGTCAGACCATCCTGGTGCCTCAGAATCTAAAAATCCCCTCTTGTGCTTACTGCAACCTTTGCCCTGAAATAACAATTTCTGTTCTAACCAAATTTATGACTAGGAACAAACACAAGGAAACAAAGTTAAAGCAAGATAAAAGATCAAAAATAACATCAGGGTCTCTACATCAAAACCAGAACGTTCGACTGAACTTGGAAATAAACCAAAAGCCTGCACAATTGATGAAGCAGAGGCTTAAAAATATCAAAGGAGCCAGTAGGTCTGTTTTGTGCCGACTGCAGACTCTGTAAAAACTTCAAGGGAAATTCTATATATTCCAGAAGGCAAAGGTGACTGAAATTCAGTTGGGATTAGCTTTCCCACTCCTGTTATAAATGGGTTTGCAGACACAAAGTCAAGCAGATCCACCTGAAAGAACTCTCAGCAGCAGAAAGAGCAGAAAATCCACTGGTGGGGAAGTGACTATTTCCTGGTGATAGGAGCTCAGAACAATCAGCCTATTCTGAGAACACACACACACTTAGGGTTTTGTTGCATAGATAATGCCCATCAAGAACACTTACATCACTTTCAGTACAGTCCTGACAATTTTCTTGCTGAAAAAAGAGCCACCTTTCCTAGGCAACCAGTTGGGTCTAATGCTTAACTCCCTAGACAGGGAGCAAGGGGAGAGATCAGAGGGTTTGAGTAATTTATGGATCCTTATGCTAACAGACAAAAACAAAGTATAAAAATGAGGAAAATTACATAAGGCAAACTACGGCTCTTCACTAGTGAAAACATATTTTGCCTTGAAGAGCATCACAGCTTGCTTTTACTTCCCCCATGCAGAAGATAAATTACATGGTTTCTCCCTCTCCACTGAAAGTATGTGGCAGCTTTCAATTCAAAAGTGAGATGATAATTTTTTGGCTTGAAAAAAGGCATTATTGCCAATTTCAAACCAAAAATGTTCTTCCAGAATAGGCATTTCTGGCTGTTGTTCCAGAAGCCATGGGGAATATGCTGAAAATCACTAATGAAATTCATAGTTGTATACATTGTGAAAAACCAGTGAATGCCAAAATTGTTTAAAACTCATGTCACATTGATCAGGAAATAAGATGTATGGTAAAACAACCTAAATCACTACTAATCCAGTAATCTTAAAAAGCTAGCAACATTCAATGACATCTTATCTTGATGCATGCTCAAAGAGAAATGAAACCCTGCACAGCTCTCCTGGCACTCTACAAAAACCTTTGGAAGCTTGTGTTTGAGAGATTCTGCATACTCCAGCCTTGACTGCCAGCCTGCCAAACCTGATTGCCTCTCCCCAACCCCCAAAAAGCCCTTAATTGTTCACAGTCTAGTTTTACATAAATTTTACAATTTTTACAGCATATCCTTCAAGGTTGTACTTGGGTTTGATGTCAACACTGAGAAGAAAATAAGCCTTCTTAAAATGAACTAGCTATCTGAGCTAATTCAATATAGTATGTTTACATAATTTCAAAGTTTACTGAATTTCAATACACTGGGATTTGTGGCTCCTCTTCTGGCCAGGATGGTTGAGCCGTAGCATGACATATTCTCACTAATGTACAGATTATTGTATTAAAATCACACACCACTCTGCAAAATAACTCATCACAAAACTACTGGGAATCATGCAGGCAGGAGGTGAGCATCCCCTAATGTGTAAGATTTTCTTTGCAAGCCCTGACATCCAAGCCACACTGCACTGAAGAGTTCAAGATACCCTGAAGAATTCCTTCTGCCTAAGTATTACCACAGAAATAAAATAACCCTAATTTCAGAAAAATTTAATTTCTCTTCGGCTTCATTGCACAAGACATATTTCCTTATCCAGTGGCCAGAGCTGAAATCTAGAAATGCTGGAATGAAAGTTTAGAAATCCCCCTAGGACAGCAATTCTCTAAGTCAGAAGGGACAGCACAGTGTAGCATTGTGTACTGTGGACCCATTTCAGCCACTACCTTAATACATCCATGAGGAGAATATAAATATTGTTTCAGAAAGAAACAATAAGGTGGTAGCTGCACCTTGTTCTATATTCTTCAAAATACAGAAAGAACAGGGAAACAAGATCCATGAGTTAATAATGTTGGTGTGTTTACTCAGCACAGGCAGTGAGGCATTTTCCCAAAGGAAGTTTAATCTGATATATTTTCTGTTTGGAATAATCCTAATTATTTTTCAGTAACTCTGGTTGACTGGATATAAATATGTTTTTCAGCTCAGCTTGACATAAGGAGAAATAGCAGGGTTGGAAGAGAAGCTTTCAAGACAAGCCCAGTAAAAAACAGACTGTAAAGAAAAGGAGTTTATTGTCTGTATTGTTCAGCTTTTGGCAGATTTATCATAAGCCCACTGCAAACTTTATACCCACAATCAACAACCAAAATGGATTAAGGGAAATTGCAAGCCCCTATTAAAGGGAATGAAGGAAAACTATGCTGTATTTCCTTACTCCTATAAAACCTTTTTTTTTTGCCTCCACATTTTTAAGGAGAAAAATTCTCCTTAGATCAATTAGGATGTCTAAAATTCTTTCCAAATAGGACAAATTATTTCACACCAATGATTCTTAAGCAATTTGAGAAAACATTTTTTTGGAAGGGAAATATTTATCTTTTTTTCTTTTATCTTTAACTATTTTTCTCTTAATTACCTTATCAGGCTAATGTGTCATGTGCCAGTGCCATGGCTTTCTGGCACCCAGTGTTTTCAAAGAGAAACAACTCTGGGTTTTGTAAAATGTTTCACACCACGAAGTCTGTTGCTAATTTTGTCAGTAGGAATAGCAGCAACACAACATCTCTAGTCCCCAGCCAAGTTGTGGAACTTACAGTGCCCCTATATAATGAAAAGATGGTTTTCTCCCTTTAGATTTTCAGTCATTGTCACATGTAACTTCTTGAGTACATTCTTGTACTGTGATTGTGTGGTGATGGAGGAGCAAAGGCGTTCCTCAGAAAGAAAGCAGCAATGCCCAAAGCCTCAGAACAAATTCCACCTGCACTGCCCATGTGCCAGAAGCTGTGCAGAGAGAAAGGGGACAGGAATGGTTTGGAAGTGTGCATCTCCTTTTGTCAGTCAATCACAGAGCCACCAGCCTCGTGGCCACTTGAAGGAAGCACATTTAGCCACGAGACAGCAAGGAAGGAAATACAGTGCCTCCAGGAAAGTAGCTGGGAGCTACATGTCAAACCCGTTCAAAACACCAGAGGGCCAATGACAGACAGATCTCGGCAGAAAAGGATCCTGCCATCGTTACAGATCAATAGATTAACTTGAATCACTGGATGCTCTCTGCAGCAAAAACTGCCAAACCCAGAGTGTCATACTGAGGCACAAAGTCAAGAATGCAGCTGACAAGACATCTTAGAAGAATCCTCTCCTTGGGATGTCCACTCAGAAAGTCTCTAGATGGAATACCGACTGTGGGTTCGACACCACATCTCAGGAAGGTCTGGAGCAAACAAATGGAGTGAGCAGGAATGTAACAACTGTGAAAAGACATGAAGAAAGACTGGCCTAAAGAACAGAAGACAGAGAGGGGCTGTTGCAGAAAGGTATAAAGAAGGCTGCTTTCCAGAGGAAATAGATTTGTTGTCTCTGTGTTGACTAGATGTGACAAGAAGAAAGAGGCTTAAACTGCTAAAAAAGAAGAGCTAACGTAGAAAAATGTTAAAAATAATTAAACACTATCTAAACAAGTAGAGGCAGTCAAGAATCCTCAAGAAGTCTTTTTCAAGGCTTTAAAAAATGGATATGCAAACCTATCTTCTTGACCCAAGAATGACAACATCTTGAGTTTCTTCTGGCCCCAAGATAGCACAGCCCAGCCAATTCCTCACCTCTGCCTGGACTGCTCTCAGGAGATAGGGAGAAGCAAGGAGCAGACTTGAACAGGCTGTAAAAATCACATCTAAAACAACAATAATACTCTGCCCACCTCTATGGGGCTCTCAGGAGAGAAGGAAGCACTGAGAAGGCAAGGCACCGGGAGAACTGTTCTGGAGGAGAAAGCCAAGCCTTCAAGTGATAAACTTGTCACCACTTAACTAAATAACAGAAGCCAGTTTAAATCCATCATCATCATCATCATCATAATGAAGTGCCAAATTGTGTTTAGTATCTTCTAACAAAAAAATTCTGTGGAAAATTTTACAGCACCAGGGAGAAGGTAGGAGTGTCCTTCACCACTAGAAAGAATGTAAAATAATATAAGACAAGAGTAAAGAGCACAAAGAATGTTTTTGTTAACTGCTGTTTAAAGCTGCACATCTCTGCTCTGATGGCATGCTGCAACCTACAGAGAAGGCAAAATGCATAATTACTCTTGCAGAAGGATAACACACAGCAAAGAAACACAGGAAGCTCCACAGATGTGACTGTTACTGTAGCACTTATGATTTCCACTCAGTCGAGGATATTTCTACCATTTTTAAAGACAAATTATGTTCAAATAATTTAAACCATTTGTTTACTTACTTGCTTGTGCCAAATTCTCAAAAGGGCTGGTTTAAGCCATCTTTTCTAATGGCATTTTTAACTCAGGTTTGAGTGACCTTCTATGACCTTGAACAAGCTGACCAGCAGCCAATAATCAATACACCAGACAAAACACTATAAACTCCAGAAGATAACAATAATCTCTCCCAACATGGACATCTCTATTGCTACTAAACCATGACATATTTCTATATATACTCAGCTGTAACAGAAAAGATCAAGACTGAATAGGAAAAGAAAATCCAAATATTTTCTCATGCAGCAAAGAAAATAATGGTTCCCTGAACATGAGCTAAAACAAAATGAAGTAAATCTTAATCAAGAAGGCTTCTGCTAAACAGTCAGGGGACACAGGGTCAGGTTCAAACAATTTCAACAGCAAAAGCAGGAATCATCTATTTTGTTGTGCAGCTTCCGTTCACTCAGTAAGGGCATCATTAAATGTAAAAGGAATATCAATGTTATCCTGAATGCAGGATGAAAAATTTGAATACGACATTTAAACTATGCTCCTTTTTTCTAAGAATGATCTGTTGAGTCATTTAAACGGGAAGAAAAATATCCCCAGCAGCAGCAGATAAATGCAGTAAGCAACATCAATGCTCTCGATTCTTCTGTAACAGCTGAGAAGCACTAAAACATTGCTATGACGCATGCCATGACAGTCCACAGTTCCAAAAAGATATGTGCAACTGAGTGATTTGATCATTCTTGTCTTTAGCTGGATACATACATATACAGGAAGTGTAGGAAGGAAGACAGAGATGTTCAGAGTTTCTATGTTTATTCATATTAGGAAATACAAATTCATCAGTTGCTCAATATTTTGAGTTCCTGGTTTTGACTGGGGCAGAATTAATTTTCTTCACCGTGGCTGGTATGAGGCTGTGTTTTGGATTTGTGATGAAAACACATTTGATAACAGAATTTTTTTTACTGCTGAGCAGGGTTTACACAGAGCCAAGGCTTTTCCTGCTTTTTGTACTGCCATGCTTTTGAGGGGCTGGGATGCATGGGAAACTGGGAGGAAACACAGTGAGGACAAAGGATCCCAAGTGACCAAAGGGATATTCCAGACCGTGTGACATCATGCTCAGTACATAAAGTGGAAAGAAGAAGGAGGAAGGGGGGACATTTGGGGTGATGGTGTTTGTCTTCCCAAGTAGCTGTTACACCTGATGGAGCCCTGCTCTCCTGAGGATGGCTGAACATCTGCCTGCCCATGGGAATTGATGAATTAATTCCTTGTTTTGCTTTGCTTGTGTGTGCAGCTTACGCTTTCCCTATTAAGCTGTCTTTATCTGAACCCATGAGCTTTCTACTTTTTATTATTCTGATTGTCTCCCCAATCCCACTGGTGGGGCAGTGACTGAGTGGTTGTGTGGGTCTTGGCTGCTGGCTGGGGTTAAACCAGGACAGTTCCTCATCTTGAAACTTGAAAAAAGATACCAGACACAAAGTCAGAGAGCAGAGACAGCAAGACTCCCTTCTACAGGCACAAGGAATACTGGCCTGAATTGGAACAGGTATGTAAACCTGTACAAGCACATAGCTCTTTCACCTACACGTAGGCTTATTGATAAACTTTATCTAGGTCGAGATATGAAAGAGGCTTTCATTTATTTTGGCTTGAAAACTCCTTATTTTCAACACCATGTCTAAATAAAAAACCAGCTTAAAAGAGTGATATGTAAAAAGGATATGTAAAAGGAAATAAAAATCTATGAGAATAGCAAAAATCACAAACACAGATACACACACACATCAAGCACTTCCAAGGAGTGATGGAAGGGAGCGTGAAACTTTGCAAAGATTTCAAGCAAACCCAGAGGGATAATTAGCATGTTCATCAGTCCATAAAGACAGCTACCTACAGTTTGTGCTCATCAAACAAGTCAGAGCTTGCTATCATGTCTTCCAAAAAGATGGTTTTAACTTTTCCATTTCACAGTGATCAATGAATGCACCGACTGGTTCATACTGTATTCCTCTGATGAAGATGAGCACTAGTCTAATTTGCAAATCACAACCTAGCCATTAGTAAATCAAAACTGAGGAAAGTCAAGTGAAACAGATAAACCTCTTCTAGTTTTGTTTAGCTGTAACTACTTAACTGAAATATTTACTATCATGCCTGCAGAATAATTAGGAAGATTTCTTCTCTCTTCAGTAGTCAATGGACTGTTAAAATGAGAATGATGTGGCTTCGTCTGAGTGCTCCACCACCTCACTACTGCAGCAGACAGAGACTGCTCATGGACTCTAGGAGAGATGAGATTTCCTGTCAGTCACTAAAATGCCCTGGAAAAAAGCACCAGCAAATTTCTCTGATATGATGAATACAAGGGAATTTTGGGCAAGCAATATTCCAGCCCCCTTCTCTCTTTCCCTTCAGCTGCAAACCACAGGCATTCTGTGGGGCAAAATTCACTATGGAGATACTACAGAAAAATAACATTTTTATTTAGAAATTTATTTAGAAATACCTGCAGGTAGCCAGTTTAGAGGGATGCTGGATACAATATATTTTAACATTCCACAGGCACTCTGCACCAGTTAAACTGAACACCTTTCCTGGCCTTCAAATATTCTCAGCCACCACCAGGGCAGCCAGGCTTCCCACTCCCTTGCTATGGGTTTCAGCTGAAGAACTTTCCTCCTTTTGTCAATGTCTATTCAAAATTGCTCTTTAGCTCTATTTGCCCACAGACTACTGCTGTGTCCTCTTTGTTTCTATCATAAAGAGGATTATAAACACACAATTAAAGCATCAGCAATATTATAAGAATTTGAAAATATAGGGTCCATTAAGTCTTATATGTACAAACATTTTCATTAACACAAACAGTTTTCAGCACTATTTTGCTCATTTTCACTTAATTGCTGGCTAATGGAGTCTCTTGGTGTGTCACTGTGTGTGTTCTGAGGTTTCTTTCTAAGGGAAAGATAATATAATATTCTGAATTATCTCAGATAAGCTCTGAGGACTGACAGTAAAAGACACCTCGTGGCAGTGTATGACTTTTTGCAGTAGAGTGATTTGAACAAGTGCCATGAAAATTCCCATTTACTCCCATTATTTACCACCATTTTTATGGCCAATTTCAATGCCCTATTACAGCTCTCTAGTACTTTACCACAGCATAGAAATTGTTTTTAGAAAGATGAGGGCAGAGGCAAAGAGAAAATATTCAGCTTGTAAAGGTCAATAAGTGAGTAGAATAAGAGAATTCATGGAAGACTTATTGCAAGGATTAAATACTTATTATCCACTCAGATAAACTATTCAATATCTTAGTAAGGCTGAATTTTAACAACCTTGCTCAAGCTCGCCTAAGCACAAACTTTTCCTAATGTACAAATATAAAGTATTGTTGTATCTGAAAGAAGGACTGGTACAAGTACCAGTGTTTTTAATAATGCAGTTGTTTAAATGATTCTCTTCTTATTGCATTGTTCTCAGCTTGAATCCCATGCTTCAGAAGAAACTCTGGGGAGAACTGAGCAAATTTGCAACAGGTCAGTTTTGGAGAAGTTCAATAATCCTGTATATTTGCAGCCAGTAGTGCACAAGAGGGCAACAGCTTTAGAGACCTGCTAGTGACCATTTCAACAGTTATGCTCCATGAAATGCCACTATTTGTACACTTGTTTTGATAAATCTAGGTAATGGATCCCCAGAGGGTCAGAACAGTTTCTGACCCTCTGGATGGTTAAAGACTCTCAGCAGTACACTCTGCCATCATTATTTTAATCT
Source organism: Molothrus aeneus (assembly GCF_037042795.1). Classification (NCBI taxonomy): domain Eukaryota; kingdom Metazoa; phylum Chordata; class Aves; order Passeriformes; family Icteridae; genus Molothrus; species Molothrus aeneus. Next base: position 35,220,933 of record NC_089646.1, on the reverse strand, counting down.
CTTACAATGACTTAAGCAAAAAGAATTTTTTTTTATTATTTTCCAGAGAATAGTCTCCCTTTTGCAATTGTATTTGTTTTTAGTCAAGAAATCATAAATTTTGTGCTGTAAAGGCAGAAACAATGATCTCTCACTTCTGACACAACCTATTTGGAATTCAGAATGACAAGGAAGGCAATTAACTGACATTTTTCTACACATTAATATAAGTTAGGGCTCTAAGGCTTTGTCTACACTAGGGAAATTTAGATGAGTTTCTCAGTGTTGCTGACACTGGCTTGGCCAAGGCACTGTTAGGAATGTGGAAGGTCTAATGCAGACAAATTCACCAGCCTCAAAAATTGCTATCAGCAGTTAAGGACTTCTTGGAACAAAATGGGAATACTATTCACAGGTATGAATATTTCTACACAAATAACCCAAGAAGCCATGAGTAAGTCTCATTCACTGTTCGAAAAAAAAATTGAATGTTCCTCTTGTTTAACCAAAAATAGTCCAAATCCTTCCTTAATTCTTTTACTTTGTTGAAGCCTCAATTTCTTAAAAATATATTTTAACTTTGAATAATCTATTCCTGAAATACTTCTTAAAATTAAGAATCATTTGACATGTTCCTTTTGAATAAAACAAAGAGGTTGAAAGCTTGAGTTATTTTCTGAGAATTTATTTTTTTCATAAGCATTTCTGTAGAATAAACCCTAAAAGACACCTTAAAATATGACTTCCTCACAACCTGGATGGGATTCTTTGGTGCCTATCACTACACCACTCAATATTTAAAAGCTACTCCTCCATCTGAACAGCGCTTTTAAAGGGAACTTTTTGTATTTAAAAGCTAAATCATTAAAACACTGCTGGAAGGAATATGGTTACAAATGAGGATATTGGCAGAAATCCAATGTTATTGGGAAGGTAGGATATTCACACTAGTCCACTGCCAGTGGTGATTAATTAAAAGATGTTGGATACCTGAAGCCTGAATGGCTCATTCAATATGATTCCCATTGCTTTTGCTGACGAGATATTTATGCAACCAAAAGAAGAAAAGGCAAATTATGATAGCAAAGCTCAAAGACACAAAGATATAAATGTTCATGTTTTATTTACAGTCCCAGGTTTTAGTCTGGTGGTGTACATATCAGGAGAGGTGATTTCTGTCTCTGCAGTATAGTTTATCAAGAAATCTGCGTAAATTAGATGGTAGAACTGCAGAGGTCTGAGACTGAAACCCCTGTGACTATGGAGCAACAGAGAAGTAATGGAAGAGCAAATGAATGTGGAGAATATGAAAGATGACAATGGAAAAGATGGAGGAATGATGAAACTGCTAAATGGTGAAAGAAAAAAAACCAACCTCTCCTTGTTTATGTGTTACAGATTTGGTTTGCAGCAGATGCTTCATTTTCCTTGCAAACAGTGTACAATTTGCCAATTATGAAAGACATCTTCCCATAAGCATGAAGGATTTCAAATTATTTGCAATTTTTAGATTTGTTTGAATTAGTTTGAATAGTAAATTACACATGGGAACACCCCTGGCAAAGTCCACTCCCTATGATATGCACATGGAGAGACAAATCTTTTCTGTCAGCCACACATCCTGCTGACACCTCTCTAGGTACTGGATAACCATCATTTAGTTGTGTACTAAATAACTACTGTATTTCCAATTAATTATTATTAATTAATAAACAACACAAAATTAGATTTTGAGATCTTTCTATGTAACTGGCCAACTCAGTATTAATAAAACACCATCTTTAGTGAAGCAAGCCTGTAAAATCATCAGATGACAGTGAAATCAAACTAGGATCAAAAAACAACCCCAAAACACCCACCTTGCAGACTGCATTCTAACAAAAAAGGTAATAGGTGCCATAGGAACAGAGTCCTGAATTTCCTCTCTAAAATAATCTGTGATGCTCTATAAAACCACTGTGTAGTTCTACTTTCATAATATAAACTGATAATATGAACCACATATTTGTGTATATTGACATCTTCTAGGTATCAGGACATCCCATCTGCCCCACCTCCCCACCTATATGCAAAAATAATGGACATCAGCAGTGTCATGGTGGATTTTTGGCTCTTGGGTCAGAGAATCTGTGTTTCTGGCAATCAGGCTGTGAACACATACAACTGAGCTACACAAAGATTCAAAATCCAAGAAAAAAGAACCAAAGGTCATATTTGTGGGAATTCATACTGCTTTATATACCAACCCCTAAACAAAGTCTCTGTATTTTCAGCAGTTTAACTAACTAGACAAAATTCCAAGCAACTCAAAATAGGACCCGGCAGTCTATGAAGTGAGCAACAGAAAATGGTTCATTAGTTAGAACCAAACCCAGACTATGTGAAACAAACATCTTTTGCTTATTTTGTTATGTCCTGCTATGTCAATTTTGTGTTTATTTAAGTAATGAGACCTTAGCTTCTTTCTGCAAATCTCTGGAGGTGACCTGAATATGTTTGGTGTTTAAACATTATGTAAAGAGGATACTTTCTGTTGTACATAACATGGTCTTGAGTTCAAAGAAGTAAGTTAGATACAGCACACTGGTAAGGAGCTCACAGCTGCACATTCACTTCCCTTGTGTATATAACCTTGTTTCTAGAACAAGAATACAATTGCTACATTACTTTGACTATTTTACCTTGATTCAAATTTTCTCTCATGGAGGCAAAATAGAAGATGCTTAAATTTGAGTTAGCATAATATATTTTGGATTAAACTTTTACCAATTAACTTGTATTCCCACAAAGATGAGTTCATATTGTAGACATGGTTTTCTAAGCATTCAGTGCTTATTAATCAGTTTTTCTAAAGATAAGTCCTTCCTCAAAGTAGTCTCAATAAGAAATAGGTAAAATAGATACACTATTATATCAAGAAAAGAAAGAAACTCTTCTAAGGCTGTACTGGAAGAAAATAAATTGTTTACCTTAATTTTTTACCTTAAAAACTTTTTATTTTTTACTATACCATGACTAGTTTGATATCTGTTATGTGATATTAATTCAGTAAAAACCTTACTGTCCTTCTTTTTAAAGAATACCATACCAGCCACAGAGGTCTCTCCTTTGGTTTGCATGAGGACTTCAGAGAGAAAGGTCTGGATAAACCTGTCAGCACATGTGCACTGAAGTCTCAGAGGGCTAGCACATGCTTCTGCTCCCCAAGCCTTGTCTTTGACAGGGAGAAAGGATGACACAAGGGTTCACCCACTCTGGTGGTTTGCTTGTCCTTCTGTGTGTATGTCTTGAGACCATCCCAAACTGACAGGACTTGAAGACTTCCCGACTGAGGCCAAGAGCGTCTCCCTGCCCTGCAACTAGTAGAGGGCACTTGAGAGAAAAACGCAGATTTCTTTTAGTTAAGGCTCTGGTAAACTGTACTCAGTTCCTGGGTTTGCAATGGATTTTCTTCATGAACCCAGGCAAGTACCTGTGCCTTGCTGCAAAACCTCCTGCCTCACACAGAATTGTCTTGAGACAGTATGTAAATGTCTGAGAGATGCTAGGACTCTGCTTTCAGGGGCACACAGTGTAGGAAGCAGGACAGAGCTCAGGATGATGCCCAGGAGCAGAGCTGAACATCACACTGATGAGCTGTGGTTTCTATCTTCCTGCACATCATCTTTTACACCCTGTGCAATCGCTTCATGTGTTTAGTACTTCTACTGCTAGTATTGCATGTCTGTTTGCACAAAATTTGCCCCTGACATTATAGGAGATAAAACTACTGCAGTTTTTTTCATTGAGCAGAGACATCTACATGTTTTCTGTTACTATTATGCCACGCAGGGTGATGAACTGATATACTAAAGCAAGTAGAAATGGAGAAATAACTACAGAAGAAGAAAACAAGCAGAAAGATGACTCAGCCAAACCTGCAGCAGATTTCTAAATATTCTATAATTTTCAAGGTCTCTGTGAGAGAACAGAGTTATCTGGCTATCATTTCAGTATTTTAACTTGAAGATAGTACTTGGCAGGAAGCATTCAACAAACTGAAGCTATATGTATCATGTTGAAACATATCACACAGACGTTATTATGCAGATGCAGGAAGAAAAATACATCCTCATTTTGACAAGGAAACTCAAAACTTTAGGTAGTACACTAAAAAGCACACTAAACAATGATGGGCAAGTACTTGTCTAATAAAGGTGCTTCTAGTGGTAGAATGAGGCTGCCATTCCTAATTAATCAGCCTTAAGGGAAATGATTATATAAAATAATGGCATAGAAAAGTTAAAGCATATAACACCCCCAGACTGCACCAAAGATGTTTTGGTGATCATATGCTGCTGACAATTCATCAGATATAACAAGGTAGAGCAAAAGAACTGACCTCCCGAGGACAAATGATTCTCTTGGGACGTGGTGCCTCTTGTTGCAATTGATACACTGTCAAACACAAAAAATGTACAGATCATTAGAAAATGGCAACATACACAAACTTTTATTCAGATGAGTCTTTTTAGCTGGGGGCTGCAGAGAAAAATTCAAATGTTAAGATGATGACAGCAAAATGAGGAATTTCAGTGTGTCTAAGTCATTTATATGAAAATCAGTTGTTGACTGGCAAACTAACTAAAGTGGTCAATGCCTTAACTTTTAGAAGTATTATCCTTTTGTACTGGTTTTTACATTTATGTGCCAGGGAAGACTAGCCAGAAAGACCCACTAGGTCTTTCTCAGGATAAAATCTCACTTTTGCATACACCATGCTGTAACAACCCAAGAACAGATTGTTTACCAGTAACACCAGGAGTTTTTTGGATAGGCCAAGAAAAAGTTCAATACCTTTGAATGGGCTCATCACAATCTCATTATTTATTTCAAGATATACTGGCAATTACTGAAGAGCAAGCAAACATTCCTTTCAGAGCAATTATGCCCTATTCAAATGGCCCTGGATCAATTTTGCAAATCTTCTGAGGGCTGCAGGAGAGAGACCTGAGGCTAGGGGTACATGCTGCCTGGCCCCCAGACTCTTCACTGCATGTATTTAATGAGATCCTCTCCCTCCCTTCCACTGCAGAGTCGTGAGAAGAAGCTGACATGCAATGACAGTAATCAATTCCAGCACAGACAGACTGTCTCTCCATAACTCCAGTAAAAATCCCAGAGGTTTGGATTGCCTCCCTCGAGAAAGGCCTTCTGTATGCTGACCTTCTTGTATTTGGAAAGATCATGTCATGCCCATGAATTTTTTTAAAAGACTGAGTTTCCAGGACACGTTTATTCACAATGCTAGTGAAGCTCAGAATTATGCCCTGAAAGGTGGTAGATTATGGGAGGCATAGAAATGTCTCTAGCTTTGATAAACACAGAAACTCTGTTGCAGAAAGTGAATTGAAAAGGTGTGAATTGAGGCAGCACCTTTCCCCCCCCTTCTCTTTAACTTCTCTTTTAGAAGGAAGGAAATCTGGAAAGTGGGGAAATCCTCAGCTTGCACCCAAGTTTCTCACACAAAACTCAGTGGGACGTGAAAGCTTTGGGGGCTCCTGCTTCCTGCTCACATCAAAGTAGAAAAACCCATAACCTCTCTTCTTTAACTGATCCAGCCTTCATCCCTGGTTCCTGGGAGAGGCACTGAAAAACTGTTCATAATTTCTTATATTCCTTACCAATTTTAATGCTGGATGTGATCCAGCTCTAAATTTCTACTTAGGCTTTGGATTTACGATGCATCATTCAGCACTGTCAGATCTCCTGCTACTTTTGCACAAGATTTATGATAACTTGATAATATTTTGATAACTCCATGATAAATATGGTCTTTCTTACCTCTTGTAATTATGTGACTAAGATTCAAAGACTTCTACTCTTTTGTGATCAACCGACTTGTGTATCTGAATAAAGTGTCAAACAATGCATGAAAATTTTGTTCAAAACCCACAGATTGTTTTTAAACCTCTGATTATTCTGGAGCCCAATAGCATGATTTTAAAATTAACTTCTGAATGTCTGAAATGAGCATAACCACTGATTGAGCAAGTTAATGATGCTTAAAACTAAACACATCCAACAGGAAAATAACAATTTTTTCCTTCCCTCCATTTCCAGTGGAGAGAAGGAACTCTAAGGATTCAAAATATGACAAGAATATGACTGCTTCTCATTTAAAGTAAATTATCTATTTCCCCATTTAATTAATTAGAATTTTAACTGAAAAATCATACTTCATAAAAATTCCATTTTTCAATAATCAAATCTTTTAAACATAGACTGACACAGCCAATTAAACTAGTGGAGTTTCTAAGACAGCTTTGATAAGAGTGATGTAAAACAAGTAGGTCTGAAGAACACACAGGAAGCCTATCTTGTGATGTGCTATATTTTTGAGAAATGAAAAAAGCAAAGAGCTCTCTAACATGACCAAGAGGATCTCTGAGGCTGACAACACCAAATAAGCAATGGTGAGGAGAAGAGTCAGCATTTAACAAAACAAAGGAAGGAATGATTAACAGGAAAGGGCAGATACAGACATGAAAGACATGAAAGCAAACACAAAAACCTGGATGTTTATAGGATGTAGTGGGATAAATCAGTGCAAGGATTCATGATGAGTGCAAGGAAGACAAATCATCTTAGCAACTGTATTTTGAATAGAGTGGAAAAGGTTGCTGTTGTTCTCAGAGAGAAGTGGGTAATTAATTTGTGCAATAATATGAACTGAGAAACATATCTGATTTAGAAATACATCAGAAGAAAACATAGATTATAACTATACAAATAAATAATTAGAAATTATATGTTAAATGTACTGGATGAGAAAATGGCCCGAGCATGATCAAAACTGAAAATGCTGGAAATGGAAAATTCACACTTGGCTATATTAGTTCTAAATTGATAGTTATTAATCTGACAGAAAGACAAACCAGTGGAACAATTGGAGGGAGACACAGAACCATTAGATGGAGGGAGAGAAGAGAGACTGGGAGCAGAGAAAGGACTGAAAAACACCAGTGGCACTGTGGTAAGGGACATCGAGCAGCTCAGGGGGAGACAAACAACAGAGAAGGACCAGACAGACAGACACACAGCTGCCAAGGATTCCCAGTAAGGACACACAGCAAGGCAAGGGTGGAAAAGGTAAAACAACAGTGGAAGTTCAGTGAAGTGGAAAACAAGGAAGGCAGTGTCTCCCAGACTAAGGCATCAAGGAGCAAAGCCAGTGTGACCCTACCAAAAGCGGTGTTTTCCCTTAGAAAGGTCTCTGCTGTTTCTGCTTCAAATGATTGCTGTGAGAAATCCTGCTAATGGGCTATGAATACAGTGCAGTATTATGGCTAAGGTGACTTGAGAAAAATGTGCCCTACAGCTAAGTTCCAATGAGCACAGACACCTCATTAAGTGACCTCATTTTCAGAAGTGCTGAACATCCTGCAGCTCTGCCTGATCTCATTATACACTTTTTCCAAAGTGCTGGGCACTGGCAGTGAGGCTGACATTGCTGAGACCCCAGCACAGTCCAGGGGATAGTCAAAGATTCAGAAGGCACATATCCCTCACCTACTTGCTCAAATGGCAAACAATCTTGCCTTTCTGCCTCATTTTCCCATCTCTGAAAATCTTAAAACAGAATTCAATGTATAAGACCATGGTTAAGTGAAATAAAAGAAAACCACACTTATTTAATGCAGTGGCAAGCAGTGATTGACATCTGACCCAGTCAATTCCAGCTTTTAGAACTGACAGGCAGGTTACAGACAAACCCACTGTGATCATAGAAAAGATGACACTCAAACATAATGATGCATTATTATTTTAGCCCTGAGAAAATTAACCTTATAAAAAGTCAATTGCATGCAAAAAGAAAATGCATTATTACTGCTCTCAGAGAACTGCATCAGACTGGGAGTGGTTTTTTGTTCAGCATCAGATGCAAATGAAATGCACAGTAATAATACACATTAAATATGAGGGAAAAATTCAGCACAGAAAAATGCAGTGGCTTCTATTTGACCCTTGAACACTTTTATCAGGTTCATACTTCAGATAGCTTGCCAGCATTCATAGTATTATAGTCACATTGGAACTTACAGCGTTAACAAAACTTAAATTTATTATTGCATTACTTGGGGAACATTTCTTTGAGATGTAAAGTAGCTGGTTAGAATATATCTTTCTCTCTTTTGTTCCTGTTAGAGCACGAGTCTTGTCTCAGGGGATGAAATAGGGAAATTCTACAGTATGTTTTAGGAAGAACTGTCTAATTCCAAAATCCAATCTGCCTAAGAAACAAAGGGGTCACATGCAAAAATCAGCACTTACTCCTCTTCTGCCAGGGAAGAAGGGCTATCACCCTTTCTTCATACTTTTTTTTTTTCATTCTGCAATGTGTCAGGACCTCAAGCTTTCTCCTTTAACTCACCTATGATGAGTGTTCAGTGATGCTCCAGCGGAGAGGAAAAAATCCTATCATGGCTTTTATAAAGCAGCAAGGAAACACAAACACACCGCCTTCTGTCTCAGAATGTTTCGCAGAGTTCCTCAGTTTCACCTCCTCAGCCTCATCTCAGTCAGGCATTTTTTATCCATGTGCTGAGCCTGAACAATATGAGCTGTCCTATTTCTGCAGGATTACTCACATGCTTAATTAGGAACCTAAGTGCTTGGCTGAAACAAAGACTTAATTTCTAACAAAAATGAGTCTCGGACACTGTGCCTATTATTTGATGAAGGACAGAAGGCAGGGAAACTTCGTGAGGAGCTGGAGCATGGCATCAGCTGATGCTCTGTGCCTTGCCACTTTGCTTCCCACCAACACACTCGTCTTGAATAATGCAGACAAACATTTAAGTGGCATTGACACATGACTGACTCAGCACATGCCAATCTCAACAGGGGTAAAAGGAGGAAAAAAGTGGTTTTACATCTCTTCAAAATTCAAGCACATACGTGCTGAGGCTGGCAACTGGCAATAACTATGCTCTTTCAGTCAAACAAATTGCCTGCTCCTCCTGAGAAGCAGGTAAGGTAAACAGTTTGTCCTCTAAGAGGGCAGTGCAGCAGTGGAGCAGGTTACCCACAAAGGTTCTACCCTTGCAGCTTTTCAGGACTCAGTTATGTAAAGCCATGGCTGCTCTGCTCCAGAGCCGACAACAGTCATGCTTCGAGTGGGAAGCCAGATCAGCTCCCCCCAGAAGCCCTGCCAACCCACATTCTGTGATTCTTATCTTCCTTTATTTACTACCTCAGAGATGGTAAAATGGCAAAATACTGTTTTCCATAATACTTCCAACATATGGCAGACTACAAAAAGAAATCTGTTATTGGAACAATGAAAGAAATCTGTTATTAGTTGATCTGCTTCTCAGGTAAAAATGCAATCAAACCCACTGCCTAGAGACTGCTGGCTGCTAGAAACTTTCCAAACTTTTTCCCAGGTTCCTTCCTGTTAATATAAAATTATTCTTGCCATTTCTTTTATTGTTTGTGTCCCAGGGCTATCAGAAAAAGTCTGAAAAACTTTGTGAGCCGTGAAATTCTAACAATTCCTCACAAACAAGTGAGGATCTTCTTCACTAGAAGTGTTCATGTTTTCCAAATATAGCTGAATCAAATTTTTACACTATGTCAAAACAGTAAGGCTTGAGATCTGAAAACTGTTGCACTTTGATTAGTATTTGTCCATGGACACGTGCAACACTGTTTATTTGAATACTTTGTTGGCATAAACAGGAAAATCTGCCTTTGTTTAGAAGCTAGAAGGATTGAAGCCTTGATCTTGACATCAGTAAAAGGCAACATCGTCACCTAAATTTATCCAGGACTTAAAATAAGAAATCAAAACTATATGGAAAGTATCTTACTAGTATGTTAGCAAAATTTTAAAAATTACTAGGGAAAATACATTGAAAATAATTGTTAAGTAGGCAGTAAACTCAAAGTGTTAAGCATGAAATAAATATATAAGTTAAAACTGTCATGAGATAGGACAGCAGGTTGAATCATAGACAAACTATTTCTGGACATAATCTCTATAATTAATTTACCAGATCAGAATTCTTCTTGCTGAGTAAAGAAGCATACATCAACTATCATTGCAAAGAAAAATGTGTATCTGTGGCTAAGCAGTCTCAGGAGTAAATCTTTCTAAGCTTAAACTATTTTCTGCCTTTTGGAGCTGTGCAACTTTTTCCAAGGTCACTCATGCATGGAGTTTAGACACTGAGGCCATGATTTTGTCATCATCACAATATTGGCATCCTACATATAGTGGAATAGGAAATTATATATTCATAGACTATTCATCCATTCTGGTTGCATTTGGTTTATTTTTTCCATTTAAAAGAATGTTTCCTTGGATTACATATAAGCTATCAGATAAAAGTAACCAAACTTTTTCACTGCATGCAGTGATCTGTCTGCTGCACAACTGGGGCAACTAAGAACAGGTAAGTAAAGGTAGGTTCTTATTTCCTGACTTTTTAATGAAAACTTACTGCTGAAAAGGAAGCATCTGTCATTTGAAATGCTGGTCTTCTCAGAGTCAATGGCAGCTTTTTCATTGATTTTGAGTAAGCTCTTTTTAAAAAAATCACTCAACTGTCTCCTTCCTTTCAAATACTCGGCAAAGAATGCTGGAATGGTCCAACACTCTTGCTGTCTTTTTAGGAGGTTTCTCTTACATGTTCAAAACATTACAACAACAACAACAAAGTGTCTAGAAAACAGCATTCTGAGAAGCAAGTTCTGTAATTTAATGGCATATTCAAATTTTGGTTGAAAAAAATCCCAGTCCATTCTGGGGCAGAATGTCATTCTCAGGTAACACAGAGGTGATGTCTTTGAAGTCAGCAAGACAGTTTAATGTGCATATAAGTGAAGTCAACAAGTTTATTCTAGTCTTTAAAATTACACATGTACCTGCATGTAGCTACTGTGATCATTGTGTTTTTGTAGTTGCACTTTGGTAATGGCACTGTACTGAATTTGCCACAATAAAAGAGAGAACTTTTGCTTAGGAAAGCTCTGTATCTGAAAACAAAAAGAATAAAACAGCTCTCTATACCCAAAGCTACACTCTTATTAAAGTTCCAGGAAGGGTTTAAAATAAAAGATCAAATTTAAAGGCTGTCCTTAATAAGGGATTTAAAAGCCAATATTTTGTCTTAGATCTGTGCGGCTCTATTAGAAAATACATTTGGAACAAAGCAAAAGAGCATAAAATATGCACTTCTGCACTGCACTCTATGTAAATGATTTTTCTAAAGGCAGACAGGAAGGTTCAAAGAGCTGATAATGTTGTCTCCAGCTTCTAAACCACCACTTCAAAAATCAGCTTCTATTGCTAAGGATCAAAAATATTATCTTAAAGTGATTTGGTGACCCGTATAAAAAGACAAGTATTCTCAAGCCTGACCTTTAGTAAACATACAAAGCATTAACCTCTACCTCTGAAATCCTTCCTGAAAATCTCAGCAGAGAAACCATGAAACCCAGGAGCTGCACACTTTTAAGGCAATGGAGGGAATCTGGCACACATAATCCTGCTGCCCTTGTTCCATTGAAATCCATAAAAGTTCAGGTTTTGCTGCTGTCCCATACAGTAATTTGAACAAGCATCTAGTAAATTTATGTCTTTCTTTCAAACAAAAAAGGAGAAAATACCTAACAATGACTGACACTTTGGTAAGGCACTAAGATTATTCAAATTGCTTGTATACTCACAGTATGATTTCCATATTGGAGGCTGGTATTCTTCAGCATCTAAAATAGAAGCAAAAAGGGAGAAAGAAATCAGTTATTTGGCCACTGGGTCAAACTGTCAGCCTGCATTTTTCTGCTGAGAGACCTCTTCTTGTCAGCAAAATTCACATTTCTTTCCCAAGAGAGATGATAGCCTATTTACAGTACAGTTTGCTATGTGAGAGAAGAATACAAATTTCAACCACTTGTGGATCCAATGTGCTTTTCCCAAATTATTCAACTGTGGAAGAAATTAATTTTTGACCGATTTTTACTAATCACCAGTATTTTTAAAATAATTAACTCGCCTGGTAACTACATTATTTATTTGCTTTACCTGGCATGATAAACAGACAAATCACTACTGGTTTTCAATGTGGTTTCTAACCCCACTAGTAAGATTTGAAAATGAGCATCAATGAATAACACACACCGGGGCTAAAAAGATGCACAGCTCAGGTTGGACACAGATGCACAGACCTGACAGTTTCAATGAAAGTCAACTACACTTATTGAACCCATATGTAATTGGCATATTTTCCAGAAGATGAATCAACAAAAACAATATGAAAAAGATAGAAAAAGGAAAGACTGCAAAACCTGCCATCACAAATAGGTTATGTTATTCTAATGTTACTGACTAAAGAGGCACAAAGAGTTGGTATTTTTTCTTAGTGACCACTCCACGGGGAGGTTTCCAGCTCTCTGCAAGAAAGCCAATTGCTGTAACCTACAGAAATCCCAGAAGGAGCCAAGCTGGAGCAGAAGGAGCAACACCAGTGATAAAGGGTGGGGAACTGGGTACTAGTTTGACTCTGAACTGCCATGCTGCCAAAAACTTTGAAGTCATTTACAATGGGTATGTCATTAACTTGCCAAAACTGTGCAGTTTAATTAAGGTACTTGTTATTTACTAAACTTCTACTTAAGTTATGCTAATATAATTCAATTATAGTTGCATAGCTCATGCTCCTTGTCTATTTACATATACACAACTACTTTAAATATATCCCTGCAAAAGTCTGTTTACTAGGAATTTTAATCACTAACTACCATCTGCCACTTTTAACTCTATTGTTTTAGAAGAGGATAAATCTAGCAACAATCACAGTTACTGCCTGGAATAGGACCCTGCAACAATTTATAGATATATTGATTGGGAAACCCATTCAGTTTCAGTTTCAACTGAATCCACCTTTCAACTTAGGCAAAGTTCAAAAGATTCCCAGACTAACAGAGTTATACTGTGCTGTGGCAATCCAAGAGTAATTAACTTGCAAGTTCATTATGCAGAAAACTTATTTTAAATTGTATGAGGCTATTCATGAGACGAATGAAATTTATTCATAAAAGAAATAATTTTTTCTCTTCTCAAATTCTAATAGTATTATGTCACTCCGTTTTTCCCCCCATACATCTTTTCCCGTTTTCCCCCCCATTACATCACAACACTGTAACATTGTATATTAAATTCTTCTGTCAATACTTCTGTGCTACTGCAAGAGAATTTCTGAATTTCCTTCTTCACGAACTATATTTTTTCAACTGAAGAAACACTGAGATAATGCAAATATCTTATTATCTGTACTGGTGACTTCGGATAAGGAAGTAATAGCGAGAGAAACAATGAAAAACCAATGAGTATCAGTTGTTGCATTAGTCTTCCAAATTAATTAAAAAGTGCACAGTAAATTCAACAGTGAAAGCTGATGTACAAGTGGCCATAAAGTGCTTCATTAGCTGGAGACAGACTGATAGAGAGAAAACACTGCAGCCAAAATGGAGAATCATCCAAGACATAAATCATACTACAAACTCCCAATGATTGCACTTGATTTGTCACAGTTATGAATATGTCAGCCCCAGAAAGCATGGACAGAACCATTCCTCAATAGCTAAAATAATTCTAAAAGACAGCACACTTGGAGGAAACCCACGTGTCACCAGCGCCTCATTCACCATTACTGGTGAGGTACTGCCACATCCTCTGTGATCCCTTCTGCTGAAAGCATGTCTCTGAATCACAGGAAATAAAATGCCATAGTGATAGTACTAATGGAGTTTATTGCCAGGTTATTTGATGGCACCCATTTGTAGGGAAATAAAGAATAATTTGTTTAAATACAACTTGGAGACAAGGGTCATGGTTGAGGATCAGGGAGAGGTCTAATGGAACCCAGATAGAAATATCTTTATTCCTTTGTGGCAGGAAGCTGCTGAGCCCCTGTTTAAACAACCCTCATCCTTGTATGGTAAAGTCTTAGGACTCCCATCCTGGTTGACTAGATTAGACTGAACTTCAACCATTCTTAAGTTAGAGCTCAAAAGAGGCAAATCCTGCCTGAGCAGATTTGATAACTTCTATTTGCCCTTTTTGAAATTTCTGTTCTTCTGTATTTTGTTATTCCTCTGTATTACACAGCAGCTTTGCTCATTAAATTGTGTTCCACTCTCCATCATGAGGCTTTAAACAGCAGTTCTGGCTCACAGAAATTAACAATAAAAGTTTGGGTGGTTGGCTCAGTTACTACAGGACACCTTTACACACAGATTGTGCTTACAGTTCTGCACATGGTAATGGTCTCAGCAAGGCCAACAGACCTCAGTTTCAAGCCACTTAGCAAAAATCAATCAATCAGTCAATCAATCAATCAATCAATCAGACTTGGCACAAATGATGGATGCCCTGCATTGATGTCTCATGAACTGATATCCCTCATATGAACTTTGATTGTAATGACTACCAAAACAATGACTGGCAACGTGGGGAAAAGGTTCACTGAGGTACTCTCAGGTGATAAGACAGGGTCTTTCCTATTGCTCTTTTCTTGAAAGGTTCATATTTTCTACAGAGACTTCTTGTCTAGATTCAGAAAATGTGCCAGCTAAGGCTGAAAGAAGTTGTCAAAGGAGACAAGATGAGTAACAGCTCTGAAAAACTCAACAAAATGTCCCAATGACATCTGTGACATACTTTTATGCATGTCAGCATAAGAAAGACTCACTGTAAAAGAATTACAGAATGTCCAGTTAAGGTATTTTTAAAATTCTTTTAAGTCTTCTCAAAACTGTATCATAAATGACCTTGGCAAAACCAGAAAACCTTGAAGCAGTTACTGCAAAGACTAGAACTGGCAAAAAAAGCATGAGAGACTTCCATAAATAATATTACAGGCAATACTGTTAGCTAAAAGCTTTGAAACATACTAGCTAAGAAAGTGAATATTTATTAAACCTAAAAAAGTACTAGAAGTCAGTGGTATGCTAAACAGAAGAACAAAAGGAATGAAGAATGCTGACTCCTGAGGAATATTGCAGCTATGAGAAGGTTTCTCATAATGCAAAATTGACAAAAAATGTATTGGAAAAAATTGTCAAACGAAAAATGGTACTTGGAACTGGAAAATGGGAGTAAGGAACAAAAAGGTTATTTATTCACTTTATTTGCTTTATTCTTCACAGAGCAGAGAGGATGAAAAGGATCTTAGGAAAAAATACTTTCCTAAAGCTGATGGAACACTTAAAGCTGAGTAAGTGTAGAAAGACTACTTTAAAGGGAGGACTGAAAAGTTGGCAAATAGACAGATAAAAAGTAAAACTACATAAGATTCTTTATTTAAAGAAACATGAAGACAGAATATGTATTACTGCCAACAGTGGGCAGTAAAGGGTTAACACATTACTCAGAGCCATTCTTAAGCAATTCCTGAGAAATGATCTTACACGAAGTATATAGTAAGTAAAGTCATCCATGGACTTCAACCCTTGCTCTTCTCTGCGCCTGGCCCTGTACCAAAGTGTTGCCTTTCTGGATGTAGTTGTGAAAGACACAGGAATGACAGAATTGCTTTTTACTACTTCCTTGTACTTTGTGAAAATGATGATGTAATGCCAACACATGTGGGTTTGTGCTACCAGCATCGTGGCTGATTTGGCTAAAGCAGATCTAATGAGAAACTAAGTTCAAAGTGATTCTTCTGACTCTCATGACTGGTAATGCACTGAAAAGCATAAACTCTGTTTTACAGGAAAGCCCACAAATTACACCACATTAATCAAATATTTATGACTTATAAGTGGCATTTCTAAGCATAAGGAAAACAGTAACAAATATCCATACTGTAGCTATATGTCATGCCCAGTTCTAGATATGCTAAAAAGTATTAGTGATTCCCATGACAGAAAAGAGTTAAGCAGACTAGCAGCAGGACAGCTCCCAAAGGGGAACTGTCATTATTTGCTGATTTCTTATAGTATCTATGAAAAAAGAGTAAAGATTTTCTTTTTTTGCCTTTGTCCTTACGAAAGGATTATAAAAAAATATTTTGTAGTTCACCTTGGAAGAACTGCCTCAGCCTGGATTCTCTGCCACCATTGTCTGAATTTTGGACTTCCTTTCCAGTAACAACTAATTTTAAGACTATGACCTGCATGTGCAAGGAAAGACACTTGTGTGTGAGGAAAAGCCAATCTGGAAGCCACTGGTTTACTGGCAGTGTGCAGATAAATGATTCACCGGATGAACAAGTCTAGTTACTAATTTTTTTAATCTTCTATTGTTATTTTAGGACCAGGACTAATAATTATGAGTGTTTTAATGCTCTTTGTATATTTCCTTTAAAGACCTTTTTCACAGGTTTACCACGTACACTTTCATATTTATTGCTTTGTTTCCAAAACATTAAGTTAGCATATATTATTAAATACATCTTTCTTATTTTTATATATGTAATTATATATAGAATAGAACACTGCTGAGTAAGAGCTTCTATGAAACATAAACACTGTTTGCACTATTTATGGACCTGGGTTTTTTAATATTTTTCCCGGTACAGATAGAATTTTATTATTCAATTTACTATTATGTCGATGGCCATCACAGACCCACAGAATGATTGGAATTGGAAGGTACCTGTGGAGAGGATGTGATCCAAACCCCCTTCTCAAGCATGGCCACCTATAACCATGCCCAGACAGCTCCTGAGTATCTTCAAGGATGGAGGAACTACAACCCCACTGGGCAACCTGTACCAGTGTTTGGTCACCCTCACAGTGAAGAAGTGTTTCCTGATGCTCTGACAGAGGCTCCTGTGTTTCATTTTTGTGCCCATTGCCACTGGTAATGTCACTGGACATCACTGAAAAGAGCTGGCTTTGTCCTCTTTGCAGTCTCTCCTCAGATATTTATACACTTTGATAAGATTCCCCTGAGCCTTCTCTTCTGCAGATTGAACAGTCCCAGACCACTCAGCCTTTCCTGATAGGAGAGATTCTCCAGCCTTGCAATGCTTTTGCAGCCCTTTATAAGGATCTCTCCAGCAGTTTCTTAGCTCTCCTACACTGGGGAGCCCAGCACTGGACACAGCATCCAGTTGTGGCCTCATCAGCACCGAGCAGAGGGGGAGAATCACCTCTCCTTTGACCTGCTGGCAATGATGCTCCTAATTGCAGCCCACAGTCCCACCAGCCACCTTCAAGGGAAGGAGACATTGCTGGCTCATTTCGAACTTGGGGTCCAACAGAACCCCAGGTCCTTTTCTGCCAAGAAGTTCTCCAGCTGGGTGGTTCTTGGCATACACTGGTGGATGGAGACTAAAGTGAAAGAGTAGTAAGGGGGCTTCTTTATATGGTGCTAGTTCTTTTCTGACACATAAAACATAGATCCACTCTTGGTTTCCATTCTGTGATTAGAAAAAATACCAATTACAGAAGTTCATTTTCTTCTTATCTGATCCCCTACTGGCTAATATTGTCCTGGTGAAGGGCTGGTTTAATTGATTTTGCCCTCTCAACAATTAATATACACACACAAACAACTATGTCACTTTGCAGTCATTTTGCAAACCACTTTAAATTGGCACGTTTTTCTATGTTTGATGGCATTCATTTGGCATATACTTTGGACATCATGATGAATTCTATCTAACTACCCTTACAAGGCACCTCTGACCACTCTAAGAAAGAATATTCTAATTTTCAAAGTTGCAAATAATCATACTGTCAAGTAAGTCCCCCACCCTAAACCCTGAAAAGTCACTGCTACTGTGAAGAGCAAAATTAACTCTCTTGCAGTAAATAATTAGCAATGGAGCTGTTGAAATATTTCAGCATGTCAAAAACTCTGTTTAATGTTTCATTCAGAATGAAGAATTGCCCATGGAGGAGTGAGCAGTTGCCAGCTTTATCACTGAACTTTCTCATCACAAGTACATGGACAGCTAAAATATGGAATGAGACTTCAGTTCTTGTCTTAATGAGGCACTTTAGCTTTCAGCATAAGGTACAGAAATGATCAAACTGTTTACTTCCAACACAGTTCATAATTGGTGTATTAATTCAGATGATGGGAGCTTCCCACTGCGCTGTTCTCTCCTAAGAAAAAAATTAAAAATCAGCAATAGTGTGTAATTTAAATGTCAAAAAATGCTCACAAAAGGGGTGGAGTTCTCTCTCACACAGCAATTAGACTGAAACAGTAAGCTATTAATAACCACAATATAAATTGACAGCTATTTTGTATCTTTTCCTTTTGCCTACCACAAACTTGCTATTAGAAGGCCCTGCTCTGAAGGTAGATCATTTAGCCAGCTCTATGAACCAGGGTCATTCCAAATTGTGCTCTCTCCTGCTTTTGCTTCAGATTTCAAAATGGTATCTTTCCATTCACAGACAGGTGGTCAGTCCCTGGTTACTTTTGTTTAATGCATATGTCTGTTTTACTAAAATGCAGATGAAAGATCATGCAAATAGATAAACCTGATAATTTAGAAGAGTTACCAAGTATCAAATAAAATATGAGTTTGAAGTATTTGGGTTATTAGGGGTGTCCTCCAACAGATCACAGGAGATTTGAATGTTTTAAATCCACAGGTAAACTTGTATAACAAAATTATAAGGAGCCATGTTCTGTGGCTGGTGAGTGGTGTTCAGCCAGCTATGACCATCAGATTGGAGCAATATCCCATTAATTAAAAATCTGCCTCTCTATTTTGCATAGATTTAAATATAATTGAAAGCATTGAAAATATAATTTTAAATTTGGAAGTTGAGAAAGAATAATCAGAGTTCTCAATAGGAATAGGAAAAGTAAAAAAGGGACAGGTATCTGTACAGTTCTAATTTTCAAATTCTCTTTAGGAGTCTAGTCTTTCTTAGGGCCCAAAAAATAGAATTAAACAATCTCTTCCAGAGTGCAAATCCAAGAAGCTGACAGGGATCTAAGTAAGCTGATAAAAATGTTCTCAATGCTTTAAATATTTCCTGGGACATATGCAAGATTTAAGAGTGCAGAGGAGTAATCATATTACCTAATCTTAGACAGGTAGGTCCTTTTTAATGCTGAATCACACTGAATCTATTGCCCTTGGATGGCATTTAAGAACCTCCATAATCTAAGTGCTCTGAAAGGTTTTTTTCCCAGAACAATAATGAAGAATTTCCTTATACAGATTAATAAAGATTGGTCTCTAAAAACTAGAAAGGTAGACAATGAAAAATCATCAAAAATATCTGCATCCTTCATTGAAAAAAAATCTGTTGTCATTATTAGCTGCCATTAAATTTAATCTGGTCCCTAAAAATTACACCCAAATGACTGTTACCATTCTCTGTTTTAACACCAAAGCCAGTGTAATTAAAATCTAACACAGTTATTTTCACCTTTTCATGTTTATAACCTATAAACCAGAGGCATCAAGGCATTAAAATGGGACTATCAGAGCTCTTCCTGACTGAGAGATTCCACATATTTTTAGGAATAAGCACATAAGTTAAATCACATCACATTAGCAGACCTCCTATCTTGCACAGATATACTTTAGCTTCTAACTAATGACCAGTTAGTTCCTGGCTGAAAATCAAAACCAGATAATCAGCTGGCATATCTGAGCATAGTTCTGGTGCAGTAATTTTATCACTGTACAGGATATGGCAACACATTTCCAGTCATTTACTTACTGCATCCTAAAACTCACCCCCCACAACCTTCCAGCCAGTGATCCCTGGACTCAGCAAAGCAGTTCAGGCATGGTAGGAAAGGGCAAATGACAAAAATAACTACAAGTTATAATATAACTACAAGTTATAATAACTACAATAACGCTGGAAAATGGCATTAAAATGGTCACCATGAAGTATTTAAATTAGTGTATTTATGTTGAGGTATTGCCAGCACGTTCCCAGTTCCAGAAATTCACTCATACATTGACATGATACCCCTTTATCTGGCTTATCAAAAGAGCCAGCAAATTCCCAGAAAACTTATTAACCTTTAGCAAATGAGTCCAACTCATTGCTTTTGGTAACTCTGTTATTTTTGACATGAGTCATTTTATCATCCCTCTGAGCAGGGGCACAAGTATTTGTCTTGTGGTGGATGTGAAGTGGTCCTAGTGCTGCAGCTGACTGTGGTGGCTGTTCATTTGCTTTTAGAGATTATCCTCATCTGCCCCATGTAGCCCTGCATTTGCCCCTCTCTGGATACAAAAATATAAGCATTTCTTACTGAAAAGACTGAAACTGCATACTCAGAACGAAATGGAAATCCACAGGAGCTATGCATATCCCAGGGACCCTAATGAACTCTGTGGTCTAAAGACACCTTCAAGCCTTGGAAATCAGAGATGAGAACTATCCTGTCATTCAAAGCAGGCATAATGATCTGCAGAAGAATAAAATCTTAGCAAATAATTAGATTTTACTTTGGCTTGCTTTTCAGGTCCTGTAGTATTGCTGCAGCATTTACGTCTCTACATTAAAACATGAAAAACAGGAAAAACACCACCACCTGCAAAGCATATTTATCATTCCCACAGCTCTGGGTAAAACTTGGAATAAATGGGACTCCTAGGATAAGAAGCAGCACCGTACCTATATACCTCCCCTGTTAGAAAAATGCGACACTATTGATCACATCCTTGGTGGGCAGTATTATGTAAGTGTATCAACTACATTCAAGGCCAATTGAATTATTATTTTGTGTGATACTAGTCTCTAAATCTTCAACTTTTCTAAGAAAATAGGTTGGATTAAGGCCAGCTATTACTGAGGCACTCACCTTCTCATCAAGTATATTGTGCAGTTGTACAAACACTTCACAGGTGTGTTCTATTCTATCATCACCCACTATTTAACTGATCTCCCACTACAGCTGCTCCTGCTCTTACTACTCTGGATCTGAATACTGGAGAAATGTTGACATTCTTAAAATTCAGCTCCATGACAGTATGTTTACCCTGACAAGAAACTTATGTCTTAGAAAGATCTATGTAGCTACACCTTCTTCTCTGTAGTATTCGCCATAAAATAATTACTACCAGTATTTAAAATACTATAATGGAGTATTTGCCCTCAGATTAATATGGTTTATGTATTGTTTCCTTACTTGAGAAGAATTTTAACTGCCTCATGGAAGTCTTTAATTCTTCCAAGAGCTTCTTACTACAGTCTGGCACTATAACAGTTGATAATGAGTTCTTACAGTATCATATATTTACAAAATACCTTGTATGAAACCCTATAAAATTTAAAACACACTTAGGTCTTCCACAAGTTTTATCCAACAAACCAACAGATCTGTGCAAAATGTCCTGATGCCTGGGCATAGGTGAGACAATTTCTCTTTGCAACCTGCAATGCTGGCAGCATTTTCTCCAGAGAAACTTTGGCCATCAGCATGTCTGATGAGGCCAACCCCATGTCTCTCTAGCATTTTCATTGTCAAATTAAAATTGGTCAAATTTCAAACTGGTGCTCATAGGACAACTGTAGGAGTGTCTCCAGTGGCTTTGCATGAGAGAACAGAATTTAGCCACCCACAATGTATAAAGGAAGATGCAACTGCAGCCTGGATAATAACCCAGTTTCCTACTTTGCAAATTTTAAAGACGCAGACAGCACAAGAATAGTGTATTCAAGTGTCTTAGAGCACATGAAATTTCTTTACATGCTAAAAGTAGATCAAATAGAGTGGAAACAGTAATATCTATAATAAACTGGATTTTACTTCTATGTCACTGGAGATAGCCTGGTTATTTTTACATAAATAAATTACAAGGGAAGGAGAAAGCACAATTTTTCTCTGTAACGTTTCTGGAATTGTTCTTCACCCTTGTAAAAAGAACAAATAAAATTTGTTTCTTACTCCACTTATCTTGCAGAAAGACTCAGAAGAGGGTAAAGCTAGTGCCTAAAAGCACATCCATCATATCTTCGATCATAAAATCAGTCAGTGAGGAAAAAAAATACCCTCTTCTATCCTGTTATTTTTAAAGATACACCCAATTGCCACAATTTTGAAAAAAACCCTCTAACTTATCCCCCTGAAACACTCTGTGTAAGGACAATTAATTATTAATAAGGTTATGCTCTTGGCACAACAGCATTTAATAAATTTCATTGCAAAGGCTCAGGGAAAAGAAGCAGTAGTCATCAAAAGTTTTGCAAATGTATTTGCTGTAAGCTTCCAGCAGGTAAATAATAAACAATATTCAATATAATACCATTAAGCAAGTACACTTTCTATTGTGATTTATACCCTGAATGGTAAAGTTTAGACATCAAATATCCTCATTTTTTTTCAGCAGGCCAAAATCAGCAGCTGATCTATATGATCCAGCACAGTCTTCCCTTTAAACAGCAAATGAGTCAGAATTCTTTAAATGCCATAGCATAACCACAGTCTTGATGATGAAACCTGGCCAAATGCAAGGCAGAATTACAGAAGATGTTTTGTCCTTGCGCCCAAGCTCCCAGGGCTCACATGGAGGTACCAGTACTCTGGCAGATCAATACCTGTGGACACAAAAAAGATGCTTTCCATCATTTGCTTCCCAGTAATGAAACCAAGGAGAGCTTTGTTCTTCTGATAACGTACTGATCTTCATCCAAGCAAGGTTCACATTCAAGCATTTCATTACTCCCAAAGGACAAACGTGTGTCTACATGCTCAGAGACTCAAAACTGACTAATGTTCTCTGGAGCACAGAGGGGAGAACAAAAAACATTCAAGCCTTTCCTTTGGAAAGACCTGGCAAATGTCCAAAGCAAAATGATGCCTTTTTTTTAAGCTAAGGGGAAGGGTTGGTGCTGAGCAAGAACTGCAAGTCTTAGTAGCAGCTTTGCAGCTCTGCTCTCATCCTGGGAGACACGAAAGCTGGGTAAAAAGATGAGCTAATTCACTCATGTCCAACATCACCAGAGCTAGGATGGGTATTTCATCTTGGAAATACACCAATACCTGTGTATCTTTTTTGAAAAAAATTTTTCCTGCTTTTCCTGAATGTTCATGTTATATCATACAGGAAAGCCTGTCAGAGCTTGTCAGATCATTCTAGCAGCACAACCTCCCAAAATACAGATTTCCTTGAGAGCCCAGAGGACAAGGTTGGTGGTTGTCTGTGAGTTTAT
The DNA here is from genome assembly GCF_037042795.1 of Molothrus aeneus. NCBI lineage: Eukaryota > Metazoa > Chordata > Aves > Passeriformes > Icteridae > Molothrus > Molothrus aeneus. The sequence goes on along the minus strand of NC_089646.1, from coordinate 35,197,815 downwards.
TGGCAACATCAGTTGTAACTAATGACTGAGACAGTGCGTTGCCCAACAACTCATCCCAAAGGAAGCTGAGGTTTTGCCAGGTTTTTGCTTAATTTCATCAACATTTTTTGATGCTCACAAGGGAGATAGTGAGCAACTGTGTCAGCTTTGTGCATCGAGAACTATAAAAGTATTCAACAGCTCTAAAATATATGTTTATTTTAAACTTTTATTTCTTGTTCTTATTATTTTCAAGGATAGTTAAAGGTATACCAATCTGAGAGAGTAAATATGCCTGCTTATGACAGCAGAAAATAGACCTGAATATTAAAAAGAAACACATCTCAAGAGGCAAGGGCAGTGAGACTTAAATCCAATTTGCAAGATAAAAGCTAGCCAGACCACTTACTATTGCCATCTGATAGCATTCAATATTGCTTGAAATTCATTAATAGGCTAGGTAATGTAAGTACAGTGCATGTATACAAATTTAATTCTATTAATTTCTACATTAGAAAAATCTAGTGAAAGAGGAGAATAATTATAAGGCAGTCTTACCAATCTGTGGAAAAGGCATAGAAAAACCATCTAAACCTCAGAAGAATAATTATCCCATGAGACTCCCACCTCCTGGGAGTGCCCATTATTGTGCTAGGAGAACATAAAACTGACAGCCATTCAGAAAGACCTCCAGAACAATTTTGGCTTAGCTCTACTGCTTATCTTACCTTGACATCTTTTTAGGATATCTACAAGCTTCCAGCTAACTTACCAATACTGTATTTTATTTTTACAAGCAAGCAATAAATGCTTATTTTATAGCATATACTTTGCTTAACAGTGCAAATGTTGCAAAAATGCTTATGCATCTTAAATAAAAGGTCATTCAAATTTAAACAGCTTTATAGAGTAATAATATTTCATTTAGATCTGCCTACTAACTGCTGATTGCTTAGTCAGATTAGGTAGAACTCTAAATGAAAGGGAAGCAAAGCATTTTATTATCATTAAATATTCCCATTATGGCAGCATTTGGAACCCAAAATCAGGTTTGGTGTTACGTCCAACTGCTAACAAGTACAGTTTAAAAATAAAACACAGCAGTCGCTGACCTAAAAGTGCTTGTCATTATAGTGTGTGGCAAGCATCCAGCAGATAAAAGGAAAAGAGATGGAAAAGGAATAGGGTAACAAGAGTGCTATCCATGTCAGCCATCAGTACCAGTCACAGCATCCTCCCCTAACTATTAAGAGTAGTTTCATCTGAATGTAATGAAAAGGTAACTAGAAAACAGAAGAAGATGTCAGTAAAAAAATAAATTAAGTAGCACAGAGCATCACATAAATACACTAGAAATAACTTAGGATAAGCTGATTTATTACTACATGAGAGAGGTTTGCTTATAAATGTTAAGAAAAATGGTGGAGATTTAGTTTCTTCTGAGAGCACAACGAAAAACAACCTCAATACATTTATGTTACATTTTTATAGAAGTGACACATCACATAAATAAAAGAATTATTTTGGATCAAGGTTTTATAATAACCTATCTCTACTGAAGAGTGAATTATTCCAAAGCAAACTGCAGCTCACCCTGGGCATATCCTTCCCTGCTTAAGGTGCAACAGAGAACAGCAGCTGATTTTATTGTATTTTCAAAGACATGCCTATAGCCTATTGCTCAGCAGTTAGATTCCAGTGCATCATTTCATCTTATGCCAGTAAATTTACTTACACTGCTGCTGTGCAAAGTGTGGTCCAGAGACCCCCAAATGGTAAAAATTTTCAACTGATAAATGCTTCTTTTCTGAACCTAATTTATTGTCTAGAAGAGACACATTTCCTCCCAGCTTCTCACTCATTAGGGTCCAAGACCCAGTCCCCATTGTCATGAGGAGGCCAGATTTGGGAGCAGTCATGTATAGCTGATGAGGTCCATGAGGCACCAATTGGTGCCATTAGATAGTGAAATCCAGGAGAATGCCAGGTTCTGCCGCAGGCAATTTACGATGACATAACCCTTGGATAGGAGGAGACGTGAAATGTGAGTTTCCATCAAGCAACCGAGTGGTTATGCACAAAAGCAGTGGAAGAATATTAACATGAGGTGGTTCTTCATGATCATTAGCTGCAAATCACATGTCCCCAAGAAATGCATTGCAGGCGCTTCTAATACAGCAGGAGAGCCTTGTACAAATGCTGTTCTCAAAACACTCACTTGAAAATGCTTCAGTGTTTTTATAACAACGAGAGAAACAACTGATTAGGTGACAAAATGGTTTGATACCATCTCTGAAGAAAGGCTTTGCAGTTCTTATGATTTCTCTTAAAACAGTTTCAACTTCAGGTTGCAATGTCCTTCAAAGTACAAGTACCTTTTTATACTGGTTCCAACAAGGATTTCAGAGCTGAGCCCTGACTGCTCCTGCTGTTCTACAGAAGTGTAATATTTGCATATCCTAGACTAGGGCACTATATTCATGCACTGTTTATTCTGCATCTCAATTATTATATTTATTGTCTTCTGGACAATAGGTAAAAAATCCTTGCATGTTTTACTTAAAAAGTGCCACAAAATACGTATTAGCTTAAAATTTATCAAAAAGTGAACTTAGCATAAATAAAGTAGCATAATCCGTACTGAAGAAACATCTCCTAAGAGACAAAAAATGAATGCAGCCTACAACTGAGACCTCCATGATGTCTCAACTCAATAAAAAAATTTATATCGGAGATGGCCAAACTTTGATTTATAAAACTTACAACTGCTCCATTGATTTCAGTAGGGTGAGAGTGATTTATTTCAGCCAAAGTGCTGTCCAGAGCTATATATAAGCATTGTGAGCTCAGAAATCCCAGTGGTCATGGTGCTAAACTGCAGATGGTTCTTTTGGTAAGCTCAGTACTAGTGACTGCAATATATTCTACTTACCTTTACCAATTATAATAATTTTATTCATGCACTTTATAATGCTAACCAGAGCCTGCCACTCTCATTAACCCTTACAGCCCAGGACTTTTACCACTGAAAGGGCACTTGATCTTTGCATGTCCAGGTCTACTCTCCTATGACAGAATTTGCATGCACTGCTAAAGCAGTAAAGATTAAAAGCATCTATGGAACTACAGAAGTCTGTTCAGCAAACTATACACTGCACAAATACAGATTCTGCCAGTCACTGAAATCAGTGTCCAGCCTGATGGAAAAAAACCCTAAACAATTATTAAAAACCTCTTTAAAAGCTAACCTAAAAATCTACCAAGATCTCAAAATAGAAGCAGTATAGAAAACATTTTGACTCAAATCTGTTTTAAGTCAAATTCCTTCATCCTTAAATATAGGCAAGATATTCTTATTTTAGAACAGAAAGCTGAATCTTTACCTATAATCAAAGTAAAAGACAGTACACCTAGCCAAACACCAGTGCTGTACAATCAGATTCTGAAATGAATTTGTTTCCAATAATTATATCCTAATGTAGATAAAAAATTTATTGAAGTCCAACTTTCTTTTTTCTGAATATGCTCATACACATTTACCAGCATATATAGATGCAGATTTCTCTACCCTATCATTTGGTCTTTATTTTTACACATATGATCAGTGTACTACATCCCTCTCACATGCTCACTACAACTCTTTTGATTCCTTGTAGTTTCGCTGGATTTTTCATAATATATGAATCACTAAGATTTCTTTCCTCTTTGCACTGACTTCCAAAATAAATTTTATGGTTTTACCCATTTTTTATTCAGAGTTTCATGTGTCCAGCTAGACAAAAGACAGACCAGTGACACAGTGCAGGGATGCAATAGGAGGGAACACCCTGACATCTAGAAACTTTAAAGAATGGTTTGCAATTAAAGGACAGTTCTCAATAGTTTCAGACACTAAGTTTAATTTCTAACTCTTTCAAATGCTCCCTGTGTTATGCTCCATTGCTATAAGAGAGAGAAAAACTTCCTCTCTGAGCTTTCCTGGGAAAGAAGCCACCTTACCCCTGCTGTCCCTGCAGCAGCAGAATCCCTTTAGACATCATCACAAAATGAGCCATAAATACATCTGCTGCCTCAAATAACAGGACACATTTCAAAAACAAGCAGCTCTCTACAGCAGAAAAACAGAAAGAGAGGGAGACTCAAGTAAACAAATCCAATCTTCAATGCAAAGTTCAGGGGATTGGATATTTCTAATCTGACAAAAATAACCCTGTGGTGCTGCAGTGCTGAAACCAGTGCACAGAAATCCATGGCAGCTGTTGAGAGCATCACTGAAGAGGGGCACAGGGAAGGAACTGCTGTTGTATTATGAATAAAAATGTGTCTCAGGAGCTTTCATTCAGCGTTCCTGACCAGAGATCTCCACAGCAGTCAGCAAAAGCTGGATTCCCTTCCTCCACACTAGTTTCATCTGCAACCCTGTCATGGTAGAGGAAGTAAGAACCTCAGGGTGTGGAAGAAAATCAAGGAGTTTGATCTGGGATAGAGTTAGTTTTCCTCCTCATTAGCTTGTACAGTGCTGTTTTGGATTTGGGTAAGAACAATGTTGATAAAACACTGATGTCCAAAACTGGCCAGAGGGATGTTTCCCACCACAGAGTATCATGCTCAGTGTGTAAACTGGGAGGAACTGGCAGGGAGCTGCCAGTGACTGGTGGCACGTTCCAAGAAGTGCTGGCTCCACACCTGCCCGAAGCACAGCAGGAGGGTGAGCAGAAGAGAAGGAAAGCAGCTAAGACAACCTCCTGCCCTGATTCCCTGCCCTCACTGTGGCCCTGTGAGAGGAGCTGCCTGTCTGTGTGGGCTGGCAATGCACCAGCACTGCACGGTGCAGAAAAATCTGCTGGATCACACCTGCATCTACCAGCTACCCTCCAACCAAGTGCTTTAATGTGGTTTTGCCTCTCTTGTACAACTTGTTCTGGACAAAAAGAGCAGGTCAGGTTAGACAAACCTGCTGCTGAATACTTATCTTGGCAGCCTTTTATTTTTTTACTTATTTTTAGTACCACAAAGGGCCTTGGTGGGCACCCCTGCTTTTGGGCTCATCCCATAGGTGCTTCTGCGTGCTGGACTGGACCCATCTCAGCACCTCCTTCTGAGAGCCTTCAGTTCTGACTGCTGAGGTGAGTATTTTCAGCCAGCAGCTTCTCTACATCAAACAATTATTATCACTCAGAGCACTCTTTTCATTAGCCAAACATTTCTCTACACTCTTTTAAGCTGAAACCACCACTTCTACTTAATAGAACAGCAATTAACTTGAAATACTTGGCTTTTTACTGCAATGCATCACTCTTCCCCGGTCTGATATGCTAATAAAAATTGTATGCTAACATAATGTATAAAATATCATCTCTGATTTTAAACTAAACCAAAATTTATCGGCTCCAGCAGTGCAATACTGATCTACCCAATGAATATTAATGTAATAACTTAGGTAGCAGACTCTTATGACATCAGGGAACTAAATCAGAGTGGAGCAGACCGTACAATGCACTGAAGAAAATCTCGTTTTTCTGTTTTAATAGAATTTCAATTCTACTCAAACCTGAATGCAGCTCCAGACTGAAAAGTAAACTTGAAATTATAAGGTATTTTTTTCTACCTGTCAGCTCTCATACCTTATAAAATATTCCATCGACCCCCTAGTAAACAAACTAATTGGCAATCTTGCAGAGTCCCAAGTTCTTTTATTTCTTCTAAGGCATCATTAGCAATTATAGGATGCTGGCAAGACAAATTGTGTTCTCAGTTAATATCTCTACAGCCCACCTCTCTCCTGCTTGTGTTCTTAATCCTTACCCACTTCCACTGAAAATGCAAATCTTTGCAATTATGACTGTAGGGATAATGGTACAACATCACTGCAGTAAAAATGCCCATTTACCTCAACAGTGCTTAAACTCCAAGCCTTGCACTGGCATGGGTAAACATAAATTAACTGCAATTTTTAAATGCTTAAGCTAATATTGTGCAACCACCACCCAAAACCAAGACAGCAAACAGCACTGCTAAACTCCATAAGGAGTTACACCCATCCATTTCATCTGAAAAAGGAAGCTGATGCAATGCAAGATGACATGAGAAAGTGATGATTGATTTAGTTCCTCATGAATAACAAAGTACTCCCTAACTCCACAAAGAAGCAGATAAGTGCCGGAAGTAACTGAAGTACAGAGACAAAAGTTACCAGCAAACAAAAAACAAAAAAAAACTCCCCCCTGCCCCCCACAAAAAAGATCAACTAAGTATGGTGGGACAGACAGAATTATCCAGTAAAAAAAGATAAATCTCAAACAGCTGTACAGCTCAGGTGTCTTTTCTGATTTCAAGTAGTACACTTTTTTTTTTTTTCTGTTCAAACACATGTTCTACCTTACCCACTTCTAAAACTTATTGTTATATATCGAATTCCAACTCTATTCATTATTCATTTACTGATTTGGAATTTTGTCTTCTAAACAAGCTGTTATTGAAAATCTTTCTAGAAGTGTCTCTTGTGACCTTTGAGATGTCTTCTAAAAAGAAACAATTCTGAAACACAGTTGTGCAACAGACCTTGCACATTGATGTCTCTTTGAGTAAACTTAATTAAGGTCAAAGTCAACTGCTCTTTTGTTACTTTGATACTAGAAAAGAGCCCAGGAATAAGCCATTTCAGCTTGAATAAGAAATACAATTAGTGAAATAAATAGTGGATATTTGTGCTGCCATTAATGCATTACAAAACACATCCACGCAAAGTTTGACTTGAAAAGATTTCACAACATCATTTGTCTATCCATCCTATTGACAAGTTGTAGTTACCAATAAAATGTACTAGAAAATACATTCACTCAAACAAAATGTGTATAAGAGGAAGAAGTATCAAGATGCGTAAGTCATGAGAACAAAGAGGTGGCAATACTAAGGCAAGACAAACTGCCTGTCTCAGCTGACCCACAGCTTCTAAAGAATGTCAGAGCAGGAGAACCAAACTGAAGGAGATTTCTTCCCACATGTCACCATCAGAGCTCCATCACACCCACTCACTCTGAAGTGCTTTGGACATAAACAATTCCATGGCATACATCAGTATTCATATAGAAAATGCATGGGCAAAGTTTTATGCATGCATTGCTTTACCTTAACTTTAAAATACAGATTGTATCAGGATTGTACCATTAGGTGGGCTCTGAAGTAAAAAAATAGACAGGTTCACTTCCTATATTTCAATTTTATGACACTTTAACTGCACTGAATTAAAAAATGGTAGCACTGTAGTGTAACTGGAAAAGGATTATGTTGAACCACAGCAATTCCTCTGAACAACATGGTCATTTTCAACACTATCCCAATAAAATACATATTTATAACAGAGTCCCTGCTGAGATAAATTAGTCATACTGCAAATAGCCATCAGGGATATGGAAAGTAATAGTTTCTCATGACCTGTTACATGTGTACAAAAGCAAGTGACTGAAATGATGTAAATATTAAGATGGTATCTTTAGCAGGCACTCCTCTGCCCTGGAGGGAGAGCAACGGGAACACCGTCTGTGCACTCAGAGCCTCACAGAGCTCTAATGAACACCCAAGGTGCAGTCACACATCCTCTCCAACGAGCACTTCTGCTGGCTAAAAAGGCACCAGA